>NW_028274811.1:60193212-61527212 GCF_037043125.1 Eumetopias jubatus
TTACACACTGCGGGGAGTGGTGGTGGTGTAAATTGGTACAACAACCAAGAAAAGCAAGGTTCTGTTGTCTTGTAAAATTGCAACTGTCATACACTGTGTATGTTATAACAGCTAGATATAGACTTAGAAGGTTGTTTTTCAAACTGCAGATGGAGATCCTATAGTGGGTCCAGAAATCAAGTGGCTCTTAGCTAGCAAGTTAAAAGAACATAGACTAAAGATAGGTAATATGAGAGATCATTAGTCATAGAAAGGATAAGTACTATTTCTCATGAAACTTGGATTTCTGCTACCTATATGCAACTGGTTACAAGGAGACATGGACTGGTCACATTAAGACATTTCCCATTGTGGGATGGGGTCAAAATATGTAGAAACACTGTTCTAGAGAGACACATGCACGTACACAGGAAACATGATTATAGCTATTTCCCGCAGCATTGATTATAATAGTGATTTATAATGTAAGAAATAATCTCCATCAGTAGGTGAATTGAAAGTGATCTGTTTATACAATGCAATATTGAGCTAGGCCCAACTCTATCAGCATACATAAATCTGGAAAGTGAAAAAAAGCAAGCTGAAGACTATGTAAGGATGATACCGGTTATGAAAAAATTTAAAAACCCACAAGACAGCTATATACATCGTTTTCACTATATTTACATTTACATAAAAGAATAAAAAAGACTGGAAAGAAACACCATACAATTGGGCATGGGGACAAAGAAGATTTTATTTCAAAAATTTTTTTATTGAAAATGTTTGAGAAAAATATTGATAAGGTAATAATAGCCAGTTTGGGGCAATGAGTATACCACCATTTGTTAAATTTTTCTTTGTACTCTTTGTAGTTTTAAAGATATGTTTATACATTCTTTGATATTCCTCCCCTCAAGAGATGGAGCTTAATTTCCCTCTCCTTGAGTTTGGGCTGGACTTGGTGACTTGCTTCTAGCAAATAGAAAATGACAGAAGGGATGGAATGCCACCTTTAAGACAAGGCCAGTAGCTAGGACAGAAGACTCGGCTTGTATCCTGGGTTCTCTCTCTCCCTCTCTTCATTCCTCCCAGCCCCCTCTCAGATTTCTTACTCTGGGGAACCAGCTGCTAAGTTGTATGAACAGCCTCATGGAGAGGCCTGCATCGGGAGGAACCGAATCTGCTACCAGCAGTCGTATGAGTGACCTCAGAAGCAGATTCTCAGACCCTTCAGATAACTGTGGTCCTGGCCAACACCACAATTACAAGCATGTAAGAGACCCTGACCAAGAACCACACACCTAAGCCATTCTCAGATTTCTGACCCTCAGAAATTGTGTGAGATGATAAATGTTTATTGCTTAAAGCTGAGAAGTTGTAGGGTTATTTGTTACATTGCAGTAGATAACTAATGTAAGTTCACTGTATTTATATTTTTTCTCAAAAAAGGGAAAAGCTCCCCTAAGTACATTTATAAGTAAATAAATCTTTAAAATAAAAGAGAACAGAAAGAAACCATTAGGGATTTCCTTCAAATATCAACACAAAGCAGAAAAGTCAAGGGTTGGAGGATATCAGAGTCACAGAATGGAGCTTAAGAGCATGAACTCTGGAGCCAGACAGCCTAGGCTTAAAGCCCTGCCTCTGTCCCTCACTAGCTTTGTGGCCTTGGGCAAGTTACCTAACCTCTCTGACCTTCAGTTTCCTTATCTGTAAAATGGGAATAATAGTAGTTTCTGCCTCATAGGTTTGCTGTGAAGATTAAGTGAATCTGTTTTCTGTATTTATGAGTTTGTTTCTGGTTTTTGTTTTTTATGTTTTTTGGACTCCTCATATAAAAGAAATCATATGTTATTTGTCTTTCTCTGACTTATTTCATTTAGCATTATCTAGTGTTGTGACAGATGGTGACTGCACTTGTTATGGTGAGCATTGCACGATTCTATGCCAATAGTGTACAGAGTTGTTGAATCACTCTGTTGTGTACCTGAAACTAATATAACACTGTATGTCAGTGATATTTCAATAAGAAAGATTAAGTGAATCAACAAATATGAGGCAATTAGAACAGTGCCTGACAAATACTATGCACTTTATACATGTAACTTATAAATGTTATTATTGTTTAGAGGAAAGGGACCTTAATTTTGCAAGTGGGAAAAATGGAGGTTCTTGGTTCCAGGCTTAGAGCTATTTCTTCCTTGAAATGTCATTTCCATGAGAATTTTCTTTTTCCTCCCTTTATGTCAATTATACCTACTGAGTGTCCCAATTTGCAAGGCTCTTTGTTGGGTTTCTTCACATACAGCACCTCATCTAATCTTTAAAATCATGTAGGTATTTTTTGTTACCTCCATTTTGCAAAAACACCCAAACTCTGAGAGCTTATCACTTGCTCACCGGTTAGTCAATGGTAAAGTCAGAATTCAAACTCAGGTCTTCTGATAATAAGATTAGTGGCACAAGTACATTCTTAACCAGTTTAAGATATTTCATAATAGACTCTTTTGATTATAAAGGTCTTACAGACTTCTCTGCCTATGACCTCCTAGGACTCTAGAACAGATGCTTTCTTTGTACTCTTTTTGGAGGTTATTATGGGTCACTTTCATGTACTTCAACGGATGGTCTCATCTGGAATTTTGACTTCCTCTTTCCATAGAGCAAGACCTATTTCTTTTTTTTTTTTTTTAAAGATTTTTATTTATTCATTTGCGGGAGAGACAGAGAGAGAAGAAGCAGGGGGAAAGGCAGAGGGAGAGGGAGAAGCAGACTCCCTGCTTAACAAGGAGCCCGATGCGGGACTCGATCCCAGGACCCCGGGATCATGACCTGAGCCGAAGGCAGACGCTTAACCATCTGAGCCACCCAGGCGCCCGAGCAAGACCTATTTCTACAGAATGCATTGATTGGTCTCTTTCATTTCCATAATATTCTTCTACTTGGTTCCCTATTCTATATTCAAAAGAGGAACATTTCAGCCGACTGCTAAAAATTGGCAGGGCATCTATGCCCTGCCAATTTGGCAGATTTAGCAGATTATGAAGAGGCTCAGGAAATACTCCTATCCTACGAAAACTAAACTGAAACCTAATATTAATCAACCATGAGGCTTTAGTTTTGTTATTTGATTTTCACAACAATCCTATGAAACAGACTGAGATGTTTCCTTGTTTAACAGATGAAACAGAATCTCAGGGAGTTGAAGTAAATACTCAGAGTAACGCATTAGAAGTGGCAGAGTTCTGAGTGTCCTTTTCAAACCACCTCTGTAACTTTACCCAGTAAATCCACATCTGGGTCTTTAGCCTCCAGAAGTATTCTCAAAGTGTGTGAGAATATATGTACAAGGGTTCCTTGCAGCATTATTCATAATAATGAAAACCTGAAGAAAACCTAAATATTCAGCCATAGAAGGTTATTTTAAAAAATTATGACATATCCATACTATGGGAGGGACACTTAGCAGCCATCTAAACCAATGAGGTACACACACACACACACACACACACACACACACACACACACAGTGACATGAGGAATAGACACAAAGATTGCTTAATTAAAGAAAGCAAGCTGCAGGGGCACCTGCGTAGCTCAGTTACATTGCTTACATTTTTATAATGGTTAGATGTTACCTTATACTTAAATGTTTTAGGTTGAGTTATTCACAGTTTTTAAAAAAGTTATTCGTGGGCACCTGGGTGGCTCAGATGGTTGAGCGTCTGCCTTCGGCTCGGGTCATGATCCCGGAGTCCTGGGATCGAGTCCCGCATTGGGCTCCCTGCTCAGTGGGGAGTGTGCTTCTCCCTCTGCCTCTCTCTCTCTCTCTCTCTCTCTGACTCTCATGAATAAATAAGTAAAACACTTAAAAAAATAAAATAAAAAGTTATTCGTCCTCGCAACTATTTATTGAATTTTTGTTATGTGTGTGTTCGGCACTCTGCCAGGGACCTCACAAGGAAGACCTCACAAGGAAGCTCTTGAGGAAGTCTGCATCTGGTTGGAGAGAAAAGCAGAACTTGGAAAATGATCCAAGACAGTTTTTGTACTTAACTGTGGGGGGGATGACCAATTAAGTGTGCCAGTCAGAAACCTTTCAGGAAGAGTCACACAGATTTCATTTTCTTTTGGAGGTTTGGTACAAGGGAAGTGGCCTCCTGTCCCAAATTTCCCTGCAGTGGAACCTTTGCAACTTTGGGTATGACGAAAAATCCTGAGCTGCTCAGTATCACTCAGGCTAGTTAAATTGGAGTAACGTGCCCTTTCTTTATTGATCTATCACTTGCAGTTCTCAAAGAGAGAATTTGATTGGCTTGCCTGGTGTTACCTGGCATCAACAGAAATTGGGCTCCTGGACAGAAACTTGATGATGCCACCTCTGGCACCTGGTGTCCCTCATGTGTAACCCAGAGAAGGTAATTTCTGGGTTGGGCAGTTGTCGTCAGTCCATGCCAAGCCAAACTCTTACGGCCAGGATATCTGGGTTCATTTTACTTGACAAAGCATGCTCTTTGAGTCGCTGAACTTATATTTAAAAGAACTGATGGGTGCCGCTTGTCTTCACAGCCAATATTTTCTGCATAGCAAACATTATGGATTCTTCTGACAGCTGTTTAGTTTAAAAGGTAAAAATGAGCATAGCACGGGTTGCCTGGGTGGTTCAGTCGGTTAAGCATCTGCCTTCGGCTCAGGTCATGATCCCAGAGTCCTGGGATCGAACCCCGCATTGGGCTCCATGCTCAGTGGGAAGTCTGCTTCTCTCTCTTCCCCCTCCCCCCCCGCTCGTTCTCTCTCTCTCTCATGCAAAAAAATAAATAAAATCTAAAAAAAAAATGAGACTAGCAGAGGTAAAGGAAAAACATTTTTGAGTGTAGCCAAATTCAAAAAAATTAAAGAGAAGTTGACGTTTATTTGCTAGTTTTCTTGGGCTGAGCTGCTCTGTAGAATAGAACAGATTGTACCTGCATAGGAATGTTCACTGAGGGAGTGAAGGGCTGAAATTCAAGCTGAGCCCTGCTCACACGACATGGTATAGTGCTGGCTGTGTGGCCCTGGCCTGTGATCGGGTTCTGTGGGAGGAGCGCACCTTTTTCCAAGTAGCATAAAAGCAGCTCATGGACTAGCAATAGCCCTGTTCTTGGGATAATATCGGCTTGTAATCTACCAAACTGTAGAATCAGAACTGAGGGCCATGCTAAAAGATACAGAGGGAAGGGACTTCAGAGGAAAACTCAATTATTTCCAACTTGAGCCTGGTACATAGCTGATATTTAATAAATATTTGTTAAAGGAATAAATAGTGCTGGGGATAGAGCAGTGAGAAAAACAGACAAAGTCTTTGAGGTTATATAATGAATTAAAGTAAGATACAGAAGAAGTGCTACTATATGATACCATTTACATAAAGAGCCCAATAAAATAAAAGTAGATGGAGATGTGAAACTGGAACCTGGAAAGAACCCCAATGGCCACTGACAGGAGAATGGATACATTGCAGTATGTTCATCCAGTGGAATTCCACACAGTCTAAAACTTAATTATCTACAGCTACACACTAATTTGTATTCAGAGATACCATCCCTGAAGCTACACAGCCATCTTGACATCATGAGGGAAAGTCTTTGTATCACTGAATCACTGAACCAGGGCTGGCAACTGCCTCTGAAGTAAACTCCATTTAGTTTGGTCACTGATGGTCAGGTTTTTTTGTTATTTGTACATGTAAACATTTCTAATACATAATAGTTAACTGAGAGGAATGTTCAGGAATTATTAAGGATGATAAATCAGGGGGACTTTTCAGTTTGTATTGTTGAAAATTTTTACATTAAGACTATGTTCATGAGTTACTTGCTTAATTTAAAGAATTTAAGTACAAGAAACCAAGAAGTAGTGATATATAGCAGGTCATATGGGCCACCTTTTCAATCTTTCCCAACCAAACTTTTATAATATTTACGTAATTTGCCTTCTCTCAGATTTCCCCCCAGAATTACTGCTTTTAGCACAGTCATGCTATAACTTCCTTTCTATAATTCATGCATCCTTCATTCTCGGGGTATGTATCTTGGCACCTTCCGAAATCTTCAAATTACAAATTTCATGATAGCATTTTTCTTTGATAAAACTTCTAGTTAGGAATCACCTTTAAATTAGGCTGTTTCTCTTTTTCTGCAGTTCCAATATCAGCACCAAAAGTTGGCTTTCTTGTGGAGACCATTTCACAAAGAAATAATAATTTTAAAAAGTGAATTTGGGGCACCTGGGTGGCTCAGTTGGTTAAGTGACTGCTTCTTGATTTCGGCTTAGGTCATGATCTCAGGATTGTGAGATCAAGCCTCACCTCAGCTCCGTGCTCAGTGTGGAGTCGGCTGGAGATTCTCTCTCCCTCTCCCGCCGCCCCTCCCTCTGCTCGCAGGTGCGTATCCTCTCTCTCTAAATAAGTAAAATCTTTAAAAAAAAAATGAATTCACAAGTGTCCCCATGTATATAAAGATAAGAAGTGAAAGTCAAAATTTTAGGTGTATTCCAAGCGGTCAGGTAGTCTCATTCAGTGGCTGGAAATTCTGCAAAACTAGAATTTATGTATGTAAAATTCAAATTCTTACCACAAAAGAATGACAAATCATTCCAAGACCAAGGGTCTACTGAACATTGATTATATTCATAACATTTCAATTCAACAGGCCCTCCCTGAGGTTAAGTTCAGATTACTTTTTTTTTTTTTAAAGATTTTATTTATTTGACAGAGAGAGACACAGCGAGAGAGGGAACACAAGCAGGGGCAGTGGGAGAGGGAGAAGCAGGCTTCCCGCGGAGCAGGGAGCCCGATGCGGGGCTCGATCCCAGGACGCTGGGATCATGACCTGAGCCGAAGGCAGACGCTCAACGACTGAGCCACCCAGGCGCCCCAGATTACTTTGACTAGATCTCTGACGTTTGTAAAACTTTTAAATCTCACATTAATTAAAAATGTCTTATAATGTATAATTTTTTATTTTTAAGAATTTTATCTTATTATTGTGCATAACATAGACGTAGAATATAAATAACAACCACAATAATAATAAGTGAACACTCAGATTCCCTCCACCCAATTTAAGAAACAGAATATTACCACTCTATATCGTACTCTCTGTCCCTCCACTATCTCATCCTTCTTCTTTCTTTCCTTTCCCATGGATATCTTCTACTCTGACTTTTGTATTTATAATTTCTTTGCTTTTCTTTACAGTTTTACCATGTCGGAATGTATTCTTAAATAACAGATTGTTTAGTTTTGCCTGTTTTTGAACTTCATATGAATGGAAGCACGTAGTTCTTTTCTTCTGAAACATGTTCTTTTTATTTTTACTCAACATACAGGTGCATGAAGTTCATCTATGTTGACATGTGTAGCTGTAATTTCTTTTTGCTGCTATATTGCATTACATTTTATGAATAAACTACAATTTATTCATTCGGTTTCTTGCTACTTGAGTCACCGGTTTTCTGCTATTTGAAACTGCCAATGTTAACATAATTATACATCTCTCTTGGGTAAGAATTTCTTTGAGGTATATATTTAGGAGCTGAATTGCTGGATTGCAAAATAGATAAATATTCTACTTTATTTGAAATGCCATAGTGTTTTCCAAAGTGGTTTTAAACAAAGTAGTTTTTTGTTATTGAAGTACAGTTGACATATCATATTATTTTAAACAAAGTGGCTTCATTTTTTTTAAGATTTTATTTATTTACTTGCCAGAGAGAGCGAGAGTGTGAGGGAGAGGGAGAGCACAACCAGGGGGGTGGGGCAGAGGGAGAGGGAGAGGGAGAGGGAGAAGCAGACCCCCGCTGAGCAGGGAGCCCCATGCGGGACTCCGTCCCAGAACCCTGGGATCATGGCCTGAGCTGAAGGCAGACACTTAACTGACTGAGCCACCCAGGCACCCCAAAAAAGTGGTTTTAAATACCAGAAGTATTCAAGATTTCTTATTGTTTGCTATCCTTATTAATAATAGTTGCTATTGGCATATTTTAAAATTTTTGCCAGTGATATCCACTATAGATGGCTAAACATGTCTTTGTATTTTTATCTTTATAGTTTCATTTTTGAATTCAACTTTAACCTCTGTTTGAAGGTATCTTTCATCATCACCCTGTATCACATATTTCTTGGTGATTCTTTTAAATAAATCTACTTTTTAGATGCTGAGAAAAGAGCTAGACGATGTTCAGATTGATTTGAGGACTAGTATTGATTATGTTTCAGAGTGGCTCCATCTCGGTAGTGCACTGGCACAATTTGATACACCCAGAATGTCTTCTCTCTCCTTTTCCTCAGTTCCATCCACCCACCTCCCCAAAACCTCACGTTATTGCCTGGGGAATCGAGCTCATGTGACTGCCATGCTGCAATACCCCAAAGAAGCTGGCTTCTAGAGTTCACAAGTGTTAATTTTTAATGCCTAGATGTATACCTCTGTTATCTGCTTAGAATTTGGAGCCACCTGCTGAATTCTATGACCGTTAAAACTAAAATCTAAAAATTCAATGCAGGGGTGCCTGTGTGGCCTGGATGGCTCAGTGGTTAAGCATCTGCCTTTGGCTCAGGTCATAGGGATCCTATGCCGGAGTCCTGGAATTGTGTCCCTGCTCAGCGGGGAGCCTGCTTCTCCCTCTGCCCCTCCCCCTGCTTGTGCTCTCTCTTTCTGTCAAATAAATAAATAAATCTTAAAAAAATAGAATAAAAATTGAATGCAGTATTTCTTATGGACCTACTTTATTATGATTAATGCTGAGGTTCAGCTTAGAGTTTTTTCCTTATGGTAGCAACTAAGATGATCAGGTGCACGTTGCAGGGTGAATCAGAAAATACTTCTTACTCAGTTATCCTATGCATATGCTCAGTTTCACCTAAAAACAAAGGTTCTGGTGACTTTGGGAGAAGGTGGTGGAGGGAGGAAAGGGGTCCAAGCTATTAGTAATGCTGAAGGCTACCCATGAGAATGCTCAGGACAGGATGAAATGGACAGGTATCTAAACTGAAGTTTAGCCATTCTTAATAAATACTCAGAATTTAATCCTCACCACAAAGAAGTAGCTGCTATCATAATATCCTTATGCAGGTAAGGAAACTGAGATGCAGAGACGTTAAAGTAACTTGGCCAAGGATCCCATATGACTGGAAAGATGTAGCTAATAACATAGAGATGAAATACATAGACAAATCGACTTTTTTTTTTGAAGGATGCCAAGACTTTGAAGTTATTTTTCTTTTCTTATTTTATTTTAATCACATTTCTATTTTCTGTAAACCAAAAGCTATACTCCAAAGTCTTATTCTTAGATTTCTGGCAGCTTGAACATCTAGCCAGATGACTGGAATCTCAGTCACTTTTTTCCAAAGTACTTACTTGTAGGTGGCAGTGTTACTTTCAAACCCTACTTTGCATTTTTTTTCTGGGGAAGATTAGAAAAAGCCATCTGGTTAACATTACCCTGAAAGATTCTTCTCTGAGTGGAGCTTCCTAAGAAGAAATTATAAGAGAAGAGTGTGGTAGAAAGCTAGGCAGAATACAAATAGAAATATTTAGAAACTGAAGCATTGCATTCTGATACTTCTGAGAATTATCTTTCCCTACCATAAATTCACTTTTATTTCAGCCCTTTTCTTCACTTTTCCTTTTGAGGAAAGATTTTTTTGAATGAAACTCTTTCTTGATAACACTTCTCTAGTTCTTGTTGAGGTTTAATCTTGTTCACATATTGCTAGTTTGATTTTGAACTTTGGGCTCCTTTTCTATTAGCTCTCTATTCTATAGGTTTTTATTACCACCATCCTCCACTTCCCCAATAGTGACATTCTTATTGTTACTCTTTAGCTAGAAGAGAATCTGGCAAATATTAGGTGCCCAGTAAATATTTGTGGATTAACTGAATGACTGCTTAAATGAATGAACAAATGAATTAGTGAGTGAAGACTTTTCCGGGAAAGAAAGAAACAAGATCAAAGAGAGTAAACTCGAAACAAATCATTACTGATGAACTTTGTAAAGAAGTGTTGGTGATATTGACTATTCTTTTACATTTCCCTAGTATTTGTTAACCTTGAGAAGTCTACCTATCCATATAATTTCAGGACTCAGCTTAGAAAAATCAAATGTTATTCTAAGAATGACTTTTGGATCAACTTAAAAGATTAAGGTTTATTTTGGTCTAATTGATTCATTTAATTGCAGTTATTCTATCCAGTTATTTGGAACCTTCCACTAACGTGTTTTAGATCTTCATTGCCTAGTAAATTACTCTCTCATTCACAGAATTTATCTTTTACTTTGAATCTCTTAGAATATTATCTTATACTGAATCATACCTGTTTAAAAAAACATTCATGATGACAAAAGTTGAGATATTGACTGACATTTATTGTAATTCTTATTTCTGTCTTCATAAAATTAAACTTTTAAAAGGCAACTTTCAGCCTCATGGATTTTAGTTATGTCGAATCCTGTGAATTAAAATTTTTTATTTCTGGGGCACCTGGGTGGCTCAGTCATTAAGTGTCTGCCTTTGGCTCAGGTCATGATCCCAGAGTCCTGGGATCCAGCCCCCATTGGGCTCCCTGCTCAGCAGGAAGCCTGCTTTTCCCTCTCCCACGCCCCCTGCTTGTGTTTCCTCTCTAGCTGTCTCTATCTCTGTCAAATAAATAAATAAAAGCTTTAAAAAAATAAAAATAAAAATAATAAAACTTTTTATTTCCTTCTTAATACATTTCTGTATTTCCCCAAATTTCTTCAATAAACCTTCATTATTTTTATAATCATAGAAAGCAATAGATTCCATTAACACCCCTCCCCTCCAAATCAGTCACTTATCACTCTGAGCAAATTGTTGCTCAAATTGTTGCAGTTAATTTCAACTTGAAATTTCTAAGGGCTCTCTCTAAGAGACTGAATAGAGAACTACACTCATGGTGTATTCATGTAGAATTTGCAATTGCCTTCCTGGATCATACTGTCTATTCTCAGGCAATATCCAAGTTGAAATTGTATGCTGATATACTTAAAATGATTTAGAACATGTGAATTTATTTCCTTTTCTATCTTTATTACATCCATTGTTTTCTTGCATGTAAAACAGGGAACAGGAATAATTACTAAGCTTTGTTTTAGTTCTGATATTCTCTAACCATTCACTAAAATTGCTCTACAATAAATTCATTAAAGATAGAATTATGGAATATTGTATCTTGAATTCCCAAGAACACTGTTCATCTCAGTAGCCAGTGTATGTTCTCAAATTGTATACAGAAGAATGCACTTTGAATGTATACCCATGACCTATAAGGAATCACACAGGATAGGGAGAAGTTGGTAAGTTTGAAGAGTTTTAATACTATAATCATCATCTAACTCTATCCTATACCTCTGGTTTCAGTCACTCCTTCCTAAATAGAAAGACATCTGTGTATCTCCATGTGACATTACCTAATGAAGAGGAACTTTCTGGAATTTTGTTCAATCTTTTATTTCTCTAACTTATAGAACCTTGTTTATAATAGTCTCCATTAATGAAATTCTATCCAGTTACCTCATGATTTTCATATATATCACCAGGGTAATTCAGGATGTTTCTGCTCTGTTTTTAGAAGAGGTAGTGGCCTTTGAATGTATTACAAATTAAAAAAAATTATGTAACAGATATTTTCTTTTCAAAGTCCATTTTCAATTCTTCTGAAGGGAGCTGGTGTAACTTGGTAGTTAAGAAGTTAAAAGTAACAGGCTTGGAAACAAACAAACCTGTTTGTATCCCAGCTGTACTTTCAACTTCTGCCTGACCTTGGACAAGTTACTTTACAACTCTGATCCTCAGTTTTCTCGTTTGTAAAATAAAGATAATAATAGAACTCCTTTTGTAAAATTGTTTATGAGGAATAATTACATGCCATACACAAAGCACTTTGCATTCCATTTAGTCAAGCAATACTTATTGAGCACTAAAAATGTGCCAGGCACTGCGCCAAGCTCTTATCTAACTCAGGACTGTTCTTTTTCTTTCATCACATTTTTATCTAACTTCTCTTCCATTAGGTCTCAGCTTAAATGGCACTTTCTCACAGAAAACTTCTGTGCCAGTTCAGGTCCTCCAAGAAGCTAATGCCAAGACAGGATTAGACAGGCAAGAGATTTATTAGAGGAGATTCCTGTGGAAGATAAAGGGGAGGAAGCAAGAGTAAGCAGGGAGAGACCCAGACTCCAATGCAAGGCTGACATCTGTTGAATGAGAGGAAAAAAGAAGGAGAATTGGGTAGAAAAAGACTGCAGTACTGTCTGAGGAAGTTTTGGCTAGGCCAAGGGGGAGTTCCTAAGCCAGAATTGCCCATGAGAGGAGTCCTGTGTCCTACAGGAATGGGCTGGCACTAGTACCTCTGCTGTGCTCAGTCATTGGCTGGTTGAGGTTCCAGAGAGGGGGGAGCCTCAGCTTCAAATCTGGTGGATCTGGAGAGGCAGTAGCTGGGGTTGTCAGTCAACTATGCTCCTCGCACAGCAGATCTCAGTAGCACCTGTCCATAGCCCTCACACATCCATAATAGGTTGGATCCCCTGGCTATTTATTTGCTGTTACAGGAACATGTATTTTCCTTTTCTCTGTTTCCACCATAAAAATCAAATTTTTGTTTTCTGAATTTGTAAAGGTTATTCTCTACTGACTATCAGCTACATGAGGGTAGGGACTGAGTCGATCTTGTTTACCATTGCTTCCCCAAGATGCACCTGGTGAAATGGCAGATAATAGGTACAAAGTACAACAGTAGTCATTATTTTTATCCACTCTATTCTGCTCTGCACATTACCACATCCAAATCAAAGCACCGCAGTCTCACACTGCAGTATAAAAATTGCAGATTTCAGCTTAACGTTATTTTCTCTGAAGCTCTTTATTTCATTTTGTCTCAGGGAGAGGTTGCACCTTTACTTTTAACATATGTCAAAGCATAACCAAAAGTGGTGAAGCTTTGAAGATGGATTTTTGAATGTACTAAAAGTATACTCATGCATAAGAAAAATAGAGCTTCCAGCATCTAGTTGTAAATTCTTTCCTTTTCTTTAGTGGGTAGAATCTAAAGAATCTCTTTTCTGGGCTTAGAGAGCTATCTGTATAGACTGGTGATTGTCAGCTTTTCTCTGAATGACCTATTTCCTCACCCCTGTCTCCTTTCCAGAAAGCAAAATTTTCATCAGATATAGCAGAAAATGTTAGGGAGATAAGAAAGGGAATGTAAATTAATAATACAAAGATGAAGGAACCTAGAAGTTGTAGTTGACTCTACCTCATGGACGAGCTCAAGATGTCCATCACATGCAAATATAAAATTAACAATTACAAAACCACATCATCAAAAGCTCCAGAGTCCCTTAGTCCTGCCCTTCTTCCCTGACTCCTTCCCAAAGCAGTGGGTTGAGTGGGGGGAGGGGCTTCGGAAGAGGAGGGGGTATCGGGTACTGGAGTCAGGCTATCTAGATTCAAAGCTTATCTTTGGCATTATTTGTGGGACATTGAGCAAATTGCTTGATTTCACTGAGACTTAGTTTTTTCTCCTGTACAGTGAAGACAATGAAAGTAGTAATCTTAGAGGACTGTTAATCAGATTATAAGAGATAATTTTTGTAAAGTGCTTAGCAAGGTGCCTGGCATATAGCAAGATCCCAATAAATCTCTCTACTATCAGTTCTTACTAGGACTTCTGCCATACCCTGCTCCAGCCTTTTTCCAAAATGTGATCCATAGACAGTTTAAGGAAACATGAGGTCAAAATTATTTTCACAATAAGAATTTATTTACCCTTTTCATTGTTTTAAACTTTGCTTTGATAGTTCAAAAGCAAATCACTGTAGACCACAAAATACTACTTCACACCCACTAAGATGGCTATAATAAAAAAGACAGGCAATAACAAATGTTGGCAAGTATGTGGAGAAATTGGAATACTCATATGCTGCTGATGGGGATGTAAATGGTGAAGCCGCTTTGGAAAAGAGTTGGCAGTTCCTCAAAAAATTAAACACAGGGTTACCATATGACCTAGCAATTTCACTCCTAAGTATACACTTAAAATAATTGAAGACATATGTTTAAACAGAAACTTATACATGAATGTTTATAGCAACATTATTCATGATAGCCAAAACTCAAATGTCCATCATCTGATGAATGGATAAACAAAATGTAGTATATCCACACAATGGAATATTGGGCTGGATAATACCTTGAAAGGGTTGTCTTGTGCACCGATTATCAGAATGGTTAGCAGCATCCCTGGCTTCTAGTCCTTAGATACCAGTAGCAACCACCTCCAGTCCCAAGTTGTGATAACCCATAATGTCTCTGGACATTGCTAAATATCCTGTGGGGGCAAAATCAACTTCAGTTGAACACCATTGGCACAGATCAATAGTCCTTATATTCTTCACTGTTATTCTCTTGTTATTTAAAAAAACTTACAATTTTACTTAAGAATGTTCTTAAGGAAGGAGTAAAAATTATTCTTTTTTTTTAAAAGATTTTATTTATTTATTTGACACAGAGAAAGAAACAGCTAGAGAGGGAACACAAGCAGGGGAAATGGGAGAGGGAGAAGCAGGCTTCCCACTGAGCAGGGAGCCTGATGCAGGGCTTGATCCCAGGACCCTGGATCATGACCCGAGCCAAAGGCAGATGCTTAATGACTGAGCCACCCAGGCACCCCAGCAAAAATTATTAATTCTAATAACAACTGACCCTTGAATTCACATTTTAAAAAATATTCTGTTCAAAAAAATAAGAAGTATTCATAAGTTACTTTTGCTACATACTGAAGAACTATAATTGTCTCGAGGAGAAGCACTTTGTGGGATTGGGTTGCAAGCTGAACTAACTTCTTTTAATATTACAGAACACCATTTTTATTAAAATATCTATTGACGGACAAACTGGTTATTTAGACATGCGTATTTGACAAATATTTTCTCAAAAATAAATGAAGTGGAACCATCAGTTCAGGGAAAACAAATGATAATATTTGGCATTAATATAATTGAGCTTTCAAGAAAATAAATTGTAATAGTTGGATAAAGATTTATCATCACTGTCATCTTGACAGCTTCCAAGTACTTAGATTCTTCTTTTTTTTTAAGATTTTATTTATTTATTTGACAGAGAGAGAGAGAGAGAGAGAGAGAGCGCACAAGCAGGGGGAGTGGGAGAGGGAGAAGCAGGCTTCCTGTGGAGCGGAGAGCCTGTTCCGGGGCTCAAACCCAGGATCTGGGATCATGACCTGAGCCAAAGGCAGACGCTTAATGACTGAGCCACCCAGGTGCCCCTACTTAGATTCTTCTGATGAGATTGGAAGTGATATTAACAAATGTGATATTTTGATAGCGTAGGATGAAATAAGTCAATATTTGGAAGATCGGCATAACTCAGTGAACCAATATTTCCAACTGACCACTGTGGGATGTTAAAATCATGCGTAGTTTAAAAGATTCACTCAAAGTGCGACATGGACCAATAGATTTTTCTGCTTTAAAAAAATTTTAATAGCTTGTCTGAGGTATAATTGACTCATAATAAGCTGCGCATTTTTATGCATGAATACACACATGAAACTGTTACAACAATCAAGATAATTAACATGAGTATAGCTCCTGACAGTTTTCTTGTACTCCTTTGCAATCATTCCCTTGGCCCCTCTCAGCCCTCCGCCCCAATTTCCGTTTTCCAGACTACCACTGACTTCTTTTTTCTCCCTAAAGATTAGTTTTCATGTCCTAGAATTTCATATAAATGGGATCATATAGTATGTACTATTTTTTGCCCAATTTCTGTCACTGATCATAGTTATTTTGAGATTAATCCATGTTGCATTATATCAATAGTTAATTTCTTTTTATTCTGAGTAATATTCTATTGTATGGATATATCATGAATTGTTTATTCATTTCCCTGTTGACAGACATTTTTGTTTCCAGTTTTTGCCTATTATGAACACATTTGCTATGAACATTTGTGTACAAGTCTTTGGGTAAACATATGCTTTCATTTTTTTTTAACAATTTTTATTTATTCATTTGACAGAGAGAGAGAGAGAGCACAGGCAAGGGGAGCAGCAGACAGAAGGAGAGGGAGAAGCAGACTCCCCACTGAGCAGGGAGCCCAGATGTGGGGCTCTATTCCAGGACCCTGGGATCATGACCTGAGCTGAAGACTTCACCAACTGAGCCACCCAGGTACCCCTATGCTTTCATTTCTTTTGGATAAGTACCTAGGAGTGTAATGTCTGGGTCACATGTAAATATATGTTTAACTTTTTAAGAAATTGCCAAAGCATTTTCCAAAGAGGTTTACCATTTCACATTCCCATCAGTGGTTATGAGAGTTCCTTTTTTAAAAAAAATTATTATTTTTGGGGCACCTGGGTGGCTCAGTTGGTTAAGCGACTGCCTTCGGCTCAGGTCATGATCCTGGAGTCCCAGGATCGAGTCCCACATCAGGCTCCCTGCTCAGCGGGGGGTCTGCTTCTCCCTCTGACCCTCTTCCCTCTCATGTTCTCTGTCTCTCATTCTCTCTCGCTCAAATAAATAAATAAAATCTTTAAAAATTTTTTTTTAAGATTTTATTTATTTATTTGCCAGAGAGAGAGAGAGAGAGCAAGCGTGTTTGCACAAGCAGGGGGAGCGGCAGGCAGAGGGAGAAGCAGGCTTCGATGTGGAACTCAACCCCAAGACTGTAATCATGACCTGAGCTGAAGGCAGATGCTTAACAGACTGAGCCACCCAGGCATCCCATGGTTATGAGAATTCCAATTACTCCACATTCTCAACAACAGTTGGTATGGCTAATCTTTTTAATTTTATCATGAAGTAGGTAGGTAGTGATATTTCATTGTGGTTTTAATTTGTATTTTCTCTAATGACTCATAATGTTGAGTATCTTTTCATGTGCTTATTTTCCATTCATATGACTTTGGTGAAGTGTCTATTCAAACTTTATGCCCATTTGTCTACTGGGTTGTTTAATTTCTTCCTGTTGAGGTTTGAGAGTTTTTGGGTTTTGATTTTGTGTGTGTTTTTCTCTGTTTATTGAGGTATGAGAGATTTAAAAAGTATATTTTCTGGATATAAGTTCTTTATTAGATATGTGATTTGCAAATACTTTCTTCAGTTTTTGGCTGTTCTTTTCATTTTCTTAGTTACCTGAAAAGAAATACTTAATTTTGATTAAGTTCAATTTATTACTTTTTTCTTTTAAGGATAGTGCTTTAGGTATCAGACCCAAGAAATTTTGGTCTAGCCTAAGGTCACAGATATTTTTTCATTTTCTTCTAGAAGTTTTAAGTTTTATGTTTAGATCTATGATCCATTTTGTGTTTTCATTCATTCATTCATTCATGTCTATGAATACCCAAATGTTTCAGCATTATTAGTGAAAAATCTTTCCTTTTTCCACTGAATTGCCTTTGTCCTTTGTTGAAATGAACAACCTTGGCACTTTTAAAAAACTCTCTATTCAGTTTTGTCAATCTTTTTTTCTCTCTTTACACCAATACTATACTACCTGGCTTAATGTGGCTTTATAGCAAATATTGAAATCAGGTAGTGTAGTGTAATTTCTTCAAGTTTGTTCTTCAGTCTCAAAGTTATTTTGGTTGTTCTAGGTCCTTTGCATCTCCATATAAATTTTAGAATCCTTTTGTCAATTACTAAAAAAAAAAAGCCTGCTGGGATTTTGGATTGGGATTGTTTTGAATCTACAGATTAATTTGTGGGAGAATTGACATTTTTACAGTTTTGAGTCTTCTGAACCATGAACATGGTATATTTTCTGTTTGTATCTTTTTTATTTTTATTATTTTTTAAGATTTTATTTATTTATTTGACAGAGAGAGACACAGTGAGAGAGGGAACACAAGCAGAGGGAGTGGGAGAGGGAGAAGCAGGCTTGCCTGTGGAGCAGGGAGCCCGACATGGGGCTCGATCCCAGGACTCTGGGATCATGACCTGAGCCGAAGGCAGACGCTCAACGACTGAGCCACCCAGGTGCCCCTGTGTCTTTTTTTTTTTTAAAGATTTATTTATTTTAGAGAATGCTTGCACATTTACGAGTGGCGGAGGGGCAGAGGGACGAATCCTCAAGCAGACTCCCCTCCAAGCGGACTCAAGACCATCATCAAGACTACAGGATAGAAAAATCAATATACAGAAGTCAGTTGTATTTGTCTTCTACTAACAATGCACAGTCTGAAATTGAAATTTAAATTACCATTTAAAATAGCATCAAAAATATGAAATAGATCAGGATAACTTTGATAAAAGATATTCAAGTTGTACACTGAAAATAATATGCTGAGATAAATTTAAGAAAACACAAATACATGGGGCACCAGGATGGCTCAGTTAGTTAAGCGTGTGATTCTTGGTTTGGCTGTCATGATCTCAGGGTCATGAGATCCAGCCCCAGGTTTGTTCCATGCTCAGCGTGAAGTTGGCTTGTGATTCTCTCCCTCTTCCTCTGCCCCTCCCTCTGCTCCCATGCATGCGTGTGGACGCTCTCTCTCTCAAATAATCTTAAAAAAAAAATACATATATATATCTTGTCAACACTACAAACAAGAAAGCTGAGTGGCTATATTGCCATCAGACAAAGTGCACTTTATTTTTTTTCAAAGTACACTTTAGAGCAAAAAGTATTACCAAGAGAAAAGAGGTTTTATAAAGTGGATCATTTATAAAATGGATCATTTCATAATGATAAAATACTTTTCATAGTCAGTTTCATTATGGATAAATTCATCTAAATAACAAAAATTATAAATGCAAGAAAGTTTATGCAACTAACAGCAGAGTTCAAAATACATGAAGCAAAACTGATAGAACAAGCAGAATTAGAAGAATCCGTAATTACAGTTAGTTCAATACTTCTCTCTTAATAATAGGATAAGTAGACAGAAAATCAGTATATTTTAAGTCCCCCAGGATTTAGAAGATTTGGACAATATCAACAAACTTGATGTGATTGATGTTTATAGAACATTTCACCCAACAACTGTCGAATACACGTTCATCTTAAACGCATACTGAATATTTATCAAGATAGACCATATTCTGGGTCACAGAATAAGTCTCAATAAATTGAAAATGATTCAAATTATGCAAAGTATGTTATCTGATTATCTGATTACAATGGAATTAAATTAGAAATCAGCGACAGGAAGATGTCTGGAAAATTCAATTTTTGTAGACTAGGTAACACACTAATAACCCATGGCTCAAAAAAAAAAAAATCTCTGGCGAAATTAGAAAGTATTTTGAAATGAAGGAAAATGAAAACATATTAAAATGTGTGAGGTGGGGTGCCTGGGTGGCTCAGTTGGTTAAGTGACTGCCTTCGGCTCAGGTCATGATCCCAG
Organism: Eumetopias jubatus; assembly: GCF_037043125.1. Lineage (NCBI taxonomy): Eukaryota > Metazoa > Chordata > Mammalia > Carnivora > Otariidae > Eumetopias > Eumetopias jubatus. The sequence goes on from NW_028274811.1 coordinate 60,212,627, forward strand.
AGTCCCAGGATGAAGTCCCGCCTCAGGCTCCTTCCTGCTCAGCAGGGAGTCTGCTTCTCCCTCTGACCCTGCCCCCCTCATGCGCGCGCGCTCTTTCTCTCTCTCTCTCAAATAAATAAAAAATCTTTAAGAAAATAAAATGTGTAAGACGTAAAGAAATACTCTGAGGGACACATCCCACCCAATGCCTATATTACAAAAGAAACGTCTATAATCAGTGATCTCAGTCTCTAAGTTAAAAAACTAGCAAATAATGAAAAAATTTGAAAATTAAGGAAAAAAAAGTAGAAGAGAGGAAATAAACCTGAGCAGAAATCAATGAAATAGGAAACAAAAACAATAAAGAAAACCTATGAAAGCAAGAGTGCTTTGAGGGATTTGAGATCAGTAAAGTTGATAAGCCTCTTGCCAGAACGATCAGGAAAAAATAAAGATGACACAAATTACCAATTTCAGAAATGAGAAATTCTTCTGTAGGTATTAAAAGGAAAATAATACTGTTAAAAGATTGACATTAACAAATCCCAACAACTTAAGATATTTTCATAACCATTAAAGCTCACTACAGAACAAATATTAAATATTTGTTGAATTCGGGAATGTTAAAATATTATTAAAAGCAGGGTGCTGAGTCCAGGCTTCACACAGAGACAAATAAGGCATTTTCAACCCCAAGCGGCTTTCATTTACTGGAGGAGTAAAAAAAAAAAAAAACAAAGCTTAATACAGATCCGGTGCTGAGGAGCGAGGGAAAACTGGGTCAGAGAAAGCTTCTCTGGGGAGGAGTCATTCAGCTGAGACAAGAAAAAGCCGTTAAAATATGGGTATCAGAAAAAGAGCCGCTGTGCGTCATATCAGGTGGTAGGTAGCCCAGAGGAGCCCTCCGCGACCGGGCCTCTGCCGAACGCCTTGTCCTCCCTGTCTCTGAGGTGTCCCATCTCTTTCCCCACTCGCGCTCACTGGCGCTAGGCGTCCACCTCCGGCCAAACCGGGACTGCAGCAGTGTGCGCCTGCGCACTCAAGCAAAGTGCTCGCTGGAGGGGGCGAGGCGGCTGCCGGAAGTGTGACCTCTCGCTCCCTGCTCGCTCTTCCCATCCGGGGTCGTGGAGGTCTTCCGGGTGTTCCTGACAGGGTTTTCTACGCCGTTTTTTCGGCGAATTTTTGGTCTTCCGCTTCTTGCTACCGGCCCGAGCCTTCCGCACGCTTGCTAGCCCTGTCTTTTCTTGTGTCGCTCCTCCCCGGCCGCCGAGCCCGGGGTTTAGATTGCAATCGGGATCCGGAGCCAGGCCTAGCCCTTCCGCAGGCCACTACCTGCTTTCGCTGGGGCGAAAGCTACAACCGTGCACGCCGGACTCTCGCTGCTCGGGCCTTGGAGCTCCTGGGCGAGCAGTGCCGGTAGGCCCTGCTTAGCCCTTACCCAAGGACACCTGTGAGTCAGGGGGGTTTCGGAAAAGGACGCAACCGTGTAGGCCCAGGTCGGGGGCGGGGCTCGGGGAACTTTTCCCGAAACCTCACTGTTATGTTTGCGTGGGAAGTTCCGGCAATATTTCTTAGACGTCCCAGACTTATGGGCGGCCCCCAGGCTGCAGCACTTTTTGAAGAATCTTAGGACCAGTTACTTTTTCCACTCGTTTCCCTTCCTCGCACCCGGTTCTCAGTCTAGGACCATAAGAGGAAGACTGTCTTGGGACCCCTGCATGGTGTTTCAAAGGGTGGTGAAAAACTAAGGTAAATATCTGGATTAATAATTTAAAATTTAAGACTTTGTATTAAATGGGCTTCAGTTCTTCATTTTACAGTAAAGTGCACAGTTCAGGACTGTGTCAGATTGTTGTACCCTTTTCTTCCCGTTAAGCCTTTGTAGTTAGACTCCTTGTCTCTTTAGGCCAGAACACGATGGGGTTTATGTGTCTCATAATATCTGGAATATCCAAATACCCCGTCTTGTTTTCTCTCTTTTAGCTCTTTGTTTAAAATAGTAGTTCTTTATTTAGATTGCGGATACCAGTAGGAAACAAAGAGAAACTAAAACTCAAGCTAAATCGGAACTTGTTAACAGATATGTGGTATGTGATTTTGTGAGGAAAGATCATAACTGAACACTAAATCTGTGTTTGTATTACCGGTAACATACTATTTTTGTAAATACTGTCTTGTATGGTGTTTTACTACAGGTCTTTAATATGTACAGCCAAAAGGCTCATAGTAGCTAGCCAATAATGGTAATATTATTTTGTTGGTATGTTAGCCCCAGTTATGTCTAATCTGGAAATGCTCCATAATATAGGCTTTATGTGAAACAGGCTATTTATCAATCATTTAAGAAATGTCCATTTCAAACCACATGACATTATTTTTTAACTCTTGGATGGAATCTAATTCTTAATAAAAAGGAATGTTCTTTTCAAAACCTTCAGGTAGTTTTCACAGTGGATGAGCAGGATTTAGGAATTGGGCTTTTTGGATGGTGGAGAAAAGAAGTGAGTTTAGGATATCAAAGACATTTGGACAAAGTGGACAGATAACTTGATTTAGTTGCCACAGTTCTGTCTTTTGGCTTTTATCCTAGGGAGATTCTGCTTTCCAGGAAATCCTGTTGAAGGAATTATATAATCTTGAAAGTTCTCTTAATTGGTTGGAGGAGAGATCAGGTTTAGGACAGAAATTCCAGGTTGTGAGTTACAGGAGCAAATACTGTATCAGTAGGAATTACTTTGCAAACTACCCTTAATACAGCTTTGTCTTTCATGTATGATTATTTACAAATAAACCTGTATAATATCCCATTGTGTCAACCTTAGTCAAGAAGCAACTTTTAAGATTTTTTCCTGACAAGAATCAATGCAACAGTTTTAAAACACACCAAAAATTCCTAGATTATCCTATTTTATAGTCATGTACATATTGAGAAACCGGTAACTTTCAAGCTAAGAAAAACGGGATATCACCAATATCTGGATTGTATTTATTTATCATGCAATTCTTATACCTGCTACCACAGTTAATGTGGAATAGTGTTTTATGTAGATCATCCAGTAGACTTAGTGAAGAAGCCTTTCATTCGGAATATAAAGAAAAATATTTAAAATTTGATAGATGTCTCCTTAATGCTGCAGTGGTAATAGGTTTGCTGGATTTTATACTCTAAAACTCTATATTCTGGGGATGCCTGGGTGGCTCAGTCAGTTAAGCGTCTGCCTTTTGCTGGGGTCATGATTCCGGGGTCCTGGGATCGAGTCTCGCATCGGGCTCCTTGCTTGCCTACTTCGCCCTCTGCTTCTGCTGCTCCCCCCTGCTTGTGCTCTCTCTCTCTCAGATAAATAAATAAAATCTTAAAAAAAAAAAAATAGAACTCTATATTCTGTTTAAAAGATGATCCCTTGTATTGTTTGTGATAGATTATTATTTTTGGATTCTTTCGTTTTTTTGGATTATTTTAGATTATTCTTATCTTCATCAATATCACTGTTGAAAGGTATTAGAAAAAATATTAGAAGGAAGAACTGAAATTCATAGACTTTTGTTTTACTTCCTCATCGTCATGCAGGATGCCTATGTTGTGGGGCACTGAATGCCATTCCCATAGGAATGATCTTACTGTGAGGGCTGTCCTAGTTAAGAGCTAGACTCGAGGGCCAAGATTCATAATGAGGAGAACCTGACAGATACTTTATTGTGGAGGGCCTGCAAAAGCTTCGATGCTTATCTGGGAATTTAGGATAGGCTGAACTAGATACCTGCCCTAAGGTAAACTTGGCTAAGTAATCATTGTAAGCTCTTAAGCCTTGGATAATTTGGTCATTAGCTTTGTTGAGTACTACTGGGGCACAAGACACCTTTTGACTTACTCCTAGTTTGGATCTTAACATGTCTTGGGATAGAAATAAGGTGAAGTCTGGGCTGTCATATCGTTTGGGGTCTTCCAAGTCTGAGTGCATGTGTATGGGACTTTATTTGGGTCCAGAGGAAAAACACAAGCATATAATTTATAGATATAAACAAAGGGTTTCGAATTTTAACTATGAACTGATTTCAATAAATCTGAAAATAGGACATTTTAATTTTAGCTTTTCTGAATATAAATTCCTTCCCTTGTTTGATCGGATCTATAGTATCTGTATTCCAACAAAATGAAATACCAAGAAAAATTCATTATGATGAATTATATTTAATGTCATTTTCTCATGAATCTTATGATAGGAATTATGTTTATGGGAGTTTGGGACAGGGAAGCAGAATAAAGAAGGCCAAGAAAGAAAAGAGCATGAACCTGGGCAAAAGGTAGAGTAAGTCTTTAGTTGCTTGTCTTTAATCTTGCTTTCTGTGATTGAGTGTACTTTTAATAAAGGATTGTCTGGAATCCTGCTTGGTTCAAGATAATTTCCATTTCCTCTGAGCAGTGAAAATCAGTACAGCTTAGCAATTATGATAGGATTGATTTTTTTTTTTTTAAATCTCCTATAATAAGAGGTATAGACCTTTGAAAAGAGTTGGTAAATTCTTGTTTTCTGAAGGTAACACCTTGTCTCGCATTCACATTAGGGAGTTGGGCACTTGGGATGAGATCTGATGGTGGCCCAAGATTCTTGTTCACAATCCATTTTGAAGCCTGGACTGGTGAATCTCATTATCTGTGGCCAGCCTCGGGAATTTAAATTTTACAAAATTGAAAAAAAAAACAACAAAATTTGTATGAGTAATTTATTAGTTTCTTCCCAGATCTTTGTCTTTTTCTCTCCTATTTTCTCCTGCTCCAGTTTTTCCAACCATCTGGTCTCAATACCCAGAGGCAGCTACATTTTTTTAAGCTGCTTAAGTGTTATTTTCCTCTGTTGTTCTTAAAAAAAAAAAAAAAAGCTTAAAAAATTTCTATAGCCAGTTTTTAAAATTGACATCTGCTGAAAATGAGGACTTAGCACCTTTATGTACCCTTTCTTATCATTAAATTGTGATGTATATGAACATGTAACTGTATATAATGTGTATGTAATCCTTAAATATAATATGTAATAAATGATATATAATAAATTTATTATAATTTTTGTTTAAACTAGTATTTTTAATGTTTGTGTTATTGTGAGAACCAAATAGGTAATGATTATATTTTCTTTTTTATATGACTTTTTGAGTTTTGTTTGTTTGTTTAGTAATTTCTTTTTAACCTGCTACTTTTCTGTTTCTATGATTATTTCTGCTCTGTTAGCAGAACTCCTCTTGGTGGTCAGATACATCAGGAAATCTTTCAGTAAAGTTTTAAGTTTTTTTCTCCTTGGCTATCTTCTTGAAACACTTTATCTTCTTGGCTCTAATTTAAGCTGGTAGCTTCCCTTCACCATCATCCTAGGGTATTTACTTTGTCTCTGCCCTACAGCAGATCTCCCTTTTCCTAGATCCCAGGTTTTGTTTTGTTTTTTGATACCTTACATGTCTGAACATGTTTTTATTCTACCTTGCCTTGATATTATACCTGGGTATGGAATTACTGCTTGAGAGCATTTCCTTCAGAGACTTGAAGGCACTGACTTCATTGTCTTATGGTTTCCTCTGTTGCTATTAGGGAGTTTAAAGACATTTTGATTGTCAGCCCTTTTATAACATTTTCCTCTTCTGTAATATTTCATAAGCCTCTTTTTCCTGATATTCCGAAATTGACCATACCTTGATGCATATATATATTTTTAATGGACTTTGTACTCATTAGGTCCTTTAATTCTCAGGATTGGTTTTCTTCAGTCCTGGACATTTTCTTGTGTTATTTATTTGATAATTTCCTTCTCTGTGTTTTCTCTCTTCTACAGGAACTTCTGTTATGTTGCATGTTGGACCATATAATTTGATTCTCTTTTATTTTTTCTCTTACTGTCCTGCCTCCTTTCTACCCTCACCCATTTTTCCTTTTTCTTCTAAGAGATTTCCTCAGTGTTACCTTTTAAGTTTTTACTCAGTATTTCTGCTTTCAATTTTGTAATTTCCAAGAGCCTTTTTTGCTTTTAAGTATATTCTTTTTTTTTTTTTAAGATTTATTTACTTATTGGAGAGAGAGAGAGAGGAATGTGTGAGCAGGGGGAGGGGCAGAGGAAGAGAGAAGCAGACTGTGCTGAGTGGGGAGGCTGATGGCAGGGCTTGATCTCAGGACCCTGTGATCACAACCTGAGCTGAAATCAAGAGTTGGACGCTCAACTGACTGAGCCACCCAGGTGCCCTGAAAACAGCATATTCTTGTTTTATGTATGCAGTTTCTTAAATTAATTTTTTTTCACTTTTAATTTGTTCTTGGCATTGTTTTTGTTTATTCCTTGATCTTTTTTTCTGACAGTGATCTGTGGATGTTTATTTTACATGAGAGGTACTAGAAATCTAATCACAAAAAGCAAGCTCTGTTTGTATGGATGGGCAGCTCAGTAGTAGGCTTCACTGTAGTTTGCTAGCAAGCTTAACTTCTCCTTGGTGGAAAACTGTTACTATATTATAGGTTCTTTGGTTACCATATTATATAGTTTCTTTCTCAGTTATTCTGTAAATGAGTTTTCTTATTTTTTTTTAGATTTTATTTATTTATTTATTTGAGAAAGCGAGAATGAGAGAGAGAGAGAGAGCACATGAGAGGGGGGAGGGTCAGAGGGAGAAGCAGACTCCCCGCTGAGCAGGGAGCCCGATGCGGGACTCGATCCCAGGACTCCAGGATCATGACCCGAGCTGAAGGCAGTTGCTGAACCAACTGAGCCACCCAGGCGCCCTGAGTTTTCTTATTGACTCATGGGAGATGGGCTGGGGATCCTATTTTCACTTTGTTGATTTTACTTAATACTTGTTTTCAGTTTGTTACCTTAACCTATTCTTTGTAAGTTTACAGCCTTTTGGGATCAGTCATTGCAAAGTATAAATATCTAGTCTCTTGCCTGGGTCAGTGAATGGTTCTGATTGCTTTGTACAGTAGCCCCCCCCCATCCTCAGAGGAGATAGTCCAAGACCCCCAGGGATGGCTAAAACTGGGTACTACCGAACCCTATATATATATATATACATACACACACACATATATATATACACACACACACACACACTGTTTTTTTCCTATATATACAACCTATGATAAAGTTTAATTTATAAATTAAGCACAACTAATAAGAAAATAGAAACAATAATCTACTGTAATAAAGGTTTTATGAATGTTGTCTCTCAGAATGTCTTATACTGTATTCACCTTTCTTGTGATGATGCTATAGGTGATAAAATGCCTATGTGATGAGATGAAGTGAGGTGAATGATGTGTGTATGTGACATATTGTTAGGCTACTATTGACCTGATGATATGTCAGAAGGAGGATCATCTGCTTCTGGGCTGCAGTTGACCACAGATAACTGAAACCACAGAAAATGAAATCGTGGATAAGGGGGGGACTACTGTGTATAAATTTTCCCCATTGCCGTGGAACAAGCTCTTTTACTGGACATCCTTTATATAAAGTTATTTAGACTTTGAAGTGAATCTCAGAATTTTAGAGTTATTAGGCAGTACAGATTCCTTCCCTTGTTTGAGCAGATCTCTAAGAAGATCTGTAAGATTTATATCCTAGGAATCGGGTTGTCATATTATGGCTTACACCTTTGAATAAATTAGATTGGGTATAAACATAAGAGTCTGTATGGCTTCATTAAATGTCTGTATTGGGTGGTTTCTGTTTTATCAGAGTATATGGTGATAACTTGATTTCTGAAAGATGTGTTGATATTAGGGTACATTCATCAGAAATTAGAAACTTGCATATATTTTACTATCATTTGAATAATATTTTTAGATTTAAAATTCATTATTAGCAAAAAATAAAAAAAGTAAAGTTAAAAAAATTCATTATTAGCAAGTTTTTTGTTACCTGTAGTGGGACTTAGAAATCTGTTTAAGCTTTTGAAATAACTTTGCAAATGAAATTCATAACTTGGTAACTAATTGCTTTAAATAGTAGATACTAGTTAGGGTTCAATATTTTTAAGATATAATAATTTGTTTTTTAAAACTATTCTAGGTAGAAGAATACATGTTCACTTTTAGTGAACAAGAGCATGTTCCCAAACTCAATTTTGGGTCGCCCGCCTTTCACCCCAAACCATCAACAACATAATAACTTCTTCGCCCTGTCACCAACTCTTTATTCACACCAGCAGCTTATAGATGCACAGTTCAACTTTCAGAATACAGAGTAAGTATGGTGATACTTTGGTCCATATCATTTATAAATTTTGTTTTCTACTTGACACAAACCCTTTTTATATGAAACATTTGAAGTTAAAATGTCATTGTCTTGTGTTCTTTTGATCAGTGAAATATATTTAGTTCTTATGAAATTGGTTTTTTGTTTTTAAGGTAAAAATGTTTACTACTACTGTTTTTTATCTGTTTTTGGTAGCTTGTCAAGAGCTGTGTCTTTACAGCAGTTGACATATGGAAATGTCAGTCCAATACAGACCTCAACATCTCCGTTATTTCGAGGAAGGAAGTAAGTACTTCTTAATTATTTTAAAAGAAGAGTTGGCATGTCTCAGAACTGTAGATCACTGTTTCCTGTATTAAGATTGGGTGGGTACTATGCCCTAAGTTTTATTTTCTGGAACCTGTGCGATCAGTCCTATCAGAGAATTTTAAAACTTCTATATATTTAAAAAAGTTTAGGGATATTTTTGTTGATTTATTCCTGACACAGCAAATTTTAGATGGAGTGAAGCTATATTTCTTCAGAATATTACTTTGAATTGAGATATTAACTAAATGAGATGGTTTTCTGTATTAGTTTGCTAGAGCTACTGTAACAAAGTACATCAGCAACAGAAATTTATTTTCTCACAATTCTGGAGGCCAGAGGTCCAAAAGATCAAGGTGTTGGCAGGTTTGGTGTCTTCTGAGGCCTCCCTGCTTGGCTTGTAGATGGCTGCCTTCTCTGTGTCCTACATGGTCATTCCTCTGTCTGTGTTTTCTGTGTCCTAATCTCCTCTTCTTCTAAGGACACTAGTCATATTGGATTAGGGCTCATTTTAATGACACCATTATAATTTTTTAAAGGCCAAATGTCCAAAACCACATTTTGAGGTACTGGGAATTAGGGCTTAACTATAAGAACTTTGAGAGTACACAGTTCAGCCCATAAATACCTTTTTTCTAGTAAAGTTTACTATTTGATTTATCTAAATCTTATACAGGTAAGGTTCCTTAATAAGTATTCGTAAAAATTTCTGCATGACTTAAAGCTTTCTACAGAGAAATGAGAGTCAATTAATTTTAACCAGTTAAAAGTAATGGGTGTATTACAAAGTAATTATAATAGAACTTTAGAGATGATTATTAAAATAAAATTTGGCAGTACTTGTAAGATATTACTGTTTAAAGCCTATGTAAATATTCCATAACTTTACATCCAATTAAAAATAACACTAGCTAAGTATTATTTATTTATTTGTTTGTTTGTCAGTGAGTGAGAGAGAGCATGCAAGCAGGGGGAGTGGTAGGCAGAGGGAGAAGCAGGCTCCCCGCTGAGCAAGAAGCGTGATATGGGGCTCAGTCCCAGGACCCTGGGATCGTGAACTGAGCGGAAGGCAGACTCTTAACCGACTGAACTACCCGGGCGTCCGCCCCCCCTTTTTTTTTTTTTGATTTATTGATGACTCATGTAATTGGCATTGTTCTTAGGACTTTACAAATAATTTGATTAAGTTTCACAACACTCTATGAGGTATGTTATTCCTCTTCTGTTGAGAAAGATGAGGCACACAGAGGTTAAGTAACTAGTTATTCGGGTGGAAGCGCAATTGGGATTTGAACCCAGGCGGTCTGGCTCTAGATCCTCTGCTTAGAAGCACTGTGAGTTCTTCAAAGTTGTTGTGGAAAGCTATATAATGATGCTAAAAGTATTGACTTTATTCAGATTTTAATTTTTTTGAAGTTGTCTGGATAGCTAACTTGTGAATCACCAATGAAAACAAATTCCATTGGCTCATAGTTACACATATTTTAAAAACTAAAATTGGCATTCTCAATAGAACCTATTTAGCATATAAAGCTAAATCATTTTTATATTAAAAGATATTAAATATACTCTTGTTAGCATTGTATACCCACTTATTTTGTGGATCAAGGAGTGAGGAATTGGGGTGATCCTAAAGGAGTGTTGTAATGAAAACCTTCAGGTGGCTATGACCCATAGAATTTTAGAGCTTAAAAGCAATCAGACCATTTCCCATGGCCTAAATTATTATCTGTATGAACAACTTAATGTATCAATGAAGTATTTTTTTAAACAAATAATTATTTTTTAATTATTTCCTTTTGCTTTATTATTTTGAAAAATTTCTGCCTCCAGAAAAATTTAAAGAATAGTACAATAAAACCCTGTATGCTGTTTACCTAGATTCATTAAAGTTGTGCTATATTTATTGTCTTTTTTGGCTTCTTTTTCTCTTTACCCCTACTTTTTTTCCAAACTTTTTCTATGAAAAAGTTGTAGACATCACTTCATTCTACCCCAAAGCACATTAGTGTGTTCCTCCTAAGAACCAAGGATCTTCTCCTATATAACCAAAATGCATTTGTCATGCCCAAGAAATTTAACATTAATACATTACTGTTATCTGAAATGCAGTTAGTTTTCATATTTCTTTGGTTGTTCATTGTCTTTATAGCTTTTTAATATGATCTTTCCAACTGATGAGCCAGAACATAGGTGGACTTAAAGAGCCTTTTTATATATATATATATAAATAAATTTACTTATTATTATTTTTTAAGATTTTATTTTTAATGTCTACACCCAATGTGGGGCTCGAACTCACAACGTAGAGATCAGGAGTCACATGCTCTACTGACAGCCAGGTGCCCCTTTAAGAGCCTTTTAAAATATATAACTCTCAGTTCACTTAATCTTATTCTCCCTATGTTAGAATTTGGGTTTTTATTGTTAGTGTTTCTATGAATAGAAGTTTTCCTACAAAGTTTTCACTGGTGAGATAAAACATTGGGGGTAGTTCAAATGTAGGTGACTAACCCTGATGTACATATGTAGTTTTTTTTTAATATGCATTATTACTATTTGTTTTTCCTAAGGTGTTTTTCTAAGGCATCTTTTGTGCTCACAATGAATATTTTAAGATTCATATAGAGCTAATAATGTGGCCTTGCTGTATTATTAGTCATTATTGGTATTATTTATATATTTTTAATTGTTTTCTGTTTGTTATTAGAAAGTTATATCTTTAATCACTAAGGTATATTGCTTGTTTTCAGGAGATTAAGCGATGAAAAAAACCTTCCTCTTGACGGTAAACGGCAGCGTTTCCATTCACCCCACCAAGAGCCAACTATAGTTAACCACATAGTGCCTTTATCAGGTGAAAGAAGATACTCAATGCCGCCATTGTTTCATACACACTATGTACCAGATATAGTCAGATGTGTTCCACCTTTTCGAGAAATACCATTTTTAGAACCTAGAGAAATCACACTGCCCGAGGCCAAAGATAAGGTAATAATAATGTAGATTTTAGTTTTACCTTTTGGGAAGTTAATATAATGTATTAAAAATATCAGAAATACCTAATGTTTTGGATTAAGTAGAATATGCCTTTTTTGCTCTGTTTAAACTACTTAACAGTTTTCTGTCTAAATTTGATTTTTTAAATTTTTTGTTAGCTGTTCTTTTATTTAAGTGCAGCTTTCATATCAGGAAATCAGATTTTCTCTGATTCATAAAAATCTGGATTAGGGCTCAGAACATTTGATTTCTTAGTTTAGAGAACTCTTGTTACTTTTATTACAGAGAAACACATATTTATGTGGTTATTGTAATAAAGTGTCAAAAAGCATTTTCTCTTGGGATATTTGTGTTTGTCATGAGGTTTTTGAATATCAAAAATAAAAAATCCAGGAGTCACTGAGAAACTAATACATTCAGAGTGATAACAATGAAGAGAAAGATTTATCTAGCAATATTATTTGTGAAAAGCATTTCAAATAAATGAAATGAAGCTGTTAAATAATTTTTGAAAAATGACATTGTCATCATTGGGGAACAATGAGTTATTTAACCACTAACATTAGAAGCATATCCATCCCCCCCCACCAAAAAAATTCTAGGTAATTTAGAAGAGTTTATAATGTAAATATCTGCATTCTCTTGGCTTGTCTATGGCTTATATTTGCTGTTTTTGCATTTTCAAAGCTGCTCCATTTTTAAGAAATATGACATTTGTAGGCTGAGGGGAATGATCCTGAAGAGTGTAGTGACTTTGTTTTACTCATCTTTGGGTTCCTGGCAACCAGCATAGGTCTGGAATATAGTGAGTGTGCAGAAAATGTTGGGTCAAAAAAAGAACGCTTGCTTCATTCTTTAGTTGTGCTGCTTTTTATTCCTTTATCATTCTTTTTTTTCTTTGAGATAGAACTATCATAAATTTCATTCTTTTTAAGTGTATGATTCAGTGGTTTTTAGTATATTTGCAAAGTTCTGCAGCCATCACCACTATCTAATTCTAGTATGTTTTCATCATCCCCAGGAGAAATCTTGTACCCAGTAGCAGTCCCTTCCCCATCCCTAACCTTCCCACGCTGCCCCCCTGCCCTTGGCAACCACCAGTTGATTTTTTATCTCTATGGATTTGCTTATTTTGGACATTTCATATAAATGGAATCATACATTGTGTTGTCTTGCTTTTTTTCACTTAGCATATTATCAAGGTTCATCCATGCATGTGGCATGTGTCACTTCTTTGTCTCCTTTTACAGTTAAATAATATTCCATTGTATTGATATATCCTATTTTGTTAATGTATTCATCAGTTGATCAACTTTGGGGCTGTTTCTGCTCTTTGACTATACTGAATAATGCTACTCTGAAAATCTGTGTACAAGTTTTTGTGTGGACATATTTTCATTTCTCTTGGGTATATATCTAGAAGTGAAATTGCTGGGTTATGTGGTAACTCTATAACTTTTTGAGGAAGTGTCAAAGTGTTTTCTAAAGTGGCTACACCATTTTACATTCTCACCAACAGTGTATGAGTGTTCCAATCTCTCTCCATCCTTGCCAGCACTCATTATTGTCTGTTTTTTTGATTATAGCCATCCTGGTGGGTATGAAATGGTATCTCATTGTGATTTTGAGTTCCATTTTGCTAATGATTAATGATGTTGGTCATCTTTTCATTTGCAGGTTGGCCATTTGTGTATCTTCTTTGGAAAACTGTTCAGATCTTTTGCCCATTTTTAATTGGGTTATTTATTTTTTATTGTTGAGTTGTAAGAGTTCTTTATAATTCTCAATATTAGACCTTTATCAGATTTATGATTTGCAAATATATTCTCCCATTCTGTGGTTTGTCTTTTTCCTTTCTTGATGGTGTGTTTCTTTGAGACACAAAAGCTTTTCATTTTAATGAAGTCCAATTTATCTGTTTTTCTTTGGTTGCTGGAGCTTTTGGTGTCATATATGAGAAACCATTGCCTATCCAGTGTCACAAAGATTAATGTCTGTGTGTTACTCTGAGAATTTTATAGTTTTAGCTCTTAGATGTAGGTCTTTGGTCCATTTTGAGTTAATTTTTATATGATATGAAGTAGAGGTCCAACTTCATTCTTTTGCTGTTAGTCCAGTTGTCCCAGCACTATTTATTAAAAAGATTCTGTCATTTTTTTTTGTTATTATGAAGTAGGAAAGCAGTTAGGTGAAAACGGCAGGAGGGAGGAAGAGGCAAAGTAAAATGGGAAAAGACTAACTTGAGAAGTTTTGGTACTGTTCCTCCTCCTCCCTCCCAGCCCCCCATTCTTTCTCCTTTCTTTGCTTTCTCATTTTAAAGAAACTCTTGTAATACTATAATGTGAAAGCCTGTGGTGTAAATCAAATCCGACCAATTCTTTGAGTGAACATTAAGAATCTTTTACTATATGTGGGTTTTTAATGTATGTATGCAGGCTCATTTTTTATGGAATTTATAAGTATTGAAGCTTTCTATATTTTTGCATGTATTTATATGTTTAATAGTTAACTATTAGAACTAACTAAATAACTGCTAGTTCTGCATATAGACTAAATATATGTTGAGTCTCAGTAAATTTAATAACATAATTTATATCAGTATGTATCATCTAGTAAAGTATGGTTCCATATCAATAACTTTGCTTAATAACAGGAAAAGATTCTCTTAAATCTTACGTTTTTGGAGTAAGCATTTATTTCAGAAACATAAAGATATATTTTGTTGTTAAGCCAATTTCTTTGAGTGCTACTCTCTACTTGCCTAGTTGTAGGGGAAAGAAGGCAAGCGATTAGTTCTGTGTTCATTCTTTAAGCGAACACTTTTAAAGAAAACTAACATTTATTGATGTCTTTTCTCTTCTAGGCATTCTACATATGTTATGTCATTTAGTCTTTTCAACAACCCCATGACATGGATATTACCCTAATTTTACTGAGGCTCAGAAAGCTAAATAACTTGCTCAAGGTCACAGCTAGTAAGTGACACAACTGAGATTTGACCCTTGTCTCTGATAATACAAAGAGGAGGAACTTAAGATGCTTAAAATCAAGGGTAGGGAGATGACATTCTTAGCATTGACTATAACACCAGGTAATCTGTGACAGTAGTGCTAATACTAATAAGTATCTTTCTTTGCCAGCAGTGTGTTCAATGATTTGTATTGTTTACCTCTGTTTACCTCTGCTACAGTGTGAAGTGAATGGGAGCTTCAGTGTGAAATAAAAATGGGGTAGTGGTTTCAGGCCTTGAATGCGCAGTAGAATGCCACTGAAGGTTTTTGAGTAGAGGAATAGCACAATCAGATTGGCATTTTGGAGAAGGTGGTTCTTGTGATATAGTGGAGTTGAGCTTGGAATAAGGAGGGCCTGGAAGATGGATTATTATTACCTTGAAGGCTGTTAAATTCACTCAGATGAGACGTGCTGAAGCTTTCAGTTATGGCATACGGTAGTGAGAAAGATGTGAGAGACCATGCATAAGGAAAATTGGTAGAATGTGTGGAATCATTGAATATAGGGAAGAGAGAGAGAGAGGCATTTGTGGCTCCAATGATTTGATTTTGGACTACTAACAGAGATAAGGAATATAGATTTGGGGTATATAAATTAATTGAGGAACTAGTCAAGAACTATTTGGAACCATGGTAAGATCTGTAATTTTTGTGCACTTGAGAAAGCTTGTATTCTGAATATTGCTCACTAAGAATATAGGGCTATGGGAAAATAGAGCTGGAGTAGGCTACTCAAAATTTAAACAATTTTGTAACCAGAACACTATCAAGAGTAGTAACTGATGCCTTGGGAAATAACTTGGTCAGACCAGTAGGCGGCTTCGTATGGCTGGATGCTGCTGCAGGGGATATTAAAAATATACAAAATAGAGTTGGGATACTGCCTTGTGGGGGACATTGAGACAAGGCAGTTAAAAGTGGAGCTCTGAGTCAGTGAGGCTGCTGTTATAGACACAGAGGGAAATACATCAGCAGAGAGCTGTCTGAGGCTGACGGGATGCTTTATTGAGTGGGAACCGTCAATATAGTGGGAACCCAAATAGGTGGGAACTTATTTTTAGTTGTGTTAGATCTATAAGGACTCCTACTGTGCAGCAGCCAAACTGAGGAATTCTTTTTCTTTCTCATGAAGGTTATGATGTAGAATTTCAGCTCCGTGTTCAAATTAACTAACATGTTGAATTGATACCATTCACCTACTTATCAATTGTCTATAAGCTAATTGGTATTGTAGAAAAATATGTTGTAGTTGAATTGGCAGTATATATTTCAGAAGCAAAGCAGGGCCAGAGATACAAATTCTGAAGTCTCCTGTAATGAAACTCTTGGGAGTAGACTAGATTCTGTTTTTATTTATTATTCAACAAATACTTGTGAGTGCTGTTATCTATGTGCTACAATGTTGTACCACAGTGTTGTGCTAAATATACATGGTCACGGTCTCTTTACCATATACACACAGTATAGTGAGAGGGAGAACCGCTAAAGAATGGCCATTCAAATCACAGTTTTATTTATATATTTGTAAGTTCAGTGAAGGAAAATTGCAGTTCTGAGAGAGTGTTTTTGAGGTCAGGGAAGGTCTAGAGGAGGTAATGTTTTAGCTGAGATCTGAAGGATGAGTAGGGGTTAACTAGGGAAAGAGTGGTGGGGTTGGAGAGAATGCTTCAGAGAGAAGGAACAGTATCTTTGAAGGTCCTACTGTAGAAAGGAACATGGAGTATGCAAGAACTGAAAGGAGGCCAAGGTGGCTAGAGTTTGGTTGATGAGGGGAAAGTGGCTGAAGTGTGGTAGGAGAAGTGGGGCGAGGGCCAAACACTAGTATGTTACTTTGGTGTTCAGCCTAAGAGCAGTGATATACCATGCAGGGTGTTTTTTAGGCAGGGAAGAGAGAGAAGTTAAAATTATTTTGACTTCACTGTGGAATTTGAACAAGGATAGATGTAGGAAGTTATTGGATTCTATTCTAGGTAAAAGGTAGTGGTGCCTTGAATTATGCAGTGTTGGTAGTTAAGATGAAGAGAAATTATTGGATTTAAGCTGTATTTGGGAATTGGAATTGATAGGATTTGGTGATTTGATTAGATTATGTCACCTATTAGGCCTCTTGACTCTTGACATTTTGGAGCAACTTTCTTTAAGGTGGAGAGGCTGTCTTGTGCATCTTAGAATGTCTAGCTGCATTTCTGGCTTTAACTCACTAGATGCCACCAATCCTGTTAAGAGAAACAAAAGTCAACAGACATTGCCAAATGTCCCCTGGGTGGGGGTGGGGGGCTGGGGGTGGCTGGTGGGAGTGGGGGGGGGTGGGTGGGTACAGAATTGCCTCTGGTTGAGAACCACTAGATTAGAGAAGAAGGTACTGAGGATTACTTTAAGTTTCGGTCTTCTACATGGATTCATGGTAGGATCATTCACTGAGATGGAACAAAATGGAAAAGGAACAATATGTTTGTGTGTGTTTAATAGGAATTGGAGGATAAACAGGGGCCACATGAAGTCTGTGGACATGTTGTCTTTATCGTACATTTGAAACATCAAATTAGATATTAGAGATGATAGTTTAATATTATAGATCTGAAATTCACAGGAAAGATACTGACCAGAAATGTACATTTGGTAATCATTGGCATATAGATGGTAATTGAAACCAAGATGGTGGATATGATTGTTCAGGGAGAGAAGAGAGCCTGGATTCAAGACTGAAATAGTTTGTGGGAAGAATGGGAAAACAGAAATGGAAACTAAAAGTATATACAACTGTTTTTGGGAAGTTTGGCTGTAAAGGGGAGGAGCTAAAGATTTGAAGTTGGAACAAAGGTTTTTTTTTTAATTTTTAAGGTTGGAGAAAGTTTAACCACATATAAACGTTTATGGGAAAGATTTAGTGGAAAGAGAGGAGATTGACTACTCAGCAAAGAAAAAAACAATCATCATAAGTTTCTTCAGAAGGTAGAAAGGGCATGGATCCTGCTTATAGGTGGAGTGATTGGCTTTAGAGAAGAGAAAAGCTTTTTGGAATTGGGAGGATAGGGGAGGATTGGTGTAGATAACGAGGAAGTTTGTAGATATGATAGGGAGTTCCCATAGTTGAGTGGCTCCTTCCTGTTTTCATTCTGGGTTATTGTGCAAGGTTATCTATTAAGAGTGGGGAGAATGAAGTGGGATGTCCAAGGTTTGAGGATAGTGGAGAAGGTTTGAAATAGCATTGACTGAGTGCAGTAAATCAAGCTGTGAAATAGAGAAATATAAATAGAGAAATAGAATGGAGAAGACTTGAAACAGTACTTGCTGTATAGTGTAGAAGACCGACCTAAGATTGGTAATAATGAATTTATTGTAATTAATATATATCAGTCAGCTGGCTCAGCCAGCACCAAGGAAATATTTTGTTAGTAAAAGTTTTAATCACTTTGAAAATTCATATTCTTCGTTTTGAAACCTGAAGACTTAAGTTTTTGAAAATGAATACGCTCTGAATTTACTTTTTTCCCTCCATTTTAAAATCTTTTGTGTTTTTCAAGTTGCTGTATTAACAAACAACTCTTTAAGTAAAATATCTGAATTACCTTTCTGAATTAACTTTTATTTCACTCTAGCTTTTAGGTGAATATATGGTTGCCTGGACAAAAAAGAGGCTGTAGAGGAATCAAGAGTTAACCAAGCTCCTGAATTCTATCTATTATAACTGTTCTTTGGAAATTCTGGTTAGTTTGAAGATATTAATTGAATTGAAGTAATTGATTTTGAATTTTTAGTTGAGATGAGGTTAGGCTGAGGTTTTCGTGGTATTGATTATAAAATAAAAGTGATTATGAGTGAATTACTCAAGATATCTTGTATAATGTTTAATTTTGGAAAGGAGAAAATTTTATGGATCCTCTTGGCGCCCTTGGAGGAACAGTTTAGGGACGGTTATAGATCTCTTAGAGGCTCTGTCTTTAAAAAGTTTTCTTTTAAATTTCATCATTGCTCTTAGAAACAAATTTAAAAAGGGAATATTTGTAAAGCGTTAGCTCACTGAATTTCAAATACAGTTGGCCCTTGAACATCACAGTGATTAGGGGTGCCAACCTCCTGTGCAGTTGAAAATCCTTGTATGACTTTTGACACCCAAAAAAATTCTTCTAATAGTCTACTGTATGTTACATGTATTATATACTGTATTCTTAAAGTAAGCTGGACAACAAATGTTAAAATCATACAAAAGAGAAAATACACTTATAGTACTATACTGCATTCATTGGAAAAAGTCTAAGTGGACCTGTGCAATTCAAACCTGTGTTATTCAAAGGTCAACTGTAGTTAAAATGTGTATGCCCACATCTCCTACCTACCTCTTTATTCCAGCCTTATTGAGGTATGATGACAAAAATTGTATGTATTTAAGTTGAACACTATAATGTCTATAAATTGTGAAATGACTACCACAATCAAGCTAATGTCCTTCATCTCACACGGTTACCATAGTTTTTTGTGGTGAGAACAACTAAGATCTATGCTCTTAGCAAATTTCAAGTACATAATGTATTATTATTAAAGTCACCATATTGTACATTATTTCTGGAATTATAACTGCAAGTTTGTATGCTTTGACCAACATCACCCCATTTCCCCCATACCTCCCAGCTCCTGATAATCACTGTTCTACTTTCTGCTTATTTATTTAACTTTTTAAGATTTAAGATTTAAAGTAAGTGAGATCATGCAGTATTTTACTTTTATGTGTAGCTTATTTCATTTAGCATAATGTCTTCCGGGTTTGTCCATGTTGCAAATGGCAGAATTTCCTTCTTTTGTAAGGCCAAATAATATTCCATTGTGTGTGTATATGTGTGGGTATGTATATGTGTATACATGTGTATATGAATGTGTGTGTGTGTGTGTGTGTGTGTGTGTGTGTGTGTATGCCACATTTTCTTTATCCATTCATCCATTGACAGACATTTAGGATGTTTCCATATCTTGGCTATTGTGTTTAATGCTGTAGTGAACATGGAAGTGCAGATACCTCTTTGAGATAATGACTTTATTTCTTTTGAATATATACCCAGAAGTGGAATTGCTGGATCATATGGTGGTTCTATTTTTAATTTTTTGAGGAGCCTCCATACTGTTTTCCAGTAAGGTGGTAACAATTTACATTTTCACCAACAGTGTATAAGAGTTTCCTTTTCCTCTACATCCTGGCCAACACTTGTTACCTTTAACTTTTTGATAATAGCCTTTTAACAAGTGTGAGATGATATCTCATTATGTATTTGATTTGCATTTCTCTGATGATTAGTAATGTTGAACATCTTTTCAGGTACCTGTTGACATTTTTGTATCTTCTTTGGATTCCAAATGTTTGTTCAGGTCCTTTGCCCATTTTTAAATTGGGTTATTGATTGATCGCTGCTGAGTCATATGAGTTTCTTATATATTTTGGATATTAACTCCTTATTGGATCTCTCATTTGTGAATATATTCTCCCATTTTGTAGGTTCCTTTTTCAATTTGTTGACTGTGCAGCAATTTCTTTAGCTGTGCAGAAATTTTTTAGTTTGATGTAGTCCCACTTGTTGATTTTAGCTTTTGTTGCCTGTGCTTTTAGTGTCAGGTCCAAAAAAATCATTGCAAGACCACTGTCAAGGACCTTTTACCCTATGTTTTCTAAAGAGTTTTACAGTTTCAGGTCTTACTTTTAAATCTTTTTTTTTTTTAAAGATTTTATTTATTTTCTTTTAAATCTTTAATCCACTTTGAGTTGATTTTTGTGTTTGGTGTAAGATAAGGGTCCAGTTTCATTCTTTCACATGTAATTTCCAGTTTGCCCAACATTGTTGAGGAATATCCTTTTCGTATAGTCTGTCCTATTGCATAGTCTTGGCACCTTTGTCGAAGATAAGTTAACCGTGTACATATGAGTTTATTTCTGGGCTCTGTAGTGGTCTGTGTGTCTGCTTTTATGCCAGTACCATACTATTTTGAATACCATACCTTTGTAATATAATTTGAAATCAGGAGTGTGATGTTTCCATTGTTATTCTTGCTCAAGATTGCTATAGCTTTTCTGGGTTATTTGTGGTTCCATGGGACTTTTACCAGTGCTTTTTCTATTTCTGTGAAAAATGCCATTAGAGTTTTGATAGGGTTTGCATTAAATCTATAGATTGATTTGGACTTTTTAAACAGTTTTAGTTCTTCCAGTCCATGAATGTGGGATATCTTTCCATTTATTTGTTGTCTTTAATTTCTTTTGTCAATATTTTATAGTTTTCATTGTAGAGCTCTTTCACCTCCTTGGTTAAATTTGTTCCTAGGGCTCTATCTTTATAATGTATGTGTCAGAAAAGTTTTGAAAGCTACTGAGATGTATTTTTCTGTAGAAAATCTAGGCCAGGACTGTACACAGTAGGTCCTCAAGTGAAAGCTTGTTTTGTTTTGTTTTTCCATTCTCCTTTTATTTCTTGGTCAAGTTCAATAATAATGTATGCCTAAAAGCAATCAGACTTAAGGGAAAGAAATCAGAATTCAAAGTGCCAAATCAGTGTTTTATAAATTAAGAAGACTCTACTCCACACAAAAACGTAATAATTTAACACAAAAACAAGGATTGTGTTTCTGGCATGACATTTTCCTGATTCTATTTTATTTTAGTCAATTTTAAGAGAAAGGGAATTTAGCATCAGTAATGAATTTAAACTTTTATTATATATCTATCTTTATTTTTCCAGAGTTATGTATGTAACAAAGATTATGGCAATCTTTGTTGCCTGAGGGGAGCGAGCAGGAGAGAGCCTGAGGAATTGATAGTTTTTGTTGAAATGTTTATGAATTAATAACTAATGTTTTCTGTACGATATTTAATTTTATTGCTCTTGTCTTTGAAAGCTCATTTCTGAGTTGTGTTTGTTGTTTCAGATAGCATTTATATTTAGTCAAAAACCTGTTACCGTTTTCATATAGTATATGATCAGGTTTTAGTAATCCCAGCTGAAAGATTTTTTTCACTTTCTTTTACATGGGGGCCCAGCTAACACGGACAAATGTAGAAGCTGCTGAGAATGACATGTGAAAGTTATACCTTAAGCTTTATTTATTGACACATTTAAGAGCTTTTCTGAATCTCAGTCTATACTTGTCCTTGATGACTTGTGTTGACCTAAGACAGTAACTTCATTGGTAATTTCTTTGAGCCTGACTTTGAAGAAAGGTTATAATATCTTTTAGGAAAAATGAACATATATATTTGGAAGAAACATTAATTTTAGTATTTTATACTATAGGTAAATATTTTGTACAGTTTTGAACAGATACAACTTTTATTTATAGTGAGAAAGAGATATCTTCTACAATTACTTTAAATTAAAGTAATAGATATTGGAAGGCAGCCTAAACAGGTAGTATTGTAGAGATTGAAACAACTTCAAGAATAATCTATTATATGGATACTTTGTTGGAATAATTTTTTTAAACCAATGATGAGGAAAAATATGCTTCTGAGTGAAACAAAAGCAAGTTCCTGAAGTGCCATTATTCATAGTCACCTTGGTATTACGTATATGATTTGAATATTTGATGCCTGATATTCATCAGCCAAGGAGAATTCATATCATACATTCCGCCCCCCTGAATTATAAGAACATTGAGCCATCTTCTGAAATATTTCTCTAAATTTAAGTAGTAGAAGTCTTATTTCAGCATGTATGTACATTTATTTTGAGTTTTGTCTCATTTGTACTCTATATTCTATATGGTGTCTATTCTAGGATGCAGGAACGTAATTTGATAATGTGAATCCCTAAGTAAATAGCTAGGTAGTGAGAATTCTTTTGTATAGAAACCTGTTAGTGCTCCATTATAGCAGTACTTGAAAGAGAAGAAATGTTTCAATGAATGTAAAAAAGGGAAAGGAGCAAGTATATAGAATTTTATATTTTTTTATATTTTTCACATAATCATGAATTTTTTTGGTATAGGAATATTTCTATATGAATATCATTTGGATGAAAGAACTTCATAAATATGATAAAATTTCATTTGAGCATTGTTATAAAGAAATTTCTTTTTGCTACCTAAGAAATGTAGTTATATGTAGGATGATACCTACTATTAGTTCTAGGATTGTGTTGATCTGCCTAACTGATTCTCTAGATCATAAGGTCGGCAAAACTTTTTCTATAAGGGCCAAATAGTAAATATTTTAGACATGTGGGCTGTGTGGGGTCTCTGTTAGATATTCTTTTTTCTTTTCTCTCTTTTTGAAACAATGCTTAAAACATGTAAAAATTATTTTATCTTACTGCCTCTGCAAAATAGTTCAGGGACAGTATTTGGCTTATAGGCCATAGTTTGCCAGTCCTGCAAATCAATAAAATTTAATTGTTCAAGTGTTATTTAAAATTTTATATTAACTACTTTACTGGCCACTTCTTTCAAATCTTTTATACACTTGGATGCTTTTATTTTATTTTAAAAGATTTGATTTATTTATTTGGCAGAGACACAGCGAGAGAGGGAACACAAGCAAGGGGAGTGAGAGAGGGGGAAGCAGGCTTCCCGCGGAGAGGGGAGCCCAATGCGGGGCTCGATCCCAGGACTCTGGGATCATAACCTGAGCTGAAGGCAAACGCTTAACGACTGAGCTACCCAGCACCTCTAAACTTGGATGCTCTTAAAAAGGTTTTTATGGAAAATATCAAATATATACAAAAATAGAATATAGTATCATAAATCCTATTACTGAGCTTTAAAAACCACCAACATAACTACCAATTTTATTTCATCTATACCTCTCTTCCTCATTTGTTTGAAGTACATGAAAGGTATATCATTATATTCACAAATATTTCAGTATTTTTTGTTATCTTTTTAATCCTTTTGCCTATGCCATACTTCCTTGTTTACTGTAGCTGTTATAATAAGTAAGTCTTGAAGTCTGATAAGGCAAATCCTCCAACTTTTTTTTTTTTTTTAAAGATTTTATTTATTTGACAGAGAGAGAGACAGGAGAGAGGGAACACAAGTAGGGGAGAGGGAGAAGCAGGCTTCCCGCTGAGCGTGGAGCCCAATGTGGGCTCAATCCCAGGACCTGAGCTGAAGGCAGCCGCTTAAGCGACTGAACCACCCAGGCGCCCTTCCTCCAACTTTTTTCTTCCTTTTTTTTTTTGGCTATTCTTGGTCTTTTGCCTTTCAAATAAAATTTAAAGTTACTTTCTCAACTCCTAGAAACAAACATGCTGGGTATTTTATTTTGTTTTGATTGCACTGACTGTGTAGATTAATTTCAGGAGCATTAACATCTTAACAGTAGTTACCTGATCCACGAACATGGTATAGCTCTCCATTTATTTAGGTTTTTAATTTCTCACATCCATACTTAGTAATTTTAAGTGTACAAGTTTTATATATCTTTTTGTAAACATATTTCTAAATACTGCTTTTTGCTGCCTTTGATAAGTTTTTAAAATGTAGATTTCCAATTCTTTTTTGTTAGTACTAGTATAGATACTTTATAGTCACTTATCTTTTTGGAAAATTAAAACATAAGAGAAAAAGCCTTGGCCTGATATATTATGTTAAAATTTCCAATAGTTTGTGGACATGTCTTTCTGGTGTGCTTTATTATCTGTAGGAGTGTTACTCTATTCTCAGTTTTCTTATAAAAACTTTGTATGAAGGGCACCTGAGTGGCTCAGAGGTTGGGCATCTGCCTTGGGCTCAGGTCATGATCTGAGAGTCCTGGGATCAAGCCTCACGTTGGGCTCCCGGCTCAGCAGGGAGTCTGCTTCTCCTTCCTCTGCCCCTCCCCCTGCTCATGCTCGCTCGCTCTCTGTCTGTCTCAAATGAATAAATAAAATCTTTAAAAAACAAAACAAGACAAAAAACCAAAAAACTTTGTATGAAAATTGACCAGAGTCCTTTTTAGGCATTATTTCTTCAAATGTTTTTTCTGTCCTCTCATTCTCACCTCCCTGAGATTCCAAAATTTGCATTTAACAAATACAAATACAAGTGAGATGCCTTTTCCTATACTACTTTTAAATTAGAATGGTTGGGCAGACTAGCTTTCTGAGATTTATGGCTTTAGGAATCCTCTTTTGTAGTTATGTAGTATTCAGAAATATACTCTCTGACACTTTTTCTTTCCTTATAGCTAGACTTGGATTTTTCAGCATTTTGGGTCAGATAATCTTTACTGTGAGGGATCATCCAATTCATTGTAGAATATTTAGTGGCATCCTGGCCTCTAACTACTGGATGCCAGTGACCACCCTATGGCACCCCTCTTGCCCCCAGTTATGATAACTAAAAATGTTGCCAGACATTGTCAGGTGTCCCCTGGGAGTCAGAATCATTTTAGTTCTAGACCATGTTTTCTTTGCCCCTTTTGGCTCTCTACTGTTTAGTTTAGATTTCTCCTCCTGGCAGTTTCTGCTTGTGTGTTGCTTTGTCTTAGAAGGGAGCTTTCACTTTGTTTTGAGATTTCTGATCTTTCTGTGATCCTCTGCATTTACCTATAAACTCTTGCATGTAGCCTGTGAAACTTTCCCCCAGTTTTGGTTGCTGTTCCACTCTGAATTGGATTCCTCAATTTGAGGAAGGGGGAAGGAAGTACTACCTATAGGCAATTTGATTTCTGGATGGTCTGGCTTCAGGACTGTCCAAAATCTTTTTCCTTTTTTTCTTCTTAACGTTTCTGGTACCATGTGGGTCTTGCTGCTATTGGTGTTTGGTCCCGATTGCTCATATTTTGGGGTTCATGAGTGATATGTGGTCATTTGTTTTGTATTTGTTAGCCCTGTTTTATTTTATTTTGGTTTGGTTTTATATGTTTTATTCTGGTTGCTCTTATGTTTTTTTGGAGGGAGGGTTATTAAAAACTATTAAAATACTAATGTTAAGTATATTAATATTGTTATCAAAGGGATATTAAAAAATGATATCTCTTTCATTGTCTAATTGCCCAGACTGCCTCTGCCTTCTTAAAATGTGTATTCTAAATATGACAAAAGAAAATGTTTTATTTTTTTGTCCATCTATTTAAAAATTCTTTTTCTTTTTTTAATTAAAAAATTTTTAATGAAGTACAGTTGACATAATAATATATTAGTTTTAGGTGTACAACAGTGATTTGACAATTATATGTGTTAGGAAATGCTCACCACATTAAATGTAATTATTCTGTCACAGCAGTATAAAGTTATTACAATATTATTGACTATGTTTCCTATGCCCTATCTTTCAACCCTGTAACATAGTTATTTTATAACAAAGTTTGTATCTCTTAATCCCCTTTACCTATTTTGCCTATTCCTCCATGCCCTCCTTTTGACCGCCACCAGTTTGTTCTCTGTATGTATGAGTCTGTTTCTGTTTTTGTTTTGTTTATTTGCCTGTTTTAAGAAAACATTTTAAATGATGGGTGAGACTAGTGCCTCATGGCACATGGGCCCTGAGGAAGGCCTAGAGAGGAAGAGGTTGAAAATGCAAGAGGGATATGGAAAAACTCATGGAAGTATTTGTGCCCTGGAACACAAGTATTGGTAGAGGGATTAACTTTGAACAGGGGAGAACAGTTTGTTTGACAGAAGAGATAAAGAGATGGAATTCATTCAGGTATGTTAGTTTGCAGAACTTTGCAGTTAGGAAGCTGAGGAGTCTGCTATTTTCAATTTTCTTAGTAAACTTTATGTAAAGTTATTTGCTGCAGAGAATGAGGTAAGTATAGGGACTTGAGGAAAGTAGTAAAGGTTTTAGAACAATCATGGTGAAAAGTGAGAGCAAAATCTAACCAGAGGCTTGGAAGCCTGAATGATGCTAAGGACCAACCTTAGGCTAGACTTTATAAAGTTGAAAGATGCCAGTTTTGTGATTTAAAATTTTTTTTTTCAGTTTCATGTTCTGATGTAAGAACTTAGAAGGTGGTTGTTTGTATAGTGAGATTTTTCAGGACCAGTGTTAGGTTGATCAAGACAAGGGGATAATGTTAAGGCATGATAAAAGAGAGTGGTTCAGGGGATGCACTTTGTGGTATAGACTGGATAGGGAAAGAAATTATACCACTCAGGTGCTAATGAGCTGGGAAGAAAGGGAGGATTCAGTGGAATTCAGGTCTGTGTGGTTCTGGAACACGTATGAGGGGAGTAAGAAAGTTAAGAACTGGACAGGAGATTGAAGCCAAGATAGTATATTGGAATTTAAAATTTCAGAGGTCTCTTCTCTTTTATTGTAAAGACCATGTTATGGCTGTGGGAGTGTAATGTTGATGAAAAATATTGAAGTAAGAGAAGTTCGGAAATGGTGGGAGTATGTTGTGATATGTATGTAGCCTGTTGTAGATGAAGAAATTACCTGTGATGATGGTAAGAGTTGGGTTGGAGGGGAAAGTGTAAGCCAGATAGGTAGATGAACAAGGAGATCTATCTATAGATGGCAACAAGAAGACAGGGTTCAAGCCAGTATTGTAAAAATGGGGAAGGAGGGCGGTTTGCATCGGTAAAGACGACCAGGGTTTTTTTTTTTAAAGTTTGTTAATATTTGTTATTGGTGGTATGAATATTGGGTTGGGCAAACTTCTTTTTTAAAGGGACAGATAGTAAATATTTTAGACTTTGCCACTCATATGTTTCTGTTGCATATCCTTACTTGTTTGTTTTTATAACCCTTTAAAAATGTAAAAACCATTCTTAGCTCATGTGCCTTCCAGAAACAGGCAGCAAGTGAAAATTGTAGTTTGCTGTCCCATGGTTTATACTCATTAAGAATTTTCTGTGACCAACTGTACTTTTCTGTGACTTATCAATGATACTTTACTTTGGGAAAGTTAATAACTATTTTAGTTATTAAGTAACTATTGAGTAAGAGTAGTTTTGGAAAATGTTAAGGAGAATAAATATTCATTTTTAAAATATTGTTGTATTTAAAATACTGTGTAAAACAACACTTCTTAGTATGGTAATTACTTTTACATTTCTGAACAAAATTTTTACTTTTTTTGCGGTGGATTCAAGTTGAGTCAGCAGATACTGGAGTTATTTGAAGCATGTCAGCAGCAAGTAAGTGATTTAAAGAAGAAAGAACTGTGTCGAACACAGCTGCAGAGAGAAATTCAGCTGTTATTTCCACGTATGTTTCCCCATTTTGCATGCCCTTTGTATATACATTCCTACTTTAAATATTAAATAATACCTTATAATTTCATTCTATTTCTCTAGAAAGCAGACTTTTTTTGGTTGGGTCCTCTTTAAATGGATTTGGTACCCGGAGCAGTGATGGTGATTTATGCCTAGTTGTTAAAGAAGAACCAGTAAGTAATGAAATATTTATTGCAAGTGTTCTTCTCATGTTAAGTCATTTAAGAAATTTCATATAAAAATTGTTGAAGAGGGGTGCCTTGGGTAGCTCAGTTGGTTAAGCATCTGACTCTTGATCTCAGCTCTTGATCTTAGGGTCGTGAGTTTGAGCCCCACTTTGGGCTCCATGCTGGGTGTGGAGCCTACTTAAAAAAAAAAAAAAACCGTTGAAGGAGAAAATTTGTTTTGTTTTAATTAGTTCTTTGGATTCTCTCTTCATAGTAATTCAAGGAAAGTCAGGAAATGCTTTTTCTTTTCAGGCATGTGCACATGCACAAATACACATAACAGGGATTTTTAGCATTTATTTTTAAGTTGTTAAAGTAAGATGGCTTCACTGTGTTTGCTCTGCCTCTATTTTGAAATGTCATTGGATTGGATATGTTGCCAGGATGCAACAAGAAGAGTATGTGTCAGTATTATTTTGATGTATTTCCTTTCCGTTTGAATTATCAGTGATTCTATTTTTAATCTTTTTTT
Source organism: Eumetopias jubatus (assembly GCF_037043125.1). Classification (NCBI taxonomy): domain Eukaryota; kingdom Metazoa; phylum Chordata; class Mammalia; order Carnivora; family Otariidae; genus Eumetopias; species Eumetopias jubatus. The sequence goes on from NW_028274811.1 coordinate 60,240,974, forward strand.
TCCCCTTTAGAACTGCTATGGGGTTTGGAGTTCTTATTTTGGGAATACAAAAACGATTTCACTGACTTTTTAAAAAAGACTATTGTGATTGAATATATTTTTCTGTGATATTTTGGGTTTCTTTTTATTTAGCAACCAAATTTTGTTATTTAGTTTTATGTTTGTTTGAATTTCCTGTTAACTGATACTCTTGTGTGTCCTTAATACCACAGTAATTGGTGTTCATTAAGCTAACTTGAAGCAATCTCTTTAATATGCTGAGGTCTCTTCTGAATTACCGAAGATTAATTTCACTATAGTTTTAATATGCTTTATTACATTCCACCTCTTTAAAAATACAAAAAATATCTACTGAATCATAATATATATTTTTATTATTTCATTAACAAAATTCGCTTCTAGTTACTGCAAATCAGAAAGAGATTTATTCCAGGAAAGAAACTGACATGTTTCTAGGCTTTGAAATCATGTAAAGGAAAAACTTTGAAAAAAAAACCTCAGAAATAATAAACATGGTGAAGAATACTAGACTTTTAATTAAATCTTTCTCTCAGAATTAGAGTTAAACTCTACCCAGCCACATCCTACTAATCCTCTCTTGTTCATATGTTTGAATCATGTCAGAACCTACAGTGAGACACCATAGATTTGAACCTTATCCTTAAGAAGCTTACAGTCTGATACAGAAAGTTAAAATTCTGTTCTTTTTTTCTTTTTTTTTATTTGAAGATTTTATTAGAGAGAGAGAGAGAGAGACAGCAGGAGCAGGGGGGACCGGAGCAGGGGGGAGGGGTAGAGGTGTAGAGGGAGAAGAAGAAGGAGAAGCAAACTCTCCGCTGAACGGGGAGCTTGGTGCAGGACTCAGTCCCTGGCATCATGACCTGAGCTGAAGGCAGATGCTTAACTGGCCGAGCCACCCAGGCGCCCTCTATTTGTTTTTCCGGGAGAAGATTGCTTTACGTACATTTATACTAAATTTAAATGACGTATAAGACTGTTTTAATATTTTTTAAATTTTGCCTTAAGTTTATAATTAGGAATTGATTTAGGAATGTTGATGTGAAAGATGTTTTCTATAATGTAATTTAATGTATACTGAAAAATAACTCCAAAGAAAAGTTTACTTTGTATGGTTTCTCTTTGATGAGAAACGTTAAGAAAATAAAACACTAAATTTAGAAAGGTAATGAAAAAACACTTTATTTTTAACTTTTCAGTGTTTTTTTCAGGTAAATCAGAAGACTGAAGCACGGCATATACTCACCTTAGTCCATAAACACTTCTGTACTAGACTTTGTAAGTTTCATATGCCTCAAGTTCATCTGTCATCTGACGTAACTATTTAATATGTCTCTCACTTTATTTTCTGGTAAGAGTTGTTTATCTGGTCAGGATAGGAGGTATAATATGGATCCTTTTTTCCAAATGAATTCTTTTTAACTCTTGATTAGAAAGATAACAATTCTTTGAGTTTACTTAGACAATAATCCCACTGCATGCACTGGGAATTCAAATATATATAAGCTTCAGTTCTTTTTCTCAGTAGACTGTTAGGGAAGCCAAAGCATGAATATGAATAGCTGTAGTGCAAAGTATCTGTGAAAAGCCAAAAGGGTGGTACAGATAGTATTCATGTGGGGAAGTGAGAATTTCATCTGTTTTGCAATGACGTGCAGTTTATGACATCACATTTTAAAAATAGAATCACTGAACATGAAGCCCATAAATGAATTACTCCAACAAAAAGCAAAATTATTGACTTAGGCCATTTTATTGTAAGATTTTATTCTTGAATAAGTGAGCTAACTGGATTTTAATCCACATGTTAAGCCATCTCAAATTATTTTAAGTTTCCACAATACTGTGGACAGTTTGAGTCCCTCTGTGTGATGTTGGAAAGAGCTGGGTCCATTTATGGACAGACACTCCTATGTGTCAGGCTTTGACCTGGAAAATACAAAGTCAAGTGACAAGTTATTGCCCTGGATGAGTTATATCTATTGTTGGAGAGAAATAAATGAAGTGATTTATTTTAGTGGACTTAAGTTTTCACATTTGTGAAGTAAAGGAGTAATTCATACCTTAAATGGATTTTCCATAGCTGTTATTAGAATAATCAAATATTAAAAACGAAGGGACGTTAGAAATCATCTAATTCAAAAGTGTTTTTGGTTATTTTTCATAGTTAAGGAGAATGATGATCAGTGGGTTTAGTAATTAGCCTGAGGAGTATAGTTTGTTTATTGCTCTCAGAACCTGTACCTGGAACTTGAGACTTTTAACTCTTAATCTTATTTTTCATTGAACCTCATTGAATTCCTGCACACAAATTCTATTTGAAGCCTGACGTATTTTATGATTTTGGTGGTAAAAGCATTATCACAGGAAAAATTATCATTTTTAAGTCTGGTATTATGCTTTTCTTTAGTTACAGCATTAGGAAATTTTTCCTTTGGGAGAAGTTTGCAGTTTCCTTTTTTTATATATTCCTGTATTTTCCTAGTTTTCTATAATGGACATGTATTATTTTCAAAAACAGTTTTTAAAGTCTGATGGAATAAAAATATGAGTACAGTATCCTTCTACTTAGAGATCATACTTATTTAAATGTATCACTGCCCCATGTATCATGTGTAGGCCTTTCCACATTAAAGACTCTTTATAAATAGGATTTTTATGGCTGCCATAATATTTTGCCTTGTGCTGTACTAGAATTTAGCTATCCCCTTGCTGCCAGCCTAGATATTTTTCATGTGTATAATGCTGTGATGAATTTCTTTATGAATATTACTAGATATTAGATGACATTTCTGAATTTTAATATTAATTCCTCTAAATGGTATTGGAAGTTTCAGTGTTAGAAGAATGTAATAATGTCCTTCCTTTGCTTTCTTATCCAAGACTGTTTTCTTAAATTGTTTTAGTTTAGTAAAATACTATTTTTTAAAAATGTGTATTGGAACACTATGAATTTGAGAAATATTTACAGGTATTCACATTATCTTTTATCCTTCAGCTGGCTACATTGAGAGACCTCAGCTGATTCGAGCAAAAGTGCCAATTGTGAAGTTCAGGGATAAAGTCAGGTAAGTAATTATTGAATCTTCCTTTTTCAGTTGCTTTAGATCATTTTTAGATGTACTTTTGATGTAGGTAATTAAGGAATGTATGCTACAGTGTAATTGCTTATCCTCATCAGTTTTTAGAACTGCTTGATTTGGTCTTTGAGATGATTTTTTGGAATAGGCTGAGCAGTTTTTTATGCTTAACTGTACTTATTTATTCTGCTTGACATTTCGAGTGTTTGAAACTATCCATATTAAAAAATATGTATATATATTTACATTTCACATTTTTAAATGATCTCTTGCCTTTTGGAAATGTAATCACTCTTCAGAACATTGATGAAATTTATGTGTATTTCGAAATTTGATGTGTATTTATATCAAGGGGGTTGTTATAAATGTAATTACATCTGTTGGTACACTCTACCAGCCTGGGTTCTGAAATTGTTATGGGCATGGGGATTGGAATCTTTTATATAATATCTGAATATGAAATGTAAATTAGGTGTTGACTATTTCATTGGATAAACAAGATTTGTTGTTTTCTAAAGAATAGATAGGATTGTGATAAATTAGATTTTCTAGTCCAGTTTTATAAAAGTAATACTGAAATTGTTTATATAAATATAAGTGCAAATATATACATACTTGATCCTCATTATTCATGGATTCTTTACGAATTTGCCTACTTGATGAAATTTATTTTGTAACCCTCCAAATTAATATTAGCTGCATTTTCATGGTTATTTGTAGACATGTGCTGAGTGGACAAAATTCTGAGTCACTACATGTACAGGTTCCTAACTGAAGTTAAACAATAACAGTCTGCCTTCTTGTTTCACCTCTTATACTGTAAGCGATTATTCTTTTCATTGTCCAGTTAGTGCCATGTTTTTTACATTTTGGTGTTTTTTATGAGTGCCTTTGCTATTTAAAATGGCCCCCTGGCATAGTGCTGAGTTACTGTCTATTGTTTCTTTGTATAAAGCTCTGATGTGCCTTATGGAGGAAATACATATATTAGATATGCTTTGTTCAGACATGAGTTATAGTGCACTTGGCCGTGAGTTCATTGTCAGTGAACAAGTTGTCTTTAAATGGAAACACATAAAAAAAAAGTTAGGTTTTGATCGATTGATGAAAATGTTTTGACTGAAGGCTTGTGGAAACCTAATCCTTTGTTTTTCCTAGCAGCTCTGGTTTTGTATTCACTAACTCAGTATTTACAGTGATGTTATAGAACATAACTACTGCAAATAATTAGAATTGACTGAATATATATATTTTAAACAAATCCTTGGATATATACCTGGCTCACACCTTCCTCTCCATTCATCCAAGTATCCATCCAATCTATAAATATTTATTGAATTTTTACCAAATACTTTATAGGGAGATAAACTAAACATAAATAAAATTATTAGCTTATTATAATCATTTTAAAAAATATATGGTTGTAGTTGTCATTATGTAAAAATTTTATTCCTTTCTTTTTTTTGTAGTTTTTTAAATTTTTTAATTAAAAAAAATTTTTTTTAAGTAGGCTCCACACCCAATGTGAAGCCCAGTGTGGGGCTTGAACTCAGAACCCTAAGATGAGCTGAGATGGAGAGTCAGATGCTTAGCCTACTGAACAAACCAGGCCTTCTCTCTTTTTTTTTAAGTTTTAAATTTTAATTCCAGTATTGTTAACGTACAGTTAATTAGTTTTAAGTGTACAATATAGTGATTCAACAATTCTGTGCATTACTCAGTGTTCATCATAATAAGTGTACTCTTTAATCGCATCACGTATTTCACCCATTCCCCCTATCCCCCTCGCCTCTGGTAACCATCTGTTCTCTACAGACAAGAATCTGTGTCCTGGTTTGTCTCTCTCATTTGTTTTTCCTTTGCTCATTTGTTTGTTTTTTTATTCCACATGAGTGAAATTATATGGTATTTGTCTTTGTCTTTTTCTGAGAGACTTAGTTCACTTAGTAGTATTATGAATATCTTGTAGCTCCATCCATGTTGTTGCAAATGGTAAGATTTTTTTTATGGCCAAGTAATATTCCTCTGTGTGTGTGTGTGTGTGTGTACACATACATACATATAGATGTGAGATAATATATATATCCATTCATCTTTTGATGGAAATTTGGGTTGCTTCCAAACTTGGCTATTGTAAATAATGCTGCAGTTAATATCAGGGTGCATATATCTTTCAGATTAGTGTTTTTGTATTCTTGGGCTAAATACCTAGTAATGTGATGACTGGATTATGGGGTAGTCCTATTTTTAATTTTTTGAGAAACTTCCATACTGTTTTCCACAGTGGCTGCTTCAGTTTGCATTCCTGCCAACAGGGCACAAGGGTTCTTTTTTCTCCACCTCCTTGCCAACACTTACTGTTTCTTGTGTTTTGTTTATTTTAGCCATTCTGACAAGTGTGAGGTAGTATCTCATTGTGGTTTTGATTTGCATTTCCCTGATGATGAGTGATGTTGAGCATCTTTTCACATGTCTGTTGGCCATCTGTATGTCTTTGGAGAAATGTCTGTTCATATCTTCTGCCCATTTTTTTTAAATTGGATTTTGTTTTTTGGGTGTTGAGTTGTATAAGTTTGTCATTTGTAAATATCTTCCCCCATTTAGTAGATTGTTTTAGTTTTGTTGATTGTTTCCTCACTGCTCAGAAGCTTTTTATTTTGATGTAGTGTATTTTTGCCTTTATTTATCTTGTCTCAGGAGACACATATAGAAAAATGTTGCTATGGCTGATGTGGGAGAAATTACTGCCTATGCTCTCTTCTAGGATTTTTGTGGTTTCAGGTATCACATTTAGATCTTTAATCCATTTTGAGTTTGTGTGTATTGTGTAAGAAGGTGGTCCAGTTTCATTCTTTTGCATGTAGCTGTTCAGTTTTCCCAACACCATTTATTGAAGAGACTGTCTTTGTTTCATTGCATATTCTTGCCTCTTTTGTTGAAGATTAATTGACCACAGAATTGTGGGTTTGTTTTTGGGCTGTCTGTCCTGTTCCATTGATCTGTGTGTCTATTTTCTGGCAGTACCAGACTGTTTTGGTATCTGCAGCTTTGCAGTATAACTCGAAATCTGGAATTGTGGTACCTCTCGCTTTGTTTTTCTTTTCAAGACTGTTTTGGCTATTTGGGGTCTTTTGTAGTTTCATACAAATTTTAGGATTATTTGTTCTAGTTGTGTGAAAAATGTTGTTGGTATTTTGATAGGGATTTCATTAGATCTTTAGATAGATTGCTTTGGGTAGTATGGACATTTTAATAATATTTGTTCTTTCAGTCCATGGGCATGGAATAGCTTTCTATTTATTTGTATTATCTTCAGTTTCTTTCATCAGTGTTTTATAGTTTTTAGAGTGTAAGTCTTTTGCCTCCTTGGTTAAGTTTATTCCTAGGTATTTTATTCTTTTTGGTGCAATTGTAAGTGGGATTGTATCTTAATTTCTCTTTCTGTTGCTTCCTTATTAATGTATAGACATGCAATGGATTTCTGTACATTGATTTTGTATCCTGCAACCTTACTGAATTCATTTATCAGTTATTGTAGTTTTTGATGGAGTCTTTAGGGTTTTCTGTATATAGTATGTCATCTGCGAATAGTGAAAGTTTTACTACTTTATCAGTTTGGTTGCCTTTTATTCCTTTTTCATGTCTGATTGCTGTGGCTGTGACTTCTAATACTCTGTCGAATAAAAATGGTGAGAGTGGGCATCCTGGTCTTGGTCTTAGGGGGAAGGCTTTCAGTTTTTCACTGTTGAGTACGATGTTAGCTGTGGGTTTTTCAATATATGGCCTTTATTATGGTGAGGTATGTCCTCACCACCCCACCTACTTTGTTGAGGGTTTGTATTATAATGGATGTTGTACTTTGTCATGTGCTTTTGCTGCATCTATGGTTTTTAGTCTTTCTCTTATGGATGTGATGTGTCACATTTATTGATTTGCAGATATTGAGCACCACCCTTGCATTCCAGGAATAAATTCCACTTGATTGTCATAAATGACTTTTTTAGTGTATTGTTGGATTTGGCTTTGTAATATTTTGTTGAGGATTTTTACATCTATATTCATCAGAGATATTGGCCTGTAGTTCTATTTTTTTGTAGTATTTTTATCTGGTTTTGGTATCAAGGTAATGGCAGGACTTATAGAATGAATTTGGAAGTTTTCCTTTTCTTCTATTTTTTTGGAGTAGCTTGAGAAGAATACATATTAACTCTTCTTCAAATGTTTGGTAGAATTCGCCTGTGAAGACTTCTAGTCCTGGACTTTTATTTGTTTGGAGTTTTTTGATAACTAATTTAATTTCATTGCTGGTAATCAGTCTGTTCAAATTTTCTATTTCTTCCTGATTCAGTTTTGGGAGGTTATGTGTTTCTGGGGAATTTATTCATTTCTTTTAGATTGTCAAATTTGTTGGCATATAATTTTTCATAATATTCTCTTATAATCCCTTGTATTTCTGTGCTGTTGTTATTTCTCCTTTTTCATTTGTGATTTTGTTTGAGCCCTCTTTTTTTTTGACGAGTCTGGCTGAAGGTTTATCAGTTTTGTTGATCTTTTCAAGGAACCAGGGCCTGGTTTCACTGATCTGTTCTATTGGTTTTTTTTTTTTGGTGTGAGTTTTTATTTCATTTATTTCTGCTCTAATCTTTATTATTTTCTTCCTTCTACTGATTCTGGGTTTTTGTTCTTCTTTTTCTAGCTTGTTTGGGTGTAAGTTTAGGTTATTTATTTGAGATTTTTATTACTTCTTGAGGTAGGCTTATATTGCTATAAACTTCCCCCTTAGAAGCACTTTTGCTGCTTTACAAAGATTTTTGGTCATTGTGTTTTCATTTTCATTTGTCTCCATGTATTTTTTGATTTCCTCTGATTTTTTTGGTTGACCCATTCATTGTTTGGTAGCATGTTATTTAATCTTCATGTATTTGTGCTCTTTCCAGTGTTTTTTCTTTTGGTTGACTTCTAGTTTCATAGCGTTGTGGTCAGAAAAGATGCATGGAATGACTTCGATCTTTTTTAATTCGTTGAGACTTGTTTTGTTGCCTAATATGTGATCTGTTCTGGAGACTGTTCCGTGTACACTTGAAAAGAATGTGTATTCTGCTGTTTTAAGATGGAATGTTCTGAATGTATCTGGTAAATCCATCTGGTCCAATGTGTCATTCAGAGTCACTGTTTCCTTGTTTATTTTCTGTTTGGATAATCTGTCCATTGATGTAAGTGGGGTTTTAAAGTCCCCCACTATTACTGTATTACTGTCAATTATTTCCTTTATGTTTGTTTTTAACTGCTTTAAGTATTTGGGTGCTCCTTAGTTGGGTGCATTTCTTTTTCTGTTTAACATTATTATACAAACTTTTTTCATCGTTAAGTGTTTTATAAACACCATTTTATATTTTCTATACAGACTTTAAAAAAAAGAAAGTCTACTTCTAACACCCAAAGTTAAGTGATGTGAACATTTTGGTGTAAAACTTTCAGTCCCTCTTCTATGCATATGAATGCATAAGTTTTTAAAATTAAAATTGAGATTTTACTTTTTTATTTAATCATACGTCATGAATATTTGCTTATATCATTGATTATTTTCTGGCTTCATTTTTAATGGCTTTACAGTAATATTTCATGAGTGAATATATTATGATTAACTTATTTATTCCCCTGTTAGAATAAGCATTTTGTACATAAACTTTTTTCCTATATATAAGATTACTTTAGTATTTCCAGAAGTAGAATTTGAAGCAAGTACTGTGGATATTTTTAAAGCTCTGAAGTCATATTTTTGGAAAAGTTTTTAATTGCAAACTGGTTTCCGTCTGTTTTTTCCTCTTTATCGAGTTATACTGGTTTCAGTGTTAGCCTTTCACAGATGCAATTGAAGAATGTATCTCCATTGTTTCCATAAATTCCCAAAGGCAAATATATATATGATATCTGACATGTTACTACTACTATCTGTTTTTAATAATATGCATGGTTGATTGAAAGATTATAGTATTTCATTTCCCAAAACAAGAAAATCTGAATTGGTAAATTTCAATTTTTATAATTAAAAGTTCATAGAAAGGATTTTGTTAAGTTTTTATTTTAGGCAGTCTTTTCATAGAGAACTCCGTGTGCAGAGGAAGTTGGGCCTCATAATGTAATTTTCATTAATCTTTCCTTTTATTTTGGATTTAGCCTTTCTTTGTAGATCCTATCATTATTGCCCTATTTTCTAAATTGTGAATTGCATGATATCTTTGTTTTCAAAGAAGTAACCCTTCTGTTATGTGTTTGACTGTTCTTCCCAGGTATCAGTAGCTAAATTTGGTATGATATTATAATTTATATCTTATTTATGTCTTATCCTTTTTGGGGGGAATATAATGTATAGACTTCTTCTATTTTTTTCACCTGTACTTTATTTGGCATTTTATTTCTGTTGTTTTATTTTTTAATTTAATTAATTAATTTATTTTTTAAAAGATTTTTAAAATTTATTTGACAGAAACAGCGAGAGAGGGAACACAAGCAGGGGGAGTGAGGGAGGGAGAAGCAGGCTTCCTGCTAAGCAGGGAGCCCGATGCAGGGCTCAATCCCAGGACTTTGGGATCACAACCCGAGCCGAAGGCAGATGCTTAACGACTGAGCCACCCAGGCGCCCCTATTTCTGTTGTTTTAAAGCAAATGACACTTTAATTCCAAATTAATTGAGACTATATAACTCAGTGGGATAACTTGGCCAGAAATGTTTTTGGTCACATAATTTTGTTTATCTGGACAGGACTGCAAAATTTTAAAATTTGTTTTATTAGGGATAATTGGAGACTTAATGTAGTACATTGTGGATCTCGCAACTGTAATCCTGTTTTATATTTTTAATATACACTAAATCATATGTACTGAGTATGTATTTATTCTTATTTCTTTAGTGCCTCATTTTAAAGTATTTGGTCTTTGGGCTCATGCTATTTTTGCATCATAGGGTAGATGAATATTAATTTAGTTACTAGGGAGTTTGTTTCAAAACACTTGAGCTAATGTTTCAGAACACTTGCGCTAAAGTGTATTTCTCTCTTTTTCATAGTTGTGTGGAATTCGACTTGAATGTAAACAATATTGTTGGAATAAGAAACACATTCCTTCTCAGAACTTATGCATACCGTAAGTTTTTTGTTTCCAAATAATAATCAGCCTTCTCTATCCTTCATTCTTTATTCCTTTTTAAAGATGTAATAAATACTGACATCTGTTTAAATATGTTTATATATAGTGTCTTTTATTACATGTATAATATTTTGTTACACTAAAATTATATACTACTGGAGTTACAGGTCAATAAAACAAATTTTAATAATTAATAATTTTTAAAAGGTGACTAAGATACCTTTTTAAAGCAAGACACATTTATGGTGAACACAATGTTTAATAAATAGGGAGGCAGTGCTCTTTTTGTTGTAGTTGGGAAATGTTATAAGCTTTCAAAGACACCATAATATTTCCTTACCATTTTTAAGTTTTAATTTCACTTTCAGTTGAAAATCGAGTTCGTCCGTTAGTACTGGTGATTAAGAAGTGGGCGAGTCACCATGAGATAAATGATGCCAGTCGTGGTACTTTAAGCAGCTATAGTCTTGTATTGATGGTTTTGCACTATTTACAAAGTAAGTATTTTGGGTTTTCCCCAATTTTTAAAATGAAAACACAGTTAAACTTCATTATGATGTCTTCTCTGTTGCCTCTGTCTTCAAATAGCATTGTTTTAAAAAGTTCTTTCTAAGGCCTAGAAAAGCATGTTTCCTAATTCGTTGCTTTGAACAATGTTTTAGAAATATTATTCCCTGGGGGTGCCTGGGTGGCTCAGTCAGTTAAGCGTCTGACTCTTGATTTCGGCTCAGGTCGTGATCTCAGGGTAACGTCAAGCTGAAGTACTTTTTGGAAAGTACTTATGGCTCAAGCTTAAGGTTCTCGCTCTCCTTCTGCCCACTGCATCCACCCCCCCCCCCAAAAAAAAGAACAAATGTTATTCCCTGGAAAACATTATAAGGGAAGTTTCACTGTGTTTTTTGACAGTTTTTCAGTATTAACTTTTGTATTCAAAGAACTTTTTACCTCTGTATTGTTGACCCATTATGTTGAGGCACATGCATGTTCAGAAGGTCTATAAAAATAAGCTCAAGCACCATTCATTGTGTTTTTTTATTTTTCACTCGAGACAGGATTTTCTTTTTGGTCAAAGAAGTTTTATTCCTTGTGAGCTGGCATGGAGTTGTGGGCGAAAGACTTGATGTTAATGTAACAGAAGAACCTTTATCAGGATGTCTAGGGTCTGATTTGTTCTGGGTTAATGATATTTCTATAGTTTAGAAAGCAATGTTGTGATATTTATGTTCATACCCTTTGACTCAGTGTTATTCAGCAATTGCATTTCTAGAAATTTATCCCAAGGTAATATCAGGGATGCAGGTACGGATTTATATATAAGGCTGATTTTCATGGTGTTTATTGAAATAACAGAAGGTTAGAAATAATCTTAAGTTTTTAAGAATGGGGTATGATTGAATTAATTATAATGTTAGCCACTAAAAATGATGCTTTTAGGATATTTAATGATATAAGAAAATACCCATGATACACTCTCATATACAACGTGATGCCAATTTTATTTTAAAAATAGCATCTGTATTAGAGTTTGTATATATATTCATATGTATATAAACATTGAAAAGATATGTACCAAAAATTTATCAGAGTTATTTAGGTTTAGTCAGATGTACTTTTTAAGTCGCAACTGAAACTAAAAAATGAATAGACACTAGTTGGGATTTAAAAATTAGATTTGACTACAGCATTTAACATGTCTGAACATCCATAATATGTCTCCTTTCCTTCCATTTTTATGGGTTACATAAGAAATTTTAATTTGATTGCCCTCTTTAGAAAAATGTACATTAGGGATGCCTGGGTGGCCCAGTCTGTTAGGCGTTGGACTCTTGATTTCAGCTCAGGTCATGATCTCAGGGTCGTGGGATTGAACCCTGAGTCAGGCTCTATGCTTGGCAGGGAGTCTGCTTGAGATTTTCTCCCTCTTCCCCTTCTCTCTCTCTCTCTCTCTCTTTCTCTCTCTCAAATAAATAAATCATGGGGAAAAAAAGAAAAATACTTTAATCACAGATTCCCCAAGGTGGTTTGGCAAGCAAGTTGAAAGTTCTGATGTTGGTATTTTACCAGTGTTAAGAAATCATGCTAAAATTTTGCTTAGATTTTATTAAATACATTTTATTTTTGACAAAGTAGTCCCATTTACTGAGATGGTTTATAATTAATAGCACTCTCATCAACTGTTTATGGGTCTTTGTTAAAGGACCTCACCTATGCAGAGCTGAAGTATAACTGAATTATTTGGCAAATTTAAGCTGCCCCTCACTAGAAGAAATTAGACTGAAATTAGCTGCATTTTTTTTTATCATACAGGATTTTGCAAGATGTACTGAGTAGTTCCAGTCTGCCATAGTGAAGTAGTGTTTGTGATTTTGGCCAAATTATTCTACCTTTCTGGTCCTAATATTCTTATCTGTAACAGGAATAGTTGGATTGGGTGGACCTTTAAGTTTCGTTTAACTTCATAAATGCTTTTAATATCTTTTTTGCCATGAATAGAGAAAGGGAGCAGTCTTCTGTATGTAGAAAGGTTGAAAAAAATTAAAGCATTTCCTAGGATGAATTTCAACAGTCTAATAGACTACATATGCTTGAAAGGTGACTGATGAAAGTATGAGGGGTAAAAACCCAATGAGAAGAGTTTTTAATGGCAATCTAAGATTAATAATTAATAAAAAAAGGCAAAAGTATCAACTGGTAAGAAATAATGATACGAATGAATATTCATAGAATATTTACCATGTTACCAGGTACGGAACTATCTCATGCATTTAAAAATTATTCGTGAATTTTCAAAATTGTTGCTTAGTTGTTGAAGATTTGCACTTTATTTTTTCGTTGAATTTTTGATGAATCAGAATGGAATGTTTATATGTATAACTTTGCGGGAGCTTGACCAGAAAGCTCTCATCTGGAATGTAAGCAAAATAAAATCTTGACAGAGTAGTTATTCTGAAAGCGTTATCAATTGACCAGATACTGCAATACCAAGTTTTGTTTTATTTTGCTTTTGAGAGAGAAATTTAGAAGATTGAAGTCCAGAATTTTGAAGTAAAAATAGATGTTACAGCCAGATTCTTCCTGAATGTGTGTTGCTTTGAGTAAAATAAACATTTGAAAAACTACTGAAGTCTTTGAGGTTACTATGAGGATAGTGTTAATAAATAACTGCCACAATACACCAGTTGCTCTTAATGTGTTGGCCTTGAAAAATAAAAGAACCAGTTTTTTTTTTTTTTTTTTTTACTGGCACAATGAGTTTATTCAAGATTAGCAGAGGAATTGGAGTTCAGTACAAGCAAACTGGTGACCCAACCATTGGCAAGTCCAGAGAATGGAGGCCAGGGACTTGCCTTTAGAGGAAGGGGACGAAGCTGGAAGGGGCTGTTTTCGCTGAATTCTCATTGGCTGGGCTGTTGCTGGGCAAGGAAATTATTTCTTCATCCTGCTGGGGTGTGTGAAGTAAACTTATTCCTATTTAGGGAATGCAAGGTACACTGTATTCCCTTTCAGGGTGTCCTCACACTGCTATAAGTGAGGTTTCTTTTATTTCTTTCCACAAGTGACTTGTGTTTTGAAATCTATAAGGTTGTCTGGCAAGGGATTTACTGAATGGTATCCCTGCCCCCCCCCCAAATTTCCAAATTGCTTTTAGTTCTGTTTACTTATTTTTTATATTATTTATTTAGAGACAGAGAGAGGGTGCATCTGAGAGAGTGAGTGGGGGAGGGGCAGAGGGATTGGGAGAAAGAATCTAAAGCAGGCTCCACACTCGGTGTGGAGCCCCATGTGGTGCTTGATCCCATGACCTTGAGATCATGACCTGAGCTGAAATCCAAGAGTCGGTGCTTAACTGATTGAGCCACCCAGGTGTCCCTCAAATTGCTTAGTTCTAAAGGTTTTTTGTCTATTGAAAGACCCTAACCCAGTGGTTAGTATTTGTTTTTCTCTTCTAGCATTCTAGTTATGATTCCAGAATGAGATAAAATTTTTTTCTAATTCTCTATAACCTTTTCTTTATTATTTTTTAAATTATAATTTTACTAGGAGTATTCAGTGAGAAAGGAATTCAGGTTTTTAATTAAGTAAACTAATTTCTAGTAAGATTTTCTAGTTTGACTTCTGTATTATAGCAAAAATTATTAGGAAGTCATTAAAAATGTTTAAAGACTTTTAGAATTAAAGTAACTGGGGCTTGAGTTTATTTGTAGGATCTTCTAGAATTTTGAGCATTTGAATGCCTCTAGGAAAAAATATTTTTACTTCCTAAGAGTGGTTGGTTCCGGTAAGTAATAAGTTTTCCCCCTCAGTCACACGCTGTGAACATTCCAGGGTATCATGGAATTTTATTTTATTCCAATTTCAACTTGAGAATGAAGCATGATACAGAAGAGAAATTTAAATACTATGAAATAGGAATTTATATGTTTATAATCATAGTTGGAGATTATGTAACTTGGTGATAATGGTTGATTATATGTATATTAATATATTCCAGAAGTCATTTAAAAAGGTTTGTGCTAAATTGCAAATTAAAGGTAACGATGGTTACTGAATTTACTTAATTATATACAATGTATTTCTAATTCTTAAAAACATAGTTTATAATATAGTATTATATTTGGTCTTTAATCTTAAAGAAATCTTGAAAACATACTACTTGTATCTTACCATACTCAACACATTGTATTTTACAGTTTTTTAAATTGTGAATATTAAGCACTTTGCCTTTCATGTTATTCCCTTTATACTATAATGATGTGAAATTACTGTTAATGCATTTAATGAGGTTGGATTTCGGTAAAGCTATTGGAGAATGAAGAAAAGAAAAAAGTAACATATGAAGATAATAATTCCCTTATGTGAAATTTTTATTTTTTATAGCAAATTGGTATAAATATCCTGATTTATATTTCTGAACTTTGCTGAGGCCTTCTTTTTAAAAATTTGTGAAGTTGAAGATTTTTTTTTCAGTTTTTCTCCCCAATAGATCTATTTCCTGAAACTATCTAAATTTTGGTATTATTATTTGAATAAATTAAAAATAAAGGGACAATTATGATACAGCTGTTGTTCTTTCATGATACAGTATCATTGGACTGTATTTAAAAATTTTCTTTTTGTTAGCTACATTCATCCTAACAATGTTCATTCAATATCTGTAGAACAATCCTTGTCTTGCTTATTTTATGTGTGTGTCTGATGTTGGACCAAATGATGTGTGTCCATTGATGGCCTATTTTTCTAAAACCATGTAAGGAACATTGGTTTACGTAGAAATATACATAGTTTATTAACAAACCTTAAGTTATCAACTTAGATATATTTGGAATTTAAACTTTTAGGGATCAGAATTAATTCACAAAATATATGGAAACTGTTGAATTTAAGCAGAAACCCTTATGCCTGGGGTGTAGCTGACAAATTATTGCTTTGTAAAATGAATAACGTGAATCACGGAAGCTTTAAACTTTTTTTTTTTATAGCCCTACCTGAACCCATCCTTCCATCCATCCAAAAAATTTACCCAGTAAGTGTTTCTTATGAATTATTATAATACATATTATAACAAGTATATGTGGAACTATTATATGCAGTATTAAT
The DNA here is from genome assembly GCF_037043125.1 of Eumetopias jubatus. Classification (NCBI taxonomy): domain Eukaryota; kingdom Metazoa; phylum Chordata; class Mammalia; order Carnivora; family Otariidae; genus Eumetopias; species Eumetopias jubatus. The sequence continues at coordinate 60,256,816 of NW_028274811.1, forward strand.
GTGAATATAAAAGGTGTAACAGTTGCCTTCTAAGTATATGATAACATTTTCTATATAGGCTGAGGAGTTTGCCACTAGCACATTAAAAATATTTCATATACTTTTTTGGAAGACTGTGATATTTTATTTAGTTATTGGCAGACAGTCTGGTCATTTATGTAAATGGTAGAATTTTTCACATAATGCTCATGATTATCACTAATAGTAATTAAATATAGGCTCGGTTAGGCTCTTTCTAGTTTTCTTCATGCTATTTTCAAATACAGTTTTATAGCATTTCTTTAGTTAGTGACTAAGAAGTTTTTAACCCAATGTATGTATACTTTGAAAGCAGGGGAAAAAATTAAGAAGTTGAACAATTGGATAATCATTTTATCTTTCATTTGATTTTACCAAGTAATCCACCAAGAGCAGTAACATCAGTACACTCTTTGTGTGCTTAATATTAAGATTCCTGAAGTTAATTGGAAACATTAAAGAAGTAAAGTGTGCTCACTAGAAAAAGTTTGATATGTACTCAGTTTGAGTTTAGAAAAACCTAGGTAATATACATATTCACAATCTTTTATACTGTTGTTTCTTTTCTAGTTTTTTTGTGTTCTTTTTTCCAGGATTCTCTTTCCTTGTTTTATAGTCCTACTGTTTCTGTTTTCCTCCATAGTCATCCTTATTCCTGGTTTTATTTGGAAATAGTATTTAAGCTGTTTAGAATGTTTAACCTTCTGAAACCGTATAATTTTGACCTGTTAGTTTTATAGACTTACAAAAAGAGCTGTTTTCTAAACTTACTAAAGAGTCAAATTGGAAAATGTAATATCTAGCTTGAGTGATCAATTTTCAAAGGACATACTTATTCTCTGTATCATACAAAATATAAATCTACTTGATGTGGAATCTAAATTAAATTTAACTTAATCTTTGATAATTGAGAAGAACTGATGTTCTTGTTTTTGAACATGGGTTATTATTGTAATGCATACATGCCAGGTGCTGGATAATAAAAGGTTCATTGTAATAGAATTTTGCTGTAGCAGGGGCTTCCCAGTTTGTGGTGGGTCATCTGGTAAAGACATCTGTAAGAATCTTTTGGAGTCTGGATGTCTTATCCTCCTCATTTTGAAAATGAATTTCTGCTATTATGAAGAACTATTATAATGAATTTCAGTTATTGCTAGGGATCAGTATTTATGCTGTCATAGACATAATGAAAATGAAAGCATCAGAAGGTGTAGAAATAAAAGTAACTTGAACTTTTGGCCTTATCCTTGAATGGTTTTCTCCCTGCAATAAAGTATTGTTTCTTTAGCTTATACTGAAAGGTCAAAGATGGTGACTGGGTGTTACTATTTCATTTTTTTGTCTCAGTTTTTTTGTTAAGACCTAGGTTTCAGTATAGAAGGAACTATGTATATTTTTCAGCATACAAAGCATCTAATAGTTAAACTTATCCTTTAAAGAATCTATTATTGTGTATGGAACAGACGCTTTTACAGAAATCTCACTTAAAACCCTTGCTGCATGAACTCTTTTTACTAATACAAAATACTAATGAAATCTCAGCTTAATGCACTGTGCTGGAGAACAGAACAGACGTATTGTTTTTATTATAGGATACCCAGGTTCTTACTGGTATATTCTAGTTTGAGGAGCCTCATTTTACTTCTCTTTCATGTTTCTCATTATCTAGCTTTCCCCATGATAAGAGTCCTGACTTCTCTTCACATACACCATCTCTCACCCTATACTCTCCACCCCTATTTTACTAATAATCTTATTTCTATACCTGTAACAGGGAAATAGATTTAATATTAGTCCGGCGCAAAGCCTTAAACTAATAGGAAGACTTGCTAGATTTAAGAATATCTTAATTTGCTTTCAGATGTGGTTACATTATCATAAATATTTAAAGTACATTATTTTTACTATGAGATTGATGCTTATGTGGGTAAGGACTTACTATCCACTCTACAGGATTTTAAATTTTATATGAAACCTGTAAGCTGATTGATCAGTAGAGCACTTTTCTCAGTGGTCCATCTAATGGAACAAACAGATCAGCTTATTTCTTACTACTAATAACTGTCACTTATTTAGTATCTATTTTATGTCAGCACTCTATAAATATTATATGCATTATCCTCAATCCTAAACAAATAAACTTGTATTGTCCTTGATTCACAGCTGAAGAAACTAAGTCTTAGTTTAAGGAAGGTTACATTATTAATTCAAGCTGTATAGTCACAAATTATGGATCCAGAAACTGATATTTTTAAAGACAAAATGATAGTACTATTCATTAATATAGTTTCTGTTGCTTATTACATTTTATGTATATCTGATTGTTCCTATACAGATATACCTTTCTTTAAGAACAACATGTATGACAAAATTTCAACTTGTATAAATAAGTTTGAGAATGACTTAAAACTTTATAGTAACAAAAAAAAACCTTTGTTATTTTACAAGGGAACAAGTTTCTTTTAAATTTTGAGCTTCTCTAATATAGTTAAATAGAATTAAAAAATAGGATAAAAACTTTGGAATAGAATAACATTTGTTCAATGTATTATGCTTTTTTAAGTTATTTTCATATTTTCTCAGATTTATGGTAATATATTTATTTTAAAAATGGGTATGGTATGCATTATTATTTTTTTAAGTATTATTCACTTTTATTTACTTATGTGACAGTATTTGTAACAACACATTATCATTGAGTAGTGAATAAAAGAATATGAGGCTTATTGGGAAACTGGCATGAAGTCATATTTATCTTTTTTTTTTTTTAACAAAACAAGAACACTGAAATTAAAATCACAAAACTCCTACTATGAACTGTTAAACTTGAAAAATTCATTTCAGAAAGCTATGCCATTTGAATTCTAAAAACACAAGAGTCAAAATTGCAACTGTCATTATTCCCCTAAGAATCTGCCAAGCAGAGAGAAACCTTAATATTGAAGATTTCATGTCATGTTCCAGCCTGGTATGGATGGTTCCATGGCAGAATACTTAAATTTGAAATAATAGTGTGTTTTTTTTTTTAAGATTTTATTTATTTATTTGACAAAGAGAGACACACCAAGAGAGGGAACACAAGCAGGGGGAGTGGGAGAAGGAGAAGCAGGCCTCCCGCTGAGCAGGGAGCCCGATGCGGGGCTCGATCCCAGGAGCCCGGAATCATGACCTGAGCTGAAGACAGATGCTTAATGACTGAGCCACCCAGGAGTGGTACAAAGTCACTACTTGACCCTTTAGATATTGCAGTAAAATCTGGTTGCAGCACTACTGGCTAAAAACCATAAAGTCTTGCTGCCACCAATGACCAAAGGCACTTGGATAATCAAGAGTTCCACACTGGGCCATATGATAATATAGCATCATTATTACTACTTAATTCTTACTGACTTAAAAAAACAGCATGAGTGATACAGAGCAGAATATTTATTATTGAGTTAAAGCAATGAAGTTGAGAGAGGTTAAATATATAAACTTAGGTTAAGCTTATGAAGAGATCTTTATTTTCACGAGAGCATATTTTACCTAGATTTATGCTAGGTGGAGATTTATGAGACAACTTATATTTGTTTCTTTCCCTAATGGTATCTTCATATTCCAGAAAGCCATCTTTATAGTTATAAGATTAGGAATTCTGAGAATGTAGAGTTCCTCTGTGCAGTTGTATATTGAAAATACATTAAATTTTACATATATACATACATATACACATATAGCAACTTTTTTCATTTTTGAAATGCATATAATATGAAGGATTTTAGTTATGTAAAACAGGCTATAAATGAATACCTTTGAAAAATGAGTTTAAAAATTTTGATGAAGTCTTTTAATGATAAAAAAATCTCTTAAAATTGATATTATTTAAATTTTAAAAGTTACAAGGAAGTTAATTTTGAAATAATACATTATTTCAGGAGGTAACCATACTGCATTATTGTATGAATTGTGTAGTTATAATAATGATGCCTGGCATATACTAAATAATTAATATGTAGGTAATACTATTGCTGCTATGCTTTATATACATTGTATCATTTAATCCTCATTACAGTTCTATGAGTACTGTTATTTTTCTTATAGATGAAGAAGCTGAACATTTGGAAAGCTCGGTAACTTGATAAAGTTCATATAGCTAATAGGTTTCAAAGCTAGATCTGACTCCCAAGTTCATGCTCTTAACCACTTCATTATTGTACTTCTACTTTATGATACTTATGTTGATTACAAAACTTTAAAAGCTTTCCAAAAAAGCTTTCAAAAAGTTTAAAAGCAAATATAATTTAAAGAATTTAATGATCAGTCTTTAACATGTTATCACCAGATTAGTGGTAATCTGCATACAATTAAGAAAGCTTGGTAGAACTTCAGTATATCATTTAGCTCTTTATTCATTCAGAGCTCTGCCTAAGTACTCCATATCAGTTATCCTTTTCTTTGAGACCTTTCTCAACATTTATATTCAGGGCCTAACAATTCATATTGTTAGAATAGGATGTAACAAATTTGTTTGCTTGGAGGTAGAAAACAGTCCTCCTTCATTTAAGGCATATATCTTTTTTTTTTTTTAAATATTTATTTATTTAGAGAGATTGTGTGTGTATGTGCACATGGGGAGGGGCAGATGAAGGGGGAGAGAGAGACTCTTCAACTAGACTCTGAGCTGAGTGTGGAGTCCAACACTCAGAGAGCTTCCTCTCTCTCTCTCTCTCTCTCTCTCTCTCTCCCTCTCTCCCTCTCTCCCTCTCTCATCCCATTTGCCCACTCCCTGTCTCTAAATAAAATAAAATCTTTTAAACAATAGGGAATAAATTTATTGAGAGAATGTGTGCCTATGCAAGCAGAGGGAGGGGCAAAGGGAGAGGGAGAGAGGGAGAGGGAGAGAGAGAATCTCAAGTAGACTCCATGCTGAGTGCAGAGCCAGACCTCAGGACCCTGAGATCCTGACCTGAGCCAAAATCAAGAGTCAGCTGCACAGCTGACTGAGCCACCCAGGTACCCCTAAGGCATGTATCTTTTTAAAGAACAGTTATCAAGTGAAAGTTTAGCCAATCTAATTTATTCCAGAAAGTGCTTAATTGTCCAAATTTCAAACTTTGAAGGTAAGATATTATGGCACAAATCAGAAAATAATGGAATTTGGCAAAAGATGTTTTTGCCGTTTTTGGTAGGCAATTGTATGAGCAAAAAAGTGAGACTTTGCAGTTTTTCAAGGGGTTGCCCATTAAAATTTTTCTTAACTTTGCGTTGATTGAGGGAAGAAAGGGATGATACATATGTTTAAAAATGTTAGCATTTAAATATCAATTGGAAAATGTTTTCAGGAATTAAGTCATTACAAATTTGGTTATTAGAGGCCCCATATAAGATCTACCCTTAAAAAGTAATAAAGATATCTTCCCCACATTAAAAACAAACAGCATTAAGTATCAGTAATCCCCACCTCAAATGCTTTAAGAAATAGATATTACATTGTTCTCAGTTAAATTGGTTTTCCATGGATTTTGGTTGTAATTGCTTTGGCTTTTGGATTGGTCATTATGTGTTTTCTAATATGTTAGCTTAAGTTTTGCCTACCCATATCCTATTCAGAGTAGTGTATATTATTCTTAAGTACATACGCAATAGGGGAGCTTCCTTTTTAAAAAAATTTTTTTGACGAAATTTTTCTTAAAGCAGAGAATCTTTCTGTAATGTTAATGATTATAAAAAATGGGGATTTCTAATGGTTAAATGGAATTTCTGTTAACTTGTAGCATCTTTTGGATCCTTTTTTTTTTTTTTAAGTTTGGACTTCTCCTTCAATTCTCCCCTAGTATGTATGATATGGCCCTTTTTGTATATGACCATGAAAAAGAATAGTGGCATTAAGAGGAGACTGGTCAAATTGTTGGCTCAAAGTCATTCACCATTTTAGTAGAGTAGGTCTTACAACTCTTCAATGTTAATTTACAACTGCTGATCTTTTTCTTTAACTTATTGAACAAAATAAAAATTTTAAAAGAGGTTTAAACAGTTTTAGATTTAAGGTAAGAAAATGACTTTTATTTTAGCATCAGTTAATAAATTGAGTGCTTACTGTGGTATGTCGTAGAAGTCAAAATTAGTAAGAAGCTTTCAGAGTGGAACCGGTTAAATAGTACCCACTTTTCTTTTCCTTGTCATTTGAACTTAGGTTAACCTTTTTGTTTAATTAGCCAGAAAATAATATTGAAATTTTACAATTTAAAATACTGTCCTAAGTTCAGTTTTACACTTAACAAGTAAAAGACAAAGGGTGGTAGAAGCAGTACTCCTGCTCTTCCTTCTGCTTCCACTCTTCATTATAAATTGAGACTTCTTCCCTAACTCCACCTAGTCTTAGAAACAATTTAGATTTCTACTTAAGTCTCATAATACAATACTAAATCCGCTAGAAGTATAAGGGGAGGTCCGAAGTTTAGGAGTATTAGCTTTATGAACTGTGGTTGTCTTCTGAAAGAAGGGTAATCACTTCTTGGTAGTTAAAAATTATGGCTAGAATTGTAGGTAATAGAACGGGAGGGAATTTTTTATTTTCTTGCTCTTTTACTTTTCCTGATGATTTTTGAGGATCACCTTTAACTAGATGCACTACCCAATTTCTCTGTATTACAATTTAGTTATTTAGGGACCCTCTGTTTTTTAAAGTTGGGTTACTAATTGAACTGATATCTGTAAACTCAAGGTTGATTTGTTAAGTATTTGGGAACCTTAAGAATAGCTGTCATCCACGATGGACTCTGAAAAACAAACTGAGGGTTCTAGAGGGGAGGAGGGTTGGGTTAGGATGGGGGGATGGGTTAGCCTGGTGATGGGTATTAAAGAGGGCACGTTCTGCGTGGAGCACTGGGTGTTATGCACTAACAATGAATCATGGAACACTACGTCAAGAACTAATGATGTAATGTGTGGTGATTAACATAACAATAAAAAAGAATAGCTGTCATCCATTAACTAGTTGCTTTAAAAAAAAATCTGTTATTACTCTAATGGCAAAGGGGAATGTAGAAAACCTGTCTTAAGGGCAACTGTGCAAATTACCTTAAGAGTGTTTTCTAACACTCTTGGATATGTATTACTTGAGAATCTCTGTGGTTCATTTAGTATGTTTTAGAGCCAGAACTTGCTGCTAATAGAGGAAGGATCAGATATGAAAATGAATGGCATAGTTAGCAAAAAGAATAAGTACCCATTAGTATTCTTTCTAATAAGTGTGTTGTTTGGGCATGGATTACAAGCAAATGATATCTTCCTTTATGAATATTGTGGTAAAAGTTTGTTGAATATTGCTTGCTGCTTAGTTTCCTATCGTTCTTCTTTTTCCTGCCATCTATGTCTTTTCAAGTTCAGTTCATGTTGAATGTCTGTCTTCTCTTCCCAATAAGATACAAAATACAAAAATAAAACAAAATTTTAAAAATCTTAAAACTGGTGTAAGTACTATTCATATACTAGTTACTTTTATGGCCTCTAAGAGAAATTTTAAGTGGCAGTTAGAAAATGCTGTTACCTTGTACTTGATATAGCCTTTATAAAGTACAACTGCTCCTTGTAGAGGCACTTAAGAAGGAGGAACATTTATAAAGAAATCTCTATTATGTTATTTGATGAAATCTTGGTATGTACAGTAAGGATTTATTTATGAGTTAAGAAATCTTCTCCTGTAGGCCTCTTGGTTAAATGCGTGATATGCCTCAGCCAGGGTTTAGAGTGTCTTAGTTTTTTGGGTACTTTCTCACATACTGCAAACACCAGTGAAGTCTTTAGTGGAAGAAAATCTTCAGATTTCCAAACTGCCAACATAAAGAAGATTTCTTCTCTCTTCTTCAGAGAGCATTAGGTCAGGATTTGTAAAGTTTTTAGTGTGTGTTTTAAATGACTTTATATTTCCCCCTTTTTCTTTTTGACAGGAATCTTTTAGTCCTGCTGTACAGCTGCACCTTGTACATCAAGCTCCATGTAATGTTCCTCCTTACCTCTCGAAGAATGAGTCAAATCTTGGGGACCTCTTACTGGGCTTTCTTAAATATTATGCTACAGAATTTGAGTAAGTGAAACATCAGATTGTGTTTTATTCATTTACATATGTGAATGCTACACTTTTGGTCAGAAGCTACAAACTTGTCCAGAAATGTGTAATTTATAAAATTTAATATCTAGTGATTATTAGAAACTAAATAGATTTTATATTCCTATCTAATGAAAAATGATAGTTCAGTAAGCCCAATTTTAGTTGATTTCAGTAGCGATCCTGTCTTAGGTTTAGCTCCCTCTTTTCCTAGTAGGGCCTGAATAAATGTTTGGGTTGGCCCTGTATAGGTTCTGTATAGTTTGAAACATCTGTTTTTAGCAAGTTAAGATTTATAGTAAAAAGCACAGCTAAGACAAACATGGAAAAAGATCTCCTTGATATCTGAATAGTTATGTTAGTATATAAAAATCAAGGAATACTCTCTTTCCTTTTTTTTCCCCTTTCTTCTGAGGGTGATATGTAAACATGGAATGCTGAAGTGTATAATTAGACTGGACTTAACTGAATGTTCCTAAGGGAGTTCTAGAAGTCCAGATAGAGTGGGGTTAGGAATTGCAGCTCTTCTGATCAATTTAGAAAGGTTTGAAGGGGGGAAAGAGAAAGGACTTAGGAGTTTTACAAAGTTAGAGGAGGAGGGTATGGTAACCACAGGGTGCCATTTTGAAAAGATTTGGAGAGGGGAATAATAATAGCATTCTTTGTAAATTGTTATTACTAGCTGGGAAAAACGGTTCCCAACAGATTATATGTATCTTCTCATTTACATAATAGTCATATGTTACAATATTACATCATGCCCATTTTACCAGTGAAGCATATATAGAGAGAGGTGAAGAAACTTGCCCTAAGATCACACAGCTAGTCATGGGGAGTATTTCTGTTAGTTTTGACTGCAAAATTTGTACTCTTAACTATGGTACTTTACTGCAGTGTTGGTATTGCCTTATTTGCTATGATGCAGTAGCTCTAAAGAAACTTGACTCAGATGATTTGAAACATAGGGCATGAAAGAAGTAATGTTACTTAAATTCTTCAGCGCAGAGCTTTCATCAGAATGTGTCTGTTTTGTTTACAGTTGAGTCTCCATTACTTAGCCCAGTGCCAGAGAGTGGGTACTTGAAAAATTCTTGCTATAAATAAATAATTTTGAAGTAGAGGGTAAGATTATAGACATGTTGCAAAGATCCTGGAGATGACTTAAAAATTACTGAATCAGGTTAAGAAAAAATGTAGGAAAAGTGCTGGTGGAAAGTAGTTCAATAAGAATGAAGTTATAATCATCATCATTAAAGATGACTAGGACCCGAGTTTAAGTCCAGGCAACAAGGATAAAAAGGAAGGGGCCTTCATTTATAGGATGAGAAAAGATTTAAGGATATAAGACAAGGGACATAAGAGACTACAAAGGTTATTCTAGAGTCAAGATTTGTAAGATGCTGCAATAACAAAAGCTGATGTTTCGTGAGTATTTACTTAGTGTCCTACAGTATGCTGAGTGATTTTTGTGTATTATTTAATCCTCACAGTAACACCTTGTGAGGCCTAGGGAATTTGTGTACTTGAAACTTGTCCATGGCAGTACAGCTAGATAGTGAGAGAACTGGGATTCAGTCTCAGGTCTGACTCCAAAACCACATTCTTAATTGTTAGAATATATTGGCATTGTCTTTTCTATTGTAAATTAGTGAAGTTTGCAGAGAGGGGAAAGGATTCATAGAAAAAAGGTATATTTCTACCATGTATAGTTTAGGATTAGAACATCTAGATACCAGTGCCTTGAAAGCCAACTGCTTTGTTGTACTGAAACAAAAAGGTAGATGAACAGGTTTGTGTATTAGTTTAGTATTAACAGAAACTAGCCGGTTGTGCCAAATGAAACTGGCTAGGATGCTGAGACTTTGAAAGAGGTTTTGAACTTTTGGATGCATTTGTTACCACTATGACACATGATTTTGGAGACATCGTCACCTTTTCTTTCATCATACAGTGCATTTGTCAAGTGTATTATTGTTTCATATCAGATATTTTCAGAAATTTGACGGTAGGGAGCATTGCCAAGAATGTAGTCATGGCAGTGAACTAGGTGCTGTGCAAAGGAATTCTGGCAGCTGTTAGAAATGTTTGTAAGGATTTCTTCTGAACTTTGAGACATTCATTTAAAAAATTCTCTTTACTCGAAGACAGAATTAAGTGTCAAGGGATACTTGAGTATATGGTATAAATGTTGCAGAAATTTTGTATGCCTATTTAAAAATTACCAAGATTTTCTTACCTACTTCACTCACAGCTTTCTTCTAAACCTTCCTGCTGAAAATTCTTAAAATGAAGCCATGCTTCTAGAACTGTACCTGGGAGCAGGGAACTGATAAATTAAAAAAGGATCAGGTTGGGGCGCCTGGGTGGCTCAGTCATTGAGTGTCTGCCTTCGGCTCAGGTCATGTTCCCAGAGTCCTGGGATCAAGCCCCGCATTGGACTCCCTGCTCCGCGGGAAGCCTGCTTCTCCCTCTCCTACTCCCCCTGCTTGTGTTCCCTCTCTCGCTGTGTCTCTCTCTGTCAAATAAATAAATAAAATCTTTAAAAAAAAAAAAGGATCAGGTTGCTTAGAGAAACTAGGAAAAAATAAAGTCTGAATGTAATCATTTTGTATTTTAACAAAACATGTTTTAAATATCTTACAGACACCTAGGTACTAGAGATTCTAGGAGCCTTAAAAAGTTACCTATTTTGTAATCCTTTTATTCCGTGGATGCCTAATCACATGCCATTATTGCTAGTCTAATCTCTTGTGTTAAAAATGCATGCCTACATACTTAAATACATTTTTTAAAAAGATTTTATTTATTTGACAGAGAGAGACAGCGAGAGAGGAAACACAAGTAGGGGGAGTGGGAGAGGGAGAAGCAGACTTCCCTCTGAGCATGGAGCCCGATGTGGGGCTCGATCCCAGGATGCTGGGATCATGACCTGAGCCGAAGGCAGCTGCTTAACCGACTGAGCCACCCAGGCGCCCCTTAAATACATTTTTTAAGTAGGAAATTACAAAGGCCCAATTTTTTTGACTATCTCCTTTCTTACTGATTTTTTTCCTCTCATTTAATCAATAAATCATTGACTGCCTACTATATATCAAGCTGTTTTCCTATGCACCGGGGATATGACATTTAACAAAACAGGCAGAAGTCTTTGTCTTCATGGAGCTTATATTGTAGTATGTATTGTAGTACGGAGAGATAGACAATAAACAAATAAATTGTATAGTATATACATGAGGTTAGGGGTAAGAAGGAACTAATTTATAGTCTATCATTGAGATAGGAGGAAAGCCAATAGAATGTGTTGTCCTGGAATCCAAAGAGAAAAAATGTCTCAAGGGGGAAGGAGTGATTATCTGTGTTACATTTTTTGATGGATCGAGTAAAAGATGAGAACTAAAAGCTGACCATTGCAATATTGGTCCACATGGAGGCCACTGGACCTTTATTAGGAGCAGTTTCTGTGGAAAAATAGGGATAAAAAGCATCATTGGTGTGGGCTCAGGAGTGAACAGGGATGAATTAAATACAAATAGGATAGTGTTTAGACACTGTAATATGTAGAGTGTATATACTTATAAAGGGGAGCAGAAAAAATGGAGTAGAAATTGGAGCGTTAAGTGGGGTTGAGTTTTTGTTTTTTAGAAAGGAGAAAAAACCTATCTTGATGGCAAAATTGATGATACCAGAAAAAGATAGTAAATTGTTGAATAGTATGCTTCTTTGAATCAGGAAGGGTTGGAATCTAGAGCACAAGTGGGATAGGAGCACAGATGATGCATTAATAATAGTAAGTAAAAGAGTATATGATTCAAAGGAATGCCAGTTGAACTGATGTGGGAGCTAGTGGAAATTATCTTTTGGTTGCTTTAGTTTTTTTAGTGAGATGAAGCATGGACATCACCTGGGAATGATTGTGAGGGAGGAGATTTGGAAAGTGAGGGAAAGTATGAATTATTCTGTAGGAGAGTAAAGGAGTGAATTAACTATGGAAATACAGTATGTTTGGTGGGTAGTAGCATTTAGGGTCCTTTTGAGCTAAGTCATCATGAATTTTAAGTGAATTTAAAGTTATCATGAATTTAAGATCAGCATGGTTGCATATTTTTCTCCAGCCACATTGAGTTGCAGGGGAAAGGATTGAAGTAGACAAAGATTTAATTATGGTTGTATTTCAACCAACTAAGTTCAGTGCGGCAAGAAGGGTAAGAGAGTTTGGGGGGGATGGTATGCAAGCAAGTGATTTTTAATAACTGACAATGGACTGAATGTATTAAATTCAGTCTTGAAAATGTGGACACGGGGATGCATGTAGGACATCCAGGTGGCAGTTTCCAATTGTTAGTTGCAATAATTGTCCTAGAGCTTAGTAGCAAGGTCAAAGCTGGAGAAAAGGATTTGGGAAAGAAACATCAGACTGTTAAAGCTTGGGAGGGGTACTGTAGCATTAGAAGAGGATTGAAAGAGGCAAGGCCCTGATGGACACCGCATTTAAGGGGTCAGGCAGAAGAACAAAACAAACCAAAACTCTGGGATTAGAGCAGAATTTTCTGTTTGCTTACGAGGTTTGAAATCCCTGACATTTTCTTTTTGTTTGCTTCCCAGCCCTTAATAATAAAACAAAACTATATATATTTGTTCACTTAATTTGACTAGTCTTGCTTAATATATATAGCCACATAGTTCAGACCCATAATTTTGACTTTTTGTTGGACTTAAATTTTTGTTTGTAATGTTCCAGTGTAAGCATAGTATTTTGAAATAAATACTTAGTCACAAAAAGAATGGCTAGAAGAGAGTTAATAGATAAGTAGCAGTTCATTATCATTACTGAAGAAAAGAAGCAAACATCTTACCAATGTGGGGTTGGTAAACCCAGTTTTACAATCAAAAGATTGTCATATATTATCAGATCTGTTTTAGATTAAATTAAACCCTATATCTGTTCTCCTGTTCTTTTCTGATACATTCCTCTTCTATGGACTATATCTTATTTTACATTTTAATTATTGAATGACAATAACATTTTTACATGGCAAACAAATTATGGTAGAAAAATATGGTGTGATAAAAGGTTTAATTTGGGGCCTGTTTTAAAGAAAGAAATATTTAGGGAAAATGTTTCTAAATTGCCATTTGAATTTTACATTTAAATTCACCTCTGAAGAGTAAAAATAGCATATAAGTTTTATGTATCAGGTTTTATGATTTCATATATTTAGTAATTTAGAAATATTTAAAAGTGCTTTGAAATGTAATAGATTGAATCAGTCTAAATAATAGTGACTTAAAATATTTTTTTTCTCTGTGAAGTACTTCAGGTGTTACAGTCACTTAAATAACTGCATTATTTGGGTTGATTATAGGTTGAAGCTTAAATGATACCTGTTTAGGGATGATAAAGTGAATATTGGTATGTCACATATGTTTCTGTCACCTGGTTTAGAACCAAGTATTGGCATGTAATATAAATTCTGGATTGGATTTCATACAAGTATGGTGAGGAGAGTTCCTTTGATTTAAGAAAGTAAAAATTGTAATTTAACAGCAGGATACAGTTTCAAGATTCTAAACTTGTCTGAAAAAAAATGGTTTATCCCTTTTTAACATAATGTTTCCAATTTTAATTTTATTGCAGATTCAACTGTCCTGTAAGTTCAGTGAGAAACAAGTAGTCTCAAGAAAAAAGTTCATTTTATTAGTGAAATATATCTTAAGCAGTATAAAAGTAAAGCACATAGTATAATTCTACTGTGATCATGTTTGGTTCAGGCATGTGGTTATATAACTCTCTCCTTGACATTGTTGTTTTATTTTATTGTTATTTATTAGTTATTTATTAATTTATTTAAGTCATCTCTGTATCCATTGTGGGTCCTGAACTCACAACCCCAACGTCAGGAGTTGCATGTTCTACCTATCGACTGAGCCAGCCAGGCACCTGTTTATTGTTATTTTAAAAGAATTTTGGAAACACACTTGGACCAACAGAGCAGTGTACTTTTCTGTTTGGAGTTTATACTAATGGAGCTGCTGTACATGAAATATCTAAAACATGTTACTGTAATTAATACTGTTTCTCATTGAGAACCTGCTTAGTTTTTAAAAAGCATAAATTCTGATATGTATTCTTAAAGAACTTAAAGTTATCTTTGCAAAGTATTTCTAAATTGTACTCCTTATAAGAAAAAATAGAGGATCATACTTGAGGATCCTTTTCAATTATCAAACTTCATAAGATGCAATGTTTTTTTGCATATTTAACATAGAGATTAATCAGTTTTCCAGAAACAAATGCCACATTGGACCCTCAGTTATAGTCCTAGGGATTCTTTTATCTGATAAAGTAGAGGAAGGGTAAGATAAGTGTTGGAGTTGGAAGGTCCCAAAGCTTGGTCTTTTTATTCTTACTGAAATGATGGACAAAGCTAAATATGGCTGAAAAAAGAGATATCAACTATTTTCCAAACTCATTTGTCTCTTACATACAAGCTGAATGGTCATACGTTTTACAGTGTTCCTTGAGAAAAAGAAAATTGTACTTGTGCAGAACTATTATAATTGTAAAGAAATTTTTAAAAAACAATATAAGGTTAGTACATACTAAAGACTGAACAATTTACTTTCAGACATGCTGATAAAAAATTGTTTTATTTGAATATAACTTTACTGTTAAGAGCTACATCTGATATATAGCAATAACAGTATGTTTTCATAGAGTATTAATTTTTCCTAAAACAGCATCTACTGGCTTCTCTTGGATAGTTGTAAAATTTTCTCCCAAATCATACAAGTGGACATGCAGTGAACAAAAATTATTTAATGATACCAGAAAACAACACAAGATTGCATCTCTCTTAACAAATAAAAAATTCTTACTGAGGTGCTAACAGTGAACACAATTTTTACATTTTTTGCTTACTTACGCTTTCTTATTTTTCATATTACTTCATTTATTCAATAAATATGTATTGAAGGCCTACTTTATACTAAGCAACTATTTGAACAGTGAAAAAATACATAAATCAGCATCTTGGAGCTTTCATTCTGCTTGGGCGAGACATACAGTAAACAATAATAAATAAGCAAATTGTTAAAATATAAGTGCTGTGGAGAAAAAAGGGTATTGAAATAGGGATTGTGGTGCTGAGGGTCAAGGCAAGTTTCAGTATTTTGTGAGAAAATTAGAGTGGGACTTAGTATTATATAATAAATACAATAAAAGGGAAAATTAAGAAAATAGTTAACAGTTATGTTTTTCTTCTTGTAGCTGGAACAGTCAAATGATTTCAGTTCGTGAAGCCAAAGCCATTCCCAGGCCTGATGGTATTGAATGGAGAAATAAATACATCTGTGTAGAAGGTAGATTTTCCACAACTACTTATTTACCATCTGGTTATCACCATGGTACTGAGAGAATTACTTGAATAATTCCAGTTTGTATTTCAGTTAAAAGTAATACATTTATGTTCTGATTTACAAGTCTTTTAGTTATAAAATTTTCTTTTTTTTTCTTCCAACTTTTTACTTAAATTCCAGTTATAGTTTAATATTGATTTCAGGTGTGTAGAAGTTAGTGCTTCAACACTTCCATACAACACCTGATGCTCATCACAAGTGTCCTCCTTAATCCCCATCACCTATTTCACCCATCCCTCCACCCACCTCCCCTCTGGTAACCATCAGTTTGTTCTCTGTAGTTAGCAGTCTGTTTCTTGGTTGGCCTCTCTCTTTTGTTCCTCCTCTGTGTTGTTTTGTTTTGTTTCTTAAATTCGACATATAAATAAAATCATATGATATTTGTCTCTCTCATTAACTCCACTTAGCATAATACTCTCTAGCTCCATCCACATTGTTGCAAATGGCAAGATTTCATTCTTTTTTATGGCTGTTTTCATTTAATTTTTAAAAGTAATTTAATTCTTTACCTGTAAAAAATAATAAATATGAATTTAGGCATTTAATCTTCTAGTTCATAATATTTGAGCAGTCTTTATGCATCCCTCCTGCTTGTAGTTGATTGAAGCTTAATTTCATGACTTGAAGGTAGAAGAAAATACTATCTTCATGTGATAATTCTTACATTGAGATAAAATGAGTTCTTTTAAAATTAAAATGTTGATATTTAATGCAAGCTAGATTTTTATGAATAGAAATTTATTTTACTTTAAAAATAAAATGCCCTGAAGATAATCTGTTCTCTAAAATTAATTTACATATAGTTGAATATTTCTTTGAGTTGGTGGGAAATTGACTTCAAGAAGCAAAATTATTCTCACTGATGCTAAATTGAAGACTTTTGTAAACGTTGAGGTAAAAAAGAATAAAGCGTTAACAGCATTTGTAGGAAAACATCACATTTAGAATGTTTTAATCTTGGATTACATGCAACATCTTAAGAGTTTATGAATATGAAATTAAATTTCCTGCTTTGGTGGTTGGTTTGTTAAGTTGCACAGTGAGTGTATATTATTTTAGTTACTTGTGTTCTTTTGAATATTAAATACTTGTAAAGTGCTGTGTGTGATGTGATCCAATAGCTTGGCATTATGCTGTGAAAAAACGCAGGCATAGCTTGGATATATTGTGGGTTCAGTTCCAGACCACCGCAATAAAGCAAGTATTGCAATAAAGTGAGTCATGAATTTTTTTGGTTTTCCAGTGCATATAAAAGTTATGTTTACCCTATGTTGTAGTCTATTAAGTACACAGTAGCATTATGTCTAAAAGAATAATGTACATATCCTAATTTAAGAAGACTGTTGCTAAAAATTCTACCCATCATCTAAGTTTTCAACAAGCCGTAATCTTTTGGCTGATGGAGGGTCTTGCCTCAATGTTGATGGCTGCTGTCTGATCAGGGTGATGGTTGCTGAAGGTTGAGGTACCTATGGCAGTTTCTTAAAATGAAACAACAGTGAAGCTTGCTGCATCAATTGACTCTTCCTTTCGCAAATGATTTCTCTGTAGCATGTGAGAGCATTTTACCCACAGTAGAACTTCTTTCAAAATTGGAGTCAATCCTCTCAAACCCTGCCCCTGCTTTATCAACTAAGTTTATGTAATATTCTTAATCCTTTGAATCCTTTGTTGTTTTTTTCAGTATTGTCACCAGGAGTAGATTCTGAGGAGCAGGTCCTATCCACTCAAATTTTATCATGAGATGGTAGCAATTCAGCCACATCTCCAAGCTCCACTTCTAATTCTAGTTCTCTTGCTATTTCCACCACATCTGCAGTTACTTCCTTCACTGAAGTGTTGAACCCCTCAAAGCCATCCATTAGGGTTGGAATCAGCTTCTTCCAAACTCCTGTTAATGCTGATATTTTGACCTCTTCCCATGAATCACAAATATCCTTAATGGCATCTCGAATGGTGCATTCTTTCTAGAAGGTTTTCAGTGGCTTTTGCCCAGATCCATAGAGAAAGCACGATCTATGGCCAATTATATCCTTAAAAAATATATTTGTTAAGTAATGAGACTTGAAAGTTACTCCTTGATTGATGGGCTGCAGAATGGATATTGTGTTAGCAGGCATGAAAACAACAATCTCATTGTACATCTCCATCAGAGCTCTTGGGTGACCAAGTACATTGTCAAGGAGCAGTCATATTTTGAAAGGAATTTTTTTTTCTGAATTGTAGGTCTTAAAAGTGGGCTTAAAATAATATGTTGTAAACAGATGTGCTGTCGTCCAGGCTTTGTTGTTCCATTTATAGAGCATAGGCATAGTAGATCTAGCATAAATAGCATAATTCTTAAGGGCCCTAGGATTTTGTGAATGGTAAATGAACACTGACTTCAACTTAAAGTCATCAGCGGCATTAGCCCCTAATAAGAGCGTCATCTTATCCTTTGAAACTTTGAAGCCAGGCATTGACTTCTCTCTAGTTATGAAAATCCTAGATGGCATCTTCTTCAAATATGAGGCTGTTTCATTTACATGGAAAACCTGTTGTTTAATGTAGCCACCTTCGGGAATTATCTTAGCTAGATCTTCTGAATAAATTTCTGCAGCTTCTATGTCAGCACTTGCTGCTTCACCTTACACTTTTACATTATGGAGATAGCTTCTCTCCTTAAGCCTCATAAACCAAACTCTGCTAGCTTCAGACTTCTCTTCTTCAGCTTCCTCACCTCTCTCAGCCTTCATAGAATTGGAGAGAGTTAGGGCCTTGCTCTAAACTAGATTTTGGCTTAAGGGAATATTGTGGCTACTTGGTCTTCTATCCAGACCACTGAAACTTCTCCATATCAGCAGTAAGACTGTTTCACTTTCATATTCATGTATTCGCTGGTGTAGCTCTTTTCATCTTTTCATTTCCGTAAGGAACTTTTCTTTGCATGCACAACTTAGCTAACTTGTCCAAGAAGCCTAGCTTTTGACCTGTCTTGGTGTTCAGCATGTCTTCTTCACCAAGCTTAATCATTTCTAGCTTCTGATTTAAAGTGAAAAATATGTAACTCTTCCTTTCACTTCACTTGGATATTTAAGGGCCATCGTGTGGTTATTAATTGGCCCAATTTCAATATTGATGTGTCTCAGGGAAAATAGGGAGGCCTGAGGAGAGGGAGAGAGATGGGGCAACGGCCACTGGGTGGAGCAGTCAGAACACACACAACATTTCTTAAGTTTGCCATCCTATGTGGGTATGGTCATGGTGCCCACGAACAATTATAATAATAGCATCAAAGACAGCTGATCACAGATCACTATAACAGATACAATAATGATGAAAAGTTTGAAATACTAGGAGAATTACCAAAATGTGATAGAGACAACAAAGTGAGCAAATGCTGTTGGAAAAATGGCACTGCTAGACTTGCTCAGCACAGGGTTGCCATAGACCTTCAATTTATTAAAAAAAAAAAAAAAACCCACAATATCTGTGAAGTGCAATAAAGTGAAGTGCAGTAAAACAGTGTATCCTATACTGTGACAATAAACTTTTAAAAATGGCCTTAGTAAGCAATAAAAAATATATATAGACACAAAAGGAGGGTTTTTTTTTAAATTACGGACCTGATTAGATTTGACAAATCTAGAGTTAACGTCTTCATCATATTTCCTATTCTTCCATGCTTTTTCCAGGTCTTTCCCCTCAATTGCGTTTTTTCCTTCTAGCGACTTCATTTTTTTTCTCTCTAGTCACATTCTCTTTCAGCTTTAGAGCATACATAGGTCTTCTCATCCTTGAAAAATACTCTTGATTTTACTGGCTCTTGTAAGTACCTTTTTTTCCTCTTTTACAGTGCCAATATTCTTTTTTTATTTTTTAAGTAAGCTCCACACCCGGTGTGGAGTCCAACATAGGGCTTGAACTCACGACCCTGAGATCAAGACCTGAGCTGAGATCAGGAATCACATGCTTAACTGACAGAGCCACCCAGGCACCCCCAGTGCCCAAATTCTTAAACTCTAGTCATTTTTACCTACTCTTGGCATTATTTCAGCTATCTCATCTCATTTTAATGCCTCTAGTTATCTTCCTTTGCTCACTAGTATCCTCAGTTTCCTTTCTTCTCATGTAGATAGTTTCCTTATGTCTATATATGGACTCTTGTCTCTTACCTTGTGGATGAAGGGTTAGTGGGTGGGGGGTGAAGATGTGGAAGGCACGACACACATAAAAACTTCTGCTTTGTTTTCTTTCTGTGTTCTGTACTTGCTCTCCTGTTTCTCCCTCTCCTTTCACTGCCAAATTTCTCCTACAAGTTACTGTACTCACTGTATCTTTTTCTAAACCACCTACTCACACAACTCTGCACTGTTTTCTATCCTCCTGAGTATTAAACCTCTACTTTGAAAGGTAGTGACCGTTCTCCTGCTGGACAGATCATGGCCTTTTAAATTAAAATTAAATTTAAAATTACCTTTCTGTGGTATTTGACATTGACCACCTTTTTTGCGTATAGTGTTTTATTCTTTCTGATAATTGTTATTTAACTTACTTTTATTTCCCTTAGGGTAGGGATAGGTCCTTGACCCTCTGTGATTCTTCAGAGTTCTTACTCACTTTTGTGATTTAGACTTAACATACCTATGCTGATGACTTTGTTTTAGTTATCCTCTCTCTTGAATTGTATCTACCTTATTAGAACACAGTTCATAATAAAACTATTTTTATATGCGTATATCAAATAAGAGATTAGGCTTCACAATATGCAGTTGCTATTTTGTAGGTTAAAAACTGTCAAATATTGACAGTTTCATATAGTTAAACCTAATATAGAAACTGAAGTTCTAATTTTAATAACTTCTTGTTTATATGTACATTTAATATTGTAGAACCTTTTGATGGAACAAATACAGCCAGAGCGGTGCATGAAAAGCAGAAATTTGACATGATCAAGGATCAATTTTTAAAGGTAAATAATGCATCAGATTAACTCTAGAAACATTAGTGGAATAGTATGCTTTGAAAATGGAAAAATATAATAGAACATAATAGCCCTGGTTCCTGTGTTATGAAGTCATTAAAGTGGCACAGTAGGAAATTTATTACTTGATTGAGAGATACACTTTTCCTTCAGAGAAATCTGTTTTCGTTCACATGGCTTTCACTCTGATGGAAGTAAGCATTTCCTTAGTGAGCCAGTTAAGCTCTCAGAATGAGTGAGTAAAACCTAATGGACTCATTTCTCTCCTTAAAATTTCAAGGAACTTAGTGTAGCTTTAGAATAGAGCTGATGTTTGTTCCATGATTTTTCTTCTGTGTACCCCACTGTAACAGTGAACCTGAGTACCTTTTTATCTTTGCTTATATTTTGAGAAATTAAAAGAAAATCAATGTGTGTGTATCACACATTTTGTATATATAAACTTCAGCCATATGTATGTAAACTGTCATTTATTATTTGGCTCTTTGGTCTACAGTATGAATTGATTCATCAGTGATTTTGTTAGGTGTGGTTTCTTTTTTCAAGGAGTTCCACAGTACAGTGTAGAAACACATTGATGGAAATACATACTGTGAGACATATAGGAGAGAATGCTTCATTGAAGAAAAAGATCAGCGAACTATGAAGGTCATTTTAGAGGGATACTTTCTCATTAGACGTAGAAGTGGACTTTATTTTGATGATAATTAAAAATGCAAGTTTATCATATTACAAGCTGTCCTTCCACGTTAGGCCCTCTCAGTTTGTCAGCCAGATTAGAATATTAAGATTAATGGAATTCTGCAGGGCAAAACAAATATCCAAGAGGGAATATTTTTGTCTATCAGAACAAATTGAGAACTCAGAAATAGCATTGCTACATTGTTGATGCGTGAGTTTTCATTTAGGATTGATTAGCTATAAAACCAATACTTTCGGGCGCCTGGGTGGCTCAGTCGTTAAGCGTCTGCCTTCGGCTCAGGTCATGATCCCAGGGTCCTGGGATCGAGTCCCACATCGGGCTCCCTGCTCAGCGGGAAGCCTGCTTCTCCCTCTCCCACTCCCCCTGCTTGTGTTCCTCCTCTCACTGTCTCTCTCTGTCAAATAAATAAATAAAATCTTTAAAAAAAAAAAAAAGTTTTATAAAACCAATACTTTCAGTCAACTGAACAACTGAAGTAAGAATAAACTACAAAGATACGCAGTCACCAAGTAGTGAGCCAGAGTTTTAGCCTGTGAATAAGAGTTTGGGTTTTTTTTTTTTTTTTTTACAAGTTATATGTTTACTCTTCCTTTTCAAAACTATAAAGTGGTTTATTTGAGATTTACTCTCTCCATAATACTATTTTTGATTGAAAAAGCTTACTAGATGCAAACTAGTCAACCAAGTAATTGAAGTAATTTTCTCACACCCTCTCAAACCCGAAGGTTTTGTCTTCATTACCTTGCTGTTGTAGATGAAATAGTTTAAATCTCTGAATAAATGTTAATATTGTCAGTTGTATCTTTTTGTACCATCTCTGTGTCCATTTCTTTTTTAATGCTGTGTCCATTTCTTTTTTAATTAATTGGAATCACACAGGTATAGAGTTTTTAAATAACATTTTCTTTTCTGATGGCAGAAGCAATACTTTTACTGTGTTAAAAACTTGGGAGATAAAAAACACAAAGGAAAAATATTACCCCAGTTTTGCCACCTAGAGAGAACCACTATTTAACATTCCTAGTAACTCTCATTTCAGTCTTTGTTCCACTTACATAAGTTTTATGTTTTAAGAATGATTTTTCTTTCTCTCCCAGTCGTGGCACAGATTGAAAAACAAAAGAGATTTGAACAGTATACTACCTTTAAGAGCTGCTATCCTGAAAAGATAACTGGCCTGTATTTCTTAATAAAATCTTCTGAGAAATAAAGAACAATAGTAACATCATAATGCATTTTGTTTACCTCCATCATGGTTTCTTTTTAATTGTTCTTGTTTTCATGTTTTATTTTTAAGAGGACATACTTATATAAAGATTGCATATTTTATTATGACATTTCCTAATAAAACCCTTTGATTTAAAGATGTATTTTTGAAAATGTTTACATTGATTAGTAATATTATGGCATGAATTTTCAGATCAGATAAAATATTTTTTGGGGAATTATCTGAACAAATAAAAGGTTTTTGATATAACTTCAATTAATTATACCACATGCTAATACTAAAGATATGTGTGGAATTTTGGAAAGGGATTGATTCATACATACTTAACGTATAACGTACAGTAGATAGTTTGTTGTCTCTCTATTCTAGTAAAGTGAAGATTCAAGCCAGTTATTCAGTTACTTGAAGCAAAATGAAATCTGTTATTTCACTGAAATCACTGCAGAGGCTTGAAATACTGGACAATTGCCTTAAGTCTTCACTTGACTCACCAGGATAGACTGAGGCTTTGGGTGTGTCTCTATTAGCATTTCATTAGTACCTCACATGCTTTTGATGTACTCTTGAGATTGCTTTAAGTTTTTTGTTGAAAACAGTACATTTTGCACTGTAGTAATATGAGCACTAACTCTGTATTTTTCAGCAGTTAGTAAATTGTTTTAAAGAATTAGTTCATTGTAGACATTTTGAAAAGATTGTAAGTCCCCTGTGCTTTATGATAGTTTAGTGCATTGTGCACTTTTACTTTATTTTATGTTTTCTTGCTTTTATTTTCCCTGTGACGTGAAGCATCAGACTGGGGAAAGATCAAAGTTGAGATTATATCCTATTGATGGTATCAGATTTCTTCTGTATACAGTTACAGGATTGTAATCTAAACTGGAATTTTTAGGCAGTAAGCCACTATAAAATGTTTTAGGTAAGACATAAAATTATTATAAATAAAAACTTAATGTTTGTAAAGATAACTTTTTTAGTATTTTTTTTCCATATGAAGAAGTAGTGGTAGCTGCTTAAAAAAAGGCTACAGTGTTTTATTAAGGTTGTTTTTGGTTTATGTAAATATTTGTAAATTGGTCAGTGCCTGTACATTTAAATATGAAAAGTAATCTTGAAAACAATTTTAACTTTTTCAGAAGGACTGTGTACAACTTCTTTTAGGCCTGCTGTAG
Source organism: Eumetopias jubatus (assembly GCF_037043125.1). NCBI lineage: Eukaryota > Metazoa > Chordata > Mammalia > Carnivora > Otariidae > Eumetopias > Eumetopias jubatus. The sequence continues at coordinate 60,280,402 of NW_028274811.1, forward strand.
CACAGTTTGTACCTCTAATGTATTTGGGTTTTTTGCAGACCAATTCAAATGCTAAGACTTTTGCTTTTCTTTGACTTGTAAAGGTGCATATTTTCCTTTTCTTCTTTAAGTTTAAATTTTTGTATGATGTCAAATGGAATAAAGTTTATATATGGAAATTGTTGGTGTGTTTTGTTTTGTTTTGTCTCTGTGCTAGTCTTTTGCGATGAGATTGAGGCTGTAGTTCTCATCTAGAACTGAACTGAATCTAACTTTTATGCTTGATAATATAGATTATACAGAGAATCTCGGAATTGAGTTCATTCTTGGTTAAGCCAGCTAACCACATCAACACTGTATTTCTCTGGCTTTATTAGGAATGAAGCTTTCCACATAGGTGAATTTTTTAGATTACTCATGTTCAGCACTTTTGAGGCAATGGAGCTTTATACATCAGTTCTTTTTCTTGGTAGTTTTCCTAAAATACACACTGTGCAGCTCTGCTTTATCAGAATGTACTGAGTATAATTAATATTCTAGTGATGACTCTGATAATCATTAAAAACAATAAAAAACAGTCCTAGTACTCCATGGTAGTACTGTGTAGCTCTCAGGGATGTTTAAGTGCGAAGGGTGTTCTGCCTCGACAGTATTGGGACATTTCCTAAGAAAGCCCTAGCATTCATTTACCATGGTATGGACTCTTTTATTGCCACTGTTTTCTCAGCGCTCAGTGCCACGTACTCCCCCACCTCCTCATTTTGCTGCTGCTACTTTTTAGCTATCTTGCTGTAACATAGATAAAGAAGTTATTTGTTAATAAATTTATACCCATTTCCAAATCAATAGACTGAAGCCTAAGATTATGTACCTTGTGATAGATGTGTCAGATAAGTGAGCTGTATATTGAGGGAATTTTTTAGACTTTTATTTTTAGTTTGAATTTTTGAATTTTTGTGTGGTGAATAATACATTCTTTTATATTCTATTTGTATTGATCTGGCCATTTCATTTGCATGCATTATTAAGAAGATAGTGTTACAAAGTTAAAAATGTGTAATCGGTACTGCAGTTCTACATTTTGGATTGGTTTGAACTAGGATCTTTGCAAATAAATCTTGACTTTAATTAGTGTTCCCAAGAAATTTTGAGTTAGATGGAAGGAATATACAGCAGCTACCTGTAGTTTTGGTGAGTGTTTAACAGATTCCCACAGCTATGATTGCATTCTTTTTGTCCTAGGTGAGGAGTCAGTCATTTGGGATTACTAGTTGGATAAATCTAGCTCATGTTAAGATAATAACTTGCTGAACCTGGTTTAATGAACCCTGGAAGACTGGACTCCTCTGTCTTCCCTTCCCATACACACCAGCTGATACTTCTGTACTGTATCTGAATTATCTGCAATTCTTTGCTCATAGACTTAATACACACATACAAGCTAGTGTAACTGGTGAATATTACCTAACTTATGTTCATCATATTTAGCAACTCTGTGAATAGAATTTGCTGTAATTAAAAATAAATGTTAGCTATTCTAGCCATAAAATCATCCTCATGAAAAGAAGACCGTTATATAAAGATATTTCTATCTGTTGTATGTACTGGGCAGGTCTGGTCCTGTTTTCTTCAGGCAACATTCATTAAGTGTCTACTCTGTGCTAAGTACTTTGCTTGCTCTGGCCTTGTAAGAGATGGGGATGGTGTGGAAAAAGATGAGTAACAAATATAGAGTGTACTGAGGCAAAGAGACACAAACATAATTTGAATATAGGATAATGGAACCCGAAAGGGGTATTGAACTTAACCTGGGCATTTCAGAGAAAGGTGGTGATCTTGAATGGAGAGTCAGTCACCAGGTAAATAAAGGTTGGGAAAACCTTTCAGGCAGAAGGAACTGTAAATAAAGGCACAGTGGTGTGACTTGATAAATGTTGGGAATCCTGACTTCTAAAGAAGAAACGAGATGTGGGCTGTTGTTATCCAGTGTTCATCTTCCCTAAGGAGCTTGGGCTTTAGTCCTTGAGCATGGGGAAACCATTGAGTGGTTTTAAGCGTAAGCACGCTATGATCCAACACAAGTCTGGGGCCTTTGGGTTGAGTTTCAGACAGAACTTAGACTTTGGCCAATGTGAGGAAAATTATCTCTTGAAGGTTTTTAGGAGAGAGAAAAATGCCCTGACTTAAACAGTCTGCAGGTCACCAAGGATGAGAATACACAATTATTTGATTTGCAAACACAAAAGGAGGCAATATGAAGGAACAATGGTTGAAAACTGTGCCCTTGAAGATGGCAGACCTAGCTTTGTTTCCCATAGGATCACATACTAGGCAGGAGACCTTGAGCCAGCCAGCTTCCCAAGCTCTTCTGAGCCTCAGTTTTCTGATCTAAAAAACCAGCATTGCAGTTAAAAGTACCACAGCAGAATTGTGAGGGGGTAATGGAAATGAGACCCTTAGCAGAGTGCCTGAACTAGTAAGCGCTCTGCTTAGTAAGGAGTAGTTACTTGGTTGGGATGAAGGGTCCATCAAGTAGTTGGGCACCAAGCATACAGCACACCAAAGCCACACTGGAGGGAAGAGAGGCGGGGTTGGGTGCCTTTCCTCCTTTCAAGCCCCTGGTGCAGCTGGAATCTAACCCCCCTTCGGAATGGTGATCAAGAGTTGCCCAAAGGGCCGCCAGGGATCTGCCTAAACTGGAGCGGGGAGGGTCGGGGAGGGGGAAGTTGGCAGACGCAGGGGAAGAGAACTCGCTGAGCCCGGGCCCCAGAAGCTCGGTGGCGAAACTTTGACGCCTTCTATTTAAAGCCTCGGGGCTAGCCCGCCCCCGGGGCCGGGAACCCGAGCCGCCCGCCGGGGCAGGGCAGAGCCTGGCCGGGCCGGGGCCAGAGGCGCAGTCAGAGGGAGAACACCGGGCGCGCGCGGGCGGCTCCGGCTCCAGCTCCGGCTCCGGCCCGGCAGAGGCACGATGGCGAGCAGCGACAGCACCTACGCCGCGGAGAGTTCCCTCGGCTCCGACGGGGACGAGGAGGCCACCCGAAGGCTGGAGAGCGACGAGGAATCGGAGAGCGAGGAGGACGAAACGGCCGCGGAGTCGGAGGAGGAGCCGGACGCCAGGTAGCGTGCTCCCCTCTCAGGCCACAGTCCGAGCGCTTGCCCGGCCGCAGGCCTGGAAATGCGGCCTCGAGGGCAGGGGCTTCGCAGGGAGACTCCGCAACGCTTCGCTTTTCTTTTTCAGCTAGCGTGCCCTGCCTCCGAGCTATGCACTTTCTTTCAGGGGATGCTGCCTTGGTAAGAAACTTGAAGGTGAAGGTGCTTGCTGTCAGCTAGAGTGACAGGCCCGCCTGCAGCAGCAAAGTTCATTACCGCCCCTCCTCCTCCTCTCCGCCACCCCCGCCCCCCCTCCGCCCAGCAACTTGTGACTTGCTCTTGTTTATTCCTGGGGATTTACTTAGGGTCCTGCCTAACTGCAGAAATGTGTTGAACCGCTTATATTTGGCCCAAGGCATAGGAACAATCTTAAAACCCTGAGCTAGAAGAGAAGGGGATATGAGTGGGGGTGGAGACGGAGAGGGCTGCTTTAGAGCCTTCAAATGACTGACTGGAGGTCTCTTGGAACCTGCACTAGGTCGCTGTAAGAGGACTTTAATTTGGTACAAAGGCTCGTAAATTACTTGGAAAAAAACATGAGTTTCAATAACCCGTGTTCTTAAAATCCTGCTTTTTTTTCATGGTTCCAAATATCAACGTTTCAATGAATGTGATTACAATTAGGCAATACTGTATAAAAAATATGGGTCTCCTTCCACTTACATCTCCCAGCCTTCATGTCGGCCCTAAAATGAGAATAGTAGGACTCATCTCCTATTTGGATTTGTTTCTACTTTCACATGTTCTCTTTGGGGTATGGGTTTTTTGTTTCTTTGTTTTGTTTTGTCAGTCAGTGATGTCCTTTCCTAAATCTATTAATATCAGTAGAATGGCTTTGTAGGGGACAGATGGATGTACAGCATTTCAGAATGCCACGTTAAAAGTTCCGTCCAACCAAAGCCAGCAGAGCTGAAGTTGAAATAGCCCATGGAGTAGCACCGATTAAGGGGACTAGTCAGTCAGTTTAGAAGTCTGGAGTGTTGGTCACATATTTCTCTAGTAACTGCCAAGTGGGAAGTAGGCACAGCACCTGTCCTCAAGGACTTTATGGAAGAAGTTAGCAATATGGGGAGTATGAGTCTCTGTGCCAAATAAATGAGAGGGGCAGGGAGGAAGAGAGTGTGTAGATCGGTGCTGCTTTGAGAAGTGGGCATGACCTGGGCTTTAGTGAGTAGGCAGGAGATGCTGAAAGGAAAAGAGGAAGAGAAGATACCTGTGGGAAACGGAACAGGGAATAGTGACCTGTGATTCCTGGACAATACTGAGAAGGGAAATCTGCCAATCCCAGCCTTTATAACCTTTCCCCCTTAATGGTGTTCAGGATCCTTATCTTTGCCCAACCAAAATTTACCACCTAGAGAATTTGCAAACTCATTTACTCTAAAATGTGAGCAGCTGACAGTGATTCAAAGCACACTGAGGTTGCATTGCCCTTTAACAAAGGTCAAGATCTTCAGGTAAAGATAGGATTTATCTGTAGTAAATTTCAGTCTGCTCTGACTACAGATGGTAAGGTGGACATTAGGGCAAGAATTGGAATTAATAGAGTGAGGGCAACCAGAGGGAATGGGGTGGGGGTGGAGGCCTTGCAAACCATCACACTTTTTAATTTTGGATTTGATGACATGGATAACAAGAAATCAGTAAACCTGTGAGCAAGATTTAGGAAAACAGACTGGAGTTATGGAAGGATTGCTGATAGCAGACTGGAAGTTGGTTTTAGAAGGACTCAGATCAGGGAGACAGTAACAAAGAGAAAGATGTCTAGGGACTGAACCATGGCGAAGGCCAGGGGAAAGGAGATGAAAACCATAGCTAGAGGTGGAGAGATGTCAGTGGGCAGGACCTCTCAGGGGAACTGGGAGTCCCCGACTTTTTCCTACTTCAAAGTGTTGTCACAAATCAAACTATTTTGTTGTAAGTTTACAAATATGGCCTAAAGTTCTCCCCGCCCCCCCCCCCCCGAGGCTAGAAGTGAGAATTTGGAATATTCTCTAAAGGATGGGAGGTAAGAATGCTTTCCCATCTTTCTTTGCCCCTTCCTCTTGGCTCTGCTGCTGAAGTTTTAGAGTTATAAGAGAGTCCACTCTGTGCCAGTCTTAGTGCTGAGTGTTTACGGATATTTTCTCATTTTAAACCCTCCCAGCAACACTATATGCTGACTGTCCTTTTATAGATGAGGAAACAGGCTTTATATGATTTACTGAGGGTATAAGGCAAGTCATAGAACCTGGAGGTGAGCCTGGGTCTGCTTCCTCCAAGCCACTGCTAGACTTTCACCACCTCCCTTCTTGTGCAGTCGAGAGACCCTTACTGTAGGTGGACCTGGAATAGCTCCAACTAGCTTCTACCTTGAAAAATTACTAGACCGCATTCTTTGCATAATAGTAGGAGTTTCCCCCCATCTTGAATGGAAAGGCTGTTTGCATTTTCTTGGCGGTTGGAACCATTCTCAGAAGTTAAATTACAAACTCGGTTTTTTTTAAACTAAGAGGCACTTAATAGTAAATAAGTGGAAATAGCCTAATAGTAACAGAATGATTATTGCATCTACTTTATGTGATGTTACTAAGCCATTATTAAAATGCTATTTATGAAGATTTCTAACAATATGGGAAATATGTATATTGAATATGAAAGAAATGCTCATTGTATAATTTAGAATGATCTCACTATAAAATATATATTGGAAAAAGGCCTAAAAGGTTAATAAAGTTTCATAAAAGGTTAATAAAGGTTAACATAATAAAGAATATAATAAAACTTATGGTAACCTTTATTAACCTTAAGGTTAAAAAAGGTTTATAGTGGCTGTCTCTAAGTGATGGGATAATGATTGACTAAAATTTTAAAAAATATCTGTATTTCTTGGTTTTTCTATAATGAACAGGTAGTGCACTTTATTATCAGAAAAAAAAAACCTAAAAATTCAAAAGGCACAAGTGTAATCTGCTTGTAAACCTTTTCTTTACACTTTCAAAAATGGCAGGTGGAATTATCCATAGCCACCTTTCTGAATCAAGGAAAAAATTCCCTTTAATTGTAAAAATGCTTTTCTAGTGCATAAAAGCTCATTATTACACATGCCAATGCTTGTATTGAATCAGAGAACTACCCTCCTGATGTATTATTTAGTGATATGAGTATGATATATGGCATGAAGAAACCCGAGTGTGAATCCTACTAGCCATTCTATCATGGGCAAATTCCCTATTTTCTCGGAGCCTTAATTTTCTCATCTGTAAAATGGTAGTAATACTTCCTAATTTATAAGGTTGTCATAGGATTAAATAAACTATGTGAATATGTGTAAGAGTACTTGCCTTTAGGAAGTTCCCAATAAGTTTTAGTTTCTTACCTCACTTCAGATGAACCATTATTGGCAGCAAAGCTTTATCTTCTGCCCACCTCCATCAATGAGGGGAGAATGATGGTCTCAGTTTTTAATATGAGTCATGATCCTATTTCACTTTGACTTTCCTGTATTCATTCATTCACTACACATTCATGGAATACCTACTAATTGCCATGGACCATGCAAAGGTGCTAGGGATACAAAAATTACTAAGAATTCATTACCATTCCAAGGTGTTCGCATTCTCATTGGAGAAATAGAAATAGAAAAACACAATTATGTCATTAAGTGTTATAAGAGGTTTGAGGAAAAAAAGGTCTATATGAAGTACCTCAAAGTAGGGATCTAGTCCTGGGATCCACCTTGCCTGGAAGGAATGGGGACGTCTTCATCAGGGGCCTTGGGAGCAGGGTATTCAATCATAATGAAGTGCCTAGAGAGCTAATAGTTTGTGACTATCAAAAATGATTTTTGTGTTGCTAAAACTTCATAAAAGTTAGATGTGGAAAGCAGCTCTATAGAATCCACAGGATGTTCGAGCTGCGAGAAGCTTTAGAAGCATCTTTCCCCAGCCAGTCCTTTTGCAGACTCAGGAGATGAATGTCAGGGGACATTTGTTCAAAGTCACATAAGTTTTTAGTGGTAGAATTGGGATTAGATCCAGCTGCCTCAGCTCCAATCCAATGTTCATTAATTTATTCATTCAACAAACATTTATTGAACTCCTGTGTGCCAGACACTTTCTAGGCAAAAGGATATAGCAGTGAACAAAATGAACAAAGTTTCTGCCTTCCTGGGAGTGACTTTCCAGTTCGGGGAGACAAACATAAATACGTAATATGCCAGGTGGCAATAAGTGATAGGAGGACAAATGCAGCAGGATAAGGGTTATGTTGTTTTTGGGTATGTTGGTGAAGAAGGCCTCTCTGATAAGGTGACACGAGCAGAGAAGGAAGGAATGAGTGTCCTAAGAAAAGGGAAGAGCTGCTCCACGGGCACTGGGGCAGGAACACGTGGGGCTTGTTTGAGGACACAAGGAGGTCAGGTTGCTGGAGCAGAGTAAATAAAGGGGAGAGGGGTGGGAGGTGAATCTGAGAAGTAGTTGGGTTACAGATCAGGTAGGGCTTTACAGGCCATGGTGAGGACTTCATGTTTTAGTCTGAGTGGAATAGGAAGCTGTATTTGGTCTACCGTATCACTCAAGGTTTAAAACAAAGACCTGGTGATTGCAGTATTCCATTCAATAGTAAGGGCCTATGCATTCCTATATTCATTAATAATATTTATTGTATGAAGACTGTGTGCCAAACACTGCTAAATGTTTCAAACGTATGGTCTTCTACATGGAGGGAAATATGTAAATAGGCACTCATTATTTTTGCATTTTTCTGACTGGAGACCAGTGAAGCCTGACCCTTTTAGTCTTTCTGACAGATTACCTAAAAATTTTTCAGTATTTTTGCTTTGGATCATTTTCTGTTGTTCAGCTTTAATTTCTCTATTTATGCACAGAGGTTTTTTGCCACAGCAGTACCCAAAACTTAGAAATCATCTTGAATTGCAGTTTTGCTAGTGCCTGTATAAAATAGGTCTGTCCGAGCTGATAGGAGTAAAATTATTAGTGACATTTACATTTAACTAATCATTGTAAGAAACAAAACTTTTGGAAGGTGAAGGCAGTTTGTAAGGGGTTTTTGTTATTAGTACGGAGCACTCTGTTTCCATATATCTATTTATATGCTGTCTCCCACTGCTGTGCTTACCCAGGTGTTTTGACAAGTGTGTTATTTGAGCCGGCCCTCTTTTGAGGTCAGTGGAAAGAGCTGAAATGGGAGGGGTGACTGCTCAGGATGCCAAAGACTGAGGGAGGAGAGAGATTATTACAACAGGCACTTGGAGCCAGAAACTGAAGAGCTATTTAAATGTTGGCTGCATGGGTGTTGCATGCCCTTGGTTAGACTTTGACTCAATGTAGAGAATACAGCAAGAGTTGGATTTTTTTTTTTTAACAGCAAACCTATTAATGTGTGGAACATATTGACTGTAGAATTTTGCAAATATAAAAGAAATGTGTCTTATATTTCTTGGATATTCTGAACCTAGGCTTAATGAAAACCTTGACTCAATTCAGACAATATAACCAAATTCCTCTTCCTACCAAGAAAACTTAGAAAACCAGGTTTAAGAGACTGGATGTGGCTTGTACCTGAAAGAGTACAAGCTTTGGCTTAGGCCAGCATTATCCAGTAGAAATATAATGTGAGCCACATATGTAATTTAAAATTTTCTAATAGCCACATTAAAAGATGTAAAAAGCAGGTGAAATTAATTTAAATAATTTATTTTATTTAACCCCACATCCAAAGTGTTATCATTTCAACATGTAATCAATATAAAAATTATTAATGGGATATTTTATATATTTTTATGCTAAGTCTTTGAAATTTGGTGTGTATTTCACTTTTCAGTGCATCTCGATTCCTCCCTCACAGCTATGTTTTAAGTACTCAATAGCCGCATGTGGCTAGTGGGTACCATATTAGACAATGTGGGCCTGATAATACCTAGACATCCTTAGCATCACTGGAATCCACAGACCTGCTCCTAAAGTTGTATATGCCAGACCCTGTGCTAGGCACCAGGAGCATGAAGGTGATTGGGTGGCACAGTTGCTTCTCTCAAGCAGCTCAGTCTGGCACAGGGAAGCAATTAGCTCCAACATAATGTCATAAGCATTACACTAAGGATATTAACAAAGGAATAGAGAAAAGACATATATTCTTTTTCTTTCTTTCTTTTTTTTAAAGATTTTATTCATTTGAGAGCAAGAGAGCACAAGCCAGGGGAGGGGCAGAGGGAGACGGAGAAGCTGACTCTCCGCTGAGCAGGGAGCCTGGTGCGGGGCTCAGTCCCAAGACCCCAGAATCATGACCTGAGCTGAAGGCAGACACTTAACTGGCTGAGCCATCCAGGTGTCCCAAGACATACATTCTTCTTAAAATTAGATTTAGAAAGGTTTTGCGGAGGTAATACAGCAGCTGGGCAGAAAGATATTTCAGGCACAATATGTGGTTAGATATTCCTTTAGGTCCTAGTTCCAACTCTTATGCTGTTCATTGCTGCTCTGTCTAAGCTTTCTTTTTCTCCTCTCGAAGCACTCAGGATTTCTAAGCCTGAGAATATTTGTTGAATGAATAAGTGAATGGCATGAATAACTGAATGAATGAATAAACAAGTGAATTGTCAAATCATCCAGACTCCTGTGAGAAGCAAATTTAGTTGGGAGATTGAACCTGTTAGATTAGGGAGAATTTTGGTTACATTCATTGACCAGGAATTGACAATGTCCAGTGACTCTGGAAACACAGTAGCTTGGAGGGGACAGTGATAAGTACTGAGGGATTGTTCAATTAGGATGTCTGCGGTCATCATTCCCAACTTCTGTGACTTGTTGGAAAGCCTCCCTTAGACTGGCCCTTGAGCCAGATCATAGATGGGAGGATAAGAATAGGCTTTGCTTTTTGTCCAGAGAAAAGTCCTCTATTAAGGCAACTGAAGTATATTCAGTTCCAAAATTCCACATCCTAATCTGATAAAGTCCATGATATGTGGGAAGATTAATTGATGCTACTGTTGTCTACCAAATTGAATGCTCCAAACCTTCTTATGGAGCCACTGATGTTTTCTTAGTTTGATGATGCTTCTCTTTAAAAAAAAATTAGGATGCTAAACAAATTTACATTCACCACAAATTCCTCTTAATGTCTGATTTCAGTAGGGCACTTAAAATTGTTGATTTGTAAATAAGATTAATTTCGTCCTGTTATGACTTTGTTAAATTGACATTTGTTAAGTGGAGCATAGGGTGCCAGATGGTGAGCCATAGTTTGACAAAAGACCACAAGAGAAATCGCAGTACAGAAGTTTATTACTCACAAGTCCTGGAGGAAGTACACAGCATAGCTCAGGGGGCCACATGGGGAAGTCAAGGCAGAGTGCAGAGAGAAAGTCAAGATCTGGGACATATGCCTTTATTAGGGTCCATGAGTGGAGGACTTTGGGGCTTCCTGGGCTGAGATTGGATCAGTCAATTCAAACTAAAATGAGTGGGGTTTTGGTATGCTCCATGGGGGTCTTATCTAAGGGGCACAGAGTGGGGAGGCATTGAAGATGGGGGAGATTGTTGATCACAAGAACTGTTGGGGAAGTCATATCAGGAACTTCAGTGGCATATGACTCTTCAGACGATTACCCAGGGCATGTGCTAGCATGAGTGAGGCTGGTGTCAGTTTAAGGCTCCTGCAGATCACTTAGCCAAACAAAATGGATGCCGAGGGAGCAATACCTCTGAGTAGCTTAGCTAAGCTCATGACACCTTCAATTTTAGAAATATAACTACTATAAAAAAAGAGGCTCATTCAACAAATACTTATTGGGGACCTACATAGAGTGAGTGAACAAAACAGAATTCCTAATCTTTAGAGTTCAGTTTCTGGAGAGGGCAGACAATAAACAAATAATCTCACATGCAATTAGTTGAAGTGAATGCATTGGTGAAATGAATTGGGCCTGGGGAACTGAGGTGGGGGTCTACCAGGGCCCTGGCCCATCAAGTCTCAGTCCCTTAAGCTTCCTTGCTCGTTTCCCTGTGAGTTGTGTATCAGTCTCTGGGTCCATCTGGCTAGCCCTTCTCTATCTGTCTGCAGAAAAAGGTGTCACTGTCCTAGGTCCAAGTCTGGCAGGAAAGCCTGGCTGCTGATGGCACTTATCCTGGAAGGGGCCTTAGCATCATTTCCCTGACTTATGTTTCTGATGAGTGAACAGAGACCCAGGGAAGAAGCCCAACCATTATTTACTCAAGGAATAGCGAGTCTATTCCTTGCACTGTCACTTGTTATTTTGAGTTATTTTCACAATAACTCTATGATATAGGCATTGTTTTCATCTCCGTTTTATGAGAGAGAAAATGGAGGCTTAGTTGTACTGAATAATTTATCTAATGTCAGGCAGCTGGAAAGTGCACTAGGATTCTGACCCTAGTCTAATGACAGAGTGCTGGAACACTCATGAATTCTGGGCTCACCTCAAGTTCTTGCATATGTATACACAGTATACACACATCTGGTCTCTATTAGCCAATTTCTTTCTTTTTTACTTGAGTGTAAAATTACTTTTTTTTTTTTAATCCTTTAGAATCTTAGATTTTTTTATTATGTTATGTTAATCACCATACATTACATCATTAGTTTTTGATGTATTGTTACATGATTCATTGTTTGCATATAACACCGAGTGCTCCATGCAGTATGTGCCCTCTTTAGTACCATCACCAGGCTAACCCATCCCCCACCCCCCTCCCCTCTAGAACCCTCAGTTTGTTTCTCAGAGTCCATCGTCTCTCATGGTTCGTCTCCCCCTCTGATTTTCCCCCCTTCATTCTTCCCTTCCTGCTGCTGCTGCTTCTTTTTTTTTTTTTTTAACATATAATGTATTATTTGTTTCAGAGGTACAGGTCTGTGATTCAACAGTCTTACACAATTCACAGCGCTCACCATAGCACATACCCTCCCCAGTGTCTATCACCCAGCCACCCCATCCCTCCCACCCCCCATCACTCCAGCAACCCTCAGTTTGTTTCCTGAGATTAAGAACTCTTCATATCAGTGAGGTCATATGATACATGTCTTTCTCTAATTGACTTATTTCGCTCAGCATAATACCCTCCAGTTCCATCCACGTCGTTGCAAATGGCAAGATTTCATTCCTTTTGATGGCTGTATAATATTCCATTGTGTATATATATATATATATATATATATATATATATATATACCACATCTTCTTTATCCATTCATCTGTTGGTGGACATCTTGGCTCTTTCCACAGTTTGGCTATTGTGGACATTGCTGCTATAAACATCGGGGTGCACGTATCCCTTCGGATCCCTACATTTGTATCTTTGGGGTAAATACCCAGTAGTGCAATTGCTGGGTCATAGGGCAGCTCTATTTTCAACTTTTTGAGGAATCTCCATACTGTTTTCCAGAGTGGCTGCACCAGCTTGCATTCCCACCAACAGTGTAGGAGGGTTCCCCTTTCTCCGCATCCCTGCCAACATCTGTCATTTCCTGACTTGTTAATTTTAGTGATTCTGACTGGTGTGAGGTGGTCTCTCATTGAGGTTTTGATTTGGATTTCCCTGATGCTGAGTGATGTTGAGCACTTTTTCATGTGTCTCTTGGCCACTTGGATGTCTTCTCTGGAAAAATGTCTGTTCCTGTCTTCAGCCCATTTCTTGATTGGATCATTTGTTTGGGTGTAGAGTTTAAGAAGTTCTTTATAGATTTTGGATACTAGCCCTTTATCTGATATGTCATTTGCAAATATCTTCTCCCAGTCTGTTGGTTGTCTTTTGGTTTTGTTGACTGTTTCTTTTGCTGTGCAAAAGCATTTTATCTTGATGAAGTTCCAATAGTTCATTTTTGCCCTTGCTTCCCTTGCCTTTGGTGATGTTTCTAGGAAGAAGTTGCTGCGGCTGAGGTCGAAGACGTTGCTGCCTGTGTTCTCCTTTAGGATTTTGATGGACTCCTGTCTCATATTTAGATCTTTCAGCCATTTTGAGTCTATTTTTGTGTGTGGTGTAAGGTCAGTTTCATTCTTCTGCATGTGGCTGTCCAATTTTCCCAACACCATTTGTTGAAGAGACTGTCTTTTTTCCACTGGACATTCTTTCCTGCTTTGTTGAAGATGAGTTGACCATAGAGTTGAGGGTCCATTTCTGGGCTCTCGATTCTGTTCCACTGATCTATGTGTCTGTTTTTGTGCCAGTACTATACTGTCTTGATGACTACAGCTTTGTAGTAGAGCTTGAAGTCCGGAATTGTGATGGCACCAGCTTTGCTTTTCTTCTTCAACATTCCTCTGGGTATTTGGGGTCTTTTCTAGTTCCATACAAATTTTAGGATTATTTGTTCCATTTCTTTGAAAAAAGTGGATGGTATTTTGATGGGGATTGCATTGAATGTGTAGATTGCTCTAGGTATCACTGACATCTTTACAATATTTGTTCTTCCAATCCATGAGCATGGAACGTTTTTCCATTTCTTTGTGTCTTCCTCAATTTCTTTCATGAGTATTTTATAGTTTTCTGAGTACAGATTCTTTGCCTCTTTGGTTAGATTTATTCCTAGGTATCTTATGGTTTTGGGTGCAATTGTAAATGGGATTGACTCCTTAATTTCTCTTTCTTCTGTCTTGTTGTTGGTGTATAGGAATGCCACTGATTTCTGTGCATTGATTTCATATACTGCCACTTTACTGAATTCCTGTATGAGTTCTAGCAGTTTTGGGGTGGAGTCTTTTGGGTTTTCCACATACAGTATCATATCATCTGCAAAGAGTGAGAGTTTGACTTCTTTGCCAATTCGGATGCCTTTTATTTCTTTTTGTTGTCTGATTGCTTGGCTTGGACTTCTAATACTATGTTGAATAGCAGTGGTGATAGTGCACATCCCTTCCGTGTTCCTGACCTTAGGGGGAAAGCTCTCAGTTTTTCCCCATTGAGAATGATATTTGCTGTGGGTTTTTCATAGATGGCTTTTATGATATTGAGGTGTGTACCCTCTATCCCTATACTCTGAAGAGTTTTGATCAAGAAAGGATGCTGTACTTTGTCAAATGCTTTTTCCGCATCTATTGAGAGGATCATATGGTTCTTGTTCTTTCTTTTATTAATGTATTGTATCACATATAATTATTTCAATTTGCTTCTAATTTTAAAAGCAAAGCATAAAAGATACAGAAAATCTACGTAGTAGCTAATCCTGACCAGCACCTTAGCATAATAAGTTTCCTAGTGTGTAATAGGGAGAGTAGATCTTGTGTTTAAAAATAGACATTAGGCAATCTCGTGTGATTGAATTTTCATAAGGTCAAACATGGAAATACCAAAATAACTTCTCTACATGCTCTATAGGATCATATGATAAATGTTCAATAGGTATTTACTATAATATCTATAAAATTCAGATCCTTTGTTTAAAAGAATTTTTGGATTTAGCACAGTACACTTGGAAGTTTTCCTATCTAGTGTTTGTTTGTTTTCAGGAGAAAAGGAGGAGAAAAGTGAGACTGTTGTGGTCTTTGTCTCCTCTTAGAGTTTTTGGATCTCCAAGATGGGCTTCAATAAATCCCCTCTTCATCCAGCACTATTTGGGGCATAAACCAGGTTATAACGCAAAAACACCTGATAGGACTGAAAAGACCTGGTTTATCATCCTGGCTCTGCACTTACTTGCTGTGTGACTTGGTGCAAGACGCTTAACCTCTGTGTGTTAAGTGTTGCATAGATTTCAAGGCCCTACCTGACCTGCTTACCTCTCACAGGTCCTCTCACATCCTTCTGCAATGTTCACTACATTCCAGCCCTGCTGGCTTCTTTCAGAACCTCCAACGTGCTCAGCCTGTTCCTGCATTCATGTCTTTGTCTTCTCTCCCTGGTGCTTCTTCCCCAAATCTACTCTTCAGTATCAGTACAGATGACAAGAGACTTTCCTCAGCCACTCTGCCCATTAGGCTCTCTTCTTACCTTTCACTATCACATTATTCACGATTTCAGATTGCTTTTCATGGCACCATCACTATCTGAAATGGTGGGTTTTTTTGGTTTGTTTATTCATTGTTTATTGCCACCACTAGAGGGAAAGCTCCATGAAGGCAGGGGCCTTGTTTCGCTTCTCCGCTGTGTCTCCAGCAGCTAGGGCACAGTCTGGCACACAGTAGGTCTTAAGAAATGGTTGTCGAATGAACAAGTGGTTGGAGCTCACCATGAAACATTTCATTCCAGGGCCTCGGGTTTCCCTTTCTTAGATCAGCACTGCTCATACCATCACAGTCTCAAATCATTTTGTTCCTGGGTGCCAAGACAAGGGCACAGAGAATGAGAGCTCACAAGCGGTCTTTGAATTTGGCAAAAGGCCAGCCAAATAGAGAGAAATTAAGGACAGAAGTGCTAACACCTCTGAGAGGGCTAAAAGTTTAAGCCTGTCAGCATCTGATTTAGATTGGATTCCCTTTTGAACAATTCCCTTCAAATACAGGACCTAAGACACTCTCCTGGGAGAAGGGGGCATCAGAAAAGGGAAAGTGGGTGCTTAGGAGTGACAGGACTCCGGAGGCCCATTGGAGCTACAGTTGTGGTCCTGCTCAGAGGAGTGAGCAAAGGATACTACCTCAGACATTGCAGAAAACAACTTTCTCCAAGCCCTCGGCCTCAGATCACTCATAACTCTGGGAGGGAGGGATATTCTTATTTCCCTGACTCAGAGAGTCCAGGATACAAAAGGAGGGGTGGGGAGAAAGCATACACAAAGTTGGCAGTGTTGATATATGAACTGAAATTGCCTGATAACAAAATATGTAGTTAAATCTGTGGATAGAATTAGGACTCCTACTCCATTTACATACTCGACCCTTTGGAAGAAAATCCCTGGATATCAACCCAGGTTGACAGGAGATGCAGGGTCACTCAGCCTCTGTGGATCAAGGCGGAGAGAGGACTGCCAGCAGCAGAAAATTGGGGCCTTAGCATCTGAATAACTTCCAACAATCAATGGCCTACTTAATCTTAGAGTAGAATGGCGAGAAATGGCAACAATTTCTTAAGAGTTTTCTTTCCATTTCTCTCTGCTCCAGTTCTTACCTACTGCTCAAACTGCAAGATTTCCACTTGTCAATCCCACAAGTTCCCCTGGGCTGAGTTTGTGTAGCTTAAGAGTTGAGAATCACAAATTCAGAAACCCAGGCTTTAGTAACAACATTGCCTCTGAACAGCTTTCCATTTGCCAGTGAAGTCTTATGTGAGTGATTTTTTCTAGGTGAGGGGAGCTGCCTTGGGTTCCCATCTATGTCCGTCAGGTTTTGAGTTGTAATAGAAGCTAGCTGTGACCAATTTAAGCACAAAATGACTGTATTCACAGGATCCTGGTAGTTCAGAGAATCATGAGAAGTGTGGAAAAGAGGGATTAGGTAGCCAGGAACAACCGTTAAAACCATGCCTCAAAACTGGTCTGGTGGACTATAGAACTCAATCATAAAAAGACAAATAACCCAATTTTAAAATGGGCAAAGGATCTGAATAGACAGTACTCCAAAGAAGATAGACAATTGTCCAATGAGCACATGAAAAAAGTGTACCTTTTCCCATGAAATATCACCTGAATTTAACTATCACTGTTTATTCTAGCTTTGACTTTCCATTTTATGATAAAAACAAACAAGTCTTTAACTTAGGCTTCAACGTGACCTGTCTTGCACATCTTGGTATCTGCTTTGAGGTTTCAAAGCTGTATGGAAATCTCTTAACTATATATTTGCCATTATTAGAAAGTTAATTGCCTTTTAATTCTTTTAGTCCTATATACCTAGGTCAATCCTCCTCTGGAGATTTATGCTCCAACACACAAGGTGGGCTACTACGATCCCGGTCAGGGGGTGAAATGAGACTCAAGTAGTATCAGATTATCTTTTCTAGTAACTTGGAAATGGAGACACACATTCTATTTAGCTAGTTTTAGAAACAAAAGATTTGGGGGACAGGTCTCAACTTTTTGGAAATCTATTCCACTTTATTTTGATCTTTTCAATAATATTTTGGGGGCGCCTGGGTGGCATAGTCAGTTAAGTGTCTGCCTTCAGCTCAGGTCATGATCTCAGGGTCCTGCGATTGAGCTCTGCGTTGGACTCTCTGCTCAGCCGAAATCGGCTTCTCCCTCTCCCTCTGCCTCTGTGATCTCTTTCACTCTCACTCTCTCTCAAATAAATAAATAAAATCTTAAAAAAAATAATATTTTGGATAGAATACTGGTTTTTCTGTTTTTTAAAAAATTGTTAATTTTTCTATTAGTCAAAAAAATTCTAGGGGCGCCTGGGTGGCTCGGTCATTAGGCATCTATCTGCCTT
Source organism: Eumetopias jubatus (assembly GCF_037043125.1). NCBI lineage: Eukaryota > Metazoa > Chordata > Mammalia > Carnivora > Otariidae > Eumetopias > Eumetopias jubatus. The sequence continues at coordinate 60,297,845 of NW_028274811.1, forward strand.
TCAGCTCAGGTCATGATCCCAAGGTCCTGGGACAGAGCCCCTCATCGGGCTCCCTGCTCGGCGGGAAGTCTGCTTCTCCCTCTCCCACTCCCCATGCTTGTGTTCCCTCTCTCGCTGTGTCTCTCTCTGTTAAATAAATAAATAAAATCTTTAAAAAAAAATTCTAAATTTACTTCTGCAAACTGTCCAAGAAGAACATTAGCTAAATTGCTGAGTGTAACTTGGTGTCTGAGTTAGTACCCGGAAAAAAAAATGCTATTTAAAACTAAATAAAGGCTATCTGTCAAGGCAGGGGGTCTGGAATATAGAAGATGGGTGGAGAGGAGATCCTATATAGATGGGAAGGGTAGGACTCTGAATGTGGGATCACTCAAGTGAGCTTCTAAAACCGTAAAACAGTCCACCCAAAATAGAGCACATACAAGGAATGCCTCTGTCCCAGAATTCTGTGAGCACAACTTATTGTCTATACAGGGGTAAGAGAGTGAAAGCCATCTGAATCTATCCTGTTGCTCAGGAAGGCCTCCATCCTTCATCAAGACAGCTCATGCCATCCGCTAGAGGTGAGGTTGTAATGTTTTTCCCACTCCTTTCTCTTTGTTCTTTGGAATATAGAGGTTGAGAGAGGGAGAAGCAATAAAATACCTTTCCAGAAAGCCAGGATTCTGTTTCTGTTTTTGGTTTCTCTTAATCTCCCTGGGAAATAATTGTTTGTTACAAAGAAAAACAGAACTCCAAGCAATTGTATAGACTCTGGGACTGAAGGTGCTGGTTGGTGGCAGCCCTATTGAGCCATGTGCAAGAGAAATTGAGGAAGCTATGCTAAAGGAGAGAGAGACAGAGAGACAAGAATTCCTCATGGTTTTCCTGTTTCCTCTTCCCTCTGAGACCTAGATACATCTGCCCTTCCACATTTTGTTTTAAGCACCAAGAGCGCTTTAATCTCTCCTTAACATTTCTTTTTTTTTTTTTTTTAAGATTTTATTTATTCATTTGAGAGAGAGACAGAGCACAAGCAGGGGGGAGTAGGAGAGGGAGAAGCAGGCTCCTCGCTGAGCAGGGAGCCCGATGCAGGGCTTGATCCCAGGACCCTGGAGATCATGACTTGAGCTGAAGACAGACGCTTAACCATCTGAGCCACCCAGGCACCGCTCTCCTAGAACATTTCTGTTAGATGGTTTTTTCTCCTACAGTCCTTGGCTACACATGTGCCCTTCCTTCAGGGCTAGCCAAAAGAACCCCTTTAAGGTGGAGTCATGCCCCACATTTCCAGAAATACTTTTCTCCCCCAATAAGGAATATTTTGGACAGCAACAGTTACAATATTGAAACCCAAGCTGCCATTCCACCTTCCTCACCACAACTTACTATCAACAAATTTTTAAAAGCCTGCTTCAGACCAGGAGGAATTCATCCTTCCCATCCACATGCCTCCCTATTGCAAATATTTTCAACTCTGTCAAACATAGAGTTAAGAGAGTTTTATAATGACCTAACACCAATTTGAGCAGATATCATCCGGGTACTGGTAGCAAAAAGTTCACGATCATTCTCAGTTTGACTTCAAGAATCAGAGTCCCAGACTTTCTTTGAACCTGTCCTGGAGCTGTTAAAGCCATAGCACTCAAAGTTGCCCGGGATATACTGGTGAGAGCTGCGTGACCTCTTTGTACCTCAGACTCTGAAAGGGGTGGGTGTGTGTGGGCGTAAATGAAACTAGGAGCGCGCCAGGGTCTCACGTGCTCCTGGAGCAGAGGAGAGTATGAATGGGTGTCAGGTCCCCTCCCTTCCTCTCAGTATGATCTGTCAGGACCTCCTGACCTGAGCACTTTTGTGGGCCCGTGCCGCCGGCTAGCAGTGCTGCTCTCCAGTGACCCCTCCTCACCCGCACCTTAATTGGGGTGTACTCTCAGATGCACAAGTAATTCTCCTTGTTTGGTGCTTGTTTTACTTTTGAGTTAAAACTGGGAGTGAACGTCAGTCTGCTCTGTACCTAGCTCGCTACTGTCTTCCTCTCATTTCCTCTGTCGGGTGGTCAGAAAATGTCAAAACTTTCTTATTAGAAATGTATTTGAATACATCTCAGGGTCACATTAAGCTACACTAGTCGTAAAGCCCCACTGCAATAATTGTGAGCTTTGAGCCACAATAGGGTCAGGGATGATGTACCCGCAGCCCCTGGGATGTACAGTTAGGAAGCTCTCACAGCGCAGTTTGGTGAACGGCTTTTCTCTGAATTCTGGTTTCAACATGATTGTGGCATTCTGGCACTTACAAAGGACTTCATTCTTTCTCTTGTTTAGGGACTGTGTGTAATTTGTCTTCAGAACACACAGCACACACTCATAGATGTTGACTGAGAGAATGAGTAACGATTGAGCGGCACAGGGAAGAATAACCAGAAAACTCACCACTTTTGCTTAGTTACACTTCCCAGAGGTAATCATTGTTAGAGAGATGTCTTCTGTCTCAGTGACGGGGTTAGGAGTAAATCAAAGTGGATTTGTAGATCCTCAAGGTCTGGGCTTTACAAGGTGAATTTAACATTGGAAAGGAAAAGGCAGAGGACAAACATATGGAACACTGGTTTTTTGCCAAGTGTTGTAGGAAGTATTTTACACGTATTGCAACATGGCTGCCTTACAAAGTACATATCGGTCTCCCTGTTAACTGAGGATGACCTTCAAGCTCAGGAAAGGAAGGGGGAGTAGTATGCCCAAGCTCACACAGCGAGTTAAGGGGTGAAGCCAGGATTTAAACACAGACAGAAACACAGGTTTCTGTCAGAAGAAACTTAATGTCAAGTAGAAGACCCATGGTAAATACTAATTGTAATAATGCAAAATAGCAGTAAATAAATAAATCAGAGAAGTACTCAGTGAGCAGAGAATTCCAGTAAATCTCAAATGCTGTATTTCATCTGAGAGAGTGAGCTCACTAACAACTAGCCCAGTCACATTTTGATTTTCTAAAAACTACTCTCAAGACAGGGCTCACACGGTACCCAGTGTTGATAAAAGTGTGGGTCAGGACGGAAGGCTCTTGTACAGGCTACTGAAAGGAATGCAAACTGATAAACCTTTCTGCAGGGTAAATTAGCAACATGCATAAAAATCCTGAAAAAATAAGTTTGTTTGACCCTCAAGTTCCTAAGGTGTTATTCTAAGAAAATAAATGTGCAGAAAGAGGTACATGTGAGGGTGTTTGTCATAGCATTTTTTTTTTTTATAATAGCAAAAACTTAGAGATAGTGTAAATGTTGACAGTAGGGTATGGGTTAAAGTGTTCTAGACTGTGACAGAATGCAGTGTTAAATATTAAATATGAGCGGTAGACCAGTAGTAGCTCTCAAAGTTTGATCTCCTCTCGGGGTGTCCTCAAGATCAAAACTATTTCCATTGTAGGGGCTCCTGGGTGGCTCAGTCATTAAGCATCTGCCTTTGGCTCAGGTCATGATCCCAGGGTCCTGGGATCGAGCCCCACATCAGGCTCCCTGCTCGGCGGGAAGCCTGTTACTCCCTCTCCCACTCCCCCTGCTTGTGTTCCCTCTCTCGCTGTGTCTCTCTCTGTCAAATAAATAAATTAAAAAAAAATCTTTAAAACTATTTCTATTGTAATACTAGCACATCTGCATTTGCCACTTTTACTCTTTCATGAGAGTGTAGAGTAGGAAAAGTCCATTGTATTATCATTATTATTATTGTTTAGATTCCACACTGCAACCAATCTTTAAAACTTGTCAACTTTGGTGTGGTATAAAGAAAAATGCCCACAATAATCTGAAAGTCACTCCTCCCTTTTTCAACTACCTATGTGAGCCTAGATTTTCTTCATATATGGTTTCAGTTTGTTTGTTTTTAGTAGTCTCCACACCCAACACGGGGCTTGAACTCACGACCGTGGGATTTAGAGTCACATGCCCCTTCTTCATATATTTCTGCTAACAGAACATATCTACATTTTGAATGCAGAAGCAGGTAAGAGAATTCAGCTGCCTTCTGTTAAGCCAAACATTAAAAGTATTTGCAAAACTCTAAAATAATGTCACTTTTCTCACTAAATGTTTTTGTTTGTTTTGGAAAATAGAATTAGATTTTGTAAAATATATTGCTGATGTTGACAGGTAAGCATTACTTTATTTTAAGATGAATTAATAAAAGACTTTACAATTTTTGTTTTAATTACTAATTCTATAAAAATCAAAAATACAATCCGCATAAACAAAAGATTTTTGACGTCCTCAATAATTCTTGAGTATAAAGTAGTTTTGAGACCAAAAACATTGAACATAGCTGTTGGAACATAATAATAGCATGGGAGAATATTCAGAATATATTTTCAAATTTAAAGAGCACATTGTAAAACGTACCATTTGTGTAAAAATTTTTTTTTAAAAAGAACATCTCAGGATAGAACAAGATTGAAAGAAATACACCAAGTATATTAAAAGTAGTCATCTTTGAGTATTGGGATTACTGGTCATTTAAATTTTTTTGGTGCTTTTCTGTTTTCCCACATTTCCCACAGTGAAATTTACAATTGGCAGTTAGGAAAAATTCTTATTTTTACAGGCAGAACATCAAAATCTTGACTCTTGATTTCAGCTCAGGGTCCTGGGATTGAGCCCCATGTCTCAGCAGAGCCTGCTCCCTCTCACTCTGCCCCTCCCCTTACTCTCTCTCTCTTCCTCTCAGATAAATAAATAAATCTTTAAAAAACTTTTTGACTTTTCACCCGAATTCAAAGGAGGAATAGGGAGAAAAGTATTAGCAAGTGTTGCCTTTATTATGCTTTTTAAAACATTGTACTAGATCTCATAAATATAATTTTTTTTTTTTTGCTAGATTTTTCTGTCTTTCTCCTTTGTGGGTGATGAATAAGAGAATGTTATGGGAAATTCATCTTAATTTTTGAGCTGCTAAAGATGTCTAAGTACTTTAAAGTCTTATAAAAATGATTTGGGGGATACAGAGTTTTACATTAATCTTATTTATCCCAACATTAAACTATTGAATTTATGTTTGCTGACTTCCAGTTTTGAGATTTTACAGTCAAAAACAAAAAGACTAGAACAAGCTACTGGCAAATTACTCCTAGTGTATTAATTTTATTTAATCTCTTTGTCTCTTTTTCTCTCTGGCATTTAAGAGACTTCCTATTATGATGTTGCATTTACTGTCTGCATTATGTTGTAGGTAAAATGTTTTTCTCTAGCAATGGTGTTTGGACCTGATGAAGGGATCATCAGCTAGGTAGAGGGTGGTCTCATTGCACGGCCAGTGGTATCTCTATGAGGTTCATCCAAAGAGGCCCAGGAGAGCCTACCCCCTATCCCCCCAGCCTCTCTGCTGGTACAGGCAGAAGGTTCCCTCTCTGGAACCCTCAGGGCCGGAAGTTTCTTACCCATCCCCGTTCAGCTCAGAAGCATCTACTGGAGTGAGGTCTTGGTGTGTTTTAATGTTTTTTTTTTCCTTTAAAAAATGACAGAGAAAAGAAAAATGTTGCCATATACTCTACTAGGCACATGGACAAACCCTCATTTCATAGGAGAGAATGGAAGCTAATAGAGGAGCCGGGTTTTATCTTTAAATGTATTATTGTTATTTTCAAGGCCACAACATAAGGGCTCTTTCTTTGTTGTAAACCTAAGAAAAATTACTGGAGGGTCACTAAGGAAATGAGGAAAACCGATCAAATTTTTCCTACTTTTTGGAACAATTAGTCCTCATCCTCCATGCTTTTATATGGAGTTTTAATCGTAGTATAAAAAAAAAAAAGTCAGTGGATCAGCAGGGGAGAAGTCTTTCCTGACTCACTGATTTATTTTAAAAAGATCCCAGCCTGACACATTCTCCTGAGATGAAGTACTCTGTCTCTTGGTAACCACCCCTCAACCTTCACAGGAATTTGACAGCAGTGGCTGGCGGGGCACAGTTTCTGTTCTGCACTAATAGTCAGGAGCTGTTGAAGAATTCCAGTGCTAAAGAGCTAAGCCTGTGTTTAAGTTCTCAGCTGGGAATCCCAGAACACAATTGTTCTTATCCTCCATGGTTTTCTATTTACATGCTCAGCCAAGGTTAATGTTACTTGTAGTTGATTGTTTTTCCCCCTTACTCTTGGGTCTATCACCACTGGTTCTCAACTAGTATAATTCTGAAGATATTTTTGGTTTGGGAGCCAAGTACTGGTAGCATCTGGTGGAAGGAGGCCAGGGATGCTATTAAACATTCTTAGCACACAGAATTTATGTAGCCCCAAATGTCAGTAGGGCCCCTGTTGAGGAGCTCCCAAGACCATGTTTTGGTCTGAAGTAGTCACTAAGCTATGAACCCGTCCTGTCACACCATGGTTCATTTATTTTCATTCTCTAGACTTGGCACCTTTCTGCCCTTAGTTTTCTATAATAGTGGGGAATTCGGTGGATGAGTTTTTATACTTCTCTCTGGGGGATTCAGACATTTGCCTACAGTTTAATTAATTAAATCATGGCCCCCAACTCTTGGCCAGGCCCTGAATAGATAAATTTCTCCTAAGTACATATGTATTTATTTGTTTATTTATTTATTATTATTATTATTATTATTATTATTATTGTAAGAGCGAGTGTGTGCACGAGCTGGGAGTGGGGAGCACAGGGAGAGGGAGAGAGAAAATCTCAAGCAGTCTCCATGCTTAGCACGGTGCCCATGCAGGTGTCAGTACCATGACCCCAAGATTACCACACGAGCCAAAATCAAGAGTCGGAGGCTCAACCAACTGAGCCATTCAGGCACCTCCCCCCGAGTATTTATAAATTGATTGCTCACTCTGAACCCAAACTACTCTTTTTAACTCTGGGGAGATAAATGGCTCCTATAATTCGAGTCCTGATGGGTCATGCAACACCTTTACCCACTACTGGGTAGATATTGCCTACTTGAAGTAAATGGAGAAGTTTCTGCTTATGGCCCACATATAAAATTTTGGTTGGGGAGGGGTGGGAGTCAGAAAGAAGAAAGATAGTCACTATTTTGGAAATGTTGTACTTGCAAATGAATCACTTCTTCATCTACTCCCTGTTGAAAGGTCAAGCACATGTCTCAGGCACTCAGTGACCCAAGTTATCTCAAGCATATATGTAGCTCATCATTAACTAATTATCAGTACTGTCTAAAGCCCCGAGTGATGGTTTATTTTATTTATTTATTTATTTTATTTTCCAAACTACTTGGAAGTTGCAGTGGCATTTGGAAGCATCTAAATAATACTAACATATATGCCACTGGGTCTTTCAATTTTCAAAAATTAAACTTTTGCACACCCAGACAGACCCTATGGTTTCACAGTTCCCTCCTTTTGTACTTGTTCCTTTTACTTGAATTGTCCACAACCATCCCAACCTGGTCTTCCTGGGAAACTCATTTTTATTTTACAAAAGCTTGTATCCACCTTTTATATTCTATGATTATGTTCCAGACCCCTCCTTTCACATATATTCACACAGCCTGCCCCAGTCTACTCCAAAGTTAAAAAATTTCCTTCTCTGTACATCCATGTCTGAAGGCTGTTTGCACATTCTTTCTGTTATCACATGGGTCAGCTGTATTTTAATGATCTCTGTCGATATTTCAACATGCCAGGGTTGATGTTCCTAGAAGACAGGCACTGTGTTATTCCTCTTAGTATTCTCATTATTTTCCGCATCATGAGTACTTGTTAGAATCTAAAAACAGAGTTTCTATTATTTATTTTGCCAGGCTCAGTTTTGTTTTTTTAATTTGCAATATATTATCGATTAACTGGGTTAGCTCTGATTATGGGACTGAAATAGTAGTTGTGCTAGTTAAGGGAGGTTTATCAGTGTTAGATTAATATTTTACAAGAAATGTTTTCATTTACTTGTATCATTAAGGAAGTGTTTTCTCTGCCAAGTAGAACAGGGGTTTAATGTCAGAGTGAGGTGTTTCAGGATGACTGAGACATGTAGTTAGGTTTGTATTAGATAAGATAACACTAGCTGCTCCAAGTGAACTATCATAATAAAACTTTCTCTTGAGTTACTCTCTTGAGTTACTTAAAAGTCCAATGCAGGTTTTTCTGGTTGGGCAGGTCTCCTCCAAGTAGTGACTCAGGGCCTGAGGCATCACCTGTTGTGGCTTTGCGCTTTTCATTATGTGGCATTTAAGGTTGCTGTCCTTCAACCTGTGCATGGGAAAAAGTACAGAGGGTCACATGTGGGAAGTTTTAATGATCCCGACCTAGGAATGGCATATGTTACTAGTGCTCACTTTCCATTGGCTAGAACTTGTCACTTGGCTGCCATCTGGCCACACCTAACTCAAAGGAGGCCGGGCAGCATAGACTATCTGTAAGCCCAGAAAGAAGGGAAACAAGCTTGGTGATAAGCTAGCCATCTCTAATAGCGAGCAAAGAAACAATTCTCAATATGCAAATAGCAAATGGCATCTATTGGAACTTTGAAAATCTCACAGAACAAATGGGAGACTGAGGAACTGGGCAAGAACCAGGGGAGTGCTATATGGGGTCTAGGGAACAAGAAAGTCTGATTATCTGTCCTGGGTGCTGTGGATTTTCAGCCATCCAATGACGCTTTTTAAGATTCAAATTCCTGATTGGGGTAGGGCAGGGTGGTAGATGGGCCAGCAAGCTTCGTCTGAATAGCTCCCATCTCTGAGTGACTAGAAGATGGCAGGCCTGACAAGTCCAATGGCTTACTGTCCCATTCAGAGTGAAGTCCAGATACTTCCCATGGCCTTGACGCCCCGATGAACTGGCTCCCAGTTACCCTTCTGACCTCACCTCTGGTTTTTCTCTCTCTCCCCCTTGCCCTGCTTCATCATACTCCCATCTTTGCTGTGTGTGTTTGCCAAGCAGTCTCATCTGAGCAATGTTAGTATTGTTGTTTGCTCTGCGCTTTTTGCTGGTATTTGCATGCTTAGCCCCTCACTCCCTCCCAGTCTCTGCGCAAACGTCTCTTTAACTGAGAGGTTTCCTTGACCACCCTGTGCAATACAGCACCGCAGCTCAAACCATTGCCCTCAGTCCCACTTACTCTGTTTTCTTTTGTTCATAGCACTTACCGCTCCCAAACATTTGTATGTTTGCTTTGTTTTTTCTCTGTCTTCCCCTCTACTAGAATTTAAGCAACATGAAAGCAGGAACTTTGTTTTGTTTACATGCAAAAAACCAGACGTTGGGTGAGTGTCAGAGCAAGCACTAGAATCCAGACTTCCTTCCTCCTGTCAGCAGATCACTGCAGGACCAGCCTGAGTTGGCATGGCCCGAGGCTAAAGTAGCCTGAGCCATTGAAGAATACCAACATTTATCTTTTTTGTACAATCTGACTCAGACTGTCAACACTTATTCTTTCCAGCTCATGAACATTTTTGCCACGGATATAATATTATTTATCACTCACCACCGACCACTGACCACCGATTTTTAATATTGGTCTATGTTGCTTATAATGCATCAGGTCAACCATTTTAGCTCTGGTGCAAACCAGTGCAAATAAAGCTATGCACAGTTCTGTGTGCTTGTGAAAGAAACCCACATGTGAACAGGGCAGTACTGAATTCTGACTGGCAGATTTCTGGTGGTCTGATTAGTCCACATATCAGTTTATGGTGGATACTCACAAGCACGTAGGTTAGCTATCATTATCTGTTCTTGCTGTCAAGTGATGTCCTTTAGGCTTTGCCAACTGCTGTACTTGTGGTCATTTGTGTTTACTGGGCTTTGACAAGTAGACTATTACACAACACCCTCTTCTCCCTGCCTAAATTCTGCGACAACTGATAAATAAATCAAAAGAATGGCAAATAGGGATCAAAATGTCAGCTTTATTTCTAATACGCTGATGATATCAAAGAATGTGGCTTAGTTGTAGGATAACAGTGTGTTTTCTAATACCAAGTCTCAGAAATAAACAGACTTATATACCCAGTTATGAATTCTGAAGAACTACAGGCCTCTCCACAGGAGGGCCTGTTCTATATACTGAATAGCACAAGGAACAGAGTAAAATAGGAAATAGTGATAGAGGGAAGCTAAGCCAGGAAGAAGGGTTACACTAAGATGGATGTCCTTTCACATGGAAAGAAATACCTGGAATGAGCAATTAATGTCTCTGTTAATAATTTAAAGAAATTGCTGTCACGTATTTTATGAGATTTTACAGATAAAAAAACTCCTTTAAAAAAATCTAAAAAGATGTGAATCTTTATATTGCACAGTTTATTCATGCTCCCTTGTATAGATAGGCAGAAAAATGTTCCCACAAAACTGAGTGTTCTCAAACTAGGCTGGGAGAATGTTGATTGTGTCTGGCAACACTCCCATAGACATGAGGGCTTAGGCAAGCACCTAATTCGTTTTACTGTGGAGCTGCCCCCAGTAGCAACATCCAAATGCATTCTTAGATTTCAGAAGAATAAATAAGGAAAAAATAACTTGTAGTTCTACCATAAATCTATAGCTCAGACCAAATTGGTTAATTTGAAGTGAACTGCAAAGTTCTTTTAGAAAATTTGCACCAAGTGGTTATTTTGCTGTAAAACAAATCGTGCCTAACACAGTGCCCACTACAAAACTGGAGCTCAGTAAATACTTGTTGAATGAGTGAATCTGGACTTTGGGCTTCAATTTGAAATCAGTTGAAAGTCAATGATGATTGAAGAAATTTTATAGTTTTGACATTCATCTGAAACAGAAATTCCGTGGAGGTTAGAAATATACAGAAAGAGTAATATAAACTCTTTTAACTACTTTTCCACTAAACCTAAGTGGCTAGAGTAACCAAAGATCCCCGTTTTCTCCTTAAAACAGGCAAGGCAAGCTAACCACTCCTTGTGGCAAGCTACTGTCTAATAATACTCATCATTTTGAGTAGCATTTTTACTAAGGGTCAGTTGTGACTATTCCCAAACTTATTTTATTTTACTTTATCTATCATCTATCTATCTATCTTTAAGTAGGCTCCATGCCCAGTGTGAAGCCCAGTGCGGGGCTTGAACTCATGACCCTGAGACCAAGACGTGAGCTAAGATCAAGAGTTGGATGCTTAACCGACTGAGCCACCTAGGCACCCCCCAAACCTTTTAATACTAGTTGTACTTGTTATTGTTATTACATGATTTAATTAAATATTACTGAAGCTGATGAACTGAGTGCAAAAGTAAAAGAGTTGTTCTGGAAACAAAGGTGAGTGTTTTGGAAAGACTTCACAAGAGGAGAGCTAAAAAAAGAACCACTAAAAGACAGGATTCCTCGGGCGCCTAGGTGGCTCAGTTGGTTAAGCAACTGCCTTTGGCTCAGGTCATGATCCTGGAGTCCCCGGATCGAGTCCCGCATCAGGCTTCCTGCTCGGCAGGGAGTCTGCTTCTCCCTCTGACCCTCACCCCTCTCATGCTCTCTCTATCTCATTCTCTCTCTCTCAAATAAATAAATAAAATCTTTAAAAAAAATAAAAAAAAATAAAAGACAGGATTCCTCATAGGTAGTTTATAGCCTTGTAGAGCAGCTAAGGTATATGTAAAAATAACTACTGTAGGATTTTAAATGCCATAGAAGATTACATGAAGATTCCAGAAGTTCAGAGGAGGAAAATTACTTTTGGCTCAGAGAATCATTGACAGGTACATAGAGAAGTTGATATATGAGCTGGTTTCTGAAAAGTGTAAAGTTAGGATGTACAGAGATGATTCATTCCAAGTAAAAAGAAGGATGTAAGCAAAGCCATGAGGCATAAGGCTGATGTTTGGTTGGAGCACAGGGTTCATGAAGAAGAAGAGTAGAAGATAAAGGTAGAAAGATAAATGGGTTGTGCTCACTTCGGCAGCACATATACTAAAATTGGAACGATACAGAGAAGATTAGCATGGCCCCTGTGCAAGGATGACACGCAAATTCATGAAGCATTCCATAAAAAAGAAAGAAAGAAAGTAGGGAAGGAAGGAAGGAAGGAAGAAGGAAGGAAGGAAGGAAGGAAGGAAGGAAGGAAGGAAGGAAGGAAGGAAAGAGAGAGAGAGAGAGAGAGAGAGAGAGAGAGAAAGAAAGAAAGAAAGAAAGAAAGAAAGAAAGAAAGAAAGAAAGAAAGGAAAGAAGGAAAGAAAGAAAGAAAGAAAGATGGGTTTCAAGTAGTAGAAGGCCCTAACTCCCACACTTATGAAATGTCTGGTCATTGTGAAAATAAGATACTTACTCTACTCATCCACACTGAACTTCATTGGTCTTTAGTATACTTACAAAATGAGGACTTTATGTTAGGGCATGATAAACCTCTATAATAATTTTTTCATTCATGGATTCATGCATTTTTTTTTCCTTAACTGCCTAATAGCTTATAAGCTCCCCTTAACCTAAGCTATTTTATATTACTTTTTGTTCAGCAATGCATATGATTAATTTTCTGCTTACGACATGGGTATTCACTTAATTTTTGGTGAAAATATTAATTGTAGAGTTAGTGATTATGTTTTTAAGAACTCTTGGTTCTTTTTTAAAGGCCCATATAAAATACCAACAATTTGTATTAGAAGATTACAAGCTTGCTTGATATTTTATACTTTAAAAACATGTTTTTCAAAGTTTGCAATATATGCAAGATCAAATGTGACTTTATTATACTGTTATAACAGTCGAAACTTAATGCACTTTAACAGATATAGTAAGAAAAAATCCTATCCATTACCTTTTTTCATTTGGTACACTATTAGTGCACTGTGATTGCTTGAGAGTGGAATAAGTCATCATGAAAATCTAAGGCATTGCTCAAAATGATACTCCCATAAAGAATGTCACTTTAACTGTTGGTTGGAAGAAGGGACTGCTCATTCCTAGAATATTAATCTTGAGCCCAGTAGAAACAAAATATAATAATTATCTTAGCCTTCAGATACAAAGTTTGAGGACCTGTTTCACTTCTTTAGAAGCATAGTTCTATTTTCTTTAAGTAAAAATGAGAGTACCAATTAAAATAAAGATGATGATGGGATAAGGGAAATCATTATTTTGGTAGCTCTACTTTGAGGGCTACCCATTTTCCTCTTTAAAAATCTCAATTTGGGTATATGTGTATTCCCTTTCTTTGGTTTTCTCCCTTGTAAAATGAAAAATATTATAAAGTCAGAAGGCTCTTTCCATCCATGACCAATAATTTAATTTTTAGTAAGTTACTAGTCTCTGTTTCAACTAAAGTGAAATGGAAATAAACAGGGGTATCTAAGGAGGCTGATCACTGCTAAATTGCAAACACAAGAATTTTTTTGATATGGTCATATTCTGGAAACTTATGCTTCATTTTGGAACAAAGAAGTTAGATTTTTCCAGCACGTTTAATAAAATTCATCTCTTGAGAACTGATTTATGCTAATACAACTCACACACACAAAATAAATTTAGAAAATATGTCAGCTCAACAGTGGGATATAAAAATATTATCACCAAGCTACCAAAACACCATTCAGGAGTTATCATATCCCCTCCTCACTATACAAAGGGGTATGCATGTGACACAATGAAAATATAAATTAGGGTTTACTGGGGGAAATTCAGAAATGGAGAAGTAGCAGAGCACATGGATCCTTCAGGCTCTCATCCCACAAAGAGTCTTACTTATTCAGGGCATAGCTGGATTGCTATAGAAAGAGTAGGGCTCCTGGAGGAGGGTGATGCTTATATAATGCTGAACTTATTTATAGGGAGAAGGGGACATGGGAATAAAAGACAAGACTGAGAACTTTGTCAGATGATTGGAAACAATTAAAAGAATGGAAATATTTGTACTGAAAAATACAATAACAATGACACATTTGATGGTTGTAGTAGTAGTTTAGACACACCTGAAGAGAGAATAAATGTGCTGAATGATAGATTGAAAGAAACATGCAAATGAAGCACAGATAAGACACAGTGAGAAATTTTAATTTATGAAAACTTGGAATCTCAGATAGAGAAAAGGGACAAGGGATAGAAGCAATATTTGAACATAATATGGCTGAGAATTTTTCAAAGATGATGAAAGACATCAATATACAGATTTAAGAAGCCATACAAACTCCAAGCAGGATAAGATTCCTAAGCACATCATAGTAAAACTTCTGAAAACTAAAGACAACAACAAGATTCTAAAAATAGCTGGGTGGTGATGGGGAGAAATAATCCAGAATACCTTCAGAAAATAACATTACACTAACGGTTGATTTATCAATGAAACAAGGGAAGATAGAAGACAGTGGAATGATATTTTTTAAAGTGTTGAAAGAAAATATCTGCCAATCTAGAATTTTATACCCTGAAAAAATATTCTTCAAGAATGGAAATGTAAAAGACTTAAAAAAAAAAAAAAAGAAAAAAGAGTAGAGAGATTTTATCACCACCAGATTCACCCTAAAAGGAAATACTAAATGGAATTCTTCAGGGAGGAGGAAAGTGATTCCAGATGGGATGTTGGAGATGCAGGAAGGAATGAAACACAATAAAAAGATTCAGTATCTAGGTAAATCTAGATAGTTGACTCGACAGTTTAAAATAGTAATAAAGTTATATCCATGGGACTTAAAAATATTTATAGAATTAAAATATAATTACAGTAGCATGTAAATTGAAATTAAAGTGGTTTAGGGTCTTTGTGTTGTCTTGAAAAAATAAAAATACCAATTTGTGTTAGACATTAACGAATCAAGGATGCATGTTGTAATCTCTAGGGTAATCACTAAAAGAATAGTAAAATGTAACTGCCAACCTGATAGGGAAAATGGAATGATAATAAATATTCATTCAGAAATAAGGCAAGAAAGAAGAGAAAAAGGAACATAGAATAGGTAGTACAGATAGAAAGCAGAGATAGAAGACTTAACCCAAATATATGATAATTATATTGGTAATTATATTAGGTTTAAATGAACTAAGTGCTCCACTTAAATTATCAGAGTTGATTTAAAAAATCTTTGAGTCACTTATAAGAGACACATCTAAAATATAAGGATAAGGATACAGAAAGGCTAAAAGTAAAAATGCAAAGAGATATAGCATGCAAACATTAATCAAAACCAAACTGGTATAGTTTAATTAATATCAAAGTACAACTTTATTAGTATCAAAGAATACATAGGCAAAAGTCATTATTCACAGATAAAAGGGACATTTCCTTATGATTAAAATTAATATTTCTGGGACGCCTGAGTGGCTCAGTCATTAAGCGTCTGCCTTTGGCTCAGGTCATGATCCCGGGGTCCTGGGATTGAGCCCCGCATCAGGCTCCCTGCTCAGCGGGAAGCCTGTTTCTCCTTCTCCCACTCCCCCTGCTTGTGTTCCCACTCTCTCTGTGTCTCTCTCCATCAAATAAATAAACAAAATCTTTAAAAAAATGTATAATACATCACAACCACTTGAGGTCATTTTAGGAATTCAAGGTTGGTTTGATGCCTGGAAATCAATCACTGTAATTCACCTTAACAGAATAGAGGATATGGTCATCACCATAGTTGTATAAAAAACGTTTAATAAAATTTAACATTCATTCATTCATTCATTATTCTAAAAACTCTCTCAGCAAATAGGAATAGAAGGAAACTTCCTTAATCAGATAAAGGTTATCCTCAAAAGGAAGGAGGAGTGTTTGGCACTCAGCTCTGGTATCAATCAATTTTTTCCTGATCTAACTCAGACCACTAAACCTTCTCCTTGCTCGTTTCTGAAGGGGGCCAGAAAGTGAGCTACATACACAGGTCATCAAGATGTGTCTATCTTCTACATGGGAAACCAAGTAATGATGAGAAGTTTGCTCTGTGAGAATCAGAGGAGAATGAATGAGATGATGTTCATAGCCAATATCCATTAACTATGAGACGCTGATGTATACATCTTTGCATAGATGAGAACACTTGTGTTCTTGAATAAGAAATATATTTCTGAACTCTATGCAGACCATTTCTCTTCTATTAAGGGAAATTATTTTTTTAGACTGAGTATAATGTGACTCCTTGGGCTGTGGTTTTACACATGCTAATATAGTCATTCTCTGATTCTTGTTGGCTCTGTCATTCTTCTATTCCTTTACTTCTCTCCAAAAATCCAGACATCCCAAAATACTTTAGATTTTTCAGTGAGCCAGGCTGATTTATTCATATGTACATTTTGCATATTCTGTGACATTTTCCTGGAATAACCTCTCCATCCTCACACCACCTCCACTCCTCATCCATTTGGCAAACTCCTATTTATTCTTCAAAATCCAACTCAAGTATCTTTCCTCTGTGAAGTCTTCTCTTCTTTACATTGTCACTGTATCTTTCTTGTCTTCTAGAATAGTACTAATCTTACTTGT
Source organism: Eumetopias jubatus (assembly GCF_037043125.1). Lineage (NCBI taxonomy): Eukaryota > Metazoa > Chordata > Mammalia > Carnivora > Otariidae > Eumetopias > Eumetopias jubatus. Next base: position 60,314,172 of record NW_028274811.1, read on the forward strand.
TAAAATGTTTAGTTCTGTCTCCCTATTACATTTTTAATTTCTTGAGAGAAGGTTCTGTGTCTTTATATTTGTATTCCTAGTATTTGAGTCCAATAAAAGTTCATTAAATGAAGGAATGAATGAGTGAATGAATAAACAAGTAATTGAATGAATCCACCTCAGTAGGGCTCTTTCTTCTTATGATCACCATTTGGGTATTCTGCTAAGCACTCATGAACTCATTCTAGCTAGTAATGAAAACTTCTCTGGTTGAGTTCATTAAATTTATAATCAATAATTAACTCTAAATTGAATTTATAATTGCTTTTATCATACTACTACAATCATGGGCATTCAAAATGCTGACTTCCCCAATGCATGTCATAACCTTAATTTTTAATTTCATCCTGCTTCTCTTAACAAAAGGGAGAAGGGGTAGGAGGAATTGAAAATTCTGAGGAATAACTTTAATTAAGTATGTAAATAGCTTGAAAAAACATTATAAAATAAGATTCAATCCAGAACCAAGATGGAGTATTAATTCCTAATTAAGTTCAGTGGTTTAATACCAAAACAAATAAGTGAGAGCAGAGTTGCCAAGGAAATGGGGAAACTAGTTCTTCCCATTGCTTTCCAGCCCTTTGCACTTATGGCATGTATAGGAAGTGAAATTACTTATAGTGCCCTGGGATAAATGGATGAGGCTGCTTGCTGTTGAAGACCAGCTGGGCAGGGGTTCTGGCTGCCCTAGGCTCTCGCTGGCTGTGGTGAGAGTTAAGGAAGTCAGGATCTCAGTGGTCCATAAGCTCTTTGCAGCAGACTGTTGGGGAAACTCTGAGGTTTAAGAAAGGGGGAGTAGACTGTAACTACAAGGATTTATGGTCTTGGCGCTCAGCCTGGTCTAACTAGGAAGTGTTTGAAGTAAGCAAGAAAGGCGTATACTACTTAAATTTCATAGTTAGGATTGTTTAGGCCAGTGATTTTCAACTCTGCTTTAGATTGGAGTCACTTAGAAGCTTTTAAAACATAAAAACACAGCAAAGCTGAGACCCTACCCTAGTATAGTTAAATCAGAGTCTCTGTGGGGAGGGGTATGGGATAGCATCAGTATTTTTTAAAAGTTTCCTACTTTTGATGATTCTAAAATATGTCCCGAGTTAAGAACCACTGGCATAAGCAGTGATTGATGGTTAAAAATTATTAGTAAGGGACCTAAATTCTGCATATGTTTTCAAAAAGTTAATAATTAATATATACATATTTATATATTAATATGTACAAAAATACTTAATTTAATACTTATACTTCATGGGTTTTTAGCATAGGAAGCTCTGTGTTTTTGTTTTTATTGTTGTAGAATGGTATACGCCAGTCGGTAGTTTGTGTTTATTGCAAACTGTAGCCATATTCTTAGAAGGATATAGCCGTTAGAGTTTTAATCTTCAGCTTAATGCTTATGAAGTAATGGCAAACATGATTGCTGAATTGATCAGGAAGAGTAACACTGGAGGTTTTTAAACTAAGCCTTGAAGAGGATATAGAATTTAGATATGCAGAAGAGGTGGAGTGAAATGGGGGATAAGAATTGTAAATGCAGGAACAAATGAACACCCGGGAGGAAGAGGTACAAGAAAATTTCAGAGAAGAGTACTACAGAGTCTGCCAGGGGCTCAATGGCAATGGAAAGGGTGGCCAAAGCCAGCTGTCTCTTGAGGGCCTATGAGAGCAGTCCAAGGAGACCACCTTTTCACCTGTAGCAGTTGAAAATGGTCATGCCCAAGCTCCCTTGGTCTCTAATCCAGTGATGTGTGGAAACTTGATTACAGATAATGTTTACTGAACATGAGCTATATGCCAGGCACTTTTCCTGAGCACTTCATGTGTATTAACTAATTGAATCCTCACAGCAACCCAGAGAGCTAGGTTCCATTTGATCCCTGGCTTACAAATGAGGAAATGTGCAGCCTGTAGGCTGTTTTGGGGATGTATCTCTATTTTCTCTTGTATGGCTCTGATCCAGAGTCCACATGACATATTTACTGGGCAGTGAATTATATAGTTAAAACAGAAATGTGCAAGGTAGGCACGGGGTGAAAGTGTGTACTTGGAAATAAAGTCATCTAGGGATCAGAAAGTTAAGTATTTTGAACTCTTTTCCCCACAGGTATGAGGAATTTACTGATATTTTTTGAGCAAGGAATGGGATGATGGAAAATTTTACTAAAGTAGGTCTGGAAAAGGGAGTAGAGCAGGTTAAGGATAGGGGAGGGTGGGAGGTAGACATTAGGAAGCTAATGAAAGAAACTAGAGATGACGTGGTAGAAAGCTAGGTCAGGGTGATGGTAGTAGTAATGGAGAGGGCACAGAGGCCAAGTGCCCATTATGAAGGTCCTGGTGACACAGAGGGAGCCTGAGTAACTGGACGAGCCATGGGAGGTCAGGGGGAAAATCCCGATGAAGGGTAGGTGGTGAACGGAATCATTCCAGCCTGGGATGTGTTATTATATTTCATATCCTGACTTCTTGTTTTCAATTTTATTTTGCATTCTTACCTATTTTTGATATGGGTGGCAATATTTATCTGTATACTTTAATTTCACATTAACCCATTACCTAGTGAAAATAGGATATTGACATTACTATCTGTAATTAATATAGTGTTATTTTTATAATAATATGTACTATTATTGATAATATTATTACTTACTTTAGATTATCAGACCAGGATGAAGAAGGCAAGACCAAGCAGAAGTGTATCATATCTGACCCCTCCTTTTCCATGGTGACAGTTCAACGGGAAGATAGTGGAATAACCTGGGAGACCAATTCAAGCAGGTCTTTCACTCCTTGGGCCTCGGAAGAGAGTCAGACTTCTGGTGTGTGTAGTCTGGAAGGGTCAACTGTGAATTCTCCTCCAGGGAATGTTTCCTTTATTGTGGATGGAGTTAAAAAGGTTCGGAAAAGAACGCCCAAGTCAAAGCGTGGCTCACCATCACTGCGTCGGAAAGGCAACAAAAAGAGAAATTCTCTCGAATCTCAAGATGTTCCAGCAAATACAAAAGATAATCCTTTAATTTCAGAAAGCCAGGTACTAAGCACCCAGAAAGAGAAGTCATCTACTGGCATTTATGATAAAACGAGAAAAAAGAAGACCACCTCAAATACACCTCCTATTACCGGGGCAATATACAAAGAACACAAGCCCTTAGTGTTAAGGCCAGTCTACATAGGAACAGTACAGTATAAAATTAAGATGTTTAATTCAGTTAAAGAAGAATTAATTCCTCTACAATTTTATGGAACATTGCCAAAGGGTTATGTAATTAAAGAAATACATTATAGGAAGGGGAAAGATGCGTCCATTAGTCTAGAGCCAGATATGAGCAATTGTGATTCTAATATAGTTTCTCAAACAAGCAAATTAGTAGGCCAAAACATAGAAGATGATAAGGTAAAAGAGCTTGCTACACCCTGGAAAGCTGCATCCTCTAAAGGATCAGAGTCCTTGACTTCCTCATTCAGTCATGAAGATGAAAAGAAAATTTACGTTGATTCTCCACTAAAGGCCGCATCTGCCACCAAGCACACAGTTTCCTCTTATGCAAGTAATGACACAGCAGAACAAGACATACAGCTCATCCCTCCACAGTTAGTGCCACGACAGCCAGGTGATGAAGCAAAACTCCATGAAATGGAGCCTTCCTCTCTTACACCTGATACATCTACAACTGGGTTACTGGAAACAGCGAAGGAAGAATTTGAGCCTGATTCACAAGAAATAGTGACTTCAGAGCATGACTCTTCAGTCTTACCACTGTTAGTGGATGAGGTAAAGAAGGAAGATATGTATTCTGTTGACCATTCCATTTCATTGGAGGCAGAAAAGGATTCTCTGGAAACAGGTGCACCAGGTCTGGCAGCATCCATTGAGGAAGATTTTGGCCCAGAGACAACAGAGCTGGACCTGACTTCACCAGAGAGGGCAGAAGCAGTCTCTGAACAACAAACCCCTCCTTATCTTGATGTCAAAGGAATGGAGGAAGAAAATGTACCTGAGCCATCCATTTCTCTTTTTGAACCTCTAGTGTTAGAGGAACCAAAGAAAGATGAAACTTCTCTACCGATAGCTGCTACCCCTGAACCTGAAGATTCTAATTTAGTGGAAGAAGAGATCATAGAACTTGAATACCCAGAGAGTCCATCTATTTCCAAGAAGCCCTTCTCACCATATTTGGACACTGAAGTGGAGCAGAAAGAAGAGGAGATCCTTTTACCATCACTGAAAGCATCCACACCTGAACATGTTGCTTCATCTGAGGAAGAAAAAGAGGAAAATGAGTCTGTTTCTACTGATTCTGCTTTTGTATCAGAGTATTCAGTCCCACAGGATTTGCACCATGAACTAGAGCAGCAAGAAGTTGAGCCAGTTTCTCCATCCACTGTAAATGGTATATCTGAACATGCAATTTTTTCAGAAGGGGAGAATGAGGAATTTGAGCCTTTGGCCTCTGCATCTGAGTGCTCTCTGTCACCATCTACAACTGAGCAGACTTCTGAATGCCAGTCCCCTCAGTTTTCAGCAGCTTTCTCAGAACACGTGGTCCTGTCCAGAGAAGACGCTTCAGAAAGTGGGTGTTACACACCAGATTCCACATCTGCTTCTGAATATTCGACTCTATCCCAGGCAACAAAAGGGTCACTGATGAAAACAATTGACCTAAAGTCCCCATTAAAATCAAAAGATGTTTCTGAGCACACGATTTTGTCAGAAGAAAAGAAGGAAGACACTGGATTGTGTTCCCCAAATGTGGCCTCTGTCTCTAAACGCTCTCTCTCACCATCCACAGCTGAGCAGACTTCTGAATGCAAGGCCCCACTGTTTTCAACTGCTACATTGGAACAGGCAGTCATGTCAGAAGAAGAGGACCTAGGAAGTGAGCGTTTCACAGCAGATTCAACATTGACTTCCCAAAATGCAGTTCCGCCAAATGTAACACAGGAATCCCCAAAGAAAATAATTGATGATGTGTCCCCATTAAAATCAAAAGATGTTTCTGAGCACACGATTTTGTCAGAAGAAAAGAAGGAAGACACTGGATTGTATTCCCCAAATGTGGCCTCTGACTCTGAAAGCTCTCTCCAACCATCCACAGCTGAGCAGACTTCTGAATGCCAGGCCCCGTCATTTGTAGCTACCCCATCTGAGCATATTGTCTTATCAGAAGAGACAGTAGAAATTGAGCGGTACACACCCTCCTCCACCTCGACCTCTGAATTTTCAGTACCACCATATGCAACACCAGAAGCACAAGAGGAAGAAATTGTCCACAGATACCCTTTAAACCTAAAAGGTGCCTCCTCACCCACGAATTTCTCAGAAGAAGAGCAAGACATTGGACTTTTTTCTCCAGACTCAGCATTTGTGTCAGAATTCTCATTTTCACCCTATGCAACTCAGGAAACGGAAAAAAGAGAATTTGAATGTGATTCTCCAATATGTTTAACATCACCATCTGAGCACACTATTTTGTCAGATGAAGACACTGAGGAAGCTGAACTTTTTTCTCCAGACTCAGCATCACAAGTTTCAATCCCACCGTATAGAATCCCAGAAACAAAGAAAAATGAATTTGAGCATGATTCACTGGTAACTGCAATATCTGCTTCTGGATATTCTGGCTCTTCAGAAGCAGATGAGGAAGACACTGTGCCAACAGCTGCCACACCCATACCTGAGCACCTTGGTTCATCACAGAAGCAACAAGCCAAACCTTCCCCTTCAATGTCTGCACCCGAAGACTTGAGTCTGCCATCTTCAACAAATAAAAGAGAGATCACAAAAGTTGAGCCAGATGCTCAAACAACCTCAATATCTGTATCTGAATATCTCATTTTGACACAGCAGCATATAACTCGAGGATTTTCAGAACCCGAGTCTGAAGACTTGATTTCACCATATTCAACCAGTGAAACAGAGAAAGGAGAAATTCAGACTAGTTCACCAGTAGCTGCAACACCTGTTTCTTTACCTGCACAATCATTTACAGTAAAGGAAGACACCAAACCAGTTTTGCATTCATCTCAATATTCAGTTTCACCTGATTCAGTCCATGCACTTCAGAAAGAACAAGAAGCCAAAGCATCACTCACTCCAAAAGCTGCAAATGAACAGATGGCTTTGTTAAAAGTTAAAAGTAAGGAAGAAATTGTGCCTGATTCTCAAGAAGCTACAGCACATGTATCACGGGATCAAGAAATGGAGCTTCAGCCTCCAAATGTTCTAGGGTCTGGGATGAAATATTCAGTTCTGCCTGACTTGGTAGATGAGCCAAAGAAGGATGTGAAACCCAATTTAGCTCCCACTGTGACATCTGAACCAGAACAGAGAATGTTGTCAGAGAATGAGCCTGAGGTAATAAAACCATATTCACCTCTAAAGGACACGTCTTTATCTGGACCTGAGATTTTATCTGCAGTAAAAACGCAAGTGAAACACGACTCTAAAATAGCTGATACATCTAGAGTGTTGCATTCAGCTCCACGAAGAGTGCAAGAGGAAGCTGAACATGGACCACCCGCACCAGAGTTTTTGGAAGAAATAAAGAAAGAAATTGAACCCAGTTGTTCAGTAACCACATCTGTAACTAAGCATGATTCAAGCTTACCCAAGTTAGGAAAAGAAGAAACCCCAACAGATTTATCTTTTACCACCCCTATAGAACATCCAGTCTTAACAAAAATAGAAAAGAGTGAATTAGGAAGTGGTTTGCCACCACTGGTGACATCTATAGATGAGCATTCACTTCTTAAAGAAGAAAAGGTAGCAAGGAAAATGAGTTCTTCTCCCACTGTAACTGCTACATCTGAACGTCCAGCTTGGTCAGAAGCAGAGAAAGAAATTAAATTTGATTCACCTGCAAGAACATCCTCTCTATCAGATCATTCTTTGTCCAAGGTAGAAACTGAAGAATTTAAACCTGGGTTGCCAATAACCAAAGCATCATCTTCTCAGCATTCAGATGTATCTAAGGAAGAGAGGGTGGAAAATGAACAAGGTCTTTCATTTTCTACAGTCCTTGACTCTGAACAACTGGTTTTATCACAGAAAAAGAATTCTGTGTCTGCCTCAGAGGTGTCAGGGCCTGAACATGTGCTTTTGCTCAACCAAGGTGGTGAGGTGAAGAAAAAAGAAACCGAACTTGCTTCTTCACAAGACATGTCACCCGCCCGCAAACATATAGTTCTGAAAGGCAAAAATGAGGAAATGGAAAGTTCTTCTCCTGAGTTAGAAAATTTAGTGTCAGCAGACTTAACTTTGACCCCCAGAGATGATAAGAACAAACAGACAGTGGAGCCATCTTCTACAGCTCAGGGAGATTTCCTGTCAGAAAGACAAGATCTTGCTCTGGCGGAGTTTTCTTTGGAACTTGAACAGAAAGACAAGCCACACCAAGTATCAGAATTACCAAGCACTGAGTCAGAATTCAGTCATAGTTTAGGTGGGCAAGATGGATCCGTAGATACAAAACAAGTAAAATCTCCCATAACCGAAACAGAGGATTCTGTCTTAGAAAAGGGCCTTGCTGAGCTTAGGAGCAGAAGAGGAGGAAAAGAAGAAAACAGGGAACATCATGTGTCAACTACAGTTGACCCTGAAATTTCAGAGGTTTCATCATGCCTAAGGGAGGAACCTCAGATTCAAGAAATTAAATCTTTCTCCCCCAAGGTAGTCAGCTTAGGGTCAAAAGAAGCATTGACCCCTCTAGTTGAAGGAGACGGCCCCAAAGAACCTCAACCACATACCTTTTCTTTAAAAGGATTATCAGAGAAGTTGAACCATTCGGCTGACATTAAAACGGGAGAAAAACAAGAAATAAGCCCATTACTGTCAACAGGAAATTTGAAGACACAAGTGATAGGATATATTGAAACGAAACTAAGTGAAGAAACAGACCAACCAAATTCATTCTGTGTGCCCCAGAGTGTAACAGAACCATCAAAGATTGTTTCTTCTGACCTTGTGGAACAAGAGAAGCCTGGAAAAGCACTTCATTCAGATCAAGGTGTTAAATTATCTGATGTAAGCATGTCTTTTGCAGATAAAAAAGATCTAGGTGTTAAACAATTTTTATTTATGAAAGATAATTTGCCTTTGGAAGAATCAAAATCATTTATCACAACTGAGCCTGCAGATGTTAAAGAAACACAGATGCAAGAGGCCCTTTTTGTTCCAAAGGATGAAAGCTGGATGCTGGAAAAGCCAGAAAGGGATCTGGCAAGTCCACATGAAGAAAGAATACTGGGATCTGTGGAGCTGGGTTCCTCTGGCAATAATGATTTGATGACAGGGCAGCTCAAAGCCACTCTGCTGGATAAAGACCATACATGTGAAACCAGAAAGCAGCTTCTGCCACATTCTGCTGAGGAATCTCCTTTATCATTACGAGAGCTAGTATCTACTCTCAATACCTCCAGTGGTGACATAGAGACCTTATCAACTAAAACTTACTCTTCTGAAGAAATAAAGCTGGCTCCCAAACCAAAATCTTTTGTTCCAACTGGAAATGTAGAGAGAAATGAAGCAGAGGGGAAGCAGATCTTCTCTTTTGTGGGGAATGAAAGTTTGATACTGGAGAAAACAAACACAGAATTTTCCAGGCCTTGCAAAGAAGGCAGCCAGGAAGAAATCAAACTACCTTCTGAAAGAATCCACCAAAAACCAGTGTCTGACACATCAGTGGAACAGATCAAATCAGAAACTATTCCCTCTCCCACCAAAGCAGCCCATTTTCTGGCAGAAGATTCAGAACCTGGCTTGGGCAATGAGAAAGAAGCACACAGAAGTATATCTCCTTTAGCTGGAGAGAAGCCATTAGAAGAAGCAAAAACGATTCAGTCAAAGGTCGTGGATGATGTTAATGAGATAGGGAAGCCAGCATCTGAAATGAAAATACCCACACCAATAAAACCGCCCTCCTCAATGCAAGAAAATGAAGAACCTCAACCCGCAGAGCCACCTGAGGTGACACAAAAGTTGCCTAAGCATCCAGAGGCAGTTGAGCCAGGCCTTTCTGAGGAGAAGGGGAAGAAAGGAATTTTATCTTTCACATCATGGATGTCCAGTTTGTTTTTTGGCTCAAGCACTCCAGATAAGAAAGTTGCTGAAAAAGATTTAGAAACTCAGCCAAGTCCATCTGCAGAAAAAGCAGTGCCTGTGACTGAGTCTGAAGGAACAGCTTCAGCTGACTCTAATGCAACCGAGAAACCAGCTGATCGTCTGTTACCAGAGGCAAAACTTAAAATTGCTGAAAAATCCAGAGGCACTTTAGTTAAATCTGGTGAAGGCCAAGACTTTGAAGAAAAACCCACATCTTTATCAAATGTAGAAATTTTACAACAGCCAAAATCCAACTTTGAGGTGTCTAGTGAAGATTATGGGAAAAAAGAAATTCTAGACTATTCAGAGGAAATGGACCTCAACTCGGTAGTTGCTTTTGCGGATGGTGAGGAACATCTTGAAATTCAATCTTATTCTCCCATGGGCGAGAAATCCATTGTGGGAGAAGTGCAAAATGCAGTTCCTCTTCATATCACTGATAGTAAAAGAGGCCAGAAGCCAGAAATTTCTGATCCATCTAAATGGAATATTTCTATTCTTAAGAAAGAGCCAAGAAGTGATCAAAAAGAAAAATCACTCTTTTCATTTGATGCAAGAGATAAGGTGCCACAACAGCCAAAATCAGCTTCATCTAGCTTCACAAGTAAAAATATCACTAAGGAATCGGAGAAGCCAGAGACAATAATTTTGCCAGTAGAAGAATCTAAATGCAGCTTAATTGATCTGGGTGAAGAGAGACTGAAGAAAGAAATGCTAAAACCTACTTCCTTGAAAACTTCTGAAGAGGAAACAAAACTCAGGTCTGTTAGCCCAACTGAGGAGAAAGGTGACTTGGAAACCAGATCATATTCCGTGGCAGAAAACAAGGTGCTGGCAGAAAAACCAGAAACTGTGGCCCCCTTAGAACTTTGGGATAATGACAGAGGGAGGGCACAAATTGCACATGGATCTAGCCTTATTAAATTGGAAGAATCAAAAGCGGCAGCTGTGCTGCAGCAAGTCTCCCAAAATGAAGACCACAAAGGACGCACAATAATGAAGCAGGAGAAAGAAGAAAAACAAAAGCTGTCACAAGTATTTTCAGAAGGAAAGCAGCAGCAGGAAATTCAGCCTTCTTCCGTGAATGTAGTCAGGTCTATGCCTGAAGAATCAGTTATCTCCTTAAGTCCTTCTTTGGATGAAACTCAGCCATTTTCATCAGTTAAAACCGTATCAGTTACTGAAAAATCAGAAACTATGCTCTTGGAGGGTCGCCCAGAAATCAGGGAAACAAGGGCAGTAGGAACTCAACCACATCCAGGAGAAGAAAGTAAAGTTTTGGTGGAGAAAATCAAAATGTTCCTTCCAGAGGATCTTCCTTATCATGATGAAAGAGATAACTACTCTTTACCTAAGGAAGGCAATCTGATATTGGAAAAGTCAAGCAGGGATATGGCAAGTCACAATGAAGAAAAGGGACAGGTCACAACAGCAGAGCCATCGAAAGGTGGTTCAATAGATACCACAAAAGAAAGCATGAAACAAGGATCTCCATCTAAAGAATCTGAAAGGATTTTAGATCATCATTTTGATGAAACAAAGAGCTTAGAAACCCCACCATATTTGTTGTCATCTGCGAAATCACAAACACTTGTTTCAGGAAATTCTCCAGAAATTAATACAGTAAAGAAACAAGAAATGCCATGGTCAGAATTGACTCCAGGTAGGCATACAGTCCATACTATCCAAACTTCTGAAGATCTAACATCTGAAATGTCTAAGCAATCAGTTCTTGCTTCAGAGCAGCATATGGAGGCTGTGGAAGATGCCCACGTATCTTCAGCAAGTAGCAACTATGCTCAATTTATAAAGAATGCATCAGCAATCAATGCTGGTAGAAGGGTTCCTGCTAGAGAAAGATCCAAGGAGCCTGAAGACACGTATGTGAAAGATGAAGATTTCACAGTGACTAGTAAGCCAGCTGGACTTTCAGAAGATCAAAAGAGTGCCTTCAGTATTATTTCTGAAGGCTGCGAGATTTTGAATATTCATGCTTCTGCATTTATTTCTTCAGTTGATCAGGAGGAAAGTGAACTAATGCAAGATAAGCTAGAATATTTGGAAGAGAAGGCTTCATTTAAAACTATATCCCTTCAGGACAGTAGTGAGGCTGTTTCTTGCCATAAAACATTAAAGAGTAAGTTAGAAGATTCTGATCAAGTTACATCACTGCAAGACGATAAACAAAAGGAATCTCTTAACATAAAACAGGAGGTAGCCACAGATTCAGAAACTGATGATTTCACCTTTAATCAGCCCACAGCTCCCAGTGAAGAAGATTATTTTGAAAAATATACATTGATTGATTATAACATCTCTCCAGCCCCAGAAAAACAAAAAGCTCCATGGAAATTAAATGTTGAGGGGGAACTCCCAAAGGAAGTTACAGAAGATACTGTCTCTTTCCCAGAAAGTTCAGAAGAAAGTGCCCTGGAACATGAATATGACTTGGTGAAATTAGATGAAAGCTTCTATGGGATGGAGAAAGACTACAGCAAATTATCTCACCCAGAGACCCAGAAGCCTTTGGATATCCAGCAATCAGCTGACAGAGATGCCTCAAAGAGCATAAATAGAGAGGTGGACTTAAAGTTGCCGGGGATGCCTTTATTTGGTACAGAGGAAGGGGTTTTGTCACGAACCCAGATCTTTCCTACCACCACTAAAGCCATTAATCCCGAACTTCTGGAGGAGCCACCTGCATTTGCATTTTTATACAAGGATCTGTATGAAGAAGCAGTTGGAGAGAAAAAGAAGGAAGGGGAGACAGCTTCTGAAGGTGACAGTGTGAATTCTGAGGCATCGTTTCCAAGCAGGAATTCTGACACCGATGATGGAACAGGAATATATTTTGAGAAGTACATACTCAAAGATGACATTCTCCATGACACATCTGTATCTCAAAAGGACCAAGGCCAAGGTCTGGAAGAAAAAGCAGTTGGTAAGGATGATTCATACCAACCGATAGCTGCAGAAGGGGAAATTTGGGGGAGGTTTGGAACTATTTTGGGGGAGAAGAGTCTGGAAGAGGAACAGAAAGCTACTTACAGGGAAGGAGACTCAGTATGCCATGTGGAGACCCTTGACAATGAAGCTATGCAGGGGAAAGCTCCCATCACTGAGGAAGTCACAGTGGTTACCCAGAAGGTAAGCTATGCGGTTCCATTTGAAGACACCCATCATGTCCTGGAGAGAGTGGATGAAACGAGCAGTCAGAGTAATGAAGCAGCAAGTGCAAGTCCAGAAGTCAACCTGAACATCCCAGTACAAGTGTCCTTCCCAGAGGAAGAACTTGCATCTGGTGCAACTTGTGTTCAAGAAACACTGCAAGAAGAACCTATAATAATGGTCGCACCTGAGCCAAGTGAAGACAGACTCCGCAGTAGCCCCGTTCAGGATGAGTATGAATTTGCTGAATCCCTGAATTATGAAATGGTTGCTCAAGACACTTTATCAGAGGAACTGTATTCAGAATCCGCGCCTGAAGATGTGTTATCTCAAGGAAAGGAATCCTTTGAACACGTCAGTGAGGATGAATTTGTGAGTGAGGTAGAACAAAGTATGTCTGCCAAACAGAAGGAGTTGGGCAGAGAGAAGACAGAACAAGAACAATTGTCATCAGAGTCAGCAACTGAGAAGGAACAGAGGGAACCGAAAAAGTCCCAGATCGACACATACTGTTACACTTGCAGAAGCCCAATTTCTGCTGTTGACCAGATGCTTGGCATGCACAAGGACCATGAGGTTGCAACACTTGATACAGCGATAAGTGCTGTAAAGGTAAAAAAGATTTTAAAGCATATAAGTACATAATAATAATAATACATTTAATTTCTTTTCATATTTCCTCAATTTAAAAAATGACCAATATTTGATATCTTCATATTTAGGGATAATAGTCTGAAAGAAAGCTAAGAATTCTTCCCTAGGCATTCAGTTAAGATCAATTTGACAAATGTTTATTGAGTATACACTATGTGCAAGACATTTTTCTAGGGTTCTGGCAATAACATTGTAAATAACACAGGGTCACAACCTTTGAGGGGTTTTATCTTTTGGCGGTAGCCCTTAACATTATCCAAAAAAGCCAAATAATTTTATTTTCACTTTTTTTATTTTTTTAAAGATTTTATTTATTTATCTGAGAGAGAAAGAGAATGAGTGAGAGAGAGAGAGAGCACACGTGGGTGGGGTTAGGGGGGAGGCAGAGGGAGAGGGGGAAGCAGGCTCCCCACTGAGCAGGGAGCCCAATGCGGGGCTCGATCCCAGGATCCTGAGATCATGACCTGACCTGAAGGCAGGCACAAGCCAGCCAGGCAACGAAGCCAAATAATATTAAATTGAAAAATATGCTTTTGAGCATAAAACACAATTTATTTTCTACTATCTACACTGTCATTCTTTAGAAATACACATTTATATTACACTGAGCAATTTTATTGCAAGTTTTATAAAATATTCCATACAGTCATTTTAAATTTTGGTTTTCTCCATATTTCCTTTGTGTATAAAATTGATATTAAAAATGGAAAACTTTTGCATTCTTTCTATGTCTATAGACTCCCAATGTTAAAATGTTAAAAAGTTAGTCACAACACATATCCTTATGCATGTTATTATAAATACTCTACTTCCCCAGAGATAATACTACAAGTAAAGCATTTAGTCTTTGAGATTGTCACGTACTTTTAGTAGCCTACTAACTGGAATTCCCACCCTTCTCTCTTCAAGCCATCCTCTAATACATTAGCCAGAATGACCTTAAAATGCAAGTATTCCCAAGAATTGAGCACTTACTATGTGCCAGGCACTGTGTTAAGTTCTTTATATATAAGATATCTTTTACTCCTCATAATAAGCCTGTCATCGTCACCAATCTGAAGATAATGAAATTGGCGCAGGTAGGTTAAGTGATTTACTCAAGGTCCTGGGAGACAGACTACGATTGGTACCCGGGTCTGTTGGATGCCCAGAGCTCATACTCTTGACTGTATATCCTTATTGCTTGGCCCAATGCCTTGCTAATGGTGCAGTTTGCAATATGATTATTTAATTAGGTCACTGTTAAATAATTGTTAGGCTCATTTTGATTTAAAAAAAATGACAGAATGTTTTTTTCCCAGAAAATTAAAACTTCTCAATTCTCTAACATTGGTTCTGTTTCTCCAGGATGAAATTTTGTTGAAACTTTACCTGGTAAAGTTTGGGGGTAGAAGATGGAGCAATTTTTTTTTTTTTTTTTTTATGAACTCTCAGGATTCTGGATGCTTTAGCACCGGTAACATGTGCTCTATTCTGTGATGACAGTTGGTTTTGTTAACTGACAACTACTGGGCACTGTCAGCAGAAAGAAGACTAGATTTTTTTCAGCTTTCTTAATGACGTTTTATTCATCTCTGAGTTTAGAAATCAAAAAATAATTCTGTCTAAATATTATCAATTTAAAACAAATTTCAAAAGCAAGGCGATATGGCTCCTGATTTAAAACCATTTTAAAGTTTTTTGCCCCTGACCTTCTCTAAACAGTATGACCAAAAAAAAAAAGGAAAACTAGTTCACTAAAGCCAAAGAGACCAGCTTTGTTTTGCTAAATCAACTGTGAAGATTAAGAGTTGGTTGGCAGGGGCGCCTGGGTGGCTCAGTTGGTTAGGCGACTGCCTTCGGCTCAGGCCATGATCCTGGAGTCCCGGGATCGAGCTCCCTGCTCGGCAGGGAGTGTGCTTCTCCCTCTGACCCTCTTCCCTCTCGTGCTGTCTGTCTCTCATTCTCTCCCTCTCAAATGAATAAATAAAATCTTTAAAAAAAAAGAGGAAAATATTTCAATCAATAATTTGAAAAAAAAAAGAGTTGGTTGGCAAACTTTTAAAAATTAGAGATCAATTTAAAACGTTATAACTTGAGAATTCCCTAGCATCTTGTGAGTAGGCCATTTGTGATTATTCAGGAATTGATGGCTACGTTTATAGATCACCCAGGTCCTTACTTCTCCTCCCCTGCCATTCCCACTGTGGTGGCTTATTTTTTGTTACTTAGCTTCTTCCTTTATTCTGTCCTTCTTTCTTAGCCTTTATTGACTTCCCATTCCATGTGCTAATCATTGGGAATGAAAACAAAAAGAAGGGAAAGTGTACAGCATTGTGGGAGCACAGTGTTCTGAGAAAGGAACCTTTTGGGAGAGAGCGAAATGGTGGCGTAGGACTGGGAGGTTAGGGAAGTTGAAGTTTGGGTGACCTTCAGTAAGAGTTTTTCCAGCAATCAAGGGCACGGAGGACATTCTAAAGATAGGGAATACCACATGAAAAAGCTCGTGGGTGAGAAAGAGTTCAAGGAAAGATGGGGCTTGTGGAGAACAGGCAAGGGCTATCGAGGGAAGCCGACCCCAGGATCCTGAAGGGGCTTCCATCTGTGTAATTTCTCCATCATTCTGTGGATCGTGAACCAGGCAGCTGAAACTTTGTTATTTATGTTGTTTCTTGTTAAGTTTAGCGGGATGGATTACAGCTGGGTTGATAACTACGGCTAAGATAGCTATCATCTTCCCCCATCATCCATACATTTTCTAGTTGGCTGTCGCTTCTTGAGTGTTTTAACCCTTTCAGGGTTACTAGAACCTTTAGGTCTTTGTAGGCAGTTTTCATCATTTGGTATGCTAAACTTCTGGCCTGGTGACATTCTGATCACCTTCTCGGGGTCAGGTGATCCAGGCATATCTGAAACCGTTGGTACAACTGTGAGGAGACCATTTGGATATGTTGGACCAGCAAAAAGTCTGCAGTCTTAGAAGACAATACATAAACATCGAGGCTTTACTAAGGAGAAAGAATTCAAATCCATAGTTTACTCAAACAATATGCTTGGAACTCATCTATTCAACAAGAAGGCTTTCCTCTTGCATGAGAAACTAAACTTTCTATTGCTCTCACTCATAAACCTCCTAACTGTTCTCACTCACAAACCTCCTAATTGTTTATCATACAGAATTATCTATAGTCAGTTTAGATAAAGCAGCAAAGAAAATTTAAAGATTGATTTGTAAGTGAACATGATATAGTAAATCTCTACCAAATATACTAAATTTATAAGGAAATTAGAGCTCACTGCTTGAAGTTCTTTTCCCAGATGTCATATACTAAGCACATCTTAATTTTTTTTCTTCAGGTCCAATTAGCAGAATTTCTTGACAATTTACAAGAAAAGTCCTTGAGGATTGAAGCCTTTGTTAGTGAGATAGAATTTTTTTTTAATACCATTGAGGTAAGTTACCATATCCCTTTTACTTTGGCCTGGTTTGTTTGTGTCATCGCAAGGAAATGATTCTGGGACAGAACAATCTGAATTAGGGATTGTGTGTGCATATGTGGTTTGCCATTGTTGGTTTTGTTCCATTAAAAATGAAGGTCTCTAAAGTCTTCCATCTGTGTCATCAGTGAAACTACTTCCTTTCTAAGGATAAACGACTTGCCCTTAAAAAGATATGCCCATTTATCGGGTGCTTACTATGATAGGGCAAATGCTTTGCATGATTTATCCAATTTAATCCTTACAATAACCATACAAGACAGGTGTTATCAATACTGTTCCTGTTTTCTAGGTAAGAAACTGAGAGTTAAGTATCTTACCCAAGGTCATAGTAGGTTGAGAGCCAAAATTTGAATTGATCTGAATTCTTATTTGCTCCACCATCCTGTCCTTTACCGACTAGCTCTGCAGAAATGCTCAAAGCCACTGCCAAGTGTCCCATGCCCAGGACAAATGAGTGTCTCTCATGGTACCCCTGCCTTTAATGAGTTCATGCCCTCCTAGCTGCTGGCCCCTGCTCCCTCCGCAGTGAAGGGAGGCGGGGGGCAGTGCTCCATCCATATGCAGAGATGGCCCAGGCATCCTCACGTGGTCAGTCAGGAGTGGCGGAGGGGGCCCCGGCAGAAGGCTGGTGCACAGTTTCCCTAACACTAGGGCCGCTCTGTGTCCTAGTTCGCTTGAGAGGGGTCTGCGCAACTCCTGTTGTAGATCAGGTAACACCCGCTAATTATTTCTAGTACCCCCCCACCAAATATCTGTTGGAGTGAGAACGGCGAGGCATCTGGATTTGTCCAGGTGGGCAATACAGTTTCTCTTACTGTGGTGGAGAGTGCCCCTTCCCTGGAGAGCTTGTGGATGTAGCATCCCGTCCAGTATCCTGCTGCTCCCTTCCTCACTCTGTGATTTTCATGGAGTGGCGAAATGGCCTGAAACCCTCTCCACCTCCTCCACCATACTTCCAGCCAGGACAAATGAAGGCCAGGGACCTTCATTCACTGTGATGCCATTTTCAAGTTTTATCCTGTGCGAATATAAGTGGGCAAGTCTTCCATACAAATCTCTTGTGTGTGTGTGTTTCCTTAACTAAATCGTTCTCGATAATACTCTTATGGTGAACTTTACTGCAAAGCTAACTATGGCCAAGAGGGTTGGTGGGTTGGAAACTTAGACTGTGCCCATAATCTTTGATTCTCTTACCAGGACACCAGAGGCCAATTATTTGAAAGGGTGGTGTTTCTCTTAAGAGAAAAGAAAAGAAGAAAAGACATGAAAACAAGACTTCTTGTTTCATTCAGACTTGAGTTGTTGGGTTTTTTTTTTTTTTTTTGGCTTTGTTTTATTTGTATTTTAGGAAAACTGTAGTAAAAACGAGAAAAAGCTAGAAGAACAGAATGAGGAGATGATGAAGAAGGTTTTAGCACAGTATGACGAGAAGGCCCAGAGCTTTGAGGAAGTGAAGAAAAGGAAGATGGAGTTCCTGCATGACCAGATGGTCCACTTTCTGCAGAGCATGGACACGGCCAAGGACACCTTGGAGAGCATCGTGAGAGAAGCAGAGGAGCTTGACGAGACCGTTTTCCTGACTGTAAGCACCAGTTCAAATGGGCCCAGAACTCTGCATCTGCTATCCTTACCCAAGTCTACTTTTTAGAATTCACCTTTCAGTATTCCCCAAGATCACTTTTTTAAAGATTTTTTTATTTATTTGACAGAGAGAGAAACAGCAAGAGAGGGAACACAAGCAGGGGTAGTGGGAGAGGGAGAAGCAGGGGGAGTGGGAGAGGGAGAAGCAGACTTCCCGCCGAGCAGGGAGCCTGATGCGGGGCTCGATCCCAGGACCCTGGGACCATGACCTGAGCCGAAGGCAGACGCTTAATGACTGAGCCACCCAGGTGCCCCTTCCCCAAGATCATTTATAGTTTTGTGCGGGGTTTATATAATTCTGATACTTAATAATGATTAGGGCATGCCTGATACCTGTGGGAAAGCCCAAGAAAAATAAATCCTCAAAGTCTTTTTTTTTTTTTTAAGATTTTATTTATTTATTTGTCAGAAAGAGAGAGAGTGAGCACAAGCGGCGGGGGAGCGGCAGGCCAAGGGAGAAGCAAACTCCCCACAGAGCAGGGAGCCCCATGAGGGACTCGATCCCAGGACCCTAGGATCATGACCTGAGCCGAAGGCAGACACCTAACCGAATGAGCCACCCAGGTGCCCCAAATTCTTAAAGTCTTAACAGACAGATCTAGCTGAAGGGACCCATGGAAGTCAGGTCACAGCATCATCCATTCACTCTGTCACGCGGATTGGTCACCTTCTAAGACGGAAGGAAAGAAGCCTGAAAACCTTACTCATGCCGTGCTTTCCCTTTGGGTACCAGCCTCATCTCCCAGTGCCTGGCATCCTCACGCTGGCCTCGGGGCCTGTCATCCCCACCCCTACTCCCTCATCTGAGGTGACTTCTCAGAGGGACCATTCCCTCTGGGCTTCAGCAGGTGGCTGAGGGTAACATTCCAGTACACTTGCAGCATGCGAAAGAATGACGTAATGTGATGCCTCTTTCAGGTAAACACATCGATGTTTTTATAAGAGTCTTACTGGGGACCAGATTCCCTAATTCAAACAAATACCTTGTGGACTGAGATTCCCCTGGGTGATCCTCAAATTGTACCACAGAGGCAGCTCTTTGCTCTCCTAATTCCCTAGGACATTCAGTAAGATACTGGTTCTCCGTGGAACCAGGATTAACCAGGAGTAGTGTAGGCCAATCCCACACCTAATTGTCAAACTGGAGGAAAGCACCATCTTATGATGAGCGGGGACCTCCCTTTCAAAGTTCCCCAGTCCCCCCAGCTCTCTAGTAAAGTCTGGGGATAGAGCAAGGCAAAATGGAATAATGTTAGGCTTTTGATTTGGGCATACTTCCAGCCAGGACAAATCTGAGTGAGGTGGACATGACATCCTCAAGAGAGAATGAAAATCATTCAGCTGCTTTATGTTTAAGGCAAAGCTTTGGTCTTTTAAAATTAGGTACCTCTTGGGGTGCCTGGGTGGCTCAGTCGTTAGGCAGTCGTCTGCCTTCAGCTCAGGTCATGATCCCAGGGTTCTGGGGTGGAGTCCCACATCGGCTCCTTGCTCAGCAGGGAGCCTGCTTCTGCCGCTCCCTCTGCTCCTTCTCCCTCTGTGTCAAATAAATAAATAAAATCTTGGGACGCCTGGGTGGCTTAGTCGTTAAGTATCTGCCTTTGGCTCAGGTCATGATCCCAGGGTCCTGGGATCGAGCCCCGCATTGGGCTCCCCGCTCCGCGGGAAGCCTGCTTCTCCCTCTCCCACTCCCCCTGCTTGTGTTCCCTCTCTCGCTGTGTCTCTGTCAAATAAATAAATAAAACCTTAAAAAAAAATTAGACACCTCTCGTGAAGTATAACATTAATGAGGTTCTTTGTGTTCCCTAAGAACCTTGCCTTTGTTTGATAAGAATTTTTCTCTCTAGGACCAATTGTAAAAAAGAAAGCATTTTTTTTTTCTGCTTAGAAAAGTAATATGTATCCATTTTAGAAAATTTGGAAAATACAGAAAAGCACAGAGAAGGTGTTACCCAGAGATAACTACTGATTACATTTTAGGTATTTACCCCACATTGAACAAATGCAAGTCCTTTTTCTTGCTTTGGAGAATTCTATTCTGGAAGCTAAGCTTCCTGTTAATGAGTAGAGAGGAGCAGCGTAAGAATTCATGGCTGGCTTTGCTTATCATAGAGAGTAGAGCAGAACTGGGAACTAAAGCCCCCTCCATTCCTGCCCAGTCCCCCTACCCCTTCTGAGCGCTGATTTCCTTCCAGAAAGGGGCTGTAGCCTTCCAGAAAGAAACAGCCTCAGGGAAGCTAAAAAGTTACCTTTAGAACATGCATAATCTTAACACTCTTAGTTGGTTTCTCTTTTTGTTGTTAATTAGTCTCTCTCTTTCTCTCTCCCTCTCTCTCTCTCTCCCCTTTTCATTCCCTCATAAGTCGTTTGAGGAAATCAATGAAAGGTATATAAAACATGGCACAATGTAGTGGCGACTGAGAATAGCATGACTGTATGCTTTATTTTTAATATTTTGATGCTTTCTAGAAAATGAGCTGCCAATTAAAAAAATACATACATTTACTGAGCTACTGAATTTTCACTTTTAGACACTGTGCTTTTAAAAGCTAAACGACAGCTTTGAAAGAAAATTGCATGTGCTTTAGTTAAGTAACAATTATCATAATGTAGATTTTTAACTGCTTCCTTTAGATGTGTTCTGTATTTTCAGCCTAATCTGGACCATCTTTCTTGTCATTGCGTACAGAATACTGCGTAGATACTTCGACTTATTGGTTAAATATGAGCATTTGAAAGAATCATTTTTGCTTTGAGTAATTTTATGACTTATGTAATCTTAATGGAATGTTCCCTCATTTTCTCTTCAAAAGATAGGCATGCATTTATCTTTCTGCTCAGCTCATCTAAATGAACCTTCCTCTTTTGATTATGTTTTGTCTTTGTTGCTGTTGTTAACACTCAATCTAAGGGAAATTTGTCATTATCTTAAAAGGCAAAACACTCAACAAGAAACTAGGAAATGTTGTCTGTAAAAACACATACCATCAGATCTATATTTATCTTTTGGAGCATCTGATACTGAACTGCTCATACTGATCTGATACATTTTCCCTTTTGCCTCAGGGCAAGACCTGAGGTCCTTCCTACCAGTGGAGCCTAATTGTTCTTATCATTTTTACCCCTTTCATGTAAATTTTAAAACTATAAATTGTAAAATTATAAAACTGCGAGTTTACTTCGGTGCCACATTGCAAGAGAGCATAAAGCAAAATAAAAAATTTGTATTTGTGGTATACTAAAATATAGAAACCTGATTTATTTTATTTTATTTTTTGTTTTTTTAGATAATGAAAACTGCACAGATAAATCCTGTTTACCTTTAAAAACAATCTATTCAACAGAATATTGCTAATAAGTTTTAAGAAAAAAACTCGTTTAATATTGACATTAATCAATAAAGGTTTCATTACAGTGGCTCTCTTATAAATCAGTTACCCAGGGAAAAGTGCTGACATCTGAGTCTTACCTCTTGAGATTCCAGTTTAATTGGTCTGGGGGATGGCCTGGGCATCCTTAAAGCTTCTGAGGTGATTTTAATGGGCAGACAGGGTTGAGGACCTCTGGTTTCTAATGGTCTATCCTTTGGCTCACTGGTTCCTCATACTGGCTGCACCTGAATTACCGGTGGGGTTGGTTAAGCCAAAGTCCCTGGAGCCTCACCCCACGTCCACCAGAGGGGAACACAAGGTGGGACCAGGGCTCTGCATGTTTACCAGTCCTCATGCAGGAGTCTGAGGCACATGAGGCAGGCCCAGAAACTCAGACCCAGGCTTTGCTCCCAGTTTTCTTTATTTTTTAAAAATTATACATTTCTCTAGGTATTACTGATTTGTATTTTCAGCTAAAAAGTATATGGATTCATAGTGCCATTTCATATATACTGGACAGTGTAGATGCATTATTTGCTTATTTGTACTTCGTCTACTCATGGAACGTACTGATTGATTGGCAGGAAAATTTGGCGAATAGAAAATTGCACATGCTTTTATCTTAAAAAAATGCTGCAGCACATTTTTATTTTTCTACACCTTAGAGTATTAACTTGCTAATATGAATTGGCATTCATTTAATTCTAAATACCATTTCTTTGGTTTCATGCTTGAACTTGTTCATCCGTGTGTCATTTTTATTATTTCATTGTCCAGTTGACAATGAATTAATTTCTGCTAAAGCTGCATGCCACCTAAAGGAGAGTACACTTGGGATAACCATTATTTTTCTGTGAAGAAAAAAGACAGCAAAATTTGGAATTTGGGATTTAACGAAAGCCCTTTTAGACATGCGTGTGCACATGCACGCGCGCGCGCGCACGCACGCACGCACGCACACACACACACACACACACACACACACACACACAAGTGGTGAAGCTTGATTGTTTCACCAAAAAGAAGGTTTTATGTCCTCAAGACAACTTCTGCCTCACAGTCTCAGTTTTATTGGTGTTTCTTTCCATGAGAAGAGCTTATTATCTAGTTCGGTTTTTTTTTTTTTTTTTTTACCTTGTTTTCTTCCCCTCCCTTCGTATTATATCTCTAAAGGCAGTGCTTGTCTATTAAATGATTTTTCTCAACACTGAAAATGCTTAAATTAAGGAATGCTGTCAAGCATATTTAGACTCAATATTTGCATATTTTGAAAAACACATTTGCTTAGAAAATGCTGGGCTGTTAAAAAGGTGCATTTTTTTTTCTCGTGTTATAATAATGAAAAAGAAGGAGAGTTCCAACCATTATAGGACCTGCTTTTAAAAAGATGTTCACTTGCCCTTTCATACACTGATGTTAAAATTGAACAGATTAGTGCGTAAGGGAAGACTCAAACATTTTATTTGTGGTATCTACAAGCAGAACTTTTGTGTTTCAGAAAGTCTCCCATCTAGTCAGTGATGTGCATTGACTAGGCTTAGTATATGTAACAGTCAGCATTGTTCGTTAATTCAGAACCTATCATCTCCACCCTCTGAGCCACCACCAAAGCCTTCCTTTAGGTCCGTGGTGTCTTCCCTCACCTAGAGCATTGTGGGCTTCTCCCAGCAGATCTCACTACACCTCTGGTCTGCATATTTGCTCTGATCCTTTCTCAGACTCTTGCCAGAATATTCTCACCTTGTGAAGACACTTCTGTGGCTCTCCTTGCCTTACAAGATAAAATGGAAATGCTTGGTGGACATGAAAGGCTCTTCACAGTCAAGCCACAAACCTCCCTTTCATTTGTTCTCTGTCTCCATTCCCCAGTTCACAAGGCAGCCCCTGGGCCCCTCTGGCCCTCAGACTTGCTGCACCCTCTCACAGCTCCATGCCTTGATTCACGCCATTTTTCTGTCTGCAACACCCTTCCTTCCTTTCCTGCCTCAGGCACTCCTACTCATTCTTTAAGACACAGCCCAAGTGTCACCTCTCTTTGATGCCCCTACTGGACCCATCTCTCCCAAATCAGATGATAGTGAGGCTTATTATTCCTAACACTAGTAAGTATAGTAGACACTCCTTAAATATTTCAGTTATATTTTATAATCTTTTCTCCTCATATTGATGAAAACATTTTACCAGACCTGAGATCCTGATAATCTCACCCAAGTGAAACTGTCCTTTACTCATTCAAAATTTGTTAAATGCCTGTTGTGTGCCAGGTAACACAGTACAATACGGTGGTGAACAAAACAAAGTCCTCTCCTGAATGAGATTATATTCTGGGGAAGTAGAAAGACAAAAACAAATAGGTTGTGATAAGTTTGAGGAAGTGAAATTTAACAGAATAAAGGGTATTAGGGACACATAGTGCTGTGTGAGTAGCGTACTCAGAGCTGGCCTCTCCGAGGAGCTGACATTTGAACAGAGATCTAGGTTAAGTGAGGAAGGAGCCATACAATATTTAGAAGAAGAAAGTTCCAACAGCAAGTACAAAGGCTTGGAGGTGGATCTGTGCCGCCCAAACCAAAAAGTCCATGCTAACGAAGCTGATGGAGTTCCTCAAAGCTGGCTTAATTGCTGGAATATAATTCTAGTCCCCTGTGAGCCAGGTGCATAGAGGAGAGCTCCTAACCAAATTTTAGGCCCCTCATGCTGAAGTGAAATGCTTTTGCAATCTCTCCTTCCCTTTTTACCTCTTTGTTTTGTTTTAAAGCCCGGTTTGCTCCTGGATACAAATGTTAAGTGTTAGCATCCCTCCTAAGAGGGTCATGAGTATATAAAGGCTGCTGACTTATAAACTGTGGTGTGTTTAGTCTTTCAAGAATTTATAGACTTTATCCTCCTTCATTGCTGTATCCCCAGTACCCAGAGCAGTGCCTGGCACATAGTAGGTGAACATAGTTTTTGAAAGACTAAATAACTAGAAGCGTAATTGGAAGGGTTGGGAACAGCAAGGACATCAAAGAGTGTGTGAATTCCCCGACAGGTTCACAACCTTTATATCCTTCAGGAAACAAAGAAAAAAAGAATCGTTACAATTATAGTAATTTTTAGGACTAACTTTACAGATGCAAAATTGAGACTGTATAATTTGATGGCATCTAATCGGATCTGAGACTAGAGGCATGGAATTTCTAATATTAACCAGTTACACCAAAGAATCCTAAGAATAAATAGATTTTAGACCTATCTTTCTGGACTTCAAAACAGTTTAACTCCTTTTTGGATACAGTGCCTCACAAAACCCACCACCACCACTACCACCACCAACAACCACCTCATTTTAAGCCATTGTTTCTAGCTTTCACTCTGTATGTTAATAATTTCTTGACTTACGCAGAAATGTTTTCCCCCCGATAGGTTGCTTTCTGCAATGGAGAGCACTGCTTCTTTAGAGAAAATGCCTGCTGCGTTTTCACTTTTTGAACATTATGATGACAGCTCAGCAAGAAGTGACCAGATGTTAAAACAAGTGGCTGGTAGGAATTTTAAGATATGAATTCCCTCGATGAAATTTGGCAGTGTTTCCTTGTTTGTTTTGTAAAGTTTTTAAATTGAAGTATAGTTGACAATGTTATATTAGTCTCAGGTGTACAACGTAATGATTCAACAATTCTATACTGTAAGCTGTGCTCACCAGGGTAAGTGGAGTTACCATCTGTCATCATACAGCGTTATTACAATGTTATTGACCCTGTCCCCTACGCTGTACTTCTCATCTCCGTGACTTACTGATTTTATAACTGGAAGTCTCTACCTCTTAATCCCCTTCACCTGTTTCACCCACCCCTCAAGCCCCCTCCCCTCTGGCAACCACCAATTTGTTCTCTGTATTTATGATTCTGTTTCTGTTTGTGTTTGCTTGTTCGCTTGTTCTGTTTTTTAGATTCCACACATAAGTGAAATCATATGGTATTTGTCTTTTTCTGACTTATTTCATTTAGCATAATACCTCCTAGGTCCATCCATGTTGATGCAAATGGAAAGATTTTGCTTGTGCCCAGTGGTGGAATTCCTGGATTATATGGTATTTCTGTTTTTGATTTTTTGAGGAACCTCCATACTGTTTTCCACAGTGGCTGCACCCACTTACATTCCCACCGACAGTGCACTCCAATATCTACACTCTCCACATTCTCGCCAATATTTGTTTTTTCTCTTTCCTTTTTGATACTAGCCATTCTGACAGGTGTAAGGTGATGTCTTGTTCTGGTTTTGATTTGCATTTCCCTGTTGATGAATGATGTTGAGCATCTTTTCATGTATCTGTTGGCCATCTGGATGTCTTCTTTGGAAAAACTATTCATGTCCTCTGCTCATTTTTTAATTGAATGATTTGTGTTTTTTGATGTTGAATTGTTGTAAGTGCTTTATATGTTTTGGATATTAACGCCTTAGATACATCATTTGCAAATATCTTCTCCCATTCTGCAGATTGCCTATTTGTTTTATTACTTGTTTCCATCACTGGGCAAAGGCTTTTTATTTTGGTATAATCCCAGTAGTTTATTTTTGCTTTTGTTTCCCTTGTAAAGTTTTTGTATGTAAGGAGCTATAACCGGAAAAAACTCTTAGTTGTAAAAATTTAAAGCTAGATTCTGAATCAAAGCATAAGACTAGCATACCATTTCAGTTATAATCTGCATTTCCATTTGAAGCTCTGTGACTGTCCTGGGATATCGAGGAGATAGGAGGAGGTAGCAATGCAACAAAAGGGTCCCATCTTTTTTCTCTCTTTGTAAAATAGGATTTCTCTCTCTGTCTTCGAGAGATTGTTTGTTTCGTACCAGCAGTCAGATATAGAAGGAAAAATAAATCAAATATTTTCATATGTGTTGAACAGATTTTTCTTTATGAGTGGTTTTTCCCTCTTCAGCTGAGTCCACCCTCCACCCCCCACCCCCCCACCCCCCCCCCGCTTTTTTCATACTAAACAGATTAGCTTAGAGAACTAACAACTCAGCATCATGCTCTGTGGCCAGGAGCCTCCTACTCAGCTGTCAGAAGCATCCTGCCGGCTCTTCAAAATATTTTTTAAAGTGCTATTTTAACAAACAAGACAATGAAACTTATTTAGATTTCTCAAAAGCTGCTGTGTTTCAGTGAAGTTATCAAGTTTCACTTACTGTAAAATGTACTCAGATATCTTCCTTAAAAGATACTATATTCTTTCCAAACCACCCTAAAGACGGCTGCTATTTTTACATCGACAATTAATTTTCATTCCTGTAGGAAGAATTTTAGTTTGGTAAAAGGCTTTTCAGGGGTCTTTTAAAAAAGACCCCCAAAACCCACCAACCTTATAGAAAGTGAAAAATTCAGTCATTTATCATAAGAGATTTTCTCTATAAATATGTTAAAACCAAAGGGTGTTTTTTGTAATGTCTTTAAATCGAGAGGTGATTGGAAACTAAGAAATTCTGATTAACAGAGTAGGTTGTTTGCTTCTAAGGGATTCATTGTATGCTGCTGTTCATTTAGAAGGATATTCTTTTGAATATCTGACCGACAAAAGGAGAGGACATTTTATATATTTAAGAGGACACAGAATTAAATTGTCACAAAGTGTTAATGATTCATTCAGAAAGCGGGTGCTTGGGACTCCCGGGAGTTCCGAGCCGTTTATAGGGAGACTGATTTCTGTGAGGCAAAGCCGCACATGGTATGGCTGCTTCATGGGATTGGAGCCCGGGGGTGTTGACTTATTGCTAAATAGTTTCTGTTCATTTTTGACCGGTGATGGTCAAATATATAAAAATATATATAAAATATATAAAAAAATATCTCAGATATAAAATCCTCACTGGGTACCTGAAAAGTTAATCCGATCACTGCCTAAACCAATCAGAAATTCTAAGGAAAGGATGTGACTTTTCTGCTGAGGCACGGAACAGCCCCTAGCATCTATTTCACACGCATATGCCGCTGGGCGCTGGGGACACTGCAGCATATCTTTTGATCCAATCTCGCGACAAGCCTAGGAGGTAGGTTTTGTTATTCCCATCTGACAGGTGAGGAAACAGAGGGAACAGAAAAATGTCTCCTATAATGCTCTAGATATACAGCTACTTGTGCCGTGTGGGGGGTGGGGTGGGGAGCAGTTTGGCCTCAGGGTCTCTGCACTTGAACCACTGCCCCACCACAGAGAGGCAGAGTGCCTTGCCCTGAAAGGAGGGATAACCAGAGATTAGTAACATCCAAGGCTTCCTTGACTCTGGCTCCTAGGGACTTTTTTTTTTTTTTTTTTTAATTGTGGTAAAATACACATAACATAAATTTACCATCTTAACCACTTTGAGGTGTATAGTTCAGTAGTGTTAAGTGTATTCACATTCTCGCACAACCATCACCAGTATCCATCTCCCAAATTCTTTTCATCCTGCAAAACTGAAACTCTGTACCTGTTGAACAACACCTCCCCATTCCCCCCGGCTCCCCAGCCTCCGGCAACCACCATTCCACTTCCTGTCTCTATGAATTTAACTACTCTCTGTCCCTCCTGTAAGTGGAGTCATACGGTATTTGTCTCTTTGTGACTGATTCATTTCACTTAGCATCACGTCCTCAAGGTTCATGCACGTTGTGGCATGCGTCACAATGTCCTTCCTTTGCTTTTCTGTTTTTTCCCTCCCTTTTCAAGGCTGAATAATATCTTATTGTATGTCTATACTGCATTTTGTTTATCTGTTCACCCACTGATATCTACTTGGGTTGCTTCCACATTCTGGCTGTTGTGAATCATGCTGCTCTTCTGGGAACAGCTAGATGGAGTGGAAATCTATGTGGCCACACAGGAGCTAAAGTCCAAGTTGATCTGATGCTTACCTGAGTGTGACAGCTCTTTATGGGCACACGTCATCAGGTAGAGGAAATCCATGGTGTGATTTCTCTGTCCAATTCCTTAGCCTCCCATAAAGAAGCCTTAAAATCCCATTTTGTATTTTTTTGGCATTACTCCTTTGCAAGTTTATTCCTATAGAAGTGTAAACAGAGTTGCTAACATATGAAATCTGAGTCCCTGATATCCTGCCACACAGGAACTGTAAATCTAGCCATTATCGTTGGATTGCATCTATGGAATATTCTTATTCTCCTTTTAATTTTAGAATACTTTGAAAAGTAAAAATGTTTCCTGTTTTTGAAAAGAGATGTTTTAACTGGGGGGAATTTTGAGGGAAGGAGCACATGAGGTACAAAATCATTCCTAGCCCACATGCTTTGCTTAATTCCCTACAACCACTTCTTTCTTAAAATTTGGTGATTTGTTGGGGGAGTAAATATCCCCTTTTAAGTTTGTTAAGCTACCTAAGAGAGAGAGAGAGATTTTTGAAAACATGTTGCCATTTTTAAAAGCAGATATAGCTCAATGTAAAATTCATAGGAAAAAAGAAAGGGAGATTTTCATCATTCATGCCTCAAGGAGTTTGGCACCGTTTCAAAGACGATTGACAATAGTTGAAGCATTCTGCCTGGCTCTTCAGTAAACCTGGGCAGCATGAAAATTTACTGAACTACATTTATCTGGGTGGACTCCTTTAGAATGTGACACTGATATCCTGCCGGGAAGACAAATAGGAAAGTTAAAGACAGTGTGAGGGTCTCTGAACCATTATCATTCATTGGGGAGGTGCTCTGACAGGCAAGCTTCTGAGGTTATTGAGCAGCCGGCTCAGCATGTCTTCCCTCTGCAGTCCCTCTGTGATTTACCAGATGATGGATCCCCAGTTCAACTCCCATCTTCACGGGCTTCCTGCCTTCTCTCCATTTTCTGTGCTCCTTCCAAAGCCGTTTTGCCTTTTGAAACTTTAGCACTGTTTGTGTGTCAGACAATCTGCTAAGCACTTAACGTACATATGCTGCTTACAAGAAACCTGGGAGGAAATGGCATTATTATTATTATTATTGTTTTCCCATTTCAAAGATGGGGAAACTGAGGCTAAGCTAACACAGCTAGTAAGTGGGGGATCTGGCATTTAACCTCAGACTGGTGTCTCTGCTTTGAAGCCTATGAACTTGACCACTCTCTTATCCTGCTTTTCATTAACTCTGTATTTCCTTAGCTCCTTATCGAATCTTTTCAATTTGCCTCTTTTTGTTCCATTCTTTAGATGCATTTTTTCTTTTTTCTTTTTTTTTACCTTCTTGTTGAAATAACCTTTGTTTTCTTTTCCTTCAGTGTTGACTTTTCATAAAGTAATCTCATAAAATTTGGCCCATAGTATTTCAGTAAGCTTATCTCTCAGGAAATGTTGACTGGAAAAAATAACCACAAAAGCAAATTTAAAAGCATGACATCTTTTCAACTATAGGAATAACCTTTTCCTCTAATTTGTAAAATATGTTCAATCCTTTTGTATCTCAAAAATTTTGGAAGAGAGTTGCATAAGAACTTGATTTATGGCGTTGTATGTACAATTAAGGTTCAATATGCATAAACTTTAAAAATCTCTATGAAAACACTTGAGAATATTGTCTGAATTTAAAATTCAGAAAAATAGAGTTATATTAGATATCTAAACCTTACCTTTGCATCAGTTAATAGGGTACTTTTTCTCTTATGTAGTTTTTATATTTTGTTTAATTTTTTAAAAATGTGTTGGTAGAGTCATGTTAAAAAGAGAAAGTGGCATAGTAATTTCAGAAAGTGTATTTTGATATTTTTTATTCATACCAGTCTTTTTTCAGCTTTGATGATGTAGCAAATGGATCTGAAAGGGTTTTATTTGTCTCTGTTCTGGATATAGACCCTATTTATGTAGAAGGAAACAACAGTGGTTATGTAGCAAAGCAACTCGTTTTCATTTGGAAAGAAAACCAAATCATTTGATGCATCTTCTTGCCTGTATATAAGTTTGTTACTCTGAATATAGGACTACAGAAGATTATTATCAAGTGATGACAGTTTGGGATCTATGTTTATTTCTCTGTGTCTATAGGCACGTCTATACAAATGCATAAAAAACATTTTGGAGGGACATACACTCAAATGTCACAGTGGTTGCCTTCAGTGAATATGCTTGGGTGGGTGTTGTTGAGAACAAGGGAGCCCTTCCACATTTACTCCATGTATTTCTGTATTGTTTGAAGTTTTTTCAACGAGCTTAAGTGACTTGAGCATAATGAAAAAGAATCAATGAGTAAAAAGCATTAGCAATAATCAATCTTGCTTTTATTCCAGTTCCACAGCCTCCTAGATTAGAACCTCAGGAGGCAAATTCTGCCACCAGCACCACAATTGCAGTTTATTGGAGCATGAACAAGGAAGATGTCATTGATTCATTCCAGGTTTACTGCATGGAGGAGCCACAGGATGACCAAGAAATAAATGGTAGGATTGCTAACACAAATACAGATGCATGTCAACATTTCTGTAACTTAATATGAAGTATTTAAAGATATCCATATTATGACTCATTCCACAAAGCATTTATAGCACATATAAAAACAACAACAAACCAACAACCATATAAGCAAACATAAAACACATAAGCAGAAATTGGAAATCAGAATCAAGGAAAAGAAAATGCATACATATCATAAGGGTCAACATGAATATTGTAATTGAGATTCAGATTTGGCTTTGAGCTCTCAGGATAACAGGAGCAGCTAAGATATTCTCATTTCCAGAAAGGAGCACTTCAGGGAGAACAAGTCTCCATCAGTGCTTGAGTCTAAAAGAAAGTATAATACGTACCAATTTGCAGAAGAGAAATGAGCTGTATACAAGACAGTGTCCTCCAAAATAACTTTTTTTTTAAGATTTTATTTATTTATTGGACAGAGAGATAGAGAGCACAAGTAGGCCAAACAGCAGGCAGAGGGAGAGGGAGAAGCAGGCTCACCGCTGAGCAGGAAGCTGGATGCAGGCCTCGATCCCAGGACTCTGGGATCATGACCAGAGCCGAAGGCAGCCGTCCAACCGACTGATCCACCCAGGCGCCCCCCTCCAAAATAATTTTAACGCAAATGCAGTATTGGATGTCATGGCTGGCGGTTTCTCAGATCCACCTTGATAAAAGCTGCAAACAAACCATAAGGGTTAATTCAGGGTTCACAATTCTCAAGGCATGGGCCTCAGTATGTGTAGTCTCCTTGTGTCTCCAATTCATATGCAGATAGAAGTGAAAGTGATTAGTAGGGTGAATGTATGACACATATTTAGTTGAGCCTCTGTAAATATCTCTCTGTTCAGTAGGACTTCTAATGAGACCTAGAAGCCAAACACTTGGAGTTTGTACTTCCTGATGAATCAGAGCTGGTGTGCTGGCATTTTATATTGCTTGTTGAAGACAAACCCACATATTTTGGAAACCTGATGAGCATGTGACAGGATGGACATGGCATTACAAAACTCAGGAGCCCAATTTGTCATGAGGAACAAATTATAATATAGTTCGCTGTTACCAAGATTTAAGTCTTTTGAGATGTCATATGATACTTATTTAAATTAGGAAAAGGTAAAAAAAAAAAAAAGCAACCATAGGCATAGTGTAAAGTTGGCTAAGTTTGTCTATTAAGGACTGCTTATTTTCCTGGCGATGTGATCATATATCTGTCACAACACAAGGTGAGTGTTATTATCCCCATGTGCAAATAAGGAAACTGATGGGAGGTTAAGTAATTTGCCCGTGGCCACACAACTTATACATCATGGGGGTAGGATTCAAGCACAAACCTTTGAGACTCCAAAGCTTATGTTTTGGTTTGCTTGTTTCTGTTTGTTTTGTTATAGCATGCTTCTTCCTCCTCAATATCTAGCTGTAGAGGTCATGGAACTGTGTGGCTCTCCATGACTCCTCTTAACAGCAATTTATCGCTGGAGTGTTTTCTTTGAAGCGCTTCAGCTCCTCCCCACCCCCAGCCCCTAAACACTTAACGTGTCCTGTGTCTCATTCATTCGACACCTTGAAATCCACTGATGCCAGTTAGCTAATCCAGTGATCTATACTGGGATACCGTGCTATGTGTGGGGTCTCCCCCAACATACATTGTGTGCATTGTTGAAAGGAGTGCTGGGGCAGCAGGACTCAGCCGAAGAGCATGATTCCACTGAAGACTGCAGCCACAGTTTCTACGATGTGGGGGAAATGTTTTTCAGTGTGTAACTCCTTATGAGATTCTTTAAACCAAACTTTCCATCCAGAAAGTATAGCTCAGTGGGTTGGAAAGATGCAATTAAAGAAACTGAGTTGAAGAGCTCCTAAATTTCCTTTAAAAGTAAATGATCTGGGCTTCTTAACTGGAGGAGTTTTGAAGATGTGTCTTTCAAGAGAAATAATGGAGGAGAACTAAAATGATCACGGGCTAATTTAAAAAAGAAAATAATTCTTTGTAAAGGAAGAAAAATTTCAGTAAGAATAATCAGATTGGCCCAAAGGGACACATGTTCATAAGGGTATCGAGTAAGAATGCCACTAAAAAATTGAAAGTAAAATAACATAAGAAATTTTAGGAAATGTCTTGTTTGAACAAGTTACTTTTTAGAATAGTTTATGACTTATCAAAGTAATTTAAGTATTTCTATAAATTGTGGAACTCTCTAGTTGAAAGGATTCTGGAATTCATGAGAAGGAACCAGGATTTGAAGCTTTGAAAATCATGCTGAGTACTAAAATGGTTTACTAATTTGGAAAGGTACTTTATAACATCATAAATTTAGAAAAAATGGGGTTGTCCATATTTATTACATACTCTCCTGAAATATTAGCATTGCTTCTTACGAATTTTTTGAGACTGTACTACAGAGATTTAAGCTAACATAAACTATGCGATTTTAGTGTTTGCTATTGAAGTTAAGTTATTTTAATTGTGGCAGATGAAGCCCAGAATGTTACTAATATGCTATTATTTTCTGGTAAGCATTCACAGTAATAATGCATCACTCTAGATATCTCTTTTTACCATGCTGTTGCTCTTATGGATTCTAAAGTGAGAGCTATCACAAAATGATATCTGTCAGTTTATCAGTTTGAATTTTCCACTGAAAATAGTAGAGCAATTCTTCCAATAGCTATAATTTTCAATTAACTTTGGAAGACACCCTAGAGTTTATAATTGTGTTTTATGCTAGACTTGGTAGAAGAATACAGATTGACAGTGAAAGAAAGCTACTGCATTTTTGAAGATTTGGAACCTGACCGATGCTATCAAGTGTGGGTAATGGCCGTGAACTTCACTGGATGTAGCCTGCCCAGCGAAAGGGCAATTTTTAGAACAGGTAAAGAGATGTTAAGGGGATGTTGGGAGGCAATATTCAATTCTTCACACACTACTAAGATCAACTAATAAGCATTTATTAAGCACCTATTGTACGCTGGGTGTTGTACAGTGCTGAGTATTTAGTGACGAATAAAGCTAGGTTCCTGTTCTCAAGAAACTTGCAGTCAAGTGGGAGAGATGAAAAACAAAAGATCATAAACTGTGGTAAGGGCCATGATCTAGTTATTTACAAGTTATTATGAGAACACTCCACAGGGATACCCGAGAGAGCCAGGGGCAGGGGCAGGATCTGGAATGGCTTCTTAGAATTGATGCCTGAATGGAATCCTTTAAAGGATCAGTTAAAGGAGTGTATTCCATTTGGAAAAAAACATATGAGCAGAGACATCAAGGTAAGAAACAGTATGGAGTGTGCAGGGCACTACAAGAAATTTGTTACTACTTCTTTGACTTAAAAACAAGGAGAGGAAAGACATGAAGTAAGAAAGGCTAGTGTTTGGGGGCCATGTTTGCCAAGGTAAGAAGCTTCATCGTATGGATGCTGGGAGCCCCAAAAGAGTTTTCAGCAATGATATTCAACTGGGAATGCATTCCCACTGTGGAGCCTTTCCACAGGGAGCTGAAGTAGGTGCGGCATAAGCCAAGTTTGCATTGCCTTGAAGATCATTGTAACTACCTCAGAGGAAGAAATGACTCACCCCCACCATTTTATCCTTTCTTCTTGCCTTCTGAAACAAGTATTTATTAAGTACCTACTGAAGGCAAGATCATGGCTAACTTCTTTGTGAAAGGAGGTAGACAAGAATCTTCCTTTTTATTTGCTTGTATATGTATAAAGAAACTGGCGGGATTTCTAGGAAGCTAATATTAGAGGCTCTCTGGGGATGGGTGGGATCCTTGGTTGGGCTTTCAACCAAGAATGTATTTTTTAATCAAAAATTAAAATAAAGTCATGTCCAAGCACATTTCTCAGGGTACCAGGGAAGCAGGGCTGATGTTGATATTATGTTCTATAATTGATTTAGTTCTCTCTTGCAGCCCCCTCCAGCCCTGTAATCTGTGCCGAGGACTGTACGGTGTGTTGGAACATGGCCACCATCCGATGGCGGCCTGCCAACCCAGAGGCTACTGAGACCTATACTCTGGAGTACTGTAGACAGCACTCTCCAGAGGCCGAGGGCCTCAGGTAAGGAGCCTCTCCTTGGGAGACCTCACCTCTCCACGGGGAGAGCCCAGGGTGCCTGGAACTCAGCTGAAGGTCCTAACCTAACTCGGAGCTTCTGCTCACAGAGGGAGAAGAGCTTCCTAAAATCTTGCTGAGCTAATGAAGCTGTTGACTTGATTTGCAACTCCATCACTATTCATCAATGAACTCCAAGTTTGTAATAAAACACATGCTACAATGCAGAATAATGACTCCCTTGTAAGAAAAATGTATGCAAATTTTAATAAGATGGAACATTCTTTGAGGTATATTTAACTTGAGTCCTTAGACAGGATTTATGCATATTTCAAGCACTTTTTAGTAGTTATATCAGAATAGATACACCTAACTCCAGAAACTAATAGTGAGCTTGTATATAAAGTAAATCTGGGTCTCCTGGATGTACTGGTAATACAAAGGAACTAATTATATATATATTATTACAGAGACATACCTGCCTTTCTAAGAGCATGAAGGATCTAAAGAGATTTTGCAGGAAAAAAAGAAATGGGAAGCTCTTTCACTAAACTTATAAAGCTTTAAATTTATCAATAAAGGGCTGTACATCCTGGGGGCATTTGGTAAATGATTTATTTACTGAGGGGGTGATTTCTTAGCCTCCAATCCATGGCAACAGAGCAACTTTACATTTCATGATGCATATTCAGATCATTATTATTAATGCTCATATTTTAATAGAGACATTTGTAGTTTTTTTTTAAATGAAGTTTACTGAGATAAACTATTTTGGTAGGATATAAAACTTAGAAATAATGGTGTGAAATTACACAGCTTTTTAATAAAGTGTATTATTTAAGCTCTTGATTACATGATCAATCAACAACTATTTATTTAGTTATGTGAGGTTTCATTCGACTGAGCAATAATTATAGTTTCTTTCAAGTATGTGAAGACAGGCTTCATAAAATAATGATCAAAGGATGAATTAATGTTGAGTGTATGGGTGGGATGTAGGCATTTCAGCAAAAGTGAGAACATAGTAAATGTACAAAAAAACAACATCTCTGTTAACGTGCCAAATGCTGGGTGGCAGGCTTCAGTAATTAGCAAACAGAGGAGTGGTAAACTCTGACTAAGATGGGATGGGAGAAGAGGAGAGACAAGAAGGAGGGAAGGAGGGAGAGAGGGAGATAGTGACAGAAGAGATTATAACTGACTTTTATGGAGCATTTACTATGTGCCAGTCACTGTCCTCAATGCTTTATGCACATTGCCTCATTTAATTCTTACAGGAATTCTGAGAGAAAACAGACATTTTGAGAGGGTACTCAGCGAGCGAGTAACAATCAGGATTCAAACCCCATTTTGTCAGATTTCCAAGTCCAGGCTGCTAAGTCCTGTTTAATGTCAGTTAGGGGACTCCTGGGCCTTCCCGACAAACACCCTTGGTGTCATGGGAATCCTGTATCAGCAGTGCCCGAGTCCCTGGGAATCTCTCCCACTGTTCTCCACCAGCAGTGAGGAAAACCCAGTTCTTTCTGAGGCAAAATCAGACTGTTAAGGAGTACTCTGAAATGACTCATCCTTGTTATGGTATCGTCCCCGGCTGGCATTTGCATAAATAATATCAGCACAGTTGGATTCTTAAACCAGCAGAGCTCTAGAAAACCCGAGACCCAGTAGCCATCTCCCTAAGGGGATTGTGATGTCACCTCGTAAATTCGGCTTCAGGGAGAAGGGAAAGGGGGGGTGGATGGGCAAATGTCATTCACTGAAGGTCTTCAACATGCCAGGAGCTGGGCTACATCTCCTTCAGCCCTCTCAGCAATCCTAGGAGGGAGCTGAGGTGATGATCTCCATTAAATGAGATTCAGGAGGTTAAATAATTTGGCCAAGGTATCAAATGATGGAATGAGAATTTGGAGTTAGGATTCAAACTCAGATCTGTCTTATTCTCTCCGTTAGTCCTAAACCTTGAGTTAGTACCTAGACTGAGTTAGTACATGGACTGAGTTAGCATACTTTCAACAGCCTGACAACATGGAGTTATTATGTCTCCATAGTTTCTTTTGTCACATGAAAATCATAGGTTTAAAGAGAGAATGCAGTACCATTATTCAAAACTTCGTTGATCAGTGTTTTTCCTTTTCCTGATCACCTTGGGACCCTCAAAATAAAACAAAATGTTCATTTAGTATCAAAAATGATAAATACATTCCAAACAAATCCTTCTATCAAAGCCAAAGAAACCAGTGACAGTTCCATTTGTAAGAAAAAAAATGGCCATCCACTAATTTTATTAAGACAAAAGTTGAGCTAATTAAAACATAAGGCTTGTCATTAGTTTATTCTATTTGAGACTTTGCCAGTGGGTTCATTTTTAATTTTTCCCGTTAAAGGAGATCATCTGAGAGGCTGGATAAGCAGAAGTTCCTGGTAGTTATAGAACAATACAAGGACCTTTGTTAGTGAATGGATATAGTCCAGCAAGTTTAAAGTGAAGGGAAATTCCACATGCAGAGTCTTGTTGATAGTTTGGAGCTGGGTTGGAGATGGAGCTGTTTTCCAGTTAGGTGCTAAAAGACTCCTCAGTGCCAGGAGGTGGAATGGTATGTCCAATCCACAACCCAGGGGTGACTCTCCAGCCTCTGGAGCCCTGCCGAGTCTGACAAAAAAATTAATTTCTTGAAGCAAGCACAAATTTGTTGGCCACAAATCATTGCCCTGTTCATTTGCTAGGTCTATTGCTGATGTACCACATTAGAGCCATCCTTCATCAATATAAAAGGCTCAATGTCTTATACCCCAGGTTAGCATCAGGGGACTGGAATAATTCATCTGGAATCTCAGAGGCCCAGAGCTGCAAAACTCATTTGTATCTCTTTTGGTTCTCCAATTTAAGAGTTCCAGAAGGAAGGAAAATTCTACTCTTTGGGAGTGGCCATGTGCTTTAGTCTTTCAAATATCTGGTTCTTAAAACCAACTTGAAAGCATTCCTTATGGGGTCGGATAGTTCAAAACTCTATAAAACATTATTAACTATTTAACTATCATCTGTGTTGCTCTATCTCTAACATAACAACTGCACACAGCTAGGCAGATAGTAGAATTGATAAACAAGGAAACTTAAAACTTTATCACCTCTAGTCAACAAATGCAAATAATCCCTCCTGTTCCATCCTATTAGAACCACATTTTTCACTTTGATTTTTTGCACAGCAGTGCATAATTAGAGTTATTCTGTGTCCTGGAAAGAACAGCAAGCCAAGAGTTGTCTGATCCCACTCAGTTGTTGGCTCTATGAAGGAATCATTATGAAAATTTGCAGCCTCAGTGTCTGGGACAGTATCTGGCATATTGTAGCTACTCAGTAAATATGTGTTACCTGAATGGGTTAATATCAACTAGCACCGAACACATAATACTGATACCAATAAGAGAAGTTAGGCTGGATTTCAGGATAATCTCTTATTCAAAATTGGAACAAAATAACCATGCTAACAAAGTAGGGAAGAATGGTGAATGAGTTAATTTTAGTGCTTGGATGCTTGCGTAGGAGATAGGACCAGCCTGGTCTGTGGGCTGGAAACTGGTTAATGGATCACTCATAGAGAACAGCACCGATAATCTTGTTTAGCCATTGGTTGCATAACCCTTTTATTGGTTCTGGGGTCTATCCAAAAACCTTATGCTAAACCAGATCCAAAAATTGATCCAGAGGTCACTGCTGGGGAGTAAGGGGTGATCAAAGATTACTTCTTTTTGATGTGGCTAGGCTGGCTGGGTGAGGATGGGGACCTTATCTGTGTAGATATTCAATAAAGGTCTGTTTAATGAATGAATGAGGGGGCAAATGAGGGGAGTAGCCAAACTCCTTTTGGCTTTGCCACTCTCACATCGTCTAACTGGCTGGAATCTCTGGTCTAACTGGTAGAGGAGAGCTGAGGGCTAAATGAGTTCATATCTCTTTCTCACCCTCAAACCCTGAAAAGGCAGACAGTCTTAAAGGCTCCGGTCTGGAGTAGGAAGAGAAGTTGAAAGGAAATTAAAAGAATGAAGAAAAGAATGAATAATAGGAACACACACACACACACACACACACACACACACACACACACACACACACACTCAGGGCATTGATTACCCTTTAGATTGGGGAATCTGATTTTGGTTGCTAGAACAGAAACACAGTCATCTTCAGACCTGCATTCATTCTCCCAGTATGATGGCCTCTCAATATTCCGATTTAAGATCAAAGGTGCTAGTTGAACTCTTATGGTGAGTGTTTGAATGGAATGAGCCTACTGAGTCCCCAAGTTCCATGACGTGGTATCTGAAATAACCAAGCAATTGCCTCCATTCCATAATCCTTACAGAAAGCACATTTGCATATTTTTGTGTGTGGGCACCATGGCTGGGTCCCAGCAGTCGGCCCCTGTTGGGATTGGGGGTGGGCGGGAGTGACAATCCCCGGCTTGTGTGTGGGGGCTGAGGGAGCTCCTACTCACCCTTTCCTGTTTTTCTTTGAATGCTCTCCTCAGGTTGGGTGGGCTCAAAACACTTTCAAAAATTTTCCACCGCTCGGCTGTTTCCTCAGCTGTTCTGTCTCTCCTGTGTGGAGAGAAGTCAGCAGAACTGTGGGTGGAGGAGGGAAAACTGAGAGAAATATAGTACAGGGATTAGCTGTGTGGGCTGTGTGCAGAGAGAAGCTGTGTACTGAATGACAAATCTGTGAGACTCAATACACCACAAAAGTAGTCGGTAGTGAACTTCCTGCTCCCCTCCCTGGCTGAGGCTGTAGGGGTGTGGAGACCTTCTCTGGGTCCCCTTCCCCAGAAGCATCCCAAGGAGCTGGGCTCTGGTTGCTGGGCCCGTAAGATCACATTCTTCCTGCTTCCAGCTTTCAGGGCCACATGTGGTGGGGCAGGGAAAGAAATGTCTGTCACAGTTGGGTTTTCCAGCTGGAGACACCTGCAGCTCTGTCTGCATATTAAGGACAAATAAGGGCGAGTTTTCTAAAGAACTTAGTACCTGAGCAGGAGATGAAGAATCCCAGCATTTCTTTCTTTTTAAAAAAACTTTGTACTAAGTTTTCAGCTGGATAGGTTGACCAATGGTCAATGGCAAATGATTTGACCTTCCCAACCTGTAGACAGAAGAGACAGTTCCTGCCCCTTGCTTGCTTTTCGGGGTGACAGGAGGATCGCTGGCATGAATGGGCCAAAATTCATGAGTATTCAAGAGCTAATAACCAATCTTTTTATGTTTTCCTGTTTTCCAGTTTTCCTGACCCAGGTGATATCCCTCAGCAGGGAGCCCTTGGGAGAGCGAGCTCTGGGATGATTTCCACCCCTCCCCACCCCAGTATTTTTGACATTCAGCTTTTCCTAAATGAAATCTTTCTTCCCAAAGGAATCTGATTTAACTGTGATCATTTAGGATCCTATATACCTCCTGGTTGTGTAGTAAAACTTCAGTCAATGAAAACCCAGGCTATTCCTTCACTTCTAACTTACGTTCTGTCAATTTCCAAAAGTATTCAAGTTGTTCACATTAAAAGACCCAGACATCATAGAACCACTAGAAACACTCCTGTAAGAACAAGAGCCAGATCATGCAGGGGTGAAGAGGATCGTATCAGAAAGGCCAGGTTAAGAACAGTAGCTCAATGGAACAGAAAATTTAAATCTGAACTTCCTGGTAGCTAAGGTGAAAACAGGAGAGAGGGGGGAGACAGCAAGAGGGAGAAAGAAAGAGATTACATAACTCATCTTTTTATAAAAAGGAAGCATAACATTTCACTAGGAGACAATTATATTTCTTGACATTCAGCTCTAAGATGAATTTTTCATGTAGATCTTTATATAAGGGCTATTGAACAAGATAATAGTGATTGTCTTTAAGAGCAGTTTTACAAAAGATGCAAAAACGTTCCTGATGTAATCATTTTTAAACTGGATCTGAAAGCATAAAGTTAAATCACCATTCTGGGCAGGCAGTTCTATGGGGACCTCAAGTAATTGTCCACATATGTGGCCTTGGAGTGGTAAAGGAGATTTTGGAGAATCCAGCAGAATGGATGTTACTAGGCTCCTGGGATTCTCTGCCTGAAATAGATATGGTATCATTCAGGCTCTGGAGGGGAACTACAGAGAAAACAAAAATCCAGGATCATTCTGCTGGAATCCTTTGGCTCACTTGGATTTTGTGAGAGATTTAATTACAGAAAAGCCTAAATCTCATGGTTGGCAGCATTCAACCTTGTGTTTCTATGCTATTATGAACTAATAGTGATGTTTAGTTAACACCGAATCTCGTAATATCCTCATTTATCCGAAGAAAAATAGTCCTGTTCAAAAATTTTTATTTACCAAGCTTTAAGAACAAAAATCAATATGTAAAGAATCTTCTTCTTCTTAATCCTGATTTAACCAAAATGTTTCATCTTAAAACACAAAGTTCCATGTTTGCAGGTAGTTAAGCCTTTTAAAAATGGCTTCCAACAGCAACAGTTAGTTCTTGCGTTTAGTGGGACAGTTGGATAGCCACACGTGGATTTTTCTTCTTTTTCCTATTCCTCCCCTGCCCACCTCTCCTCACCCCCCATCTTATGAGTATGTTTCCCAAACCTAACTGACCATAAAAATCACCTGGGCTGCTTGTAAAATCTTAGACTCACAGGCCCCCTTAAGAGGTTCTGATTCAGAAGGTCTAATGTGTCCACGCAGGTTTGGGAAATGCTACTTTACTGGCCCAGCAGTGTACTCTGTTCACAGTTCTCACTGAATGGTGTTGACTGACTGGCTGAATGTAGGTGCGGCCAACAGGAATGCTAGCGAGAACCCACTGTGTTTTTAACAAACAATTCATATTTAGCCATCTGTTGTGCACTGCAGTGACAGCACCATCCGTAGGCTGCTTCCAGGAGTAATGGCACTGGATTCCTCCATATTGTTTGTACACACACCGCCCCCCCTCCTCTGGGGAGAAAACATGCTTAAATCTAGGTGCTAGACACGGTGGTGCAGAGGCAGGCACTCCTCAGGGTTACCAGCCCCTCAGATGACCTGAAGCCCACGTACACTCCTTGCTTCCATCCCACACAAATTGTCGAATTATCGAATTCCTAGAGAAGCTACTTTACAAAATTCAAATTAATGTGTGCTCTGCAAACACGTTCAACCAACTCCTGAGCTTATAATACAGCTCTAAAAGTAAATTATTTAATTGATTTTGGGTAATATGTACATATGGTACAAATTCAAAGATACAAAAGGGATACAGTGGAAGTTAAGTCTCCTTTCTATTTATCTGTCACCTACTCAGTTTTTCTCCCTGGAGGCAATTACTA
Source organism: Eumetopias jubatus (assembly GCF_037043125.1). Lineage (NCBI taxonomy): Eukaryota > Metazoa > Chordata > Mammalia > Carnivora > Otariidae > Eumetopias > Eumetopias jubatus. Next base: position 60,356,399 of record NW_028274811.1, read on the forward strand.
TTACCCGATTCATATTTATCCTTCCAGGTAGTCTGTGCATATACAAACATCTATATTTTTTTTCAACAAATGGTAGCATCCTGTAGATATTCTACCACCTTGCTTTTCTTGTTTAAAAATATTTCTTGGTGAGTATCCCAAACCAATACATTTAGAACTGCCTCAGTTTTAAAAACAATTCCATTATATTCTGTTTTAAGATATAATTTGATTTATTTGACCAATTGAAAGGTACTTAAGCTGTTTCCATTTTCTTGCTATCACAAGCAATGCTTTAGAAAAAACCTTGTATATCATTTCACACGTGTACCAGGATATATGTAAGATAAAGTCCTAGAAATAGATTGGATAAAGGTATGTACATTTTGGATTTTGATAGATATTACCAAACTGTTTCCATAGAGGCTGTAGTTGTTTTGCACACAGGATAGCAGCATATAAGAGTGCTTCCTTGCCTACACAGGGTATGATAAAACTTTTGATCTTTGACACTTGATAGGTAGAAGACGGATTCTTATTATAATTTCAGTGTGCTTTACTACTATTAGGTTGAACATCATTTCATATGTTTCAGAATCATGTACTTCTTTTCTGTGAACTTCTCATTTCCTGTATCCATTTTTTTCCTGTTGGACTGTAGGTTTTTTCTTATTGATTTGTAGAAGCTCTTTGTTTTTTAAAGAACATTAGCCCTCATCTACAACATGAGTTGCAAATTGTGTTGAAAATTTTTTGCCATGCATATTTTTTCTTGATGGGTAGTTGATATACAATATTATATTAGGTTCAGGTATATAACATAGTGATTCAACATTTATATACCTTATGAAGTGATCATAATAAATCTAGCTATCATCTGTTAGCATACAAAGTTATTACATACTATTAGCTACATTCCCTATACTGTACATTGTATCCTCATAGCTTATTTATTTTATAACTAGAAGTTTGTACCTTTTCATCCCCTTCCCATATCTCACCCATGCCCCCCCAACCAACCTGACAACCGTCAGATTGTCCTCTGTATTTATGAGTCTGTTTCTGTTTTGCTTTGTTTGCTCATTTTTTTTAGATTCCATATATAAGTGAAATCATATGGAATTTGTCTTTCTCTCTTTGACTCATTTCACTTAACTTTATACCGTCTAGCTCTATCCATGTTGTCACAAATGGCAAGATCTCATTCCTTTTATGGCTGAGTACTATTCCAGTGTGAGGTATATCTGTATCTAGGGCTAGATCTGTATAGAGATATATCTCACATCTTCTGTAATCCATTGATGGACACGTAGGCTGTTTCTATGTATATCTTGGCTATTGTAAATAATGCTGCAGTGAACATGGGGGTTCAGATATCTTTTCAAGTTAGTATTTTTGTTGTTCTTTGGATAAATGAAATTTTATTTCATTTTATCAAATTATCCAATTTATTCAAATTATCCAGAAATGAAATTGATAGATTGTATGGTTGCTCTGTTTTTAATTTTTTGAGGAAACTCCATACTGTTTTCCACAGTGGCTGCACCATTTTGCATTCCCACCAAAAGTGTAAGGGGGTTCCCCTTTCTCCACATCCTCACTAACACTCGTTATTTCTTATCTTTTTGATACTAACTATTCTAACAGATGTGAGTGATAACTCACTATAGTTTTGATTGGCATCTCTCTGCTGATGAGTGATGCTGCATGTGCCATGGATATTTGCAAATGTTAATTTAGTTGAATTTATCAATCTCTTTTTAAAATAGCTTTAACTTTTGTCTATTTAAAAATCCTCTTTCTCATGTTTTTTGTAGTATCCAATGATTTAATTTTTAAAAACTAGATCTTTTATCATCTGAAATTTATTTCAGTAGAAAGTGTGAAATTAGTAATCCAACTTTATTTTTTAAGTATGGCTATCCAACTGTCCCACTAAGAAAACCCATCATTTTCCCTTCTGATTTGAAATACTTCCATTATTATACACTCAAGAGCCTATGTTTGGCTCTATTCCTGACCTTTAGAATGTGTAGTCTGTTCTGTTGATCCATCAGTTTATGCCCCAGTGCCATGCAGTTTTCATTATCATAGCTTTATGATTTAGAATTCTTGGTAGGTTAGGTTGCCCCTGCATGACTTTTTTTTTTTTTTAAGATTTTATTTATTTGAGAGAGAGAGAGAGAGAGAGAGAGAGCACAAGTGGGGAGGGGAAGAGGGAGAGGGAGAAAGAATCTGAAGCAGACTCCGCACTGAGCACAGAGCCTGAGGCGGGGCTCCATTCCACGACCGTGAGACTGTGACCTGAGCTCAAACCAAGAGTCGGATGTTTAACCAACTGAGCCACCCAGGCACCCCTATGACTTTTTTTTTTTAATTTTATTATGTTATGTTAATCACCATACATTACATCATTAGTTTTTCCCCTATGGCTTTTTTTTTTAAACTCATGTCTGTAACTCCAACTTATGGGAACGCTATTAGTATTTTCCCATTAAGCATTAGGTCCTAATGGTTTTTTTACTTCATAAAGACCCTTTTCAATTCCCATGTGAAATGATTCTTGCCCCACTGTGCATGGTTAGTTCTGTCAAACTTTTCAGTTGTGTCTTGTGAAAACTAAAGAATGAAAGGTCTCAAGCTACAAAGGCCTTCATAATATTGGGCAGACGTTGCCTTCTAGTGGCTTCCACTCATTAGCTTTCTGAAACAACAGAAGAGGGGAACGGTCTCATTTATTATTTCGGATTTCTGAGGAGACAGTGGGTCTTCTTGAAATAGTTTCTCTCTGCTTTACAGCATTGGAGTTTAACAAATGTCCTTTGTACTACCAATGGAGAGACGAGCAGGTTGAGAGTCTTTCAAAGGCCTGCTGGGCACAGAGTGCTGGGTTTGTACTCTGTGGTATGCTTATGCTCCACTGGCAATCAGCCAATTGCTGATGAGTCAGGGTTTCTAGATGCTTCTTTGCCCTTGTGTTCCTGAAAACTGCACATATACAGCCATCTCTTTCCAATGCACTGTGGCACTTGTAGGGAGAATTCCACACCTGTGACCCAAAGTCACTCCATTTGGGTCACATTTCTTACTGTCTTTTGAATTTTACTCTTGGCTTAAGCCTTCTAACATAGATCAGTCATGTTACTGATGAGGCTAACATCCCTTCTTACCTGAGCACCAACAACTTGCTGTGGTTGCATCTGTGATGTCATCACTTACCTCAATTTGGATATCCTTTGAATCTTAATCTTAATCCTACTGCAAACTATACTTTGAATAAGGTATGTGGATACAGGTGCAGTTACGACATTTTTGTTTTCGAAATTAAAAAAATTATAATCTGTGGAAGTGTGCCCCCTTCAGATTTCAAATTCCAAAATTTTTAAGGTTTTCATTTGGCTAAAAAGCAGGGAGAGCTAATATGAGGACTTTTATGATATTCAAGTGAGGTCAGACAGTGAAAAAGACATGGAAGTAAACCATTGGTTTGTGAGCTTTTTTGCTTTGTTCCTGCTGCTGGAACATAAGATGGCAACCTGTCAACAATAAAACTCTAGGACATCTCATGTTACTTTCGTTCTCAAGCCTGGTGCTTGTGTTTCAGATTCAGTGAGGGTATTGTGCACATCTGTCAAGTCTGCACGACCTGTTCACACACTGAAAGCAGGATCTGATCGCATATTCTGACTTCAATACCATATAAACCTTCATTCTTTCAGTGAGTGATAGATAAGACATAGGATTCAGTTGACCATATATATGGAAATCTTTCCTTGACACCCTTGATAAAACTGAAACGCAAACACTTACCCCTAAACCAGTATTTTTGGTATTTAACAACCTCATCGTGACAAAATGAAGCCAGCATGTTATATCCCTTCCCTGGAGCAGAAATTTCCTCACCTAGTCTTGCCACTCCCACTCCCCCGCCCCCAGACTTCAGGGTAATAGGGCCTGGACACGTGATAACTGATTGATAGACATTTATTTGTTTAATGGGTGAATGAAATAAATTCAGTTCAGGCGCTAGTATGCTTACAGAAACAATAATTTTACTGCTTGTTATAATGAATGTATATTCAAGCCATCTCTTCAGTCATCGATTTAAATAAGATAAGCAATACATCCACCCTGGAATAATATTCTAGATATCAGTTGGGAATTACATTCTCAATCAAAGGACATGGTTTTTCATTAACGAACTGAAGCATAATTAGTTGTCACTGAACATGTGGCTCAATGATTCTGGCGCGGCTAAAGATAGTACTTGCGGAGGACCTGGTCCGGTGGTAGGTTCTGAAATAACAGCTACTAATGTTCGAGGAGTTTCCAGCCGCCTCTTTCACTCAGGATGCTAAATAGCGCATGCGCAAACAGGCGACGTCTGCTCCCCACCCCCACCCCCTTCTTTCCGAGGAATACGCTGGGTGTTTTTTCACTTTTAGGCATGGTGGGGGCGGGCACTGTGACCTTTCTGCTTTTAAAAACCTTTCAATTAGTTTGTTTTCTCAATCAATGATGCTTTTTTCCTTTTTCTTATTCTCCATAGTGTTCTCTAAGGCAGTGGACTGAGAAGTGCAATAGTCAACAGAAGTAAAAATGACCTGCAGAAAATCTTTGATTCTGACACGTTTGTAGTACATTGTTAGTAACAAACGCAAAGAAAAACGAAGACAAATAAGCAAATAAACAGATTTAAAAAACCCCTAACCTTGTGAGAATGGACAGGAAGGGTGTCGTACTGTTGTTCTCACCATTATCCCACGCATAGCTCCCGGGAACAGGGCCCAGGCACAAGCACTCGGATTAGGAATTCTTTCATTAGGAAGGAGCCTGCCTCCTAACTCTGCCCAAAGCCTCTCCAAATGGAGGCGGAAAAAATGAGCAGTTGAGTAATTTATCTGTATAAATGCTCTAGGCCATGATATCAAGCAGATTAAAGAGAATAGAAAAGAGGCACATGACTACTTCAGTTCCCCGGCCAATTCAGAGAGCTCCATCTTCAAATCCAGCAAGTCTCACTGTGTTTAAATGGTTTGGCTGTGGCAAGCCGCTGCCAATTAAACACTACTACCAGTACTTTTATTTTAATATACATGGGAGATTAAGAAATAGCAACTTTGGAAATTTTATTTGGCAATTAGGACTCTGTTTTCTTGCTGGGATTAAGCTTGCCTTAAAAGGTACAGTCTTCTCTAGGGATCTTCTGTTTCTGTAACTTTAGTGGCTTTTGTTTGATGGCCGTGTCCAAAATCATCACTCACCTTAAGTTTTCTGCTCTTCCTGATCTTCTAATTAGATAATTAGCATCCTTTGTATTATTGATGGCTTAACATCATCTTAATCCAGAAGTGCCCTCGTAGGCAAAAGTTGATAAAGAAAATAATATATTCTTAGAGACTCACTAACCACAAAATTAGTCTGTTTTCTGAATTTAAAAAAAGGTTTGGTTTATTTCAAAGAGCATTCTGGAAGGCATATATTTGACAAAGTTGACAAAGGTAGAAGTGATTTGACAAAGTAGTCTTAGTGGACCATGACCATTTTGTAGAATCTGGCTTGCTAACTCAGTGGTTGCCAAAAGGGAAAAATTAGTTATTTGTTGTTAATAAAAGATGTTCATTCATGACAGGATTGAAATATGATGAGTTATTTTAGCATGTAACCTTATATTTAAAATTATTTCTCTTTTGTATTTAGATCATTCTCTGGAATTAAAGGACTCCAGCTGAAAGTTAACCTCCAACCCAATGACAATTACTTTTTCTACGTGAGAGCCATCAATGCCTTTGGGGCAAGCGAGCAGAGTGAAGCGGCTCTCATTTCCACCAGAGGTACTTTCTCCTTCACACGCACAACTACTTCCAAGCCTTTACATTCCTTGCCTTCTACCACCTAGAGAAGACACTCCAGAAGGCCACTTCTTAAAGCCTCAACCTCTTGGCAGTGCTAGGTTTTTGACATGAGGATCCAAGATGGGTCAAAGACCAAGATGTTTCTTTTTCTGGTTTAAGAGGTTCTCAACCTTGGCTACCCATTAGCAATTAGTCAGGGTACTTAAAAAATACTGATGCCCAGCCCCCTCTCCTGGAGACCCTGATCTAATTGATCTGGAGATGGTTTTTGACATGTGTTTTTAATCTCCCCAGATGATTCTTGTTTGGCTCACAATGAGCTATAATTAATGGGTATGTTTTGAGTGTATGTTGGGGACAGTGGGATGGAGATATTCTTCTTTTATTACACTGTAAACTCCATGAACAAGCTTCCAGTATTATTCTTCTGTTTATTTTTGGTGCTTAGCACATGGTTTGTGCCAATTAATGTTTGTTGAATAAATGAATGAATAACTTAAGGAAGCGATAAAGCTGTTCAGTGACATTTTGGAGAAAATTGCCAAATGATGCCAATAAAAAAAGTGCTTGGCTGTTCTCAATTATTGTGAAAAGAAGTGAGAAATGGCAAGGCAATCATTTTTTTATCTTATCCTAGACCCAAAGATGGCAGAAGATTGAGGGTGGTACATTAAGTGATTTGCTTAACCAGCCAAAACTTGTGCACAGGCCTTGTTTGTGATGTGGTCAGGGCCAGCCTGATGTTTATGAGAGAAGACATGAGAGCTGCCTGCCCAGAAATATCCCCCCCCGGTCCCAATATGGTGCCCGCACCTTCCACTGTTAGAACCACTCCTTTAGCTTACACCAGATTCAGGTTCGGTAGGTCTGGGATGGGGCTGGAGATGCTGCATTTCTAGGCTCGTTTCCGGGTGATGTAGATGCTGCTGGTCCAAGGAGCATACTTCGCATAGCAGAGGGAGGGAGCTCTTGTACAGGAGGTGACCTGCAGCCCCGGCTCGAGGTAAGCAGCCACTGACACTCACGCACACCTTAGCGTGGATGAGATTTGCAGCCTGCGGATCCGAAAACACTTGAGAGGGACAGTTTGATGTCAGGGGAGAGGAAGAGTAAGGTCTGAAATGTGGTGCTTGACCCAGGGACAGCACTTACCATTGTGGTAATGTTATAATCCTATTTTCTTCACTGCGACAGGAACCCGATTTCTTCTGTTGAGAGAAACGGCTCATCCTGCTCTGCAGATTTCGTCAAATGGGACAGTGATCAGCTTCACTGAGAGGAGACGGTTGACAGAGTAAGTAGGGGGAGGCCCCTTGTGCCTCAGCAGTAGAGTTTTCTGACATGTGTCCTTCTGGTGTGGCCTCCCCTGAGCATATCCTTGGTTTAGTGGACATGCCTGGGAGTATGGCATCGAATATCAACATGAGCACACCCATTCGGTTCTGTTGCGGTTCAGCACGAGGGAAAAAGTGACAGTAGTTCCTAAGTTGGAGCAGTGTCAATATTTGTATTGCAAACACAGGCACAGATGGTTGTGTTTAAAACATCGGCTGTTTTCAGGTGCCATCTCTAGTTTAATGAAAAAGGAGTCCAGGCTAATTCTTCTTTTATTTTCAATAGCAAACCAGGTTTTGTGTCCAACCACTTGAGAAGAAACAGAGGAGAATGACATTCTGTTGAGTTTCTAGTTCTGGCCACATGTAGGACTTTCAGATTTTCAGACTTTCTTGTCCCTCCCCACCCGGTAGCTCCCACAGAAAAGAGCATTAAAGAGCTGAAAGCTGAGGGCACCGTGGGGAGACGGCTCTGCAATTTGCCAGCTATCTTTCCTGGTCATTTTGAGCGTCAGAACAGTCATGTGGGAGGAAGTCGGTGAAAGGCTTTGGAAAAGTGTAAAAAAAGTGATTTCAAAAAATCAAAAAAGAAAAGAAATAGACTGGAAGTTGGTAAGAGTTCAGAGATAATAACCGATGATAACTGTAATGTATCTCATAGAATTGTATTTATTAGTAACCCGAAAATTAGCTCATAAATATCAGGCAGTCAGGCTGTGCTCAGGGAGTGAGGGGCTGTCAGTATCCACCTCTTTGGAAGGAGGTTATTGGGTAAAGACATGAGAAAGTGAAATACATTCCTTTGCATTAATCATTTTCTCATCTGTTAAAAAGGAGAGGGTGCTGAGTATTAACACTGCTTAAATTAAAAACGCTTCCTTGCTGTCTCAGCCGTTTCAAAGCAAAATGGAGCAATACGTGCAAACAAAGTCACCCATCCGCAGTCCAGAGTGCTTGGGTTCATTTCCCAGTGCCTGTTCTAAAGATAGCTAAGGCGAGGCAAAAGGAGACCTTTCACCAACCTCTCAGGTACCCTGCTACAATCCGAGGAGGCCAGAGTCCCCAGGACTGTTGACCACAGCTTCTGTCAAGCACACTCATCACATCTGGTCAGTTCTGTGCTCTGCTCTGGCCTCCCCGGCTGTCTTGGCGCACAAGAGCTGCCCCTCGTTTGGTCTCTGTGCCCAGTAAGGTCAGCAAACACGGGAGGGAACTCACTGTTAAAGAAGGTGTTGGAGACTCCTCCTCCTCCCCCTCTCCCTATCTTCAAGTTTTGGGGAAAAAAAACTTTGCAGGTTATGCTCTCTTGGAACCCCGCCTGCCTCTGTCCTATTTCCTCACTCTCCTTGAAAGCAGAGATGGTGCCCTTTCTTTTTCTCCCACAATTATCCTGGTTATTTCCTGGTTCTTAGCTCCCTCAAGAGATGCAGTGCACTAGACGTGCATGTTGCACATGGCAGTGGCAATACGTCAAATGCAGGCTGAGAGTTTGTGGAGTTCTGTGGTGGTCAGGTCAAAGTTGGGGGCACAATGAACAACAAATGTCTTTAGTCAAATTCCAACGGTTTCCAAGGATAAGAGTCCTGCGTAGATTGTGTGTGACCTTGTGCATGTTGGTGTTTATGAGAGAAACGCTGGTGATTCCTGTGCTAGGCTTAATTGCATCCACTTTGTCTGCAGCATCCCATCAGTGCTGGGCGAGGAGCTGCCTGCGTGTGGCCAGCATTACTGGGAAGCCACGGTCACAGACTGCCCGGCTTACCGACTTGGCGTCTGTTCCCGCTCGGCGGTGCAGGCTGGTGCCCTGGGACAAGGGGAGACTTCGTGGTACATGCACTGTTCTGGGCCGCAGAGGTACGTTGGAGCCCTGCCCTCCCTTCTTGGTCAAAGGGTCATGAGTTGCTGTGTAGGTAGAGGTCTCTGAGGCACCTAACAGATAGAATGCCACTTCCCTGCCCAGGTCTGAGCCAATAAAGAGAGAAGACAAAAGCGTCAACTATAGGAAGACCAAACTATTACCCCGATTACTGAGGAAGCCAGTTTTAGTGAGTGTGGTTCATATCTGAGGGAAAAGAGGTTTCTTTTCTTTCTTTCTTTTTTTTTTTTAAGATTTATTTCTTTATTTGAGAGAGTGAGCATGTGCATGCATGCACGCCCTCAAGCTGTGGCAGAGGGAGAGGGAGAGAGAGAATCCCGAGCAGACACCATACTGAGTGTGGAACCTGATGCAGGGCTCGATCCCATGACCCTGAGATATGACCGGAGCCCAAACCAGGAGTCAGAAGTTCAATCGACTGAGCCACCCAGGCACCTTGGGAAAGGAGGTTTCTTATATTGAACCCTAGTAACAGACTTGTGCCCACCCAGACCCTAGGCTAGGCCAGCTTCGGCACCCTGCAGGGCAGAGTTGGTCCCTGGAGAACAAAGAAGGATAGGTGCTTCAGCTGGAAGCTCATACTCCAGAGACAGGGAAAAGGAAGGAACCTCCAGGCCACGCATGGCCAAGTTTTCCTTCTAAACTCACCTTGGGATGGGGAGGGGACAAGGGTAATACTAAAGAGCTCCCTCCACAGAGGAGTCAACAGGAGTGAGAAAGCAAGTGGGTCCCCAATACCTTCCCCTCATTGGTTTATATCAGGAAATGGTAAAATATAGCCCACAGACCAAATATGACCACTGCTTGTTTTGTAAAATTGTATTAATAGTTTTACTGGAATGCAGTCATCTCGTTTGTTTACGTATTTTCTGTGGCTGCTTTTGCATTACCCCCAAAGCCTAAAATATTTACTATCTGCCCCTTTACAGAAAAAGGTTGCTAACTGTTTAGTTGGTTAATGTGAAGAAACCATAACCTATGTTAGTCTCAGAGGGCTAAGGCAAGCATGGGATGATCTGAATATGCTCACAGGGTGGGCTTTCTTAGAAACCTGACTTGAGTCCTGGCCCCATCCTTGACTAGCCTCCTACGGGCTATTCACTGGAAGCTCAGTGAACCCTTAGAGCATGCCCGAAAGGCCTCATCTATCTTGCCGGGGACAGTGACACCTGGCTGCTACATTTTTGGGTTGTGAGGATCACATAAAGACAGGTACAGGGAAGAGTCTTGAAATTGTAAAGTATCATAAAATGTGAGGCATTATTCAAATGTAATGCTTTAAAAAGGAAGACTTCGATGCTCACAAGTTCCCAGAAAAGGGCCCACAGATTGGGATTTTGCATATCTCTGGCTGTACATTTCTCCCTGCATCCTACTTGACACAGTTTGATTTTCTGACATGGTTCATAAGGACACTATCTCCCAGAGCTATTTAAAGTCACATTTCATCAAGTCAGAGCAATTATGATAATTGATGTTCATTGCTGCGCAATGCTTAAGGACCTAGCCCCTACCCAGAGTCGAAAATCTCTCAACCCCAGAATTTATAATGAATAGATTTAGAACTAGAACTAGATACAGATTTCATAAAAATTTCCCTAGACACTTGAACCTTTAAAACCCCCAAACCAAAGACTAGCCTCCCGTAACAAATTCCTGGACTCTAGAAAACAGAATTATATCTTGTCAACAGGTTCAACAAGCTTGGTCTTTCAGGCCCAGACTAGGCCCCGTGGATCCGGGGAGGAAGAGTGTGCCTATCGGTGAGCTCCCAGCACAGAGACGTCAGGCCTCAAGTGCCTTCACTTCATGTTTCAAATAGAGCACCCCTGACGTTAGGCACTGTGGTGCTCACAGGCCTGTGGCAGACTGTGGCAGACCCCCCCTCTGTGTTTCACTTTTCTGGCTTCATGATTTTAAACCAAACTGTATTACTCTTGACTCTATTTGCGTAGAATCCAAGCTTTAAGATGTCACAATTGGAAAGGAGAAATGGAGAGTCTTAGACACAGAATCGATTGGACTTCTTCCCGTCCACTCCTAAACTTTCTCCCCCTGTTCAGAGCCTCCTCACCTCCTCTACCAGGTCCGCCCCAGCCACCATGCCTGTACCCTTCAGGGGAGGTCTGCATCCACCCCACACTATCCTGTGTGGCACAACTGGCACATTTTTCTAGAACATCATTTTCATCACGTCCCTTGCCTTTTTGCTCAAAAATCTGCAAACATCAACAATGACGTCAACATTCAGGTGGGACCACGGTAAAGAGAGGAACCCAGGACTAATGTGACGAGGAAGAGGGATGAGGAGCTCTGGGTGGAGTAGCCGCCAGAGCCAAAAGGGGTCTGGACTCAGTCTGGGCCAGTAGTGAGATTCACGGGGGTGGGCCCACGTGGGCCTGGGGACTCTAGGACAGCAGTTCCAGGGTCACACAGGTGTCTAGAGTCAGGCTTCTGAATGATCTTTGAAAAGACACCAGCAGTCCCAGGAAGGGGCAGGCAAAAGCTGGGCAGGGAGTCTGGCCCCAGGCAGACAGGCTTGGTTTCAGGCCAGAGTGCAGGTTGGAGAAGGAACTAATGTGCTGGGTAGGAAATGGAGGCAGACGTAGGGCAGGGCAAATTCCAGGCCCTGCAGACCTGGTGGAGCCGAGGCTTCGAGGAATGTCTCTCCCTCCTCGGCCTGCATGGTGGGGATGGGCTCAGGGACTGATTGGGGCTGGGCCTGTGAGCACCAGGGGCCTTCTAAGCAGGGCTGGGGAAACGGCTCATTTGGGCATTCCGAACCCTCCAGACCAGTGCTGTGCAATCAGATGTTCCGTGAAGATAGAAAACTGGTGTCACAGGAGCACCTGGGTGGCTCAGTCAGTTAAGCGGCTGCCTTCGGCTCAGGTCATGATCCCCAGGGCCCTGGGATCGAGCCCCGCATCGGGCTCCCTGCTCAGTGGGAAGTCTGCTTCTCCTTCTGCCGTCGCTGCTCCCCTTGCTTGTACTCTCTCGCTTGCATTCTCTGTCTCTCAAATAAATGAATAAAATCTTAAAAAAAAAAAAAAGAAAAGAAAAATGGTGTCACAGATGGCTATTGAACACTTGAAATGTGGCTAGGAGGATGGAAGAACTGGACACCGAAGTTAATTTAATTTTAATTAATTTGAATGTCAGTGGCCACATGTGGCTAGTTGGCAATTGTGATGGACAGGGCAGGTCTAGATCCTGGCCCCTGACTTACCTATTCATGTCATGTCCGCCATGTCCTCTCCGAACCTGTAGGGCAGATGGTGACGTTCTCCATGACCTAAGGCCTTGCTCATTCGGCCACCTCGTCATTGCTCCCGCTGCCCCTGCTGGCTGGATCTCTCCCTCCTTCTTTCCCACCTGTCCAGTTCAGACCTCCTTTTGGCTGAGTATGAGCCCCTCTGCTCCCAAAGCCTTCCATAAGTGCCCAGCCTACACTGCTGCTCCCCGAGGCGGCCGCCTTTGTGTTCTGGGCCGTCAGACCCCTCATTAGCACGGCACTGGAAAGGGCCTTTGTCATTGTGTGAGCCGTGCTTACTTTCCCATCCCTGTGAACCTCTGCCCTGTCCCAGCACAGCTGCCAACTTGCCACTCCCTAAACATACCTGCACTCGAGCTTCTGGGCCTGAAGACTGACATCACAGGCCTTCAAGGTCCTCGGCTCTCTCGGCCACACCAGAGTCACTCACGTGCCTGTCAGAGTCTAAAGGCCCCGTCAGCCCCAGTGCTGCTGAGCTTTCACCCCTCAGACTCACCATCCTCCCAGACCTTTCCCTCATCTCCTCTCTCTCATTTCTCCCCTTCCCCGCTTTCAGGGCTCCAGCCTCTGTTTCTCAGACTGCCAGGAAAAAACGCCAAACTTATGTTACTTTTCGCACAGAGCAATTTAGCTGCTTCTGTTCCAACAATTTCCCCTTCCCAGCCCGGTCTCAAAACATTAATTCCACAACCACACAGGTCCATTAAATGTTTATGAACACTTTTCCAGTCTGTGCCCTGAGATGGAGCCTCAGCCCGAGTCCACATTTAAATGATCAACAATATTTTCCTCTCTGGTCAGGAGGGCCTGGGCTCTCCGAGGGCAAGGACAGTGCTCTGTGGTCCTTCATATCCCTGCCCCCCCGCCCCCGAAGGCCTAGCAAAGTCCTGGACTCACAGATACACTCAATGAATACTTGCTGAGTTCAATTTATTTGAATTGAAAAGAGAAATGACAGGCAGCCCCCCCTGGGCTGCAAGGCTGCAGAAAACATTGAGAAGATGAAAAGGAAAGTTGGTTCAGGGTAGGGGGAGCCTCTACGAAGAATAAACTTGGGCAAAAATAATGAAATTTTTTTCTTAAACTTCATAAAGGTCCTTATGTAAGTTACTAATGAATTTTTAAGCTGTAAAATTAATACATTTTATGGAAGGCAAGCCTGCAGTACTTTTTAAGATACATGGCAGCCTCAGAGGAGTTTTATTCAAAAGAATGACACACCATGAATGCGGTAGTTAAAACATGTGGGCAGCTGGGAAAGAATTAGAATGTTGAGAAAAATCACAAGGGAGGCATATGCTGGTTATTCTGGGACCGCCTCCTAATGTAGAAGGAGCAAAATTATTAAAAATGCTTGTCTGTTGGGATGAGCTATGCATTTTAGCATCTAGGAGGAATCTGGCTAAAGGATTTGGGACAACGTTTATGGCAGCTTATTATTGTGAAGTGAAATTAATCACTGAAAAATTGGTTATCTCCAAGTGATTTTCTTCACCGTGGCCTTTCAAGATTTCCAGTGTTCAATTTCCCATTCTACTTCATTTCAGATACACATTCTTCTACAGTGGCATAGTGAGCGACGTCCATGTGACTGAGCGTCCTGCCAGGGTGGGCATTCTGCTGGACTACAACAACCAGAGGCTTCTCTTCATTAATGCTGAAAGTGGACAGTTGCTCTTCATCATCAGGCACAGGTTCACTGAGGGCGTTCACCCTGCCTTTGCCCTGGAGAAACCTGGAGAATGTACTTTGCACCTGGGGATTGAGCCACCAGATTCTGCAAGGCACAAGTGATCATTGGCTTTCAGAGTTTGCCAGAGCAATCATTCACATTTCGGGGGTCTGTTGTTCTTTCCCTCGGGTGCTATGTATTATTCAAAACGTCTCCCACACATGCGCTCAGCACGTGAGCAAAACCACCAAGGAAACCTTGACTTTCTAGGTAGCGTGTGAGTAAAGAGGATGGGAAAACAGCCTCCGCCCTTTGCCTTCTATATGTGTGAGTGCTTCCCTAAATTGAAAGGATTTATACCTGATTTGGGAACCAAAGCAGAGAAGTGGTCTTCCACCTGTTGTATTGGCAAAAGGCATCCTCGGATGGACAGGTCTGAGCGAGGGGAAGGCTGTGCTAGTCCTACATCTCTGACAAGAATCATGGGCTTTTTCCCTACGAGAGAGGTCACCTCACTCCACTAAAGGATGATGTTTTCTAATCACTAGAGAAGGTATTTTAACTGTTTTAAGTTGACAACAAACTCTTTTGTAATAAGAAAAATCTTATTAATATGTACTGTAGAACATGAGTCTCTTTTCCCTGACATTTAAATGTAGACAAGTGCTAGGTATGAGAAATTTCCATTTTGTTAAATAAATGCTTAGAGTCTATAAAACAAAACATGTTATATGAACTTATTATATATAACTTATGAGCCTGGCATCTCTGGACGGGGGCACACTGCTGAGTAAATGACCATTTTACTGAGTGGCTTGCGCTCCGACTGATTTTCACATAAGATTTTTATATGTATCTTTTAAAAATCCAAACACTTTTATCCCATAGTTACAGTCAACTATAGGAAGCTAGGAATCTCTCTTTGCCAAAGTGAAATGGTTGGTCATTTTTAGATACTATATTGAAATCTCTCGAAATCTTCCTAAAATATGTGTGCAAAGTTGATAAATCTAGAAGGCATTTTGAGATGATTGCTCTTGTTTTCTAGAATATAAATACTTGGATCTTATTTACAGATTTTCTAGCATTATTAATTCATTTATTTCTTTTCATGAATCAAGAAATAATATCCTACTTTGGAGGTCTATTCTAACTTCTGTTGATTAACAGAAGATCCAAACCGGCTCTGTAACTGCCCCTTCAAAGCTATCACAACTCTGCTTTAAAATGAGAAGAGCTGGTGGCAAGGTAGATACTTAGTGAAATAGGGAGAACAATTTACTTTGTTGAGAATGTTATCTTCACTTTTGTCAGGTCTTAAAAGCGTTGCCCTCAGATTCAGAGTCATCAGCAACCCACGGTCATTATTACTTTTTCGGTGAGAATGTCATGTAATTAAAAACAGGAACAGTAGTAGCAACCACATGAATTTTAGAATCTCGGTTTGGGTTCCTCCGAAAGTAGACCTGGAGATAGAGATTTAGTGCTGGTTTACACAGGAAGTGATTCTGGAAAGCACACTGGAGGAAGTGGGGAAAATAAGACAGGAAGGGGGAAGAGCCAATAACGGGCATGTTTTGTGAGTGGGTTATTGCCACCGTGAACAACTGGGGCTCACTTGTACAGGGGGCACCCTGGAAACCATCCAGAACATGCCAGAGGTTGGTATTGAACCACTCTGTCCAACCCCAGGGGGCATTAAATTCCCACGCCCCTCTTTTCCAGGTTGTGTTACTTGCAAACACCTCTGGTCCTCAGAAAGTCTTCAGACAAAGGAAATGAGAAAGAAAGGCATCTGAGACAGAGTTGTCAGCGGACAGCTGCCTAATGCCCCTGGTGGTGCGTTCAAGTGAGCTGGGGGTGAGTTGGGGGTAGTTGGGACAGGGCACCAACAGCATGTGCCATCACGTTGGAAGCAGCCCCGGCATTAAGGAGAAAGTCACAATAATGGGAAGATCTAAGGTTGAATTAGAACTAAGTTAAAATTAGAACTAAGTTTGAAAGGAGCTGGATTCAGCTCTTTCTAGGTGATAACTTTGGGCAACTCAGATTTTTTAGTTGTGGCTTTTTCTTGGGATAATTGCAAACATCAGATTAAATAAGCCATGTGAAATGTCACAGCACTCTGTAGTTTATAAAACATCCAGACAAGGCACTCCAGAGATCCTCTCAGGCCAGCCCATTGAGTGGTCCTCCTATCTTGGAGTCCATGGCAAGTTCATGGTGGGAGACAGGACTCTGGGGCCAGGAGATCCACGTTTCAGCTGCCTTTATGCATCAACTGATAGATTTCCTCATTGGTTTCTAGGGAACTGTTCCTGTGGAGACAAGCAAAGTGAAGTTAATGCTTTTTCCTTACACGCTCAAGCAGTTCTTTCCTCCTGAGTCCATTTTTCCTTCTTCTTGTCCTTCCTCCTCACATAACACAAGCCCTCAGAGGGAGGAAAGGAAGTCAGCAAGTTTTGTCAAAATTGCTTCTCTGGAAATCTGTCAGTGGTGCTTATTAGTTTAACAACATGTATAGCACATACATGATCTCTCTTAATCTTCATCAGAATCTTGCACAGTAAAAATCGTTGACATTTTATAGATGAGGAAACCAGGCTCAGAGCAGTTAAATAACTGGTTCACACTCAGAGCCAGCAGGTGGCAGAGTGTGGATTTAGATGTAGCTCTGATCCTCAGCCAGGAGAATCAAATGATGTTTCATTTTTGCATCACAGGTTGGTTTTTCCATATATTTGTGATGTCGGAAAATTACACGTGTGTGTGTGTGTATACATACACACTCTCTCCCCCACCCGTGTACGTAAACATATGCGTGCGTACATTCATACATACCTATTTTCGTCCCTCCTGAACTGACTTCCTTCCCAAACGTCCATTTTGTTGTTGATGCTGTCATGGGTTTACCTTTGATTCTTTCTAAAGTACCAGTGACCTTAATTAGGACTCAAAAAAGTCAGTAACATTTCGTTTGTGAAGAAAAGACTTTAACACATGAGACCGCAGTGCTTCCTCTGAGAAGTATAGGGTCAAAATAAAGGAGTTTGTGGGGAAAAGAAGAAGAAATGAAGATTAATACTATGGTCCTTCTCTGTTTGCATACCCATCTGGCGGCCCTGGACAGATAGGTTCTCTGTCAGAGGTAGAAGTATTTTTCTATGGAAGCAAACCAGAATGTGTTCCTGCTGTTTTTCTGGAGGTGCTTGCCCAAAATGCAACAGAGCTGAAGTATCATACTTCATCACATCCACTTACAAAATTGCGTGCTTTAAGCACCAAACACTAACACTCTCCCATCCGAAGCATCCTTCAGGCCCCAGAATGGCCTGTATTGGAAGTCACTCCTCATCTTTATTGTGTTAATTACCCATCAGTTATCTCAAATGTTCACTTGCTGGAAGAACTCACAGTACTCCAACAGTTGATATTCACAGAAGAGCTTCATCACAGGCAAAGGATATAGTACAGCTGCACAGAGGAAGGTTAGGCATCAAAGGGGTCCTGGTGTCTCAAGTGCAGTCTTGTTCATGCTCCCACTGTTGGGTTGCAAAGTATGCACATCGTCTCCAGACCTCAAACCACCACCAGTGTGCGGGTGAGGCATTGTGGTACCAGAAGCCCGGGGTTTGTTTCTGATAGTGTTGGGGTAGTGATCTGGTCACATAGGCACTTTCTAGCTATACAACCAGCCCTAACCTTTGAAACTCACCTCCTTGACTCCTGCCGGCTCTACCCAAACCAATGCAAATCATAAATCCAGTGATGGTTACTAAATTATACTGACAGACTGATAATTCTGCACCCAAACAATGGGTGGCTCCATGGGTACAGAAAGTCACTTATTTTTAGCTAATAGATTCCATGACATTGTCTAAGGGTCTGTAGCTCTGTGGATATGCATGTGATCAATTAAAACTAGCAGAAATGAGCCCATGCTAGGCACTTACTGTCCTGTGTTCCTGAGCTCAGCTGGCTGGGGAGTATTTGAAGAGCAATAATAGTAAGGGCTGAAGGCCTCTGCCACCGAGGCACTGTTATCCCCTTGTGTCCCTGACACGGTGACTGCTAGAGAGTGATCCCAGGCACATCCCTGAGTTGAATGAAGCTGACACTGATTTCCAGCCCCCTTCCCACTGCAGCAGGGGACACATCTTCTGGGCTGTTTTCCAAGGAGGAGCTCAACACCTCTTGTTTAACTTTAACTGTTCTCAAAATGTATGTGGTTGTGTCCCTCTTTGTGCCCCTCTTTTGGTCTTAAGTGAAGTCCCTTTCTATGCGGAGTCTGTTTTTGCAATTGATATCAATAGTTTCAGATCCCCCAATAGTATGTGGACTATAAGGAATGGCTTGAGAATAGATGGGGGGTTAAGAATGTTTAACTTAGAGCAAAGATAATTAGGGAAGGAGGTAAGAGGTCTTCAAAGATTTGGGGAGTCATTCTGTGGGAGGAATTAGGCTTACTTTGGTTTTTACACTAGGACGGACTGGCGGGGAGTCCCAGGGTTGAGGAATCAGTTGAAGAATGGAAGAACACCCATCAATGATAGTTGACCTGGGAACATGCTGCTCAGCAGTAATGAGCACTCAGAGTCAGGCTAAATGATCAACTAGCTGGAATATTAAAGAGCACATTCTTGCTTTGGGTTCTAGATGCACAGTTTTAAAACTGTGTTCCTGACGTGCTGGGATTCCACAGAGAGGTCTGATGGCCATTGTGGGATCCAACGGGAAAGGCAAATGGGCATAAATTCTGACCCCTATCCTACTGAATCACGGCAGCTCAATTTTAATCTGTTTTACACATTGGGTTCCATATAGTAATTCATTTCATGAAAAGATTTCTATGGTTAAGTAAAGTTTGAAAAGCAGATAACCATTGAGATTCAAGTCTGAGGTAGGGTGACCCAAAAGTCCCTAAATCCCCTAATCTTTCAGGGTGCCTTTTCCTTCACTATCCAACACTGATATCATATGGATTGTAAGAAATTCTGCTTCCCGTCCCAAATTTCTGAGAATTTCTGTCGATGATTGCATTCTGCTGGTTGACATCTCTGACCTGCTTCTGAATTCTCCTCCATGACCTCTAGTCACCTCCACACTACTTCTTCATGCTTCCTTAGTCCCATTTGGTCATCACCATCCCAAAACTCTGACACAGTGCTCCATCAATTCCTAAAGGCCGTGCTAACACAGGTCTGACAGCGGTAGTGGCTTTTGCTCAGGACTTGGGGTTTGTGGGGGGAAATTTCATCATAGATCATGAAACAAAATACAGCTGAATCTGTGGCATCCAGCGGTGCTAGGAACCCCTTCTGATCTCTTCTCCAGCTCAGTCTTCCAGCCATATTGAACAGATTAACCTCTCTATTCTACTATATTCTTTAAGTTTCTAGCTTCTGCTCAAACTTTTTTTTTTCAGGTCAGCTAGCAAAACTAGAAAATTTCAAAATACAAAAACCTCTCTTACCGATATAGGCATCTTTTAGAATAGAATGAGAGCAAAATTTTTGCCCTCCTAGCTCAGCCTCTTCCATCCTGCCCAGATTCTAAGACCTCTCTTTGCAGAACTAAAAGGTCCATTAAAGCAATTCTCTAAACCAAAGAACACTCCTCTCCCAAAGATGAATTTGGCCATTACTGCTTAGAAGGGTTTTAGAATCCCCTTAGTGTCTTCCCTTTAGTGGATTTCTGCAGAACTGGGTAGTGACTGAAAGTCCTTTCTCAGCCTAACGGAAGCTCCCAGACTTGTGTGGGACTGCCCTGACACATTGGCGGACTTTACTGCATGCCAGGCATGTCAGGAAGAATGACACCCTTCTAGAGTCAACATATTTTTTGAGGATTTTCTAACTTCAGAGACAATGGGCAAAAGAATGAGGACAAAGGAAAATGGAGAAGGAGAAGCACAATTCATTCATTAATTCAGTCGACACATATTTATTGAATACTTACTATGGGCTGGGCACCACTCAAGGCCCTAGGGGAATGGCAGCCATCCAATCAGATAAAATCCCTGCTTTCAAGAAGCTTATGTTCTAGTGGAGGAAGACACAATAAGCAGATACATAGTAAGTGAGTGGGGAATGAGAACTAGGAGAAAAAAGTTCAGAGAGAATAAAGAGTAATAGGAGGTAGGGGCTGCTATATATTTTAGGTATGATGAGACTATCTCTGATAAGACACTCTTTTAGTAAAGACCTAAAGGAAGTGAGGGGGCGAACCATGTGGATAGCCTCGGGGGACGAGTATTCCACACAGAGGAACAACAAGTGTAAAGGTCCTGGGGCAGCAGCACGGGGGTGTTAGAGGACCAGTAAGGCCAGGAAGGCTGGAGTGGAATAAGCAAGGGGGAGAGAATGCTATGAATTCAGTTAGAGAGGAGCTGGGGACCAGTCCATAATGGCCTTACCAGCCACGTAAGGATGTCAGGTTTTATTCTGGGTGAGTTTACAAGAAAGAACAGGTATGGAGAGTAGACAATCTCAAAGAACTGGCTTTTCATGTCCTTGGGTATTATGTTTTCCAACATTAAACAGAATGTTTCATGAAGGCCCCCTGAGCTGGCGTTTGCTAGCTCTCAGCTCCTGCAGAGAAGGGCTTGGTGTAGGTGGGAGGAAAAAAAAAAAGGTGTTTTTTGTCTCCTTCTTAGCTCTGTCCAGAAAACCTATGGCCCTGTGCACTTCCTGCTTCAGGGGAGCAGCCCCCCACTGACTGGTCGCCATTAGGACCACCTAGTACAGAACTGTGGGGGGAAATTGCTATCACACCTGGGCTGACTTTATGCTGCACAGAGTCCACTTGCCCTTGATGAAAAGTTGGTAACCAGCAAAGATGGAGAAATACAAGCACACTTGAAGAAAATGTTTCATATCTTTTCAATTGCATGATTTTTCACTGACAGGGAAGAGGAGATAGTGACGTCATCTCAGGAGGCAGCCTGGCCAAACGGGGCCTCGTCGGTGTGTATATATGTGTGTATGTGAGTGTGTTTGTGTATGCGTCTCTATGTTGCCCATATTTCATAAGTGCGATTGTGTGTATATGTATGTATGTATATATGTGAGCATGTGTGTGTACTAGCATGCATGTGTGTGTGTGTGTGTGTGTGTGTGTGTGTGTGTGTGTGTGTTGTGTGTGTGTGGCTAGAAGTGTCCCTACACTTCAGGGCTTGCTTTCCCATTGAAGATCTAGAAACTGCATTTGTCAGAGCTTCCAAGAGTTGTTAGGTCTACAGGGACTCACTCCCATTAATCAAGTCCACAAAAGTCTTATTAATAATTTAGAACACCAATTGCTTAATTTATAGCGAGAAATCAAATTATCAAGGGAGCTGCTGGTCAGAGGATTCTCTCTCTAGGCCCCGGAGGAGAATTAGCATATTTTCACCTAGGAAGCCCTGTGACAGTCAAAAGATTGGGAAAGTGTGCATTATTTCCATATTCACTTTTGTTCGGCAACCAAGGCGAATTATGTGGATGATCTTAATGACCAGCATTGTTAAATTGCCATGGCCAGCCAGGGACCCCAGCATTTGGGTTTGCTGCTTTAAGTAGTTTCCCCAGCATCAGCTCTGGGCTTCCCTGAGAAATCCTTGTCCTCTGGTGGTTATTCAGTCCAACTGCTTACATTAACATGAAATAAAAAAAAAAGTGGCCCTAAGACCATTTCTCAGGCTGTATAGTTTTTTCCTTTATTTAGTAAACACTCAATTCGATTTTTAGGCCCTATTCCTCCTGCTTTTGATCCAAAAAATATCATGCCTATTAGGATGACTATGCCGATGATAGAACATTATCTACTATGTAAAGATCTTACTAATTTAATAGTCAGAAGGACATGACACTTGGAAGTTCTTATGTGATATCTCACTACCTCTCCCATGGATTGACTGCCTGTGGGAGGAGGACATTCATTCAAGGATTTGTTGCCACCGATGAGAAAGAATGGTTCAGAGCACACATCCGGGAGTCATGGAGATCTGGCTTGAGACGTGGCTTTGCTCCCTCCTAGCAAATTGGTCAAATTGTTGAGCGTCTTTCAGAGTCCTCATTGTAAGACAGGAATTGTACTAGTTATTTTGTCATGAGCTTGCTCAGACAGTCATTCAAGGACTAACTAAGGTGCCGGGCACTGCTGTAGGTGCCAGGGATCCAGCAGTGATCAAAACAAACACGGCTGCCCTCTGCAGGTTGGCATTCTAGTGAGAGGAATGACACATAGTAAAGGAGATAAATAAGCTACCTGTGTGGGTATCAGAAAGTGGTAAGTGTAGACAAACCGTAAGAGACTTGTAATCATAGGAAACAAACTGAGGGCTGCTGGAGGGGAGGGGGGTGGGCGATGGGGCACCTGGGTGATGGGCATGAAGGAGGGCATGTGATGCAATGAGCACTGGGTGTTATATAAGACTGATGAAGCACTGACCTCTACCTCTGAAACCAGTAATACATTATATGTTAATTAATTGAATTTAAATTAAAAAATAAATTAATTTAAAAAAAGAAAGTGGTAAGTGCTATAAAGAAAAATGAAGGCAGGGAAAGGTTGTTGTGACATGTAAGTGACTGAATCTGTGTAAAGCTCCTAAAGTGCCTGGCATATAACCATCGCAAGAACTTGAGCTGTTACTGATTCGGCTGTAACGCGGGGACTCTTCCGGTGAAAGAGGTAACTGTACCCCTCAGAACAGCACCACGTCCTCACACCCAGTGTGGCATGTAGTCATTCTATCTGTGACCACTGTATCTCCAATGAAAGTTTAAAAGTTTCCGGTTTTTACTCATGGCAAACACCCAGGAAAAGTATTTAGAACAAAAGATAGATTATCCTTAATGTCACCACTCAGAAGCAATTTAAATTTTGGTATATATCTTCCAAGGCTCTTGTCTTTTTCGTTGGATACACACACACACACACACACACACACATTTTTTAAATGCAGATAAAATCGCTGTTACATACCCCTTAAAGCTGTGTCATGAACATCTTCCGACATCAACAGACATATTTGCATCACTATTTTAATCAATTGCAGTCCCGCTGGAAAGATGGATCTTAAGCTAGTTTGTTATCCGTAAATTCTCGAATGACTTCCAAATTTTCCTTTCTATAAAAATACTTTGGTTTTAAAGGCACCAACTTCACTATTTGGCCTAGAGTTTTCCATGGGTGTGTCATGGGAAAGTGTGCATTATTTCCATATTCACTATGAAATCTAATCACCTTTTGGTAAACCCAGCTGGAAAGACTGAATAGAAACTTCTTCATGGGGCAACCTTGCTGCCCCGCTTAATTTAGAGTCCATTCAATGTAATTACATTTAACTATATTCAATTTAGATGTATTTTTTAACGTCTGCCATGCCAGGACACCATGAGGATTCCTGCTGGGAACCAAGAGGAGTAAGACGCAATCCCTACTTTCAAGGAGGCCAAGACAGGAACACAGGTGTTGGTAATCAGCACACAGGCCAGAAGAGTCATGGGATCACAGCGTAGGGAGAGAACATATCTGTTTGCTGTGACCAAGTAAGAATAAATGTCAGCTGTATGTCACCAGTGTTGTGCACAAGCAAGACTCCTGAGACAGAGTCATAACTCCTGTGTTAGTTTTGTCTCCTTGTGCCCTTTTGAGTATACTCAGTAGAAGGAGGTTCTAAATGAAATTTTAGAAACAGGAGCTTGGGAGGACTTAGGTGGGCTTTCTTAGAAGAAATGTGTGAACCAAGACCCACTGATTGAGTAAAAGTTGGGCAGATTGAGGGGAGCAGGGTCTGGGGCAGGAGGAGGGAAGAGCAGTGTATTCCGGGTGTAGCGTAGAGGTGAGGAGATGAGAAATAGCCTGATCTCTTAGAGGGATTCAAAGATCAGTACAGTTGCGTGGGAGGGAAGGGGGGAGCTGTGCAGGGCTCTTGTGGGAAGGATCTTCTCTGAATAACCTACATTTTAGCTTATGGCCTCATACAAAGTGGGCAGTAAGTAAATATGGTTGAAAATAAAGTCTGAAAATCATATGACTTTTTGGTTCCTTAACAAATTTCCCTTCTCATAATTCAGAACCACCATGTATCAACTTTCCACTTCTCTTCACTGGAAAATTTGAGGGCTATCTCCAAATGGTTCTTGGATTATAGGGCATAGGGAGAAAAACATTTGCATCCTTGGAGCAGAGGCTCTGATGGAGTTTGTTGGTAAGCAAGTTTTCTCAGGTAGTGATGACTGAAGGTGAGTGAAGTATTGAAGCCTCAGGGTCAAGAATTATCATGCAGATAGGGTGAATACACTTGACACCTTCAAAGCACAAGCCCATTTCAAAGGTGGTTTTCTTAAGAAAAAAATGGTGATCCATAGTATCTTTCAGAAAATCAACTCCTGAAATTATAATTTATGCTGCTTTTTACTTTTGTCTTCTTTCAGTGAATTAGACTATAACCGAGCTTCTTTCTTGATTTGCATTTCTCCTTAATTATTCTGAGCTAAGTTCTACCCTACAGAGCTCCAGAAAATGGATAAACTATGCATCTGAGTGTTGAACAGCAGTGGCAGACACCTACACACCAAACCCTGGCTGTGTGGGACGCTGCCATTTTCCCCAAGTCATTTAAGGTCAGAAACACCTCTGCTCCCAAAGAATAGCTTTGAGGGGCCCCCACACAAGGTCTTTGTATGCACCATATAATATGACAATCAAGGAGCAATATACTGTTCTGCCCCCTCCCAAGAATAAGTGTGGGCCTACTTTTTGCTCTTATGGGCATAACAGGGATTCTGCAATTATTCAGCCTCATGGGAAACCCTGTGAATTACCTTTAGAGGGCTTGAAGTCAAAATCAGAACATGATTTTACTTTATTCCCATCCAATTAGCCAAGCTCTCTTTTGAAAAAAACATTAATACATATGATTATGGAACTTTTGGAAACTGTAGAAAATTATGATGACAGGAAAAAAAAAGTATTTGCATTTCTGCAGACTTAGACTCCCATTGGTATGCTCTTTGGCTTCAGGCCTCTTGCCTTCTTGCCTTCCCCTAATGCAGATATAATGCGTAGAAGTGTCACAGGCAACTTGCCATCTTGAGGATAAAATCCGCATGCTGAGCATCCAGAAGTCTGGATTCTTTCTCAACGACATTGTTGAGAAACCATTCTGGCTCTCTACTGCTTACCTCTGAACCTTTTGTTGCTTGAGTTAAATAAACCTCTATCCTTTTAAATCATTAAAATAGCTTTCTTTTGAGGTATCACACACATTCAGAAAAGTGCATCACAAGTTTGTAGCATGATGAATGTTTTTCAAAGCTGATATATGTATAGACATGTGATATACGTATATCATGAAAAAGAACATTATCATAAGTGACTCCCAGTTACTCCCACTTCTTTAAGTAACCTGTATCTGAAAGTAACCATAGATTAGTTTTTCCTGGTTTTGAAATGTATGCGAATGGAATCACACTGTATATGTTTTCTTTGTTTCTGGCTTCTTCTGCTCAACATTATATTTGTGAGATTTATCCATGCTGTCGTATGCTCATTCACTTCACTGTATAGTGATATAGTTTATGAATATACCATAATTTGTTTCTTCATTCTGCTACTGATGGACATTTGAGTTGTTTCCAAATTGGGGCTATTACGAATAATACTGCTGTGAGTATCCCTGTACATCTCTTTTAGTGAGTATGTACACACTTTCTGTTGGAGAAATACCTAGGAAAAGAACTGTTAGCCGCGAGTGCGCATGCTCAGCTTCAGTAGATACTGCCAAAGTGTTTCCAAAGTATAAAGTTACTTCTGGAGTGAAAAGTTCCAGTTTATACTCCAACCAGCACTCTTATGAGAGTTCCAGTTGCTTCATATCCTTGCTGTCACTTGGTATTGTCTATTTCATTTTAACCATTCTGATGGGCGCATAATCGTACCACATTGTGGTTTACATTTGCATTTCCCTGATGGTTTTAAAAGTTGAACACCTTCATATATATTTAACGGCCATTTGGATATCTTTTTTTTTTTAAGTTTCTGTTCCAGTCTTATACCCATTTTTCTACTGTGTTGTCTCTTTTTTTCTTTTTTCTTTTTGTAGGATTTCTATATATATTCTATATATATTCTGAATATGAGGTTTTGTTGGATATATATTTTGCAATATATATCCATTTTGTAGCTTAATTTTTCAATCTTTTAATGCTATTTTTTGATAAGTAGAAGTTTTTTATTTTAGTAGAATTCAATTTTTTTTTCTTTATGGTTAGTTTTTGTGTTCAATTTAAAGAAGTTTTGCCTACTCTATGGTCATGGAGATATTTTCATGTTTCTCTTTAAAAGTTTTATTGTTTTCATTTTAGCTTTCATAGTTAGGTTTTATATATATATGTGTGCACAGATCCACACACATAGAACAGAGATATATATATATATATATATATATGTATACACATATATATGTATATGTATATATATAAAATATATATAATTAATTTATTGTGTATAGTATGAGGTAGGTCTCAAAATGCAGTTTTTCCCTCATGGAAATAAAAATTGATTTAGCCCCGATTATTAAAGATCACCCCGGGGTGCCTGGGTGGTGCAGTCTGTTGAGCCTCTGACTCTTGGTTTTGGCTCTGGTTGTGATCTCAGGATCGTGATATCGAGCCCCGAGATGGGCTCCGCGCTTAGCGTGGAATCTGCTTCAGATTCTCTCTCCCTCTCCCTCTGCCCCTCCCCTCCATGCCCTCTCTCTTACTCTCTCTCACTCTCTCTCTAAAATAAATAAATAAATCTTTAAAAAAAATCACCCCTTCCCCAATGAACTGCAGTGACACCTTCGTCACAATGCTTAAGCCATCTCAAATTGGCTTTTGTTGTTACTAGCAGTCAGAGAATCACATCTGGTGTGTGTGTATGTGTATGACTGTGTATACCCATGAATTTTCCTTCGTATCCTTAAATATTTATTAAAAATATAGTATTTAATATGTGTGAAATTGTCCATGTTAGTGATGTACCATCATCTACTTAATCAATACTCTGAGGCTGGACATTTGTTTCCAACTTTTGGTTGTTATAAATGATTCTAAAATGAATGTCTTTGTCCATAAATATTTGCACATATATTTCTTTATTTTCTTTAAGTGAGCTCCTAGAAATAGAATTATGGGTAAAAATGTACAAATTTTTCAAGCCTTTAAACACAACCTGAAGAAACATGTGGAGAATGGGCTTTTAAAGTACCATAGTTCTGCAGTTGAGAAGCCAATAGTACCACTTTTAAAATAAAATATATTTTTTAACTTTTTTTTCTAATACATTTCATTGATTTTTTTTTTTTCAAACTATTTACTTTCCTAATGACAGTAGAACTCAGCAGATTGGAACTTACTTGACATGAATGTGAGATTGGCTATCTGGCTATTAAAAATTTCAACATAATAGCCTGCCTATTTACTTCTTGTACTTGAAACCAGGAAGGCAAACAATGGGGGCAGGTACTTCTTATATTCAACTCATTATTCCTGTGCATGGATTCCTTTTTTCCTTGATTTTGCTATTGCCATTTGTTCTTTTGTAAGCTATAGACGATCCAAGAATGAAATGAAAAGAATGTGTTTTGGAGGAATGTTGGACTTGCTCGGTGAGGGGTCGGGGGGAGATGGTAGCAGGGAATTGCTCCTAAATACTCTATCCCCAATTCTTCATGTACTGTTTTCATAGCCAATGAAGGAGAAGAGAGATCAAGAAAAGGAGAAGCAGAGTTGGGGAGGTGGAATTTTCACTCTACAAAGGGCTAATTTAAAGATTTAACTCAGAAAGACTGCAGAGTACTTGGAGCTGCCTCTCCCAAGCCAAAGCAGACTGAGCCAGAGGTGCCCCCTGGGCTCAGCCATCTGCTGGGTTTCAGGGAACAGACCCTTCCGAGGTGGAGATGGGGGTCCTCAGTTGCTATGGCTCTGAAGAATAAATCCCGCCTTTGTAAAGGTAAGCAAAGTCAAAACTATACCCTGTAAAGTGTAGAGAAAGGGTCTTTGTGCGTAGATCTGAAATGCTGCAAAGGCGGGGCTAGTGCCTCTGCCACAGTGGTGGTCCCGTGGCTCACGGGTGCAGGTCGCCCACTGCCTCCCACGCTGGCCCCGGGGGAAGTCTGCCCGGGCCAAAAGAAGGGCCCCTGTATGGTTTGTGCTGGATTTAAAACCACAGTGCTTGGGCAGTAATTGTAAGTATCTGGGAGGAACTTGTTGTCTCGGGTGAGAGAAGAAGGAGGTAGGGCAGCAGGAGAGCTCCTGGACAAGCAAGGAGGTTGGTGTACTTTTCCCAGGTGGTTCCTCCCCAGCTGCTGAGCATCTCGGAAGGCACCTGGGCCTGGAGGGCTCGGAGCCCTGGGAGGACCAGAGGAGAAGGACGCTTTGCGGAGGAGCTCCCCGGGGAAACTTCATGAGTTCTGGCAGTCCAAACTGCGGCCAGACTTCAGCAGTCTTTGAATAAACATTTCCATTTTCATGTTTTTGAACTTACTCTCGTTGCTGCCGCTGTTGTTTGTTTCTTTTCTTCCCAAAATTCCTGTCGAAAATCTCTGATTATTGTCTTAGCTTTTGAAAACATTTGGAGGAAAAAATGCCTCAGACTGTTGTGGGTTGAATTATGTCTTATGAAAAGTTATGGAGAAGTCCCAAGTCTGGTACGTATGAACATGACCTTATTTGGGAATAGGGTCTTTGCAGATGTTATCAGCCGGGATAGGGTGGGTCCTAAATCCAATGAGGGGTGTCCTCATAAAGAGAGAGAGAGATTTGGAGACCCAGATACACTCACGGGAACGGAGCTTTCGTGAAGGTGCAGGCAGAGTTTGGGGAGGTGCATCTATAAGTCTAGGAATGCCAAGGATTCCTGGCAGCCTTAGAAGAGGCCAGGAGGAACACTCACCTAGGAGGGAGCATAGCCCTACGGACACCTTGATTTTGAACCTCTGCCTCCAGAACTGTGAGAGAATAAATTTCTGTTGTTTTTAGTCATCCAGGGACTCTGCTATAGCAGCCCCAGGGCATTCACGCACAGGCTGTGGGACTCAGAGCCCCCCTGGGGTGGTAAGTGTCCCAGCTGGAGACCTGAGCAGATATGTGGATGGAGCGACGATAGTGCTGCACTTAGCTGCAGAATGGCCACGTATGGGGGTTCAGAGGCACTAAGGCTTTGCAAGTCATATTACATAGATCTAGCTGGACTGGAATTTTTCTTTTAATGTGGTAAAAAATAAACACATAACATGAATTTTACCGTTTTTTAAGTGTACAGTTTAGTAATCTTCCCGTCATCATGGGACTAGAACAGATTTTTAGGATTGGAAGATATTATACTTTTTAAAAGGGTTTGTCATACAATTATTCTTACCCTTCACTCCCTAACTACTGAGTACAAGCCTGAGTCTTAGTGATGATTCTCTCTTAAGGGAACAAAGTTTACAATGAGTCCAGCTGGTTAGTATGAGGTTTTGGATTTTGAAATGACAATGAGGTCATCTTTTAGCAACTAAGCTTAAAGCTAATGTCATGCTTCATTTGATAGTGTATGTTAAATTGGCTTTGGTCAATCAATGCTAGGTTTAAAAAGTAAGACAGAATGTGTGGGATGTTCTCGCTCCATTATGATAAATGTTGTGATGTAGAATTCAATCAGTCTGGCATGGTGCCCCCCGCTCCCGCTCTCCAGAATGAGGGGAAGCTGACAGTCAGATAAAGAAAGGCTTTGTGGAGGAAGTGTCATTAGAGCTGACCTTCAGGGCCGAGTCCAGTGCTATTGTGGGCACTCCTGGGTAAGTTATTACAGAAACTACAGAGGAGATCACTGGATCGGAGGTGAAAAGCACATGTGGGCATCCCTGAGGAAGCCAGTAGGGAAGCTGCCCCAAAGCCAAGAGCCTTCCAGCCTTTTCTGAGGTTAATCCCAGTCTGTGGATAGAGCCTCATAAACCAAGACAGGTGTGTGTGTGGGGGGGTGGGGGTAGAGGGGGTTCCTCTCAGTCCTCTGGCTTTAGTCTGGAGTGTACCGGCTCAGCTCGAAGAAGCAGCACCTACCAACTTCTTCCCAACTGCTTGAACCAGCTGAGCCAATTGCATTGAGTTCTCGACACCAAGGCTTCTCAAACAGGAACCTGTTGGAAGTAGGGACCACAGACAGAGCACTCCTCTCTTCTACCTTCCCCTCTGGTAGGACATTTTCATAGATGGTACTCATCTTGTGGCTGTGGCTCTGATGAGTGGGATAGTGATTACCTGTCTAGGTTGTGTCGCTTGCCCCAGGGAGGGGCCAAGACTTAGTCAGTTAAAGCCTCTTCTCATTACACAGAACACGCCCACCCTATTGGCCCAGCTCTACTGCTTTTGACGTCAGGGATGTAGATGAGGGCTGATTGGTTCCATTTAAAATAGAATGAAGAAAAGTCCCCATTTATTTAGTCAGGATAGTGTTTCAACAACAAAACCCTGGAAAGCTCCATAGGCCCAAAGTTTATTTCTTGCATTGCTATATGTCCATTGTGGGTGGGCTGTGGTTCTGTCCCATCTTATCCCTTGTTTGGGTGCCAGGCTGATGAAGCAGCGGGCACTAACTGGAACCTTGCTCTTTATCTCATGGTAGGGAGCTGCTTGGTGAACCACCCATTAGCCCTTAAAACTTCTGCCTGGAGGTGATCCAAGGCTCTTCTGCTCCAATTCCATTGGCCAAAGTCAGTCATATGGCCAAGTTTGCTTTCGGGGGGTAGGGACGGGGTAATCCTCTCCCTGGGAGCAGCATGGAATATTTGTGAAAAATAATACAGTATTTCACACTTGGTCACCAAGGGAGGTATTCCTCAATTTCATTGTAAAATTGCCTTAACTGATACATACTGATGGGCTTTTTATTTGCCAACCTATAAAACAGTGGGAGAATCTGAGTGGTAAGCACCAATGTCAAGGTGATTGGTGAAGGTACTTCAGGTTTCATGAGCTGCTGAGCAATAACAGATTCAAAGTGTAGTATGTGATTTAAGTTGGAGCAATGGAGTGGAAGGCAAGGAGCTTGAGTGTGGTGGGCCTTAGGCACTAAGGGTTTAGAATTATTCTTTAGGCAGTGAAGTTTCATGGACAACTTTAGAATGTTGGGATGCACAGTCTTCCTGCCAAGATCCCTGAGGGCATTATAAAGGATGAATTGAAGGCTGGGTACCAGTTAGAAACCATCACTAGGAGAGTAATGACGAAGTCCTTTGGGAAAAAAGGAGATGGGGGTGGTTAGAACCTAGAATTTGATTTCAGTTTCAGACAGATTTAAGTTCAAGGTCTGCCTTTGAAATATCACAGCCACATGATTCTGGGGACATTCCTCTCTGCCTCTCTAAACCTTGGTTTCCTCTGTGTAAGATGGAGATGATAATAGTATCACCTTCCATGGTTTGCTGGGGGAACTAAATGAAGTAACATATGTAAAGTGTTTAGCAAAACCCAATACACCTAGAATGCCCTTATGTGTGGAAAAACAGAGACACTGGAGATTTAGAATCAATAGGATTTGGTGATTATATGTGAAAAGTGAAGATGTGGGAGGATTTGAAGAGAGTACCAAGGTTCCCCGGCTGGAGAATGGTAATACCACTCCTCTGTTCAGGAGCTGGCGATAGCTGGGGGAGGAGAAACAGAATCTGAGATCTCAGGGAGACATCCAAGGAGAAGGGTCCCCAGCAGGTGCTTAGAAATCTGAGCTAGGCTCAGGAGACAGGACTTGTACAATGAGTCATTTGCCGATTGTGTGGACAGATGACTCCTGGGGTCTCTGCTGAAGAAAATACTTAGCTGTATACATTCGAGCACACTGCATACCCCTAAGAGCTGAGGAAAAAGACTATTTTCCAAGCTGAAGATCCTGGACACTCACACTCACACCTGAAGGGCTTCTTAAAACCCAGAGTTTCTGATTCAGTAGGTCAAGGGTGTTCAGCTGGGGCTGGAAACTGGGTTTCCTCACTTCCTCCGAGTGCTCTGCTCTTGTGCCGCCTCTGCCTTAACAGAGTCTTCGAGAGGACCTGGAAAATGCTGAACCCACAAATGGGAGTGATTGCCTTAACACCATTGATCCTCGCATCTAGAACAAGATTTAGGGAAATGGCCTTTTGAGAATACACAGCAGATTGCTAGGAGATCAGCAGCAATTCAACATGACAAGTGTGGCATATGTTTTGATTTGTAACATCCTCGGGTTGTAATTCATAGAATGAGTCTTTAGCCTATGAACCTCATGGAAGAGATATCATCTGCCCTGATGAACTGAAAAGCCACAGAACTACGATAAATGCCTCTTGTGTGCAGATCTTTGTCTCACTCAATATTCTGCCTTTGGCCGCAGGCAGTCACAGAGGGTCTCTTCCCTCAGGCGTTAGTGGGGAGGAGGGGTTGGGATGGAAGAAGTGACATTCCTAAGCTCCCCTTAATAATAAAGAATGCACAAATTCATGTCCCTGGAGTATTTACAGTTTTTGCCTGGATGTAAAGCATTCTCTTAGTTTACTAACAACTATGTAAACTACAGTAATCCTTTCATTTTCCAAAGGACCACCTAGTAGAAGCTTCTAAAATTTTTTGGCAGTATAATTGACATACAGTAAACTGCACATACTCAAAGTGTACAGTGTGATGAGTTTTGACATATATTCACATCCATAAAACCATCACCCCACTTAATATAGTGACCATATTCATTACCCTAAAAGTATCCCTGTTCCCCTTTGTAATCCCACCCCACTCCCTGCATGACCCTATCTTCAAGCAGCCACTCATCTGTCTTCTGTCACTACAGGTTGGTTTGCATTTTCTAGAATTTTATGTAAGTGGAATCATATAATATACACTTTTTCTGGGGGGGGTGGGTCTGGTTCTTCCACTCAGCCTGAGCATTTTGAGATTCATCCATGATCTTGTATGTATCAATGGTTCATTCCTGTTTCTTGCTGAGTAGTATTTCTTTGTATGGATATATTCTATATCCATATTTCTTTGTATGGATATATTTATTTGTTGATGGGAATTTAGATTGTTTCTATTTGGGGACTATTACAAATACAGCTGCTATGAACATTCACATACAAATTTATGTACACACAGATGCTTTCATTTCTCTTGGGCAAATACCTAGGAGTGAAATATTTGGATCATGTGATGGATGTATGTTTAAAGTTTTAAAAGATCTGCCAAAATTTCTAAAGTGGTTGAACTATTTAAGATTCCTACCAGTGATGTACGAGAGTTCCAATTTTTCCACTTTCTAGCCCATATTTAGCTTGGTTGGTGTTTTTCATTTTAGCCATTCTAGTGGATATGTAGAGGTATCTCATTGTGGTTTTAATTTGCATTTCCTTGATGATTAATGGTATTGATTATTTTTTCATGTGCTATTTGCTATGAAAATCTTTTGAAGTGTCCATTTTTAAATTGAATTGTTTGACTTTTCATTATTGAGTTGTAACAGGTTTTTAAAAATATATTCCAAATACAAGTCTTTTGTCCAACATATGTTTTCCAATCTGTAGCTGGGCCTTTTCATTTCATAACAGTATCTTTTGAAAAGCAAACATTTTATTTTGATGAAGTCCAGTTTATTGGTTTTTTCTTTCATAGTTCCTATTTGTGTTTCATTTCATTATCCAACGTTACTAAGATGTTTATGCTTTCTTCTAGAAATTTTATAATTTTAGTTTTTTATGTTTAAATCTATGATGCATTCTGAGTTAACTTATGTATATGGTATGAGGTAAAGGTCAAGATTCATTTTTTTTTTTACATAGAGCTAACCAGTTGTTTTGGCACCATTTGTAAAAACAATTATCCTTTCCTCATTGAGATGCCTTGGCCTCTTTGTTAAAAATCAGTGGATCATATATGTGTGAATTCTCTATTCTGTTCCACTGATCAATGTCTGCCTTTATGCCAATACCACACCATCATAATTACTTTTACTTTATATGTATTTCTATCTTACTTAGTTACTTTATAATGTTTTAATAATTAGTTTCTCTAATTATTTTTTTTGACATAAAGCCCACCAAAATCTTTTGGTTATACAAACTTTAGTCAAATCCCCATATAGCCTATGTCTCTCTAAACTGAGAAGTCTTGATTTTCCTCTATCCAGAAACACAAAAACAATTATTTGGGTGCGTTTTCTTTATCCCATTGCTTCCATTCCTAATGTGCTTCCTTTCCACCACATCCCTCCACCCCATGGCACATGAGTAGGTACCATAACAAGTAGCTGCCCCTCCCCCTACTGTTAATCCTAGTATTGCTGCTATTGTTGTCATCATTACCGCACGCACACGCTTACTTTGGTTTCCAACATCCTTCCTACAGATGCAAAACCACTCACTCTAGTTTTGAGCCCAACAATTGAACCAGGTTAATTTCTTTAATAAACCTACGTGACTCCTAGGTTCCCTATTGGCTAGTCTAGTGGATGTACTGAGGTATCTCATTGTAGTTACAATTTGCATTTTCCTATGATTAATGATGTTGTACACTTTCTGGAACGTAAGAGAAAATGCAGATATTATTAATTTATAAGTATAACTTAAATTCTCTCTCCCTAAATATAGAACTGAGTACTTTTTTACACCAATTCTTTTTTCAGGATCTTGCCCTTTCACCGATCTTTGCGAGATTGTTATGTGGTGTGCCCAGATCAGATTATCATTTAATAGCTGAAAAGCCTTCTGAGAACTGGAGGTTTCATGAGTATTTCTTAGGCTACATTTAATTGTTAAAATTTTAAATAAGAGTTGTCTTACAATGATCCCTACCTAGAAAGCCCACTGTGGTTTCTTCTCCACTGAGAGGTGAATTTTCTTATGGCTATCTTTTGTTTTCTGTCTTATGCCAGTGTCCTATTCATGACAAAATCTTCCAATCCCAACCCAACCCCTAAAAATACAGTTTTTAAGAGTGGTGTGTGTGTGTGTGTGTGTGTGTGTGTGTGTGTGTGATTATGTCAAAAGTTTGAGAAAATGCAGATTATAAACGCAGAAACATCAGGCTTACATTCCTGCTTCTCTTGCTTGATGAAACCAGTCAGATTTCTGTTCAAGTTTCAGCAAATTCCGCTCTAAGTGATGATATGACTTTAAGTAGGGGAAACTCCTTTCAGCTCTCCTACAGCATTCTGGAGGAAAAGGAAGGGAGGATGACAGGCAAAGTTGTTAAATGTTAAATCAAAAGCTGAAAAGTCATTGAATGCAAAATAATTCAAACTTCACATGAGAAGAGAGTTCAGGAGGGACTTCTCACAATGAGGGGAACAAAAATGTCAAACCAGCAGTAATTGAGAGAAAAGTCAAATGGAGGATGGAAGTCTCCTTTCTCACAAGAAAGGGCTACTCTGTCTTTGTTGCCTCCTCCACTTTTCCTTTTTTAAGTTTGGGATGAGGAAGGTGACAAACTCTAGAGAACATAGGTGGAGGGAGAGCAGAGGAAACTGCTGGCTGAGCAGGAACTGCAGGGGCGGAAGGGGAGGGGCCCCACTTTGTGCTTAAAAGGATCTGAGAAGGGGGTGAAAAGCTGCCAGCAGCCAGAATATGAATTAAGGAAGGTGCCCTTATAGAAATAGAAAAAATGACCTCTCTCTGAAATCTGGAGGAAAAAGATGAGGATGTTAACTAGGTGGGAGAAGAAAATCATCACATATTGGAGTATGAAAAGACCTTAGAGGTCATGGAAACCAACCCTTGCATTTTACAGATGGGCCAATAGTTGAGAAGAATGAGCTGTCAGACTAAATTGGTCCACCACAATATGAGATGTTTGCATTTGAACTAATAAAAAATAATGTCTTCCAATATCAAAGGAATCATGTGCTCTCAGGAGATACACTCTTTTTCTCTCATGGCTTTTCGTCATGCTTAGCATCATCATAGCCCTTTTGAGAAACACCAGATTAACTGCCTTGCCTAGTGTATGCCATGGGATTATTTTAAATTTTGCTTTTAAGTATTTGGAAAGAATTATCATCATCATATTTGGTGCTTAATGAATAGTTCTATACATTTTGATTCTTCTAATAAATAGGTATGCCATTGGAACAGGGTTGCCATAGAGTTCAGTGCTATATACCCGCTGTCCA
Organism: Eumetopias jubatus; assembly: GCF_037043125.1. Lineage (NCBI taxonomy): Eukaryota > Metazoa > Chordata > Mammalia > Carnivora > Otariidae > Eumetopias > Eumetopias jubatus. The sequence continues at coordinate 60,392,526 of NW_028274811.1, forward strand.
AGTGGGTTGGGGCCAAGGAAGACAATGGGCTTCATTCCCACCACCTCATACCTTTCCTGGGCCTCGCTTTGGCTGCAAGAACAGCTTTTCATAGGTCTTCCTGCCTCCTCTCTTGCCCCCTTCCAAACCATCTTCTGCACCAGCCCTCAGAATGACTTTCCTAAAATACAAGTCCCAGGGTATCACTTACTTGATAAGTACTTTTGGTAGCAACTCAATGGCCGTAGGTTAGATTCTAAACTCCTTAACCTCTAGGTCCTCCCTGCCCTCTCCCCCTCATATATGCCCTCTCCCCTCCTAACACTGTACACTCAGGCTTTAGAGATCCTGTGTTACTCATCAGACCAGCTTCAGATGGCTGTTTCTTTGCTAGCTAATCTCTTCTGCCTAGGATGTCCTTCTCTCCTTCCTCCTCTACCTACTGTCTACTCATCATCCCTCAAGGCTCAAAGCAACACTTCCCTTGCACTCGCAGTTAACTGTCCCTCTACTAGTGTTTTACTCCTCCCTAGACACATTGATCGTAACACCTAGAACATCTTCTTGCACCTATTTTTATACACAAGAGAAATCAGTGGTTTTCAAACTTGAAAAGCACATAGTGCCTATAAGAACCCTCCAAGGAGTGTCTTTAAAAGGCAGAAATTTCTTGGCCTCACCCCTAGAGATTCTGTTTCTGATTCTGATTCAGTAGGTCTAACATCAGAGGGGTTCATGGCCATCTCTGAGCCTAAGGAGAGCTTACTCTAAATCAGGTAAGTCTTCACCTGTTTGTAGCACCATTTTTCCAAGGGCAGAAGACAGTGCTGGTGTGTTCCATCTGCTACTCCCTGATCACTGACTCACAAGAGTATCAGTTTGAGAGATCCCAACACTCCCTTCCTCCCCTCCCACTCTCTTGGGGGTAAAATATGCAAAACTCATTTATATTCCCGCAAGTAGGTGAGAATCACATTCTGGGCCATCACCATTCAATAATGGAAGCTTTGTGCAAAGTAGTGACAGGTGAGAGGAATGATTTCATTTTTCACTTTGACAATTGGGTGAAGCAGATTCCTGGCAGTTCTGCAAAGGTTTTATGCCCACATAGTTACCCAAGGGATCTGCTTAGCAACCGAGAGATGCTGCAAGGGGAAGAAAAGCAGATTCTTCTCTCAGTAGCATCTTGTAACTGAGATGCTGCCACAAAAGAGGGGAAAAGAGGACAGCTCTGACCTAGGGTTCTTGGTTGTTCTATGGTCTCCTGAAGGGCCTGTCCTGAGTGCCCTGGTCCCTCTCCCCTCCCCAGAGCCCATGCAGAGCTCACTGTGAGCGGCGAATCATTCCCCGGGGGGCTTGGCTCTGCTTGGCTAGATTTCTTCTTTGTGCACCTATTTTTTCTGCCTATAAAATTCAACCTATTTGTTGGAGGTTTGTTTTGAGAGGATCCAATTTAGTACCCCTCTTCCATGCCTGGGTTTTGAACTGAGAAGTAAAGCAAAAAAAAAAAAAAAAAAAGTAAGCATTTGGCAAATCAAATAGGACCAGTTTATGGATAGAGTTGATATTGGAGGATGGCGTTTGTATCTGCAGACAAGTGGGTTTCCTAATGCTGAATCCTAGAACCGAACTGAACCCCACAAATGACAGCCCTCCCATCTCCTGCCCAGGAGCTGTGCTCTGGACTGGAAGGTGGGCTCCCTGGAGGAAGACGAATGACAGGGGCTGGTAAGTCCAGTGTCTCTTCTCAACCCACCAATCTGATGACTCCTTCGGCCTCCCTGGACAGAGGGACAAGGAGAAACCGCAGTGGTACTCACCTTCACGTGGCAGGAAACATCAGACACAGGCCCAGGTGTTCCCCCAACCCAATTGTGGTTACTGTTAAAGACTGGGAAAATACAGAAAAACACCTAAAGAATGAAGTGCAAATTGTCAGTGATCCGAGAGATACGCTATATATATATATTCTTTATTCTAAGGCACATATTTCTCACCTTCTAATGTTTCTTAAATTGGGATGTATCTTACAATTGATATGTGTTTAATGTGGTATTATTATTTTTTTCTGAAAGATTTTTTTGTTAAGCCTCTGGTGCCTCTTTCAGTTGTCAGTATCTTAGAAATGAGGAAATGTGGTAATTTTCAGTTGTTTCAGAAAATAGGGATTATTCTAGAGCATTTTTCCGTATCAATAGATAGTGAAAACCTGATGTACAATGACTGCAAAGTAGTCCATCATCTGAGTGAATGAGACTGCATTTAACTCATCTCTAGCCCTTGGCATTTAAGTTCTGTTTTTCTGTTTGTTTGGGTTTTTAGCATTATGGATAATGTGGTGATAAACTTCCTTGTACCTAAGTATTTGCTCCAAATGTGATTTTTCCCCCTTAAGAATTGGACCTTTTAAGAAGTGTTGGTTTCGTGTGACCATATTGTTCCTCAGAAAAGTAATCCAGTGGAGCATCCCACTAATAGCATCTGAGGGTGCCCATCTCGGCACAGGCCTAGCACTGAATTATAAGGTAGGGTACCTTCTGAATTTGAGGATCATCTGTCCTTAATGCCTCTCCTGCCACTCTTTGTCAGCCCTCCCACCCTCCCTTCCAGTCCAGTCCGTTCTCCTGGGAGAGCAAGAATAACACAGAGGACAAAGCTCAACGTTGCCACAAACCTTTGCTGCCAAATCCAACATAGTATCCTGACTGGTTAGGCTCCCTGATGGAGAAGAGAGGCACCCCTAAATGGCCTAGAGCCACAGCAGGCAAGGGAACATCTACAGCTCCTTTCCCCTCTGTCCATGCTCAGCTCCCAGTGGCAAGATGGCACGATGGCAGAGCAGTGCCCAGGAAGCTGGCTGGCTGAGCCTTTGTCCTGATGCCTAGAGCATGCTGGTTGAGGTTCCTCCCTGCACCTCCTTCTCTTCTCTCTCTACCCCAGTGCTCAGGATTGAAGGAAATTGAGCTTCCTCTGGAGGCCAGGAAGCGTCACTGATGGGGATGCCATGCTTCACCTTGGTCTCCATGGAGCCACCCCAGAGGCAGCAAGCGAAGGCTTTGGCTTGGGTTCGATGCCATGCAACACATTTTAATCAGCATCTGCCGCGTGAAAGGCAGTATTAAGTGCTGTAGGAAAGACAAGGTTTTATTTCTGTCGAGAGCTTTTTATGGCACCAGTTCCATGGATCTCCACCCCACTCCAATCCATCTGCTTGCTCCTTGGGTATAGGCAGGAGACTTTTCTGGAAAGGAACAGCATGTGCTCATTCCTCAGAACCACAGACAGAAGCAGATTGGACCGTGGCAAGTGCAAACCTGGCATGTTTACTGGAAAAAAAGTTCTTGGTTCCCCCGAGAATAATCTACCAAAACAAAGTGGATTCTCTGGACATTCCTCAGTGAGATGATGTCTACGCTGGTTAAGTAGAGAATTCTAGGGCCTAAATATGCCCCAGTCACACTGTATTCTTTGCTGTTACTCCACTGAGGTACAGATTCTCTTATTTGATACTCAACGTTAACTGGGGGCTTTGGGTGAAGCTTTTAGGGTAGAATTTGGTTGGGCTTTCCTGGTAAGATGACTCACCAGATCTGGTGCACCAAGTGCCTCCAAGCTACAACAGTTTATGTTTAAATGGCTTCTAGAATTAAGGGGGCTTCTAGGATTTCTGAGCCAGGTAAGCTGCATTAGGGTAGAGCTCACTAATAACAGAGCCAAAGGAGCCTTTTCAAGGGGCACTACCAGGGACGGCGGGTGTGGACAGACAGAAGAGCAATTTGAACAGCCAGTCTCTCATTCAGGAAAGGTGTAAGAAGACAAAAACAGGTGGGAGTGCAGAGTGCTGGATTATGTAATAGTGGGACACCCCAATCTTGGGGAAGACCGTGCCCATCGGCGTTCCTCCAAAGGGACTTGAAGGAGATTTGGAGGCAAGGTGGGTAGTGTTGGCATCTCATCAGGCCAGTAGGGCTCTGAGGTTTGATCCAGGAGTCCTGGGCACTCTGATCTCCGAATGCATCCTGTTCCCCTGGCAGGGCAGAGAAGAAGGGGGAAGCTTGGAGAAGCTTCGATGCACAGATCTCAGCCAGGTCCCAAAGATCCTTGGAGCATGGGAGGGCAAAAATGGAGCCCCACGGGGTCATTTTTCCTGAGGCTCCATCTGTGCAATGAGATTTACTGCCTGGGGACAGGATGGGGATTAACTCTTGGATCTGTCCAGCCCACTGAGGAGAGGGTCTTTGTCAAACGATGCTTCACTGGGTTGTGTCTCACCAAGAGAATAGGGAGGAGCCCATAGGGTCAGCAGGAGGGAAGGGGACCTCCAACCTGTTTGGGGTGGGGTGGGGCAGAATCTCTCCACTGTGAACACTCCTGGGGCTACAGCTTCTGCTGACCATTTGAAAAACGAATCATGGAAGATAAAAAATACATAAGAAGAACAGAAAGGTAATAAAAAAGATTTAATTTCAATAATAAAGGAAGATGAGAAGATTAAGATGGGCTTAAAAACCAGACATCTTAAACACGAAAAGGCATTTCAAAATAAGTTTAAAAATAAGCAACTTTGTTTGACATTTCAATAAAAATAAAGGAGGAAAAAATAACTAAAGTAAATTAGGTTTAAAAATAAAATTTGAAATAAAATTTAAGAAATTTTGTATCTGGGAAGTTGGGAGAAAAGAAAAGAAAAGAAAAGTAAAAGAATATTAAGTTTTTTTTTTTTTAAAGAGAAGCTACAGCTAGATGAGATTTAAAATCAGAGAAATGGCTGAACTCCAGGAAGAGATTAAAAACATAAAAGACGAAGCTATACATGATCAAAATAAAACCCCAAAGCCATGAGGTGAGAAGCTAAAAATGTGTTAGTAAATGAAGCTAACAATGACATAGGATTTGTAAACACTATCAAATAAAAGGGAAAAATGTGTAGGATAATGTGAAAATGGAGAGTTTTTATGTCTGGAGTCAGGTGTAAGTCAAAGGAGATGGGGAGGAAACAGAGCAGGCCATTAAGTTCCTGTGGACACAGGTTCTGGGGGCTGCTCCGGCTTCTCCTGGGCAGTGGCCTCCACCTCAAGGGGTGCCATTTATTTTTTGGGGAGGGTGAAGAGCCAGGGGGCAGAAAGTTAAGAGCTCCTCTTACCTCTTGTCCTAGATACTGCCCCTATAGACTCCTGGCTTGGTCTGACCCTGGTGGTATGTCTTCTTGTTCCTTAGTTCACTGTACCTATATGAGAGGCCCCGAGGAAAGGAATTTTCCAGAGCCACCGCAGCCCTGGGGCAGAAGAAACAGCCCTAGATCCTGCTGTGCCACCAACCCCCCTATTTCCACAGGAAAAGGAGAGGACATGAAAAGAGGTAAAGAGAAAAATCAAATATAGAGTGAGGGTAAAATGTCTAGAACTGTAAATCGTTCACTAATACTTCCTTTTGATGTCTCCTGCATCAGAACATAAATACCAGTGGCAGGAAGTTTATCTTCTGCAGAGTTGCTAAAACTACCCCATATGTAATTATATATTCGTACTGTATTGGCTCAAAATTGTGCGGAATAAAGTGTAACCTAAAGAGAAGCCAAAAATAGTTATTTGGTTTCCTTTGCCAAATTTCCTTGAAAAATGTAACTGCATGAGAGTTTAAAATTAGGTAATCAGCTAACAAGTATTTGTTGAGTCTCCTGTGTTTCGAGAGCTGTTAGCCTCCCTGGAAGCCAAGAGGACAGCCTTCCTGGTCTTGCTGTCCACCGGAAGGGCCCAGGGCCCAGTCCAGGCTAGTTTTCATTGCTGTGACCTACTTTTCATCAGTGTGATAGCCAAAAAAAAAATCTATTTGAGCATACTTGCTCTTCCAGGGTCTTTCTTGGTCCACTACTAGGACACCCAGGTATTTTCTTCTCTTCAAAAAATCTGTTATTCCTGTGAGTAGGCATTTTACAAAGTGCTGTGCTCTTTTGCTTCCTTAACTGACCTTCTTCTGCCTCACATGTTGCTGTAGACCTGACCACACTGCTCCAGCAGCAGCAGGTAGAATCCTCTGGGAAGAACTTGGGTCACATTCACAAGTTAATTTCATGTGTCCACTTATTACTGTGTTACCTGGTTCCTCTAAGCCTCACTGCCCCATGTCGTATGAAACATAGTAGCACAGTACTAACTGAGTTAATACTAACTCTCTTCCTTCTCAAAAAAAAAGCCCCTCGTGCGGGTCAGCTCCTAGAAGACCCTCCCACCACTCAATCAGACAGGCTCCTGAATGCTGGGTCCACCCTAGTCTCCAAATGCTCAAAGCACAAAAGTAGCCCATGACCATTGGCAAGGCCTTTGTCCACCCTGGACCTCATTCCTTCATCTGTAAAACATGACCTGCCCTTTTGGTGTCAGTCATGAGTATCAGATGACATCACTGATGACTGAGCACTTTATAAAAGCCCTATAACAGTACTGAGCTGGAGAAAACCAGAAGTTGATTGCTTTGTTTTCTTTAAGCCCAGAGAGGGAGACTTGTGGGAAAGGTTGGTTTTCTTTCCCTAATTCAATCTGGCTGGCCTTGTTTAGTCTTTTTTAAATAACAGATTAACTTTATATGAATTATTTATATATTTTACTTGTGTTTTGCCAAGAGACTTTAAAATGTCAGGGATATTGGAGTTGGGAGTATGATGGTGGGTTGAACAGGTAGGCAAGCATTAGGGGCAAAAGAGAAGAAAACAAGGGTCTTTTGTCATAAAATATAGTAGCTATATGGGATATACTGGACATGTGCAGGTTAATTAGCTCACTGGTTTGCGAAGCAAAGCCACAACAGGGACTAACTGTGAGACTGGCAGAGCCGAGAACCAGAACCGCCACTTCTCCTGTGCCTGCAACCACGGCAGACATTTCCAATGGAACGTGGCACCTTCTCTATTGTGGCAGACATTTCCAATGGAATGTGGCATCTTCTCTAGCTGAAAGCTGACCTCACATTCCTTCTCGTGGAATGCTTTAAAATTTTTTCTTTTTAATTTTTAATTTTTTATGCTAGAAATCTTCAAGAGTATAGTTAAACCAGGATAGCCCACATAATGACAACAGTAACTTGAAGCTACAATCATTTAAAAAAAAGAAAGAAAGAAAAAAAGCTAAGGGGCCATATGTTGAAGGAAACTGCTTCATGAGCTATTCGGGCAGTTGTTGATGGAACGTGGGAGGACCGCGGACCAAGAGGAGACCAAGAGAAGAAGGAGGGGGTCAAAGCTTGCTGCTGTAGGATCCTAGCACTTCTCACCTCCCTTGCACCCTCTCCCGACACATACACAATCAATCCCCTAAACTGGGTCATATATTGAAATATTTAACTTTAGATTTAAATTAATTTAAATGAAATGTACTTAAAAATTCAGTTCCTTGGTTGCACCGGCCACGTTTCAACAACTCACTAGCCATATGTGGCCCGTGGGCAAGTGCAGATATAGAACGTCTCCATCATCACAGACAGATCTATAGGTAACCTAAAGCAGACCCCAGGGTGTATTCTACTCGTAACACTGCTCAGTAGCCCTGCATCCCAGAGCTCATCCTCTGCTGGTGGGAATTAGGCACACACAGTAGTAACAGAAACTCTGTTCTGACCCCCTCCCTTCCCTTTACCTGTATAGAAAGAGGGACTCAGGCTGGGGGAAAGGAGAGGAAATACACCATTTCGAGAATTGAAATTATTTTTCTTCCACATAAAAGTTACAAAAAGAACAGATGGCACTTTTTGAAAAATGAAAATCTGGGATCAAAGAGAAAGAAAGAGCCAAGCATGAGTCCCAGGGCTGCTGTTGGGTTTTTCCTGACCACCCCAGCCAACTCAACACCATCGTTGTTGTTTCTGTAAAATACACAAATGTTCTTAGTTTTAAGACTTGGGTTGCAAAGAGAATTCTTACTTTTACATTCGACTGAACAGAAGATGCTTGCTTTTACCCAAATCTCTTATGATTCTATGATTTCCCATCCTGCCTGCCTGCCGGCTGCTTTGTGTATGAGGCAGAACAGATAAGCTTTGACCTTGGAGCTGCTCCGTGAGATTTTCCACAGATGGTTCTCAATAATAAGGTGTTTGCTCATTTGTTTCTAGGTTCTTTTATTTCAAAATAAAAGAACCTAGAAACAGCCAAATTGACCCATGGGGAGAGAAGAGATTAGGCAGAAAACAGCATCTCCTTAGATTTCTTACTCTAACACATTCTGATTCCACCCATGAAATTGTCCCACCAGGACGCTGGCAGGAATGGAACAAGGAGAGACCTTAGTTCCGGACGGGCACGTGTGAGGGCCGAGGAAGTCAGCTGAGGCTGAGAGGGTAGACAAGGGCCTCAGGTCTGGAGTAAGAGGTCGGGATCCAGACTGCAGGAGGCTGGGGAGGTGGGGTGGTGAGCCTCAGAACCAGGCACACGTTGCTTCCCCACCAGCCTCAAGCGCACAGGGCTTATCTGCATGTGGGTCCTGGCCATGACTGAGGCAGAAAAGAGATGGAATCCCAGCATGCTAGAGCTGAAGGGACTTTGGGGATCCTCTTGTGGAGTCCCCCCAAAGACCCTGAAGATAAGAAGCACCCTGTGTCCTTGTTAAGCACAGAGCCCTGGACCTGAACCACACCTCCTGAATCTTGGTCACCTAAGTATCTGACAAACACCTCAGGTGACTGATCTCAGAAAGTCTGGGAAGCACTCACCTATCTGGTGGTTCTCAGGCTGGACCATGCAGAGCCTGGAGATCTCTCACCGCTTCTCTAGCGCTACAGAAGGATGCAGTGGGAATGGAGGGCAAGGACTGAGTTTGTGAAACTTGAGGCCTCCCACCCTGCTACAGTCTGATCATAGTGAGTAACAGGAGCAAGTGTTTATGAAACCCTCTGTCCTAAGAGTTGTGCGTGTATTCTCTCCTTAGCCCTTAAAAATCACTCTAGGAAGCAGGCGTTAGTACACCTGTTGTATGGATGAGAGAACTACGGCTGGGCCAATAAGTAGCTGTTCCAAGATCACACCACTAGTAAGTGGCAGAGCTAGAATTTGCATAATACAACTCCTTCCCATCACGTTATACTAACCTTGAAGAAGCTCCACTTGCATTTGGGTTATGTCTTATTGGGCATCTTGCAGTATTTAGATTATAAAATGGATTCCACTGCTAATAAAGGTGTGAAAACACATTGCTAGACTGATCCCTACCTTTTATACAAGAAGAAGCCAAGGCCCAGAGAGGCGAACTTGTGGTCATAAGGACACCAAATAAGGGTACAAAGTTGGGAGTTCTGGCCTGAACAAGGCCAGAACCTTCCCCAAGAGGCCGACTCTGAACTTGGCTCCGCACCCAGCCAGCCGTGTGCGCTGGGCCAACCCGGTCTGCAGCCTTTCCTGATTTCCTAAGGCTGGCGGACACCATCTGCTGAGAAAGAGTTATGGCCCCTGCTGAGGGCTGGATTGGGTACTGAGGACATTTAGCCAAAGGGGAAAACAAAGGTCACAGTTTATGATGAGTAAATTTCTCATCTTGTTACACGGAACCATGACTCCTTTGTTAGGCGGCCTCGAGTGTCTATGACTGCAACTGAATCTGATCCTCTTTTATTCCTGTTGTAATTAATGTCCACGTGCCGTGGGGCTTCCTGAAAGGGTGAGATATTTTCCAGAGGAGGCTATATTTCAGGTGCAGGTGACTTATTTCTTCTTCCCTGGGACTGGTTCATCAATCACTTGGAGATGTTTTGCAACCAAAGGGCAAATGCATTTCTCAGAGCAGCGGTCTCCACCCCAGTCCCTGAGCCAAAGCCAGGCGATCAGGAAAGGGCTTGGGGGACAGCCAGCCCCTGTCTTCCAAAACCCACCATCTGGGAAGTGCATGTGTTGCCTCTGCTCCCAGTGGGGACCGGACACATGGCTGGGTGCCTGCAAGCCCTGCTCCCACAACACTCGGTGGTCTGTCCGCCTACGGTCTCTGTGAGGGCCAACAAGGAAGGTTTGGAAGCTGCACGCTCTTTGCTTGGGAAGTCCAGCTGAGCCTCCAGGTTGATTGATTTGATTGAGTGTCCAAGACCCAGTGTTTTCTCCAGGGCTGCTGTCAAAACTATCTTTTCGTGTTGAGAAATCAATTTTCCTCACTTGGCTGAAATGGCTTTACAAAACGTACGTTTGAGAGAGGGCTGGATTCTGTAGCCTACTTCTTGAATGACGTGCTTCTTGACACATGCTCTGTCTTGGAGGGGCTCAGATTAGATGGGTCTTGACTCCTTTTATGGCCTCCTTGTCCACCCCCCCCAATTCTAAAGAAGTCCATCTGCACCAGGTAGCCTTTGAGCATCTCATTACCTAGCAGATGGGTCATAGACAACTTCTGCTTGCATTTTTCTCAAAGTAGTAATGTCCCTGATGTATCTTAGCAGAAAGTCCCATGCTGAGCAAATCTGACCAAGGAAGTCTGACATTTGCAGTGAGAGGCAGCACTGCAGTGTCTCACGTTGGTAGGAAAGTCTGGGAAGACAGATGGGGAGAGAAAATATGGGTGCGATAGCAGGGTAAATTTGGAAGAGAGCAGTCGTGGGGAGACAGACTTTTACCTTTACCCTCTTAGGGTTCTTCTGGCTGGGCCTGAGAATTCAACTGACACAGACAGATCAGCAGGAGAAAAATATCCAAATTTATTTAATGCAAGTTTTATGTGACCCGAGAGCCTTCACAAGGAATGAAGAACCAAACAAATGGCAAAACCTACTTGCTTTCAGATTCGGTCAATCCAAGAGAGGCAGTTGTGGCAACTACAGAGGGAGACTAGAGGAGGGTAAGAATTATTTTAACAAGGTCTGTTTGCATAGAATTCTCTCCATCCCAGCTTATCTGTGATGATAAGAATGTTACTTTCCTTCTGGTACTGGGAAGACAGCTTGCTGTGAGAATCGCATCTCCCTCTCCTGCTTCTGAGGAAAATTCGAAGGAAGGTTGGAATTGTTTCTTGTATTTGCTGTTGTTGGAGTGCCTTTACCTCAAGAGAATTAATGTGGCAGAGTGGCATGGTTGGGGTGGCATGTTCTGAACCCCTTCACAGTGCAGTATGGAGGGAGACGGCATGGCAGGGCAGTTCTGAGCATTAGGCTGCTGACCAGCCTGGGTTTGAATTCTGGCTTGGCCACTTCCCAGCTATGCCTCTGCGAACAAGTTCTTGATTCTCTTCTTGGTGGCTTCATGTGAAAACAGCACTTACTTCGTGGAGTTGCTAGAATTAAATGAGTTCATGAATATAGCACATTTAGCACCCTGCCTGGCACATAATAGGTGCTCACTCAATATTAGCTATTATTATTCGCCTTTTTCTTGGGAAGTGATAGTGGATCCCCTGGCTTAGCGTGGGGACCTAGCCAGTGAGGTTTTGGTTCCTCCTTGACCGCGATGTCTCAGCCGCTTGGGCTGCCCTGCTTTCCCGGGGACGGTGGCGAGTGGGGCGGACTCTGACCTGCCGAGAAACACTGCGTTGAGCTTCCTAAAAGCAAGGAGGCTGCAAGGCAGGTGATTTACTCAGAGGGTAAATACTCCTCAGGATCCTCCCCACTTTATTCTGCCATTCTGGAAGGGATTTTTCAGTTGATGAAAGAGAGGAAAGACCGATTACCTTCAGCTCTGCCTTACCGAGAGAAGCCTTGCTGAGAGCTTTAAAAGGCTTGCCTCCTGCCGGCATGCCCCTCCCTACCCGCCCTCGTCCCCCAAGGCAGAGCACGTGGGTCTCTTTTTCAGGCTCCTCAAGAGAAAAATGAATGACTCTCAGACCGATACACAAATGGCAGAGAGAATGCAGTCTGGCAGTGTTAGAAATCGAGCCGTGGCCTGTTACTGTCCTTCCATCTCCCCGGGTCCGTCGTCCCTGGCCTGAGCCGAGAGACGGGGCAAGCGCTCCGGCGCCGTCTGTGCGGGCGCCGCGCAGTTGTCTGCGTTGATGAGCGGCGGGGCGAGGTCCCCAGCTAGAGCCTCAGGGGCTCTCCTATGGGTTGATGCAGCTGTCTAATAAAAGACCATTTTCGTAGTCAGTGTTCAGTGAAAACATTCCATTTTCATTTATAGAAGCGGTGAAGCCACCTGCTATTTAAAGGCCCCCTCCTCCTCGTCTTCCTCGCCCCAGGGCGGAATCTTCCAGCTCCCTCCCTCAGCCAGCTGTGCCTTGTCAAAGTTCCAGTCTCCTCCTTCAGAGACGTCAGGCTCTCTGACCGTCCACCCCATGTGCCCTGCTTTTTATACTCAGTCTGGAGGACGGGATTATGGCCTCACCCACAAAAATAGCTTCAAGGAGAGCGGTCAGCTGAGGAGGAACTAGGTGTACCCTGTCGAGGCACGAGGAGCCAGACATGACTCTCCTGCAGAGCCCAGACTCCCTGCTTCGCTCCCCACCGGTGTTCGCACAGGGCTCGGGCTGAGTCAGGCGCTGACAACTGAGGGGGCAGGGAGGAGCGAGCACGAGAAGAAAATGCTGCTGCCGAGGCAGGAGCGCAGAATCCAGAGTAAAAGCAAGGGGCTCGGAGCAAACAGAAGGAAGAAAGCAAAACAAAGAGCCAGATGCCGCAATACCTCAATGAGCCAGCCTGCTGGGGGCATGGGCGTTTTTCGGTTACTGGAAGTTTCTATTTAACTGTGAATGGAGCCAAAATCCTTTGTCTTAACCCTTAATTCAGAAAAGCTTTTTACATAGTGTCAGTTCACTTCCTTAAGGCCATTCCGGACGGGGACCATGGGGTCTTAGGGCAGCAGTCATTCGGGCCGCGAATACCGCGAACAAGAACACGGTGGAGAGCCTTGTGGAGGGAAGGGTCCCAGCCCCGGGGGAAACAGATGCTGAACCCCTCTGCTTGCCCTGAACGCTAAATCGCTGATAGAAACTTGCTTTTTCATGTTTTGGGTTTAATCTTAGTCACAAATTGCTGAGAATTTTTGTTAAATCGTAACTGCATAGTACACTTCTATTTATTCTTCAAATCTCAACTTGAGTATCACCTCCTCCGTGAAGGCTTTCTGATGACTCCTGCTCTCCCCTCAGGCCCTCCCCATCATTTCCCTCTTGGTTTAGCACACTGTGTTTAAATACTTTATAAACATGGGTCGCAGTGGGCAGGTGATGAAGGGAGGGCGTCCTCTATGACCTTCCCTGTAAAGAAGCTGAACTCCCAATCTTTGCCTTATGATAGTAATAAACTCAACTACCTGTGAAGTCTCAGAAGGTTAAAAAAAAAAACAAGTCCTGCTTTATTGTTCTACCCCCAGCTCACGGCCAGAAACGAGGGGGGGAAAGAGAGGTGGAAAAGGGAGGAGACATTCTATAAACAGATAAGAGGGGAGAGAGAGAGAGAAACCATTTACAGTCTTGGTGATTTAATCTTAATTCCGATCCTTTCAATCCGCCTCTGAGAAGGTCTGCATGCTGCTTAAAAACCAACCAACCAATAGCCCTCTGGCCCTGTGGGTTTTACAGACAAGAGAGGATGTGGTGACGTCCTATTATAGAGGTTGTAACAGTGTCCTCTAGAGTCCCCAAGGTAGACAGCATGTATGCCAACCTGGCAGACAAAACAGCTCGTTATGTTTATGCGCAGCAATGGTGTGTTCAGAGCTGTACCCACATGATGAAACAGGAAGTGCACTGGACATTTCCTCAGCACGTCCCCTGCTTTCCTGCACTCCTGGTGGGTAGGGCCCGTTTTCACTTCTGTATCCTCAGTATCTGGCACAGAACCTGACCAAGTATAGGTGCTCAACAGATGCTCCCTGAATGAATATAATAATTCCAGTTTCAGAATTCAATTATGTCTTGATTCAAGTCTGATCCATCATCTCTTTGCGCCTTTGTAGGGATGAGCTCGCTGAACGTCCCCGCAGTCCCAATAGCTCATCTGTCACTCAGCAGCCAGCACCTCAGCAGCGAGGCAGGCTGCTCCTCAGGTGGCCAAGAAGAGGGCACAGGGTTCTATCTCCTTTCTTGCCTTCCTTCCTCTTTCCCTTCTGGCGGGGTGACCAGTTGTCTCGGCTTGCCCAAATCTGAGGCCTTTCTCAAGCAAAAACCAGGCAAGTCCCAGCAAACGTGGGCAAGTTGGTCATTCCATTCTCCTTTTCCCTTCCAGAAACATATAATGAATCATGGTTTGGGCGTGGCCCTGAACTAGACCATGTGGACTTATCAAGAACAGGATAAAGCTGCCACCCTCAGCAATCTCAGAGTCTAATGGGACAGAGACACAATAGGCAAGAAATGATAGAGTACCAAGGAGAGGCAGAGTAGCTGGAGGGCGAGAGAGAGAATATGGTGAAATTAGGGGAAGTTTCCTTCAGGATGTGACAGCAAAGAGCAGCAGAAAAGTCTGATTGGCCAAATGCACCCAGGCCTGGTCAGGGAGACTGAGACAAGTATTTCCTTACAAGTTGGGAGTGTCCGCTACCCAGGCGCTATAGTGTTCCTGAGGAATCAGAGGGTGACAGTGCCAAATATGGTGTAGCACTATTATCCCAGGAAAGCACAGGCCCAGGCTATGCTGGAATGCGTTGACTGGTTTTACTCAGGGCAGTGGAGCTAATTACAGAGCCAAATTCCCTTGGCTCCGGAGTGAGAATGTTATTGCATTTCCACCCCCTTATCATCAGCTTCACCCCTCCCTTCTGTACCCTACCTCTCTCTTCTCCTTATCCAGAACATAAATATAAGTCAGGATCTTGGCCCGGTGACAAGACAGGTGATCATTTCCATTCCTTTCTCATGGAAACTCAAGCCTTGATTTCTGCCACATCTGGAACACAGAGCTTGATGAAAGCGGAGCCGAAGGTCATAGTGCCTTTTGGCCTAGGATTTCAGACTCTGAATTCCACACTCTCATTGGGCAGCTCTTGAGCAAGCTCAGGGCTTCCAACGCCTCCTTAACATTTATCTCTCAGAGAGTGGGGAAGGACCTGAGATATTCGGTGGGAGTCTACTCACGGCCTGCTTTTGGTCCGTCTTCTCATGCTCCTCTTGAAATTGGATACCTTCTGATCTCTCTGGTTTTTCGGGCTTTAGTGATTCGCTGCCCTGGGAATCTTTGCTGGCCACAGTGATTGCTGAGACTGGGACATGACAGATGCCTCTGAACCAGAGCCTTGTACTATTCCTTCAGGTTTGGGTTGGACTGGGCTGCCCACCACATGGACACACACCCACAGCACATATGGTTGGCACTCCCGATAGTTCAGCTTCGTGTTAGCTTCACTGTCCAGTGGAAAGTGGCTGGAGTGCTCGGTGGTGAATTCACTCATTTTCATATAGGAGTCTGTATTTACTGATGGGTCAAGGCCTCTTGGATTTCTCTTAATTTGACTGGGTCCGTTATTTCTCTCTAGCACTGAGTTCAGGAGGTAATTGGAATCAATTCAGGGTTTTTATTCCATTCACTTAAAAGTAATTTTTAAAAATTTCACCTTGTCCTACATCTACTCCCCACCTGCACCTTAACAACATATTGTCTTCTGACTTATGTACTGGAGAAGCTTTGCTATGAACCTAGGGCAGGAAGTCTTCACCCGACTGCCATGGAGGTAGATAGATTCCCAAGAATCTTTTTCAGGAGGGCAGGTGGCCATGTCTCAGTCCTACCAGCTTTGACAGCTGCGATATCTAGGGCCTGCTAAGCTACTTTAGGAGAGCCTGCCCTAGAGGGGGCTGAGTCTCCTGTTTATTTGTAGGCCCAGAAATCCTAAAAGCCACTCAGGAGCCTAGTCTTCTCCTCTATATAGTTAGATGTTGACTTCTGGAGTGGCCCAGCTTCTGAGGACTGAAGCCACCAAACCAGGGGGAGGAGGATGCTTTGAACCTGGGTAAGTGTTTCTCTCTAAGCAACTGTGCAAAGGGGCCAAAGAGAAACCAAGAGATAATGAACTCCTACAGTGAATATGTTCCTCCTTCAGTAGAGGATGTTGCTCTCCCTCCTGGCGCCCCCCCCGCTTCAATTTTTCTCTTCTCTTTGGCCGAGTTCCTTTGCAATTTATTATAGAACTTCTTCATACCACGTTTCTCCTGGAGTCTACTCCAATGTCAGTAGTCTGTTCTCATGGATTCAACAATTCATTAATATTCAGATCTGGATTTATGGTATCATCTTACTACTATAAGGGAGAGAAAACCCTATGCCAAAGGGGACAATGCACATAGCTTCTTTGTCTTTTTGAAATATATTCAGCTGTGACTAGAAGTGGAGGGACAGGGAAGGAGAAGGGTATGGCCACCAAGACTAAAGCATAAAAAGATAGAAAGAAGGAACCCCCATCTTGGTAAGGTGCCACATCCAGACAAAGGTGACTTTTGATGAAAATAGCTCAAAGTAGCTTTATGATGACACGGACAATGATGACATTGATGATAAAGATGAGGAGGAGGAAGATGCTAACGGTAATGATGTGAACTGAGTGTTGGGACAAGTGCCATGAATGAACTGATTTGGTTACTGAAACTTTTATACTGGGAATGTCCAACGTTTTCATAGCAATTGGCATCTTGGATTGATTTGTAGCAGCTGTTTCAACTGAGTGGCATCAGATTCTGGGGTTCAATCCGGGGTCGTCTGCAGACAACGTGATGACCAATTAGTGATGTCAGATGTAACCAAAAGAGAGAGTGGGGAGCCAGAATTTCATATACTCACCATCCATGCAGCGTAAACTATGGTTTGTTTGTATCTCGTTGCACAGGAGTCGAGACACCTTGGCTGTTCAGTTTTGTACCGGGTTACTTATAAGCGTGCCATAATTTTGGGGCACCCTTTACTGCTCTCCCACTATGTGCCAGGCATCCTATGGTGTTCCGTGTTCAGAGCGCAGCACGGTGAGGGTGGTGGCAGCTGAAGACGTGTTTTCTCTGATTGAAATTCCAAGGGCAAACACAGCGGGGAAAACCCAGGGACTTCGCTGGAAAGTTTAGCGTAAGAACATCTTCCCCCTTCCCCCTTCCCCGCTAATACTTCAGGAGGGCTAGGAAAGTGGCCTTTCCTATAGTAACCTTGTGTCCCAGCACCCACCCTTCTCCTTGCTTCCTGTGGGGGCAGAGTCAGTTTTTCAGTGACAGGCCTGATGTCATGATGATTTCAAGTGATTTGGCCCAAAGACAACACCTACTCCCTGAACAATATCCATGAAAACTTAATGCAGTAACTTGAGTGAGTCACATTTTCCCTGTGGATGTGATTTGCAGATGTCGGGATGGAACTTAACCAGGGCTGCCTTCTGAAATGGAACTTCCAGAGAGCATCAGACAGACTGTGGAACAGCCTTCCCAGAAAAAGAAAAGCCTCCTATAGACCAGCAAGAGCTCTGATCACACAAATGCAAACAAGGTTTCCAAAGAAAATGAAATGAGAGTTTAGAGAATGGGCATGGAAAATTTCTCTACAGAAAGATTCAAACTCACTGTATACCCGTGAAAAGGAACCTTTTTTTTTTTTTTTTAAATCAAAATGTGTTCACAAATACTGGCTTATTTGATTCTCATAATAACCATGAATGTGGGCTGTGGATATGGGCCATGAAAACATGATTCTCCATTTTGCGGTTGGGAGAAGGGAGGGAGAATGTCAGTGGTTTGCCTCTCAGGGCACGTGAGTAGCAAATGACTGAAGCAGGACATGGGTCTTCTGGTTGACCCTAGACGGTGTTCTTGCTGCCTCATTCTGCCTTTACAAATTGGAGGTGGGCCACCTAAGTAGCAATCTCTTTTCTTTCAGACAGAAATGTATCTTTAAAAAAAACAAGGACAAGGATCAAAAATAGTCTCAAATGAACATGGAAAAAATATTTTAGTTATATTTTATGATACATTCAAAGATCTTCTTAAGGTAGAGAGCCGGAGGGGCAGAGGGAAGTAGAGATGAGAAAAGTGGAAAAAGACACACTCACATGCTGCACATGCCCACAACTTCCATGGACTAACAGCTCCATAGTATCACTTTTTAGAACGCAACAGGGTGCTTATGTTTTCACAGTGATACACAGAAATATGGGCAATACCTCTTCTGGGAACTGGTGACGTTGAGGATAAAATTTGGGTCAGGAATGAGAGTTCTCTTAGCTGTGGCTGAAAATGAGGGAGATCATTTCCCTTGCTGTTGTCATGTTTAACTTCCAGAACTGAGCGATTGCCCTGCTTCAGCTCCGTCTTTATAATAATGAGCAATGATGACGGCCGAGCACATAGAATACAAAGAGTAGGAGAAAGCAGGGCAAGAGAAAAGCAGAGTGGGGGCGTCTTCACAGTCCATTAGAACCACCTGGGCAAGCTGTAACTCTGTGGGGCCTGGGCCTTGCCCCAAACCAATCGGTCTGCTGGGGCTGGGCCCCCGGGCGGCAGATCAGGACGTAGGGCCTCCCGGTGTGTCCAATGTGTGGCCCAGGCTGAGAACCCTGCTTTCAAGAGATCTGCCCCCAAAGGCTGACTTAGGAAAGGAAAATACACCAAAATAACTGAAATGAGGTTGGGGGAGGGCCATGCAAAACCTCCTGGAAGAGAGACGGAGAACAAAAGATAGAGATGACTCAGGAGGTCAGAGCGCAGCACGGTGAGGGTAGTGGCGGCTGAAGACGTGCTCTCTCTGATTGAACTTTCAGGGGCAAACACAGAGGGGAAAACCCAGGGACTTCGCTGGAAAGTTTAGCGTAAGAACATCTTCCCCCTTTTGCCTTAGTTAACCTTTATTCCAATGCAACACTTCGAGGGCTGGGAGAAGGGTGCTAAATCCTCCGATTCATTTGGTTCTGGGCCTCACACAGAAGCAGCGTGGGAGGACTTCTCACCGGAGGGAAGAACACTCGCTCTTATGTACAACTCCTAAGGCTGCCCTCCTCCAAAGAAGCGGAACGTTCCGACCGGGGACAAAGCAGCGGTACAGGAACAGCCACGTCACCTCACCAGTGGAGGTGACAGGTTAGGCCAGAAGGCAGTTGGCAGTGTTGTGAGGGGGAAAAAAAGGTCACCTTTCAAATTCCTTCTGAGATGGAGTCCGATGAGGACTTTCTTCTTTTGTAAATGAGCTGAATGCAGTGATGAGACTTCATTTTCCATCAGTACTGGCGTCAATGTTATTTGCTCTGGATACCCTAGCCCAGGAATCCTTAACGTCATTACCCTCCCCATTCTTGGTTAGAGTAGAAGCTCCCTGAGGGACTACTTCTTCTGCAGCTTGACAGCCTTTGAAGTGTACAGTTTAGCACCTACCCAGCATGTAGTAGAAACTGAGTGAAGGTTGATGGAGAAACCAATTAGAATATGGCTGGTATTGCAGGGGAAACACCATGGGCTAGATAAAACACGTCCCCCAGAAATGCAAGGTGCCCTGCCCTATTGCTAAGGGGCAAATGGGGATGCCTTCTGGGGGACACAGGTCCAGGGAATTTCTACTCTCCTTTCAACCTCATTCAGAATGGGGGCAGGGAAGCTGAGAATGGACTAGAGATGTCCTGGACGTGATATTTGGGATCGTGACACTTGGGGACTCTGTGGCAGGAGTGCTGAGGGCAGAAGGCAGTGAAATGGTCTGTTCTCACCCCTCAGGGCAGAGCCTCAAGCCATTGAGGGACCACAGCACCAGGTGTCACTGCTTCCCAGAAAACGCAGCTTGTGATCAAGTGGGGTTTTAGGATCCCAAAGTCCCTTCTGGAAGGCCAGAGCCACTCTGAAATTGAACGTCCAAGTAGGCTTGAGAGCTGGATTTTTCTTTTGGTGAGAAAGCTCTTGTTTCCTCCAAAGCAATAGGTCCTGAGTAAGTTCTTGGAACCCCTCTGAAGCCTTGGAAAACTTGCCACCTTCTGAACAAAAGCATCTTGAATATACCCTTAGGAAATAATTACGTGGAAGTTTATAGTCAGTCTTGCTGTTTTGCCTGTAGCATATAAAAAGTTTCCAATCTCCCGTGCTCAGATGTTGTGGATTAATCACATTTGGAGGTAGAGCCTGGAGCCTGGCCTGGCCTGAACTTTCAGTGGGAAGATGCAGCTATATTGGTCAGGGCGATTACAAAGATAGGTCAGGGCGTTAGAGGCTTTGGCCACGAGTACTGGTGATTAGGTTAGAGCTCACTGGACAAATGGATTAGTGTTGGATGAATGGGCTCCCTTGGACAAAGGGAAGTAAAAGGCTACTTTAATCAAGACTAAGCCACATCTCCCAGCCAGTCAGCCATCGTCAGTGCCTAAGAATGTTCCAGGATGCTAAGGCCTGGCCGGCGTCTGTTAGATGGGACTCTGCACCTGCACCAGTCGGGAATACAGTCAAAAGATAGAAGCCGAGGAGGAAAATAATCTAGGTCAACTTTTGTTGCTTCTCAAAGATTCCAGTTTTGTGACTTGAAATGTCCTTCCCATTGGTCTACAAAACTACTGGACCCCAAGTTTATGAATGTCGGTGCTTTCAAGCAAGTCAAGTGTCTGCCAAGAAATACATATGGTTAGTCCAAGACTTGGATTGTATTTGCATTGACCTTGGCTTCTAACTTCTCTATCATCTCATAGGCCTGGCTGATTGGACCTTGCCTTTTGTCAAATCTGAGTAAAGAAACCTTCCACATGAGGGCCAAGGCTGCTGTGTGTTGACTTTCCTGTCATGGTCTCCTGCTCCTTGTGTCTTCTGGAAAACAAGACTTGGTCTGAGGTTTCCTGAGTCTTTCTTTCACAGAAACACTTGGAACCATTGGGAATCAATCAATGTATATTCCTTCTGGCTGGGGAGATCAGGGAGGGCAAACCGATCTCTGTGTGTAAGAAGAGGTAGCATTTTGGCCAGAGTTTCTCAAGTTTGATTGCACCTTAGACTTGCAAGGGAGAGGACGAGGGGGACAGCAGGGTTAAAAATTATTAACGTCTAGGCTCAACCCAGATATTTCTCGTTCATTTGGGTGGGATGGGGCTCAGGCATCAGTAGTGCTCCTAATGTTCCTCAGGTGATGTTAATGTGTGGCCAGCATTGAGAACCCGACCTCAGGTTCTCAGCTGAAAGGAAATTAGTTGGTGGGTGTATGTATCCTATCTCTCTGATTAGATTATAAGCCCCTAGAGAGTGAGGACAGCATCCCATGTTTTAGCATCTTCTGAGTTTAATAGCGTGCAGTACACACCGAGTACTTAAATATGAATTCTTGGATGCATGGACAAACGTCATTCCCTGAGAAACCCCATCCTCTTGAGGCAGTGGCTACTATTTTAAACATGCTGCAATGCAGAGGCCCTTTTAGGGAAGTCTGGGCCAGCTGGACCTGCCACAATTACACTCAGCAACATTCTAACTGCTTAAGAAATGTCTAGACAGAAAAACCTTCCAGACAATGAAAAGTAGAAGGTGGCTAGTGTAGTCTGTCTTTCTTCCTTTCCCTCTTTCTTTCTTTCTTTCTTTCTTTCTTTCTTTCTTTCTTTCTTTCTTTCTTTCTTTCTTTCTTTCTTTCTTTCTTTCTTTCTTTCTTTCTTTCTTTCTTTCTTTCTTTCTTTCTTTCTCAGGGGGCGGCTGGGGGGTCAAATATCTGATAAGGCATCTCTGTTTCCCTTATCTCAAACAGATTGTTTCTTTAACTTGCTGGAAACAATTATTTCATTATCAAGTTTTCCTTAGAAAAGTTAGACGGTAGTGTCCCTTGTCTAAATGCATCTGGAAGGAGCCTCTGTGCTTATCCCAATACACTACTATGAATCAAGTGCCTGTAGAAGACAAAGTCAAGAGAGGGCAGGACTGGAATTTAGAATGAGCCCTCCATACCAGCCTCCTTTGCTACCTCACACTACCATCTGTGGGTTCTATTTTAAAAATCGACCTAAAAGCACAGAAAAGCATTTTGGATTTTCAAAAGTAGCAAACACAACAAGGAGGGATTATGGATCGATTAAGAGACTAGACGGAGCTTCACAATTAAATGCTTTATATACCGTGAAGAGTAGATTTCTTGCCTTTCTTTCCCTTCCCTTTGTTCCTTTCTCTCTCTCCTTTCCTCCCTTCCTTCCCATAAACACTATTTGAACTAAGAATAAAAGCTCACAATCTTCACATTCACCTCAAAGAGATCATGATTTAATACGGAAGATAGGAAATGCAACAACATCTCTGATGAAGGGTGGAACGTGAGACATGACCAAGAGAAGGAGCTTGGTAAAGGAGGGGCCATGTTCCCAACAAAACTGTTCCCATTCAAAAATGAACCCCAAAATGAACTCTTGTTCTCAGAGTCTGAAAGGACATCAAAGGCCATCTCATCCAGGGTCCCTCATGGGATCCTTAACCAGTCGGTGGTTGTAGGACCTTACTTAAATATTTGCTGTCTTCCATCATCAGACACCTCTGGCATCCTTAAGACAAGCAACAAAGTCAGCCATTATCAATCACAACTCCCTTGATTATAACAGAAAATTGACAGCTTGGTGGCAGCAAAAAAGGAAAGTCAGTAGCTCATACAACTATAATGTCCAGGGTATAGGTCTGACTTCAGGCAAGGCTGGATGTAGGGTTCCATAGGGAGTCTTCTGCTCTCTCCTCAGCTCTGCTTCTGTCAGACATGGCTTCATTCTCAGGCAGGCAAGATGGTCACCAGTGCCTCAAAGCTCCTATGAGCTTAGGAACCAAGGAAGAAGAGAGCATCTCTTCACTACCAGCCTTGAGAAACTCTCATTGGCCTAATGAGTAAGGGCAAGATCCCTGAACTAAGAAGGAATAATTAAGGATAACTTCAGGGTTTCAGACTAGGGAAAACTGGAAAATGTTAATACCTTGATGAAAATTAAGGTAATCAGAAAGAGCATCCAAACCACAAGGGCTGAGAATAAGGGTGGGATGTTTCCATAGAGGAAAACTGAGGGGCTGTTCCCAGAAGAAGGTGGGATGGATAAGACAAACAGAAGCATGACCATCCACTCCAGAAACCAGGGGAAGAATGTCGAGGAGGGTGATGGTCAACAGTGTCAAACGCCCCAGAGGTTGAAGAATATGGAGAGTGAATGGACACAGTGCACTTTAGACGTGAGAGTGAGTCATTTATTTCTTTAAAAGATCAGAAACATGGGAGGAAAACAGATTTTAGTGGGTGAAGGAGTGAGTGGGAGTAGAAACAGTGTAAAGGCAGGGATTTGATATTTTAAAGAAGTCTCTGAAGGAAGCAAGGAGACAAGTTCTAACCCAATTCCCACGATTCCTGTGAGCGAGGCACGATGCTAGGCACTAGGAGGGCTGAGATGAGTAATTACTAGTCTGTGTCCTCAAGAAACTCAAAGCTTGGAAAGGCAGAGAGAATTGTCAATAAATAAAATATGCAAGGAAGGAATATATAATGTCCCCAAGGTTGCAGTGTGGAAAGGTGCACCCGTGGGAGACTGATAGTAGATCAGAGGTATCCCACAAGGGAGAATGATGATATCTAGCCAAGAGTATAAGGGAAGGTTTTTTTGTGGAAGCTGGTGCCTGAACTGGGTTTTGTGGGATGTATGGGAGTTTGCTTTAGGAAGCAAAATAGGGAAAGGGGTGCCAGGCAAAGGCAAATGTTCCCTACAAGGCTCATGGGGGTGCATATAGTGGGAGAGAGAAGTACAGAGTGGGGGCAGGCAGGCGCAGAAGAGCTGGTGTGACCTGTGGAGGGGTGTGGGCTTTATCCAGTGGTGCTGGGCAGGGGGCAGTGAGATGTTTTCAGTCAGGGCAACACACATCAGATTAACCCATTTGAAGAATCTGTCTGGAGTCAGTCTGGAGATGGAGCCGCATGGAGATGGACAGGCCAGTTCAGAGGATGGGTTGGTGGTGGTGGGAAGGAGTGACAAAGACCAATACAACGACAGCGGCACAGAAGAGGGGACGGAATGAAAGGGTCATCAAGAGCAGGGAAAACTCATAAAACTGGGTGCTTATTGGATCCGGAGGAGTGAGAAAGAGCAAGCGTTGAGGACAGGTGAGGGAGCTGGGGAAGGAGGATATGAGCCCTGGAGAGGGAGATGCCAACGGTGCGGAGGAGAGCGGTCCCCCGAGGGGCAGCAAAGGTGGGTGGGCTCCAGACACAGTGGAGGCGCGACAGGCTGAGCAGTGAGTCGGGGAGAACGGTGGAGAATATGGATAAGAACCCAGAGCGTCACCGAGGAGGGCAGAACAATCGGAGGGCTTTAATTTTCTCAGTTCAGAAAGCAGTGAGATCACCTGTTGGGAGTGAGTGGGCTTCCGAGTTCCCTGAGGGAAACATGGGGAGAGTAACAGAACCAATCAATCCCTGAGTCATGCCAACTCCACCCCCACCTGGGCCCACCTCTTCCCTTCCTGCAGCTTGCCTCCTCTAGGTCTTCACTAACTACACCAGCGGTGCGCGGGGTGGGAGTGCTTGTTACACCTAATCACCCCAGGAGCTTCTTCAAACTCTCGCCACCCCAGCAGCTGATTCGGGAGCTCTGGCGTGAGACCCGGGCGCGCGTGTTTTCAGAACACTTCATATAGGAGATTCTGAAATGCATCATACCCCACACACAGTTGAGAATCACCCAGGTACGTAGGCCTGAGTCCTGGAATTTGCTATGATGTGGGAGAAGATGGCATGGAATCGTTTGCAAAAACTGGGTGGGTGTCAAGTGACTCAGGAAAGGAGGACAAGGAGAGCAGGTGGCTGCGCCAGCAGATTTGGGAAAGCGCGGGGGCTCCCATTCTTACATTCAGCGGCTATGTCTCTCCCAACCCCACAGAGTGCCAGTGACCACACAAGAGACTCAGAAAACCTATAAAAGCTGAGAACAACGGAAGACAACCACATTTTTTTTCTGAAAGATCATGGTCACTCTTCTAAAGGCAAGGAATGAAAATGGGGAGGAAAAAACACTATTGATAATGGAAAGGCCCTGGGGAAGCCTCAAAGTTGCAGCGGTTTGTGTGCAGCGCTGCCCTCTGCTGGTTAGATTCGGACCTGCAGCTCAATGCAACAGCATCCTTCGGGAGCGCACCCTTGGAGAGGTGAGTGGGGCTTTGGCGTAACTGGAGTTCAAGTCACGAACATCATTAAGTCCACACAGATGGCTTTTCAGGTAAAAGCTGAACCTGGAAATTTAGACTCGGAAATTTTCCAATTAGCTACGTTTAAAAAAAAAAAAAAACAACCCACACAAACTGTCTAGGAAAAACTGCTGTGGCCCTGAAAAAGTTTCTTTGGAAAATATTTCGATGGGGATTTAATGGCCACAGTCACCTAGAAATAAGCTACCAAGGTAGAAACTTTTCCAGGAATGAATTAATGGACTTTGAAAAAGTGTTGGTAATTCTATGCTGTTAATAATATTGGCCAACATTGATTGAACATCATTGGCAGCTTGTATGCATTATAGCAATTAACTTTCACAACAACCCAATGAGGCAAGAACCATTATCATCCATACTTCACTGGTGAGGTAACTGAGGTATAAAGAGTATAGGTACCATAGCCAAGGTCACAAAACCTGGGCTGAGCAAGGTAATAAACCTGAAACCATTGTGCAGTCAACTGCTTTATCACATATACAACAAAATGTATCATTGCTCACACATCAGTGATATTAATTTTGTGCTCATGGTGTCACATTCAGATGCTTGTTGTGAATGGGTGCGTTTCTTCCTCCATGTGCTGATTCAGGGGGTCAGACCTCTTCTGGCTTGAGACTCCCTATTAACTGGGTCTGGTCATTTTCATATACACATGGAGGCAGGCAGAAGAAGAGAAAAGAATAAAGAGCGCCATTTCTTAAAAGCCATGGCTCATATTCCAATAGCAAGAGCTAGACCAATGGCCATACAGTGCCAGGGGGCCAAGAAATGTGGTCTCTGGCTAATCAGCCACTTTCCAGCATCAACTCTACACCATGGGAAGGGGAGCAGAGATTTCGGTGGTCAGCTGGCCACCTCTGACCTCCCTCTAGTATGATGACATGGTTCACTGGCTCAGGTCATGCACACTTTTTCAAGGAGGATGAAGGAAACTGATCACTACCCCAGGTGAATACCGCAGCGAGATCATGAGACTGGGGTCTTTAGCCATGAGTCATTGGTGAGGTACCTTTCCCCTTTCCTGTGGGGGTGGGTTAACTACCTTTATTTCCCAGATAAGAAAACCAAGGCTAAGGAATCAGGTGGTTTGCCCAGATTCTCACAGCTGGGGCTCAATGTATTCTCATTGCCAGATCCTCGAAATAGTGATGGCTGCTCAGTGTAGGTGGAGCTTGACCAAAATATTTTCTGGGGAGGTGAGAGGAGTAGGCAGACCAGAAACAGGTGATGCTGCCCATGGCCTGAGTCGACATTGCTCATTAAACAGGGACCTGGTGACTCTGTCCAATGTCTGCCAGGAATTCTAAAATTGGAGGCGGACGGCAGTGAGACAGAAAGAAGGCAACAAAGGGGGGGAGTGGCAAAGAGGCTGTTGGAGAGACAGCGAGGTTCTCAAAATTTGTCCTTGTTTTCTGTCTTTACAAAATGCCAGAGAACAAATCAACCGTGGGTACATTTCACAGCTTACCAATTTACGTTGCAGATTCTCTTTACCTTAGGCAATTCTCTCGTGTTCTTAATTGTTACAGAATATCCTTTCTGAGAGTTTGTGAGGGTTCTTCACTCCCCCCCCAATCTACCTCACACCTCCTCTTAGTTTTATCAGAGTCTCCGATAACAACCTGGTAATAAGGAGGGACTATCACTAAGTTAATTCTCACTGAGCTTTCATTCTGTGCTTGTTAAAACTTTTATATTTTTATTGTGAAGTTATTTTAATATACACAACAGAAAAGTAATACATAAGCATATACTCAACAACTGAATAAAAAAATCTTAGCATTTTTCAAATGTCTTTCTGTTAGGGATTTCTAGATTAATTCCATTCTGTTTGGAGACTAGAGTTTGCTTTCAGTTATTTTACATTTTTTTTAAAGATTTTATTTATTTATTTGAGAGAGAGAGAGAATGAGAGATAGAGAGCACGAGAGGGAAGAGGGTCAGAGGAAGAAGCAGATTCCGTGCTGAGCAGGGAGCCTGATGGGGGACTCGATCCCGGGACTCCAGGATCATGACCTGAGCCGAAGGCAGTCGCCTAACCAACTGAGCCACCCAGGCGCCCTCAGTTATTTTACCTTTGCGAAGGCTTGTTTGTGACACAGAGTGTGGTCTGTCTTGTGAGTGTTTATTGTGCACGTGAAGAGAATACGTATTTTGCTGTTCTATATAAATACTGTCTGGGTCAGGTTTGTTAGTAGTGTTGTTCACATCTTCTGCGTCCTTGCTGATTTTCTGTCCACATGTTCTATTGATGAGTGATTAAACAATGTTGAAATCTCCAACCATATTTGTGCATTTGTCTATTTCGCCTTTGTTTTTGCTTCATGTCTTTTGAACTTCTGTTTTTAGGTGCATACACGTTTAAGATTGTGCTATCTTCTTGGTGAATTGAGCCCTTTATTATTATGAAGTGTCCCTCCTTATTTCTGAAATATTCCTTACTCCAAAGTCTACTTTGTTTGCTAATAATATAGCCACTTCAGTGTGTATTTGACGAATTCATATTTAACTTATTTGTGTTCCATTTCAATTTATCTATTGGCTTTTTGGCTATACACACACACATACACATACACATAATTTTGCCAGTGCTCTAATCGTTAAAATATATACCTAAACTTTCACAGTCTACTTAAAGGTAGTATTTTATCACTTGAAGTAAAATGTAGAAGCCTTAGAACCATATCGGTTTTCACTTTACCAACTTTATGTCATAGTTGTCAAATGTAGTACACCTCTACATACATAGAAATGTGAGCCATACAGTCTTAGGATTTTTGCTTTCAGTAGTCATACCTATAAGTAACTGAAGGGGAAAGAAAACTTTTTTTTAAAAGATTTATTTATTTGAGAGAGAGAGAGAGAGTGCATGCGTGTGTGCTTGCGCACGCAGGGGGTAGGGAGGAGCAGAGGGAGAGAGAGAGAGAGAGAGTGAATCCTCATGCAGACTCCCCACTGAGTGCAGAGCCCGACTTGGAGCTCGATCCCAGGACCCTGAGATCATGACCTGAGCCGAAATCAAGAGCCAGCCACTTAACTGACTGAGCCACCCAGGCGCCCTGGAGAAGCAGTTTTTATTAAGCCAGATATTTACCCTATCTGCTGCTCTTCTTCATTCCCTAAGTTTCAAGTTTTTCCTCTGATAGCCTCTCCTTTCAGTGTGAAGAACTCCCTCTAGCATTTGTTTTAGAGCATGTCTGCTGCCAATAAACTTTTGGTTTTCCTTTATGACTGCAGACCCCATGGGGCCATTACTAGTGCCTACCCATGGGTGGAAAGCACGAGAGAAAAAAAGGGTGGGAATCCTGGAAACTCACACCCTTGTATGTTGCTTTCTCAAATTCTGATGCTCCTTCTCTACCTGCCAGCTTTTCTTTACTTTTCAGAGTCCCCAGGTAGTTGGGGGCTTTGTAATCTGTCTAGTATTTTAGTTATAATCAGTGCAATAGTTTGGAGGGGCTTAATCCATTTTGGCTCAACTCTGTGTTCTCCTGTGTTTGGTTGAATTTTCTCATCTTTTTTCTAGCTTCTTAAGATGAAAGCTTAGATCATTGATTTGAGACTTTTTCTTTTTTTTCAAAGATTTTATTTATTTATCTGTCAGAGAGAGAGAGAGAGAGCACAAGCAGGGGGAGTGGCAGGCAGAGGGAGAAACAGGCTCCCCGTTGAGCAAGGAGCCTGATATGGGGATGTGGGACTCGATCCCTCGGCCCTGGGATCACGACCTGAGCTGAAGACAGATGCTTCACCCACTGAGCCACTGAGGTGCCCCAAGGCTTTTTCTAATGTAAGCATTTAAAGGTATAAATTTCCCTCTAAACACTGCTTTGGTTGTATCCCACACATTTTAGTATGTTTGATCTTGATGATCTTTTAGTTCAAAATATTTTCTCTTTTTCCTTGGTGATTTTTTCTTTGACCCATGGGCTAATTAGAAGTGCATTGTTTAATTTCTAAATATTTAGGGGATCTTCATGTATCTTTTTTTGTTACTGATTTCTAATTTAATTCTGATGTCACAGAACATGTTAAGTATAATTTCAATTAAATGCATTAAGATTTGTTTTTTGGCCCAGTGCCCATTGTCCGTAAATGGAATATTTATGTGCATTAGAGAAGAAGATACTATTCTATGTTGGGGTGTGATCTTTTATAAATGTTAGGCCAAGTGTGGTTCAGATATCCTATATCTCTCCTGATTTTCTATTCTGTCAATTGCTGAAAAAAATGTGAAATTTTGTAATTCTTTCACGTTTTGTTCGCCTTTGCTTTATATATTTTTTGAAGCTCTGTTTTGTGTATATACATGTAGGATTATGTTTTCTTGATGAACTGACAACTTTATTATTATAAAACATCTCTTTTGTCTTTGACCATAATCATTGCCTTGATATCCATTTCATTTGCTACAAGTACAGCCATTCCAGTTTTCATGATTATTTTCCTAGTCTATCTTTTCCTATCTCAGCCTTGAACTTCTGAATTTATGTTTTTAAAAGTCGGTTTTCTTGTAGATAACACTTGTTGGGTTTGTGTAGTTTGGCAATCTTTGCCTTTTATTTTGAGTATTTGACATTTTTATTTAATTATTGATATAGTTGGGTTTAAATACACTATTTTACTATTTGTTTTCTATTTGTCCTAATTGATCTCTGTTCCTTCATCTCACCCTTTCCTACCCTCTTTGGGATTTATTGAGGATTTTTTATATTCCATTGTATCTCCTCTCTTGGCTTATTAACGATAGCTCTTTTATTGACTTCCTAGTCATTGCTCGAAAGTTCACAATATCCATCTTTAACTTATCACAACCTATCTTCAAATATTATACAACTTTGCACCTGTATAGTTCTACTTCTCCCTTCTGTCCTCTGCATTATCACTGTCCTACATTTTACCTCTGCATATGCTATAAATCCCACAATACACTGTTATTAATTTTGCTTTTAAATAATCAAATGTGTTATTAAAGAAGTTTAAAAATGAGAAATAACTATATTATATTTAGCCACTTTGTATTAAATATTTATCACCTTTAGTTCTCTTTTTTTCTACGGCTCCAGATTTCTATCTGGTATTATTTCTTTCAGTTTGAAAAATAGCCTCTTTCATTTCTTTTAGTGGGGGTCTGCTGGCAATGAATTTATCTAGTTTTTGTTTCCCTGAAATAAAACATGTTTTTATTTTTGTCTTTACTTTTGAAAAATATTTTTACTGAATATAGAGTCTAGATTAATAGTTTTTTTTTCCCCTTTCAGCACTTTGAAAATGTTATTTCATTCTCTTTTGTCTTCTGTTACCTCTATTGAGAAGTCAGTAGAATTTTCTTTTCTTTGTTCCCCTATGTGTAGTATGTTTGTTTTGTTCAGGCTGCCTCTAAGATTTTTATCTTTGTTACTCATTTCCAGCAATTTTATTATGATGTATTTTTGTGTGGTTTGTGTTTATCTTGCTTGGGTTTTGCTGAACTTCTTGGATCTGTGCGTATATAGTTTTCATCAAGTTTGGAAAAATTTTGGCCATTTTTACAAATTTTATTTACGAAAAATAAGCAAGAATAGGTTAACTTACAGGTAACTTTTTTTTTTTTTTGATGTCACATCTTCCTATGCATGAATAGGGTTTCTCTTTACATTTTTTCAAGTCTTCTTTGGTATCTCTGAGTAGCATCTTAAAGTTGTCTTCATATATATCTTAAATATTTCTTATATTTATTTCTAGGTATTCATCTTTTAGTTGTAGTGGCTATTATAAATGAGGTCTCTTTGTTATTATATGTTCTAAGTGGGTATTGCTTTTATATAGGAAGACCACCGATTTCTCTAAATTAATCTTGTCCCAGCCACCTTACTGTGTTCCATTATTGCTTCCTATTCATTTGCCTCTATTTTCCAGGTGTATTTAATATCAGAAAGTGCCGCTTTCTTGCATTTGTATATTCCTTTTTTATAATGTCCTTATATTGCTTTGTGTCTTCTATTTTTCCTCAATTCTTGAATATTTTCAACATATTTATTTAAAACCATTTTCATATTGTTCTGTTATCTGTAGTTTATGGGATGTAAAATTTTCCCCATTTCATCTGTTGACTGTATTTCAAGGTAGTTCTTTTCTTCATGAAATCAGACATATCTACCATGAGCTCATCTTCAGTAAGGAGCATTTCCTGTAGAGCCTGATAAGCCTGTATTATACAGGCATCTGTGTAACTTGGTTCATTGTTCCTTTGCAGAGTTCATTCTTGGATACTTTCTGTCTTTTATTTTTTGACTGTAACTTCCTTTAGTTACGGTTTGGAGAAATTTTGACTAACACCCGCACATAGTACAATTTTGGAAGTTTGATTTCTAGAGGTCTACTTTTTTACCACCCACAACGTTAGGCAGATGGTCAGCTTCCTGCTACATCCTTAGACCAGTGGGCTGAGTTTTCTAGTCCTTATTTCACGGAAGGAATAGCCTTATCTGGCTTTTAGCTTTATTCAAAGAGGTCAGTTTCTGCTTCTAACCACCAGCCAGCCTGAGGCCTAATTGTCTCTTCTGTGGGTCTTAAAACTCATCTTCCATGCCAACACCTATTTCTGGTACCCCTGTAGATCATTTGCTCTTAGCACCTGCTCAATTCTTTGCATTTGAGTTTCTACTTCTTTTCTGGGTCCTGGGAATTTTCCTTGCTTGGTTTTGAGTTCAACTATGAAAGAATGATGGTAATAGTGATGACAGCAACAACAAGTGTTGTTGCTATTGTTGTCATTATATTTTATCCAGAATTTAAATGGGCTTGGAGCATAATGAGAAACTTTACATCAGTTCAATCTGTGCTGTTTGTTGACCAGGATTTCCTCATGGTCCTTTAAGTAATTCTGACACATGTCCTTTCCTGCCACAGAAAGGAAATACTTATCCTCAGAGTGTCTGGGGCCCCTGGAAGTAAAGGATTCCAATTGCTCCTATTCACTTGTGCAGTCAGCAACTTCCTCCACAGCCTCCATTCTACTCTTTTATATACAAATGTTTATTGAACATCTATTTTGTGCCAGGAACTGAGCTCATTATTTGGCATATGAAACTTAATAAAGCGAGGTCACTTCCTTATAACGCATCACTCTATGGCTCAGGGTCAGGGGGATACTTTGAGTGCACTATGGGAAGTACCAAAATAGAGGTAGGGGCAGTGAATTTGCAGGGAAATGTTGCTTAAAGGTTTTGTGGATGAGTACAAAACAGAGATGACCATGTATCCATTCTTCTCTTTTACATCCTGGGAATAACAACCAAGCAGTGGGGAAGTAGGCAACAGGAGGTGGGGGAGAGAATGAGAGTCCTGCTTGGCTTGCAGGATACTTGGCTACTGGTACTTGTCACTAACTAACCAGCCAGGGGCTCTCAACCCAGCTGCCCTTCAGAAGCCACCCACCTGAGGTTCTGACTCAGCAGGTCTGGAGTGGGTCCCAAGTATCTGCATATTTAGAAGCCTGTGTGATTTAGGGGCGCCTGGGTGGCTCAGATGGTTAAGCGTCTGCCTTCAGCTCAGGTCATGATCCCAGAGTCCTGGGGTCGAGTCCTGCATCAGGCTCCCTGCTCCCTGGGAGCCTGCTTCTCCCTCTGCCTCTCTCTCTCTATCTCTCTCTCTCTGTGTCTCTCATGAATAAATAAATAAAATCTTTTAAAAAAAAAAAAAAAGCCTGTGTGATTTAATGTATGATTAAGATTGAACATTGACCTAATTATATAACCTCGGGTGAGTCATTTTAACCCTTATTTTCTCTGTGCCCCCAACTATGAAACAAAGCAAGTAATGTCCAGTTAACACATAATTGTTGCCCAAGAAGACTGTGATGGTCATCATTGTTTTTGGTAATAGTGCTATTATGTAATTCCACTGATTTTAGTAGCTTAGATATTTTTCCTGAGAAAAATGTCAGTAACCTCAAATGACAAGCAGACTAGTTTTTCTATCATCCAGTGTTTTAATTTGGCTTCCAAAAAATTAAGTACCGATGCTTGCTGTAACAGCTTTGCCAGTCATATAACCTGCCTTTATGCACTGTGTTACAAAGGAATGAGTCTGAGTCTTAGGATTTGTAGAATCTGCCTTCTTGCCTTTCAGTACCACCTCAGGGGTGTGTGTGTGTGTGGGCAGGCACAAGAGCGTGAACGGTAATTGTTAGTGAACCCAGTTGGAGGACTACGGGGAGGTGCTCAGAGGCCAAGGTTCCAAATGTTTCTCGTTAATTATCTTCAAAACAACCTCTCATCCTAAAAAAGCCCCAATTAGGGAGCAACACATGGCTTTGGAAGCCATGGTGGTAAATTTCCTGATGTACTGGTTTTCATTTTGAGGATTAATGTAGCTCAACAGGAAAAATGTGGACTCTGGAGATAGCCAGGCTGGGTTCCGATTCTGGCTCTACCCCTTACCAGTCTGATGACACTGGGTGAGTTCCTCCATCACTGGTGCCTCGGTTTCCTCATTGGAACTATGGAGAGGATGATGATAATGGCACTGACCTCCCAAAGCTATTGTACCGATGAAACCAGTTATCCCATGAACAACATTTAGAACTGCACCTAGAATATGTAAACATTCAAGAAGCCTTAGCTTTAATCATTTGCTCCAGGACAAGAATGTCATCTATAGGGACAAATGGATAAGTTGAGTCACATGTCAGGCTTGGGGGAAAGACATCTGGGGGACAGGTCGGCCTTTACTGAAGCCTTTCCACGGGATACTGGGTCAGACAGTGGAGGGCTCTTTCCCTCTCTCAGGTACAACATTGCTTCCCCCTCAGTCTCTCCCTCACTCCACTTAGCTCTCTCGCCTCCTTCTCCCCAAGCCTGACCTCCACGTCATCAGCCTCACCACGAGGCATTTCTCCACCTAGAGATCATCCTCAGGGCTGCGGCCACAGGTCAAGTCTGATGAGTCCCTGGCCCCTTGCCCCGGCCTCTCTCACCCAGAACAACAGGGTCTTGGGTCCAACTCCTCTTCTACCTCTTAGGAGATGGTGGGACTAGCCTGGGAGTGAGCCTCCCAGATCCCATGCAGGAAAGAGCCATCCCAGCTAGGAAGGGCTGGCTCATGTTTGCCATTCTCCTGGCAGAGTCTTTCCTCACACAAACATTTTGCTCAGGGCAGTTTTCAGAACGCAGACATGCCAAGCTGGCTTCACCTCTTATTAACTGGGACTGAAGAGTCAAGTCAATTTTGGTTTTAATTAAGAGAGCACAAGGATTGGGGCATACCGTGCAGAAGGAAGAAACAGGAGCAAAGGGGAGAGATGAAAGCCGGCCTTTGTTCTCACTGGAACATGTGGTGTTTTGAGAAGCCAGAGTTGTTATTGAGTCTTCCTCATTATCTCCAAGGAGGGAGAGAACAAAACCAACTCACTGAGGGCAAACCCACTAAGCCATCTCCTTTAATGAATTCTTCTTAGCAACTGGTTTCCAGGCAGTTGAGAAACAGTGTGAGAGTGTAAAGGGCATTTTTCATTTCAACAAATTTTGCGGACCTTTTGTGGAAAATGCAAGTTCCTCTCCACTCCCCTATCCCTCCTTCAGTGTACACATCACACACGGAGCCACGCGTGCCAGTGGCAAGTGCTGGAGCGATCTGTAGCTGATGAGAACCTAGGAGGGCCACTGGAGGAGTTGCCCAGGGCTGCCAGGGTAAAATGCCACTAACTGGGGGGCTTAGAACAACAGAAGTGCATCGCCTTTGAGTGTTAGAGTTTAGAAAACCAAAATCGAGGTGTCAGCAGGGCAACACTTCTTTGAAGGCACTGGGGCAGGGTGGGTCCCAGGCCTCTCTCCTAGCTTCTGGGGCTCCCAGGCTTGTGGCAGCATGATGCCAGTCTCGCCAGGGCCTGCTCGCTGTTTGCGTGTCTATGTCCAGATTTCCCATTGTTTTAAGAATACCAGTCACATTGGATTTGGGGCCCACCCTACTCCAGTATGACCTCATCTTAACGAATTACATCCGCCACAACCCACAACCCTATCTCCAGAAAGTCACGTTCTGGGGTACCAGAGGTTAGCATTTCAACATACACATTTTGGGGGACAAGTTCAACTTGTAAGAGCCACAGCTGTGTCCTGCAAACTTGAGTCCACATGAGTGCGGGGCTCTGCTTTGCATAGCGCATTCTCTAGCCCAACACTCCAGGGCTCGTTGGCCGCACATTTGCTAGAACAGCTCTAGGGCTAGTTCTGTGTGTACTGGAAATGAGGCCAGACACATGGGCAGGGCTGGGCAGGCCATGTGAGAGCCCATTGCTTTACCCCTTGAGCAGTGGGGGCCACTGGATGTTTATCAGCAGAAGGATGATCAAACTCTAGAAAGACTCATCCAACCATCGTGTTGGGAAAAGGAGTG
Source organism: Eumetopias jubatus (assembly GCF_037043125.1). Lineage (NCBI taxonomy): Eukaryota > Metazoa > Chordata > Mammalia > Carnivora > Otariidae > Eumetopias > Eumetopias jubatus. The sequence continues at coordinate 60,427,901 of NW_028274811.1, forward strand.
GGGGCAGAGTGAGGCTGTCTCAGTTTTCCAGACAAGAGACTGAGCTGGCCTGAACCCCACTGGTGGCAGTGGGATGGCAGGAAGATGGCTTGGAGAGAGGGCTGCGATTTCTGTCTGTGTGTGTCCAGAGCAGAGGAAGTTAAAGTGTGTGTTATTGCAGTAAGGGCACTGCCATTTGGGTTTCTGGAGACAGGCACTTTATTAGTTTTGGAACAGATTCTCTTGTTTTCGAGGAAATCGCCAGGATCAAATCTTTATTCACACCAAAGTAAAGCAGGTTGTTCTCGGAACAAGTGGTAAAGACATCATGAGTGTAGCAGTTGTAGAGTGAGGTGCTAAGTGCTGAGTAATTAGAGAAAAATTGTCCTGAAGTAAGGAGTTAGACCAAATTATTTGTATCCCCCATGTATTGGTTTCCTATTAGCTGCCCTTACACACCACCGCAAACCTAGTGTCTGGAAACAACACAAATTTACTATCTTACCATATCCATCCTATCTCAAGGTCAGGAGTCAGACGTTCTCACAGGGCTAAAATCAAGGGGTTGGCAGGGCTGTGTTCCTTTCTGGAGGCTGGAGGCTCTTTTCTCTACGTCTAAGGCACCCACATTCCTTGGCGCATGGCCCCTTCCTCCATCTTCAGAGCCAGCACTGTGGATAATCCAGATTAAGCTCCCTTTCTCAAGGTCAGCTGATGAGCAAACTTAATTCCACCCGAAACCTGAATTCTTCTTTGCCATGGAACCTAATGCATTCGCAGGCTCTGGGATTAAGATGTGTATGTCTTGGTGGGGGGGGGGGGTGAGGCGGGGGGGTGCATTAGTCTGCCTACCACACCCCCATGCTGATTAAATTAGTATAATGCAGGCAGCCCAAGGCTGAGGAGTGCCCTTGTCTTATCTGAGTTCTGGGGAATCTGAGAGGGGGTTTCTCTGGAAGGAAATGGAGTTTCCCAGGGCCAGTTTTGTTGGGGTGGCATGAGAAGGCCTCAGGGCAGCAGAAAGGGATGATGCTCCCTATTCTCTGGGGAGAGGGGTTGGGGGGCAGGGAGTCTCTACTCAGTGTTGGCCTGATCTATTCTAAATAACCTTGTTGAGATGGGGAAGCCTGATAGGAGCTAAATATGGCCTTGAGGTCGAGGCTTTAGGGCCTGTGAGCCCCAGGAACACAACAATCTCCTTCTCTTATCCCCCAAACATTCAGGAAGCACTGCCATCCATCCGTCCTAGACCGGGGAGTTAATTTGGGAGGCATTAGTGATGGGTTCCCACTTGGAGCGAGTCCCTACGAACTGCTAACCTCCCGGGTAGCCGAGTTCTGGGGGGTGGGGTGGGGAGCAGGAGGTAAAGCGGGAGGCTCAGGCCGCAGCAGTGGGGTCTCACGTGGCAGGTGAAGTGACACATACTTGCCCTGATGGCATCTCTGGGGACTCCCAGAAATGGAGGAGGCAGACCCCGAACTTGTTCCGTGAATCCCAGGCTGTTGTAGGTTAGAATGTGAGAAGAGGTGAGACTTGATTTTGGGCTCCTGAAGCAGACCTCTGGCTTCAAGATGGAGAGACTGTAGGAGATGTTGGGGGAGCAGGTGCCGACCGATTCTCACATGCTCAGTTGTGGAGCACAGTGGAATCTCTGTCCCTGGAAGATGCATTTTGAGGAGGCCTGGGGCAGGAAGGATGCGGCCGTGTGCCTTGTGTGCCTGGAGCTGGGGCAGGGCCCACAGGCCCAGGTTTGGGGTTGGAGCTTCCTGTGCCAGCAACACAAGATGAGGGGTATTACTGTTTATGCTGAACAGGTGAGGGGAGGGAGCACCTTAAGAGGCTCTAGGTCTTTGGGAGGTAGGGCTCGCCACCTCTCCTCATACCTACTGGAAAGGTCAGCTCTACGTGGAGGGCATTCTCCTTTTTTTTGGTTCCATATTCAAAAGGAAGAGTAGTTTCCCCAGAAGAGGTCAGGAAAGACGCCGTCTTAATGAAGGGCTTTTGTGCTTGGGGTCTTCTCACCAGTCTCCTCACCACCTTGCCCATTGCCTCCCACTTGCTGTCTTTGTCCTTATTTAGAAGAAAGGTTTGGTTAAGACATTGACTTCTTAAGATGTTTTCTGTTTAGTTTTTTTTTAAATTAAAGGGGAAAAAAAGTTGTCAAAGTTTTACCCTCAGACACCCAGGCCACAAGTGTCCATAGAGTTACGTGTTCTTATATCAGGATGTTTGTCCAAAATGCGTCCCCTGAAAAAGACCCAACTGATCTTGTTTCACCAGAAGAGAGGCAAGTAATGGTCCACTGACAAGCAGCTTCTCACTGCTACCACTGGTTCTGGGAGCTGCAAGAACTTCAACCAGGTACTTGATTGAGGTTCCAAAAGGCATTTGGTCTTAGCCATGCCCTTTTCCTTCATTCTAGTCCAGCTGTGCCTTTGTCTCTAACTCTTTCAATCAGTTATGTGCTGGGAGGGATCCAAAGAAATGAATCTATTGCCAGTCTCTACCCTTAAGGAACTGATGGGAGATAGGGGCTACTCCCGGGAGACAAGCAGTTAGGCCATGAGGTTACCCTATGAGGCAGTTTGTGAGTAGGTCCCAACTGTAGTTAAGACTGACATGAGGGCACCTGGGTGGCTCGGTCGGTTAGGCGTCTGCCTTCAGCTCGGGTCATGATCCCAGGGTCCTGGGATCGAGCCCAGCATCTGGCTCTCTGCTCCATGGAGAGCCTGCTTCTCATTCTCCCTCCACCCCTCCCCTCTGCTCATTCTGTCTCTCACTGTCTCTCTCAAATAAATAAATAAAATCTTTAGAATAAAAAAAAAAAAGAGTGACATGAAATTCTGTTAGGGTTTAGAGCCAGTAGAAGGAACTGCTGACGGCTTGATTAATTGAGAATAGAAGATTTTTGAAATCAGCCCTTGAAGGATTGTCTCTGCAGAAAGAAAGAGCTAGGGCATTTTACATGGAGTAGGGAGATTGCATAAGGGATACGGTGTGTGTGTGTATGTGATATGTGTATGTCCATTTGTGCACATATAGGCACATAATTGTTACACATGTCAATGGTGTAAAATTCAAAAAGATAAAAATCTGTACAGTCTCCCTGTCTCCTAGTTCTGCTCCCTAGAGGCAGAGCTTGGATTTTAAAATATTTAATAAATACAGAGTACCCCCCCGACACACACTCACGCACACACATCCATGGCTGGATGGCTGAACCATCTTCTAAGGATGGAAGTCTCCAACATGTTGTTGACTTTGTTTTCTCTGTAGTGTTATGTAGCCATTCTTTACAACCACCAAATCCTGACAAAGAGTACTTCACACACTGTTTTGGGGGCCATGCTTCTGGAACAAGATGCAGAAAACTTGAGAGACCAAACGTAATTATATAATGTTAGCCACCCCTAACCCCACCCAGGAATCCACAAAAATCCCGGGAGGATTTGGCTCCCATGGGGTGTGGGACTAGTCTAAAGGACTAGAGGCCCTAGCTGACACACGGGCTTCCACCTAAGGGGGGGAAAGTTGGTCCCATTTGGAGACCAGAGCAGAGGCAGGGCTACCCCTCTTTCAAGTGAGCGCGCCGAGGGGGTGCATGGGGGACCCACAGAAGCAGCCTTCAGGACAGGCACTGCCAGGGCTCAAAGACTGGGGAGGAAAACAGCACATAGAGCCCCACTGCAGCTCTATCCACATGGGGTTCCCCACCAGAGGAGGACTCCCATATTGAAAGGTTATGTAGGAAGGATTCTGATTTTTTTCTCCCCTGCTGTGTAAACAATTAAAAACAGGATGGATATAAAAATGGTTTTATAACTTCCTCCACCTCCTGGCTTCCTTCCCTCTTGGGGCTGGGCCAGCCCAGACTGGAGAGAGACAGGAGTCTCATGGTCTGAAAATTCTGTGGCAGTTTAAATAATGGTGACCTATTGCTCCAGCTCTCCTCAGGGGACCTGAGGCTGGAGGAGCAAATGTCTCCTGGAAAAGGGACAGATAAAGGAGGACCCTGTAGGCGAAGGGAGTGAAGGGAGGGGTGGCCTCCCAGGCCCTGGGCCCACCCCCAGCCTCTGCTGCCCACAGGTTCAGAGCTGGTCTAACCTGGGGAAGTAAGGGCACCTGTTTTAGAAGACAATTTATTTCTCAGAGAACAATTCAAGTTAGCTTGTTATGCTTACACATGCTTGCTTTCTACAAACCAACATCAAGAATTTTCATTCTGCTTTTGATCAACAAATAATCCTAACAGATAACTTGGATTGCATACAACTGTGTGCCAGGAACCTGATTAGGCACCTTTCCTAAAGTAATTCTTACAACAGCACTGAAGGTTAAGTAGTATTTTGCCCAACTTACAAAGGAGGAAAATGAGCCTCCGACAGTAAGTGGCAAAACTAGGGTCTCAATCCAGGTCTGCTTTCCATTCCCTGCTGAGGTAAATAATAATAATGGTTCTCATTTATTGGACCTTCGCTGTGTGCCAGAGACATGACACACATGATCTGGAATCCTCATAGCAGACCTTGGGAAGGCTGCAGATCCACTTGCAGATGAAGAAGCGGTTGTTAAGGAAATAGCCCGAGGTCACAGGGCCAACTTGGGAAGTCAAGGCTTGAAGCTAGTTCTCTCTGCGTTCTCCATTTCGTTCCTCACATGCCACGCAACTTCAGAGACCCAGGAAGGTGCTCGTGTCCAGAGGTGCTCCCAGGGGGTGCTCTGGAGGCAGAGAAGGGCCTCAGAGGGTCATCCCTGGTGAGCTGAAGTTGAACGGGTCTGCGCACAGAGCAGGGGTGCAGCTGCCGCCAACGCACATGGCTCTCAGCAGCATGTAATGTTGCCTGGGACTGTGGCCAACTTGGCTGAGCCATTTTAGACATCTTGAGGGACACAGTTCTGAGCATCTTAAATGGATAGACAGACTTCTGTCAGAAAGTGTTGCTTCGTACCAAAGAACTGCCCCCATTTTTCCCAATGAAGAATATTAGTTGGAAATAAGTGATCATTTTAGACTCTGGCAACCTGGGGGTCCTATTTTTACACCTGATGCAGAATCATGTGAAGGGGCCTCTATGGCTCATACATCCCTCCTTACTTATCAGACAGTTCTAACCTCCTTTTAGGAACCCCTGTGCTATTTTCTAAGGCAAACCTCCCCTCAAAACATGTTGGGGTGTCTTAATATCCCAATCAGCATCTTCTCTTCCCTTTGCTCGTGCCCACATGCTCCTCACCCAGAAGCATGTAGTCCATAAACAATAGCAACACATTACAGTCCAGGTTTGGGGCTGGTATGAGAACTAGCCAACACATTCCCATGTTTATTACATAATTTAGGGCTCTTTTTAACCCAACAAAGAAAAGCAGTACAAACACAGGTTGTCAGGGAAGAAATGTAGGACCATGAGTGACCAAAGCAGGACTGGGACCCATGTTTCCACTGGACCCCTTTGTCCAGTTCCAAGGTGCAGTCAGGGAAATAGCCACTGTGACTCAGGAACATTGGTCTGACTCAAAATGTTTTTCCCTCAAGGGATTTCTTCAGTTGTTCTGGAAACTCAGCCTGAAAATTAAAAATCCTCCATAAAGGTAAAGCTTCTATCTAGAACAATCCATCTCAGAAGAAGCATATTTTCTGAAACCAAGACTGTCACACAATTTGAGCTGTCTCACCTGCACCAGTGACTAGCCATCCATTCACTCAGCGCATCCTTACTGAGTGTATTCCAGGTGCCAGGACTGCCACGTACCGTGGACTTGGTGGCCGATGCACTAGGCACAGCTGTAGCCCTTCTGGAGTTGAGAGTGCATTCAGGGAGTCTGATGATGAGCTAGAACTCATGTGTTATGACAGCAGGGAAGCCAGGTCAATCCCAAGGTTTGGAACAGCTTCTTTGAGGATGTAACGTTCAAACTTGAAGAATGAGTAGAAGCTGGCCAGGTAAGGACGAGGGGAGGAGGACTCCAGATGTGGCAGCCACAAGCATGGGCCTCGCAGGTCTCTAAGTTCGGGGAATTTAATTGCCCGAGGCCCAGTTGCTGCTCTCTGAAATCCATCTCCCTGTGTTGAGGCTGTGCTTCCCATAGGCACTCCTGGCAAGTGATTGAATGTAGCAGCCTGTTCCTTGGAGGCCAGGACTCCACTGATGACTCATGACTCTGCTCAAGGATACCCCCACAACCCTATCAAATGCCCTTAGATTGCTGGGGGCGGGGGGGGTGTCTAAGCTACGTACACCCACCTTCCTTCCCTCTCTCCTTCACTGGGGGTCAGACCTGCCTTTGCGCTCTTTGTCTAGCCTCTCCATTCTGCTGCCCACCAGGGGGAGTAGGTGACATTGCCCAGGGAAGGTGGGCTGGCAGAGGTGAGGTGAGCCAAGAAGAAAAGAGAAACAAAGAAGAAAGGGCTTGGAGCAGAGCCATGCAAGCTCTGTTCTCTCAGCAGGAGGAGGCAAAGTCAAACGTGTGGCGCTGACCATTTACTCCAGGCATTGTTCACGACTAGATTTCTGTCCCTTGCTTTGAAAATTCCAGAATGACTCTGGCTGAAAGGACCCTGTTTCAGGACAGGGTCCTGAAGTGTTCTGGGGCAGGATTGGAATTTTTCTGAAAGCTATTTTTTACTCCACCTATAAGGACTTTTCCCTTCCTGTAACATCTTTATCTTTATAAGATCAGAAGCAGGTGACACCAGAGTCTCATCTTGGCAGGGCCCATCCCAGGCCTCACTAGAGGGGAAGCCCAGGCAGGCCTCAGACATGACAGGTCTAGACCAGGTGTGTCCCTATTGTGGAGATGGACAATACAGTCTATCAGCAACTGGCACCATTCAACATCTAGATCCTTCTAACTAGCAGCTCAGGTGCAGATGCTTCCTGGCTACATGGGGAGAATGTCCTATTCTGGCTACCATGAGTCACTTAGCAGATCTAGTTCCCCTTGAATATTAATAAATTGATTTTCTGGTTTTATTTTTAAAACAAAAGAATAACATTAACATCAAGGGAGGTCATGAGAGAGGGAAAGAATTACAAAAAAGCCACATGCAGCCTGTGGGTGTAAGGTGGAGGTGAAGGGGGGTAGATTTTGGCTTTTAGGTGGGCATAGTTACCCCAGTCAGGATTTCAATGGTGCCTTTCAAATTAATTCTTTATCTGTGTGATGCCTGGGGATTAGGTAGGAGTACCAAAATGCTATAATTCTCAAGAGGAAAAAATGACCCTGCTGGTGATCATTTAAGGTGGTATTTTAGGACAAATAAAAGGAAATACATCTTTACACAGCCTGTAGCATGTAAGTGGAACTCATTACCCCCTAAGGTGTTCAAGATGAAAATCATAAAAAATGGGTCCAAGAAAAGGCCAGATAAATTCATGGATATTAAATGTAATGGTTGTCAAGGTCAACCTATGAAGACCAAGTCATATGCCCACAGAAAGTTTCCCTCTAGAGGCATTTAGGTTCTGGGCACATTAAGCTCCCAGATGTTTCTGGAATGCAGAGTGCTCTTTCTTAATGCTATGCCTTTGCCACACTGGAGCCTTGAGGGTCCCTTGCCACTCTCCTCTAAGGCTGGTAAACTACATGAATTCTTCAAGACCTGGTTTAAATGGACCCTCTTCTAGGAAACACCCCTCGAGGATTCCTTCAGGGCAAGGCTTATCACTCCTTTCACCAGTGGAACCCCTCCCCCAAAGCACTGTAATGGTTTGTCTGCCCAACTGGTCAGAGATTGTGTCTGATTCTTATGGGCTTAGCACAGAACCTGGCCCATAGCCCCTAGGCAGGAAATGTGTTGAATGAATGAATGAATGAATGAATGAATGTTGAGCTATATAAATCAGTAGTTTGAGCACTTACAGCGGTTGTGATATTCTTAATGACATTCTTAGAAGCTTTGCTTCTAGTGTCGGTTGGACAGTACTCTTCTTCCAGGACATATGCCTGTTTTTCTCAGCTAATATATATGCTAGTCCCCAAAGAAGCCATCTGTGTAGTTGAAGTGGAGTAGCCAAGAGGCTTGTTGAGATTTTAGTGTCTTTAACCTGTGTCTCTTAGACAAGTGAGCCAGTTCCCCAGAAATCTGGTCTAGAAATATTGCCAATGCACATTCCAGTGACTTTGAGAGGTTAGAAAAACAGACATATCACCTTTCAGGCTGAAATCACCGGGAACTGCATTTTAAAGTTGGGTTTCCTTCCAGATCCTAAGGTTATGAATGACACAGAGTCTGTGGAAACTTTATGAGATCACTAAGAAGCTGAGGTGTTTAACTCTCAAGGATCAACCAAATACAACATTTGCATGTTTAAAAAAGACAAAACAGTAAGCAAAAGTCTAGTGATCAAAATGCTGCCCCAGTCAAACCAACACAAGGGGCCTGCCCAGGTTCAAAGATGGAGATTGTGAAAATGGTGGGGTGTGGGCAGAGCGAGGAGAGCAGGAAACCTGGACAATAAAGGAAAATCTAAGAATAATGAGAGGTCCTCCTCCGTCAATTAAACACTCAGGCCCAGAGAAAGGCTCTTGGCAAGACTCCTACCAAGAACCTGGGGTTCTGATCCCAATTTTAACCTCCTCAATAAACCATTTGAGTTTAACTTCTGCAAAATTTCAGTAGTCAATTTAAAAACAAACGTCTACATAACTTAAAGGTAAATGCAGAGTGCTTTGAGGGACCACATACTGATGTCCATTCCACAGATAGCTACTAAGCAACTATTAAGTTCAGGGCCATCTGCTGGACTTGAGTGATGGAGCAGGAAGCAGGACTGAGGTTGTGCAGCCCTCTTTGAGTTTATTGCCTGGCAAGAAGGACAGGCCAGGATAAGTGATAGCAGTAATGGCTGGTGAGGTTTCCTGAGGGCAAGTTGAGGGAGTTCTGCTAACATGTAATGAATTAGAGGACTTGCTCAATAACCAAGAGGTGGGAAGATCTCCCAATGGGAGTGATCTTAAACTGTTGCTCAGAATTGAGGTTGTAAGGAGAATGTTCCAAGAAGAGAGGAAAACTCTGAGGAGCTTAAGCTTCCAGCATTGCTTGAGGCTTGAGAGAAGGGGTGGGGGGCTGTGCAGGTATTGTGCACGAGTGAGGTGAAGGTATTTAACAGCTAGACAGGAATGGAAGTTATTCAGTAATGACATTCACCCAAGGAGCATTCCATTTCTTTCTCTCAATAGGCTAAATTGTAGATATTATTCAACCTCTTGCTTGCTAAGAGATTAAAATAATAGTACGAATTGTTTATAGATGTAATCTTTTTTTGTTTGTTTGCTGTACCTACCACTAGAAAAATGATGTGCCAGAGTCATGATAAAACTTTTCCAAAGATTCGTCCCATTAAGTTGCAGGGTATTAAGTAAAGTGGAGACTCTATAAGAGGATTAATTCACTTCAGTGATATTTTCAAGATGCTGAATTTTGTCTCAGCATTTGCTGAACAGCAATTAGGTTAACAAAATTTCTTAGCCCATATAATACTGTCTCAGAAATTTATCTGTTCATGAAAATTGTATACTAGAATAACATACTTCAATTTAACCTAATCCTCCAGGCTGGATGAGAGGCTCTAATTGGCAGTTACATACTGAGCTGTGAATTTAGAATCCTGGCTCAGTCACTTGGATGTTAGATAACCTCTCCATATTTCAGTTTTCTTGTCCACAATATGGAGATTATGATATCTATAGTCCTCAACTGAACTAACGTACATTTAGCATTAGCACTCACTTTTAGTAATAAAATTGATATTGTAAATGCTCAAGGCAGGTGGGCATCAGGTGGGTTTTAACCAAGGCCTTCAATAAATGAAGGAGCAATTCAACAGGGATGAATTTCACACTGGTCTCCTAACCATTCCTATGGGAGCCCATCTATCTTAGGAGTGACCAACATTCTTGGGGAAACCCTACCTGGAACCTGACCACAACCTACCTATAGGGACCTTTTACCATCCACCCATTTACTCTCCCACCTTTCACCCCATAATCTGGGAACCTAAGTCCAGTGGGGACTGAAGTTCCCATATGCAGCCAGGTGAATGTGACTCTAAGGGAGCACTGGCCTGTGGTAGGTGGCCACAGCCTCAGAGGACCTATCACCCCCTGCCCCAGAGCTTGAGAACACTCTGGTTGGAGGACTTGATCAGCACAAGGATTGGAACTTGGGAAGCATACCAGGCTGGTGTGCTAAAGAATACTAGAATGATCTGCAAGCAGCACCCACCTGGGCTTGAGGGGGTACGGGAGCACCAATACAGGCATGAGCCAACCATGGTGGAAGCCAGTGGCAGTACCCAGTAGTAAGTAATTTTGGGAAGACTGGCATAAGCATCAACTGGTCAGACCAGATTCAGCATTAACACTTTAGTTCATAGACAGGAAGAGGTGGGGAAGAGATTTCTGAACTATGGAAGCATTTCAATATTTAAACAACCAATATAACTAGCTATTTGGTAAACGTAAGTTGAATATTGATCTTGGGGCCTTGGGAACCATATTAATGGCTCTGGACTCCATCCTAAGGATATGGAAAACTACAAGGGCTTTAAGAGATCTGATGTATGTTTTTCACCTAAGCTTGCTGAATACAGTAAGGAGGACAGATTAAAGGAAAAGAAGATGGGAGACAAGGAAACCAGTTGAGATGTTCTTGCAGGAGTTCAGGTTGGAGATAATAGTAGGAATGGATGGATATGAGAGATATTTAATACATACTGTTGTCAAGACTTGGTGATTAACTAGACATGGAAAATAAGAAGGAGGAGTCCAGAATGACTCCTAGATTCCTTGCTTAGAAAATAAGACAGATTATGTCACCATTCACTAAGATAGGAAGTCAGGAGACAGAGCAGCTTTGAGGAGAGGATATGACCAGTTTGGTTTCGGATATGTTCAGCTTGAGGTGCCTATTACATATTTACACAGAGATCCAGTAGGCAATTAGATATATGGGTACCATGTGTGAAAGAAGCCTAGTGGGAGATGATGATTTGGGAATTTTTTTCTATATTGAGTGCATGAAATTGCCCTGAAATAGAATATACAGTGAGAAAAAGATAGGTGTGAGTCTTGAGTAACAAAAACATGTAAGGAACAGGTAGAGGATGAGGCACCACAAGGTTAGAGGGAAAAGCACATACTGTGCAATAACAGAAGGTACGAGAAAGGTATGTTGGGTACCTTCTGTTCTATTTGTCTTCCTATATGGCTAAAGACTACTTTTCCGACATTCTCTTGCAACCAGAGGTCTGGATGCAAATTAAGTTCTACCAATTACATATACCACTCAAGATTTAGAAGATAAAACTGAGGCAGAGACTGATGCTTTTAGCTGATTCCCATTGAAGTTGCGGAGCTTTTCTGCAACAACATTCCGCCTCTAGTTGCTAGCTTCATGGTTCTTCAGTTGTTATGGTGGTAGTACCAGCTTCCTAAGACCTAGATTATAGCCTTAATAGTGTGTTCTAATTCCTTAACTTCCTAATTCTGGCAAAGGTACAATCTTCCCTGGCAGGCCAGCTGTGATGTCATTCTTGGAGATTGAGCTACATCTCTAGCCCTTACAACCTTAATAAACCCCTAATTGCTATATTAAATCCCCTTCTGCTTAAAATATCTACAGTGGTATCCTTTTTTCTTTTTGAATTCTGAGTAATATGAAAAAAATATTTCAGAGGAGGATCCAGCATGTGTCTTTTCCCACACCATCAAGCAATTAACTCAATTCTGACACTATCTACCCAGACATAGTGTTAAATCCTACAGGTAAAGGGCTCAGTCCTATAAAACTGTCCCCCAATTTTAGATGCCAATGGCAAGTCCAGGCTGTAACCTAGGCTTCTGACTGATGGGCCATAGATTGGAGATTTCTACAACTCCCTCCTCAGGTTTGAGTAATTTACTAGAGAGGCTCACTGAACACTGAGAAATATTTACATTTACCAGTTAATTATAAAAGGATATTAGGGGGGCACCTGGGTGGCTCCGTCATTTAAGTGTCTGACTCTTGATTTCAGATCGTGCTTGGAGCCTGCCTAAGATTCTCCCTCTCCCTCTGCCCCTCCCCACCCCTCTCTGTCTCTCTCTCACCCCCTCTCTTAAAAAAGGGGGTGGATATTAGGGGAACAGCCAAATGGAAGAGATGTATAGGGCAAGGTATGGGAAAAAGGCAGGAGCTTCCATGCCTTCTCCAAGGGTACCATTCATTGACCTAACACTTCCATGTGTTCCTGAACCTGGAGGCTCTCCCAGCCTCATCCTTTTGGGTTTTTAGAGTCTTCATTACACAGGCACAATTGGTTAAATCACTGGCAACTGGTGATTGATTTAACCTTTAGCCCCTCTCCCCTCCTGGGAGTTTGGGGGGTGGGTGGGACTGAAAGTTCCAACCATCTAATCACTTGATTAGTTCCCCTGGCAGCAAGCCTGCATCCTCTTTGCTTTCCTAAAGTCACTTCATTAACATAAACTCAGCTGTGGTTTGTTATGGGTATCAGGACAACTCTTTTACTCTTATCACTTAGGAAATTCCAAGGGTTTTAGGAGCATTGTGTCCCCAGAAATGGGGACAAAGCAACTATGTATTTCTTATTATAAAGTACAATATCACAGGTCTTCACTGAACTTCATGTCTTCACAGGACTTCTGGTGCCACTCTAAAGAGTTTCTGTTTCGTCTGTGAGCAAAAGGAAACCCATAACTAATTTTAAACAGGAGAATTGCAAAAGCATATTTGCACACCTGAGAAACATCATTCAGTCCAGGGAGTGGTTGGGAAGGTAGCAGGGTGGACAGGGGTTACCCATTAGGGCTTGTTGGTCAGTCCTCTGGGCAAATTATGATGAGGCCTAAATTCGGGCAATGGCAGTGGAGATGGAGAGAAAGAGATTAGATACAAGAGAATTTTAGGAAATTTTACAAAATAATGCCTTAAGCTTTGGTTAACCTCAGTTAAAATTAAAGAATTGAGGTCAGCATGGTCTTTTATGAGAAGTCCAATAAAGAGAAGTGCTATAGACTGAATATTTGTGTACCCCCAAAATTCATATGTTGAAACCTAATCTCCAAGGTGATGCATTTGGAGATGGTGACTTTGGGAAGTGATTACATCATGAGGGTGGAGCCCTCATGAATGGGATTTGTACCCTTACAAAAGAGACCCTAGAGAACTCCCTATCCCTTCTACCATGTAAGGACACAGCAAGATGTCTGTCTGAGAACAAGGGAGTGGGGCCTCACCAGACACTGGATCTGCCAGTTTCTTGATGTTGGATTTTCCAAAACTGTAAGAAATAAATGTCATAAATATATTTGTTATGGGAAAATGAGTTTACCTGCTTAAGTTGTAAGTGAACTCAGTAATTGTATTAATTAATCTACTATTTGATGTACGCACCTGACTTAGTCTAGTTTTCTCCCTGCAAAGTGCTTACAATCAAAGCATACGCTTTGCCAATTCTGACCCAAACACATATATGATAAAGCTTGTTTTTCTGTAGGTGGTAAAATAGTCAGGATTGGGATTAGTTTGAAAGATTAAGCAAGGAAGAATTTTCTGGAATGATGCTCAGGCTGCTGGCTTGGGCAAGGAAGTAGGTGGAGAAGCTGTTCAGTACTGCATGGAACACAGGAGGAGGAGGAGGAGCAAGTTTCCAAGGAAGACAATGAGTTTGACTCTGAACATGTGGAATTTGAGGTGCCTGTAGGACATCTGAATAGAGCTTATTAACAACCAAGTGGAGGAATGTGTATGGAACTCAGGAAAGAGATCTAGAAATTTACATTTGGAGTGGTAAATATTGCCTTTAAGTTATTTAGGAGAAACCAGCCATAGCATTGATGTTAAAAGATCAAAATGGCACGAAGCCCCCCCCCCCCCACCCCGTCTTGTCCCCATCAGAGTCCAGAGTATAATAGGTACTCGGTATTTATCTGTTGAATGAACACATGGTCGAATATCCCTGTTCCCCAGAGCCTGTTTCAAACATGTCCCCATCACCTAATAAAACTGAAAATGCAAAGGCTAGAAATGCCTTTTTTTAAATTAAAGGATTGCTCCCAAGTTCTGCTGGAGAGGTAGTACAGCAACCACCATCAGTCACACACTTCCCCAGTGGAATAATATTTGGGAAAAAGGAGGAGGAACAAGCATGGAGTCACAAAGGTCAGACTGTTTCCTTCACATCTTTTCCTGGGGTTGATCTGGCTTGGAAGCCTGAGCCCCTCCACCCAGGGTGCTCTTAAGTATACCAAAAGTCCCTCTCATCCTTTCCATTACTTGCTTTTAACTGTGCTCCTGGGAACCCCTGGGACTATCAACATAGTCTGAAGTCCAGCCTACCACCTCCACATATTTTTTTTTCATTTCTTCACAGCATTGATCTTTGTAACTTAGCAACTTGAAAAGCCAAGGAACAGCAGGCATCTTCCAACGGTAATTTTGAAACCTCTCAGAGGACTATCAAGATCCCAGAGTTTATAAGAGATGCCATATATTTGCAGGGTGGGGAGTGTGGACATGGGGGAGTGGTGTGGAAAGAAAAACTTTTGTTGCAGCTAGGAGATATTACCAAAGGCTCTCAGCCCAGTTGGAGTGAAAGGAATTGGAAACCTGGGTGGGAAGACTACCCCAACTTCTGCTCTGATTTTGGCCATTGCTTATTACATTTCAGCTTCTCTCTCCTTAAGTCATTGTTGGCTTCTGTCTTGAGGAGCAGCAACTCAGAAAGCGTAAACCTGTCCCTGGAATGTCTTTCTTTAGGAACAGAAATGGAATATTTCTGGTAATACCCTTTCCCCTTGTATCTGCACAGTCCTAGGAGCAGCAATTCTGCAAGAGGTGAGTTGAGAATGAGGCTATTACCCATATCATGGAATCCTCCAAAAGGCTCTTCCCATGGGGCACCTGGGTGGCTCAATCAGTTAAGCATCTGCCTTCAGCTCAGGTCATGACCTCAGGGTCTGGGGATCAAGTCCCACAACAGACTCCCTACTCAGTGGGGAGCCTGCTTCTCCCTCTCCCTCTGCCTGCTGCTCCCCCTACTTGTGCTCTCTCTGGCAAATAAATAAATAAAGTATTTTAAAAACAAAAACAAAAGGCTCTTCCCTGATGCAAGTATAATTAACACAAACATAGTTGGTAGGTAGGGGAGTTCTGAATGATCAGGTCAATAGGCTCAAGTTGAAACCTCTTCTTTACCAGCTTCCTTCATCTAGCTTCCTTCCCCAGATAGCAAAATCTCAGTAAATATTTGCACAATGTTGTACTGGGCATTCAGTTAGATTAACATGGCTGACATGAAATACCAGCAAACCCATCTCCTAACTGCTTTGTACTAAGAGCTCTAGGAAGAGCTCTGCCTTTAACAACACCCAAGAGAAAGACTCTCTCAGGTTTCCTCTCCTCATTCTCCAAAATCCTAGTGAATTCATCACCTGAGTTAAAGTTATCCTCTTGCAAACCAGACCCCAGAGACTTAGGCCATTCTAACTTCCTAATATTCTTTACTGCCAAAGTAACCTGACTTAATTTAAACAAATGAGCGAGTGTTGGTGGTAAAAGTTGATCACTTCAAGAATGACCAAAGAAGCAGAGTCTCAATTCTCTGAGGTTCTAAATTCTTCTGAGGCTCTTCCCACAGAATGTAGAGGTATTAGGGAATGTTAGGTACACCTCATCTGAGCAACACCTGTTGTTTTGGGAGCCAAGACTTTATTTGCTGAAGTATAGCTGAGAAGTCTGATTTGGTTTTCCTGTTTTCATTTTGGACTCTGGTGCTTGATTTTACTTTGTGAGGCTCTCTAGGGACAGGTTCATCCCATCTGCTGACATCCTGTTGGCTCTGAGGTGACACATTCTCATTAAGACAGCTCCTATTTAATGTTGTGTCTTCTGTTGTTTTGGCCTCTGTAACTTTCTCCTTTTCAGCTTTCTTTCCCTCCACTGGTCCCAATGGACCCGAATGGACTATTTGACATTCTCCTGCTTTTGATCCTCCACCTGTATTCTATCAGTATGGAATATGGTAATTACTTGATTCATCTTCCAATTCACTGTACTATAAACAGGAGCCAGGGAAAGCCAACAACTCCATTTTCCATTGGAAAATGCCCAGGGGTTAGTTAACAAGAGAGGGGTTCACAGGAAGGAAATTAATGGGTTGATAAGATGTCATAGTGTGTACTGGGGAGGATCAACCAGCAGGAAGCCTCCTACATGAAGCCAAAGCCACGGATCTATTCCATACCAAAACGCAATTTGAAGTACAGACTCACACTCAGATTTCCCCATGAGATCTACTTCTTAAGCATTTGTATAAAAGATAGGTGTTAACCTGAGTTAGGGCATTTTGTTTCTGAAGTGGGAGGAGTGGAGTATACTAGAAACTATGTTATTGTCATCATCACCATTGTTGTATTAAAAAAAAAAAAGTGTCTGGGCTTTCTCCCTAGTTAGTAAGAAGTAGCCTCTAAATCATTGGAATTTCCCCAAGGATAGAAATGTCTTTATTATTCATGGTGGGCCCCTCAGACCATAATTGAATTTGTACTAACAAGATAACTGAGGATGGAGGCTGGCTATGCCAGAAAGTCTAATCATTTGATTAGAGGGTAGGGCTTTGAGCACAGGTGGGGAATAGAAATTTTTTTCAGACAGTTATAAAAGTGGAAGTGGTTCTCTTTTCACCAAAATGTTAAAGTCCATAAATTCCTTCTCATCAGTGAGAAGCACCTCAGGATGTAAACAAACTTATAGATGTAGAACACAACACTATACACATAAAGAAAATATGTGTAGGGTAAAAAGCAACCGGCATTTTCCAGAGCCTGCACTGAATAGTCCAGAATTATACAAATCTACTAGGAAGAGGAAAAATTAAAGTTACAGAACAACTTCATGAAAACCATATTTAAATGAGATCATTTTGCATTATGTAAGGCAAAGAATCAATATTCCTAACATGCAAAAATTCTAATGAAAAGAATAACATCCCTTAGGAAAAAATGGCAAAGCAAGGAATATAGACAAGCAAAATTTAGTGATATGTAAAATAGAGGAAGCAGGAAAATGGCAGCAGAGTAGGAGTACCCTAGGCTCACCTTGTCTCATAAACACAACTAGATAATTACCAGATCATCCTAAATACCCCAGAAATGTACCTGAAGCCTGATAGAACAAACTCTACAACTGAAGGGGGAGAAGAGGCCACACTGAAGAAGGTATAGGAAGTACAGAGACATGGTTTAGGAGAGAAATAGATCATGGCTGCTACAGAGGGGAGGGAGCCATGGTTGTGGAGGAGAGAGAGAGAGAGACAGAGAGAGAGGAGCACATGGGAATGCACAAAGGAGAATGTTTCCCCAAAGCCATTGGCTTGGAAAAAGAGAGGGGCTGAATTTTTTGAGTTCTTGTAGCCAGCTGGGCTTAAAGCCTGGAGTTGTAAATGTCAGCAGGCTTGGCTGGGATAGACCCCCTGAGGGCATTGCCCTACTCCTGAAGAGAAGGCAGGCAACAGCCTGGGGACAGACGGCATGGAAACAGTCATCTAAATAGTGCTTGGAGTACCCAATGGGGGAGATTATTCCCTCTTCTTGGAGCATGTCCCTGAGAGGCAGCATTCATGGAGACTACCTCTCCAGGAACAAAGGAGCTGGCCTGCACCATTTCTCTCCCCCACCTCTCAGCATTAACACAAAGCCACTCATGGGAAGCAGCAAAGCACCCACACTAGCTGCCTAACTTGCTTACACCAAGCCCTGGCACTCTATTGGAACTGCCCTTTTCAGTCACACTTACCTCAGTCCCTGTGCAGTGGACCCCTCCCCCAAAAGACCAGCACAAACCCCTGCCCACTCCACATCTCCTGACCAGAGAGTCTTGCAGGGCCTCAGTTGGTGGAGGTGGTGACAGGTCTCATTTCACAAGCAGACCAGAGCACACCTAGCTAAAATTTGCCACATTCAGGCCAGGGAACAAACACTTCCCACAGCAGGCAAGGAGAACCTCTGCAGAGGACTGGCCTGAAGGATGGAAAGGCCAGAACACAACAGCAGAGCATACACTGCACATACTGGAGACACTCACTGAAGCTCTAGGCCCTGGACACTGTACGATCTCTTCTTCATAAAGCCATTACTTTCAGGACCAGGAACGTAACTGGCTTTTCTAACACGGAAGGCAGAGACTTAGGCAAAATGCAAAGGTATGGGAATTTATCCCAAATGAAAGAACAACATAAGGCCATAGCCACAGATTAAAGCAAACAGATATAAGTAACATGCCTGATGGAGAATTTAAAGCAATGATCATAAGAATACTCACTGTGCTTGAGAAAAGAAGACTTCAGTGAGACCCTTACCACAGAGATAAAAGAGTTAAAAAAGAATCAGAGATAAAGAGTGCAATAAATGAGATTAGAAAGACGATGCAATGAATAGCAGGCTGGAAGAAGCAGAAGAATGAATTAATGACTTAGAAGACAAAGTAGTGGAAAGCAATGAAGCTGAACAAAAGAGAGAAAGAATTATGCAACAGGAGAATAGACTTAGAGAACTCTGTGACTCCATCAAATGTAATATCATTTATATCATAAGAGTCCCTGTAGAAGGAGAGTGAGAAAAGAGGGAAGAAAATTTACTTGAAGAAATAATAGCCGAAAACTTCCCTAATCTGGGGAAGGAAACAGACATCCAGATCCAGGAGGCACAGAGAACTTCCATCAAAATCAGTGAAAGCAGGCCAACACCAAGACATATGGTAATTAAACTTGCAAAATATACTGATAAAAACATCTTAAAAGCAGCAAGACAAAAGAAGTCATTAACTTACAAGGGGAAACCCATGAGGCTAGCTGGAGATTTTTCAACAGAAACTTGACAGGCCAGAAGAGAGGGGCATGATAAAGTCAAAGTGCTGAATGGGAAAAATCTACAGCCAAGAATATTCTATCCAGCAAAGCTATCATTCAGAATAGAAGGAGAGATAAAGAGTTCCCAGACAAACAAAAACTGAAGGGGTTCATGGCCAAAAAAACAGCCCTGCAAGACATATTAAAGGGGACTCTTTGAGTGGAAAGAAGAGACCAAAAATGACAGGATAAAGGCAAACAACACAAAAGCAATAAAAATGAATATTTCTGTAAAAATCAGTAAAGGAACTCACACACACAAAAAGGATATCAAAATAAAATAACTACCTAAAATGTGGGGAGGAGAGTAGAAAAGAATGAGTTCAAACTTGAATGACCATCAACTTCTGCTATTTGCCAAAGAGGTTATATACAAACCTAATATATCAAAAATCACTAATAGACATGCAAAGAATAAAGAGAAATCCAAATATATCACTAAAGAAAATCAGAAACACATGAAAGAGAGAAAGGCAAAAAAGGATAAGAGAAAATCTCCACAAACAACCACAAAACAAGTAACAAAAGTCGATAAATACATATCTATCAATAATTACTTTGAATGTAAATGGACTCAATGCTCCAATCAAAATAGATAGGGTGACAGAGTAAATAAAAAAAGACTAATCTATATGCTGCCTACAAGAGACTCATTTTAGATCTAAAGACACCTGCAGATTGAAAGTGAGGGGTTGGAGAAACATTTATCATGCAAATGGATGGCAAAAGAAAGCCAGAATGACAATACTTATATTAGACAAACTAGACTTTATTTTTTTCGAAAATTTTATTCACCTATTAGAGAGAGAGAGAGAGCACAAACAGGGGGAGCAGCAGAGGCAGAGGGAGAAGCAGACTCCCCGCTGAGCAGGGAGCCTGATGTGGGGCTCGATCCCAGGACCCTGAAATCATGAACTGAGCCTAAGGCAGATGCTCGAACGACTGAGCCACCCAGGCACCCCTAGACTTTATTTTTTAAAGGATTTATTTATTTGAGAGCAAGAGCCAGGGGGTAGAGGAGCAGAGGGAGAGGGAAAAAGAGAATTCTTGAGCAGAGTCCCCACTGAGCAATGAGTCCAACACAGGGCTCGATCCCAGGACGCTGAGATCATGACCTGAAAAATCAAGAGTCAGCCACCCAATTGACTGAGCCACCCAGGTGCCACAGACAAATTAGACTTTAAAACAAAGACTGTAACAGGAGATAAAGAAGGCACTATATAATGATAAGGTGGACAATCCAACAAGAAGGTAAACAATTATAAATATTTATGCACCCAAAATATATAAAACAATAACATAAAGCAGCTAACTGATAATACAATAATAGTAGGCAACTTTAACACCATACTTACATCAATGGACAGATCATCTAAACAGAAAATAACCAAGAAAATGATGGCTTTGAATGACACACTGGACCAGATGGATTTAACAGATATATTCAGAACATTCCATTCTAAAACAGCAGAATACACATTCTTTCAAGTACACATGGAATGTTCTCTGGAATAGATCACATATTAGACCACAAAACAGACCTCAACAAATACAAAATGACTGAAGTCATACCATGCACTTTTTTGACCACAACATAATGAAATTAGAAGTCGACCACAAGAAAAAATCTTTCAGATCTTTTCAAGACCACAAATACATAGAGGTTAAACAACATGCTACTAAATGATGAATGGGTCAATCAGAAAATCAAAGAAGAAATTTAAAAAATACATGGAGGGGTGCCTGGGTGGCTCAGTGGGTTAAACATCTAACTCTTGATTTCAGCTTAAGTTTTGATCTCAGGGTCATGAATTTGAGCCCTCTGTTGGGCTCCACGCTGGGCATGGAGCCTACATTAAAAAAAAAAATACATGGAAACAAATAAAAATGAAAACACAATAGTCAAAACATTTGGGATGCTGCAAAAGTGATCCCAAGAGGGAAGTATATACCAATACACGCCTACCATAAGAAGCAAGAAACATCTCAAAAAACAACCTAACCTTAACCCTAAAGGAGCTAGAAAAATAACAACAAAGGAAGCCTAAAGCCAGCAGAAGGAAATAATAAATATTAGAGCAGAAATAAATGATACAGAAACTAAGAAAAACAATAAAACATAAATGAAGCCAGCAGCTGGTTCTTTGAAAAAATTAATAAAATTGATAAATCTCTACCAGACTTATCAAAAAGAAGGGACCCAAACTAATAAAATGACAAATGAGAGAGGATAATAACAACCAACACCACAGAAATACAAACAATTATAAGGGAATATTATGAAAAATTATATGCCAACAAATTGGACAACCTAAAAGAAATGGATAAATTCCTAGAAATGTATAAATTACCAAAACAGAAACAGCAAGAAATAGAAAACTTGAACAGACCAATGACCAACAATGAAATTGAATCAGTAATTTAAAAAATTCCCAGTAAACAGGGGTGCCTGGGTGGCTCAGTCAGTTAAGCGGCTGCCTTTGGCTCAGGTCATGATCCCAGGGTCCTGGGATTGAGCCCCACATCAGGCTCCCTGCTCAGCGGGGAGCCTGCTTCTCCCTCTCCCTCTGCCTGTCACTCTGCCTACTTGTGCTCTCTCTCTCTCTAATAAATAAATAAAATCTTTTTTAAAAATTCCCAATAAACAAAAGTCCGAGACCAGACCACTTCACAGGTGAATTCTACCAAACATTTAAAGAAGAGTTAATACCTATTCTTCTCAAGCTATTCCAAAAAAAATGAAAAAGGAAGGAAAACTTCCAAATTCATTCTAGGAAGCCAGCATTACCCTGATATCAAAACCCAATAAAGATACCACTAAAAAAAGAGAACTACAGGTCAGTATCCCTGATGAACATAGATGCAAAAATTCTCAATAAAATACTAGCAAGCCAAATCCAACAGCACATTAAAAGAATCATTCACCACAATGAAGTGGGATTTATTCCTGGGTTGCAAGAGTGGTTCAATATTCACAAATCAATCAGTATGCTACATCACATTAATAAAAGAAAGGATATGAACCATATCTTTTCAATAGATGCAGGAAAAGCATTTGACAAGGTTCAACATCCATTCATGATAAAAACCCTCAAGAATGTAGGTTTATAGGGAACATACCTCACCATATAAAGGCCATCTACGAGAAACCCACGTGATGTGATGAACTCTACATCTGAAACTAATGATGTACTATATGTTGGCTAATTGAATTTAAATTAAAAAAAAAAAACAAAAAAACAAAACCCACAGTTAATATTATCCTCAATGGGGAAAAACTGAGAGCTTTTCCCTCTCTGGTCAGGAACAAGATAGGGATGTCCACTCTCACCACTTTTATTCCACATGGTACTGGAAGTCCTAGCCACAGCCATCAGACAACAAAAAAGAAATAAAAGGTATCCAAATTGGCAAGAAATAAGTAAACATTCACTATTTGCAGATGACATGATATTATATACAGAAAACCCTAAAGACTCCACAAAAAAACTGCTAGAACTGATAGATGAATTCAGTAAAGTCACAGGATACAAAATCAATGTACAGAAATCTGTTGCATTTTTATACACCAATAATGAAGCAGCAGAGACAGAAATTAAGAAAACAATCCCATTTTCAATTGCACTAAAAACAATAAGATACCTAGGAATAAATCTAACCAAAGATGTGAAAGACTTGTACTCTGAAAACTATAACACACTTTTGGAAAAAACTGAAGATGACACAAAGAAATAGAAACACATCCCATGCTCGTGGATTGGAAGAACAGACTTTTTTTTTTTTTTAAGATTTTATTTATTCATGAGAGACAGAGAAAGAGAAAGAGAGGCAGTGGGAGAAGCAGCCTCCCCAAGGAGCAGGGAACCCGATGCGGAACTCGATCCCAGGACCCTGGGATCGTGACTTGAGCCAAAGGCAGATGCTTAACTATCTGAGCCACCCAGGTACCCAAGGACAGACATTGTTAAAATGTCCATACTTCCCAAAGAAATCTACACATTTAATGTAATCCTTATCAAAATACCAGCAGCATTTTTCACAGAGCTAGAAAAAACAATTCTAAAATTTGTGTGTAATCATAAAAGACCCCGAATAGCCAAAGCAACCTTGAAAAAGAAAAACCCGGAGGCATCACAATTCCAAACTTCAAGTTATATTACAAAGCTGTAGTAATCAAAACAATATGGTACTGACACAAAAATAGACACATAGATCAGTAGAACAGAATCGAAAACCCAGAAATAATCCCACAATGATATGATCAATTAGTCTTTGTCAAAGCAGGAAAGAATATCCAATGCGGAAAAGAATTTGTCTTCAATAAATGGTGTTGGGAAAACTGGACAACAAGAAGCAAAAGAATGGAACTGGACCACTTCCTTACACCACACACAAAAATAAATTCATAATGGATGAAAGACCTAAATGTGAGACAGGAAACCATCAAAATCCTAGAGAACACAGGCAGCAACCTCTTTGACCTTGGCTGAGCAACTTCCTACTGGACACGTTGCCAGACTCAAGGGAAACAAAAGCAAAAATGAACTATTTGGACTTCATCAAGATAAAAACTTTCTGCACAACAAAGGAAACAATCAGCAAAACTAAAAGGCAGCCTACGGAATGGGAGAAGATATTTGCAAATGACACATCTGATAAAGGGTTAGTATCCAAAGTCTATAAAAAACTTCTCAAACTCAACACCCAAAAAACAAATAATCCAGTTAAGAAATGGACAGAAGACATGAATAGACATTTTTCTAAATAAGACATCCAGATGGCTAATAGGCACATGAAAAGTTGCTCAACATCACTCATCATTAGGGAAATCGAAATCAAAACCATGATGACTTACCACCTCACACCTGTCAGAATGGCTAAAATTCACAACATAGGAAACAACAGATGTTGGGGAGGATGCAGAGAAAGGGGAACCCTCTTAAACTGTTGGTGGGAATGCAAACTGGTGCATCCACCCTGGAAAACAGTATGGAGGTTCCTCAAAATGTTAAAAATAGAATACCTTATGACCCAGCAAT
Organism: Eumetopias jubatus; assembly: GCF_037043125.1. Classification (NCBI taxonomy): domain Eukaryota; kingdom Metazoa; phylum Chordata; class Mammalia; order Carnivora; family Otariidae; genus Eumetopias; species Eumetopias jubatus. Next base: position 60,451,827 of record NW_028274811.1, read on the forward strand.
TGCACTACTAGGTATTTATCCAAAGGAGACAAACATAGTGATTCGAAGGGGCACCCCAATGTTTATAGCAACAATGTCCACAATAGCCAAACTATGGAAAGAGCTGAGATGTCCATCAATGGACGAATGGATAAAGAAGATATGGTATACATATACAATGAAATATTACTCAGCCATCAAAAAGAATGAAATGTCGCCATTTGCAATGATGTGGATGGAGCTAGAGTGTGTTATGCTATGCGAAATAAGTCAGTCAGAGAAAGACAAATACCATATGATTTCACTCATATGTGGAATTTAAGAAACAAATAGATGCCTGAGTGGCTCAGTCCGTTGAGTGTCTGCCTTTGGGTCAGGTCATGACCCCAGGGTCCTGGGATTGAGTCCCACATTGGGCTCTCTGCTCTGTGGGGAGTCTCCTTCTCCCTCTGCCCCTGCTCTCACTCATTATCTCAATCACTCTCTCTCTCAAATAAAATCGTAAAAATGAAAAGAAACAAACAGATGAACATAGCAGAGAAAAAAGAGAGAGGAAGGCAAACCATAAGAGACTTTTAACTATAGAGAAAAAACTGAGGGATGCTGGAGGGAGGTGGGGAGGGACTGGGCTAAGTGGGTGATGGGTATTAAAGAGGGCACTTTTGATGAGCACTGGGTTTTATATGTAAGTGATGAATCATAAATTCTACTCCTGAAACTAATATTACACTCTATGTTAACTAACTAGAATTTAAATAAAAAGTTCATGATTTTTTTTCCCAAGAATACTTTGGTTTTGTTGATTTTCTCTATTGATTTCCTGTTTTTGATTTTATTGATTTCTGCTCTAATTTTTATTTCTTTTTTTCAGCTTATTTTGGATATAATTTGCTCTTCTTTTTTAATTTCCTAAGGTGGAAACTTGGTTATTGATTTACATTTTTCTTGTTTTTAATATATACATTCAGGGCCAAAAATTTCTCTCTAAGCACTGCTTTTGCGGCATCCCACAAAATTTGATAAATTGTTTTCATTTTCATTTAGCTCAAAATATTTTAAAATTTCCCTTGAAATTTCTTCTTTGACCCATAAACAAGTGTGTTGCTTACAGTCTAATAATGCTGGGATTTTCCAGTTATCTTTCTGTTATTGATTTCTAGTTTAATTCCACCATGGTCTGAGAGTAGACATGGTATCATTTCCATCCTTTAAATTTGTTAAAGTGTATTTTATGGCCCCAAATGTAATTTATTTTGGTAGATGTTCCATGTGAGCTTGAGAAGGATATGTGTTCTGCTGTTGCTGGATGAAGCAGTCCAAATATGTCAATTATATCCAGTTGATTGGTGGTGTTACTGATTTCAATATGTCCTTACCGATTCTCTGCCTGCTCATCTATCCTTTTCTGCAACAGGAATGTTGAAGTCTTCAGTTACGATAGTGGATTCATCTGTTTCTCTCTACAGTTCTATCAATTTTTGCCTCGTGTAGTTTGATGCTTTGGTATTAGATGCACACGTGTTAAAGATTATTAAGTGTTCTTAAAGAACTTACCCCTGTATCATTATGTGATACCCTTCTTTATCCCTGATAATTTGCTTGCTTTGAAGTCTTCTCTTTCTGAAATTAATATAGCTACTCCTGCTTTCTTTTGAAATTTTGAAGTGTTAGTATAGTCCATCCATTTGTTTTAATTTATATGTGTTGTTGTATTCAATGTTTCTTATAAACAACATATAGTTGGGTCTTTTTTTTTTTTTTTAAGATTTTCTTTATTTGACAGAGAGAGACACAGGGAGAGAGGGAACACAAGCAGGGGGAGTGGGCGAGGGAGAAGCAGGCTTCCCACGGAGCAGGGAGCCCGATGCGGGGCTTGATTCCAGGACCCTGGGATCATGACCCGAGCCGAAGGCAGACGCTTAACTGACTGAGCCACCCAGGCGCCCCCGGGTCTTGTTTTTTAATACACTCTGACAGTCTCTGTCTTTTAATTGGTGTATTTGGACCACTGACATTCAAAGTGATTACTGATATAGTTGGATTGATATCTACCATATTCCGTACTGCTCTCCATTTGTTGTCCATGTTCTCTATTACTGTTTTTGTCTTCCACTCTTTCTCCCTTTTGTGGTTTTAATTGAGCATTTTATGCGATTCAGTTTTCTCTCCTTAGCATATCAGTTATACTTTTTTTTTTTTTTTACTTTTTTAAGTGGCTCTTCTACAGTTTGCAATATACATTACAGCTAACAGTTCAATTTTAAATAAAACTTCACTGCTTTGTGGGTAGTATAAACACCTTATAGTGGCAAAATATTCCTAATTTCTCCCTCCCATCCCTTGTATTATTGCTGTCATTCATTTCACTTATATACGCATGTTCATAAGACATGTACATAAGCATACATAATTGAATATGTTGTTTCTTTTAATAAACTGTTATCTGTTAGATCATTTAAGAATAAGAAAGTAAAAGTTTTGTTTTACCTTCACATATTCCTCCTTCAGTGCTCTTCCTTTCTTTATGTAGATCTAAGTTTCTGACTTACCTCATTTCTCTCTAAAAAACATTTCTTGCAAGGCAGGTTTACTGGCAACAGATTCTGTCAGTTTTTGTTTTTCTGAGAAAGTATTTCTCCTTCATTTTTTTTTTAAAGATTTTATTTGACAGAAAGAGACACAGCGAGAGAGGGAACACAAGCAGGGGGAGTGTGAGAGGGAGAAGCAGGCTTTCCGCTGAGCAGGGAGCCCAATGCGGGGCTCAATCCTAGGACCCGGACACCATGACCTGAGCCAAAGGCAGACGCTTAACGACTGAGCCACCCAGGCGCCCCTCTCCTTCCTTTTTGAAGGATAATTTTGCAAGGTACAAAATTCTAGGTTAGTGGGGAGTGGGTTTCTCTCAATATTTTAAATTGGTTGATTGACTGATTGATTGATTGAGAGAGAGAGAGAGAGAGAGAAGGCTCCAATGGGTGGAGCAGGGAGGCAAAGGGAGAGAATTTCAAGTGGACTGTGCCCTGAGCATGGAGCCTGCTGCAGGGCTTGATCTCATGACCCCGAGATCAGGACCTGAGCTGAAATCAAGAGTCGTGTGCTTAACCAACTGAGCCACCCAGGTGCCCCTCTCTTAATATTTTAAATACTTGGCTCCACTCTCTTCTTGCCTTCATGAAGTCCTCTAAAAGTAAGATGGGGTTTTCCCCCCTCTAGCTTCTTGGATGATTTTTTTCTTTATATTTGACTTTCTGCAGTTTGAAAATGATATTCCTAGGTATAGTTTTTTTTGCCTTGTTTTTGTTTGGTTTTGGTTTATTGTATTTGTGCTGCTTGGTGTTTTCTGAGCTTCCACAATCTATGGTTTGGTGTCTGATGTTAATTTGGAAAAATTCTCAATTATTATTGTTTCAAAGGTTTTTTCTGTTCTTTTCTCTCTTTCTTCTCCCTGTGGTATTCCCATTATGCATATGTTATGCTTTCTTCTAGGATATTCTATTCTGTTTTGTTCAGTTTTGGTTCTCTTCACTTTTCAGTTTTGGAGTTTTCCAAAACTATTGAGATATCCCTAAGTTCAGAAATTCTTTCCTCAGGCTTGTCCATTTACTATTCTAATAAGTCCATCAGAAGCATTCATTTCTCTTATACTGTTTTTGATCTCTAGCATAACTCTATGGTTCTTTCTTAGGATTTCTCTCTCTCTCTCTCTGTTTACATTGCCCATCTGTTCATGCATGCTCTCTATTCATTGCAGACCTTAGGATAGTAATTGTAGGTATTTTAAATTCCTGATCTGATAGTCCCAACCTCTCTGCTGTGTCTGCTTCTGAAAGTTGTTTTGTCTCTTCGAATTACACTTTTTGCTTTTTAGTATGCCTTGTAATTTTTTCTTGATAACTGGGCATGGTGTACTATGTGGCAGCACTCTAAATAGGCTTTCCTAATGTGGAAAGGTGTGGGGGCGGGAAGCACTGAAGCATTGTATGGTCCTAGGATTAGGTCTCAGTCTTTTAGTGGGTCTGCCTCTGGACTGGGAACTTCACATGTGTTTCTTTGGGTTTTTTCTCCTTAGATGGGACAGGATGGGACAGGATGGTTAGAGTGGGCTGGAGTTGGATATTTCCCTTCCCCCAGGTCAGTTAGTCTCTGATTATATCCCAGCAGCTTAGGCACTGGTTGATTAGTTTCTCCTAAGGGCAGATCTTAGGAAAAGAACAGAGGACTCTGGTGTTTTTCCAAATAGTTCCTTTTCCCCTCCCCCTGCTAGATGCACAAGGAGATTTTTCTCTAATATTTACTGTGAGAATCTGGTCAAGCACCTAGAGGTAAATCTCACAAAATTGTGGAGACCCCCCATGACTGGGTCTCCCTGGAGTTTTTAGCTCTCATAGTTGTCCACACTGAGCTTCCAGCAATTTGTCAATAATAGTTTAAGTTTTCCTATCCTAGGACCAGTTTCCTAGTGGTTTCTATTTATGAGATTCTGCTGGAGTAAGATATAACTCCCTGTTTTTGCTATCTCTCTGATCTCGGGGGCAGCAGTTTGCCATGTGCCTCTCTTTCCTTCCAGATCCTAGAAGAGTTACTGATTTTTCCGTCTGCTCACATTTTTACTTGTTGTTAGGACAGAGCCGTGACTTCCAATCTTCTAACATGCAGAAATGAAAATTGGAAGTCCTTGAATTTTTTTTAACCATGAATACAGACTTATTTCATAATCAGAAACAATAGCTAATTTCATTTTGGGGTTTTTAAAAATGAAAACTTTTAGAGATTTTAGACAGATAAGAGACTGTTCTCCGTAATGTTAAAGATTCTGATATTTTAAAAAGCTGTCATTTCAATCCCATTTAACACGGTGCATGCACATGCACGCATGTGCACACACACACACACACACACACACACACACAAACCAGAAAGAGAACAAAAAGGATCAGTTAATGATACAGAATAGCAAAAGCCTAAATAAGAATAGTTTGTATTTCCTTAACCATGTAGATAAGAATTTTACCACATCTTCATAAAAACAGGTAATTGAACTTAACCTCAAAATCACACTGTACTTTTAAAGATTTTATTTATTTATTTATCAGATAGAGCGAGAGAGCACAATAGGGGGAGTGACAGGCAGAGGGAGAAGCAGGCTCCCCGCTAAGCAGGGAGCCCAACATGGGACTCGATCCCAGGATCCTGGAATCATGACCTGAGCTGAAGGCAGACCCTTAACTGACTGAGTCACCCAAGTTCCCCACACTGTACTTTTAAAACCAAATAATAAAAACACAAATAATCCAATTTAAAAATGGAATATGATTTGAATAGACATTTCTCTAAGAATATATACATACGGCCAAGAAGCTCATGAGAAGATGCTCAACATCATTAGTTTTTAGGAAATTGCATATCAGAAGCCAATTAAATACTACTTCTCATCCATTGGGATGGCTATAATGAAAAAGACAGACAATAGCAAGTGTAGACAAGAATGTGGAGAAAATAGAACCCCCAAACATTGATGGTGGGAATGTGAAATAGTGCAGCTACTTTGGGAAACAGTTTGACAGTTCCTTTAAAAGTGCAACATAGAGGGGCACTTAGTTGGCTCAGTTGATTAAGCATCTGCCTTCAGCTCAGGTCATGATCTTCGGGTCCTGGGATGGAGCCTGGCTCAGCAGGGAGTCTATTTCTCCCTCTCTCTGTCCCCTCCCCCCACTTGTGCACATGCACTCTCTCTCTCTCAAATAAATAAAATCTTAAAAAAAAAAGTGCAACATAGAGGTCCATTTGGCCTAGCAATATATAAATACCTAGCAAATTTGCTAGGTATTTACCCAAGAGAACTGAAATACGTATGTCCATATAAAAACTTTGACACAAATGTTTATAGCAGCATTATTCATCACAGCCAAACATAGAAACAGCCCAAATATCCATCAACTGATGAATTGATAAAATATGGTATATCCATGCAATGGGATATTATTCATTAATAAAGGGAAGTGCCAGTGCTCACTGAATGGATGAAAATGGATGAAATCTTGAAAATACTATGCCAAGTGAAAGAAGGCAGACACAAAAAACCATACGTTATATCATTTCATTGATAGGAAATATCCAGAATAGAAAAATCTATAGAGACAAAAAGAGGATTAGTAGTTTGGGGGCAGGAGTCAGAAGTGACTACCAAGGAGGGGTAAAGATTTCTTTCTGGAGAGCTGTAAATATTCTAGAATGAGACAGTGATGATAGTTGTCCAACCTTGTAAATATACTAAAACTTGCTGAATTTTATATTTAAAAAAATTTTTAAAGTTTTGTAGGGTAAAAAAAAAAAGGTCTTTTTATTGCATAAACACCTTATATCCCCTCTCCAAAATCCAGAAAAAATATAGAAGCAAAGAAGTTAGTTACCAATTATCTTGCCACTCAGAGAAAGACACTGTTAATATTCTTATTTTACAACCTTCCACATTTTTTCTGAATTTTTTTAATGAAAATAAAACCATTTAAATGTCAACTATTTCTCTTGAGGTCCCTGCTCAGCTGTCATCTTAACCTTCCCTCTGAGAATCCTAGGAATTCCTTTTGCCCTCATGATTCTATTGCCTGCTTCCTCAGTCTCCTGTCTTCCTGCTTACTGTGGTCCCTTGTTCAGAAGATGTGACGGGATGGCCTGGACAGCAGTCACAGCCTCCCACTGCTGCACTCTGGGCTGGTGGTACTCGGCCTGTGACACAGAATTTTCTTCCTGGGATCTCACTTTGCCATCATCCTGGAGACTTGCTATTTCTCTCCTGTGTTGGAGCTCTGATTTCCTTTATCTTTATATCTTCCTTTAGTCTTCCGCTTTCTGAGTTTAATCCTTTCCTTTTGGTATAGCATGTCCTGCAGTAGATTCTGGAAAAAAAGATGCATGGAAGGTAAATGTTTTGAGACATTGACGGTATAAAAATGTCATTAGTCTGCACCCACATTGGATGATAGTGTGGACAGATTGAAAATTCCAGGTTCAGAGTTTTAAAGGTGTTGCTTATTACCTTCTGGCTTCTAGTGCTGGCACACGGCAGGCCCTTCCAATCTGGAAAATCTTGTGCTTTGGTCTGGGAAATTTTCTTGAATTACTTCATTGGCAATTTCCTCTTTCCATTTTCTCTGTTTTCGCTTTTTGGAATTTCTGTTATTTGAATTTTTGTTACTTGTCTTTTAGACAAATCCTCTTAATTTTCTCTTTCCTTTGTATTCTTGCTTTACTGTCTAAGACCAGAGCTCAACTGTATCTGCCATCCCTTCTTCACTTTGCTATTACAGTCTTAATTCCAGGAGGCCTTTTGTTCACTGAATATTTCTTTGTCTATAAGTGAAGAAAAAGCACATAACGCTCCATTCTTTTTCAGGGACACAGTATCTTAGCTCTCCAGCATAGTACTTGTGAGGGTTTCTTTTTTCATAAGTAGTCTTCCTCTTTCCTCCACGTTGCTCTTTCTTTGTTCATCTCTCTCCCAAAGTACAGACTTTTCTCAAATGTCTGGTATTCTTTGACTGTTCATGATTAAGGGTTGGAGGCTAAAAGCTGTTTGAAAGCTCTGAATATGTAGGTTGGGCTTGACAGCACTAAGCTCTATTATAAGGTGATGTGAGGAGGCCATTTATTGGGAAAGACCCTCCCCCCCTCCTTTGGACTGGGCAGATAAAGCAGAGTTTTCTTCCTATCTTCTTTCAAGAGTCCACAGGACTGAGGGTCATCATTGTGGGACTGAGGGAGGGAAGAGCTGGAAGTGTCTACATTCAGCATTCAGAAACTATACAGTCACTCAATCCCTCTGTTTTAGGTGTTCACTGTGCCTGTCAACCCATTAATAGCCCCAGTTCCAGAAGAAGCTAGTACTGCTTGTTCCTGAGACTTTAGGTTTGGTTCTTAGCTCTCTCTCTCTCTCTCTCTAAGATTCTATTTATTTATTTGAGAGAGAGAGAGTATGAGAGGGGGAAGGGTCAGAGGGAGAAGCAGACTCCCTGTCAAGCAGGGAGCTCAATGTGGGACTCGATCTCAGGACTCCAGGATCATGACCTGAGTTGAAGGCAGTCGCTTAACCAACTGAGCCACCCAGCCACCCAGTTCTTAGCTCTCTTTAGCACCAGTTTAAGATTATTCTTTCCTAGGTCTAGGAAGGAAGGGTTATTATAGCAGAAGAGGTGAAAACAAGAATCAAATCTTAGTTTTGACATTTCTAAAGTCTAAATGCCAAGGGATCTAGTTTATGTCATCATGAAGGAAAAACTAAAACTTGGAAATAAGACAAAAATGATGCCTGTGTGACCTTTCTAAAAAGTCTGGTTATTTGACTCACTCAGGGAATGTTCCTTTGGTTGTGGCCCAGACATTGTATGACCCTGATAAGTTAAAGACTAACTTGTAGAAAAATGATAAGGTGTGATGGTATCCTTAAATGGGGGGTAGGGAGCTGGAAGATAGAGAAGATAAACCCAACATTTATCAGAGCATTAGCTTTTTAAATATCTATTTAATAATCCTTTTCCAGTATTCCTTTCTCACTATGTCATCTCTGTTTCTCAAATTTTCTTCATGCCAGCTTTTGTCTTGCTGCTAGTTCCTTCATTAATGAGTTAACAAAACTTTGGCATGAATTTGCCCTCTATATGTATGGGAACTATGTGTTTGTTTGGTTTTTGTTTGTTGTTTGTTTTACAGTTTGAGAATTGTGTTTTCACACCATGAATGAAATATCTGGAAGACTAATGCTCAGGAATAATAAGTTGGGGTGCCCGTGTGGCTCAGTTGGTTAAGCGGCTGCCTTCGGTTGAGGTCATGATCCCAGGGTCCTGGGATCGAGCCCCGCATCGGGCTCCCTGCTCGGTGGGAAGCCTGCTTCTCCCTCTCCGTCTGCCTGCCTGCCTGCCTGCCTACTTGTGATCTCTCTCTCTCTCTCTGTCAAATAAATAAATAAAATCTTTAAAATAATGAATAATAAGTTGTTTTTCCTGACCTTTATCCCCCCGCCCACCCCAGATTAAACGAAGGTTCCCCAGGCTGGGAGAGAGAAGAGTCAGGGGAGCCAAAGAGCTTAGAAACTGGAAGGTGCTAAGAAGGGTTCTGAGCTACGGAATGTAAGTAATTTATTTTTTATACACTGGATCATTCTTTATTCCTGTTATATATTGTACTCAATAATATAGCATAAACATCTTTGTAGGTCAACAAATAACTCTTCTAAAATATGATTCTTCATTGCTACATAGCATTCCACCACATGAGCTATTTTAATGGTTTAGAAAAACTCTGAACATTTCTCCTTCCAACTGGTAGGCAAACTCAGTCTCAATTATTTCAGTTATTAAGTCCTGAGTTAAGAGAACATCTCCTTATTGGAAAAAACACTGGATTGGGTAGACTCCAACAAACAATTGTAGTCAAGGATCTAGTGACCATAGTTGGCAAAACCAAGGTAGCTTCTCTTTTAGAAACTGCTTAATGAAGCTGGTCATGTTTAATTCTGGCTGGCCATACTAGGGCAACACTGATTTGACTCCATACAGGGAGAACTTTTGGAATGGAAGACAGTGCATTCAGGGAGCCTTCCTAACGTGTGTCTTAAGTAATAGCAAAACCTGCTTATCTCTGCACCCCTAGCTCTGTGTTCATGCATAGCCCATGACCAGGAGGCAGGGGTGTGTCTGCTGACTCCAGGCTGATGCTAGGCTTCTCTCAGCCTATAAGCAGAAACTAATAAGTGGGCCTACTTGAAAAGGCATGGGGAAGACTGTTGTGGGCTTCCACAGTTGAAGGAAGGATTCCTAATGCAGACAGAGACAACAGTGTCTAAAGGGCCCCAATCGGGCGCCTGGGTGGCTCAGTAGGTTAAACATCTGCCTTTGGCTCAGGTCATGATCCCAGGGTCCTGGGATCGAGTCCCACATCGGGCTCCCTGCTCAGCAGGAAGCCTGCTTCTCCCTCTCCCACTCCCCCTGCTTGTGTTCCCTCTCTCACTGTCTCTCTTAAAAAAATAAATAAAATCTTTGAAAAAAAAATAAAGGGCCCCAATCCCATGGTGGAACCTGCGGTGTCCTCCAAGGTCCCTGAGTTGCACTTGGGAACAGAGGTCTCAGAGTTGCTGAGTTACCTTTCCCTGAGATGCTGGTTTGAATCATGGCTTATTTTGTGGGGGGAGCTTACTTTTACCATAAATCAAAATTTTTCCAATTGAGATGTGTGTGGGGTTTGGGGATTTTGTTTTTAGTGTGTGTGCTTGTGCCTATAGCTTTGAAAAGCACAGTGGGTTTGGATCAAACAGCAGCATTTGGATAAATATGATTTGGTCAAACAGATTTCTGTTTGCTCTTGGTATTTTGCACATTTTATTCTGAGAATCAGAGACACTTATAATCTATTCAACAAGGTCACAAGAAAGTTTTTGAAAGGTCGTTCCAGTGATAGAAAAAAATACAAATTCCTAGTTTCTTTAAGAGAAAAAAAAGTGTCATTTCCCCCAAGTGTTGAGAGGAAAAAAAGAATATTTACAGTATAAATCCTGATACTAAATTACAGACAGAAATGTGACCCATGGCTGTTACTTTATTGTTTTATAGTGTTGTGTTATATTCAGGGTATATTAACTTCATTAGTTGGAAGAACAAAATTAGAATCATATGTAGACTTTCTGGGTAATTCATTTAATTTCCTGTTTTCTGTTTTTTTGGTGACTTCTGTAGAAGGACTATTTAAAAAGTTTCCCTTTGAGAATGGCCCCAAGGAGCAAAGGAAACTTCTATTTTAATGCTTTGTGAGTTGGAGAGAGGAATGTTTTCACCAAGCCTAACTACCATTCCAAACAGTGACGGGACAAAGTTGAGCTGAGTGAGAGAACAAAGTGAGGGCAGAGTTGTGGGTTGGGGAATGGAGGTTAGTGTTCATTTGCTTCATAAAAGATAGCAATGATATGTTTTCCACGTGTTAAATGCTAGAATGAGTGATGTGAAGTGCAGTTATCTTAACTGGGTCAGAAAAATAACATTGACTTCAGGAACTCATACAGAATAATATACGTAACTTGTACACATCAAAAAATAAAAATGATCATACCATTAGTGGTTCTCAAAATCAAGATCGCTCTGTCCCCTGCTTGAAAAAGAAAAGCGGGGCCAGCCAAAGGAACAGACTTCAACCTTCTGACCCATGCCTTCCAGGCCTCTAACCGGACTGGGGCAGGTGGCATTGGTCACAGAGGCAGTTAAAATGAATAAAACAGCTTTCTCCAGGATTCCTGGATACCTGTGCAGTGCTTTCCCAGAAGACTCTGAGCTTTCCTGGCTATAGGAACCACCCCTTTTCCCTTACTTTTCCCCAGGAGGACAGAGGAATCCTGGGGCCTGCTGGGACTATGAGGTCTCCACTCAAAAAGCAGAAACCCTCGGAGAGGTGAACTTCCGAGATCTTATTATTAAATGTGCTATTCTTGTGAGGGACAACAGTCTTAAATGTGTTTGAAGTACAAAAGCTATTCATTCCAAGGGGACCGTCATCTTTGCTAAGAACAGAACAAAAAGGTATATCCACCCTCATCCTTAACCTCCCCCTTCCTTAAAAAAGAACTGGAATCCAATGAAAGGGCACATGTCAGAAAATCTGATTTGGAGAATATGTGATGAAGTTTTATCCTTCGTGAAAAGAAATGTTCTGTTTTTCCCATTATAAATACCTTGGTTCCTGCCAAACGTCTTTTCATCCCAAATGTCAGAATATCTCGGTATAACACAGCAGAGATAGGGTAGCACAAACACTGAGTTATAATTTAATGTATACTCATTGAGAATCATTATACTAAGAATACCTTCCTGAAATCCCTTCCTCTTGTTACCAATAAAACAGTCTTGATACTAAGAACCTCTTTTTTTAAAAAAAATTCTTCCACTACATAAGATACTGTTTCCATTCGGACCTTGCCACAGGTGCACTGGATTGCAAGTGGAAAGTGTTGTCAGTCTTTCTCACGATGAGGGAGATTCTCAGTCCTGGGAGCCCCACTTTGGGCCTCTGGCTTGTGTTAGGGATGGCACAGCGGGGCCAGCCTGGCCACATGACTTCCCAAGACCAGGTGGTCATGAAAGACCTGGAGGGCAGAGACTATCCATGCCTACCATGAAGTGCGTGGTCAATAAACGTGGAGATTTGAAACCTCAAGATTGGAATGATCAATATGTGATTTAGTGGCTATAAAAATAGACTCCTCTCTTCTTGTACTGGCTCAGAGAAGTGTGAGTATGCGTGTAGTAAAGGAGGTTGTTTAAGGCAAGCAAAGCTCTGTTCTTTTTCAAACATGCCTGTTGCAAACATACTGTTCTTTTTTTTTTTAATGTCTTCTATTTCTCCTTGCATTGCCTTAATAATTTAAACAGAAGGGCTCCTCTTTGAGGCTCTTGAAGATGGAACAGAAGGCTCCATCTAGCACGCTTGCTTGGCACAGACCCCCAGCCTTGTCTCCTACCTCTAAATCTATGTCTGTCCAAAAACTCCCTTGAGATACCTCCACACCTCTACCTCTGGCATCTAAGAAGGGAATGACACTTGCACATGTTGTGGGAGGGGTCATATCTACTTCAGCTCAGGTCCGTATTGCAGGAAGTTTCTTGGATCTCCTTTACATTGTGGAAAAGTATCTATTGAGTTCAGAGACCTTGTGAGAACCATGTCTGATCTTTAAGGAATGAATGCAACAAGATTAATATAGCTTAAAGTATAACAATGAGTTTATATGGATCCTATGGATCATATAAACCCTGTTTCTTCATTTTCAAATTCAAAAACTACTGCTCTCTTCTCCCACCATCACCCATTGGGTACCATTATTTATGGGAAGAATTCTATTTCTTAGAATCATTAGATTTTTTTGTCACTAGAAGGGGAACTCAGCTGCCTTGAAGGCCAGGAAGGTAACACAGATACATGACTCTGACCAGGTGTAAGCAACCAGGGGGGCGGGATGCAGGCTGGAGTAAAAGGAAGACCTCAAGCCCCATCTAGATGTATTCAGATTCCATTTGAAAAACTACTGAGATCCAAAAAATAAAAGATAAATAAAATAAATAAAAGTGACTGAGGTCCAAAACAAACCAGGTATAGACTGAATTCCACCCAAAGCACACCAGCTTACCAGAGCTAATGAGTCCAGTGCTCTCCATTGTGTAGTGGGAAATGAAATTTAGATGGAATCAGTAATTTGCTCAAGGCCATATAACCCCTTAGTCAAGACTAACCTGGCTGCGGATTTTCTCTCTCTCTTTTTTTAAGTAGGCTCCAAGCCCAACTTGGGGCTTAAACTCAGGACCCTGAGACCAAGAGTCACATGCTCTACTGACTGAGCTCCTGGCCTCAGATTTCTAATTCCAATATCGGAGGTTCTTCCCCTGCCCCATGCTGGCTCCGGCTTTTAAAACACCCCTTCAAGAATGAAGAATGACCCACTTACATGTTGTTCTCCTTAAATTAAATGTGGCCAAATTTCATGTCCCCAGCTTTCCTTTAAAAACAAATTCTGAATAGCATCAGAATATATAGATACCTTAATAAGTTGGTCAAGGCCTGAGCAGACATGCAGGCCTGGGCCTGGTTTTTTTGTTTGTTTGTTTGGTTTGGTTTTTTGTTTTAAGATTTTATTTATTTATTTGACAGAGAGAGAACACAAGTAGGGGGAGCAGCAAGCAGAGGGAGAAGCAGGCTCCCCGCCAAGCAGGGAGCCCAATGTGGGGCTTGATTCCAGGACCCTGGGATCTTGACCCGAGCCTAAGGCAGACGCTTAACCAACTGAGCCACCCAGGCGCCCCCCGGGACTGTTTTATGAGGAGGTGTGAAGACTATTGTACAAGTGGGCAGCTCAGGTTTCTCCACCTTAGCAATAAGCCTAATCAACCACAGAAAGCCTTGTAAATCACTGAGCAAGTCAGAATCTCTCACCTGCCTCCCTCAAAAAGGGGTCCAGAAGCCCTGACACCATCACTTCCTGTCCCAAGGTGGCTGGAGGCCGGAGTTTTGCCCACGAAGTGTCCTGAGAAATTCTTTTGGTTCAGTGAACAAAGACTAGCTGAAATCACTTCTGATGTATAGACCCTGGCTGGCTACTCTGTGTAGCCTTGTGCAAGGTCAAAAGTTGCTTTTGGTCTCCCTGTGGCATCACATCTGTCTTAAATGAGGTGGATCGTGCAGGAAAGGTGCAGTGTGGTGTGGCGGCAAGAACGTGCTTTTGGAACAAGATAGACCCACTTCTGAATGCTCTCTCCAGTGCTTCATTGTTCAGTCAACAAATACTTTCTGAGGGCGCCTGGGTGGCTCAGGTGGTTAAGCGTCTGCCTTCGGCTCAGGTCGTGATCCCGGGGTCCTGGGATTGAGTCCCGCATCGGGCTCCCTGCTCAGCGGGGAGCCTGCTTCTCCCTCTGCTTCTCTCTCTCTCTCTCATGAATAAATAAATAAAATCTTAAAAAAAAATTAACAAATACTTTCTGAGTGCCCACTATGTGGCAGGCACTATTCTAGACCCCAAGGAGACAATGGTGAACAAAACAGAAAAGTCTCTGCTTTTTGGAACTTTACATTTCGGGGGTGGGTGGTTACTGGCAATAAATAATTAAGTGACATTTTATGTAGAAGTGATTGGTACCGATGATCAGATTAAGTAGGGATGGAGAGTGGACAGTGCAATTTAGTGTGTTCAGGAAAGCTTCCCCGAGCAGATGACATCTGGGCAAAGACTTGAAGAGGGTGAAGGAGAGAGGTATAAAGGTGTGCAGAGCGTGGGGTTCCATGGGAAGACCCTGAGGTCAGAGCCCACGTGGAGTGTTCAAGGAGCAGCAGGGAGGCCGGCCTGTCTGGAGAACAGGGTGGGATGGGAGTGGAGGCAAGAAGTTGCTGAGGCGTAAGGAGTGATCAGGCCATTGTGAGCACTTACGTTGCATGAAGTGGGGAGGTGCTGTGGGATAGATTTTGAAGAGTGGAGGTGCCATTAACTGAGATGGGAAGGATGTGGGAGGAACTGATTGCAGTGAGGGGCAGAATCAGGAGATCACTCCGGAAATGTTCAGTGAAGATGATGAGCAAACAGTGGCGTAGGAGTCGGAAGCACACGAGAGAGACCTCAACTGAGGATATAAATTTGGGATCATATAAATGGTATTTAAAATTGTGGGCATCGGTGGTATCACCAAAGAGTGATGATGGACAAGAAGGAGAAGAGGTTCTAAGACTGAGCCCTGGGACACATGGACATTAAAAGTGCAAGCTTGGATGCTCGGTTGAGCGTCAGACTCTCGATTTCGGCTCAGGACAAGATCGCAGGGTGGTGACATGGAGTCCTGTGTCAGCCTCCGTGCTCAGTGGGAAATCTGCTTGAGATTTTCTCACTCTGCCCCTCCCCCTGCTCGCATGTGCTCTCTCTCTCTCCAATAAATAATCTTTAAAAACTGTAAAGATAAAATCAATAAGAGTGCAAGCTACCTTGGAGAAGCTGGGTGGCTGCAGGGGTGCCAGGGTTAGGACCAAGGCACTCATTCTCCCAGATGCTGACAGTATCGAGCCCCCCCCAAAAAAAATTGCCCTCAGATGAAGGAGGCTACCACACCAAGGTTATGCCCTCACCCCGGGGCAGCCTGGGTTCCTTGAGCCCACCCCCTTATCTCAGTTCAAAAGAGCCCTGAGGGGCCCTCCCAGCTCCAGAGCACAGGTGGGATCAATGGAGGCCATTGTTGCACCTGCTGGGCCGTCGCACTCTCCCCCTGCCTACCCCTGCTGCCTTTGTGCCCTTACAGCACCCCTGTGTGCAAATCTCCATCTCAGTCAACTTCCCGGGGAATCTGTCCTAAAACAACAGCCAGGGGCATAGTGCTTGCTTTTACAGTTTCCACATCTGTAATACGGCAATGACTGTGCCTACCTGGCAAGACTGTAGTAGGGAAGAGGTGCCTAGAAAGATTGGTTAATAGGAGGCACTCAAAAGGCAAGTCTTGTCAAAATCAGATTTTCACTATTGCACCTTCTCAAACACTCAAGAAGATTAGAAAAGGGGGCATCACGGTGCTCAGGAGGCCTGTCTCTCCTTTCCCTGAACTCCCCAGACTACATTCAGATGCTTCTGTTATGTGCTCTGACAGCACCCTCCACTTGTCATATCATAATTAGAGATTCCACTATTCTATATTACAATGGCATATTTGATTTTTTTCCTACCCCTCTTTCCCATAAGTTCTATGTCTGTCTTGTTCATGTCTCCAGGGACTAGCACACTATAGGCATGTCATAAATATTTATTGAATTGAATTGAACTGAATTGAATGGACCCATGCCTGAGTTTATAGACTCAGGTGAAGCTCAGTTTGGCTGAGCTCTGGGAATTAGACCCAAGTGACCTTTATGAAGCCCCCGAAAGACTATTCATCTACCAGTCCGTCCATCCATCCATCCATCCATCCATTCATTAACTCAGCATTTAGAGAGCACCAATCTGTGCTAGGCACTAGAGACAAAGTATCCAATAAGATCTTCGAGTCAAGTAGAAAGATAGGCAACGGACAAAAAACAACCATAAAATCTGTTGTGAATAAATAAAGAGGGAGACAGAAGGGCAGTGGGGCCTCGGTTAGACAGAATGATTAGAGACTTCTCTGGTAAGAGGAAATTTAACGTGACCCGAAAAAATGAATAGAAGCTAGGTGTGAGAAAGGTAGGATGCTTCAGGCCCAGAAAGGTTCTGAAAGGGGGAAGAGGTTGATGTGTTGAGGGAGGAGAGAAAAACCAGTGGGAAGGGAGCAGAAGGAGGGAGGGCAGGGGCTGAGTTGGAGGGCAGCACGGAAGTCCCTGCAGAGCCTTCGATGTTTCTTGCCAAGCAGTACAGACTTGGAGAGAATCATTCCTGGTACCTGTGAAACCAGTGTGTGGGTAGGAGGGCCTAGGTGTAGAGCTTGTTGCAAGAAATGGCAACAGTGGAGATGGAGAAAAGTAAATCTCTTCCCGATACACTTTGAAGGGAGCCATGATGGGACTGACTGGCATGGAGGTGACGGAAGGGAAAGAGAGTCAAGGATGGCTCTTAGGTCTGGGACTTGATCCACTGAGTGGCTGGTTAGAGGAATGAGGGAGACCGAGGGCAGTGAGCAGGATTTTAGGAGAGAACCGAGTTCCCGTTAGGAAATGCACCATTCCCTTTTGGAAACTCAAGAGCCTGCCTCAGGACGGCCAGCAGCAGTCCTTGCCCAGACTCTGCTGGGATTGCCTGAAGTTCTTGGGGCCCCGGGGAAGAAAAGGCCCTCTGTGCTGGGGCGTGAGTAACCACAGAGAGAACAAAGCATCAAACATCACTTGTCTCCAGCAAAGATCAACACTCCGCGTTTTTGGAAACGAAGCACACGAGTTTGGATGTCTGCGGCCCGTGACCAGAAGGAGAGGTGTTCCCCCATCAGGAAAACAGCTCACATGGCGCTCTCGGCATGCTGCCCATGAAACCCTGAAGAAGGGTCCCCTCATCCCACACACCGCCGGAATGGAAACCAGAGCTGAAAGCAAGCACAGGCCTGCCAGCTGAGGGCCATTCAGACATCTGCAGGCAATCAGAGGCCTCCTCATGAGTCTGGTCCTGCTCATGACTGGCTTTGTGCTAAGAAAAGCATATTTCTTCTGGGACTGCCGGTCTGTCTAATCCCACAAAGTGTGCTCTGGGACTCATGGGGCTTCTGGGGGTCTAGGATGGGCAACAAGGGTGGCCAGGAGGCTTGTCCCCCAGTTTGAGCCCCAGAGGATGTGAGAGCATGGAGCCTACCCACCCGTTTTTTTTTCCACACTCCGGAGGAATTCAAGCCCTAATGCCATTTGGCTGTGAGCACCACTGAAATTCTGACACTGGTCAGCCTGGGTCAAAGAGCTCCTGTTCCTCAGTCCCGAGGCCTCTGCTTTAGCTGCTGTCATTTGGCCAGTTCTCGGTACAGCCCAGCAGTGTCCTCTCTAGCCATCAGGGACATTGGAGATTTTCTCTTTCCTTCCACTTTGTGCCAGTAAGATGGTTTTAAAATGCTCCTCCACCACCGCATTCCCCCTCTGTGATAAGGCTGCTGCCATTAGCCACCAGGGACTGAATATGCAAATGGACAGTGGCCAGACCAGACCTAAAAAGAGAACTCTGCCTGCACAGTATGCACCTGCCTAGGAAACCACCCCCTTATCTATTGCAAACAGCCCAGGAGGCCAGCCTGCTCTACGTCAGGCTCGTAGGAAGCCAGCTTGCCATCTCTACTGACAATCCAGAAAGCTAAGGAGTAGCTTCTCTAACAGTCAGCCCCGAGGGGCCAGGACTTGATTAGTAACTTCAGCTTCCCTAACTTTTGTCCCTGCTTTCAACTTAGGACCAGAGAAAGCGAAATATGCACCTTAAGCCAATCACATAGGATGCAATGCTTGGCATTAGCCTGCCCCCAGGTTCCCCGTGCCTCTAGCCTCCAAGCCTTCCCTTTTCTCCACCATAAAGCTTTCCCACTCCTCTGTCTGCCGTTGAGTCTCTGGCAAAATGTAAGTGACGGGGGGGCTCACTCCCCTGCTATAGCAAGCTCTAAATAAATAGCCTTTTGCTTTTTTCATTTGCTTGATCTTTGTTTATTTCTGCAGCCATTTATGAATTCTTTCCTTTATGGATTTCCAAAAAATAATAGTACATTTGGACAACCATATTGAGCCCTAATGTAATAGTTTAGGTACAAATTAACCTGCTGTAACAGACCCCAAAATACTGTGGTAATGTCAATACCTTAGTATGACAGAAATTCATTTCTCTCCCCCATACCTGTCTGCAGCAGGGGGTGGTCAAGGCTTGGGTGGTAACTCTCTTCCTTGAGGCCACTCAGGGACCCAGATTCCTTTCTCCTTGCTGTTGTACCATTCCTTGTGTTGTACAGAAAACAAACGGACTCGGGGCCACGCCATCTGTGTTCTGGCCATAGAAAGGAAGAAAAGTTTCCCTTTCAAGGATGTGGTCTGGAAGTTACACACATCACTTTATCTTACAACTGGCCAGAACTTAGCCACATAGCCACACGTGGCTGTCAGGGAGGCTGGAAAAGGTCATCTCTACAGGTGTCTGACACCTGTAGAATGGGAGAAAGTGGGGGTCAGAGGACAAGTGACAGTCTTGCCCACATTATGCTGGGTAAAAGGGGATACAAAATCGACACAGCTTTTGTCCTCAAAGGTTAACCACTAACGGTTCATGCGTAGGGTAAAGACTAGATCTTCTAGCCAGACATTTAAGACCTGCCACACTCTGGCTCTTTCCTCTTTCTCCAAAAAATTCTCCTCTCCCTTCCCTCCCGTGTGTTCCTGCCAATGGAGCCATGCCACACCCTGCCATGATAACTACTTTTAAATTCAAATTAGTTCCTTTGAACATTTATTCTATAAAATTGTTCAAAAGGTCTGGAAACCCTGGCCCTGATGGCTAGTGAGGGTGAAGGAGAGGGTGGCATAGCCCCCGACTGTTGGCAGAGTATTTCCCCTCCCCCAGCACCGCCCTGTGCTTCCTGGATTCTCTTGTCATTAGTTCTGCTGCTCTGTTGCCCAGCTGGGGATCCAGTCAGGGACCAAGTCCATCTTCTCCATTGTTACCTTCCTAGCACCTGGCCAGGCCCCGGCACACAGAGTTTGGTGTTGGACAAGCAGACTGGGTCACAGCCCTTATTTCTTAGGTCTCATCATCTGAGGAAAGCACCTCATGGGATGTGGACTACCCTTACCTGGCCCTACCATTCACCCAGCAGCAGCCCCTGCGAATCCAAACCAGCACATTGGAGGAATAACAGAGTTTTTTGTTTTGTTAAAGATGTTATTCATTTATTTGTCAGAGAGAGTGCGCACAAGCAGGGGGAGCAGCAGGCAGAGGGAGAAGCAGATTCCCTGCTGAGCAAAGACCCCGATGCGGGACTCCATCCCGGGACCCTGGGATTATGACCTGAGCCGAAGGCAGACGCTTAACCAACTGAGCCACCCAGACATCCCGGAATAGCAGACTTTAAGCTCAATATCGTCATCGTGATGGTTAATTTTAGGTGGCATTTGACTGGGTGAAGGAAGGCCCAGATCACTGGGGTGTCTGTAAGGGTATTTCTGGAGATTAGCATTTAAATCAGTAGACAGAGTAAAGAAGATAACCCTCACCAATGCAAGTGGGCATCATCCGATTCACTGAAGGCCTTAATAGAACAAAAACGCAGATAAGGGCAAATTTGTTCTCTGTGCTTGAGGTGAGACATCCATCTCCTCCTGCCCTTGGACACTGGTGCTCCTGATTCTCAGGCCTTTGGACTCAGACTGAATTGTACCTCTGGCTTTCCTGGTTCCCCCACTAGAAGATGGCAGATCATGGGACTTCTCAGACTCCATAATTGCATGAGCCAATACCTATAATAAATCTCGTCTCTACCTGTCTAATCTGCTGTTGGTTCTATTTCTCTGGAGAGCCCTGACTAACCCAATCATAACCTGCTCGAGCAAACACAAATAGCACAATCTTGGAGAAGCTGCTGGAGTGCCCATTCACAGGTTCTCCCCTCTAGAAAGAGGGCAGTTTTCAGGCCCATGTGGTCTGGCCACTGGCATGTGACTTTGATCTACTCATCTGTCCCCTGGACCAGCATCTTCTGTGGCTCATTTTGACCTGGCACAGTCACATCCCCTCCCCACAGACCCTGCCATGGATTAGCAGCCATTGTAGGAATTCAACAGGCTCTGCTTTCATCCCACCAACACAGAGCCCAGGCCAGCCATCTTAGGCCTGTGGTGTCCGGAACAGTAGGAAATCACCTCATACTGGTGAAAGGTGTATTCAATATCTATTTAGAGAAGAGGCTGAATTAGCAGCTTTAGGTGGCAGAAGGGTTAATATAGAGGCTTCCTGGTGGCAGCGTTCAGCCTCTTCTCTATTGGTCTCAGCAATTCAGCTCTGACCCCAACTTGCATGCTCTGCTCAGGTAAAGAAAAGCCCTGTATGACTTACTTGAACAAGCCCCATAGTCTCAACACTTATCCTCAAGCGGCTCATCAAATGATTCCTTCCAATTCTCTTCCTGTAAAGAGTTCTGGTAAATACAATTTTTTTCTGTCCTGTTCCATTTCTAGGAATGTTTTAGCCTTCCTTATGAATTTCTGCCGCACCCTGAACCCAAATGTCATCTCCAATAGCCCCTCATCCACCGTGCAACTCTTCCCACCAGCAGCATCCCGGCCAGTGGCCCCTCTGTCTGTTCCAACCCCAGTTCCAAGTGAGGCTGTAGTGGGCTGCCCCTTCTATACCACCTCGGGAGACTGACAGGGAACAGCACCAAGTCACTGCATTTCCTGCCTCCTGGCCTCCAAAGAAGCACATGAAGGTTTTAAAATAAGACGAACTAGGCTTGCGTGGGAGTGGGAAGACCGCCAATTACCATCTCTTAATTCAAGGTTGTTAGCAAAAAGGCGTGAACTATTTCCACTTTTAAACAAAGTGAAACTTTGATGTTAATTCTGACCTAAAAAGGGGGGGGTTGGTGGGGGGAGAGAGAGAGATAGAAAAGAGATGCTTTCCTCCTCTGATTTCAACCAAGAGTTGTATGAAATGGAGCCCTCAGAGATGCTCTAGTGGGAGGGTTTTTTCTGATCAGCGTTGGACTCCAAGCCCCTAACCGGCTGCCAAACCCAGGTGTGTTCCATTGCTTTCTGCAGCCACTAAAGTCACAGACTTCCCTGCTCAACCTTCCAACAACTTTCCCCAGGTTTATCCATGGCGGGGGGGGGGGGGGGGGGGGGAAGGGGGGTTGGACTCAAACTGGGGACAGAAGTTATTTAGTGGTTTCTTTACATTTAAATGATTACATTGTTCATGTTTCAACACCTGCAAATACCTGAGAGACCCAATCCACTCCAATTATCTGGTCATTAGCATTTTCAGCTTCCCCCATCTGCTAATAAGAAGGGAGTGGGTTGAGATAATCCCTTCAGAAAGTAAATGATTTTGTGTATGCAGGAACCATTCCGGGATTATGGCTACACTCCACTGACACAACAGATGAATCAAGATAATGAATAGAAGCTGTAGGCTTTGCCACCACAGAAAATCATTTGGGCTCATCCTTGTCTCCAAACAGGTTAATACATTCTTTAATATCTGAATTTTAAAAGCAAGGACCAAGATGGTGGGGAATTTTTTAATGACTTAACGTATTTAGTGTAAGTACCACTCCGTGAATCACTGTGCTAGTAGGAGCAGGAAGAAGGGAGGGAGGGATAAGAGAAAACCGGGGGGTAGGTGGGAGAGAAAAGGACTGTGTGGGCCGTTCCAGACTGTTTCAGGCAAGCGCCTGGGATGGGGTGCCTCTCAAACCACCCTGATTTTTCACCACAGTGAGTGGTGTTGACAGCTTTTCCCTCTTGCCCACACCCCTCACCACCACACCCACCAGTCCATGGAGATTTCAGACTTCCTTGGGAGCTGGGGGTACTCTGTCTTCTGACTTTCCAGGAGCTCAGGAAATAATAGACCTTTCAACACCAGTCCTGCAGGGGTAGGCACCTTGCAAAGAGGGAAGGCGGGAGTAGTGACTCATCCGTGATCGAGTTTTCACAAGTCTAAAGTGGTATGAGAAAAACAAGGATAATTATATACATATATATAATTATAATCATATGTATGTGATGGTGTAAGATTACTAACTCATTTTGGGGGAAAGACTATTCACTACACTGAGATTATGCTTTTATCACTCAATTGGGGTGAAAAAGTCCTATTATGAAAAAGGTGTGTCAGAAGATGCTAGGGTTTTTTGCGTTTGGTTTTGGCTGATCTGTCATTTGGCCAAATTAAAAGCTGACCAGCCTGTGTAGGTCCCCCACCCTCTCACTTCCTCTTAAAATTTTACTAATTTGGGAAATTACGGTTCCGAGAACCCACTGGCCCCAAGCTCCAGGCCCAGTATTGAGTCCTGCCATGGGTGCCAGCACCCAGATGCCCTCTCAGCTTGCTTGGAGGGCACGCCCCCACTGCCTGTGAGCTCAGTCCATTGAGTTCAAAGCCAGAATTCAATGAGTGTGGGATGTTGTCCAGTGCCCCTTCCTCTCTCTGCTTTGCTCGCTCCATGTGAACCTCTTCTTTTGGGTCCTCTCCAACTCTTTCAGGGTCTCCTCCCAAGCATTAAAAAGTCAGGGAGATCCCTTCTGGGCAAGGGAAATTTCCATGTTCCAGGCCTCCCTCTTCAAGATTGACACAATGTCTAGTCTAGGTTAGAAATCCCTACCCTGGGGACTTGGCAAAGGGTGCATATTGGGAGAGCTGTTCTTCCAGCCCCTTCCTCTGTTCCCCCCACCTTCCCCTTGCTCTCCATAGAGAGCTTCCCTCCCCAGGAAGCTACACTGTCTCCTCTGCACACAGCCAGGCCTGGCAGGATTGGCCCTCCAGATGGTCACTGCAGGGCCACTGGGAGAGTGGCCTTGAGCACTCTGAGGCTAAACAAGAAGGACTCTCTCAATGATCATGCCCTCAAGAGAGCCCTTTATCAACCTAAAATGTATATTCAGTTTTCAGCACATAATTGTAAACTCACTCATCAGAAGGCCACTCGATCTCTCCCTTTATTTTGTAGGAGGGCAGCCATTTGGCATTCTTCACAATGGCAGTTTATGCAAAAGGTGAATTGAGCTCTAGGGAAGTGGACAGCCCTCAGCCACAAAGCCATAGCTGACCATTTCTGCTGCACGTAATCCAGAGAAAAGTGAAGATTCAGCTATTTCCCTTTCTTGAGCACTGATGGTGAATAAGAGTATAAGGTGTATCAGGGAATTGCTTTTTTTTTTTTGAGATTTTATTTATGTATTAGAGAGAGCATGAGCGGGGAGAGGGTCGGAGGGAGAAGCAGACTCCCTGCTAAGTGGGGAGCCCAATTAGGGACCCCATCCTGGGACTTCAGGATCATGACCTGAGCCGAAGGCAGTCGCTTAACCAACTGAGCCACCCAGGTGCCCAGGGCATTGCTTTTTTTTATCTGATCTCCTTGGTGGGCCACCTAAACTGTTTTACAAGTCAACCAGATGCTTGCCCGAAGAATGCCTCACACTGACCTATTGCAGATACAGCTATGAATCCATTATCTATTGCCACAGTAATACTGCCTAACAACCAATCATGAAACCCCAGGGGACATACAACAGTAAGCATTTATTTAGCTCAGAGTCTGGAGGTGGTTGCTTTAGGCTGCCCTGAGATGGGCAGTTCTGGTCTCTGCTAAGCTTACTCACACGTCTGGGGCTCAGCTGACTGGTGGCTGATCCAGGATGGCTTAGACTGAGGTCGCTCAGTTCTGCTGCCCCTGGGTCATCCTAGCTTACTTTTGGCGTGTTCTCAGAGCACCTGCAGAGGAGCAAGGGGGTAAGCAGAAAGGCACAAATGCTTGTTCAAACCTCAGCTGACCTCACATTTGTCAACATTCCATTAGCTAAAGCAAGCCACATCACCTGGCCCAGAATCAGAGGGAGAGGAACTGCAAAGTTACCTGCCAAAGGATGTGGATACAGGAGGGGTGGCAAATGGGGACTCTGAAAGCAGTTAGCCTACCACACTGCAGCTGTCAGGTTTCTATTAACAGTGACTCTGAAGTTGGAGAAAGAAGAGAAGGGAAGGTGGATGTGTCTTTAAAATGCCACTTCTCTTGGGGTGCCTGGGTGGTGCCGTCGGTTAAGCATCCAACTCTTGGTTTCAGCTCAGGTCCAAAACCAGGGTCGCGAGATTGAGCCCCATGTTGGGCTCACGCTCAGTGCAGAGTCTGCTTGAGATTCTCCCTCCCTCTCCCTCTGCCCCTCCCTCTCATGCTCTCTCTCTCAAATGAATAAATACATCTTAAAAAAACAAAAACAAAAACAGCAGCACTTTTCTTTCTTTCACTCCCACACACCTGCGTTCCCCCAACATGCAGACCCATGAACCTTGCATAAGGTGATGGGTATGTTGGTGGATAATTATTAATAAATAACAACAGCCACCTCTCAGGAATTCCCTCGGGATGTGGAGAGGTGATGCAGCCTCGTGTTGCTGTTTATATGAATGAAGGTGTGCTTCCCACACCAAAACTCGGGAAGTGCTGACAGACAGATAAATCCAACTCTAGCAGCCCATGTGTCGTCCGAGCCTTCCACAGCCGTACTCAAGTAGCAGCACAGTCCTCTCCTGCGTCCACGCCCCCCACCCCAGGAGGAGCTAGGGGCCCTGAGGCTGGGTGACAGCATCTGTGAATGGAGATGTCAACACAGTGCGGAGGGGATAGCACAGAGGGGCCAGGGCCGAATGCAGAGCGAGTGACTTATGCGATGGGGATTTGGGTCTGATCTCTAGTTCTGTCGCTTCCTGGCTCAGGGTCTAGGGACTCCTTGATTTCAAGTCAGTGAAGCCAAGCTCAAGCTGTCGCATGGGATCCAAGAGTGGGACAGCAGCTGAGCCTCAGGAAGGAAATGCATCAGAAGCTGACAAGAAAGAGCAGGGTCACTGTCTGCTTTTCCTCACTGCCTCTCTCTCTGGACCTGCTTCACCAGCTCGCGCCCATGAGGCAGGCAGGAGCTGGCTGGCTCACAGCTTCTGGGTTTACACACTGGAGGTCCCGCCATGTGTGAATTGTGACTATCAGTCCCAAATTCAGTTTCCTGGGAAATGACACCTGATTGGCTTAGCCTGGGCCGGGTTTCCACTCCCGCTCCGGACGGCAGCAACACAGGGCAAGCAACGCTGCAGTGGCCCAAACGAGCTTCTGAGGAAGGCTGAGTTGCTGTTAGCAGGGCAGTGACCCCAAGCATCCTCTGACACTGGCCAAGGATTAGCCTTGGGAGGGCCTATGCCCCTACCTGTAAAATGGAGTTTTGAAAATTGCGTATTTCCATACATTCCCAAAAATGAAACACCTTTTCATGGACTAAAATACACTACATAATATTAATTTAATGTCATAATAAGCTCTTTTACTCATACTTCTTTGAAACTATGGAAAGTACAAGAATAGATAGGTCTGAGATCAGGCAGGGGTATGCCAAGGAGCAAGTTACTATTTCTAGATCCTAGCCATTGTCAAAAACAGTGACGGTCCAAAGCTACAGGAAATATTTTTAAATAATCTTTATTTTTTTCTCATTATAGAAAAGCATATTCTTATTATTAAGCATGCAAATAATATAGAAATATATTCAATAATAAGTAAAATATCCCCCATGATCCACTCCTCTCCACACCCTGAAAATCCCAATAACAACATTGCTACAGTTTGGTATTTATCCTCATCGGTGGTTTTTATGCATGTTTGCTTGTGTTTGTATATGTGACACACACACACACACACACACACACACTGACTCAGGGTCGTTGCTTTTTCCTACAAAATGGAGTCCTACAATACATATTCTTTTGACTGTGTTTTTTTACTAGCCTTTCCTGCATCAATATATATAGGTCTAGTATCTATAACCGCTCTTAAGTATCCCATTACATGGCCATACCACAAAATACCTATTGTTAGGTACTAACAGTATCTACGTAGATCCTGCTAGAGACACTGAAGCTAAAAGAAAGTTGATTCTTTTTTTTTTTTTAACTTTTTGTCTCTTTTCTCAGAACATTCTGAAAGCCTTTGGAAAAGAGAGAAGTGGTAGGAAACCAAATAGAGGCAAAGGTAAAAATAAATGCAGTCCCTCATCTGGCAGGTAACTGAACCACGATAAGATGTCAGGCCATGTTGGTGACCCCATTGGAACCCCAAGGCTTGATGAATTCATGTTGAAAACATAAATGGCTTTAACTTTATCTTCAGATGTAAGAGCTCAAAATAGCATTGAGACATGTTTAAAGACATGGTTCAAATGACTAGCTGGAGGTTTCCACACAGATATCTTTATTCTGATAACCACAAATCCATCCCAAACTCATACTCTGAGTCATACAGGCTTTAGAAAAACACAATTTTGCACTTAAGGCAGGGTTTCTTTCCACCTGCCATCTCATTCTGGAAATGGAGCACTTACTCAGTTTCCTTCTGGTACCTTATCCTTATCAAACCAAGATAGCAGAAGAGGTCATTGGTAAGACCCATTAAAATGTCCAATTTGTATTGCCAATCAGCAAAAGTTCACCTGAAAAGTCCCCTGTCAGCATCATTAACCAGGAGAAGAGCCCAGGCTGGACCTCCCGGATTTATTCACAAAGTTTTCTCTAAGGACCTTGGCCATTAGAATAAGGCAACTGAGTTTGAAATACTTGGATGGGAAAGTGCTTTTCTTTATTCCTATTGATAACTCCTATGCCTTTTTTTTTCCTTTTTTTTTAACTTTTTATTGTTATGTTAATCACCATATATTACATAATTTGTTTTGGTGTAGTGTTCCATGATTCATTGTTTGTGCATAACACCCAGTGCTCCATGCAGAACGTGCCCTCCTCAATACCCATCACCAGGCTAACCCATCCCCCTACCCTCCTCCCCTCTAGAAACCTCAGTTTGTTTTTCAGAGTCCATCATCTCTCCTAGTTCATCTCCCCCTCTGATTTACTCCCCTTCATTCTTCCTCTCCTGCTATCTTCTTCTTTTTCTTTTTTCTTAAAATATGTTGCGTTATTTGTTTCAGATCTGTGATTCAACAGTCTTACACAATTCACAGCGCTCACCGTAGCACATATCTTCCCCAATGTTTTTTTTTCCTTTTGTTTTTCTTTCTTTCTTCCTTTCTTTCTCTCTCTCTCTCTCTCTCTATCTCTCTCTCCTGCCAGATGCTTGTCAACAAGAGATAAATGTGTGTGGTAGCTTAGAAGGAGGATGGGCAATTATTAGGGCAGAATTGAGACAGACACTGGAATTGCCTGTCTAGCCTATGGTTAGGGCAGCTGCCTTTCCTTCTTCCTCAGAAGGATAGACACCCACCCAGACGGTCATGGAACCAAGTCATTGTGTTCAGATACAACCATATTTCTGATGACCTGTATGATGGGGGATCAGGTAAGGAATTGGTGGTTGTTAACCTCAGGTGGTCATTGTAGCTTTTTTGTGATCTTTTGTAAGTAGCCCCCATGTCCATGCTGCTTTCCATTAAACACAACCACAATGACTGAGGTCTGATGATATATGAAGGATTGTGCCAATTCTGGGATGCCAAAATGAAGTAGACACCATCCTTGATGTCAAGAAGCTTACAATCTAGTGGCCCAGACACTAATACTGATGGAAGGATGTAAATAAATTATGACTAAATAGTAGGAGAAAAAAGAAAGAAGAGAGGCTTACAGTGAGCCTGCCACTTTGTAACATGCTTTCACATCAATAGACTTACTTAGTAGCATTAATGTATGAGTGATATTAGTAACATTAACCATGTGGGACTCTTGCTCTCAGCCAAGCTGTTACACATTCGGGGTGTATTCCCTGTTCCACACCATTAACCTAACCTCTAGTTTCCTTCCACTTCCCTCCTCTGAATCAAGTTTCAAGCCCCACCTATTTTAATCTTTCTCTTCATCCTAGGACCATCCTTGGGCATTAGGTCAAATTAAAATGTCTGTAGACCAAGTCAGATAAAAGGATGGGTAAGGATTATCAGTTGAGGGTAGAGAAGGTCTCCCTCTTACCTGGTGAAAAGAACTTGCACATGGAGTCTTTTACCCAAGCTAATCTCACATGGCAGCTCCACATGTTGCTCCTGGTGAGTAGGGGTGGTCAAGGGTAGGTGCACTAAAACTCTTCAGTCCCATCCTGCCCCTCTTCTTCCTAGCGAACTTGGTCACCACCGCCTAGATGCCTCTCCTCCCATATTTCCCAGTTTATGCCTTTGTTTGAGTCTGCTTTTAGTTTTAAGTAGCCCTGGACTGTCTACATCCTTCAGAGCCCCCTCAGAAACAGAGTTTGGGAGGACGCAGGTTATGGTACTGTGCTGCCTCATGGCCTTGGACCTGTAGCCCTGGGTCAAGTGACATGTGGTGATTAAAATGACCCTCTCCATGACCCCAGCTGCACCTGACACCACAACCTGCCTTTCAGTCCTGGACTTGAAGCTCCTCTGGAAATCTTTTACAAAGGCTCTTCCTTTCATAATGAATAATTCCTGATTTCATGGTTGTCCTCACAAGAACTCAGCTACCATTTCTTGATGTGTCATAGGCTCCAATCTTCAGTATTTTTTAAAATACTTTTTTCCAGATTTTTAAAAAAATTTTCTAGGGGAATCTCTCCCAGAGTCCTCTGAAAACATGAGCTCCTCGGCCCCCTTTCCCTATAAAGTCCGAGTCGAGGCTGTCAGATGCATGGACTTCCTGGAAACTTTTTGGAATTTCCCCTAATCCTCTGATCTCCGAAGAAGAAGGATCCAGCAAGCAATTTCACAGTGCCGCCAGGGAGGCTACAGCCTTGATTAAAGAAAGGTGCCTTCGGGAGAGGCAGAGAAGAGCCCCTAGAACCTCCCATGCTGTGGCCATTCCTCTTGTAGCCCCTCTACCCACTCCTACCCACCCTCACCATTTACCACCCCTTTATCCCATCGGAGAGGAGAAGGGTCTATGGCCCCACATTTCTGAGGTTCTGCTCACGAGCCATGCCCCACTGCCTGCTACAGGTTATTGAATTTTAGATCTCCTTGGAAATCACTTTTGGCCAGTTGGCATCCATCTTAACTTCTTGGGGCTACAACACCTCAATTTTCTTTATGGAACTATGTTTCCCCCACAGTATATGGTTTGGAAAAAATGTCAGTCAGTATACCCTTATTAGCCTTTTTGAGGGGTTGGGCAGTGAACTGAGTGAAGCCACTTAGACTGTGAATATTAATAAGGGAAATAAGGATTGGAGGAGGCAGTCAGAACTCAGGCACCTGAGAGGCACCCCACACCCACTGCCTGTCGAGGCCAGTGATTAAATCCTGCCAGTTAGCCCCCAAAGCTGTCCTGGTTCCTATCATTTTTCAAACCTGGTTCTCTAGTCTTCCCTTCAATTCTATAAACTATTAGCTCTCCCCATAATAGATTTTCCTTTCCATTCCTTTCCTTTCCTTTCCTTTCCTTTCCTTTCCTTTCCTTTCCTTTCCTTTCCTTTCCTTTCCTTTCCTTTGCTTTGCTTTGCTTTGCTTTGCTTTTCTTTCTCTTCTCTTCTTTTTTTTGCTTAAGTTTACTAAAGCCAATTTTTGTTGTTTGCAATTCAAAACATCTTGACAAAGGATTTATGTGATTCCAATTCTTTATTTCATGAAGAAAGTGGGGACCAGAGTGAGTCTTGTCTAAAGTCACACCGCAGAAGCTAGACAGAGAGCTCAGGTCCCCTTAGTCCCTCTCTGGGCTCTTCCGACGCCACAGGCTGATTGTGTGTCTTCAGTAACTTAGGCAGCATGCAGGACGCAGGAGCTCTGCCCCTCTGTGACTGGGGGTTGCTGGCCCCACAGTTCTGGAAACTTGTGTTCCCTGCACCTCAGGTGCTGAAAGCTAATAAGAATCTTTAGTGTCTCTGATATGATCCATTGTCTTCTTGCTGTTCTTTGGGCCTGAGTTGCTGTGTACTTACTAAGAAAATAGCTCTATACCAGACTTGGGGAGGGGGAAACGAGAGGGTTATACTACAGGGGAAAATGCTATCTCAACACCCAGAGACATAGGACCAACTCTTGGCCCTCAACCTCTGCCCAAGGGTATGCTGTTGTGGGAGTCCAGCTGCCATGATGGCTGGCATCTCAGGAAGTGATACTTTCAGATTGTGACATCCCTTCTCCCCTCACCTCCACATGGTCCTCACTTGTCCCCGCCTCTCCACTCCCAAAGCCACTCTCTGAGGCAGGCTCCTGTCATTTCTCACCTGGATGTGTGTCAACAGCCTTCTACCAGGCCTACCTGCCTCTCTCTATCCCATTTTGGGAGATAACTGTAAGGGTCTATCGGGTCACACTGCCCTTACCAACCTTTGTAACTTCCCATACCTATGGAAGAACAGAAAGGTTAGAATAGCAGCCAGAGACTTCCCAACCCCTTATATTGGACTTAATTTTTACTCGATGAGGCCACACACACGCACACACGCACGCACACACGCGCGCGTTCTCTCTCCAGCTGTGCTTCCTGGCCTCCCCTCAGCTGGTCCTTCAAAATTCTCTTATGCTCACACTTCTTGCTTAAAGAACTCCCTGTCCCCGCTCCTCTCCCCAGACTGATGTCCTCCCCGAGTGCCCCCCACAGCAGTCTGCTGCCGCTTCTATTGTGCATTTCCAGTCTGCTTTGTAGGAGCATCAGTCGTCGGCATAAACTCGCTCACTGGATTGTAAGTGCCTCCAAGGCAGGAACTAAGGATCCCACCCACAGTGCCCAGCACATACCGCTCAATAAGAATGCGTTGGATTTGTTCATTCAAAAAATATTCATTGAATGTAGAACAGGAGGCATTTCAGCCTTGATTGGAGGCCAGGTCTGACCAACTTCTTCTCCCTCAAAATAGATTTTTCTCATTTTCTACCAAGAGGCTCTGGTTCTCCTCTATCCCCCAGCTTCCTTCCACCCTATAGATTTACACATTGCCCTCTTCCAGCCAAATCAAATGATAACATTTTGTCATGCTTGTTTTCTGTGCCAGAAAGAAATAAAACATTATAGACACATTACATCTACTAGGATGTCTTCTTTTTTTCCAGTTTTATTGGGAAATAATTGGCATACATCACTGCATACCACCACTGCAAACCAGCATGCTTTGACTTGCATATATTGTGAAATGATAACCACACTAAGTTTAATTAGCATCGAATGTCTTCTGAACCCCCTTCTCTTCTTTCCCCCCACACTCCCCCCAAAGGTGACCACTTTCCTGAAGTTGGTATTTATGGGTTTTACATGGATTTATCCTGTACATGGTCAGGCCATTGAACTGGAACCTTGAAACCTAGAAGAGACCTGATGATTCAGCAAATAAATAAAATGTGGGCATCTGTAAGTGTGGTGGGGCAAGAAATGTCTGTATGACCATACGCTGACCCCCAGATTAAAAGGGTGTTCAAGGCAGTGGGCCCAGGGATTTCTTCACTCTGTGAGGGCTGTGGAGACCATGTCCTCAAGGGCCTGGGGAGAGGACCCCCTCTCACCTCCACACAATCTTGAGAGTAAACCACCATGGGGGTCATCCCAGCCTAGCTCTCCACCTGCCAGCCCCCCAACCCCGAGCCTTTGTAAACTGGTCTAGTTCCTTATCCTTCATCCACAATGGCAGATTAAGTTTGCATAGTTTCAAATTTCATATAAGTAATGTGCTATTGTCATTTATATCATTCTGCGAATTGCCTTTTGTTTTGTTTTTGGTTTTTTGCTCAGCCTTATGTTTGGAAGGTTTATAACAACATTAAATCTCAAAAAAAAGTATGCAAATAGCAAAATTTGTATCTTCTTTTTCCTGGTGAAAAACTACCCAAATTTAAAATTCTGACAAACAATGCTGCAGTGAACATACTTGTATGTGTGCCTTTGTTACTATGTGTGTTTCTTCTTTTCTCACTTTATGACAGTCTGATGGGGGTATGTGAAGTGCTAGCTCCTTGTGGTTACAAGAGGTATTGTTTTGTTACTAGATGGAATCCAACTACTGAGTCAGGCATCTATAAACTTTTTCTCTAAAGGGCAGGATAGTAAATACTTTAGGCCATTCATCCTTTATTGCAATACTTAACCCTGCCCCTAGTGGCATAGAAAGCAGCCACAGATATTCACTCATAAGCTCATGTGCATGTTCCAATTAAACATTATTCACAAAACTAGGCAGCCAGCCAGTAGGCTGCATTTTTCTGACCCTTGTTCAAGAAGACACTCTCTGGGGCGCCTGGGTGGCTCAGTTGGTTAAGCGACTGCCTTCGGCTCAGGTCATGATCCTGGGGTCCCGGGATCGAGTCCCGCATCGGGCTCCCCACTCAGCGGGGAGTCTGCTTCTCCCTCTGACCCTCTTCCCTCTCGTGCTCTCTCTCATTCTCTCTCTCTCTCTCAAATAAATAAAATCTTTAAAAAAAAAAAGAAGACACTCTCTGAAAGACACAAAGCAGTAGAAAGATAGGCAAGGTCTGAACAGGCGATCTACAGAAGATAATGTGCACATGGCCAATGAATATACAAAGAGTTCCATCTCAAGTCACCAGAAAGCTTGTGATCAAATTCCGTCCCTGACACAGCCCCGGAGAGCCTTCAGGTCCTTCTCCTAGGACAGCAGGAGGCAGCCGTGCAAATGAACCCGGTGATGAGAGCATCCCAAGACAGCTGTCCCCACCCAGAATGAGGAGGGGGGGGCCTGTTCTTTATATACAGACACAGGATCCAGGACCCTCCTTGGCACCCTCAGATGCATGTGAAATATGTCCCTCTGCCGTTCAGCAAGTGGTGGAGGCAAGAATTGCTCCAGTGAAATCACAGATGAGAGACAGAGATAATTTCCAGACCATCCTTCCCGAAGGGTAAATTCTTTTCTTTGTGAAAGGAGAATCGGACAATGGGATAATAGCAGAGGCAAAGAGCTTCCCAGAGGCCGTTCTGCTGGGTCAGCTGTCATATGTTTCCTCTGAACATTGCTGATATCATACATTTTAAGTGACTCAAGCTTAACGAGAGTTTGCCATTAGAACAACGTCCCACCACCCTGAAGTGTGATCAGCAGGGAAACTAATAGGTGCAGAGTTTGCAAAACTCTCCATCTTCCCTGGATTCAGTTTGCAACCTGGGAAAACACTGGGAACAGATGGTTCAAGGGCAGGGTTTAACAAGCAGAGCTGTGAGGAACTGAATTTCTGCCTGTGACACACTAATGGAGGAAATTATACCCTGCCCTCACCCCTGCCCCCGCACAGCGGGGACCCTGATATGATGGTACCAGTCAGGGCAGGACCCCAGGGAACAGGGCTTTGAAACGCAGGCCTGTCTCACCAGTTAAGGCAATGGTAGCCCTGCTCTAACCCATCAGGATGCTTTGAAGCCTTCATCATGTCAAATGTCAAACAGCTCTTAGCTGGATGACATGGCAGATGCTCTGGGCCACAGCCAACTCAGTGGCATAGAAAGGCCTACGTAGCAAACACCAGATAGATATGAACATAGACCACCCCTGTTTCCCCAAAGATCCCCAAACCATATTCCATTCCAGAAGTCATCACTGAAGGATGGTCCTCTCATCTGCACCCCATCCCCTGCCTGCAAACCAAGCGGGGGAGCAAAAAGCGTGAAAAGCATACATCTGCTGACACCACAGCAGAGGCTTTGGGGAGGCTCGTGACTGGCCCAGGACTCCAGCTCTCTGTGTTAGGTCAGATTCCACAATTAGTACTCCAGTCAAAATGTCCCTGCTGCGGAACACCTTCGGGATGATACCAATGCAGTTCTCGGAGAAAGGGCAAGAGAAGGGTACATTTCAGTCCTGACACCTATTGCTCAACAACTGGCTTTCTCAGAAACTGTTTTCTTAAAGCGACCCAAGGTGGGCCTCCGATCCCATGAGACTGTAGGAATAAAGGTTTGAAAGTACCACTAGTGACTTGGAGTGTACAGGCTCTTGTCCATTTAAATGGCTAAGTGACACCCCCAGAGGCCACTCACTCCTACTCCCAAACAAGGCCTCTCCCACTACCGGTGCAACTGCCGGGGCTGCCAGGAATTGTCCCCACTCGGCTGTGGGTCCACGCGCTCCCACCCATTCTGCTGGGACCCCTGGGTGGCAGTGGTCCCCTGCTGAATCTGCCGGGGGTGCGCATGCCCATAAACACCTGCCTGGACCCTACCTAGTCCCGAGCAGTGCCTGCTCCTTCGGGGGGGGGCGGGGAGCAACTGGCCCATTCTCTGACTCTGTGTCTCCCTTTGCTATCTGCACTGAAGCACTTCCACTTGCACCCCCATGTCTCACTGAGCCCTTCATAAAATCAACGCTTGCAGCTTCTGTCTGGAGCCTTTTTCTCAGTAAAAGCTCAGCTGCCCTTGACACCATCGGGCCAAGGCAACACACCATCTTTTCCATCCCCTCCCTCCTTGCACCCTCCATTGGCTCCCCAACCTACCCCGAGGCCAATGGCAGAAGCCCTCCCGGCAAACCACCTCACATGAAATGACACCACCCACGGCTGTCTTCAAGCTCAAAGATAGACCCCGATATGGGAGAACATCAATTTGAGTTCAAGGTTGAAGACCCTCTTCACTTAAGGAAATGAAACACAGCAAAAGCTCACTGGGGGCTCCTGGGTGGCTCAGTCAGTTGAGGGTCTGACTCTTGGTTTCAGCTCAGGTCATGATCTCAGGGTCCTGAGTCGAGCCCTGCGTTGGGCTCCACACTCACCAGGGAGTCTGCTTGAGATTCTCCCTCTGCCCCTCCTTCCAGTATACTCTCTCTCTAAAATAAAATACATAAATCTTTTTTTAAAAAAACAACTTACTGGACTGAAGGGAAAGTTTGAACTATGAAAAAGCCTACATTTCATAATTCTAAAGAAATCTATTTGCTCATCTATTCACCAGCAAACATTTATTGTGCATTTACTGGCAGGAGACCAGATATATAACAAGCATGCCTTCACGCCCTGCACCCTAACCCATGGCAGATATTGCTAGTCAATTAAGTACTTTGCCAGAGAATCTCGATGAAGCAGTATCTTCCTCAAAACTGCACTCCAGGAAATCATTACCAATCAATAGGAATTGGCCTGTGAAATAAAACCAATTTGCTATTTCTAATCAACTGCACATTGGTAACATTAGATCCTACAGATATAAAAAATAAGATGCTTGCCTTTGAGCAACAGCTGGGTGGCCCGACATGTGGCATCTATCAATACGGGCTTTGAGGGAGGAGGGCTGTGGTAATTAGGGAAGGCTCAACTGAGGAGGTGATATTCACATAACCAACAGGAAAACATCACAGTGGAAGGAAGAAGTAGGGCATCCCAGGCAGATGGAGCAGCACCATCAAAGACAAGTGGGCATGAATGTCCACAGTGTGTTGGGGAATATCTTAGGGGATGGATTATAGTACACAGAAGAGAAGGAGGGAGAAGTAGGTTGAAGCCAAACTTTGAAGGGCCTAAGGAGATTGAATGTCAGTTAGAGGACAATGAGGAGACAACTGAAGGTTTCTAAAGAGGGTAGTGATAAGATCAGATCTGAGTTTTAGAAAATGAGTTCTGCTTCCAGGACGGACAGTAGATGGTAAAGATGTGTGACTGGAATCAGGAGGCCCGGTCATGAAATTAAGTTGACAGACTAGGCCAGTGGCTTTCAGTTAATACTTACTGAATAAATCAATGAGTGACTGATGGAGGCATGGGGTGAAGGAGCAGGGATTCAGCCCCACCCCTGCTCCCGCTCTCTTTTTTGTTTTCTGTTTGTTTGTTTGTTTGTTTTTTAAGCCTGAAAACCATGCTGAGGGCAGGAGGTAGTGAGGGCCTGAATTAAGGCAGCATCCATGAGAGAAGAGAAATAAAAGGCAGTTGAAGAGAGATTTCCAAGTGCACAGGAAGGAGTTGGTGACCAACAGGATATGAATATGGTTTTGGTTTTGTTTTGGTTTGCTTTCAAGAACAGAATAACACACCAACAGGATGCCAAACAAGGTCTAGCCAAATCTGTCTCCAAAATATTTGTGTTTTTAATGAAATTTTGTATTTTAACATTATTTTAAAGATCCTATTCCTAGGTAGATCAAATGTTTCCCTGTAAATTTGTTTGATTTGCTTAGTTACCTCTCCTTCCCTCCCCCCGACACACCTCATGAGTAGTAGGTCCTAACTGAATGATTAGTCTCTACCTGAAATATCATGCATTTCTAATTCATCCTATTAATAAAGTTTGAGGTGCCCTTGGCTTACCCAGAATTTTTCTTATAAACCATTAACGAAATATTCTGAATGAGTGAGCCACGTGCTCCTAGGCACCAATGGTAAAAAAACAAACAAAAAAACTGGGGACCCCTAATTCCCATCTGGTCTTATGATTCACCTTTGGTTCACCTCTTGCAAAGTCCTGAGGAATGAACACTACAGCAAAAAGCCTTCCCCTACCAACCAGAGAAATGGGGATGTATTGAGCAGCAGTTCTCAGAATTGGAGTTCCCAAAACTATAGAATGTAGTTCTGAGCACTGACAATGTAGGACTGCCAATATGTTACTTTTCCAAAACAGAATATTAAGAAAACATGTTGACTACAATCACTTCCAAAAAGACAGTTTAGCCCCAAAGGCAAGAAAAGTCATCTCAGGACTAAAGGGTGGTTCTTTAAATTGAAAACACTTTGCTTTGTGGGAAACTTTCTGCATTGGGTGTACATGTCGTATTTCACCTTAGATCAGTCAGACCTCTGCCAGTGACCAGAACCTTCCAAGGGCCAGATATGACAGCCAGCACTTAGCAACTTCCCAGAGTTTGGGGGAGAGTTCCTGCCTCTTCCCCTGACCCCAAGACCCAGGAGTCCCAGGCAACTGCATGGGAAACCACCACCATGGGAAAAAGAGGAAGATGTGTGGCTGCCTCCCGAGCTGGAGCCTGGAATTTTTTTTCTATGAACAAAACAGACTTATATATTAAAAAAAATTTTTTTTATTAACATATAATGTATTATTTGTTTCAGGGGTACAGGTCTGTGATTCATCGGTCTTAAACAATGCACAGCGCTCACCATAGTATCGACCCTCCCCAATGTCTATCACCCAGCCACCCCATCCCTCCCACCCCCCACCATTCCAGCAACCCTCAGTTTGTTTCCTGAGATTAAGAGTCTCTTATGGTTTGTCTCCCTCTCTGGTTTCATCTTGTTTAATTTTTCCCTCCCTTCCCCTATGATCCTCTGTCTTATTTCTCAACTTCCTCGTATCAGGGAGATCATATGATACATGTCTTTCTCTGATTGACTTATTTCACTTAGCATAATACCCTCTAGTTCCCTCCACGTCGTTGCAAATGGCAAGATTTCGGGGGTTTTTTTGATGGCTGCATAATATTCCATTGTATATATATACCAAATCTTCTTTATCCATTCATCTGTTGATGGACATCTAGGCTCTTTTCATAGTTTGGCTTTTGTGGACACTGTTGCTATAAACATTGAGGTGCATGTACCCCTTCGGATCACTACATTTGTATTTTTGGGGTAAATACCCAGTAGTGCAATTTCTGGGTCGTAGGGTAGCTCTATTTTCAACTTTTTGAGGAACCTCCATACTGTTTTCCAGAGTGGCTGCACCAGCTTGCATTCCCACTAACAGTGTAGGAGGGTTCCCCTTTCTCCGCATCCTCGCCAACATCTGTCATTTCCTCACTTGTTAATTTTAGCCATTCCGACTGCTATGAGGTGGTATCTCATTGAGGTTTTGATTTGGATTTCCCTGATGCCGAGCGATGTTGAACACTTTTTCATGTGTCTGTTGGCCATTTGGATGTCTTCTTTGCAAAAATGTCTGTTCATGTCTTCTGCCCATTTCTTGATTGGATCATTTGTTCTTTGGGTGTTGAGTTTGATAAGTTCTTTATAGATTTTGGATACTAGCCCTTTATCCAAATGTCATTTGCAAATATCTTCTCCCATTCTGTCGGTTGTCTTTTGGTTTTGTTGACTGTTTCCTTTGCTGTGCAAAAGCTTTTTATCTTGATGAAGTTCCAATAGTTCGTTGTTGCCCTTGCTTCCCTTGCCTTCCGCGATGTTTCTAGGAAGAAGTTGCTGCGGCCGAGGTCGAAGAGGTTGCTGCCTGTGTTGTCCTCAAGGATTTTGATGGATTCCTGTCACACATTTAGGTCCTTCATCCATTTTGAGTCTATTTTTGTGTGTGGTGTAAAGAAATGATCCAGTTTCATTCTTCTGCACGTGGCTGTCCAATTTTCCCAACACCATTTGTTGAAGAGACTGTCTTTTTTCCATTGGACATTCCTTCCTGCTTTGTCAAAGACTAGTTGACCATAGAGTTGAGGGTCTGTTTCTGGGCTCTCTATTCTGTTCCATTGATCTATGTGTCTGTTTTTGTGCCAGTACCATACTGTCTTGATGATTACAGCTTTGTAATAGAGCTTGAAGTCCAGAATTGTGATGCCACCAGCTTTGCTTTTCTTCGAAACAGACTTATAAATGGTGTCTTGTAACAGTTGGAATATCAGGAATTGTCAGGTACTTCAGGTAAAGTTATGTATTAAATAAGCTGGCCTAGACGGACCTGGGAATTTAACCAGTTGTTTCATTGTTTCTGCCTGGAAGTATATATGGTTTCCAAACTAAGGACTTGAAAGTGAACTTGAAGCACTGTCTGATCAAAGCTAGAGGCAGCCTATATTCTTATTGGCTTCCAGGTCCCTTTGGATTCAACATGCAGTGTCAGTCTTGTCCCTGGTCCCCAGATGCTGGTCTTGATTGGTGTTTCGATGGCACCTCTTTGTTAATGTGCTTAGAGGACTTTCTGGAAATGTGTGCTCCTGGCACCTCTGGGACATTCGCTTGCATGGTGGAGAGGACTCCAGCTGGGAGCGAGGAGCCCGAGTTCTACTACTGAAGAGGTCTCACATTAGCTTGAAGCCTTTGGGCAAGGGCGAGGGACTGGGCTGTGTACCTTTAAGATCCTTCCATCCAACATTCTGTGATTTATGATTTTATGGCAAGTAGATCATAGATGGTGACAGAATCTTTCCATAGCTCCCTTTTCTGGTCAGATTGCAGTGAGAATAGTCCAAGAGCTTTATTAGGATGTCTTTATTTTTACGACTTTTCCACCAAATACATTGCTTTCTTTCATTGGTCTGGGTTTTGGGGACATAGACTTGGCTATTATGTCCACAAATGCTCTTGACAACAGGCCACAGAGGATGTGGGAGCTGGGAGCTTTGGAAGTTCTGTAACT
Organism: Eumetopias jubatus; assembly: GCF_037043125.1. Lineage (NCBI taxonomy): Eukaryota > Metazoa > Chordata > Mammalia > Carnivora > Otariidae > Eumetopias > Eumetopias jubatus. The sequence continues at coordinate 60,491,683 of NW_028274811.1, forward strand.
GACAGTTCCTGCTGGGGTTTTTTTTGATTTGATGAACCTGCTTCATCTTAATAAGTTGCTGAGGCTTCTCCTTCCCCGGAATCATTACTTGTGTCTTTGTTCCAAAACAGCCAAAGAATGTGCTCTAGACATTGGCCATTTCCCTGTTTTGAAGGTGAAAGATTGCTGTGTGTCCCCCAGAAAAAGAGAGCTTTTCTCTTAGCTGTTTCTGTGGTTCCAAGCCCACGGAGGGATGTGCCTTTGACTTGGCAAAGAAAGTCATCGTTTGAAAAGCTATTTCTAACCCAGCACAGCTGTTCATGGCTTGGGTTCAGCAAATGGCATTGTTTTTGCAGACTCAGTCCCAGTACCCCCAGAGAAATGATGACAACCCAAGGGTGTGACTTTGATGCGTGAACAAAGAGTGACCACGTGTCCAAGGTCTCACAGAAGTCACCCATTGGACATTTGATTATGTTCTCTCTTCTCTTTGCTGGCCTAATGCAGGCCCTGAAATGCAAAAAGCCAAAGAGAGTCTAAAACCTTCTGGTTCCTGCCCTGGTTTTTTGCTTAGTGAAATGAAAGGATTAGGTGATAATAGCGCTAGTAATCATAATAATAACACAAACAGCCACAGTAGCTACTCCCATTGATTTGGTCCGCATTGCCTGGCAGGTGATATGCCAGGTACTTTCCAAAAACTGTTCGGCCCAGTTACAGATGTGGGGAAAGAGATGTAGTTTGCAAAGAACTCGATAGCTCAGAAATAGCCTGGAATTTAAACCCAGGTCCACCTAGGAGGGATGTTCATCTTATTCTACTGTGGTGCATGCATTAAAATGGTGATCTAGAGACATGGGCGTGGATATCTGTAGCTGCTTGGCTCCTTCTAGCTTCCAGATCCTTGTTAAGTTTCTTTAACATCTTGCCCTTAATTCCGCTGCAGTAGAAGCCACCTCCCCAGCCGGCTCCCGCCTGCAGAATGACAGCACCTTCTCCCCAAGCCTTCCCTCTGTGTCCCAGGAATATGCAAGCAGCAGCGCAGGAGGCTGTAGCCCACAAAACCCAGCCACTGCTGGCTCCTGTCTTGTTCCTTTCTGCAGGCCTCTTAATTGGCCATGTGATGCCCATGACCTGCCAAAGCTCCTGTGACCTCTCATAGACTTTGGGCCATCTCCCGTCCTCTCTCCAGGTGGTCCTGGGGCCGTTGGTGTCTCTGTGATCCCCGGGGCCTCTCTCTAGCAGAGGGGGAAGGACTCTACCTTCCGTGTCCTGCTCTTTTGTGCATTTCATTCTGCGTGTTTAGGGAAGGGGTGGGAAGATGGAGACCACTAGCACCTGGGCCCATTTCTCCAAACAGCCTTCCCACCCAAGGCCTCTAAGTACCCCGGGGCTGCATCAGAATGGTTCACCTAGTGGGTGTTGTGCTCAGCTGATTGAGCCAGGGCTCTTTCCCCAGTTAAAGGAAAATTTTTCTCCCAGGGCCCCGGTCCTTCCCTGTAATTGGTGTGCATGTTTGTGTGTGAAGTCATAGGTTTGTAGGTCCCTAAAAATCAGTAAACGTGGCTGAAGGGAGTGAGGTAGTATTTCCTAACAAACACAGGGTGTCCAGGTCTCATTAGAGCAAGTCAGGAGAGGTGTGTGTTCAAGCTGGATAAGATTTTGAGCTATATATCTATCATGATTTTATTCCTTTTTCCTCCTTTCTTTGCATTCAAGCAGATAATAGCTAACTCTGCTTCTGCCTCACTGCGGCGCTCCATAAGCTCCAGAAACACTGGCCTACACAGCCAATGGGGGGGGGTGTCCCCAGGAAGGACTAGGGTTATGCGTTTTTTGTTTCTTTGTTGTGTTTTCTGTTAGCAGGAGAAATGAGACCCTGGCATTGGGAAATAAGTTATTGTAGAAAGAGAAGGCAGTTATTACTAAACCTTGAGCTTGCAGACTGGGACCCGTGCCAACTCGCCCATTGCTACCCTTTTCCATCCCCTCCAGGAGGGGAAAGGCTGGGCTGGTGCTCTGGCTGAGTATCTGGCAAGACTCAGACCTTTTGTCCTGAACCCCAGAGTGGGTAGCCTCGACCACGACTGACTTCATATGGTGCTTTCTTTTCCATTCCAACAATCATTCAGCGAAACAGTTTTAAATGGAAAGCATTCAATAAATGGTGCTGAGTTTTTCCAGGACCTAAAAATTTAGAGGGATGTCACAAAATCATCTGCAGAGAAGTTGAGTGCTTGTAAGGTCAAAAAACAAGAGTCCTTCAAGAAAAGTTCTAATTATACAGAGCAGAGCACTATATTTCCTGCCTTGTAATTGTGACGAATGGTATGCCTTTGTTTTTAAACAACACCTAATCTTTAAAATGACTCTGCTGAGAAGCCTAGCACTTTTTCCCCCAGAATATGTCCACTGTGTATATTAAATTGACTAAACATTCAGAAGAAGGAGCACAAATCAGACCCGGGAGAGTGTATTGCTTTAGTGAAAGTAGGAGGGAGGGAGATGTTACCAATACTGAAAATACACTAAAATTCTGATTAAAATACCAGATCCAGCCCGATGCAAGTCTCTTGGGAACACTCAAACTGTTGAAAATAAAATGGAAAAAAGCGATTACCCGCTGGCATCAGCATCTAATTGTTTAATGAACATTACATGGCCCGGATCCTATTACTAATGTTTGTCTTCTTCAGCGTACGTCCACTGATGAAGGAAAGTTCTTTTTTTTTTGGTTGCAAAGTGGCCTTCAGAAGTTGGATGCTCTGAGAGATGACAAACAGGCAATATCTTTTTCTTCTTGCTCACAAGTAAATTTCTGGCAGTTTTTGACAGGTCATAAACACACATGAAATGCTAAACTTAGTGAGTTGTTAGATGCTTTTCTTAAATTTGAAAAACATTTTTAAAATAAATTTTCCTTATGTCTTTTTTCCACATTCTCAACTCTGACATTCAAGTGCACTTCACAAACTGATGTGTAATAACATTTGAAAACCAAATTCAGAAAACCCTCATGAATCCAGACTCCACTCTTGGAGAATTTCTAAGGTTTTAGGCTAGGGCTATAGAAGGGAGCTTATCTTAGCATTCTTAAGGACAGACAGATGAATACTGTAAATAAGATAATGAAGAATAATGTTTACTTAATTAAGAGGAATTTTCCTGCGTCTTATCTTATCTCAGGCAATGGGTTACCTTGAAGTTCTCCTTGTTTGGGTCTTTTTGTTAGAGCACTGACAGTCATTAGACCTCTCTGCAAAGGGTCTCATCCGTTGGTGTCCCTGACATCACTCTTCCTTGGGTTTCCAAATGGCTGTTTGGACACAACTTCTCAAATCAGTTTTTGTTGGCTCCTCTTCCTCCCCCACCCACTTAAATGGTGGAGTTACTTAGGATTCCATCCATGGACCTCTTTTTTCTCACTCTCTGTAAACTGACTGGGTAATAACCCTAAAAGCTTTCCTTAATTCTAGGGAGCTAAAGCTTACATTTGTGTCTTTAGCCCTGCCTTCTTCCTTGGGCTCCCTCATGTGCCTCCTGCCTTAGCAGGTGACCTCACAATCTACTGCTTGCCTAAGCCTCAAAGTCCTTCATTCCTCTCTCCCTTTCCCGTCCTGATCCTAAATTTCACTTTTGCCATCCACTCTGTCTCTTCCCACAGTTGCCAGCTTATCCCTGCTGTCAGCATTTCTTGCCTGGATTTCTAGAACGATCTATTAACTGGGACTTCTGCCTCCAGTATGTTCCCCGCACTGAGGCCACTGGGACCTTTCCAGAGTACAGATCGGAACATGTCATCCTCTGCTAAAATCCCTTGATCCAAACTCTGTAGGCTGACAAGGGCCTTCATGATGGAGACCACATTCACCCCTCAGCATAATCTCCCCTCCCCAGGTACACAGATGAAATGTACTACATTTGCATTTTCTGTTCCCTGTGTTTAGAATACCCTTGCCCCTCACTCCTACTGTCGCCTCAGTCTGTTAAGCTCTCTTTTGGCCAAGACATCACTTCTACTAGGAAGCTTTCTTTGCCTTCCCAGGACTTCCCTGTGCTGTGTGCTGCTAGGTACTCCCTGGTAATTTCCACGTCACAACACTGAACATGCTGAATTGTGATAGCAGGTTGACTCATCAGTTTTCTCCAATGAACTATCAATGCCCTTCGAGGAGAGATGTGTCCTGGTCATTGTAGCCCCGTGATCAGTTCATTCCAGATGCTCAATGAGTATTTGAAGGATGAATGAATGCAGCCCTACCTTAAAGATCTGTTTCTCAGTTTCCTGATTCTAAATTCTGAACAGGGAGAATCTCGGGCCAGTTTCTACCCCTGGTCCAATGAGCTGAGTTAGGGGTATGAGGGTAGGGACGGACTCTCTTAGAAGGGAGTGTAGGGTTGGAAGCAATGGGTAGCATGCTTACTAGAATGATACAGTGTCCTTCATTGAAACAATAAAACTGCATTTTATTTTAAAAATCATACATTTTTCACTTATTTATAAGGCTTCCTCCATTAGCCCACTGTAAAGAAGTGAACCTGTACTTTCATTATAACACATAAAATAAAAATAATATAATCACTTTTATTTAGTGTTAGTCACTCACTCATCCATCCATCCATCCCTTCAAAAATACTACTAACTGCCTACTAAGGGCTAGGCTCTGTGCTAGGTACTGAGTAGACAGTGGAAAATAAATCCTTGTTTTCATGGTGCTTCCTTTAAAAAAAAAAGCACAGGGCGCCTGGGTGGCTCAGATGGTTAAGCGTCTGCCTTCGGCTCAGGTCATGATCCCAGGGTCCTGGGATCGAGTCCCGCCATCAGGCTCCCTGCTCCTTGGGAGCCTGCTTCTCCCTCTGCCTCTCTCTCTCTCTCTCTGTCTCTCATGAATAAATAAATAAAAAGTTTTTTTAAAAATAGCATAGACTCAAATGTGTAATTATCAAATATGAGATATACTATAATAGAAAAGATTTGAGAAGGAGTTATTGAGGGGGGGTGATTCTGGTATGGAGGTCAAGGAAGTCTTCTCAGAAAAAGACAACAACCTTTAAGACCTGGCTTCTTGGGGAAGAATGATGGGGTAGCTGGCTTGAGGCAGAGTAGACCAGAGGACAAGAGTGGAATTGGAGAATCTCCAAGGAATCGTTATGATAGTCTTGGCCAAAGGCTAGGGCACCTGTGATGGAAAGAGGTAGATGGATTCAGGATAGTTTTGGAGATGGAACTACTCGGACTTCTGATAAGCTGGATGTAGGGGTGAATCAGAGGAAGGTGCCTAGAATAATAGTTGGTCTAAAGGTTAAGCACATGGACTCTGATGGCAGATGTCTGAGTTTAAATCTCAATTTCACCATTACACCATTGTGTGACCTTGGGCAAATTATTTCACCTTTCTGTGCCTTGGTTTCCTCATCTATAAAGTGGATGACAGTAACAGTAGCTACCTAACAGATTTGTTAAAAGGACTAAATAGGTTACTAAACGCAAACATTTCAGACAATGCCTGGCATATTAGTAGGTTTTCTTATTAATGAAAAAGAGGTTCATTTCCAGGTTTCTGATTTCAGCAATGGAGTAATTTAGGTGACATTGAGGTGGGTAAAACTAGCAGAGGAAGCAATCGTGGCAGAGCGAGGATCAGAGTTGAGCTTTAGATAAAATTTTGAGATTGCTGCATACCCTTTGGACATCTTTGGATAGAAATCTGATCTCAGAAGAGATGCCTGGCCTGGAGATGTCAATCTGCGAAACTTCAAAATATAGGCAGTATTTATAGACTGGGGAATGGAAAAGACAAACAAGGAAAAGTGTGTAAAGTGGTGTGCAAAGTAAGTGAGTAAAGTGTAAAAACTGGGCCAAGGATTGAACCATGAGAGTTCGCAAAGCCAAGGAGAAAAGAAACCAACAAACGATTGATTTTCAGTGCTGTTATACGTGTGTGTTAGACTAGCAGAAATAGAAACATCTAGTATAATCTGAATATAATGAATACTGAAACAAAGGACTTCCTTTCCATTTCTATTTTAATGGAGCCTGAAGATTTAATTCTGTTTAGTCTTGTTCGGTTGATTTTGTGCCTTCTATTACTCATTGGCGCCTCCTCATCCCAAGACTTTAAAGAAAGTATGGGGATGGGATAATTTTGGAGATTTCTCTAGTTTTGGTTGCTGGATCTTCAATGGTGAGGACAGAAAGTGAGGCATAGTTGAACATGAACCACATAATTCAATGTCTTATAAGTTAAGAAGCTTGGGCTTGATAATAAGGAGCCACTAAAAGGTATTAAGCAAAAATGATGCATGATCATTTTGCACTTTAGAAAGATCACTCTTAAACAATATGGAAAATGGTTTGGAAGGGAGCAAACACAGAAGCTCAGAGACCAATGGTGTACCTGCAGCAGTGACCCAGGACAGAAAAGGCCATGGGGGAGCAGAACCACTCTTACTGGAGTGATGATCAGAATGAGGAACGGAGGGGAGTAGGTGCTTGACTAGATAAGAGCGGGCGAGAGAGAAAATGACACCCAGGCTTCTGGGTTGTTTTCATAGATATGTCTGAAATGCCTTTAAAACATTACATTCTTCCTAATATGTACTTAGGCTTCACACAGCATTCTCAGTGCTTTCTATAGTGATAACCCTTTAATTTTCGACTATGTTCTCATCCTGTCCCCTGATGAATGCGCACGGTCATTAAGTAGCTCACGTGGAAAATAAAGATGCAGATTTGCTTCATTTGGGCTCAGTTCTCCAGGCCCCAGGCCTAGGTAGAAGAAACAAATTCTATTAACCTAAACTGCAGAAGCTGAAATCCTCCAAATAAAGAAAATACTCCAGTGACTGACTTGGTCTCTGTATCATCTGGCTTAACTAATACTTGATGTATTAATATGCTAGACCTTATTTACAAAAGAAAATAATTTAGCTCATCATTGTGAGAAAGAGCCCATGTTTCAAATAGCAATATTTTTGTAATAAATAAGAAGTTCCTTGACAAACTCTGTAAACCCCATTTGGATCTCTGTTAATGGGGAAGATTTCCTAATAACCTTGCTCAACACTGCCGGCTGCATGCTGACTTGATTTGCAGCTATACATAAATATACATAAATAAAGAGGTAGCCTCATCCTTGATGGGACCTCAAGCACCCAGGGGAAAGCATTTTTACCTCTAGATATCTTTCCCAGCCTTGTCATGTCACACTTTTTACAATGATCATATTCATCATTTGCTTCTTCTCACTCTTCCCAGTACCTTTCCTTCTAGTCTCTCTTAAACCTACTCCTATCCACCACTCCACCCAAACTACTCGTCAAGATCACCAATGATTTTGCTAAATTTGATGGTCAAATCTCAGTCCCCATCTTTTATGACCCATCAGCCACATTCATTGCAATGACTCCCTCTTCCTTGATACACACACTATTTTTCATTTGGCTTCAAGGATGCCACATTCTTTTGATTTTCCTCTTGTTGCTTCCTTGCTGTTTCTCTCCATGATCTTGTAGTGTTCAGAATGTCCTCGGGTTCTGTTCTTAGTCCTTTTCTCTATAACTTAAACTCATGATGATTTCATTCAGTCATATGGTTATAAATTACATCTCTATCCTCTTTATGACTCTTCAATTTGTAGCTCCTGAACTCCAGACTTATAGCTACCCAGGTGCTTACTCAACGTCTCCATTTGGGTGTTTAACAGACATCACAAACTCAACATGTCAAAAACAGAACTCCTAAACTCCCCGCAAAAGCTGTTCTACTCATAGCCTTCCCCACTCAGTTGATGGCGACTCAGTCCGTCCAGTGCTCATGCCAAAAATCTCCAAGTTGTCCTTCTCTCTTTCTCTTACAGCCCATATCTAATCAGCCAAGAAATCTTGTTGGTAGTATCCACAGATTACATTCAGAATCCAATCTCTTCTTCCTACTTCCACTGTTACCATCCTAACCCATCTGAGCTACCATCACCTCTTGGCTAAGTTACTATAACATACTCCCAACTTGTCTTCCTGCTTACACACTTGTCCATCCTCAGTACCATAGCTCAAATAATCCTTTTGAAAACTAATCAGTGATATCACTTCTTTATTCAAAATCTTTTTTTTTTTATTAAAGATTTTATTTATTTGACAGAGAGAGAGACAGCAAGAGAGGGAACCCAAGCAGGGGGAGTGGGAGAGGGAAAAGCAGGCTCTCCACAGAGCAGGGAGCCCGACTCTGGGGCTCGATCCCAGGACCCTGGGATCATGACCTGAGCCGAAGGCAGACGCTTAACGACTGAGCCACCCAGGTGCCCCATTAATTCAAAATCTCGAAATGGCTCGGAGTAAAAGCCAGAGGCTTGCAAATGCCTGTAAACTCTTACCTAGTCTGCTCCCACCCTTTAGTTCACTGACCTCATTTCTTTTACTTTCCCCCTTGCTCACTCTACTCCAGAGACCCTGGCCTCTTGGCTGTTTCTCAGATATGCTAGACAAGCCCTACCTTAGGATTGTTACTCCACCTGTATCCCAAATGCTCCTTGTCAGGTATCTGGAAGACCAACCCAACACTCTTTCAAGTCTTTATTCAGATGTCATCTTCACAATGAAGCCTACCCTGACATATTTAATACTGTCATGTGCCCCCAACCCCAGCACTCCCAGCCCCTTTGTCCTGCTTTACTTTTTTCTTTTTCCACAGCACTTGTCACTTTCTACTATATTATGTAATCTGCTTATTCATTATGTTCATTGTTAATTGTCTCCTCTGCTAGAATGTAAGTAACACAAGGGCAGTGTTTCATTGATAGATCATCAGTACCAGGAACAGTGCCTGGAACAAAGGAGACACTCAGTAAATACTTGGTGAATAAACAAACGAATCAGTAAGTCCTGGACACCTTTCCTTTCCAGCTTACACCTTCAACATAAACTTTGCACAGTGTTGTCTTGTCTTGTCCTCAGGATGGGGGATGAATACATTTAACGTTGTCCTCCCTAGAATATTTTGGTTCTTTTCCTCCTCATCTCCATGGGATCCTTACTGTGACCTAATTCCTCAAGCCCTTGTAACTGAAAAACATGAGTAGTGGCCCCATTAAAAAAAAAAAAACAAAACAAAAAAAACAAAGGAGATTCTTGAATTAAGCCAATCCACCAATAAATCTGATTTAGTTTATTGACATCTAGAGGAAATACAAATGGTTGCTAGACTTTTACGCAAGAGAGAAGGATAAGGAATAGTAGGAAATCCGAGCCAAGGGCTGGGATGGGAGCTGTACATTATTAGAGCTCAACACAAGGGCACTGGAAAAGAGAAGGAGAGGGGTAGGGCTGGTAAGAACAGACTACCTCATGGGTAGCCACTATGAGACACACATCTTATTTTTGCTTAAGTTGGACTCCAGTGCTAACTCACCAAAGGTTCTGTGGTGCCCCCATCATGCTGCTGGCAACTAGGACAGCCTGGAGAAAACTGCATCAAGGATTCTCAGAAACACCCACTGAGTAAGAAATGCCTGGGGTAGGAATGTGGAGACTGACCTTTCCTACCAGAGCTTTTTTGAAGATTCCAGGCCATTTCCACAGTGCTCTCCAATACTGGTAATACTAACAATAGGATCAACAGAGTTAGGCTGAGCTTTTGTTTAAGTACTGAACTTTTGTACATAATTCATCCTCAAAAACGCTTTTGCTCACATAGCACTGAATTGCTTAACCTTGATCAAAAAGAAATCAACACATTCATGTTTTCATTTTCTTTGGGTAAATACACAGTAGTGGAATTACTGGATCATATGGTACTTCTATTTTTAATTTTTTGAGGAACCTCCATAGGACTGTTTTCTACACTGGCTATACCAATTAGCATTTCCAAAGAAAACAAAAACACTAATTTTTTTTTCACCCAGGCGTCCCAACACTAATTTTTTAAAAGAGATTTTATTTATTTATTTGAGACAGAGAGATACAGAGAAAGAGAGCATGAGCAGGGGAGAGACAGAGGGAGAGGCAGGCTCCCCGCCGAGCCAAGAGCCAGATGTGGGGCTCGATCCCAGGACCCTGGGATCATGACCCGAGCCGAAGGCAGATGCTTAACCATCTGAGCCACCCAGACGCCCCCAAAAACACTAACTTGAAAAGATATATGCTCCCCTATGATTATTGCAGCATTATTTACAATAGCCAAATTATGGAAGCAACTCAAGTGTCCATCCATAAATGAATGGATAAAGAAGATGAGAGATAGATAGATAGATAGATAGATAGATAGATAGATAGATAGAGATATAACAAAATATTACTCAGCCATTAAAAAAAAATGAGATTCTTGCCATTTGCAACGTGGATAGACCTAGAGGGTATACTGCTAAGTAAAATCAGGCAGAGAAAGACAAATACCATATGATTTCATTCATGTGGAATTTAAGAAAACAAATGAACAAAGAAAAAGAGAGACAAACCAAAACACAGACTCAAAATTCAGAGAACAGCTGGTGGTTGCCAGAGGGGTGGTGGGTGGGGGATGGGGGAAAGAGGTAAAAGGGATTGAGAGCACACTTACCCTTATGGTGATGAGCACTGAGTAACATGAGCACGGAGTAACATATAGAGTAGGAAAGTGGGGGATGGAAGGAATTAACACAGGGAAGTACCAAATCGTAGTGTCGGGCACACAGCAGGCATTCAACAAACACTGGCTTCTGCTTCCCCGCTCTCTTGTTCTCCTCTGGTACCACCCCCCAGCCTCCTTTGAGATGACTATTTTCCATGTTTGTCTCTCTCATGGTGTATCTGTATTTCTTCTTATTTGGCCCCACATGTCAGATTGGCTTGCGTTACTACAGCCTGAATCATTTGATTTCCTGTCCATGTTCCTAACCTTTCCAGCTCCTTTTGTATCATTTCTCTGTCATTCCTGCTGTTTACAATACCTCTCAATTTAAAGCCATCTGCAAATCTCATTAACAAACCACTGACTCCTTCTCCCCCACAGTCACAGGACATATTGAATAAAACAAGACCTAACACCGATCTTCTTCCTTCCATTTGAGGCACCACCACTCTGGGTTACTTTAAATTGTAACCATTTTGAAATACAATTACATTATTATTACATGTTACTTCCACTCTAGGCAAATATGTGAAAATCAGGATTAGTCATTTTTTAAATTTACTATTCACTGTATAAAAAATTTAATTATTAATCCCCTTAGTCACCTTCCCTAGCCTACTTAAAATATCCTTTTGCTTACAAAAAGAAAAAAACATCAGTCAACTTTTCAAGGCTACTTACAGCCTTGAATATAGGTATTTAGACCTATATTAGACCATTTCAGTCTATAAAAAATTGTTTCTTAGTAGAGTTTTAAGAATAAAATTTAAGTTCTTCCATTTTAATAGTAAGCTTCTGAGGAACCCACAAGTTTTCTCACTGCTGATTCACTGGATCTTGGCTTCAACTTTTCTCACTTCTTTTCCTGATATACTCGAAATGTTTTCAAATTCTATCTATTCTTCCTTCCTCAAAAACTTTTTGCGCTCCTTCTATGTTCCAAGCGCTGTGCTAAGGTAAGCTAAGGTAAAATAAAGAAAAGAGTCTTCAGAAATGAGCTAGCTTTCAGAAAGTTGCCTAGAAACTAAACGTAATAGGGAACCCTCATTGACCACTCAAGCACATAATGAGACCCTCGCAGAATCATGTTAAAGGACCAGTTTCTTGGAAGTCTGGTGTTCCCAGTGCTGGGCACGTTGGTGTCACCCAGGAGGCTGAAAGCATTTGAGTTCGGCAGCTTTTAGCAAGCCTACCGTATACAGATTAGGGCAGCCACTCCTGCTTTCCTTCTAAATCCAGTTCTTCCACAGAAATCAGCCTGTAGTTTATATAGGATGTCCTTCCACTGTCTGCCGTTGACTTACTGTAGCATTTTACTGCTCACTTCACTTTCCAGTCATGTCTACATGTACTGTCTTTCCCTCTTTGGACACCCCCCCCCCCCCCGCCCCAGCACTGACCCTCCTTCCTCCCCGTTGTACCCTGACTTCCCTGCCCGCCCCCTCAACTGCTCAGAGAAGACCGCAGTAGGGGGCGCCACGCGCCCAGGAGAGAGGTGGGGGGCTGGCTTTTACGTGCAAGGAGGATGCTCCACGTTGTACATGAAATGCTCTGTAGACACCGTGGAAAGCTTTGGAGATTTTGTTTCCTTCACCTGAGTCTTTGTGATGCTTGTATAGTTGGTGATGCTCACAGTTTTTTCTTTTTCTTCTGTTCTTCCTTTTCCTTTCATTCTTTTTATTTTATTTTAGTCGGAAGGTTCTGGTAAGCCGTGGTGTATTTTTTTTCTATTTCCCTGTGACCTTTTTTTTTTTTCCTTCTTCTTCCTCCCCTTTACCTTATCCATGTGTCTTCCCACTATGCACAGATAAACTTCACCTACAAACTCCTTAATCTGATCTGTGGAGAATGTACAGTTGAAACACATCCTCCAGGAGCTCTTAATCCAGGAAAGAACATGAAAGGAAATAACACTGTTGAGCAACTGCATGGTCTGGATGTGCAACATTATCCCATTTAGACCACATGGAAACCCCATCTTACAGCTAAGAAAACAGGGCTTCAGGGAAGTTCAATAATTTGCCTTTTATGCAGAGGATGAATAGACAACTCACAGGAGAAGTACAAATGGACTATAGACATATGGGGAAATACTCAACTTTACCAGTGATCAAAGAAATACATGTTAAATAGATAAACAGGTTATTTTTTACCTCTCACGTGGTGAAGGCAGAGAAAACCGTGGAAACCCGCAAGGTTGCAAGAATGCAGGCTCCCCTACCTGGGGTGGCACAGAAGATGAAGTGGTGCAGGCTTCCTGAGAAACAATTTGATAATATGTAACAAGGACCATTAACAGAGAAATTTACCTTCACCTCCATCACCAGGGAATGAAATAAACAGTGCTCCATCCATACAATGAAATTGCACAGAGCCTTTAAAAAATCGTATAGAATATGGAATGACCTACAAGATTTTCTATTAAATGAGAAAGCATATTACAGAATGGTACATGTTATGGGATTACAATATATACAGGATTGTGTATGTGAGTGTATAGACAATAGAAGACTGAAAAAACAGATGCCAATGTTAACACAGGTTATTCATAAGAGGTAGGGCTTTGGGGGTAGCTTTTAAATTTTAATAATTAAAACAAAAAAACAAACTTGGGACGCCTGGGTGGCTCAGTAGGTTAAGCGTCTGCCTTCGGCTCAGGTCATGATCTCAGGGTCCTAGGATCGAGCCCTGCATTGGACTCCCTGCTCAGCGGGAAGCCTGCTTCTCCCTCTCCCTCTGCCACTTCCCCTGCTTGTGCTCTCTCTCTGACAAATACATACTTAAAAAAACACACATAAAACTGTTCATACGCTCAGATCCGCTTATTCCGCTGCATTGCATAAACGGCAATGCAGGCTAAGAATCAAATAACTTGCTCAAAATCACCAATTGGTATATTGTGTTAAGCTGGGCTTTCTAACTCTTAACATCGTCTTTCTACATTCCCTCCAGCTTCATCCCCAGAGCCCCAGTGACATCATATCTAGAGTTTCCTTCTCTTGGGTTCTTTTTCCTCCTCATTTCTGCACCTACTATATCCCTTCACACTTTTTTCTAACCTTTACTGACCTCTTTTAGCAGTAGTCACCCTGTAAATTGGCTGTTATATGTAATACAAACTAAATCATGTTCACTAAATGAAAAAGGCAATCCCCTCCCCCCCCCGCCGGAGAAAACTGGGACACATATCAGAATAGGCACAAGCTGAGAGTCTTCAGATAAGTCGGTTAGCTTTATGCATTTAACTTAAAACTGAAGTCTGTTTGGTCTTAACTGTGATATTTGGACAATGTCATACTTTCTTCTATACCAAAAGATTGCCTTTTTCCAAATGTGAATTCTTAAAAGCACCACCTTCCCTGAAGTAGGAGCTGAGGAACCAATCCTTCATTGTATTTATAAACATTAAATTTCTCCTTTTGTTTTCACTTGGCTTACTCAAAAAGTAGGATAAAGAGAATAGCCTCTGTCTCACTTGGAAAAGAACAACTTTTGGAGCCTCAAGTTGCTTAGAAATGTCTTTGATATGCACAGCTGTCTTCATGTCTTCATCACAGATGTCTCACGCATTCCGGGAGGCTGACTAAGGTACCTGGAGAAATGAAGCATGGTTTCTCATTCTTTCCCCTGAAGCTCTTGTCTGACCAAGTAGGGACTAGTTTCTCCTTTCTCTACACCTAGGAACTTAATTACAAGATGCTTTTGAGTAAGACAAATCCTTATATTCCTCCCCAACGCTTTCCTTCTTGTTGTCATATATGCTTGTCTCAAACATGTTCTGCCACACTTAGTGATCTTACTGGTTCCCTTTTATCTCAGTGTTTCTCCTATGGAGACGCACTTAGAAAAGATCCCAAGATGGTGAAACGTAAAAGTTTTCCTGCAGATAGCTGCGATTAGTGGCAAAGGAGAGAGAGAGCATGGTTTATGTCATAGCCTACCATCCACTGAAGGCCATCATACTAAGAGTCCCCAAACAGCCCTAGACCAAAGCCAAACCCCTGAGCTGAGCAATTAAGAAGCAAAATTTCTGGAGATCTTTGTTGTGTGGTTCTCAGCTTTAGAACTCCGAAGAGTTCGCGTTCCTCCATTATTCCACAGTAGCAACTCTTCTTTCCCGCTCTCTTGCAGAAAGCATCACTAACCACCTCAATTTACCCAGGAATCTTCCACCTAGAACCTAAAGTTCATACGCAGTTAAGATTTGTGTTCTTTGGGGATAGAAGTATCAAAAATGATGTAGCCAGCTTTTCGTGTGAGAGAAATACTTACTTAGCTGACACCTCTATTTGGAAGATCGACGCATTTTACTATATGTAAGTTATACTCAATTAAAAAAAAATTAATTCTACTAACAAAGACACTCACCCCCTCAGGGAAGCTGCCCTTACTTGACTAAGTTCTAACGGGGTTCTCTATACCCATATACCCTTCCCCATTTATAAAGGGAGGGGCAGCAAAGAAACATGAATCTCTTCTCCCTCACACGTACCCCAACCCCTCACCCAAACTGCATTTTCCCTCAGTGTATGTCTTCCATTCAGTTACATGGAACATCGCTGGACTGTATAGGTGGGCAAAAGGGAAAATTTAAGAGAAACTTACAGGGCCAAAGGAATGAGCTAACTGTAGCCCTGAAAAATTGTGTGAGCTGAGTCATTTCCATATCGGTGGCTGAGCGAGCAGCCTCTAACCTGCCTCAGCATGGGGTAAAAAGAGCACAAGTGATCTCAACTCATCAGAGAAAGAATAAACATCTTATAAAGAACAGCCTCCTATTGAGTTCACTCCCAGCACTGAATAACCACTTTCAACCACTCAAATATTCTTTCCAGTGAAAATATTTACCTCAAGGAATAAATAACCTTAAATGAGAAATAAACATTCAGGCAATTTGAGATTTTATTGTGAAAATAGCTATTTTGACATTGTATCCAGTTTCTCATTTATCAGAATAAGTTCTTTACAACATTGATCATCATTACCACTTCTGGGTATTTATACATAATCTCTGAGTAAAATATATTCACACTAGGCATGACTAGAGTACTTAAATAATGACCAACATTGCTTATTTTAAGATGTTTACTTTACAACAAAACTATAGTATTTGTATACCAGTACAGATGTTTAAAATATTTACCAAAGATAGGCTTGGTGGAACAAAACCAGTATGTGTACACAGATATTTCTTAATCTTCTTTGCTGTCAATCTTCTAGAAAGCCAAAGTTACATTACAAACACCTCAAATTTCCATTTCAAGATGAATAGAAAAATGGAAACATGTTATTTCCTATTATACAGACTAAAACATCGAGTCAAAAGCAGAATAAAGCTCATCTTTATGCAATTAACATAAAAGCCCGGTTACAGCCTTCCTTCTCTGAGAAAGAGACACCAGCACTGCAAGAGAAGTAGCCTGCAGTCCAAAGAACGAGTGGTCAGCACAACCCTTTCTATAGTGCGTGACTTGCTGAGGACTGATGCAAACTCTCACAAGTCATTTTTCTTGATTTCCAAGAATCTGGGATACGTAAAGTAAATGATGAAAAGGCATTTCTCTGAATCTGCATGAGGAAAACTAAAGAATCAGAACAAAGATCCAACCGCTTTTCACATGGCTAGATGTTCACCATTACACAACTCAAGACCAAAGGCAAGCTTTCTATCAAATATATATCCAAAGTGTGAAGCTCCAAATATGCAACCGTACACACTGCAGAGAAGAAACAAAGAGCATCCTTACACCTGATTAGTGATCCCGTTTTATACTTTGAAATGAAATCAAATAAACTTAGTCCTCTAAAATTTGGAGGCCTAGTGATGTTTAAATTTTTTAGGACATAGAAACCACTAGAATTTAATGAAAACTGTAAACCCTCATCCTAGAAAATCTACACACAAACATACAATCCTTGTTTAGAACGTGGCTTCAGTACTAGAATAGAGCTTGAAAACATTAAATTTCTTTTGCTTTGTCATTGAAGCAACTGTATAAACTTTCTACACCAGTGTGTGTCTATATGCACATATATATGTATGAATATTTATATAGGTATAAAATAAGCAGCTTGTGACTTTAATGCTATGAATCCCATCACCTTTTTGGCACTTTTAAAGCATAGCCAAAAATGATTTGGAAATTTGTTCTGGAATTCCAAGTTGGCTCCCTCTATTCGGAGACACCTAAGAGCTGCTGAGTTCTCTGGAGCCACCAGGTCATGCCCCTGTACAGCTGTTCCAAGCCAGCTGGGATTCTAGGGAAAGGGGCTGGGGCCTGGGGCTGACCAGGGGCCTCACACGTGCCTAAGTAACCCAACTGTTTAAACCCACGCCCCTCCCACCAACTGCAGGGTGCAAGGAAGTCCTAACCTATCTTCCCATTTTTTTTATCACCACTCACTAGAGGGGCACCTGACAACAGCAAACCTTTGCAATTAGCACCAACAAGCAAAAACACTCCAGGGTAGCATTTCCCTAAGTATATTCCTCAGAATACAAATCCCAGAAGATACCTACTTTAAAAAAAACAAAAACAAAAAAAACCCCAAAACCAAATACAATAAATCAGGGAAATAGTGTATACAATACAGGCCCTTCTCGGAGAGTGAAACCACACAAAGGTTCAGAAAAGCCTATAGTAACTTTTTTTTTTTTAAGATTTTATTTATCCGACAGTGAGAGACACAGCGAGAGAGGGACCACAAGCAGGGGGAGCAGGAGAGGGAGAAGCAGGCTCTTCGCTGAGCAGGGAGCCCGACGCGGGGCTCGATCCCAGGACCCTGGGATCATGACCTGAGCCGAAGGCAGCCGCTCAACAACTGAGCCACCCAGGCGCCCCAGCCTATAGTAACTTAACCGAGCATTTCCCAAACTCATTTGGCCATAGAACCCTCTATTCACATAACAATACAATCTGCCAAACACACCTCCTTCCCAAGGAACTAAAAGATGGTTTTTAAAAAATCTTACAGTATAATTTCAAATTAATAAAATCAGGATACAAAGACTTGTTTTCCTGTCATTTTTTTTTAAAGAAACTACTTTGTTTTGCTAAGAATGTTGCTCTCGCAACATTCCCCCAGCTCAAAGTTACCCTTTCTTATATCATTATTCAAGAATGTTAATTCTCATTAGTAATCATGGGCCTCCTCATCTGGAACAAATAATTTCTGTATGCTTTTTGATTCTGAGAATACCTCTCCACTTCAATCGCTGTGGTTTTAAGTCTAGGGCTGGTAACCTGGGCTTCTAGCAAACACAACATCCCAACAAGATTTGGGGCTTCCTAGCAAACCCTAACTATATCCCAACAGGGGCTAAAATATTTTGCAAGCCCTTAAAAAAACCCAAAACTTCATCTTTACTCTCTGTGAAAATCAGCCCTTTGAAGATCTAATGACACTTCAGTTAAACCTTTGAGGGTAAGAGGATTACAAACCTTTAGTTCATGTAATTAACAACAAATTTCTTAATATTCTATTCAGGAAATATGAAAACATTGAAGAGCAAATGTAAATTCCACAGAGCTGGACAAGAAAAAAAAGGCAAAAGATAATTCTTAATGCCAACAACATATACAAAAGACCATAATCAAAACCCAAATTATACTCAGTGGCTCTGCTCAGGATTTCAATTATATAAATAACCAAACCAAGACAAAGTCAATTACTAAATCCCTATGAGCTTAGAACAAAAAACAGACACATGCTGCACTTTCTTCATTAAACCAGTCCTAGCGTACGTCTTGTCACCCTGTATAATTAGAGAGAACACGGCAAAGCAAAGAACTACCACCACATGAAGACACAGAAGAACTTTTTTTAACGTATTTTATCCTAAAAAGTAAACCCAGGTACCATGGGAAGAAGATACTACTGCAAATATAAAATCATAGGATATTTTATAAGGAAATGGAGTTCTTGGTTTTAGGTTGTTGTTTTTTCTTTTCTGGTAAGGCAAAACAAATCTTTAGATAATCATTCATTACAAACCTGAGGTGTTCTTTAAACGTAAGGAAGTAAATTATATTTAATTTATAGTATGTATTTGGAATTGAATACTAAATACTATGTTTGAATCATTAGATTTAAATCACAGTTTATGTAGATAATAAATTTATTTTTTAAAACCCTTTTATTTTGAAATATAGACTCACAAGAAGTTCCAAAAATCATACAGAGACTGTATATCCATCACTCAGCTTCTTGTCTTTAAGTATTTATATTTTGGTTTTAAAGGGTTAACACTTTTGACAGTTTATGGAAAACTGTCAAAAAATCTAATAGGCCTGATGAATGTATATTCTTGGAAGAGGCTCTAGGAAAACATACTGCTGACTTCAAAAACCATTTTTATCACATGAAGGCAGCTTAAAAAATTGGTTTTCTGAGATTCTATCACTGTTACCAATTTCTGCCTCTTTTGACGTCTAGTTTTTGTAGACTTCTGAAAATTGTAACTTAGCTGTGATTGAAATAAGCTCCCTTATTCCTTCATGTTAATAAATCTAGCAATATTAAATGAATGGAAATTGCAAATGCAAATCAAAATGCTTTGGATTTATTGTAAAAATCTTGAATTCTCTAGTACCCCCAAAATAATACAAACATACCTACGGTGAAATTTGTCAGTGCCAATCTTTGTAGGGGAAAAAAAACCACTGTGAAGGAATGACTCTCCTCAATGCTCTTTACAGTGTCTTTAGTGTTCAAAGAAATGGTCAGTCTTATGGATGACTGATGGCAGTTTGTTGATGGAGGATCTTTATCTTATGGGAATTATCTGACCGATTTTCTAATCTTATACTAGCAACAAATATAAACACAAACATAGTCCCTTTGGTCATATTCCACCATCACGTCCTAAAGAAAGTAGCTCACAGTATTTTGTTAAACACTGTGGACCATTTATCTCAGAAACTCAAACTTTACCCAAAGCATATCCTGACAGGCTGATCACAAGCTCACTGCCCAATCTGGAAAGTTGTTCCTTTCTAAGAGCTTCCTAGCTGTGTGTCATCCCTGGAGTGCTTTAAGCTCAGTTATAGTTTCCTGGCATCTTGTTGGCTTATCCCAAAAATGCTCAACTAAGTAGCCCAACGTATAAACACTCACTTTACCTAAATCACATTTTGCATCTTAGGAAAGGTAGTCTGGAAACATCCTAGCCTCTGTAGTGCAAGGCTAAAGGCAATTCAAAGCAGGAATGACCAAAAGGAAGGAAGTCATATTTACAGCTGTCTTTTCTACTAAAAAATGACAAATATGTTATTCTAAAATGCTATCTTTTGATTAAACTTTCAACACGTGAAACGTTTACAGTACACTTACTGGCTGAATTCTGTGTCATAAGAACACGATCTCTACATTCTTATAAAAATTTAAACACATTTTCCTTAGCATGGATATTAGTCGTTTCATTGACAGAAAACTTTACATAAGCCAGTATTATTTTTGTGCCCATGGAGAAACCTGGGAGTTAAATTTACCGTTTGATTTTAGAATCTGTTAGGGTTGGTATAGCTCTTTCTCCCCCATTTTTTATTTTTCCCAAAACTAATTTTAATTGTCCTGTTTTATTTATGTTTGACAATTTTAAGCCACTTCAAATGCTTCTTGGAAGGCTTAATATAAACCATAATTGAAAATGACCAACCCTAACTAAAGCATAAACAGATGTCTGATTAATGTGTTGACCACCCTTCTCCAATATATATCAAACCCAGAGGACGATAAAGTCCTATGGTCATGATTTTCAGTATAGAATATTCATACAGATTTTGGATTGCTGGAATCTAATAGGATATTAATATAAAACACACAAACCCATTGCAGACGTAATGTGAAACTCATTAGTTACTTTCCCTAAATACATCCAAACAGATGAACAAGATTTTGAAGACTACCTTGTTTCTCATTTAATTAAAACTTCCAAGAAAAAATATTTACAATGACTTAAAGACTCCCGCATCCACAGCTACCTAAATACAGAACAAATTGGGAGGATTTAGGTCAAACACAGCTGAGCTCCACTGAGCTCAAATTAGGTGAGTCTCTTGACTACAAAGCTGTTTTCTTAACATGGGGGTTTCTGCACGACGTGATAAGATTTGCTGAGCACCATAGTAATCTTTTGAGACACTAATCAAAAACATGATCCTATATTTTAAAAACCCCAGAAGTGGTTTTAGGACAACAGAAGCACCTCAGCCACTAAAATTAGACAGATTCTGTTATAAGTAAAATCACCTGCACAGCAAATCCTTTAACAGGTCGGCAAACAATAAATAGAAAATATTCTTTAAAAACTACCACTATTTCTGAATATTCCATTAGATCCTTAAACTGTAGTTAAACTATATGGAAAATAATAAGTTGCCATAAAGCTTTTGATTATGTGACAGTCTTCTTAAGAAAGAACACTGGTCCAAGCATGATGAACTTGGTCCAGGCACACAGTAGGTATTTCTATTACTGTAGCCGAGTAGTGTCTGACAATTGGGCAAATTTCAGTAAGACTTTACAGCCTGGCATAATAAGTGATGACCAACATACTCAGTTCTCCTGAAATTAATCCAAGAAAGAGAGGACTAGAGTTAAAAATGTACTACAAATACATAGGTCTAAAGCTGCCATTGGTCCGATAAACTAAGAGTCCTTGCTAGCCTTATACTGAACACATCAGCAAATACCAATGTTCTAGTGAAGTGCATATAGTCAGATGAATATTATATGTAACCACCTTTGATACATATATATATCTCAGACATATATATATAGTACTGATCCCCCAAAAGATTACACTTCTGAGAGCATAATTAAGCACATTCCTCGTTGCTGTTTAAATACAGGCTTTTCTACTGAAGTAAATAGAATACTAAAATATTACATTTTTCCTAATGTCTAAAATTGGCATCAAATTTCTAAACAGAAGAAAAAAAGCCTCAAAGAGCCACATATTAGATATTCAAACTGTTCTAAGAAAACTAAATAAATTAACTTGAATAAATAAGAGTGCACATTCAGAACAGAATTGTAGCTTTTGGTCAGCAACATGTGAACTAAAGGCAAAAATCTGCCGAGATTAAGGCAGGGTTCTTTGTTTTTTTGTTTTTTTCTTTTAAATATACAGTACAATGTGGTTTTTTACCCCCAAGTTCATTTAGCATTCACTCTGATGTGATCTAAAGTGCACTGCCAAGCTAAAATACAAGCTTGCTAATTAAGAGAACCTAGATGTCATAGAAAGTTTCTTGTTAGAGCCTTCCTTATACCTACTAATGGCGTTTTCTTTTTGCCTTCACACAGGTAGTGTAAGAGATGACTGCAACAATCATGACTTTGGACACAAAGCGTGATGACTGTCAGGGTGATAGCCGTTGTAAGGAATTACTTTCTTCTTCTGCTGGAGTCAATTTAAGTGTTGGCAGTTTCCGGGGAGGAAGTTGAGGGCTTTGGCGAAGATTGTCATCCATCTGTGGAATGTACAAAAGGTACATTTGACGGTGGTCTCCCCGTTCAAACTACAGCCTAGAAGAGTACAGAACCCTGTGGTTCCAGGACTGCTCGAGAAACCTTTTTCTTACAAGTGATCTCTCGATTGTTGAACTCGAAATGTTGTACCTCAAATACCAGCTAACTCAGTATATGTATAAAAGCAATACTGCTCATCTTTGATGACTTCACAAATTATTGTAATTCCATAAAATGAATATTCTACTGAACTCAACCAGATCACAACTTGATTTAAGAAGTCTTCCAATAGTAAGTGTAAAAGCAATACTTCTGACACACTGAGCTCCCCAGTGTATAAATTATGTTCATGTACAGTACCTCTTTTGATCTTCCCAACGCGATTGTGAAGGCAAAATGGAAGATGACCATTCCCTATCTTACATATTAGCAAAACGGAGCTCAGCACGGTTAAGAAATTTGCATTAGGTTGCAAAGCTAGTATCATGAGTTGAAATTAGAGCCCGGGTCTTCTTATTCCAATACTATTGTCCTTTCAATTAGACCTCAGTGCCTCAGTGAAAATGACCTTCACTCCCCTCAGGAGGACATTAGCATCCCTGGAAACTCTAGAAGAGGGATTACTTAGAACCCGAGTCAGACCTTAGGAAGCTACCTTTAAGCAGGGGCGCCACAAATAAGAGTGCAAGGTTCAGAGCCTGGTGTTGAGCTCTCTGTCAGCTCAACTTCAGGAGACTGGAAAGCAGCCACCGCCAAGGATACCAAACCAACAGCATATAGCATCTGATTACCCACTTTAAAAGTAGACTTTTCTAGAGTTTTGAGCATGTACAGAGCAAAACTCTCTCTTATCTTCTCCAGATGCTCCTATATAGCAGAGAGGAAATGTCTCCGCAGAGGTACATGCAACTTACAGGAAAACAAAGAGAATATAAGATTAACTTTTAATTTGCCAATGGAAAAAAGTATTCCCAGTGAACAACTTGAATCAGTTGTGTTGTCATGCTTTTTTCTTGCAAGAACTAAGTTCCTCAAATATTACTCTTTCTTTTTTTAAGCTCTAGATTTTCTGTCCAAATGGTGAACTGTAGTAGCCAGTAGGATTTGTTGCTCTAACATCTTATAGCCAACAGTGAACCATACTGAAGAGCAGATATGAAACAGGGGTGGAAAGGAGAGTGCCCGATTTAGAGTTAGGGAACTTTCATATATTGATGATGACCCAAGATGGAAGTGTACAGAGTGGTCACAGGGCCTCTTGGGTCCCCTTTCTGCACAGGCAGGTATCTCGTGGTTCCCTCTACATGGCTGTCATGAAATTGCCACACAGAGAAAATGAAAACTCTACTGGATGGCCCTCATCTAGCGGTTAAGTGTCTAAAACAATCCGAATAATCTTTCCACTACCTACACTTAACACTCAATATATTTCCTCTCAAGGGATTGACTGAGTTGGGCTAAGAAGATAAACTTGGCGTGCAGTCAGCCCACCTAAACTTTAGTACTGGTCTTTTACAGCTTTACTGCTCAGTCCTACTCACTTTTCGTGTTCTAACAATACATGAAATATTATAACAAGAAACAGAGGGTCATTCCAGAGAGTGGCGGAGGTTTCTGGCTACTAATACTACTAGTACTGGATTCAGAATTCCATGTATTTCCTTCATTTGCAACCGACCGACTGCAGAGCCCATGCTGGAATCCAATCTCCAGGGTTCAAATCCCCTCTCTGCCTCTAGCCCCCTGAATGACCCTGGGTAGGGGACGTACACTACTCTTGAAGCTTCAGTATCCTCATCTGTAAAACAGGGCTGAGAGAGTAGCTGTGCACACAGAGCTATTGTGAGGATTCAATGAGACAACTCATAAAGCTCACACAACTCGGTGCCGGTTACAGAGACCTCAGAAACTGCGAACCAGTATTATTAGGGCACAGTGCCTCATTAGTTAGTGAAAGAATAAAGTATCGTGCACTGGTATAAGAAAAAAAGCAAGTTTATCAGACACTTGGTGGAGAAATGCCTAACTCTCTTGTATTTTTTTTCAATTAGAATCACCTTTAAAATTTCCATTACTGGCTATCTCCCCTACTACTTCCTCAATATCTCTCTCTCATCAAATAAGCAACCCCAAAGTGGCAAAATACTCCCACTGATGAAAACCCATAGGCAACATTTAGAACAGAGAAGGAAAGGAAGGAGAAAAAATAACACAGTTTAAGTAGAAGAAAGAAAAAGACATCATAGTGCTAATAACAAGAAAGGACAAGCACAGGTACTTGTGATCTCAAGACATTATTAACCTTCAGAGACAGAACAGACAAGTAAGAAGTGTTTTGGTTTCGTCTTCTTTTTTTAAGGCCAGACTTTTGGGTCTCCTAATTTGAAAAATTACTACTTATGTGGTAAAAGTAAACCCAATACCACTATCAAAGTAATCAGGCCACTACTGGCTTTGAAACACTATATTATGTACAACTTTAATAAATGTATATTTGAGCAGCTTAGTGAAAAAATAAACTCTTAAAAAAAGCTAAGAGGGTAAAGTTAATGCATATTAACTTTACAATTAAAGGTATAATATTAATTTCAGAAAGGAAAATACTAAACTACTATAAAACAATGATTGAAATAAACTTGACCTTTTCAATCAAGTTGGATTCCTTATTTACAAGTTGGGTGAGTTTCTGCAGATTTGCGTCTACTGTTTCTTGTCCAGCAGGAGAGATGCCTAAGAAGCCAGGACAGAAATCAGAAAGACAGAAAATTTTGAAAGTCTTTAAAGCTGTTTAGACTGAAAGAATTTTGAGTCTATCCACCCTCCCAAGTACGCCACCCACCAAAAATAAATAAATAAAACCAGGCAAAGTGAAAAACCATTATGGGTTCAAAGGCAAAGTTAAGAGGGATGGTAATGCTCCAAAACTAAAACCCTAAACCAAAAGACTAAATTTGTCTATTAAGCAGACAGCCAAGTGTTACACAGTTAGCCAAAGTAATTAGTAAATGAGCACAGCAGTCCTCATTTCCTTCTCCAATTAGAGTTGTTCCTTCTCCCCACTCATACCAAATAGGCCCTTAGTCACAACAACTGGGATAGCTTTCTAAGGCAGCGACTCCCAAACAGCGATCAACCAGGCATCAACAGTATTTGGAGGGACTTAAAAAATACAGATTCCTGGGCTCCATCCCTATGAGATTCTAATTTAGTAAATCAGAAATAGGAGCCAAGATTCTGTATTCGTCCTCTAGCCAGGTTTGCTAATCACTGTTCCAGAGTAACAAGGTTGAAAGTTACTTAGTTTCATGACTCTCAAACTGCTAACCCCTCTCTCTCTCTAAAACACATAACCCACCCTGAAAAATAAACTGTCCCTAAACCAGTTATCCTTGTAACTTCTGTCTGTTAAAAGGACAATTTCTGCCAACTCTCCCAATACAGCTTTCGTATCCCGATCACTAAAGCACAAGGCCCCACACTCCCAAGGAATCATATCCTAAGTAACGGGTACCCTCTATTTACAATACCTCCAGTCTGATGCAATCAGTTTTCAAGTAGTGGAATCATGGGAATGTACCTCACCCAAATCAATCTGCTGCTGATTTCTGTTCATGCAGGAAAATGCCAGAAGCAACATTTAAAATAATTGCCCATTTGCATTAGGATAAATGCTATCTTTCAACAGGGACTCAATAAATACCTGTGGTTAACTTTTAGAAGAAAATGATCCACTTTAGAGGGGCAATATTTAAAGAAGAACAAGAGGAAAGAAATGTATAAAATCTAGAAGAATAGACCAAAGGCAAATATCTATTTCTCTTTTTAAAGTAGAACACATGGGAATAAATTTGGAAAAATGCAACTGTTTCAAGTGCTATAACTCAACATTTAAAGATAATACACACACGTATTCAATAAGTCATTAATTTTGCTTCTACGTCCATATGAGAATATGCAGATATTCTAGGCAAACACAGATTAGCTGAAGAGAAGCCAGTTTACCTCCAAGACTAAGCCTAAAATAACTGTGCAGGATGTCGTCACAGAAGCGGCACAGGTTGGAGAGCCGTTGCAAATGTCCTTGTAACTGACCTTTAGGAAAGCGTACTTTATAAAGGGGCGCGAGGAAACCAAACACATATGCATCCAAGGTAGACGGCCTAAAAATAAATTAAGTTTTTTTTAAAAACACATAAGGAAATATTAACTTGGGATTATGTTAAAAATATTTTTTCTCAAATACGTTTGCCAATTCTGGAGTATACGATATAGACTTTTAAAAGATCTACTACACATTTTAGCTTATAAAAAGGATGTAATGAAGGTTTTGTTCAGTAGTTCTTTTTAATATTCTAACCATTTATTTTATTTAGAAGAAAAGTTATAAATTAAAGATGCATTTTTACTCACAAGTGTTACATACAAATAGGAAGACAGGGTGGGAACAGCCTTAGATATTTTAAATTCACAGATAGCACACTGAGTCCATGTTTGATTACCATGGATAGAAAAAGTTTACTAGAGTAATCCATTAAATCTTTTTTTAAAGTAAAAAACTCATAAGGGGGGGGCAAGAGGACTTGCTTTAGGTAACTGTTCATTGACTATATGCATACAAAACATCAAAATGATTTGTAAGGGAATGCACTCACGTATCTCCAAAGAAAAACTGAGATGTTCCCAATCTGTTCGACAGAAGATTTAGGCACTCCTTGGCATCTCTGTATATCTAATAAGGATGAAATTACAACTCAAAAGTAGGAAGGATGCTCTAGAACTCCTTTTAGGCAGGCATTTAGGTATGTTCATCTCTGCTGTCTCTCTTGTCCCTCCTCTGGAGGGCCCTTGCTTTGAAAGTAATCCCAACCATACCTGAGCTTCCACTTCTCGGAGGTGGTAAAGGGGAGGCTCTCCTCTGGTCAGAAGAATTCTATTTAGTGCTCCCTTAGACATCCTTCCAGGCAGGATCAAACTCAAGGGAAATGGAATTCGTGAAGCAAACCACGGCCTTGTCACACTAAAGTAATTGTCACTCTCAACCCAGAATGTGTGAAGCTGCAAAACAAACAAAAACAACTAAAAACCAAACCAAACAAAACAAAAACAAACAAAAAAACAAAAAAAATCAAACCCACCACAAGCATGTTCTTTTATTAAAAGAAAGGTCATCCAATCAATGTGAAAGTTTTTTGATAAATATCTTTGTATAAAGTGGCTTCATACAACTTTCCCAATTAGAACGACTCAAGGATACAACAAGATTTTAAATACATGAATTTGTTGATTGCTATATACCAGGCACCCAAAACAAGGCCTGGCACATATGCACTCAATGAATATTTACTGAATGAATGAATTATAGTTAGCTAAATTCTATACATGGGAGCAACAAACTCCATCTTCCATAAATAATTTTTATTTCCAAAATGACATTATCTTTCACTTCATTGTTTCATGTCTTAGTTGAATGTCTAACAATCCAGTTTCACAGTAACACAAAAGAATCAAGATTAATACATAAACGAAATTTCCTCTCTTAAGCCTTTTTCATTATGTTCCTTATAAACAGACTGAAGTATATTTTTTGTAGGTCACTATAATACCAATGCTCACCACTGCAGGAAGAAGCTTCTCTTCGATGAGAGCAATGTAAGCCAGTGTATCTGCCCCCTGTTTTGCTGAGAGCTCATAATCAGCATTATATTTCTATTAAAAAATATAAAACCAAGAAACTTGAGAAGTCAAGGGCATCCCAAAACAGTGAGGCTAAAGATTCCTATTCTTCCTCAAAAAATGGCAAATATGATATTAAAAAGCAGAACGATACATACAAATTCAGTGACAAATGCTGCTTAATGCAAATAAAGCTCTTAGCACAACATCGCACACACAGTAAGGTCAATAAATATTGTGCTCTTTTTGTTAACTGCTATTATTCAGTGATTGTTTATGAGCTAGTTTAGTTTAGTGCATGGCATATAGTACAAACTTAATAAACAGAAGTTACTATTTTTAACAATAAGGAAGAAGTTCTAATTGGTTACATTTTTCCCCATGAGAAAAGAAAGAAAAACCCCCAATTTAAAACAGTTCTAAATTTTGTTGACAGAGGACTTATTTTTTGAAGAAAAGTATTGGCAAAACCAATTATAACTTTGCTTTTATAAAAATCTTTACATGTTTAAATATTCTGGATACATTATACAAATCTTTACATGCTCACACATTTTAGATACATTACTTCATGAAACATGTAATTGCAACTCTCCAGTTAAAGTGTTTTTTAAAAATAAAATAGTTGCTAGTTGGTGGGAACTCAGATGTCATCTGCAGCAGAAAGTGTGTAGCAGCTTTGTGACTAAATTGACAATCATATCAATAAGCATAAGAGTGAAGATGGCTTCGTTGAATCTGCTTATGTCTAAACTTCAATCAAATCCAAAAAAATACATGAAAGTATAAATTGAGTATACCTCATTATATGACTTTCAAATCACAATACAACTCGTGAGTCAGAGTAGTAATTCTCAAGTCTAGTTTTATATCAAACCTGAGGTATCTCCAATTATCTGATTTGGTTTAAAAAAAATTAAAAACCAAACTTTACAATGTTTTTGTTTCTGTTGTTTTTAAGTAACATGCAGGGAACATGTTAAAAAGGAAGCACCCACCTGTTTTCTTAAAAAGTTTAGTATTTTTGCAGGCTGAGAAATGATGTTGTCTTCAGTTGTCAAAATTGGTACATCTCCTATAATCAAAAACAGTTTACATACTAGGAAACGTTTCTATTTCCTCTGAAGAGATTCCGATCCCCTAAAAACTATACCAATTGCACATCTGGAGGGGGAAAATGAGTTAAGCTCATCTTAGCTTTTTGCAATTTCACAAAGCAGTTCTGGAGAACATTGTCATTTCTCGTAATTTCCATCGATCTGGCTTGTATTTTAAAGTATTACTCATAATGATCAACCTATAAGCAACATACAGCCAAGGTCATGGTAAGAAGAAACTAAAATCCCAAGGTACTCCATGGCTATATACCTCACAGCTTTAAATTCGGGGAGGGGGGGAGTCACTTAAAAAAAAGAGCAGAAAGGTGTATTAAATGTTTACACTGTACCTCTTGAACCTCTCCAGGTGTTATCTATGACTTTGACTTTCAAGGGTGCACCAGAAAATTTGGCGTAAGCCTGAAACAAAGTTTGCAATAAAACACTCAGACTGAGTACGTAGTGCAAATCTGCAGGGCAGCTTTACTTTACAGCCTGGTCCCCCGAAAGCAGAAATGCCTGACACGCGGGCTGTGTCCCTCTCCGGCTGTCTAGCCGAGGACCCGCGCGCCAGATACCCATCTTTCGGGGACTTTGTTTCCCCAAAGGTCTGGGGGATGCAGAGCGGGGCGTGCGCGCACCCAGCTTTGGCTTTTCATTCCACCGCCCAAAAAGCTCTGCAAGGCTGAGAAGACTCGGAGCCCAGCGGGAAAGCCTTGACTCTCCCGCCAGACCTCGGCGGGGTCACAGGCCAGGCTGTAACTCCAGGAGAAGGAACCCAGTGCGGTGTAGCGAGAAGCACCCCGGCCACTCTGGGCCCTGCAGCGCCGCAGGGAACCGCGGCGAGCGGCTGAGACCAGGCCAGCCAGCCTCGCGCCTCTGGCCCCGCCCATCTTTTCTGCGCCCTGGCCCGCGGGGCGGCCTCACCATCACCACCAGGGACTCGCTGTGCACCGATGGGAGCCCCCAGCCACCTCCCCAGCAACTGAGTTCCAAGGGGGCCGCCATCTTGCCGGGGCCGACCTTTGCTACACCGGAAGTACTTAACTGCCCAATTTCCGGCACGTTGAAACACGGGGCGGGGCGAGGGGGAGGGAAGAGTATCTTTGGACTGTGAAGAGATGCGGCAAGGATCAGTGGAGGGGTTAAAAGCCCACTTACCTTGGCTAATCGAATTTAATTTAAAAAAATAATAAAATAAGTAAAAAATAGAAGCCCACTTAGAATCAGCCTGGCCTAATCGTTAAGAGTCCTGGCCCTTAAGATACATCCTCCAGGTAGTCCTTAAATATTTATTGGATGCCTAGTGTCCTCCAAACCCTTGGAACGTTACTACCTTGGGCCTAAATTAGCCCATGTGTAAAATAGGCAGGATTATTGTGTTTGAAATTATGACACAGGGAGAAATAACTTGACATACAATAGGCACTCAATAATTGTTCAACCCCTTACCCCATATATTTGGCTTTTGCTTCTTTCCACTCTCAATCTTATGTCATCCTCATGTTCACTTGCTCCACTCTCCTTAAAGGTAACCCTATTATTGAAATTTGTCAAATGAATTCCACCTTTCTTCAGTCTGGAATATCTCCTTTCCCTTCCACTGCTCCCTCAAAAGTGAGCTTAACTGCCACCACCTCTGGGATGATTTTACAAAGTTAGGAACTTCAGGGTTCCTGCAGACCCTTGTACGCACTTAAATTGTAGCTTCTATTCCGTACAGACTTTTTGCCTTTCGCTGTACTGAAAACTCTCTGAAGACAGGACAGGGCTGGCTTTGTAGATGTGAAACCTGTGTAGTCACACAGGGCCCTGTGCATAGAAGGGCTCAGAATTGCCTTAATGTTCTGCTGCCATTGTCTTGAAATTCTTAACTTTTGAACAAGGGGGCTTCCCTTTTTTTTTTCTACTAGGCCCTACATATTATACAGCCAGCCAATCTGTGGGCATGAACCAAATGTTTTTGGACATCACACTGACAGTTTCTCAGAGAAACTGTTCTCAGAGAAACTGTCAAGGAGGGAAAATAGGCCTTCAAAATGCCACGATCTTATCATGCTTACAGGGTCCTGGAGTTAGGACTTGGGTGCTGGGTCCTTCTAGAACGTACAACAGTCTTTCTGGGATTTCTCTGAGTTCTTTCCTTAACTCTGCCGCACTGAGGTAGTTGGGTCCCCTTAAACAACTGTAAGCTCAAAAGAAACCTCTGCAAATTTTCATAAAATTACAATTCAACAAAGAATTGATAGGCATTCCCTAGGATTAGATGGTTTGTATAGCCATCTAAATTACAACATTAATCTGCCAAAGCTTTTTTTTCATGTTTCAAAGGCAAGAGTTCTCAGAAATGGGAAGGATAAAGTATATCAAAGGTGGGAATCCATTGATAATACTTTATAAATGAAAAATGCTTAATATATGTACCATTGAAGCCAAATATGAAAACATCCATTGAGCAACTACTGTATGCAAGACACTGTAAGGCTCTGGGAGGATATAGAGATAAATAAGCCCTGAACTCTATCCTCAGGAGTTTATAGTCTACCAAGGAAACATATAACTAAGTGTAACAAGTCAGATTATCATGGGTAAAGTTAGAGACATAAATAAAATACTATGGAAGCATAAATCAGGAATGATGCATCCTCTCTAGGATCAGCAGAGGCTGTCTGTTCAGTCTTCAGTATAAAGAAAGTAATTCAACTTTCAAATTCAAGAAATAGGACCTCCCTGTTTTGAGGGCTAAAATCCTAAGCCATAAAGCTCAGAGTCCATATACTGCAATCAGGCATTTAAAGTAATCATATACAGCTTGGGGCACCTGGGTGGCTCAGTCAGTTAAGCATCCGACTCTTGATTTTGGCTCAGGTCATGATCTCAGGGTGATGAGATTGAGTCCCACATCAAGCCCCACATGGGGCTCTGCGCTCAGCACAGTCTGCTTGTCCCTCTCCCTCTGCTTTCCTCCCTGCTCGCTCACTTTCTCTCAAATAAATAAAACCTTTAAAATAATTATACACAGAGAAAGTGGATTACCTGAGTCTTGTTTGCAGGGTGGAGGGGGGTGGTTATTTTTTGTGGACACATAATATAATTAGTCAGTTCAGCCTTCTCCCTTATTGCTGCTGTTAAATATGACAATTTCATTTGCATTAAAGAGAAATGAAATCTCTCCTCTTAGCATTGAATTGAGACAGAAAATAGGCTATTGCTTCTGATGAGAGAATCCTTAGACACAGGTTTATTTGTGTCTATTTAATAACAATCTTTTATTGGTGCAATTCCTCCTGAGAGTCTGTATTTGCTAGATTGAATTTTAAAATCCTAGCACAGCTGATTGCACAACCAGGCTGAATGTTGTTCCAGAGAACCACACAGAAAGTTGAAACCGTCAGAAATTATGCCTGGTATGGATAGTTGGCCCCTGTGCCTTTTTTCTGGCTGCTAAAGTGTGTTGTTCAGAGTTCATCAAAATCATAATTTCAGATTCCTACCAGGAAGCATATTATCTGCAAAACATTCACATATGTGTGGGATGACTTGAATCACAGCTTTATAATGAGTATTCCAGACAATATTTTCTCTTAAAAAGAAATATTATTTTTCAAGAGATGGACATCAAAATTGGCCTCATCTAGTGATAATCATGTGAACTCAGGGGACCTGACCTTGGCATCAATTTCTATCCCTCCTATGTTTCCTAACTTGAAAGCCATGGTGCAAGTTCTATTAGGATCTTTTTGTCTGGGTGATTAAGATATCTGTGAAATGCTACTGTCAACAAAGATGAAAGGTTTGTGACAAGTGATTGTGCGGTATGATAATGTGTAAGAAAGTTGAACTAAAGATGCTTGAATGTCCCTTTCAACTCTAAACTTCTATAATTTAGTTCCGTGTTCAGATATAAAATCCTTGGGGAGGAAAAGCAAACACTGAATAGAAGTCAGAAAAGGTGGTTTCTGAGTTTGCCTCTAATTAACCATGAGACCTTGAGCCAATCATTTTACCTTTATGTCTCAACTCATTCACTTATGAAGTGAGGGTTCTTTTAGCTCTGCAATACTATCATGCTATGTGTAATAAGCATTTAATAATAGTTAACATTCATGGAGCAATTTCTACATGTCAAAAACTGTCTTGGGACGCCTGGGTGGCTCAGTCGGTTAAGCATCTGCCTTCGGCTCAGGTCATGATCTCAGGGTCCTGGGATCAAGTCCCACATCGGGCTCCCTGCTCAGCGAGGAGCCTGCTTCTCCTTCTGCCTGCCACTCCCCCTGCTTGTGCTTCCTCTCTCTCTCCCTATTAAATAAACAAAATCTTAAAAAAAACACACAAAAAACTGTCTTATGTATCTGACATAACTCATTTGATCTTCATAATGACTCCATTAGGTAGGTACTGTTATGTTCCCCTGTTTTCAGGGAGGGAAATCAAGGCACAAAGATGTTAATTAACCTTCCCAAGCTCACCTAGCCAACAGATGATAGAAGCAGGATTTGAACCCAGGCCGTCTGGGCTTGTACTCTTAACCACTATGTCATACTGCTGGTAGCTTTCTAAGTAGTCCATTAAAAATCCTAGTTTCATTCAAAGTGAAGTTATCAATGCCATGATAGTACTATCATGACCTGTTCCAATAATATTTATTTAGTATTAAGGCATTAAATAAGTTCCTTAAGCAACTTCTGTCTGCCCAGCACACACTCCTGGGCTATCAGATAATAAAAACTTAGGTTCATTGTTCATGATTTCAGAGAGATAGTTGACAAGGCCTACATATTTGAGGTAACTAGAGGTAATTAGGGGTACCATCTTGTCAAGAAACCCCAAGTCTAATGTAGTTTTAGACAAAGGACCTTAATGTACTGCACTGTTTGGCAAAGGTCTAATGGAAGAGGTAGGACGTTAGCTGACCTTGCAGGAAGGCTGGGTGGGTACATTGGATTTAGATTGGCAAAGGGAAGGGATTCCACATGGGTTATGCTACATTAGTTAAGTCATAGAGATGGGAATGAATGTGGCAAAGAATCCTAAATAAATGGATGCTGAATTTGATAATAAGCTGGAGACTGATAAGGAAGACTGTTGATTGACCAACTTGAGAACCAGATTTGGTGATATTGGAAGGCATGGAGATACATAGTTTTGAGAAGGTAAAAAAGAAGAGTAGAAGTCTAAATACAATATCAACAGATGCACATAGACAGGAATGGGAGGTACATGGACACCATAGGAAGAAGGGTTTTACGAGCCCATCAATTGTACTAAATGAAACAAAATGTTGTGGAAAATGAAGTGAGGAGATGCTGGTGAATATTAGAAGAAAATCCCTGGCACCCTTGTACTGAGCATTTTTCATTTAATAGGTTGTTAGAAATCAAATTGCAAGGGATTGCTGAAGAACATGGTATTAGGAACAGGGACAAGTATAAGATCATGAGGCATGAGGCAGATAAAGAAAGGAAAGGAACGGGACAGGAGCAGAAAACTCAAGAAAAACATTTTGAAGGAGATGACAAGGTGTATCTACATATATATGAAGAAAAAAGTGGCTGCTAGTGAGCAAAGTCTGAAGATGCCACAGAGAAAAATGCCTAGTATCTTATTCCTAGGGTCCTCAGAATTACCCTAAGATTTGAGAGGCGGAGATCAGGAGAAGGGAAGTTGGCAGTGAAAATGAGAAAGGCTTTCTCTCTGACACTAAAGGAAGGTTCAAAGAGAGCATGGGGTGCTGAGTTAGCCCAAACCAGTTACCTTCAAATTTCTCTGTTACATTAGAAAACAAATCAAAAGAGTCTGAGAGAGAGATTGGGGCTTTAAACAGAAAGGAACTAATTTAGCAAATGTGCCGGGGAGTTAGTAAAAATTGAATGGAGGGGCACCTGGGTGGCTCAGTCGGTTAAGTGACCAACTCATGATTTCAGCTCAGATCATGATCTCAGTCTTGAGATAGAACCCTACATCTGCCTCTGTACTCAGCTCAGAGTTTACCTGGGATTGTTTCCATCTCCCTCTCCCTCTCCCTCCCCCTCTGTCCCTCCTCCCCCTCCCCCACTCATGCGCAAGCTGCATGCACAAGTATGCACATGCTCACTCTCTCTCTCAAATAAATAAATAAATAATCTTAAAAAAAGTCAATGGAAGCATTGCTGACAGTGACAAAGGTCAAATTTAAATTAGTATGATGGAGACAAATCAAATGAGAGCCATGGACAGGCTAATCATTAGGTACCCTTTCAGTTATTCTTTAAATATTTATTCAAACTTCTTTAAAATTGAAAAGAAGTTAGCTAGAGAACATAACTGGATCAATTTGAATTTTACCAGTTCCTTCTGTTAGAAGTCCTATGTGGAGACCTGGGTTCTAATACCACTTGAAGTTTGGTCCTGAGGATAACAGAGAAGAGGGAGAAAATTTTATGAATTGTAAGAAGATGGAACCTATAGCTTCAGCAGTGGGGTTCAGCCAGCTTTAAGTCTAACTAGGTTAGCACCGTTGTGTGGCTTCCTCCAATGGTACTTTGTTGTCCAGAAGTTTAAATAGGGGGCCAGCTTCATTTATTCATTTGGTATGGAAGCCATCAGGCAAGTGGTATATATTGAAAGGGATTCATTTTGTTCTTCCAGCATAGTAAGCCTGATGTCTGTGTTTTGTATGAAAAAGAATTAAATGAAACAAAAACAGTAATGTCACAGGAAAACTCCATTTTTAAAAGTTTTTTGATATTTAAAAAATTTATTCATCTGAGAGACAGAGAGCGAGAGAGAGCACAAGAAAGGGGAGGGCCGAAGGAGAGGGAGAAGCAGACTCTCCACTGAGCAGGGAGCCCAAGGCGGGGCTTGATCCAGGACACTGACATTATGACCTGAGCTGAAGGCACACGCTTAACCGAATGAACCACCCAGGCGCCTCTGGAAAATCCTATTTTAAAAGTGAAGATGGTAAAGGGTCCTAAAAGGAAATAAGGTCTTTATACTTCACTCAAAGTGATAAAGCATCATATACCAGGAGACCGTATATTGTAATACTGAGCAGCCACTAAGAAGAGTATACAAAGAGATATACTCAAAAACACTAAATAAGCCTAAATAGAAATCTAAGAAATGTTAAGACAAAAAACTGTGCACAAAAGTTCATCAGAGCTTTACTCATGATTGCCAAAAACTAGAAAAAAACCAAATGTCCTTCAAAAGGTAGATGGTTAAACAACTGGCTCATCCTTACTCAGCAATAAAAAAGAATGAACTATTGATACATACAACTTGAATGAATCCACAGGCAATTATGCTGAGTGAAAAAAAACCTTCAAAGTATTAAATAGGGTATGATTCCATTTATATAATATTCTTGAAATAACAAGAGATGAAAAACAGATTAGTGGTTACTAGAGGTTGGTTAGCAGTGGTTACCAGGGCTGAGGGTAATCAGGTGGGTGTGACCACAAGAGGATAGCTCAAAAGCCTTGTAGTGATGAAATGATTTTGTACTTTGATTGTGGTAGTGGTTATTCAAATCTGCATGTGATAAAATTACATAGAACTATATACACACAGGCACTTGCAAATGAGCACACGTGCAACTAGTGACATCTGAAAGGCTTCACGGATTATACCAATGTTAACTTCCTGAGTTTTATATTGTATTACAGTTATGCAAGATGTTACCATTGGGGAAAACAGTATGAAGAGTATACAGAAGCTCCCTGTACACTTGTCTTGGAATTTCCTATGGGTCTTTACTTATCTGAAAATAAAAAGTTTTTTTAAAGAATTATGATGTAATGGTGTGTGATGCAAAAAATTAGTACATAAACTATCCAGAACCCTCAACCAAATGGCAACTAAAAATGTGGACCATCTGCCTTCATGGACCTTTATATTTAGGACATTTTTTCATCAGCAGGGCCGTGCCATTTAAATGTTTTCCCAGAAGTGGTGTTGAGCTATGTTCAGCCGACCACATGGTTCTCCATAATCAATAATGATGAATAAGGATGGGCAGCTGGGATTAAGGAACTTTGCAGGACACAATCTCAGCACCAGATGTACTCCTCTGTAGCACTGGGATTGAGTCAACCTTGGAAATCATTGGAATTTCTACATGACCTTCAAATAATCCAGCAACCTCTATTTTGGCTAAAGATATATTTTAGAGTTTTTCTTTTTAAAGCAATGTATAAAATTGCATATATTCAATCCAATGGAGGAAATATAAAGTAATTTATATATGTATATAAAATTATATATGTACATATAAGTATACATACATTATGTATGTTATATAGTTATATTAAATATAACAATTACAATAATAAAATTATAGTTAATATGATTATATTATATATTTAATGTGATATTACACATAATCATATATATAATTTTATATGTATACAAATTCTTTTATGTTTCCTCCATTGAATTAGCCCAATTTACTAGGGGAAAAAAACATTAAATTCAAATGCCTAATTTTTATGGTAGTAATTAAAAAGTTGTAAAGTACCATCTTCATAAATATTTTAAATGAATGTATAAAATAATCTTCGTTATTTCCAGAACTTAAGTCACTCATGACATTGTTAAGTTTTTAGGGAGCTGCATTAACTTTTCCAGATTAATAGGTTACCCTTAATTGTGAAGGACAAACAAACCTACCTTACGAAATCTTGCCATGTGGATAAGTAGGGGTTCATTTGAGGGATTCTTTGCTTTATACATAAGTAGTTTTAAACAGCAAAGGCCACTAGCATTTAAAAAAAGTCCATGTATATAAATTCTATCTATACACAATCATATCAGTTGTGTAAAATGACACATATCTGGTCTGATACCCTACTTCATGGAATCTCCTCTTGAAATAACCATTAATTACATCAGTGTTTTAAATGTTATCTTTGTAGGCACTAAAAGGAATTAGTGCATATTCTGAGTGATGGAAGTGAATTAGAAAGAGGAAAAGACAGAGTACAACGCATTTGAAATGGCATCACAGGACAGTTTTACATGTGTGTATTGTCCACAGCTCTTGAACTCTTTTTGTTCCCCATATTCATCAAGGGGCTGGGTGACAACATTACAACCAAGCCAAAAGGTATATTGAGTAGGTATATCAAAGAATGGAATATATGTTGACTACTTGACAAAATGTCTCTATGTGAATAATTGTGAATTTTTCATAACTTTGTATTATTGTATCTACTCGCACCAAATGGTTGTGTACACATAAAGTTGCACTGATTTTCTGCTTCAAATGCAGGGCCTAAGTCTTATATCCCCCATGCCCAACAAGCACATCATAGATCATAGTTGATGGAGTTCCCTAAAAGGGGAGAGAGGGACACAAAACATGTTCAACTATTAAAAGAACAAATCTTTTAAAAGAGCAGACACTGTTTCTTTGGTTTCCAGTGTCTCAAACTTACTCATTGCATTTCATCACAACGTCCACCCCTTCTTTGTTTTTTGGTTTTTTTTTTTTAAGATTGATTGATTGTTTGATTGATTGATTGATTTTGTGGTGGGAGGAGAGTGGAAGAGGGAGGGAGAGTCCTAAGCAGACTTCGGGCTGAGTGTGGAGGCTGGTGTGGGGCTCAATGCAGGGCTTGATCTCACCACCCTGAAATCATGACCTGAACTGAAACCAGGAGTCACCAAGAGTCCAGGCACCCCAATATCCACCTCTTCTTGTAGTTCTGTCTTTCCATTGCATCTTCTCTCCACTTCTGGAAACTTCTTCCTTTTGCTGGCCCCTGTCTCTATAAAGCATATCCATCTGTCAGCTTCCCAATACTTCATGCCTTCTACTAATGCCATCACAGCCTTCCACTCTGCAGCTCTGCTTCCCTCATGAGAATGAGGCAGTAAGACTACTATGTGAATAAATACAGTTTTTGTGCCTTTCCCCCTCTTTGCTGGAGTAGATAATTAAGTGACCTTGAACTCTCATGCAAGACTAACTAAATACTGAAGACCAACAGGATAAAGGAAAGTGAGCAAGGCAAGTCCAGAGAGGAATCTCTTGGGTGTATTTTCCAGTGTAGAACAGTGACTCAACATGAATAACCAGGGTGGTGCTTCCAAGAACATGTATGTGTGCAGTAGTGGGTGAAGGAAGGGTTACAAGGCAGGAATTGCAGTAGAAGCTTCCTCAGGCAAAAGAAATATTCCCAGAGGATCTCCACTTTGAAGAAAAAATTCTCTTTTCTCTGATCTTTTTATGCGTAGATGTATTCATTATGTATATGGACTTGTTTTTAAAATAGTGTATTTTTAAACTCATTCTTCTTTAAAATAATCTGTATTTGCAGATATGGCCAACAGTTTATAAAAATTAGAAGAGATCAGTTGACTCTCAATTAAACTGCTCATCTGATCCATAAGTATCTTCCCTCTATTTGGATTCATAAGCCAAATGGTGTCTTCAAATTGGCAAATACAGTTGCAATTCTGTTGAACATATTTTTTCATGGAAAATGTTATGAGTACAAAAAAAAAACATCTTAGAGGTGACTGTCAATACATATTTTCCTTGCAAGTACTATATATTTGTTTCTGTATTTTAGAAATACCCTAGGAGAAGGTTGGGTAACAGAATTAGCAATAGCATTCTTAAATTTCTCCTCACAATAACCCTAGGCATAGAATTATACTTATTTTATAGATATATCCCTTTCAATCCAACAAACATTTATTGAGTCCACTAAATGCTGGCATAGGTAATACCAAGGTAAATAAGATGTGGTTCTTATCACTGAGTGGCTTACATCAGAGCAGATAAGCATATAATATACATTCTGTGCAGTTTGTGCTCACTGAGATAAATTCAGGATATTATGAGACTATAGGGGAAGGATAAGTCACCCATCTGCAGAGGCTTAGAGATGAAGCAGTCTCAGGCAGACACCCCTTGGAAGCAGATGGCCAGGAAGGAGTTCCCAGCAGAGATAACAACTCCAGTAAAGACATGGAGTAGAACCCACTGAATGGGAGAAGATACTTGCAAATGACATATCTGATAAAGGGTTAGTATCAAAAATATATAAAGAACTTATACAGCTCAACACCCAAAAAACCAACAATCCAAATAAAAGTGGGCAGAAGACACAAACAGACATTTCTCCAAAGAAGACAGAGATTGCCAACAGACACATGAAAAGATGTTCAACATCGCTCATCATCAGGGAAATGCAAATCAAAACTACAATGAGATATCACCTCACACCTGTCAGAATGGCTAAAATAAAAAACACAAGAAACAAGTGTTGGTGAGGATGTGGAGAAATAGGAACCCTCGTGCATTGTTGGTGGGAATGCAAACTGGTGCAGCCACTGTGGAAAATAGTATGGAGCTGCCTCAGAAACCTAAAAATCAAGCTGTCCTATGATCCAGTAATTACACTACTCGGTATTTATCCAAAGAATATGAAAACACTAATTCAAAGGGATATATACACCCCATTGTACATTGCAGCCTTATTTACAATAACCAAATTATGGAAGCAACCTAAGTATACATTGATAGATAAATGGATAAAGAAGATGTGAGATATACATATATCCATTGTAATGTTTTCTGTATCCACACACACACAGAAAACATTTCAATGGATATATTCAGCCATAAAAAAGAAAGAAATCTTGACATTTGCAACAACATGGGCAGAGCTAGAGCGTATAATGCTAAGCAAAATGTATCAGAGAAAGACAGATATCATATGATCTCACTCATTTGTGGAATTTAAGAAACAAAACAAACCAACAAAGGTAGAAAAAAAAGAGACAACCCGAAAAATGGACTCTTAACTATAGAGAATAAACAGAGGGTTATCAGAGAGGAGGTGAGGGGGGCTGGGTGAAAGAGGTGGTGGGGATTAAGAGCACTCTTATCACGATGAGCTCTGAATTATATATGGAATTGTTGAATCACTATATTGTACACCTGAAATGAACATAACACTGTATGCTAACTACACTTGAATTCAAATTAAAAAATAAAATAAAGTAAAAAGACATGGAGTAAGGAAATAGTATGTTGAGGCCTGAGAAATATGTATAAGTTAATTTTTCAGGAGGGTAAAGTGAGCAGTAGATAATGATGAGAAACAAGGCTATAGGCATAGTCAGAAGCTTATGTAGCCACACTAAGGAATTTGCACTTGGAGGCACCAAGGGTAAGTATCTCGTCCTGAAAAGTGATTACATGAGGATTTTTACCCAGTTCCATTTGTCTCCAAAGCCTGTGCTTTTTACACTATTAGATATTTACTCCACAGGCGTTCTTAAGGTTAACTATTTACCAAAGATGTAAATAAATCATATTGTAAGTAGAAAAAAAGTAACTTTGATTTGGAAAATACTTGAATAACATTATTTGGAAAATGCATGTTATAATCATACTTTCAATAGTCTTTGAACTTAGACATCTTACACTCTGCTATTTTATACCATGCCATGTACTCTATTTGTTTTTGTTAACTGTCATTACTATTAAAATAGCAAACTGATCAGCATCTAATACTAGGATAACAGTTGGTGGGTACTCCACAACAGGCACTCTGCTTTTTGAGCCTCCAGCTGCTGCCTTCAGTAGCTACCTGACATAGTTTGGATCTGAGACCAGACCTTCGCGTCAAGGGCATTTCTACCAAGGTACATCTGCTGGGCGTGATGGGAGCAGAGGTCCCTCCCAGTCCTGGCATAGGGGACTGACATCCCCTCAGTGGAGGTCAGGGGAAACCTAGTTGCTAAGGATGACTCTGCTGCCCCTAAACCATTAGCGTTTTCCAAAGAGGAACAGAGACCCAAGGACCATGCCCCCTGTCATATTTAACAGTTGTACCGCCTCAGGAAGTCTAGGAAGAACCCTCTCAGTGACCTCATGCTCCATCCTGATGTGAATGGTCTTCATCCATTTTCACCAAATCATTTAAATAGAGAGGGTACAGAGAAAGTCAGCTATAATCACTTGGTGCATAGCAGAGAGCAGAGAGAGCACATTTTATATTCAAGAATAAATTGTCCAAGCAGTAAATGTCATTCGGGTGAGTCCTGTAACGAGACAGGAGAGAAACCTCAGACAGTTGAGGAAACTCCAGGAGAGAAAAGAAAGCTCAAGAACTAGATGAAAGAGCATTAAGATTATACAGATGCAGAAAAAGATTTCTGAACAGAATTGCATCGATGGTGCTGAAAAGCTGAACCAGTACATACCCCTACCACAGAGGGTGCGTGGAGGAGCTTTTATTGCAACGGAAGTTCATGTGAAACACCTTGTTTCATCTTTCTCTTTAAAAGTTTTGATGAAATGCTCCAATTCTTATCATAAGAACAAAGAACGTAATTCTTTTCAGTAAGAACAAGTTTGTTGTTTTAAATGTCCATATTACAGTCTGTTGCAGATGCATGCATGTTAAGTATTGTGTTTAACTCCTGGGATGGAGAATGCAGGGTGGCTATTACCAGGAGAGGGATATGGAGGGGGCTTCAGTAATTTGCAATAATCAACTTAGCTGAGCAGTGGGACCGACAGTTTGTTGTATTATTCCTTATACCTCTGTCTGTGCCTGAAGCATTTTATATATGTTTAAAAAGTGAATTGGAGCTTCAGGCAATATTTAGAGAAAGGACAGAGGGAGCAAGAAAGAGATCAAAAGGGCAGGGGATGAGACGAAGAGAAGAAATAAGGAAGAGATAGAAAAAGACAAGAAGGGATGGTTTTTGAACCTACAAGAGCTTTTTGACTCCATGCTGTCTGCTAGTGGTTTGCTCTATTAACTACTGCCCTGATAGAGTAAGCTCTCTAACCGTTTCCCATCCCACATGGGGCTCAAGCCGCTGCCCTTGGCATTCTGATTGCGACAACCCAGACACAAAAGCAGTTCTTCCAAAGGCAAAAAGAGAGAGAGAGAAAAAAAGGACAGCAGATGCAGCTCCTTCGAGAAGAAAAGAAAAAACAATGAACACATATGTATAAATGAGCCTAAAGCCACTCTAACTACTCCCCTTTGGGGACAGAAGCAGATGCCTCAGCCAAGTTCAAAATGAAATCCCATATCCCTCCAGACCCTTTCTTTGCCTTTACTGTGTAATTTACATGCAAGTTGTCTGCATAGTTAATCTTCTCCTGTAGCATATGGTATTTATCATCAGAAACAGATTTGAGGGGAGATTCTGGAGAAGCTCTTCATCTATTGTGGGTTTTATACATTTCTCTGCAAGTCTATTTCTTTAAGAGTTGAGAGTGCAGCTGAGTACAGGGAAATATGTAATAGGAAATAGGGGACACATTACTAGAGAGGTGAAGATAAAGGGAACTAAATTTTACAGCTAAAAGACTTTGAAAATCTTCCAGTTCAGCTCCCTGATTTTCAGCATATGGCAGGTAGCTTTCACAAGGAACACTAGCCACAGTGGCTGAGCTAGAACTAGAAGCTAGGTTTTCTGAAGTGTCGTTCAGGGCTGACTTAAGGTTTGATTTTTTTTCCCCCCAAATGGAGAAAATGGAAAGGTTTTATTAGATTATCCATTTTAAAGTGACAACTAAGATGTGTAAATGATATTGTTCAAATTCATTACATGGGATCAGCACTGCCTTCAACTGGCCTGGGGGAGTCAGGACTCTGCCTTCTGTGCAGGTGCTTCCAAATGTTTGTGATGGAAAATAATCTCTCAGTGTTCATTCTCCAGGGGTGAATCTGAGATCCTGCCAGATACATCATGCAGGCTAGATCTCTGCAGGACATTGGGTTGGACCCTTCTTCCTTCTCACCTATGAGAGCCTTCCCTTCTCTGTGGGCTGTAGATTTGATTTAGAAATTCAGAAAAATCTAGAAATAAACAAATAGATGAACGTTTAGAGAAGCATTTGCGCATTAGGGCAAAACTTCAACTTTTAGCATTCTGTAACTGTGGGAAATGAAAAAATAAAAAAAGGTAAGAACCAATTTAAAATTAGAATAATGATTAGAGCACAGAAATGACAGTAATTAGACAAAGTTCATGTGGGACAGTAGCACTCGATATATTTTGGAATAAGGTAGGTTTTCCTTGTTCTTTTTCTTAGCTCCTTTTGCATACATTTATTTTAGAAAATCCACAAAGTATTGTAAATGTCTTCACTTTTACTGTCATATTCTTCAGCTTCCCCACTATTGGCAAAAGTAATGGATTAAGATTTCTCGAAGTTTAGCAGCTTAGAGTTCCATGTGTAATAAAAATAAGTATAGTTAAAAGTTAATTAGTAAATTTGCAGTTATCTCAATTAACTATTGTTTAAAATTTAATTTACCAGACATGACAATTTTGTGATTAAATGAAGTCATTCCTAATATATTTTAATGTACCTAAATCACAAAGTACCTTAAACTTGGTATAGAGAGAGCCTGGCCTAGAGGGATGAACACTAGATGTGAATTCTAGCGAGTTGGAGTTGGCCACATGTTGGCCCGAGCAGTTCACCTTACTTCTCTGAGTTCTAGAGTCCTGATTTGTGTAGAGGGTGCACTGGTCATCCTTCTACTTGGCTGGGGGAGTGTCGTAAGAATCCAGAGAGACAGTGCATGTTAGAGATGTTTATAACCTGGAACAAGGGCACAAGTATATGTTGTGTTTGCGGCATTGTTCTAAAGTAAAGGGTTTTATATATGTTTTGGTTTTCCTGGAAAGCAACGGTTTTCAGAGAAGGAATTGGGGCAATTTTTTTCTCCTCATAGCTATAAAATATCACTTCCGCAAGTTGGTCAGTCCCTCTGCTCTAGTTAGTTTTGGAACAAGACCTCTTCCCTCAAAGTGGCTCTTGCCACTCCTGGTCATATTGGACG
This sequence comes from Eumetopias jubatus, assembly GCF_037043125.1. NCBI lineage: Eukaryota > Metazoa > Chordata > Mammalia > Carnivora > Otariidae > Eumetopias > Eumetopias jubatus. Next base: position 60,536,325 of record NW_028274811.1, read on the forward strand.
CTGCTCCCCTCACTGGACCTGCTGGCAGAGCCCCCAGGAGTGCAAAAGTCTGAAGTGGGAATGGCCAAGGAAGGAGTTTCACTATTGTCACAAGAGCTGGCTTAGAATAAAAGAGGCAGGCCAATCATTCATTCAGTAAACATTTAGTGGGCACCAACTATGTGCCAGGTACTCTTCAGCATGCTTGGGGTGCATAAATAATTAAAATGGACAAAAATTCCTTCTCCCGTGGTGCTTACATTCCTGAATATGAGTCCAAAGACATCAAAGTCCCAGAAGGATCAGATAGGAGGGCGAGTGGCTGATGCCCCGTGCCCAGGAGATGTTCATCCTCTTTCATAACTTCATAGCCCGTAAACATACACAGACCCAGACTTTACCATAATGTGACTGGATACCAACAGGGAGTAATTAAGCTTATTTTTTCTTATGAATTTCCCAAGCATTATAAAATAACATGGTTAAAAAGGACTAAATTAATTTAATGCTAGTAATTTTTTTAAACTTTCCAGTATTTAGCGTCAGTTCTTACTTGTCCCAGCCATGCCCACTGGTAGGTTTGTGGACATTGAAAGGACAGTGTTCATGCTGCTCTGAGTCAACAAAAGCAGAGCTGAGTGCAGGGGCATCCTGCACTTCCTGAAATTAGTTTGTACCATGAAGCCAGGTGGCTAGTGTTCAAGGTCAGCCCCCCCAAGAATCAGGCATCCCTCCTCCGTCCACTATGTGTGCCCTATCTGTAGGACACACGTGTTACCCAGATCCTGGTTCTCAGTCTGATTCTACCTCAAGACTGGAATCCTGTCAATTGACATAGCTCTTGGGGTCCATTTGCTTCAGGGTCCCAACTTGTCTATGAATCAAACTGAAGCCCAAGAATTGGTGAGAGGCCCAGAGTGAGCCCACTAGCAGAACCTCATCCAGAATGCAGGTCTTCTGATACCAGGCCTGGGCCCATACACGTATCACATATTTAATGAAAGACAAATATTATTGTTTCGGGTCTTACTGTCACTTTTCTTCCGGTGATGTGGATGGTATGTTGAGTCTGAGATTAACACTATCAATTATTCATATTCTTTTCAAATCATAACTACTTCATTTTATTTTGAGAGTGAAGAGGGCCATAGATGCCCCCGCAAGAAAAGAAAATGTAAGACCCTGATTTGTATATTTGGGGTAAGATCTTATTACAAACTGAACCCAGGTCCAAAATACATGTGGACCATCCTAGCAGAGCTTAGTAGTATTAAAATGTTTATTATCACATCACAACTATGCTAACAAAAATCAGATTGGTATAAACTTCAGAGAAGAAAATAAAGATACACACACTCAAGCTGTGTTCAGAGTAATATAGTCTTTGTGAAAGATAATTAGCTTGTTTATGTACTATATTAAAAAATTATTTTAAAGACCAGTGAGCATCTTCTAACTAAAATCAATGATTTAAGTTAAGACATAAAAATGGTTCTCCCAGTGAAAAACTAAGGCAAATGTTTCCATCTAAGGTAAGGTTGCCAGGCAAAATACAAGATGCCCAGTTAAATTTGAATTTCATGTGAATAACAAATAATTTTTATATTAGTAAAAACTTTAACTCAGCTTCCTGTATTTTTATTTGATAAATATGGAAACCATAATCTGAAGGGCAAATTTTGTTTCCAAACACTGTTCCTGTATAAAACCAAAGGATATGATGGCAAATTAATTTGGAAAGTAATTAAATACAATTTCAAATCTTACTGAAGGCAGGGTTTCCCAACATTGGCACTACTGACATTTTAGACTGGATAATTCTTTGTCATAGGGGCTGTCCTGTGCATTGTAGGATGGTTAGCAGCATCCCTGGCCTCTATCCACTGGGTGCCAATAACATCCCCTAGTTGCAACAACTAGAAATGTTTCCAGACATTGCTAAATGTTCCCTGGGACACAAAATTGTCTCTGAGGGAAGAAGCTTATTTATAAGTAAGTATGGTGTGTGTGTTTTCTGGTAGAAAACTAGCCTGTCCTGGTGGTTTTTGTTTTTTTAAGATTTTATTTATTTATTTGAGAGAGTGAGAGTGAGAGAGAGAGAGAGCATGAAGGGGGGAGGGTCAGAGGGAGAAGCAGACTCCCTGCTGAACAGGGAGCCCGAGGGGGGAAGCCTGGGACTCCAGGATCATGACCTGAGCTGAAGGCAGTCACTTAACCAACTGAGCCACACAGGCGCCCTCCTGTCCTGGTCTTGAAGAAAGAAGGGGAAAGCCATATTTTATACAGTTTTCATTTTAAAGCACCTTGGGAGACACACCAATGGAGAACTGATGGAAAGTGGTTGAGGAGTTGGTAGACATGGGATTGTTTTGCAATCTGAGGCTCTGTGAGAGAAGCTTCGATTTCCTCTTTGAGAGAGAAGGGCAGGAGAAAGGACTTATGAGAAGGCTCAGTTTCCCAACATAGCCTTCATCCAGGCTCTGAAAGAACAGTTAGTCCTGAGTTTCCGATTCTGGAAAAGGAGTGTTGTATTTGGATAGCAATAATTGAAATTCCAACCTAGACCACCTAGCTGAATAATCTTGTGTGCGTCCAAAAAAAACCAAATTGCTGAGAGATTGTTGAGAACCAGAGTGGGGAAAACTGTTTACTGTTTGATCTCTGGAAAACAATTTGAGAGGAAACTTTGCTATGGTGTCGTTACTTCTGTTTTCCCCTAGAAAACATATGAATTTAGTTTGCTGTCTAAATCAAGAAAGTAATGTGGTACACATATTACAGAGAATTTTTTAAAGAATTAACCTCTCGAGCCTTTGTGGCTCTAATTACTGTTCTTTGGTCGTACATAGGGAGTCACTAATCATTCCTTCCTCCAGAGAATTTTCAGCATAATCCTATTTTCCACTCAAGTTCTACAGGATTGCCAGATTGGAGTGAAAAATCAAATCAACTTCCAGTGGAGAGAGACTCAGAGAACAGTGGTTCAAACAAAATTCCAAAGAGAATACATGAACTTCTTATTCTGCCTTTATTAATTTGAAATCTACAATTTCGTATTTTGTGAGGATAGTGCAAAAGATGTCTTTTGATGGAGTCATTCTAACTAAATTTAGGGGACAAATATCCCTATTACTGTTCTTTTTTTAAAATTCAATTAGCCAACATATAGTACATCATTAGTTTTTGGTATAATGTTCAATGATTCATTAGTTGCGTATAACACCCTGTGCTTATCACATCATGTGCCCTCCTTAATGCCCATCACCCAGTTATCCCATCTCCCCCACCCACCTCCCCTTCCGCAACCCTCAGTTTGTTTCCTGGAGTCAAGAGTCTCATATGGTTTGTCTTCCTCTCTGATTTCTTCCCCTTCAGTTTTCTCTCTATTGTCCCCTATTGTCCTCTGCAGTATTCCTTATGTTCCACATAGGAGTGAAACCATATGATAATTGTCTTTCTCTGATTGACTTATTTCACTTAGCATGATACCCTCCAGTTCCATCCATGTCACTGTAAGTGGTAGATATTCACCTTTTCTGATGACTGAGTAATATTCTATTGTATATATGAATCACATCTTCTTTGTCCATTCATCTGTTGAAGGACATCTGGGTTCTTTCCACAGTTTGGCTATTATGAACATAACTCCCAAGAACATTGGGGTGCAGGTACCCTTTCTTTTCACTACATCTGTATCAATGTTCTTTTTTTAAAAAGTTGTGTCAAAGCAATTCTGCTCTAAGTGTGAAGCCCCTCAGTTCTGGTCTACAGATCTTTCTTTAGAAAAACAACATACACAATGTCTGAAGATGCAGCAAAGACCCATTGCCCTTAAGATAAAGTCTTGAATCCTTCCTGCGGTCTACAAGGTCGTAAATTATCTGACTGGAGTTGATCACATTTTCTCCAGCTCCTAAGGTATAGGCTAAGCTGCTCTAATATAGAGACCCCAAAGTAGAGTGGCTCAAATAAGAATAAAGTTAATTATTTTCTCACATAACAGATTAGAATTATGCAGGTGTTCAGTGGCCCAGGGTTCATGGGAATCTTGATCCATGAGGTGATCCAGTGCTCAGAGACTCTTTATCTTGTTGCTCCTCCACCTTCTAAGGCATTCCCCTCATCCATATGCTCAAAGCTCACTCACCGGCACTCTCTCTGTGCTCCAGCCATAGAGGGATGGGCAGAGTGGCGGGCAAAAAACTCTCTTTTAAAGATGTGTTGCAGGTTGGTTTCCTAGGCAACGGATTCTGAGATGGGGATCAGCATGCAGGAGGTTGGTTAGGGAGTGCTCCTTAGATCAACAGCTGTAGGAGGAGAGGAAGGAAGCAGAATTGAGAAAAGAGAAATTAGGCTGCAGGATAGTCATGACAAAGCTTCAGCCAACCTTCTAGAGAGTCCTGAAGCTGAGATGGCCCTTCAGAGGTGGGATGGAAAGTTGGGCCTTTATATCCCTTGACCAGTTATCAGCTGTGAACTGCTTCAGGCATGGGACATGACCTTGGATGGGATGGCTCTTTTCAGCTGAGGCAATTCCTAAAGAGGGCTGTCATCCAACAACCATCTGGATGGCTACATGGCAGTGCAGCCCAGCAGCCAGGACACGACGTGACCTGGAAGTTGCACAAATCCCTTCTACTTACAGCTTCTTATCTAGAATGTCTAGAATGGCCACCGGAGTTGCAAAAGAGACTAGGAAATATAGCCTTTGGCTAAGAGGCCATGTGCCTAGCTATGACTAAAAGGAAGAACGGAAGAATGGATATTGGGGAACAATCACAAGAGGGAAGGAAATCATTGCTTGAGTTTATTCTGCTTATTGACTACTTTAGATCAAAAATTATTTCATTGAGGAAGCTACCTGCAAAGTACAGAGGCAGAAAGAGAGCTAAAAATGGGGCAAGAAAAACAGAGGTTGCTTATACCCAGTGATGTCCTTTGAATAGTGATGACTACACATACCTTAGCTAGATTTTGGAATGAGCTAGAGACTGATTCCCCAGAGCTCTGCAGGAAGAAGTTCCTGGAGGTTCAATTCCAATCTACTTCTCCAAACCCCAAGCTACAAGGAAAACCAAATAAAGCAGTATCTCCATGAAGGGCCCTACTTTGGGCTCTATCTATAGCCAACTATGGGACTAGATGCTTTTCTAAGACCTGCTATATATCAGAACAAGTCACTTAATGTAGAGGAAAAAGTACATTGAAATATGATTCTGATTCTATAAAGAATATAGTAATTGTTCTGACCCAAATCAGGCACAAATCAGATTGCACTAATATAAATTTACCATTTTCTGCTAAAGGTACTTGGATTTTCAACATAATGGTGTGGAAAGGAAGGAGACTAAGAAAATCTTAAGCGCCTGTCACCCCCTCTTTCTGAACAAAGCAGCCACACTGCTTCCTGTCCCTGAGGGGACCAGGGATTGGAATCTAAAATTAAAGCCACCACTATAGTCTGAACATAGGGAGATCAGCAACCTCTAAAGAAGTCTGGTAATGAACTCTTACCAATAACAGAACTGTATTAGCTAGCATGGGACTAACCAAACAAGTGACCCTCTTGTGCAGTTGGAACAAGACAGAGGCGGAGCCAGTATGCGGTCACAGGAAAATCATAGTGAAACTATAGAGACCAAAACAGAGGGAGTATGGGGTACCATAAGTCTGACTTCAAAATGGCCGATGGACTCCTAGAGGTATTCCTCTCTCCTCTCCCCTCTGCTCTGATTCCCATCCTCTCCCACACACCCGGGGCTGGAATTCAGGGCACTTCTTAGCTGCATACAGGCAGGTCCATAGGGATCCTCAAAATGGACCACATTTCTTCCCTCCCCCACCAAAAAAATGTTTCATTTCTTGACTCCAGAGGAGTTTTGCCAGGATTCTGCATACTGATATTTTAAGAATAAAGTGATGTTGCCATGAAGGGACTACTTTGAGCCCCATCGATGTCCATCTCTGGGATTTAGCCATAGCCAAGTACATGTGGTAGGAGGTAGTGATGGCTGGCCCTAAATGTATTTGTACCAGGCAGTATAGGATAAAGATTAAGAAAGCAGTCTCCAGAATTCCGCAGATCTGGGTTTAAACTTTAGCTTTGCCACGTATTAGCTATGTGGCCTTGGGAAAGTCATGTATCCTCTTTAAGCCTCCATCTCCTCATTTGTAAAATAAGGACATAAGGATAGTATCTGCTTCACGGGGCCATTCTAAGAATTAAGTGGGGCAAAATTAGCTCTTGGCACAGGGTCTAGAATGTAGTAAGCACTCACAAAATGACAGCTGTAATAGTAGCTACCCCATAAATAAGACTCCTTGGCAGAAATTTACTAAAAGGTAAGAAAAAAGTCAATTCGACCCAGTTAAAAAAAAAAAAAACAAAAAACTCAAAAGGAGAGAATCTGAATACAGTTTGGTGGGGCCCAGCTCTTAGCTCCATTTCCTGACCTACCTCCCCAGCCATTCATCATCAAATTCCATGTGGAGGTAGGATTATAAGTAAGTTATGAAAAGAGCTATTTCATTAAAAACTCATTAAGGCTTTGGGGTACAAGGCAGTGTTGCTTCAGCACCACCACCAATTCCTACAATATATATATGTTCCACCTGACTGGGGGAGAGGTAATCCCTCACCCTTCCCTTCAATACGCTGCCAGCTTTGGAATCTCACAGGATCCAAAGCATCAGAGGTGATACCCAGCAAAGATGACAGGTTTTTCCAGCAGACATGACTGTGGTCCCCAAGCTGATATGATGACAGTACCTAGTAGGCATCAATATGGTTCCCAACAGATGTAACAATGATCTCCAACAGACATGACAATGGTTCCTAGCAGACATGGTGGTATCTCTGAAAGAAGCATAAATGGTGCTCTGTGGATGCAGCAGGACCCTGGGAAGCCACAACAGTGTGAGACTGGTTGAGACCGAGTGGTGCTGGGGACGAAGGCTGTGGTATTGGCCAGTGGTTGGGGGAAGAGAGGAAGAAAATGGCTGACACCAGGGAGTAGTTGCTGGTATTCACTCAGAAACATATGCAGGTATAGCCCAAGGCATAGAAATGTGGGTATGAGGCAAGTGGAGAAGAGACTCTGAGGTGAGCTGGAGTGAAGAAGATAGGCAAGGAGGTATGGCGTATGCTTCTATTATCTGGGATCCCTGTAAGAGCCAAATGAAAAGCTTTGTTTACAGCACCGTATTTCAGTGAGGAAGTGGAATGAGCACTGCACCAGGAGCCCCCAACACTAGGTTTTCATCCCAGCCTGCCACTGACTCTCTGGAGAAGCACCTTCACCTGTTTGAACCTCAGCTTACCCATGTACAGAAAGGAGGGAAGAAAGTCATACTCAGTAACAGAGACCCTTTCTGTAATGGTTTTATTTCATCACTAACAGATTCAGACAAAGCCAAGGTCCCTCTAACATTCTTTTCCAGTTGAAATATGTAACTCCCAAGAATTTGGAAATGTCACCATTCTGGTAAGTAATCTTTTCATGGAAATAGTCCATCCTTTAAAATAATTAACATTCAGTATTCAACCTTAGAACATTATCCAAATTTAGATGAGAAAAGATGAAACAAGGAAAAAGGTGTTACTCTATCATATGTTTTCTTTTGGGCCTTCAAATACTCAATTAGGGGATGGGGAAAGTTTTAGTTTCTTTAGCTCCAGGTTGGTGGCCCCAAAAGCTAAGTAGGAGTTGACTATGTCAGGTATGGACTTCCCTGAGGTGATTCAGGTATCTAGGCCACTTCCTTGCCACCAAGGCAAATGATGCCCTTCTGGGGCTGGCATGCTTGGTCACAAGTAAGAAAACTCCTATAGAGGCCTACAAGTCCCTGGGGAGGTAGGGGGCACATTCTAAAGGCCTAAAGCTGGACTCACTTGGGAGTTGGGGGGTAGGCAACCCGTACCTCTATGAGATGTACCAGGAAAGGTGAACTCATGTTCTGGAGCTTATCCCTATGCCTTCAGGCACATATCTCCCTCTGATAAGGAACCTCTGCTAATCGTGCATTTCGTTGTAACAACTCTAACCTCATCATTAGTAAAATGATTGCTGATTGTGGACATTCGTGGAGAAGGTCCCTGGGGAGGACAGGTGTCCCAGGGAAGACTGGAAGACTGGCTCCCAAGAGGAGTGTTCCTTTCCATGGTGAAACTGCCAGAGCCCAGCGTCCAGGACTCAGTCTTAGACATATAGAAACTCTTCTCTTGTCAGTGTGTGAGGGAGGCTGGAGAATAATCAGCAGATGGCCAGTATTGCCATTAAAAGTCAAGGTGTCTTTTAGGAGGTTGACATTCACATCAGCCTGGCAAGTACATCCTTAGACAAACTGCAAGGAAGCCAATTTAACAGCAACTTGCCTGGCAAGCAGCAAAGGTGCTGCTGAATGGGGTCAACCTGTAATTAACCTGATGCGTCCATTTCCACCGTGTGGCCTGCCTGCTTCTTGGACCAGAAGGATTGTGTTTGGGGCCAGGACAACCCTTCCATGGACAGCACTCACATGTCCACTGCCAACCTTTTCTCACTGACTCTTCCCATGCCACCCATTTCCAAACTGCAATGTCTGACCGATTCCCTTTCTGACTGACACAGTCTTTCCTTAAATGTGTTAAAATCTTTCATCAGGACAGGTCACATTCCAAGATATGGCTGTACACTGGGTTGACCCATTACACATGCTCAGCTGGCAAAGGCTATTTCCTTTCAGAGCCTAATTCCTGGGGTCACCCCATTGTTGCCCTCCTCCCATATAACACCTATACTGTAGTTTTAAAATGTCATTTTGTTTTATTTCATTTCACTTTTATTTTCTGTTCTTTTGAATGTCTCCACTGATTTTTTGAGTGGGATTACTCTGAGAAAGGATGTTATTTTTAGCATAAATTGAATCAAGTGAGATGAAATCTTGTAACAAATTCCACTGCCTTAATCAACTTCATTATATCAAGGGAGGGCAGGGTTTTTTTTACAATTTCTCTTTGAGAGATAAAACTATGTTCAAATAGTGAAATGAAGATACATATATTATCACATTTAGAATTACTATTAGCTCTAAAAGTTGGTCAGTAAAATCCTGGCAATGTGAGGTAATAAGTTTTTATTTCTCTTTTTCATAAGATTTTACTTGTCTTGTTAGTGTTTTGTAACCACTAGCAGCTACTAAAAACCCCAAGCCTAGATATACTGCTTGTGATTCCAACCTTAGATGAACAGATCCAAACAGGTAGATTAATCCATACCTCACTCCCAGTAACAAAGAACACTAAAGAGCAGGCGACATAGTTGCTGCTTTCCAGATTTCAAGATTCTATTTGCTTTAGCCATTTGATTTTTATTTATTGATCCACTCACTTGTATATCTTTTTATTCCTACTTGATTTGTTCCACAAAGCACCTAGGACAGATGACAAGAACACAAGATGGAAGTTAGGATCGGGAAAAATAAAAATCAATGTGAGATCAAGTGAGAGGGAGGAGTTACAAGATATATAGGATAATAGTAGTTCCTGCATAATTATTAAAATGGAGGTCAGTGTTTGGGCCGGGCTTCCTGGTGGCAAAAGGAAAAATGAGAATATAATAGATGAAATTACCTATTACCCATAAAGAAAATCTCCCAAAATAAACAAAGCACTTTTTTTGGCATTTAAAGCTGAAAGAAATTTCTTACTTACATCTTTTATTTTTTAAGATTTATTTATTTATTTATTTACTGAGAGAGGGAACACAAGCAGGGGGAGTGGGAGAGGGAGAAGCAGGCTTCCTGCCGAGCAGGGAGCCCGATGCGGGGCTCGATGCGGGGCTCGATCCCAGGACCCTGGGATCATGACCTGAGCCAAAGGCAGATGCTTAACGACTGAGCCACCCAGGCTCCCCCACATCTTTAAATAAGAAAAACTCAGTGAGGGGCGCCTGGGTGGCTCAGTCGTTAAGCATCCGTCTTTCGCTCAGGTCATGATCTCAGGGTCCTGGGATCAAGCCCCCCTTCAGGCTCCTTGCTTAGTGGGGAGCCTGTTTTTCCCTCTCCCTCTGTCTGCTGCTCCCCTGCTTGTGCTCTCTCTCTCTCTCTCTGTTAAATAAACAAATAAAAATCTTTTTAAAAAAAGGAAGAAAACCACAGTGATATGGATGACACCATCCCACAATATAGTTTGGTAATACACAAACCAAAAGAATTCTGTGTTTTTTGAGGGTTCTTTCTCCTTGTTCATTTTCTTCCTTTTACTAGAGCAATACATCCTCTGTCTATTCTTCCAGATGTTAGCATACATGTTTTAATATTTAATAACATCTAAGCTTAATCAGTATTTTTACCTGCTCCTGAGAAGTACAAGGACATTATAAGACTATCAAATTACTTCCCTCCCAACTTTATAGTTTACAGTAGTTTAGTTCTATCTTGCTTTGTAATTCTACAAATTAAACATCATTGTTGTTGTTTTATAAGACCAATGTTTATATTTATTTATTTATGAATGTCTTTACTCGCCATTTCTTCTTGCTTTTTAGACTTTCAATTTGAGTTCATTTTCTCTGAGTCTGAAGTATATCCTTTAGAATTTCATTTTGTGAGGATTTATACTGTTTTATTTGTCTTAAAATGTCTTTATTTTGCCCTCATTCTTAAAAGACCTTTTCATTAATTGTAGAGTTTGGGATTGATAATTCTCTTTTCTCAGCACATTAAAGATAATATTCCTAATCTACTGGCTTCCAGAAAGGCTGTTGAAAACAGTGCTGTAATTTTAATTTCTGTTCACTTGAGGTGATTTGTCTTTTATCTTTGGCTGCTCTTAAGATCCTCTCTTTGACCTCGGTGTTCTGAACTTTTGCTACCATGTGCCTAGGAATGATTTTTTGTTTCTTTATCCTGTTTGGGATTTGCTGGGATTCTGTGGTTTAGAGTCTTTCAACAATTCTGAAAAACTCTCAGCCATTATCTCTTTAAATACTCACTTTTTCATTCTTTCTAATGTCTCCATCTAGAACTTCAATTAGATATATGGACTTTCTCACTCTATCCTTCTTTACTTGTAATTTCTCATATTTCTTTTTAATCTTGTTTCTCTATGCTATATTCTGTATATTTTCTGTAGCTTTATCTTCTGCTTCACTAATTATCTCTTAATTTTGTGCAATCCATTACTTGATTCATACATTGTTTTTAACTTCAATTACATTTTTCATTTCTAGGTCTATTTCAAATACACTTGATTTTTTATTTAATGCTTTTTGTTTCTGTGTTCCTTGTTCTTACTTTCAGGCTTCTCTTTTATTTCTTGAAGCATATTAAATGTACTATTTGTAGAGTTTGAAAGTCTGTGAAAGTGTAATTCTGTTCTCTGTTGTTTCTATTGGTTCTCACTTATGATCTTTGTTTCTTTGAGTGTTTTGTAATTTTCTTTTTATTGTGGGCTTACATACTTTGGAACATTATCCGTAGGAATTTTTTGAGAACTGGGTTAAAGTTCCTGTCCCCCAGAGAAGATTTCCTGTGACTTTAGTTGCCTGGAAGACACAACCAGTTCTCTATTTGAGTTTTTCACACTGTATAGAAGCATGAACTTGGGACTACAGAACAAGGAACAACATCAACTATGACGCATTCCTGGTGAAAATATTTCACCTGAATCTAGTCATGAGAAAAAAATTGGTCAAACCCAGAAAAAAATTGGTCAAACAGAATATAACTGTTGGCCCAAATTTTTTTAAAAAGTCATTGTCACACATGCAAAAAGAAAAGGCAGGATACTCTTCTTAATTAAAGAGAAAGAAAACGAAAGAAACAGAACAATCAAATGCAATGAGTTCACTTTAATCGCTTGTTATTCTTTTTTAAGTCATAAAACGTATTTGGGAGACAATATTAGAATAGAAAGTATATATTAAATGTAGTATGGAATTATCAGTACTTCTCTGAGGTGAGATAATGATACGATGATTATATAAGAGAATATCCTTGTTCTAGGAGATGCCTGTTCAAGTATTTAAGGGTAAAGTGTCCTGTGCTTGTAACTTCATTTCAGTTGGTTCAAACAAAAACCCCAGACTGTTATCTACACACACACACACACACACACACACACACACACACACACACACAGAGATAAGTATAGGAAGAGAAATTGGTGATTCTAGGAGAACTATTCATTGTGCTTTTCTCTTGACTTTTTTGTAGGTTTTTAAACATTCAAACTTTTAAATTTTGTGGGAAAAGGCAAAAACAATAAATCACATGAAGGATAACTACAGCTACAAATTTTCAGGAGGAAGATTTTCTCTCCTCCACAAGAGCCAAGATGAAGACAGGCAAGTCTCCTTGTTCTCCCCTTCTGAACAGAGGGTTTATTTCTAATCTTCCCTTATACGGAGGTGTAACCCCTTGAGGTCTCAGCTTTATATGGAAGAGGGGGTCCTGTATTAGACTCTTCACCTAGAAAAGCCTTAGGCTTTTTTAAATCCCTTCAACCTAGGAAGCTGATAAAACAGAAGTTCAATATCCCAGGGTTTATCAGATGCTCTCAGGGTAAAAGCTGACTTTCCTGCTCATCCACCTCCCAGGATTCATGCTTTAACTTTATATTTGTCTTCTATGGATTTCTTGCTTTCTTGCAGCTGAGTAATTCATCTAATTTGTAAAATATTTTCCACCCCAGGGATGCCTGGGTGGCTCAGTCAGTTAAACATCTGCCTTGGGCTCAGGTCATGATCCCAGGGTCCTGGGACTGAGTTCCCCATTGGGTTCCTTGCTCAGTGGGAGCCTGCTTCTCCCTCTGCCTGCCACACCCCCTGCTTGTGCTCTCTCTCTCTCTGACAAACAAATAAGTAGAGTCTTTTAAAAAAATATTTTCCACCCAAATTTTTAATTGTTTTTACTAGGAGAATCATTTAGGGCATCTTGTAGTATTGTACTAGTAGAAACAGAATTCTTCATGCAACAATATTTTTCATGAAAGGTATTGTTTTTCCTCCAATTCCTGTAGAGATTTATTTTTTTTTAAGATTTTATTTATTTATTTGACAGAGAGAGACAGTGAGAGCAGGAACACAAGCAGGGGGAGTGGGAGAGGGAGAAGCAGGCTTCCCACTGAGCAGGGAGCCCGATGTGGGGCTCGATCCCAGGACCCTGGGATCATGACCTGAGCCGAAGGCAGATGCTTAACGACTGAGCCACCCAGGCGCCCTCCTGTAGAGATTTAAATAGCAGTTAAAGCCATAAGCACATTTCGAAAAAATATGCCTTATCATATCATTATTATAAAGCCCTGGCCTTAATACATAAATCCGGTATATTTACCTTTCAGCTACCCAGTTGAAAATATAGTTGTCTCAGCACAAAAAAAGTACTCCATCAAGCCAATCTTTTCCCCTAAGTTATGAAGCTCATTTATTCTATTTATTGTAAAGTCATAATTCTACATTCTGTGCCAAAAATATATATAAAGAGAGGCTGGATCATGAAAGAACACCTTCTCAGTAAGTCATAAACACCTTTCATAACAACAGTGGAAATAGCCCTGTTGACAAGAGCAATACATCCCTTTTTTCATGCTTTATTTATTTGCTTATATGAAGAGAGGCTATTAAAGCCAATATCTCTCTTTATTGTAGTGGACTTGGGATGCTCCGGACCAAGCTACTCTAGGATGTCAAACTCCCCTTAACACAAACCTCCAGTTAAGAACCAGGGTGAACCTTTCCCCTAAATAGCTGAGTAGGCTATCATCAATTCCCTCAGTGGTGTGAACACCAGCCTCAATTGATGAAGGGGAACATTTATTAAAGAAAATAGAGAAAGAAAAGAAAAGAAACATTATTTATTCGGCAACAAGCAAATCTCAGCACCATAACATTCCATAATGTTCCACAGTCCCTGATTAGAGTAGAATAATGGTTCTCCAATGTCAGTTACAGGTTGTAGATGGAGGATATTTTTATTCTGGGACCTTCCTTGGCCTGAACCAGCCCCCAAACTCTATTTTTCTGATCTGTATGTTGACCAACATATCTAGGTGTCCCTGTACACACAGAGTTACTCAAGAGTAAGATTATTCTGTTCTATATATAGTAGCATAATCTCCCCCTTAATTTTGGAGCTCAATTTTTGCCCTAGGTTACCAAAGCAGCCAAAAGCATTAATTTTGCTTGTAGTCAGGGTAATTAAAATTTACTCTAAATCCTGCTGTCCGTTTCTTCTTTTTACAAGAGGTTTGGGTGCCCTTTCCCTAGGAGAATATGTTCTGCTTGCTTAAAGATTGTCAAGGCAACCTACTGCTTCTCCATTTCCTCTCATTTAGGCTCAGGATAATAATAGATTAACTCAATGACAAATGAAAATTCCTGAACCTCATCCAGAAAGAAAGAAAGAAAGAAAGAAAGAAAGAAAGAAAGAAAGAAAGAAAGATAGATAGATAGACAGAAAGAAAGAAAAGGAAGGAAGGAAGGAAGGAAGGAAGGAAGGAAGGAAGGAAGGAAGGAAGGAAGGAAGGAAGGAAGAAAGGAAGAAAGGAAAAGAAAAGATAATAATTAAAAAACTCTGTGCCAGGCACTAGGTCAAATGTTTATTCTTTCACCTAAAAAGTACTACTGGCATCTCCATTCACCTTACGGCAGGTACCATTAGCATCTCTATCTTAGGGTGACACTCCAGTCTCAGAGACAAAGCCACTGAATGGCTGCACAAGGGCACACAGTGATGGAGTCAGGAACAAAACCAGGCAGTGTGGCCATAGAGCCTGCTGCAGTCCTAACCAGGTCACTACCTCTTCTCATTTGCACCGACTCTGCTCAGAAATGTTTCAAATTCACACGTCTGGGATGTCAGCTTCAGATCTCCAGAGTCAGAGCCCCAGCCTAGGAATAAACAACCACTACTGATTGAAAGCCACAGTATGTCAGGTGCCATCCTAGAGCTGCCTCTCATACCACTCATGAGGTTGGTGTCATTCACATTTCCTGCTGAAGAACCGGAAACCCCACCCCTCCCACAACAGGAGCTTAAGGGAATTCCCAAAGCCCTACCCCTAATAAGTGTCTGAGGCGGGTGTCGCTCCTCCAGGCCACTTCCCCAGATTAGACATAGCATTCCTTCACAGGCCAGGGCGAGGTCATAATACACTGTGCTGCCGACCACACCATTTTGGCAATGGTCTTTAAAAAGTATAAAGAAAGAAAAAGTAAATACTGGAAAACTGAGATTTGGTTTCAGATAATAGAGCACTTTCGTATAAAATTAAATTAATCACAAGAAATTCATTCTTATGGCTTCATTTCACTTAATCTGCCTAGGCAGCAGGGTTTTATGTGTTGGTCAGATATTCATTCTCCCTAATGCAGTGCAGCAGAGTAGAAGGGTGCTGGGCCTGAGGTCAGAGACCTGAGTGTGGGTCCAAGCTCTGGCATTTCCTTGGGAAGCTTGTTCAGCCCCCCAGACCTTTAGTTTTCAGTCTGTACAGTGGGAGTTATAACCATCCTACCTATCACACTTCATTGAGATCAAATATCTGAGCTACTTATGAGATATTTAAAGCTGATCACTATATTCCGTGGGGTACTAAGGCTCTTCCACAGACAAAAGGCAAGGATGAAGCGTATGTGTGTGCTTCTGCGTATACATGCACAGGTACGCACGCCCGGACACGCACACAGGACCATGTATGAGTTGTGTTATGCAGATGAAGGTGAAAAAAATTAGTCATGATGTCACAGGAAAAGCCCTGATAGAGTGTGCTAAGGCAAGCCTGCAGGCCTCTGATTTCAGCTGCTTGACTTGGGGACAGCAGACAGTGTTGAAAGATTGCTGCTGAGACCAAGATAAGAGGAACGATAGTCCTCCAAGTACTGGCATGAAGCCGCCGACTTCAGGGAGCTGCCTTGGAAACCCCTAGCTCCCCACGCCACCCCGCCCCCCAGGGCACCAGAAATGAGCTCTCAAGTCAGGGGTGGGGGGAAAGGGACGGAGGTGGGATGATGAAAGAGGAAGGTATTACAAGGGGCCTGCGACTCTCTGACAGGTATTTTAAAAGGAATCAGCGTTTAACACCCCCAGACACACAATAAGCTTGTCCTTGAGGGATGCTTTGCAGCCTTCGTGCCTTTCCTCCCCAGGCCCTCCTTCTCTTTTCTTGTTCCCCAGTTCTTCTGCTACTTTTGCTCACTTCTGGTGTTTTCTGGCACAACTTTTACTTCACTGAATTGGTCAGGTCTATTTTCCTCTCCTGCTGGTCAATTTTTCAATGCAGCAGTCAGAATAATCATCACTAGCAATTAGATCCACGCTCAGAATGACTTCTGTGAAGGGACGTGCCAGAACCCCATAAGGAAACCTCTTTCTGAGAATTACTCAAGTCAGAATTTCATTTTTAAATGACACGTAGGATGGAACACAAGCTATATACCAATGAAAGTTGATGTTCAAAGGGAATAATAAAATATGTTTGCTGTTCACATCTCCCATAAAAGGAATCACATTTTCATTACACATTTTTTC
The DNA here is from genome assembly GCF_037043125.1 of Eumetopias jubatus. Classification (NCBI taxonomy): domain Eukaryota; kingdom Metazoa; phylum Chordata; class Mammalia; order Carnivora; family Otariidae; genus Eumetopias; species Eumetopias jubatus. The sequence goes on from NW_028274811.1 coordinate 60,552,810, forward strand.
AGGTCAGTGGCCAACTCCCTCTCATTTCTTCTGAAACTGATATAAAGCTGGTCCATTTTAATGTCACTGGGAAAATACTATACCTAGAAAGAGGAAGGAGAGGAACAGATTTAATATTTTTTAGTTCGTGGTATTAGGCAAGATGTAACTCATGCCCTGTGCCCCTCAACTCCTACGTCTGAGCAGAAGATAGTAGAGTAAGGAATGGGGTATGAGCAACAGGAGTCCACTAATATTTGCTTCTTCTTCCTTCCCACCCCACACCACCCCCCCTTTTTTTTTATTTGTCTCTGCTTCATAATTAAGCCTAACTTAATGGATAGGATTCAGATAACATATGGTCTAAAACAGAGCTTGGTAACTTTTTCTGTAGAGGGCCAGGGAGTAAAGACTTGAGGCTTTTGCAGGCCATATACACTCTGTTGCAACTGCTCAGCCTTGCAGTTGTATAACAAAAGCAGCCACAGATGAGTGAACATGGCTGTGTTCCAATAAAACTTTATTTATAGCTTAAATTTTACATAATTTTCACATGTCAGAAATAATACTCTTATTTTTTTCCTATCCTTTAAAAAATGTAAAAACTCTTCTTAGCTTGCTGAGCCCACAGAAATAGACAATGGACCACTGTGGGCCAGTGTGCCAATTTCTGGTCTAGAACGTCTCATATATTAAGAGTATTCTTTGCATTAGACCCATCGTAATTGAAATTATTTTGTCTTTTTTTTTTTTTTTGCCCTTCCACTTTTCCCTATGTTGGTTACTTTTTCCCCACAGCCTCCCTCCTACTCTGATTTACCAGTACATCACTTCTCCTCTAGCTTTACTTGTTTTTTTGCACTATGAACCTCACAAGAGAATAAAGGCCATTTGCCAAAGACCCCCCTGTAAGCACCCAGCACTGTAGTGAGCACACTACTCTTTTTCTTCCTTCCTGGTACAGTCTATTCTCACAATAGAAGCTGGACACTAGTCATCACTTCCCACCTCTGCTGGTAGACAAGACATGGGTATGTCTGTGATCCATTCCTAGACAAAGAGAGAGAAAGAGAGAGTGACAGCAAAAGCAAGAGAGACAAGAGCAGAAGCCTCATCTCCTTGCTTCCTATCTTTGGATGATGTCATGTAAAGATATGATGTTTGGAGCTGCAGCAGCCATCTTGCAACCATGAGGAAAGTCCAAAAGCTTTTTGTCACATATAGAATTCCTTCGCATCCTTCATGACCCAAATGAAAAGTCAGCTCTTCCAGGAAGACTTTTCTAATTCTAACTATGAGTTACTTTCTCTTGAGTATTTCCTTATTTCTTAGGGCACCTGTCTATTATAGCCCTTATCATATTTTTTATATCATCTGCTGTTCTGAGTGGACTATGAGTTGGAGAATAAGAACTGTGTTTTTTTCATCTTTGTATGCCCATCGTCTAACAGGATGTGCTGGGTACATTCTAGAAGACTCTCAGTAGATGTTTTTTAAGTGAATTAAGTGATGGACACATAGTAATTATTTGTTGTTTAACTGATCACATTAATGAGAAGAAACTCTCTCTAATTAAGATTTCATACCCAATAGGCAAATATTCTTTCTAACTCAATACTTTTGTCACTGATTGGATAGCAACACCCACATAATTTTAGAATTTGGAGTCGGAAGGGCACCTGGGTGGCTAAGTCGGTTAAGTGTGCACCTCTGGCTCAGGTCATGATCCCAGGGTCCCAGGATTGAGCCCTGTATCCAGACCCCTGCTCAGCAGAGAGCCCGTTTCTCCCTCTGCCCCTCACCCCACTCATGCTCTCTCTCTCTTTCTCTCTCTCTCAAATAAGTAAAATCTTAACAACAACAAAAAAAGAATTTGGAGTTGGAAAAATTGTATGTATCTAGTCCAACGTCTTTATGAACTCATTAAGGCTCATTTGTAATTAGCAGTACCAGTTTTCCTGTTGATAGTTAACTAAAATCTTCCACACATTTGTTCTTTTAGTTAGGTTAAACATGTACCCAAGAATTCAAGTGATACTATTTGTCTGCTTACAAACCTTTTTTTTCCACCGATGAACTTCAATTCAAAGCAAATTATCCCTAATTCTAAACTCCTTACATCCAAATGAATAGAATTTTAGCATTTTTTGCATATTTGCTTTATATCCTATCATTTTATTGCACTTTGTATCATATTTTCTTCACAAATATATTTAGACAACTGGCACTAAATTTGGTATTGTCCTGGCACAATAATCATTATTATCACTTGACACTGAAGGAACTACCATGTGGATGGATTAATGTATTGTTTAATGAAGGAGAGAAGTTACTTTAAGAAATGCTAGTCACAGGGTGCTTGGGTGGCGCAGTTGGTTAAGCATCAGACTCTTGGTTTTGGCTCAGGTCATGAGATCAGGGTTGTAGGATCCAGCCCTGCTGAGCATGGAGTCTGCTTGAGATTCTCTTTCCCTATCCCTCTGCCTCTTCTCCACCAACCCCCCACCCCCATGTGCACTCTCTCTCTCTCCCTTTCTTTCCAATAAATAAATACATCTAAAAAAGAAAGAAAGAAAGAAAGAAAGAAAGAGAGAGAGAGAGAGAGAGAGAGAGAAAGAAAGAAAGAAAGAAAGAAAGAAAGAAAGAAAGAAAGAAAGAAAGAAAGAAAGAAAGAAAGAAAGAAATGCTAGTTGTCAAAACTCTCTGGACTTCAAGTAGGGTGGATATAGTTATTTGTAGTAATGGTCCACACAACTGCATTTTTCTAAGGAATTTTTACACAGTATTTAGTAAAGTATATTAAAGAAGCTTAATGAGAGGGTTTTTTTAATAGTCTACTTAGACCCTTAGTGAGATTGGAAATGAGTGATTTTACGCATTTGTTTTTTGCTTCACTAATCTTCAGTGCCTAAATTGCTGTCTTTTAAGTTCTGGAAAAAAAAAACAAACCTTTTTACTTTTAACTGCACACTAATCAAAAGCCCCCTACTTAATTTACAGGCCCTTATTTGTGCTAACTAGTTTCTAGAGAAGCTATTATCCTGTCAGTTAATCAAGTACCTTCCATGTTATTAACATTCAACTGCAGAGGAGCCCAAAGTCTACATTTCCCAGTGCTGTGGCATAGATGTTATCACACATTAGAGTATAAGCCATATTCCCTTTAAACCATCTTTAAATGTTAATAATTATTTTCCATTTCCACTCCCTTCAAGAATTCAAGTAGAAAACTTAACATAATTCATGATAATCTTATTCAAATATCAATTGATAAATACGTGTAAAACTTCTACTTATTTGTGTCAAATAGCAGTATGTAATATCAGTAACTTCTCCCACTTCTACGGAACATAAGGAGCGGGAGTAGGATGGGGAGCCCCACACCCAACATGAGGTTTGGATGTTGAGATTGATGACGATGCCACACATGCAGCAAGAGGGTTTGAAAAAGTTTCTGACCCACATACTGAGGCTTTCTGGCAAGACTAGGATGGGCTCCCAAGCTGGTGTGAAGATGGCTTGAGAGAGCAGGGAAAGGACATTGTTTGGGGTATTTCATGGTGGTTGGGGGTGGGGCTGGGGTGAGGTCTCCTGGGCATGGTCTAGGGCTTGCACAGTTGGAACTTTCTGGCAGCACCAGAGGAAGGAGCACCAAATCTTTCTTATCAGCTTGCTCAGATGTGGGGCCAATGAGAAGGGGAATGGCAGAGCTTGAACGCTGTAAGCAAACATAAAAAATGGAGTTATACTCTGTATAAAACAGTTATAAATGGAAGGACACCTAGTTTATCAGTTACTATTGCCTCAATAATATTACATAACAATCCTAAAATCTTAATGACATACAAAATAATTTTTTATTGTTTCCATATCTGGAGTTGGCTAGACAGCTCTGCTGATCTTGCCTGGATTCATTCACCTGTCTGAAACAACTGTCAGCTGAACTCAGGTGGCTATGCCCAGAATGACTGTGGTGACTCAGCTCCGCTCCATGTCTCTCATCCTCCAACAAGCTAGCACAGCCATTCTATCACGGCAAAGGCAGAAATGAAAGAATAAGCAAGCCCCAGCACACAAATACGTTTTAAGCTTCTGAATGTGGCATTTTTTTCTAAAATCTATTGGCCAAGGAAATTACCTGGCCAAGCCTAGAAGCATAGTGGGAAAGCAAAAGATGTGTAGATGGAAGAGCAAAGAATTGGGACAATTTTTGCAACTTACTGCACAAATGGATTACTAACATATCACGACCTCTTATCCTTACTTGACAGTGCTGAGAGAAGGACAGTCAATTCAATGAACTACTCATTGTACATGCTAGGCACTAGGAATTGGGGCTACAAAAATAAATGAGAGAGTGCTAAGGAGGTCACAGTCTGATATTGGGGAAAAATTAAATAATACATTATTAAAATAAATTAAAATTCAGTGTAATAAGAGCAACAACAGATATTTTAATGAGATAGCACAGAAAAGACACTGATTAACTCTTTTATCTCCTTTATCATAGATTTCATAGCCAATTTAATGGATTGTATTGTAATCACTGTCATCAAATTTCCTCTTGGTTTTGAAGACATAAAGAAAAAAGCTGACTACGATTCTCCAATGAATGGCTTCATAAAAATTCAGGCTCTTTAAAAGCAAAATTAGATTGTAAGTGTGCTATGTTAGCAGAAAGTCACTGGGTTCTCTTGTTGATCCATTACATTTAGTAGTCATTCCGTTTCAACCAAAATTTATTGTGTGCATCCCTGGGCAAGTTATTTTGCTGGGATTCTAAGAACTTAGGGTTACCTAGCAAAGATGACTAAACAAAGATGACTAAAAAAATAAGATCTGCCTCCAGATAACTTACAGTTTAGTCCTGCTGACTCTGAAGTTCTGCTTAAAGCAGAAGTTGGGAACCTGGAGCTCCCTCTAACTCAGGCCATCGTGGGGACACAGCTTGAAGATCTGAAGATTCTTCAGTCATCTCATGAGCTTACAGTCACACTGCCAGAAACATGTACACTTTGTCTCTACAGTGCACTCTCATATGTAGATAAATGGTGACCGATTCCACGGAAGCGGGGTTAGTGGAATGGGACATTATATGAAGCCTGGAACTAAGGCAGACCGCGAATAGAAGAGATATCTTTAGATAGGCTCACAAATCTCCAGGTCACTAGCTATGACCAGAATCATAATTAGTGAGGGGTTATTCTAGTACAGTTTGAAAATAAGATGATGAGTTAATCTTCCAGCTTGTGGCAGATTAAACTTCAAAATGAAATTCTTTGAGACTTGAAGATAAGGATAGAAATGCTTTGCTGGATCTTCTCCAATACTCAAGATTTCTCAACAGGGAAACGTTTTGCCATTGTTCGGAAATATTTGTTCTTCTAGTTAATCCACGTTATTTCTAGGGGGCTTCACCTAGGAGAAAGACTGATTCCTTATGTTCCTTCCCTCTCTTTCAGTATGTTTCCTACTCCCCTACCTTTAAACTGTCACATGGAATCCTTGGGGAAGACGGAACAGAAGTGGGCAGGCAGAGTGTTTGGAAACTAGACTGAAAATAGATTCTCCATAAAGCACCACCATCCTATCTGGATCGATTCCTTGGGATGCGTTTTATTTCCATTAAAAACTCAAAACTTTCAAACGTTCACTGTTCATGTCTCGAAACTTGATGGGAAAAATATTCAACATTTGAAGTACTCCAGAAAAGCTTGAAGAAATAAAAGAAATCAACTGCTCCCTGGACCACTTTAGGAAGCAGGCGTTCCTGGACAACCTTCAGGGTTCCTTCGCAAGGGGAACCTACGACGGGTGTTAAAAAGCCTCTCCAAACGCTGTTCTTTTTAGAAAACAAAAGCCATACAGGAGGTGGGGGAACTGATGGTGCCTAACGCCAGCGGGACAGTGGCACTTTCTTCCTCCTTTCGTTCCCTTCTTCTCCTCCATCTCTACCCCGTCCTGTGTGCCTATCGCAGCCCTGGCTTCCCGGCTCTCCCAAAGCCCCTCGCCGGTCAGAAGCCGGCGACTGCGCCCAGCCCAGGTCCCGCTCGGCCGGGTAGGCTCCCCCACCCCGCACTCAGGCCTTTCCCTCCGCCGCCCACGCTCCCCGCTCCGGCCGCCCCCTCTCTTCCCAGCGAACGGGCTTGCCCGCCAAGGGGGCCGCCCCGGCCTCGGCCCTCCCCCGGCCCCGGCCGGCCAGACCATAAAGAGCCGGGCGGCGGCCGCCCAGCCAGCCGCTAGCGCACCCAGCTCCGCGCGGCGGCTGGACGCGAGCACCGCCCCCGACGGCAGCCCCGGACGCCGCGCCCTGCACACGCCTCGCGCTCCCTTAACCTGCGCCGCCCGCGGGGCCCGACGGAGGGACATCGCGCCGCTGGGGACACCGAGGCACGGCCAGGCTGCCGTCGCTCGCGAGCGCCCGCGGCTGCAGGAAGAGCCAACATGCTGGCCCCGCGCGGAGCCGTCTTCCTCCTGCTGCACCTGGCCCTGCAGCCGTGGCTGGGGGCCGGCGCCCAAGCCACCCCCCAGGGTAAGTGGGCTCGCGCGCGCCGGGGCGAGGGGCGACGGTCCCCGGGTCCCTCCTTCCCGCTCCGCTTGAACGACAGGAGGGACCAACTCCGCGCGCGCTACTTGGCCCCTGGCACTTCTCTGTCCCTCTGGGGCCCGAGTCACAGCATTTTGTAATTGGAAATGGTGATTAGAGTATAGCATTTTCTGAGTCCATTTTCCAGCGATGAGACCAGTTCCCTAAACAACAGCTTAGGGGAAGCGAAACTTTTCAGTCTATGCGAAGAAGTGGGGTTCATTTCAGAGCTTACCACACGGCTCTAGACCTCTAACAGGTCCTGCCTGGAGTGGGGTGAAATCCAGGTTCTGTTCCCTGCGGTTCTCTCTGGCGGGCCATCCCCTCACGCTTGGCTCCCTAAATTCTCCGACGCGGCTGGAGTGATGTTCCCCCAGAAAGTCTGAGACCGTCATCCCCCAGAAGGGCACAGCATTACTCTATTTGCCCCACCACTCCCCGTTTTCTGTTCTTTGTTTGGACCCCAAAGCCTCCTTTGGGAGTTGGCGTGATCTCTTGATTCCCGAGATAAATGGAGCAGGAAGGACTGAGAAGTCGGTGTTTCTTACAGAGGTTTAAAAAAAAAAAAAATCGATATATACGTTAAAAAGACACCTGAGTAATCTTCAAACCCCTAATTGAGATGGGGTGAAAATAACCGTTGGGCAGAACACAAGCTTAGACTGATTTTTTTTTTTTTTTTTTTTTGGCAAAGGCCAAAAGGAAGAAATTATTTAAGCAAGAAAAGATCTTAGCGCTCTAACTGGCCATCCAGTGATGACCTTCACCTGTTGATGTATTACTAATGAAATAAAGCTGGGAGAGTCACACAGGTCCAAGTAAAAGTTGTTACTCCTCACAAAGCCCAAGTGAAGAATGCCTGTGAGGGAATTCTCAAAGTCCTTCCCCTCCCATTGCAGTAATCACCCATTTAAACTTTGCATTTCACCACATAACTCCTTTTAATTTTAGACCAGGAAACCAAAATAGTGATTTCAGCGGGTAATGTTCTGCATTTAGTTTGCCTTGAACTATTTGAAATGCTGTAATCTATATTCATTGTGACCACTCTTCTAGGAAGTTGGACAACAATGATTCCGTAATTGTATACACTGTGACATGATCACCACAATAAATCTAGTTAACATCTGTCACCATACAGCATTACAAAAAATTAATTTCTTGTGATGAGAACTTTAGAGATCTTCTCTCTTAGCAACTTCCAAATATCCAATACCATATTATTAACTATAGTCACTATGCTGTACATAATATTCCAGGACTTATTTATTTCATAACTGGAAGTTTGTACCTCTTGACACCTTTCACCCATCCGCCCCCCATTCTGTTCTCTATCTATAAGCTTGGGTTGTTGTTGTTTGAGGTTCCACATATAAAGTGAGATCATGCAGTATTTGTCTTTCTGTGTCTCATGTATTTCACTTAGCATAATGCCCTCAAGGTCCATCCATGTTATCGCAAATGGCGAGATTTCATTCTTTTTTATGGCTAAATAATATTCCATTATATACATATACCACATCTTCTTTATCCATTCATTATTAATGGGCACTTGGGTTGTTTCCATCTCTTGGCTATTGTAAATAATGCCGCAGTGAACATGAACCTGCATATATCTTTTTGAATTAGTGTTTTGGGGTTTGGGTTTGTTTGTTTTGTTTTTTTTATAACTACCCAGCAGTGGAATTGCTGAATCATACGTAGTTCTATTCTTATTTTTTCAAGTACCCTCCACACTGTTTTCCGTAGTGGCTGCACCAATTTACATTCCCACCAACAGTGCACAAGAGGTCCCTTTTCTCCACATCCTCACCAACGCTTACTATTTCTTTGATAATAGCCATTCTAACAGGTATGTGGTGATTACTCATTGTGGTTTTAATTTGCCTTTCCCTGATGATTACTGATGTTGACCACCTTCTCATGTGCCTGTTAGCCACCTGTATGTCTTCCTTGGATAGATGTCTGTTCAGATCTTCTGCCAACTTAAAAATCGGATTGTTTGGGTTATTTTGCTATTGAGTTGTGTGAGTTCTTTATATATTTTGGATATTAATCCCTTATCACATAGGATTTGTAAGTATTTTCTCTCATTCTCTAGGTTATCTTTTCCTTTTGTTGATGGTTTCTTCTGTTGTGCAGAAGCTTTTTTGTTTGATGGAGTCCCACTTGTTTATTTTTGCTTTTGTTGCCTTTGCTTTTTGATGTTAGAAAGGAATCTTTTTAACATAATTCAAAAGTTTTCTGATTACAGACATTATTTGGCAGTTTTGAATTTATGGGTATAATATTTTGTGTTACATGAATTCTTGACATTTGAACACACAACTTCATGGTGTGCTACAGGTATGGATTTTGCTGCTTCTTAGAGCTGCCTGTTTTATGGGACTTAAAATCAGGCTATACTACCTAAATTACCGGTTAATTTAGTTGCCGTAGATTATCAGATTAAGTCAAGTTTCTGATAGATTCTTTTATTGAGTTAATTAGTGCTTAGATCCTGGCACTATTACGAAAATGTAATAACATTAATGGAAAATTGTTGTCTCATTTCCTTTTCAAAACACTCTCCAAACTCATTACTAACTAATCCCAACTCTGACCCCTTGAGAGAGAAGCCAATGGATTAGATGAACCTTGCAGACTGAAATAGAGTAAATTTAGCTTGAGCTAGATTATGAACATAATCATAGATCAAGAATCAGGGATAGTAAGAGTTTAGTTTTGAGTGCAATTCACATACCTTAAACTCACATCTGCCGATGCTTTGTCCTGAATAGAACTTCTAGACGTATTGTCTGATTGCCCTTTGCTCTTACTGGTGGAAATGTAAAGCTTCCAGTTCTTTGGAAATTAAAAAATTCTGTTTCCCCTTTGAAGTACAGTAGGCAGGAGTATTCAAGTTTTATGGGAATGTGGAGTGCTAGAAGGAACATAATAGATTTTCTGCTCTCTCTCTCTATATATATATGAATTTTAGTACCAAATTCATTATTTTGTAAGACCCTAAGTGCATGCGAAAGAAACAATACGGATCCGGTATAAAGACAGGTTGTCTTTTAAAGAATAGATATTCTTGAGTAACTAGGTTTTTGCCTCTTTGTTTTATAACTTTTATTTTTTTCCTACTGCAAAAGCAACACCTGTTCATTGTTAAAAATAAAAAATTGGATAGGCAAAAGAAAAGTAAATAAATGTATAATTACACAACCCAGAGATAGCTACTGTTCCTGTTAACATTCTGTTGTGTTGTCTTTCAAATCTTTGCAGGGGTGCCTGGGTGGCTCAGTTGGTTAAGCATCTGCCTTCGGATCAGGTCATGATCTCAGGGTCCTGGGATCGAGCCACACATCGGGCTCCTTGCTTAGCGGGGAGCCTGCTTCTCCCTCTGCCTGCTGCTCCCCCTGCTTGGGCTCTCTCTCTCTCTCTCAAATAAATAAAAAAATAAAATCTTTAAAAAATTATTAGACAGGGGTGCCTGGGTGGCTCAGATGGTTGTCTGCCTTCGGCTCAGGTCATGATCTCAGGGTCCTGGGATCGAGCCCCACGTCGGGCTCCCTGCTCAGCGGGAAGCCTGCTTCTCCCTCTCTCCCTCTACTACTCCCCACTGCTTGTACTCTCTCACTTTCTCTGTCGAATAAATAAATAAATAAAATCTTAAAAAAATTATTAGGCAATTTTAGAGGCTAACGTTCATGCAGGCCGTGGAATTGTTCAAACAATATTTGTATAAACCAACAGAAATACTAAGTAACTTCTAGTGAGTATTACCCATTTGGCCTTTGCCTTCAAAATAACTCTGGATGTACACTCTTTACACCTTGCACAAATGTTACAAAGCTTGAAAATACTGCTGGCTTAATCAAAAGCAATTTATATAAATACAAATGCAGATTACAGTTTTTGTAGACCACCTCTATCGGTCAGATAGAGGTGGTCTTTCTCAGAAAGAGAAAGCCTGTTGTTTTGTTTTTATATCAGAATTTTTCTTTAAGTAAGCCCTACACCCAACATGGGGCTTGAACTCACAATGCCAAGATCAAGAGTTGCATACTCTAGTGACTGAGCCAGCCAGGCACCCCTGCATCAAGATTTTTAGCAGAGAAATGGTGGAGAACTCTAAATGCATAAAGGGAACACTTGGGTCTCACAGAGGCAGCGAATCACTTTTATGGCACACTGTGTCCCACCCCATCCATGCTTTCTGCTGCATTCCCTGTATCATTTACACCGACCAAGAAAGTACCATCGGCTCTGGTCCATGGGCTGCATGAGGGACCCTAAGGCACATATCCATTGCTTGGGGACGTAAGAGAAACGGTGACTTGTGTGCTCTCACCTGTCCCCTTTGTACTCTAGGTCGGTAGTGCTTTTCCTAGTGGCCATTTTCAAAGCCATTCTTTGGCCAAATGCAATTTAGGGTTTGCAAATTTAGTCTTCTCTTGGGGGCCATGACCTGGTGAGGAAAATTGTGTTGCACTTTTTCTGATTCAAATGTCCAGCCACTATAAGAGTGATAAGGAAGAACGGGCAATTTTAGCCATGTGGAAAATGATAACAGTGTTATCATCAATGTCAACAGTTGACATTACTTATAGCTTTACTGTCAAACTGTGCCCCCTCAAAATAAACATGTTTGTCTCAAACTTCTTTCACTGATTATCCCCTTTTCTCTGTTCTCCCCAGTCTTTGACCTTCTCCCATCCTCTAGCCAGAGGCTGAACCCAGCTGTTCTGCAGCCGATCCTGACTGACCCCACCCTGAACGAGGTCTATGTGATCTCCACCTTCAAGCTGCACACTAAAAGTTCAGCCACCATCTTTGGCCTTTACTCGTCAACGGACAACAGCAAATACTTCGAATTCACTGTGATGGGACGCTTGAACAAAGGTAAGCACATTTGCAGAAATCATTTTCTTAAGAATCTGCTTTTCCTATTCTAGCATTTGGGGTCTACTTGTCTTAAATGGTTCCCTCCTACAATTTTATTCTCATCCACCACTCATTTCAGTTTTCAATACCAAGTTCTTCTTATTGTACATTGAGCTGTAGGGGAAGGGCAAGTTGATAGATGGCACGAGAAGAAGAATTGCTTATGGCCAAAATGCCCATCCTCCAGTTATTCGGGATCCAGTTTGCGAAGGAACAGGACCCAGGACCATTAGGCCACCGTCTTAGATTGGGCTGTTACAGCAAATACTACAGACTGGGTGGCTCAAACAAAAGACCTTTATTTCTCATAGTACTGGAGGCTGAGAAGTCCAAGATCAAGGTGCCAGCAGATTTTGTTTCTGGAGAAAGCCTGGGTGCTGCCACCTTCCTGCTCTGTCCTCACATGGCCTTCCCTCGCTGTGTGTGAGTGGAGAGCGGGAGCTCTCTGGCTTCCTTTCCTTATAAAGATACGAATGCCATCATGAGGGTCCCACCCTCATGACCTAACTTAAACCTAATTACGTCCCAAAGACCCACTTCCTAATACCACCACATGGAAGGCTGGGGCTTCAACAGATGAATTGGGGGGGGGGGGGGAGACATAAACATGCATCCTGTAACAGCCACCCACACCATTCTTATGTTCCGTTGGACACACATGTGGCTTAGCAGACCTCACTCCCAGCTCTGCAAGCACTCTCCTGGACTTGAGGGAGAGAATCTGCCTCAGTCAGTAGAACTCAGTGAACAGCTCTCTTTCCCACCTGGCTTGTGCCAACCTACACAGGTCTGACACCTGTTTGCTTGCTTTGCTGTCAAATGTTTCACTGTCACAATGAGTTACTACAAATACTAAGAAGTGGCTCGCAAAGAATAAGGTCACTCTTTTTGCATCTCCTTCCCCTCCACCCGTGCCCCGGGGACAACACCTGTTCCTGCTTATGGAGGAATGTGACAGATACGTGTTCCTGCTGCCACATGTGTTTTTTTTTTTTTTAAGATTTTATTTATTTATTTGACAGCGACACAGCGAGAGAGGGAACACAAGCAGGGGGAGCGGCAGAGGGAGAAGCAGGCTTCCCGCTGAGCAGGGAGCCCGATGTGGGGCTCGAACCCAGGACCCTGGTATCATGACCTGAGCCGAAGGCAGCCGCGTAACGACTGAGCCACCCAGGCGCCCCTGCCATATGCTTTTAATAAAAGAAAAAAAGGACTGGTCCTTCTGGCGAGATTTCATATTTGTTTCAGTTTGTTTTACTTGTAGTGCTCCAGACTCTCTATCAGATTCCAATTGTGATTGAGCACTTAACATTTTCAGATATTAGGAGCTGAAAGAAATTCCTCATTCTTAGCTTTCATAAGACTCCAGAGTTGAAAGCAAGAAGGAAAGGGATTTTAACCCCTTTTATGTCATGTTCCAACCACCCCTTACCCCCCACCCCACTCACATGCGCTCCATCTGTCCCTCAGGCCTCTCAGGAGCTGGGGTGAGGTCTCCGGTAGTGAAGGGAGTCTGGGGACATGGCTTAGCAGATGGTCTAACCATTCCTGCGCCCTTTGCCCCATCCGTAGCTCTGATGGGAGGTGACTTCACTTACCTCCCTGCCTTGAATCAGACAGCCCCATGCCTCCCATCACTGAAGGAACTGCTCATGCTCTACTAATCAGGCTATTCAGTTTGTGATCTCTAAAAACCACCCTTCTTCATCCAAAGATCAGTAGCTTCTCACAGAACTGTGTATTTTAGAGGCATTGAAAGATTTTTCATGGGGTGCCTGGGTGGCTCAGATGGTTGAGCGTCTGCCTTCCGCTCAGGTCATGATCCCAGGGTCCTGGGATCGAGTCCCGCATCGGGCTCCTTGCTCAGCAGGGAGTCTGCTTCTCCCTCTCCCTGTGCCTCTCCCCCTGCTTGTTCTCTCTCTGTCTCTCCTGCAAATGAATAAATAAAAATCTTAAAAAAAAAGATTTTTCATTTAGCTCACCCAGCTTGGTGGCCAAGGGGTCCCCTGTAGAGTGAAAAATGCTGCGTCCAGCTGTTCACCCTCACTGACTCTCCCCCTCCGTTTCGAAATTGGCCAGTATGCATGAGCCCATTGTGGAAAATCCATGTTTCCTGGAAACACAAGGCAGCAACTTCCCGGAACTGATTTTCTGTTTGCTCTACATGGGCAGAGGTAACGCTAGATGGGAAGGTGGAGAGGCCATGGTGTTTGTAAGTGTGTTTCCTTTGGACAACCACCAGTCATGTGATTGAGCTGTAAACACCAGCTAATCTCCATGTTGATGAACACCTCTCCACCCTCCAATCTATTAGAGAAGATAAATAGCTCTTAGAATTCTTTTTATAAATATTTTCTAACAGAATCCAGAAATGAAAATTTTCAGAAAACAAAGAGCAATTTATATCAGAGTTTGGAGAGTTGAAGAATTTGACCTAGAGAAGTTTCACTGGAACACTAGGAAAAAGTACAGAGATTTGCCAACACTGGTGAATCTGAAGGTTCTAGAAAAGAGCAGCAGCCCATTCTGATGGGAACAGGGAGAACGCACTGGGTCCATTAGCTCCCCGGAAGAGACGGGGCATGTGGTTGTGACTCCCTGTTGAGGTATTCGATGGTGACCATGCAGGCCTGACATAATTTGAGGGGGCTGGGGGAGAATCCTCTTCCCAGAAGGTGAGTCCCAATCATTACCTAGGGTCCTAGATGCGCTCCTGAGGACTGCGCGGCACAAGCTTGCTGCCGAGCTCTCTGCTTCTGCTCTCACACTCCCAAGTCATCCTTCCCGTGGCTGCACGTTACGGTTATAAGCATCACTTGGAACAAGTTATGCCTGACAGCAGAGACATTTAGTGTCTTCCTATTCCAAACTGATTAAGGTACAAGAGTCCTTGCTGGGCAGTCAGGATTTTCTGCTGCATGACCCCTAACCCGCCTCTCCAATTTATCCCTCTTTCCAACCCTCCATGTAGCCTATGCTTCAGCTGGATGGACTAGTCACCATTCCCTGGGCCCACCCCTGCTGTCTGTCCTTCTCCATCCTTGTACCCTCGCCCTCTGCTCCCCACTGGTACATTCCTACACCATCTACAGTTCCCATCTCCTATTCCTTCTGACCTCTTTTATTATGGGATTTCGTGCTTCTGTAAAATGTACTAATCTTAGTTTACCTTGTACTTGAATTACCTCTAGGTCCTCTCTCCAGTAGGTTGTGAGCTCCCTCAAAACAGGCACTGAGCCTCCCTTCGCTCACGTTTGTGTCTGTTGCAGCACCTAGCACAGTGCCTCATACATAGAAGTAGCTCATGAGCAAATTGAATAAATGGAGGCTGAGAAAAGTAGCCTTGTTTGTTAAAGAAGACATGCAGTATTGTGTAAATTCTGGAAGTGCACAGTGTCCAGCACATAGTAGGTCTGGCTCAAATTCATTAATGAATCGATGAATTTTGAAGACCATTTGGATGGAGTTATAAAGGAAATACAGTATTTCTGGTATCAATGTTCTATCATATTGTTAGTAATATAGGTGATACAATTTTGATAGAAATAAGCGTTCTACAGAGACCACCTGGCTGGACAGAAGATCTGGTTGATGCTTTTCTTGTATCTAGCATAGGGCAACTTTCCAGTTAGTATTTTGAGTTCAAGTCACAGTTAAAAATCTTAACAGCTGTGTCTCTAAATTGCTTAGCCCTGGTTTACTGTCTCTACAGTGGGGGTGATAATAGCTACTTCACAGGTTGATTGCAAGAACTGAATTATATAAAGTATAATTTTTTTTAGACTGCAAAGCTCAATAAAAATTTGAGGTTCTGCCATAAGCTTCTATAAGATGGGTGCAAAGAAAGACGAGGGAGAGAGAAAGATCTCTACTTTTTTGGCAACTGTCTTCTGAAGATGATTTGGTGAACTCTTGGCTTGCCTTGATAAGACCTTCACCTTTCAGAAAAAGCAAACAAGGGGCACCTGGGTGGCTCAGTCGGTTAAGCGGCTGCCTTCGGCTCGGGTCGTGATCCCAGGGTCCTGGGATCGAGCTCCGCATCAGGCTCCCTGCTCGGCCAGGAGTCTGTTTCTCCCTCTCCCTCTGCCCCTTCCCTGCTCATGCTCTCTCCCTCTCTCTCAAATAAATAAATAAAAATCTTTAAAAAAAAAAAAAAAGGAGAAAGCAAACAAGAAGAACTGCTTCTTTAGTCTTAATTTGACTGCCACTGTGGTGGTGCTGTGGTAATGAAGGAAACCCCAAGAATTTGCAGGAATGACTGCAGACAGTCAAGCTTCTTAGCCTAAGGATAGGACGTGTCAAATAGTTAGAATAATGGTTCACAGAGAAGCCTGTGGGCTAAAGAGAAACACAGCATGAGAGAGAGAGTGAGAGAGAGAGAAGAGTTTCAAAATTAGAATTCTGAACCTGGTACTGAAGGTGGAAAATGAGGTGCATCAGACATTAATATTTATGGAGCCCTTTTAATGTACCAGGACTGTGCTGAAGGCTCGACACTCATTTCTTTCTTTAATCTTCACAGTATTCTTGTGAGGTGCCCTTGAATTAGCTCAATTTTAAAGTGGTCATATACAGAAAATGAAAGAATTTTAGTGAACTTTAGGACAAACTCCTGGAGGGTTATATTATTATCCTTGTATTTGGGGATTACCTGGGAAAGAAAGCTGGGATTATTTGAAGGTAAATGGGTTCACTAAAAAGAAGTCATGCTAAACTTTTTTTAAAGTAAAGATTCTAAACTGATAGATCAAAAAGATGCTATGAGCATAATGTATCTTCACATCAAAAAAGAATTTTTTGAAGTCACTCATTATACCTTTCTGGATATAAAAAAGAACAAGCTAGATAAATAGTACTGTTAGGGGTTGGTAAGTTGTTTTACAGCAAAGCATCTAGAGTTTTTGACAAGGCTCTATCTTGGGTATTGAACCATTGAACATACCAGTGACTTATTTTATCATGTTGGCAAATGGCACATAGCTGGAAAAGACAGTTGAACATATGGGATGCCATCATCAAGATTAACAAGGTCCTACCAGTCTGACGCATATGCCACAATCAGGTGAAATTTAATGGGAATAAATGTAAATCCATCATCTAGGAGTGAAAAGTAAATTGCCAAAGTATAGGATATGGGACACCTATCCTAAAAGTTCTAGTCAGCAACATTAAGAACCAAGTATTGTTTAACACAAAGCCTGACGTCTAGTAGCTATTTAGAAATGTTTGCTGAATGAATAAATGAAAAGATACAGTGATGTAACAGTTTTTTAAAATCTCCTTAAATTTTAGGCTTCATTAATGCATTTATGTGGCCAGATTAAGGGAGCTAATGCATCCTACCTTAATGTTAACTGTCCAGGCCACACCTAAAATGTTGTGTCTCATCCTGGACACATTTCACAGGGACACTCTCAAGTCCAAGATTGCCTTAAGGAGAGTCACCAAAACAGTAGCCCTCTAGACCCCATTTTTTACAACATCACAAAATCAAAATGTTAAAGGATCTGGAGAAATAAAGGAACCAGATAGAAGACGAGAGAGATGAAAGTTGCCGTAAAATATTTGAAGAATAGCATTTAGATGAAGGATAAGACCAAATCTGTCTATAGCTCTGAAGAATACAATTAGGACCCATTGGTGGAAATCAGAGGGAATTGGCTCTGTATTTGGAAAATCTTAGAGAGCAATCCAAAAGTGAAATGGGTTTCTCTGCAAAGTAATTATTTCCTTGTTCCTGGAAATGTGCTGGTAGAGGCTATACTTTCATTGAAAGGATTTGTGAAGTGAGATATTGAGCTAGATGACTTACAGTGCTCATATTCTGTGGTTCTGCTAAGGCCAGAGAGGTTCCATGGGCGCTTAAGGAATTGCTTTGCAACTCTCCTACAACCTGACCTTGGGATTTTTGTACACAATCACAGCTTTGTCATCCACCAGATAATTGAGTACATAATGAATCTCATAACTTCTCAAAATATAAAGCCCTCTGCAGATGTTTAACATCATTGCTGTGCTTCCTTTCCCTGGATGGTTTCTTTGCATGGCCGGGGGGTGGGGGGGGGGGTGTATACTCTGTGTACTTTACATTTGTTCAAACTGCTGTAAGAAGATTTCAGAACTTCCAGACTGCATCCATCACACCTGGGAGTCACCCAGAGTATTTTCAGGAAAAGCAGTTTGATGATTTACCTTTTATATGTCTTTCCAAAGCATTAAAGTTACAAAGACCCAGTGTATAGGGCCTAAAGATAAATAAGCGAAGGCAAACAAGAATATCCATCACAAGAGACATTAATGGCAAGAAGGCTTTTTTGAAATGTACAATTATTTAAAAAGAAGAGGAAAGGTTGACAGCAATGGCTTTCATCATATATTTAAAAGTGCCAAAGAGCAAAGCCATTTGCCAAGCAAAGCAGAAAGCCCCGGACTACCTTGGCACATTTGCTGCCTGCAGGCCAGATCACTCTGAACTCTTTTGCCCAAGCAGACAAAATATTATCATTTCCAGTCCTTGAAAGCTGCCACCCTGCTTCATCACTTTGACATTCAGTACATCATAATATTTTTGACTACCAAGTCCACTTTTTAAACAGCACCTTTTGAGAATTCTTTTCCAAGAAAGCAATATTTCAAATCTTCATTGCTTGGGTTTGCTCTTTCATCTCCCGCCGGTCACAGAGACAGTCTGGAATCAGGCTAGGCTCTGTGGTTCTGGTGTCAGGCTGCTATCCAGGCATGGATATGGAGCCATAAAATCAGGCCCCAGATTGTCCAGTGTACAAAGATGTGAAGTTTAGAAGGAAAGGATTGGTAAAAATAAACCAATAGAAACTGCCCCCCCCAACATTGTTTAAGAGATTGTGGGTTAAAAAAAAAATCAGAGTGGATACAGGACTACTCTATTTTATCTATTTTTCATTCAATAAGTAGTTGTATTTGGTGTTGTCAGATGCTATGGTATATGAGAAAATCAATAAGAAATAGAATCCTAGTCCCAAGCACTTATGTTCTAATAGAGAAGATAAGAAATAAACACAAATAAATATAGTAATACCTACAGTTGTCTAGCAGTTTATAGTTTTTACATTTTATTTGACCACCACTGAAAAAATGAGACAGAAAGGGCAAGTCTTATTAGCTCCATTTAATAGTTTAAGAAATGGACACTTAGCCAAATGAACAGGCCCAGGGTCACATAGCTATTAGGTATCTGGGCCATGACTGGATTCTGCATCCTGGGAAGGTAGAGCTAGAAAAGTCCCGAGCAAGTATTATGGGAACAGGAATGAGAAAAATTGCCGGGCATGGGGAAGAAGGAAGACTTCAGGGAGGAGGGTGCATTGGAGCTGGATGTTGGCTTCAGACGTGTAACAGTGCTGGATCAGGAAAGAGAGGGATGGAGAAGAGAACATTCCACACAGAGGGAAGGAGGAGGGAAGCCAGAGAAAGCTAGACAGGTAAAAATGTAAGACAGGTTGTTCAGCTTGGCTGGGCATCAGCATGGAGGGGAAGGAAGGCCGGGGGAAGGTGGCAGCTAGTCCTGGGATGAGGAGTTTAGGTGTTATTTAGGAACGACTAGATAGCTATTAAAAGATTTCATTTGCTTGCTAGTGTGTGGCTTTGAGAAGGCAATAACTTGGTCAGAAGAGTCCTATAAGGTTAAGCTGTCAGTCCAGAAAAACAGCAAGAAAGCTTCAGCAGGAAGGTGAGTCAGGAATCTGGGGCCACACCCAGCGACAGAGCAGAGTAGAGGTGGGACTTGCCATGGGGAGACCCGCAACCTTTGGTTGTAATCAGATGCGCACGGGTCTTTGTACTGGCCCTATGAGAACTGGATCCATAGTGCCAACAAGCTGGTTTTAGCTAGTGGTGAGTGAAGAGGGATTATGAGAACTCAGCAAGCCGCTACTGAAGAAACAAAGTCGTGCCCATTGACTGTTTCCCCGAGTGCAGTGCGTGGTGATGGGCAGAGGTGTGGTGGACCCAGGAGAAGACCGCTCCTTCCAGCTTCAGGGGGGCTGGCTTTGCACTCATGCCTGAGGAGGAAATGATTGTGTTATTAGCTCTGTGGGTACTTCCCTTCTGTTGTGCTCCCTCTGCTGTGTGTCTGTGAGCTTTAGACTGTTTCTGGACTCACTATGACTGATGTGAAAACATTGAGCTTCCTGAGCAGGTGCCTGTCTGCCCTCTGGGGTAGTCTTACTGCTCTGAAGATAAAATAAGTATTGAAGCACTGAAGTAAGGAGTTTGCAATAAAACAGAAAAATGAAAAATGGAAGCCATAAGAGGAATGAGAATTACTGGATCAAATATGAAGAATGGTAAATGTCAAAGCACTTGATAATTTTTCTGCTAACAGACATTGTGAAGATGGAAGTTTCCATAATTCTTTTCCTTTTTTTTTCTCTTGCTATTGTCACAAGATCTAGGAGCATGAGGAATTTGTCATTTCAGTGTTGCATTGCAACACAAAGCAAGGCAGAAGTATAGAATGCCCTTAAATGACAGCATGAACACAATAGGAGCATTTGCTACCTGCAACAGATGTTGAATTGCCACTCTCTAAACTTTTTAATTTATATATGAAATGCTTTCAATGCAATCATTTTATTATTCATTGAAAGTTCATGTGCACAATGTTTAATGTGCACCTGTTATGTGTAAAGTACTCCACTGGGTACTATTTATAAAATTAAACTTAGTGAT
The DNA here is from genome assembly GCF_037043125.1 of Eumetopias jubatus. Taxonomy (NCBI): domain Eukaryota; kingdom Metazoa; phylum Chordata; class Mammalia; order Carnivora; family Otariidae; genus Eumetopias; species Eumetopias jubatus. The sequence goes on from NW_028274811.1 coordinate 60,573,016, forward strand.
TCAGTTATGAAAATAAATCATGGCCCACATGCCCTGGAAGGCCTATTAAAAAGCAGGCAAGATGCCCATGAAAGTGTTTCCTTTGAATTCCACAGAAATATCAGTTTGGGGAAGAAAACCAAGGCCATTTGTTTTAAGCCACTACGGGTATCCTCTTCAACTGTTAATATGAGGAGGCTAGATTGTGGCTGTAAGGAGAATAAGGAGATGTTGACTATACGTGTCTGTGACCCTAACTGAAGTTTGGTGGTCCCAGTGGTATTTTCATGGGCCTGTAAAAATTCCAGGTATTTATAAAACTGTTGAAAACAATAAAGAAATAAGAGTTTAAATTGGACAGCCACATGCAGAAGAATAAAACTGGACCATTTCCTTACACCACACACAAAAATAGACTCAAAATGGTTGAAAGACCTAAATGTGAGACAGGATTCCATCAAAATCCTAAAGGAGAACACAGGCAGCAACCTCTTAGACCTCAGCTGCAGCAACTTCTTCCTAGAAACATCGCCAAAGGCAAGGGAAGCAAGGGCAAAAATGAACTATTGGGACTTCATCAAGATAAAAAGCTTTTGCACAGCAAAAGCAAGTCAACAAAACCAAAAGACAACCGACAGAATGGGAGAAGATATTTGCAAATGACATATCAGATAAAGGGCTAGTATCCAAAATCTATAAAGAACTTACCAAACTCAACACCCAAAGAACAAATGATCCAATCAAGAAATGGGCAAAAGACATGAACAGACATTCTTGCAAAGAAGACATCCAAATGGCCAAGAGACACAGAAAAAGTGCTCAACATCGCTCAGCATCAGGGAAATCCAAATCAAAACCTCAATGAGATACCACCTCACACCAGTCAGAATGGCTAAAATTAACAAGTCAGGAAACGACAGGTGTTGGCAGGGATGTGGAGAAAGGGGAACCCTCCTACACCAACCCTGTTGGTGGGAATGCAAGCTGGTGCAGCCACTCTGGAAAACAGTCTAGAGGTTCCTCAAAAAGTTGAAAATAGAGCTGCCCTACGACCCAGCAATTGCACTACTGGGTATTTACCCCAAAGATACAAATGTAGGGATCCGAAGGGGTATGTGCACCCCGATGTTTATAGCAGCAATGTCCACAATAGCCAAACTATGGAAAGAGTCAAGATGTCCATCGACAGATGAATGGATAAGATGTGGTGTGTGTATACACACACACACACACACACACACACACACGCACGCACAATGGAATATTATGCAGCCATCAAAAGGGATGAAATCTTGCCTTTTGCAATGACGTGGATGGAACTGGAGGGTATTATGCTGAGTAAAATAAGTCACTCAGAGAAAGACATGTATCATATGATCTCCGTGATATGAGGAATTCTTAATCTCAGGAAACAAACTGAGGGTTGCTGGAGTGATGGGGGGTGGGAGGGGAGGGGTGGCTGGGTGATGGACATTGGGGAGGGTATGTGCTATGGTGAGCACTGTGAATTGTGTAAGACTGTTGAATCACAGACCTGTACCTCTGAGATAATACATTATAAGTTAAAAAAAAAAAGGGCACCTGGGTGGCTCAGTTGGTTAAGCAACTGCCTTCGGCTCAGGTCATGATCCTGGAGTCCCTGGATCGAGTCCCGCATCGAGCTCCCTGCTCGGCAGGGAGTCTGCTTCTCCCTCTGACCCTCCCCCCTCTCACGTGTGATATCTCTCTCTCTCTCTCTCTCTCGTTCTCTCTGTCTCAAATAAATAAATAAAATCTTTTAAAAAAAAGTATGAAGGGAGAAATGAAGGGGGAGGAAATCGGAGGGGGAGACGAACCATGAGAGACTATGGACTCTGAGAAACACTGAGGGTTCTAGAGGGGAGGGGATGGGGGATGGGTTAGCCTGGTGATGGGTATTAAGGAGGGCACGTTCTGCATGGAGCACTGGGTGTTATACGCAAACAATGAATATGGAACACTACATCAAAAACTAATGATGTAATGTATGGTGATTAACATAACAATAAAATAAAATTTAAAAAAGTTGAATTAGTGGGGTACCTGGGTGGCTCAGTTGGTTAAGTGTCTGACTCTTGGTATTGGCTCAGGTCATGGTCTTGGGGTCTCAACCTCACGTCTGTTTGTCTCTCTCCCTCTGCTCCCCCCTTCTCTCTCTCTCAAATAAATAAATAAAATCTTTAAAGAGTTGAATTAGTGCATATGTTTTGGTCAATTTCCCCCCTTTTGGGTACCATATATGCCTCCAGTTTCCAGCTATGCAGTTGCTATTTAAATTCTCAACAATATTAAGTAGAGGGGTAAAAATTCTGTGGTATCCCATATTTAAAATATCTCAAGAATTTCTACTCCTGTCTCTTTTCTTCCTTCTTATTCTTTCTTTTCATACCACATTTATTTACATCTTACCAGTACTTTACTTCAGGAAACCTAGTATCGTATTATAGTCATAGAAAGTTTTCCTAGTCAGTCTGTCTTGCCAGGTCTTACCAATTCTTTTCTCTTGGTAAGCAAGCAGTGGTGACCACGTAAGCATAAAAGAAGATCTCCTTACTCCTCCTAGCCTCTCTACATCACAGGACCTAAGGCCATCTGGCCCTCTCCAGCCATGGTCAAATGGAAAAGCAGACCCAGTCAGATTTGAGAAGCAGTGGGAATACCCACCTAGAAAGTGTAATATATTTGGAGGAAGCCTTCAAATAAACTCTAAAGTTTCACAGCAGTGATTATTTTCTCTGGTAGTACTGCAACATAAACAGGCTGCTTACTCCATGAGGCAGCACCAAGTTGGCATTTATACTCTACAGAAAAGGTACCTGAGGAAAGGTAGTCCAAGTTACTGGCTACAAATCCTACAGCTTGACAGAAGCACAGTCTGGGTATATGTGTGTAATTCACTTCTTTTTTTGTGTGTGTGTGTTATATAAGTAATGCGTGTTTCTTGTGCAAAAATTAGACAATGAAGATGAGCAAGAGGAAAAACACATCATCCAAGTAACCAACAATGACCATATTAACGTTGACATATTTCCTTCTAATTTTCTGTATATTTTTTTCTGTATGAAATTACACTGTGACTCAACCCTTTTTTCACTCAACAAAATACTGGGAACATTTCTGTGTTTTTAATATGCACCTTTTCCACAGTATTCCATTTCATGATTACATCATAATTTAAGTAGCCAGCCCGCCCTCTCTTTTTATACATACGTGTTGTGCCAAATGTTTCTTACATATTTCTGAAATGACTGCTGGTAATGAACTTGGGTTTGACAGTGGTACCTTTGAATGGATCTGGAGGTGTTCTTGGTAGGCTCAGTAAGCCCTGGGAAGCAATTCACTTTCATCTTTATAGCAAACCTCACCCAGTGGGCTTTACTCCCAGAGGCTCAGCAGCCAGGAACAGATTTTAGCTCAGGGCTCAATAAATTCAAGGCAATAATGGAGTAAAACCAGACAGAAAACCAGAATCCTAAAGTGTGTATAAATTTTTATTTAACAAAAAGTGGAAGTGCTTAAGCCTAACAAGATAAGTGAATAGATAGCTACCTGCATAGAAAAAAAAAAAAAAAACAGAGAAAATGAGGTAGCGGATCCCCCTCTAGCCCTCCTTTTGCAACCATGGACGTCTTTGGCTCTCTGAGCATCATTAAACTGAAGACAGTATGACGGATTATACTTCATGCAGTATATGCTCACAAAGGCCTAACCCTACGTCACATTCTTTTTTTTTTTAAGATTTTTATTTATTGAGAGAGAGAGAGAGAGTGGTAGAGAGAGAGAGCATGAGAGGGAGGAAGGTCAGAGGGAGAAGCAGACTCCCCGCTGAGCAGGGAGCCCGACGCGGGATTCAATCCCGGGACTCCAGGATCATGACCTGAGCCAAAGGCAGTCGCCTAAGCAACTGAGCCACCCAGGCACCCACGTCACATTCTTTTAGTCATGGAATAAACCACATTCAGTTTCAAATTCTAGGCCTGCCACTTAAACAGTGTCCTTGAGCAAGTGCCTTCACTTCCCTGAGCTTCACTTTTGTCATCTGGAAGTTATTCCAGTTTGCTAATGTCGCAACAAATAGAAATTAAATATTGAAAGCAACTCAGGGCAGCATCCAGACCCACAGTGTAGTGCTCAGTAAATGTTTAGTAAATTAATTTATGCGTTGAGGAGCTTACTTGGATTTCAGTTGACTTTTGATGAGTTCTCCTTCCTCATTTTACTTATCACTGTCTGAAATTGTTTATTTTCAGATTTGCTACTCACTGTCTGTATTTCCATGAGCACAAAACATCCGCAGTAACAGAGTGGCTTGCCAGTGCCATTAGAACAACACCTGGTCGGGGTGCCTGGGTGGCTCAGGTCATGATCCCAGGGTCCTGGGATCTAGCCCCGCATCAAGCTCCCTGCTCCGCGGGAAACCTGCTTCTCCCTCTCCCACTCCCCCTGCTTGTGTTCCCTCTCTCTGTGTGTCTCTCTCTGTCAAAAAAAAAAAAAAAAAAAAAACGCCTGGCACTCAAGATGTTGAATATTTCTGGTTCCAGCTTACTTGAATTCTTTCCAGTAACCCAGCCTTGTGACCTGGAGGCTGTTCAGCAGATACTTGCCCCCTGACGCTCTTTATCTCACCATTCACTGATATGTGCTTGGTTCCAGCCATCCTCCGTTACCTGAAGAACGATGGGAAGATTCATTTGGTGGTTTTCAACAACTTACAGCTGGCTGATGGCAGGCGGCACAGGGTCCTCCTGAGACTGACCAACTTTCAGCGAGGGGCTGGCTCCGTAGAGCTCTACCTGGACTGTACCCAAGTGGATTCTGTGCACAATCTCCCCAGAGCCTTTTCCAGCCCCTCCCAGAGTCCTGAGTCCGTTGAACTGAGGACTTTCCAGAGGAAGGCACAGGTAGGCACCCACAAACCATTCTCCAACGTGGAAAGATGGGTTGCCCTGGCTCAGGGAATGCAGAGGGCAGGAGTGGGGCTGGCTGTGTAATTAGAATCACCTGAGGAACTCAAACTATCACTAGAGGGCCCACCCTCAGGACAAATTGAATCAGAATCTATTGAAGTGGTGCCTAGGCATAGGTATTTTTTAAAATACTAATACTAATGGGAAGCTAAAATTGAAAGCGTCTGCTTTAGTTGCTAGGTGAAGACTTTTTGGATATAATTGTGGAGTTGGAAAGGATTAGCAAAAATTTTTAAAAAGCAATCTTAGTGGGTGCCTGTCTGGCTCAGTTGGTAGAGCATGTGACTCTTGAGAGTGGGGTCGTGAGTTCGAGCCCCACGTTGGGCATGGAGATTATTTAAAACAAACAAACAAAAAACAAAAACAAAATCTTAGGACAATAGGATCTACTTTTAATTTTTCTATAATGATATTATTTTTAACAAAAGTGATAAAGAATGATTGGAAACTGCCAAGCACTTAGGAACAACATTTTCACAGGTCTTTTTAGAGCGTCCCTAACAAAAAAGGACCTTATTGCCAACTTAGTTCCATGAGGCCTTAATAGTTCCATCACCTCTGTCGTCTGTTTTATGCCATGTTGATGGTATTTTTTATTATATCATGATACCTACTGTAGAAATTGCCACATGTATTTCTTTTAAAATTTTGTGTTAGGAAGTAGTTTGTTTCCTATAAAGAACTAGCATTCTTTGTCCTTTCCATTAATTATAACTATTACTGGTCATAGTTCCCGAATTTTATCTGACGTGGAAGTCAATGCCAAAATCAGTAACTGTGTTCATCTGTTATGGCCCATAATGTTATTTTTCTGTGCCTCAATCCTCATTTTGCATTTCTATTTTATTATTTTATTATATGTGCTTGAGTTACAAGCTGCTCTGAACCCTTTGTACAAAGAGGCTGGGTGTAAATAATAATAATCATTACAACTAGGAATGCTGAGAAGTTTTACATAATAATATAAAAACTATGAATCTGATACTAAAATTTTGTGCTTGGAAAATAGGAAGCATCTTCAAGCAGAAATTGCAAGAAAGCTAAAATCCAAGGATTTTGTTTTGCTTTTTGCAGAAAAAGAGAGATGTTTATACGAAGCATAGATTTACATAGAAAAAGAGTAGTGAATAGAGAGAGATGCAGAACTTTATTTCTGAATCCCCAAAGTAGCCCAAAGAATCAGAATGATATAAATTATATCACTGCCATTTCAGAAATTAGTGTCTACCACCAAATAAGTCAATTTCTAAAAGCCAGGAGTCAGCCACGACAAGGTCATCAGAAACTATACTTATCAGAATTTTTTCAAAAGTTCTAAATCCTTAGACTGTCAGAGACTACAGTGCTCTATCTTCATAGTCACTTCATTTATTCAGGGAATTAACAAATAGCTATATTCGAGGCATTAGGGATAAAGCATAGTGGACAAAATAGTCATGGCCCTGCCTCCATAGAGCTCATAGCCGGATGTCCAGAACAATATCCGTTATATAACACGTGTTGTATATGTCATAACTTAGCTAAATTAAAAAGTAGAATTCCTCTGAAAATCCTTAGCATCCTCATTTTTAAAATAAGGATGATGACTTTACATTAGCAATTAACATAAACTTTTTCTGTCATGAATATATAATGGTACAATCAAAAGTTATAAAATAAAGGGGTGAGGAAATTGATGTTGTGACTAACAATGAATGATTGATATCAACCCATAATGCAAAAATATGATTCCAGCTACCTAATAACCATAGTAGATACTGTTTATTCATTCTCCTAGCCCAAGACTGTCAGGGACTTTGCTAAAACCTGGAGTTAAGACATCCTAAAAACAATAGTGTTTAAAATTGAGATCAGTATTTTATTTATTACGGTCTAAACTCCATAAACAAATTCCAGACAATTCTTAACAGGCTCCTGCCACAAAATAACTTGTTTAACCATGAAACTCAAAGCCTTTCCTCTTCTCAGATCTACCTTGATGAACCCTCAGGCCAAGCTGGATGCTAACATGTTCCTAGGCTATTGGCTCCTTCCATATTTGCTTCAGTCAAAAGGATAGGGCTGGCAGGTTTTAGGAAGAAATCAAACCCACAAAATTATGTAAGATGTCAGAGTCCAAGGATACAGGGCTACTTAGTCTGTTGGGAAAATTGGGTGAGTATGCAAGCACATTGGCTTTTGAGCAGTGTCAGCAATGTGTGGTATGAATGTGATTTCTTCCAGGACTTCTTGGAAGAGCTGAAGCTGGTGGTGAGAGGCTCGCTGTTCCAGGTGGCCAGCCTGCAAGACTGCTTCCTGCAGCAGAGTGAGCCACTGGCTACCACAAGCACAGGTGTGGGCTCTTGGGCAGTTGGCACGCCTCCATCAATCCAGATAAAGCCTCAGCCCCTAAGGGCCCTGGGTCCCATCACTGAAAGGTGGACTTCGGCAGAGCATCCTGATAGGATGTGTCTATAGAAATCAGGCTTTTGTACCAAAGTCCAGGACAAGAAATATCGCCATTGCAATTTTTATTTTTATAACTCAAGAATTTGGGCTAACAGCCAGTGGCATCATTATCATTTTTTAGGTGAATTAGATGAATTAACCCCAAGTTAAATTCCTGTGCCCTAGGTATTTGTCATGATGGTTCTCTGGGAAATCATTTGTTTTTGAGCCACTGTAGGAGCATCTGTTCGTGGCTGAATGCTCCTTGTCTTTTATTATTGCTACAGGAGACTTTAATCGGCAGTTCTTGGGGCAAATGACGCAACTAAACCAGCTGCTGGGAGAGGTGAAGGATCTTCTGAGACAGCAGGTAATGACGAGGACAAAGCATCAGAAAACCCTAGTCCTGCCAGAGCAACTCACTGTACAAGCTAGTGGAACTGCAGAGGTGGGGAGGCGGGCGAGGGGGCAGACCTCAGTGGCCCCGTGCACCACCCTGGAGGTCTCTCTTAGGGCTCTGGAAATGGGGGACAGGTGTGTGAGAAACACATCATGGCTCCGAGCAGAGAGGGAGCCTTCAAGGGCTACCTGAGCACTCCCTTAAGAAGGGTTTACTAGATTGCTACACGTGAATTCTTTCATTCCTGGATTACGTATCAGATCCTCCTTTTCCATCTTGTTTTTCCCTTCCCGTTTCTAAAGGTCAAGGAAACCTCATTTTTGCGAAACACTATAGCTGAGTGCCAGGCTTGTGGTAAGTGCTGTTCCAATAACAGCTTCGTTCTGAGTTGTATGGGCATGTGAGGATAGATGAAGGACCTGGGGTGAGGCTACATTGACTATGGTTTCTGGACGTTTGGCACAGAGTTGGAGGGAAGGGAGAACTTGTTGGGAAGCCAAATTTCATTTTGTATCAGCTGTTTTTCTGGTGGTCACTAAGTATGTGGATTATTGTTTTTCTCTAGGTCCACTCAGCTTTCAGTCCCCAACCCCAAACACACTGGTGCCCCTGGCACCCCCAGCACCCCCAACACCCCCAGTGCGCCGTTGTGATTCCAACTCATGTTTCCGCGGTGTCCGGTGTATGGACACCAGAGATGGCTTCCAATGTGGGCCCTGCCCCAACGGCTACACAGGAAATGGGATCACCTGTTCTGATATTGATGAGGTAAAAGTTCAACTTGATGGGGTAGAGGCTCCCTAAGTATCTGGGACACCCTACAGCCAGGTGGATGACTAAGGGATGACTTGGGGTGTCCTCCAGGTGACATAAAAACTACACCCTCCTGAACCCTTAGAGACCACGAGGGACCGGGAGCAGGGGGACAAAGGAGGCATGACGCACCATTGTGGCTGCGTTCATCATATCTCCTCTCCATGTCTCCAGCTGCTCCCCTGGGCCATGTTGCTACCGTGCTGACATTTGTACTCCAACATTGATGATTTCTCGTATGCAGTCAACATTACAGTTTTGATTTTTCTACACTTCTACATATGTGGGAGGAGGAAGATCTGTGTTAGGGTATATTTCAGGGCTTGCAACTAATTTCTTCAGCCTTCCTAAATTAGAAATGCAGAAGGGACTCTCAAACCAACAAGCCCTGTTAAGGAGGTTCTATAACCTGTGAGTAATCAGAAGTGCTGAAGGATGGAGCCAGAAAGACACATACAGCGAGTACAGGCTGTTTGGCCGGCTTGCGAAGCCTCCGCAGGAGACTGATTCAAGGGCGTGGTTAGCCAGTCAGTAGTCCAGTCCCAAAGCAGTGTTCACATAGGTAGCAAGGCTACCATCAGAAATATGCCTTTCCCTTCCCACCAGGCCAGGGGAGGGTAGTAAGCAATTAAGATGGTCTGTAGTGATCCCTCAGTTGCAGAATCATCGTGCGTGTTTCACAGAACTGCATCTGGTTTCTGTCTGTGAGCTGGAATTTTCCTCCTTTTGAAAGTGCAGGAAGTGGTCATGTTTTTTACATTAGCTGAGGTGGTTAAAAAAAAAAAAAAAAAAAAAACAGTCTCCTAGACTCCAAGAGCTTTGGAAGAGCCATGGCTTTGACAGGGCATGAAAGGAGGCACAGACCCTGATAGACCACATCTTACCAAAAACACAAGTACCTTGGCTTTGTCTTCTCTGGATCTCTTCATTTGAGAAGTTGGTTCAGCATTGTGTTTGGATTAATCTAACAGCCAGCTGACAAGTGGTCCAGGAGAACCGTCCTTTCATGGTGATTTTTATTTTTTTTTATTTTATTATGTTAATCACCATACATTACATCATTAGTTTTGTATGTAGTGTCCCATGATTCATTGTTTGCGTATAACACCCAGGGCTCCATTCAGTACGTGCCCTCTTTAATACCCATCACCAGGCTAACCCATCCCCCCACCCCTTCATGGTGATTTTTACATTACAAGGTAGAATATCAGGGAATTGACATGGGGAGGTAGACTGGTGATCATGAAGGACCTTTTCACTTGACCATGCCATTATTCTGCGATACAGCAAAGCCCACTAAAAGGCAACCCCATACTGCGTGTGTCTAGGATAGTTAAGTAAATAAGCATGTCTGAATAGATGAATGAAAGTTTGTGTTTTCCCTGTGTAGCTAAAGACTTTGGGGTTTGTTTGTTTTGTTTTGTTTTGTTTCCTTCCCAGTGCAAATACCATCCCTGCTACCCAGGCGTGCGCTGCGTGAACTTGGCTCCTGGCTTCCGATGTGAGCCCTGCCCAGTGGGCTTCACCGGGCCCGTGGTACAGGGTGTCGGCATCAGTTTTGCCAAGTCAAACAAGCAGGTGGGCTGAAGTGATGGTCTTTCTATTCATTTTTTTAAAATCTGAATTACAAACAGAAAAACTTTGTTTTTTTCCCACCTCTTTCATTATAACCTCTTTGAACTGCCAAGTGCCACGTGGAATGTCACGGTGCACGGTAGGCAAATGAGGACGCTTTCCGACTCCTTTCTGAGCATATATGTTCATGATGTCTAGTAGGAAGGAAGCTGTTAAATCAGGATAATAGAGTGTCGCTAGGAAAACAATGAGTGGGGTAATATTAAATATGTGGTGTGATTTCAAGTCCTTTCTGTTAGCTGTTGAACATTTTGTCCCACAGAATAACTTGAGAATCAGGGAAACAAAAGCTTTGAAAAATTAGGTCACTTTTATAGAGTCACTGTTGCTGATAAGAAGCTAGTTCAGAGATGAGAGGATTTCAGGAGTGGAAATTATCCCCTGAGGAAACCCCTCTTCTTCTTATATAAGCTATAAATTGCCATAAAGCACTTGAGCACTTTGTGACAGTCTCCATTTGTTCCCAAATGTTCTACTATATCCTGGCCATTATTTAACTGACTGGCTGTGAAATTCTTTTTGATGTTTTCAGCCCTTAAAAATGGTTGGTCTATAAATATATTTTACTACCTTAGGGAAATTATTAGGTTTGAAGAAGGACAGGAGTTCATTATTTTCTAGCCACCTATCAAAGGATTCTAAAGGGCATCATTTTTTTTAGACTAGAAAAGGGGGGCAGGCTGGACACACAGGAATGACAAGAAGCCATTAGAGTAATGACACAGAGTTGTTCTTCCTCTCTTCTAAAGACAAAATCTCCAAGACTAAACCAAGGAAAATAGACAGAATGAAATAGTTGGTGCTTTATGTGAGCTAGTAAGATTACCAACAATATAGTAGACTGAATGGAAGTAGAAGGAAGCCACTCACTACACCTTAACAAATTCATGCTCATGGGAGGTGGGAGCAGGGTGTAGGCCCTTGGAGTGGGGATCCAGGGTTTCAGCATCTATGCGGATCTTGAGAAAGACATAACATCCCTTCAGAAAGACACGGGCCTCAAAGAGCTACCCTACCCATTAGAAGGAGATGAGAAAACTAGCCCCCCACAAGCGACAAGGAAGCTGGATGTCATCTCTGAGACATGGTTGACAAAAAGGAAAATTGCTCACAACAAATCAAAGCTCCAGGGTTGTACCACGTACTGTTAAGAGTTTCAAATCTATGTTACACATATAATGGGGAATACAAGCCAGAAAATTAACAGAAAAAATTATCCCTGGAGCAGTAAAATCCCCAGGGCCCTGGCTAATGTCAAAGCCATACCACTTGTGAAGAACTCTGAAACTCAGTGCCAGTGGAACATGGGAAAACAGAGCCAATAAAGATAGGTTCATAAATAAAAATGGTGATTTACATGAAGAAGTTACCATGAGGAAACATGGTACATATAAAACAATTCAAAAGGATAAAGAGAAAAAGGAAAGAATAGATACCATAACTAAAAAATAGGGCAATGTGAAAAAAAAGGGAACTCTGAAAAATAGTCAAGTTTCTTCAATGAAAAGTGTAATCATTGACATTAAAAACTCAATAGATTGGCGGGGGTCATCTGGGTGCTTCAGTTGGTTAAGCATCTGACTCTTGATCTCAACTCAGGTGTTCATCTCAGGGTCATGAGTTCAAGGCCTGTGTTGGGCTCCACACTGGGCAGGGAGCCTACTTAAAACCAACCAACCAACCAACCAACCAACAAAAACCCACAAAACCCAATAGCTGGGCAAGACAGCTATCAGAGAATGTATAGAATGGAAGGTGGATCTAAGGAAATCATCCAGAATGCAGCACAGAGAAATAAAGATATGGAAAATATGAACAAGAGGTTAAGAGTCAAAAGAAGAGATGAATGAGAAAGTCTAATAGTTGCTTAATTTGTAGTTCCAAAGAAAGGATTGAAAGAGTAGGAGCAGAGGGAAGCTGAGAATTCTCCGGAATTGAAGAAAGCTAGGAATCCTCAGACAGCAGTACACGGAGTACCAAGCAGGATAGAGAAGAATCTTCCTGAGTTAAAGGTTTGTAGAACAGATTAACCATACCGGTTGTGTTTTCTGAACAACTTGAAATACCAAGTCTGCAGCTATCCCTTGAAATTGGGTTAAGCACAGACCGGTCCAACACAACGAGGTGGCTAAAGTGATGTTCCTATTAGCATTGAACCTGAAATTCCATGCCCTCACACAAAGCTCGCAAAGCAAAATTTATTTGCATTTCTGCTTAAACAGAATATCTCTAAACTTTTCTGCACTAGGTCTGCACTGACATTGATGAGTGTCGAAATGGAGCATGTGTTCTCAATTCTATCTGTATTAACACTTTGGTAAGTACTTTTCATGGATGATGTTATCAAAGCAGACCAGTGATTAAAACAAGTGTGTGTTTATGAATCATAACCCCAAAACACACATAGAACAACGGATGGGCACAATATATTTAATTGGCAAATGAAGATAAAAGTTTATGTTGAAAAATAGTTTTCCATATAAGAGTAATTTTATAAGTAATTTTTATGTAAGAAAAATTTTATAAGTGCCAGACTTTATATCAAAGTTGCCATGTTGGGCTTTCAGAAAAATATGTATGGAATAAAACATTGTTCTTGTATTTTAAAAATGTGAAGAGCTTCTGGGTTTATGTGGTTCAGAATATGCATTTTATTGGTGATGACACAATCCCCACAGAGTATTCATTATTTTTAGAAATCTTTTCAAAAGTCATTTATATTAAAATGCTTAGCCCTGGGGGAGGGTTCTAAAATGTATATATTTAATGTGGTTTTATTTCTGAAATTTCTTGTCCACTGATTGCAACATAGAGGTGTGGCCCAGTAAACCGTCCACAAGAGAGCCACTGATTCCATGATGGAATGGCGGCCTCCAACTTGATGTCCCTGGTGAAGTTATTCCATCTCTAGGTTCCTAGTTGTCTTGAATGTAAAAACATTTTATAAATAACAAGGCACGTATCTGAATCCTCTCAATCACTCTGTCACTAGGCACTATAAATCATTTGAAGACAGTAGGCTACGGAAAAGTAATGGGACCCAGGCCACTCATCCCCTAAGGCTTCCATCTGGCTGCGGAGCCTGTGTTCTCATCCACACACTCTGCTGCCTCGGAACGGGCGGGGATTGTTGCTTCTTTGCTTCTCCCCAGGGCTGTCTCCCCTAGTGAGCAGATACAGATTTGGGAGACACCGACCTAACAGGAATCACTACACCACCCTGGGGGAAGGAACCTAGACAGTGGAACTTTCTAGAAAGTGGAACTCCAGAGAACCTCAAGAAGGGGCAGAGGCAAAAGAGCAGGAGCAGAGAAGAGGAGAGAACTGGCCCCACGGAGCAGTCCAGTGAGGCTGATAGATCAAGAAAGACCACCGAAGAGCATCCTTAGGATGTGGCAAGTAGGAGGTTGCTAGTGACCAGAATCATTGAACTGTAGGCTTTACACGGCTGTCTTTCATGAAATGTGAATTTGACCTCAGTCAAGCTGTTTAAAAAAAACCGGAGAGTCCTGGCTGGCCTTCACGGTGCCGTTGCCGTGGAGCTGACAGCTCATTTGCCGGGCTGCCCCATCGCTGCCTCGCTCATCGAGAATTCTCAGAGCAAGGCCACTGACATTTCTCTGTACACCTGTTCTCTGTCACTCAATTGTAAAAAAAAAAAAAACCAAAGAACGGTTAAAAAACCTTTTTCTTCCCCTTACTGGCTTTTCACTCAAATCCCCTCCCTTGTCCCCAGAATAAATTCTCACTCTGCCTCCCAGGGCTTCACTGGCACCATCGGCCCTTTCCCCTCGTGTCCTCACACTGGAGCTGCAGGCCAGTGACAGGGGTTCGTTCCAGCCTTCTTCCCTCATGCGTGGCTCGCAGCAGCCTCCAGGCTGGTGGTGTCTTCCTCCGTACTCCACAGTCTTATGAGATGGACACATACTCGGAGAGGCAGCCCCGAGTGTCACGTCCTCTCGGCATCATCAAGTACATGTGAAAATAAACACGATCACGGTAGCTTTGCTCCCAGTTCTGAGCCCCTGGCTCACCAGCTGATCTTTGCTCCCTGCAGGGTTCTTACCGCTGTGGGCCCTGCAAACCCGGGTACACGGGTGATCAGACAAGGGGATGCAAAACCGAAAGAAGCTGCAGAAATCCTGAGCTGAATCCCTGCAGTGTGAACGCACAGTGCATCGAGGAGAGGCAGGGGGATGTGACATGTGTGGTGAGTTGTTTGTCACCTGCTTTACCATGTTTTTCTCTTCCGTTTTAAATATCTCCCCTCCTCGGGTTCTACTTGCTTCCCAACAGGGAAGCAAAAGAAAAGTGAAAACATTCCCGTGGAGATAAACACAGAATGCAATAGTAACAGGGTTCGCTGTGCTCCTGGAGAGCAATCACAAGTCCATCTCACATCAGCTGCCTTTTCTCTCCTCTTGCCGGGGGTCTGACACCATATCCTCAGGTACGTCAGCAGCGGAGGCCCGCGCCCCCGGGCACCCTCTGCAAAGGGCCAAGAAGTGAGCAGCAGGAAGGGAAGGAGCCTCCTTCCCTCCCTCCGTCTACCCCCCTATTTGCTTGTGTAACTTAGAAGCACACCGCCGTCCTTTCTAGTGGTCCTCAGAATCTGGCCTCCTACTGCAGGAAGCGGGTGGCAGCGAAGGGGTAAGCTGTCAGACACTCTCCGAGGGCCCCCCTCTCCCCGCAGTGAGCAGGAAGGGGCGCACGGCACTGTTCCGTGTCCGTCTGCACCCGGATTCAGGAACAGCTCAGTGGACGGTCACTCTTCTTCCTCTCTAGTTCCCAACCTTGCAGCCGATCCGGGGAGGAAGCAGCGGGGCAAGAGAGCGGGACGGTCCTGGGCCGACACCAGCCTCATGCCAGGCGGGGGTGTGGTGGGCTGTAGGTGAAGAAGGCGGCCCATGCCTGCCATCCACTTCCAGATCCCAGGCCCCAGAGGCCCCAGGGCTTCTAGGTGCTGAGACAGCCACCACTCAGCTGCTCATCCTGTCCATCCTTCCCACTAAGCCAGACCCTCGGCAGGGGCCCTTTGGGTTCTGGGATTTGCAGGTTCACAGTGATCACCTGATCCTTCTTTCTACCTCAAACTTAGACTTCTTCGACGTTAGGCTCGCAAAACTTTCTATAGTGAGCATTTCGCTTTTCAAATAGGGAAAACTACAACAATCAGCACGGAGTGAAAGGAAGAAATGTAATAATAGCATCCATTCCCTCTGGCAGCACAGACAGTCCGTAACAAGGTCCTGACGAAGGAGCAAGCCGGGTCAGACGGGAAAACCCCACAACTTTCCTAATTCCTGTTGCCTGGGCATGTTTGTTACCGTTGAGAGGCGAGGGCAAGTCTATGTGTAAATCCTAATTTGCTGTGAACAAATTAATGACTTCCCTGGGATGGTGGGTGATGGGGCTCTTAATATGTTTTTGAATTTGTAATAAGGCACAACGACAGATGGGAAAGGATTAATATACTTGGTGTGACTACTAAAATAATTTAATCTGCCAGAAGATGGCTCATTGAAAATGTATTTGTTCCTAGAGGAAATTTTTTCTTCATTAAAATGAGTCAAGGACCATACCCCACAGCGGAGCTTTCCAGGCCTTCTGAAGGCCCGCCGAAGCAATTGAGCGGAAATAGGGGCCCTTACGGGAGGGGCGTCTTTGGCCTCCTGCCTTCTAAATTTCTGGTTACAGAAGGAGAGCCTGGATGATTGAGAACAGAAGGAGAGCCTGGATGATTGAGAACAGGCAGGCTGCTGCTTAGGAAGTCACTGGTCTTTAATCACCTTATTTTGATTAGCAAAGCCAGGAAATTTAACGTTTATTCGTGGAAGGTTCTTTTCCCTTGGCCCTGCTTCTGTTCCTCAGACTCCCTGCCCTCTCCCTGCATTTCTGGTTCCCTCCTCTTTCCCAGACCTCTTCCTCTGTGTTCCTGCTGTCCTGCCTGCCCGCCCCCCCGCAGGTGCCTATCCTGGGCCTGGCTCCCAGGTCCCACCTCATGCCCAGGGCCCCACGGAGGGAATCATTTCTTTTCTCTCTGGTTTGCCAGTGATCCTTGCTCAAGAGCCTAGTTGTCTCTGGTACAAGGGATCACAGTGACCTTGCAGCATCACTGACGGATTGGAGACAATGGTTATACAGTCTGATATAGGCTAACTGTTACTGCCTGTTATTCTTGCTGTGAAGTCAGTGGCTGGTAGTGGCAGGATACTTGGGTAGACTCTTCCAGAGACAAAGAGAACATGCAGACCCAACACTGCACCCGGGGGAATCTTTTTCTGTTAAAAGAGCATGAATAGAGGTAAAGCACCTTGGAAGGTTATTTTTATTTATTTATTTATTTATTTTGGTGGGAACTGGTCTAGAAGACTGTTAAATTCAGAGCTCGGACTGTAGTTCAAGAATGATGAGGAAAGTACCACAAAAGCCACACACGTTTGTTTCTGCTGGGAGAGGAAATTAGACAATCGCGTGGAGAACATTTCAACAGTAACTCCAAATTACAAAGACCTATTGAACCAGGAATTCCACACTGAGAAACCAGTACAGGTGCAGAAGGACAAATGTACTAGAATTCCTTGTTGTAGCATTGTTTGTAATAGAAAAAAATGTTTTAAAAAGCCAGACACCCACCAGTAGGGGACTGGTTGAATTCATGGAGGCATACGCATACCACTTTATGTATGATGCATCTGTGACCATTAAAAAGAATGGCATGAATCTACATGGAGTGATATGGAAAGAGCTCCAAAGTATGATACTAATATTTTTTTAAAGATTTTATTTATTTATTCATGAGAGACAGAGAGAGAGAGAGAGAGAAGCAGAGGGAGAAGCAGGCTCCCAAGGAGCAGGGAGCCTGACGTGGGACTCGATCCCAGGACCCTGGGATCATGACCTGAGCTGAAGGCAGACGCTTAACCATCTGAGCCACCCAGGCGCCCGATACTAATATTTTTAAATAAAGTGCAGAACAGTGGATATATATGCTCTCAGTTGTGTCAAAAGAAAAAAGAAAGTGTATTTGCTTGTCTGTGCATAGTGTTATCTCTTAGAGTATATAGAAGAATGGATGGCCCAACAGATGAATGGTAAAGAAGATGTGGTGTGTGTATGTATATATATATATATATACATACATACACACACAGTGAAATATTATGCAGCCATCAAAAGGAATGAGATCTTGCCATTTGCAACGACGTGGATGGAACTGGAAGGTGTTATGCTGAGTGAAATAAGTCAATCAGAGAAAGACATGTATCATATGACCTCACTGATATGAGGAATTCTTAATCTCAGGAAACAAACTGAGGGTTGCTGGAGTGGTGGGGGGTGGGAGGGATGGGGTGGCTGGGTGATAGACATTGGGGAGGGTATGTGCTATGGTGAGCGCTGTGAATTGTGCAAGACTGTTGAATCACAGATCTGTACCTCTGAAACAAATAATGCAATATATGTTAAGAAAAAAAAAGATAGGAGGGGAAGAATGAAGGAGGGGAGATGAACCATGAGAGACGATGGACTCTGAAAAACAAACTGAGGGTTCTAGAGGGGAGGGGGGTGGGGGGATGGGTTAGCCTGGTGATGGGTATTAAAGAGGGCACGTTCTGCGTGGAGCACTGTTATGCACAAACAATGAATCATGGAACACTACATCAAAAACTAATGATGTAATATATGGTGATTAACATAACAATAAAAACTTTAAAGGAAAAAAAAAAAAGAAGAATGGATGGCCTGAGCTGAGAGAACAGGAATGGGAAGGAGTTTTCACTCTATGTCTCTTTGCACATTTTGATTCATTAGACTATTCAAAAAAATAATAGTTTTATAGAATCCTACCCAACAACACCGTGTCGCTCTGGACCCTCCCTCTGGCGATGTGCACAGGAGAGCAAGGATTCACAGGTTCAGAGCAGAGGCCCTGTCAGTCCTTCCCGCCCCCGCCCCCCCGCCCCTAGGCTCAGCTCCTCAAGCGTGTGCTGCACTTTGCCTTCACAGTGCGGCGTCGGGTGGGCTGGTGATGGCTACATCTGCGGGAAGGACGTGGACATCGACAGTTACCCTGACGAAGAACTGCCGTGCTCCGCCAGGAACTGCAAGAAGGTAAACAGGGCGCACGGGAGAAAAACTACACCCACCGTGGCTTTCCGGAGCCCTATCTTCTTTGGAGGAGAGATTCTTTTTTTTTTTTTTTTTAAGATTTTATTTATTTATTTATTTGAGAAAGCGAGAATGAGAGAGAGCACGTGAGAGGGGGGAGGGTCAGAGGGAGAAGCAGACTCCCCGCCGAGCAGGGAGCCCGATGCGGGATTCGATCCCGGGACTCCAGGATCATGACCTGAGCAAAGGCAGTCGCTCAACCAACTGAGCCACCCAGGTGCCCTCTGGAGGAGAGATTCTATGGCTTCCATTGAAAATGGCATTTTTCAAGTAGCTACATCTCACACTTCGCAAAACAGCCATCCACAATGAAGTCAGGCAGCTGCCGTCAGTCTTGAGGTTGGAAATCCTTTCTGACTTAAGACTGAGGTAGATGAGGGTGGGGGAAATAGGGAGAAGTTGATAAAAGGGTAGAGACTTTCAGGGATCAGATGAATAAGGTCTGAAGATCTCATGTATAACATGTGACTTTTGTTGATAGTACTGTCTAATTGAAATTCACTGAAAGGGCAGAACTTAAATGTTCTCGGGAAAAAAAAAGTGGATATGTGAGGAGCTGGACGTGTTAACGGTGGGAATCCTCTGACAATATAAATGTATGTTAAATAATCATACCGTACGCTTCACATATGTTACAGTTTTGTCAATTATGCATCAATGAAGTTGAAAAAGAGTCAGATGTAGATGTTTCTCTGAGCCCTGTTTCTTCTCCCCAGGACAACTGCAAGTATGTGCCCAACTCTGGCCAGGAAGATGCAGACAGAGATGGCATTGGGGATGCTTGTGACGAGGATGCCGATGGAGACGGGATCCTCAATGAGCAGGTACTGGCTCCATCGGGAGGGCCCAGGATAGTGGAAGAAAGCCCGGGAAGTCACCTATTTATATGAGTCATCCGAAGTGTTCGTTTCCGTGCCGGTGATCCTGTGGCATTGTGACTTTTTACCCCGAGCACTGACTGCTCCTGCCCATGGGGGCGGAGGTTGGCTGGCATCCAGCATGGGACCGGCAACCTTAGGAGGGCTTCAGGATAGTCTGAATAAATGTTTGGTCTTCCAATCCTTTAGGATAACTGTGTCCTGACTCACAACGTGGACCAAAGGAACAGTGACAAAGATATCTTTGGGGATGCCTGTGATAACTGCCGGAATGTCCTGAATAATGACCAGAAAGACACTGATGGGGATGGAAAAGGAGATGCCTGTGATGACGACATGGATGGAGATGGTGGGCTTGTCTTGCTTTGTCTTTTATTTGGGACTCATTGGTCCTTTTGCCCTTGTGGTCTGTTAGGAGCAGAAATAGAATTGTTGGCTCGGAAGGCCTCCCACACTGAGTGTTTCCCCGAAGCTTGTGTCTGGACCACCTGTTTCTTCTTTTTTAGAGACGGAGCGGTGGGGACAGGCAGAGGGAGAGGGGGAGAGAGAGTCTTAAGCAGGCTCCACATCCAGTACAGAGCCGGATGCCAGATTCTTAGCCCACTGAGCCACCCAGGGGCCCCTGGCCCACCTGTTTCTGTGGGAGGAGACTCCATAACCCACTCCCCTATTTAATAATCCTGGGTGTTTCTGGAACTCTACATCATGGCCAGAAATTTTGTAGGAATTACTTCAAGCAGTGTCTTGTCAGGGCTGTGTCTCTGTAGGGCCTCTGTCTTCCCAAAGAAAGTGTCTCTTTCCCCACCACCCCCACCAGCATCCTTTCCATGCCTGGGAGTCCTCGAAGTGGAGAGTGGAATGAGGGGACCTTGAGCAGGGTCTCAGGCTACAGCTGGGTCTGGCTCCTCCTGCAGAGAATCGGGGATCTCCTGGGAGACGTGTCCATGTCCTGCCTATTCTGGGAAGAAGGTGGAGGCAGGGAAGCTGCATTACCCTGCTCCTGGCTCCACAGAAGGGGCCTTCGAGTGTGGGCGGTGGGAATGGCACCCCCTGGAGCACAGCCAGAGCGCTGGAGCCTCTCGGGATGTGAAGAAGGACATGTTTGGGGTTTGTTTGTTTGTTTTTAAGATTTATTTATTTGAAAGAGAATGAGAGAGTGCAGGGGATGGGGGGAGGGAGAGAGAGAGAGAGAGAGAATCTCAAGGAGACTCCCTGCTGAGCTCCACACGGGGCTTGATCTCAAGGCCCTGAAATCATGACCTGAGCCGAAATCAAGAGTCAGCCGCTTTACCGACTGAGCCACCCGGGCGCTCCGAAGGACATTTGTTTCTGTATCGCTTCCATAACACATAGATGACTATCGTCAAAGTATAGACTGGATCTGGTAGTTTCTGAAAAACATTTCACATCACAAGGGCCTTGAAGGAAAATCTTTCCAGAAATGTACACCCTCCCTTCCACCCAACCAGCCACCACACACACACACACACACACACCACACACACATACACACCACACACACACCACACACACACACACACCACACACACACACACCGCACACACACACACCACACACACACACACACACACCGCACACACACACCACACACACACACACACACACACCCCACTCCAGAATACCTACACTCCCTAAAACATGACCTCATCTTCTACAGGCCTGACTGATGGCCAGATCCAGGGTTATGCTGGCAAACTAGCTCAACAAAACAAAAAAGCCCCAAGTTGTAGCATTTGCCAGTTTCCGTGACAGAAATACCACTCCCTCCGTGACTGATTACCAGCTGCTGGTGCGAGAGGACATGATGAGACAAAGCTGAGAAGAGAGGGCACGGTGGGCCTGGCTTCAGCACGCCACCGCGCCTGCCTTCAGATCCCAGTCTTTTTTCACATCCCCACAAGGTCCCTCTCCCGGGCCAGCCCACCTCACCCTCATGACCTCCTCGTCTGGTTGCCGTGGTAGCCCTTGACGTCTTAGACAACTTAAAATTCCATGGATAAAGGCCTCAGGTGACCATTCATTTTAAGTCTCCCAGAATCAATCCGTCCTCTGGTGTTACTTGCAGATAACTGCGGAGAAATGTAGTGGCCCTGGGACGATGGCCCAGGCACAAGTCTCCCCATGTGCCTGGGTACAGGCCTGATCTCTTAGCACCTAGAAGTCTGTGTTCTAAACCTCTCTGCGATGTTCACCTGACTCAGGGAAGCTTTCCTTTCTCGTAGGAATAAAGAACATTCTGGACAACTGCCCAAAAGTTCCCAATCGTAACCAACAGGACAGGGATGGGGATGGCGTGGGGGATGCCTGTGACAGTTGTCCTGATGTCAGCAACCCTAATCAGGTGAGTAGCATTCAGGGTATTCAGACTCTAGGCTGAGCTCCCCTGTGCAAAAAGTCTTTATGACAAGTGCTTAAAGACACCGGCTCAGCTCCTCGCTGTTGCCATATGCCTACTGGAGCAGAGGTGGTGGGACTGCGTACTTCAGGCCTGGAGGTTCTAGGAAGGCCGCTACGGGGATGCTGAGGCCTTCTGGACAGATCTCACAGGCTGCAGACTGCCTGTGAGGTGAGGAGCAGCAGTTGAGGGATGCCCCAAGCCAGTTGTTTTTGCTGAGAGGAGCGTGCAACGTGGCAGCTAACCATTGGGAGCCTTGTGTTCTTTTAGCCCCCAACCCTACGCAGCCTGTGTGCGGACGCCTCCGACGCGGTTCAGTCAGCGACACGTTGCTTCCCTTCCCACTCCTCCTTCCTGTCTGGATAGCTGGATGGGATGTGTCATGTATTTTTAAAGCCCTGCGAGAGGGGCGTCATCGTTGCCCTCCGTGACTCACTCCCATTCTGGCTCAATTCCAACATGCAGAAGCAAAGCAAAATCAGTTTGCCTTGCCCCCAGGCCTTTGGCTGGCTCCCCTCTGACCTGTGCCAGAGTTCCACGTCTCCACCTGCCACCATCCTGCCCCGGCGCCCTCTCCAATCAGCTCATCTGGTGTGTAGGCAGCCCAGCCATGTGGCTTGGTATTTCGGAAGGCTTTTTTGACAATTCAGCATTGTGCCTACACCAATATGGTGTTGTCCTTTTGCAGTTCTGCACCAACCCAATTCCAGAGAAATAATTCTTGAGATGCAGTGATGATGGGCCAGGTCTGCCTTCTCCAGAACATTCTGTGCATGAAGGCCCAGCGATAAACAATAACATGTTCTATTCTCTTTGCAGTCTGATGTGGATAACGATCTGGTTGGGGACTCCTGTGACACCAATCAGGACAGGTAGGGAGCATTTTCCCAGCTGCATTAGGGCCAGATGAAAAATTCAGAGACAATTTTAGCCTTCAGAGCTCTCTGCTGCTGCCTTGCTTTGGGATGTCTCCGAATAGATTGAGAGAGATTGAGCTGCTGGGGGGACGGCAGCCCTGCCTCTGGTCAGGGTCACTACACCTCCTTGAAAGTTCTCTATAGCCGGGTGACAGTGTCAGGAGGGGCCACGAGGTACTCCATCGAGTGAGACTGAATGACAGAAGCAGTAGAGCATCATGCCTCAGAGCTGGAGTCTGGATGACACAGCTAGATAGATACACATCCCAGCCCCTTCACTTACAAACTAGCTAGCCTTAAGCAAGTCACCGGTCTCTGTGCCCCAGAAGTCTCATTGGAAAGATGGGGATGACAGTGGCATGTAGCTCATAGGTCTGTTGTGAAGATTGAGTTAATTGACAAAGAGTGCAGGTTACGGTTTCGCTTACACAGAAGCATTCAATAGGTTTAGCTCTCTTATTATTATACTCTTTTGGCTCGGGAAAGCTTCACCACTATCCCAAGATAGAAAGCTGTCAGTTTGCTGAGGGGTCACTGTGATTTCATTGTCTTTGGAATTTGTTCATTCTGTGTTCGTTACTTGGCGGTAGTGTTCTGGGCAAATGAGTTTTGTCAACCCTCCCAGCCCCACGTGGAGGTAGTCCTATATTAAGACATGGGGCTGGATCAGATGCTGTCGGAACATCACCAAGAACATAGACAAGCGCACCTCTGTCCTGGAGGCGCCTGCGGTCCAAGGCTCTGTCCCCTTTCATCTGCAGCGGGAAGGCTTAGAGAGGCAGCGGGACGGGATGTGAGAGGGAAGGGACTCGGGAAGGCAGAGCAGGAAGCAACAGGGCTTCCCTCCCCGACCTCCTCTCCGAGGGTGCCCTATAGCCAGTGGTTCTTGAGCCAAACCCTGTGCAAGGACAGCTCCGAGAAAGCCCCAGCTCGGTCCTTGTGCTCAGTGTCCTTGAGGCCGAGTCCACGTGAGCCAAGCGAACTTAAATGGGTTTTTGAATTGCGCTCTCAATTTCTTCCTCTGCAAAATAGAGAGAATGAAATGTCCCTTGCAGCTTCGGGTAAGAATGAACGAAAAAATAGGTAAAGCTCCCGGCAGAAGGCCGGCCCTTGGGTGACCTGCAGCCAACCGCAGCTGCGTTACTGTTACCACACATGAGGAGAGGCAAGGCAGCAACAGAGTCTGCCATAGGACGTCGCCATTTTTGCATGCAAGGTGGGACCGGTACCCTGTAGCCCCGCTAAGTGGTGGACATCAAGAATGTTCCCTGTTGCAGGTCCTCTTGCACAGACTGCCATCCAAAGAATCTCTAAAATATCCTACCCAGCCTCTAGATATTTGCCTAAAATACATGACTCATTCTGCTCCATTTTAGTTCCCACAAGCTTGAACCTTGGGGAGGAGGACAGGAACTGCTTGTTTTTGCATAAAAATGTTCAAGGCTGTAGAATGGCCGCTAATGGAAATAGCTCAATCGTATGACTTAAAAAACTGTTTGCTATAGGCACAGGCATTCCACTCTTTGAGCTGTGTCACCTTCTGCTTGTCCAGGTGGGCCTCGTTTCCTCTGGGACCCATCTGATCTGAAGGGCATGGACTGGTCTCTAACTTCCCTCCCCCCGTCCTCCCCTTGCCTGGGACAAGCCACGGGAGGAGTGGGGCGAAAGGAGCATCCGTTCTGATTCAGAGCAGCCATGGGAGGCCTCTATCAACTCAGGGGGACCTCTGGGGACAGGGCAGTTTCATCCCTGGGTGGCCATTAGGCCTGGAAAAAATGAATTGTCACGTGGGGAGAGAATGAGGTTTCTGAGAAGTGCCTGAGAGCCGGAGTGAGCCCAGACTCCATGCTCCCCTCTCAGGAAGGGGCGGCCCTCGTCTCTTTGCCGTTCTCCCTGTGGCATTCACAGCTGATCCTTCTTGGGTCTGCTGGCCAGGGAATGGGAAGAGGAATGGAAGACATTGTAGGAGCCAGCACGTAGAAATGCTTTATCATATGTTCAAATGTAATATGCAAAATTCTCATCACGTAAGCATTCAATCTTTGTAACAACCCTATGAGGTAGGCTCTGTTATGCCCATTTTACAGATGAGGACACTGAGCCAAAGAGGGGTCACATGCTGGTAAGCGGCTGAGCCAGCCTGGCTCACTGCCCTTCAACCTTTGTTCCCCTTGTACATTTTCCGGGTTGGGCAGGGAGGGGGACTGATAGGAGCATCTGGTCACAAAATCAGAAATCAGCCTTCATCTTCTTCAGTAGGATATGATCTGCTTGTTTCGACAAGATGAGGAAGTAGGAGAATGGTCTGAAGACATAGGGGTTTGACAAAAGACAAGCTCCCAAACCCCCACTCGGTTTCTTATCCCTGTTCTCTGCTCACCGGTGCCACACATCTCCTCTTCTTTCTCCCACAGTGATGGAGATGGGCACCAGGACAGCACCGACAACTGCCCCACTGTCATTAACAGCGCCCAGCTGGACACTGACAAGGATGGGATTGGCGACGAGTGTGATGATGATGATGACAATGATGGCATCCCAGACCTGGTGCCCCCTGGACCAGACAACTGTCGGCTGGTCCCCAACCCAGCCCAGGAGGATAGCAACAGTAAGTGGGCTCAGCCCAGGGCTGCATGGGACCCCCAGGCTCCCTTCAGCCGGGCACACGGCAGCACACCTCTCCCAGAGCTTCTCTGAGCAGCCACAGCTTCTGTGGACAGTAGACAGCCGGTGGACACCGTTCTCTAACTCTTCAGAGAGGGGCTGCTTTACAGCTTCTGAGGAGCTCTGGGATGAGGTCACATGGGACAGGGAAGCAGCCGTATGCTCCTGCTCAAAGGGCTTGGGCAACTGCTCCACCATCTTGCTTGCTCCTCTCCACCAGGAGTCACAGAAGAGGAGCAGGACAGAGAGAAGGGCACAGCAGCCAATGGCTTAGATGGGCTCACAAACTCAGAGGGCTGCGAGGGCCAGGCCGATAAGGAAAAGCATGCACAAAGCCAGAAATGAGACAGAGTAGTGAGGACATGGCGAGTTAGTGAGGCATGTCCATCCACGGCTCTGCAGTATTTAATTCAAGTATGTTAATACCATGTGAGCTGCACAAAACATACCACGAGCCAGATTCAGCCTCAGGATCAGCAGAAATTATGATCTTACAGACACTCTGGCGACAGTAGTTTCCCTGTTTTTCATACGTTCTAGAGAAAGTGCTCCAGACATGTGCTTATGTAAGGTCAGCCTTAAGATCCACCAGTTGGTAAACCTCAGTGTCCTCAGAGAACATGCAAGGTTTCTTATAAGATCAGTTTTGAACAGTTGCCTTTCACTCTGTCCCCAGGAAATTCTTTTGGTCACATACAGTGGGGCTTACCAACTCACCATGAAGACTGCAGGGTGGGGCCCGGGGCCACCTCAGCCATGGCTAATTCTGGGCTCCTCTGCCCACGTGGGTTGCAAACCGTCACCCTGGAGGTGGAGCATGGGCTCCCTTCGGCTCCTTGCCCAGCCCTGTCTCTGGCAAGGAGCCGTGGTGTGTGTGGGCAGTAGCCAGCTCCTCTCGTCCTCCCGAACCCCACTTAGGCGATGGCGTGGGAGACATCTGTGAGACAGACTTTGACCAGGACCAGGTCATCGATCGGATTGATGTCTGCCCGGAGAATGCAGAGGTCACCCTGACCGACTTCAGAGCCTACCAGACTGTGGTCCTGGACCCTGAAGGGGACGCCCAGATCGATCCCAACTGGGTAGTCCTGAACCAGGTATGTGCCACGTGGCTGGCAGCAGCTCAGCTCTGCCTCTCAGCACAGGCCCTTCTGGGAGAAGCAGGTAACCGTGAGAGGGTGCACCATCCCACACTGCACGGACTCTTCACAGTGGCCCTATGACAAAGCACTGCCACTAGCCCCGGTTCACACGTGACACGGAGCCGCATCCATCTGAAGTGCTGGCTCATGGGAGCACCCCAGGGAGTGCCTGGGAATGCTGGAATGAGGACCCAGGCAGTCTGGCCCTAGAGCCATGCTCCTGATCTCTCCCCCACCTCCTCCTGGTTGGGAAACTCCAGAAGGCAGGCACAGAGAGGCTTGGATTTTTTACCCAGCAAGTCACATTCATTAGAAGTGTATGTTCTCTCAAAATTAAGCTGATTCAACAGACCCTTCATTACAGTTCTAGCAAAATTATTTCTATTCCGCTTTCTTTTTTTCCTCACAAGTCTGTGCTTTCCTGGAGCACATAATAGGGTAGAGCAGTTGCTCAGATAATGCAGTCTTTGTGTGGAGGTCAGAACACGCTGACCACTCCCCAGTGCGCCGGAGGCTCGGGACCTCCTCTGAGCTTCTCCACCCCCTACGATGGCCCTTAACCCCTTCAACTTTCTCTACAGGGCATGGAAATTGTGCAGACCATGAACAGCGATCCTGGCCTGGCAGTAGGTAGGTCCAGGGCCTCCACACCATGTGGCGAGAATCCAGTCTTTGCAGCTACTCACGTGGCTGGTCCGCTTCTCTGATCCGCTTCTGATCCCTCCAGGGTACACGGCGTTTAACGGAGTTGACTTTGAAGGGACCTTCCACGTGAACACCCAGACAGACGATGACTATGCCGGCTTCATCTTTGGTTACCAAGACAGCTCCAGCTTCTACGTGGTCATGTGGAAGCAGACAGAGCAGACGTACTGGCAAGCCACGCCGTTCCGGGCTGTTGCCGAGCCCGGCATCCAGCTGAAGGTAGCCACTGTTCTCAGTCACTCATCTCCCCTCTGTGCCCTTTACCCTCCTTTTAAGTCCTGTTCTTCCATAGGGCATTTAGTTCATCTGTGAAGTTGAGGGGTTTGTGCTAGAGTTCAGGGCAGGGAACGCCAGAGCCCACCCAGGGCCTTGCCTTCATTCCTGCGTACAAGCCACATCCTAACCTCTGGGTGACTGACGGGGAGAATATCAGCCCGAGTGGGGATCACCAGTTGGGGGAGCTCCGGGGGCACGTCAGCAGGTGCACTATGCCGGAAACTGGCTCATCTGTTACCGAGCTGGGGCTAGCTCTGGCTAGGAGGGCCAAGATGCTGTCTCTGTCCCTCCTGCTGGGAGAAAAGGCAGACTTCAGAGCACTCATGGGACAGATGTGGGGAGCACTGGATTTACAGATGGAAAAGCAGGGAATGGGTTAATGGGGTATCGGCCAGTGCTGAGGATTCAAGGATTAAGGGTCACCTCAGTAGAAAGGGCATTTAAGTGTTTATGGGCTATCTAAATCCAAGGCAGCCAGATTGTAACCATGAAGTCACCACCCCAGGGACCCAGGAAGGGTGGGCTGTGCATTCTGTTCTAAAACCTTGCCTATGGCCTTTCCAGGCTGTTAAGTCTAAGACCGGTCCCGGGGAGCATCTCCGCAACTCCCTGTGGCACACTGGGGACACCAGTGACCAGGTCCGGCTGCTGTGGAAGGACTCGAGGAATGTGGGCTGGAAGGACAAGGTATCCTACCGCTGGTTCCTGCAGCACAGGCCCCAGGTGGGCTACATCAGGTACGTGGAGGACCTGTCTCCTCACCCTGCACCTGAAGCAAAGCCCACCCGCATTCTGCATCACAAGGCCTTTGCTGTCCCGAGCAGTCGTGACCCAGGATGGCTTCCAAGGGCATGCCGGGACTTCCAAGATGTCAGGCTATGGCCCACAGTAAAGAAGTGGGAAGGAGACACCCAAGCTCAGACTAACCACCTGGACATTAGGGCCAAGGTGGGGATAGAGGGACCTTCTAGATGGGGGCGGGGGGGGAAGTGGTCTCAGCATTGGAGGATGGAGGGGCTCAACTGGGGAGCTCCGGCTCAGCCTCCCATCCACACCTGCCCTGGATGGCGGCTTATTGTGGTGAGTCCCTCACAGTCTCTTCCCTGCTGGACTAGAAACGCTATGAAGGCAGTGCCTAGAGCTCTTGGTCTCTGGGCTGCCAGGTCTTCCCACACGTGGCAGGAACTGATCTTCATGTGAGCCCATACAATCTGCCTCCTTTCCCTCTAGGACTATTAAAAAAACAAATACTAAAAAGTATTCTCAAGAGCAATGGATGGCTTTGGCTGAATCCTTGAAATTGAGACCACGTACTTACTTCGTCGGTCCTCAAACTTGCAAATCAACAACACTGACGCTGGTTTACGTAATGCATTGAGAAAGGAGTACCAATTGCTATCTCCTGACCAGGGCAGGAAGGCAGCCTCGCAGGAAAAAAAATCCTGACGGCTAATTCACATTTTGTTCTTCTGTGAGACGTTAAGTCCAATGTACTGTTGTCGCACAGTAAGACGATCACGTTCTCAGTCCTGCAAAGCCTAATGCCTCCTTTTCTGTCCCAAAATGAAATCATAGAAAATACAATCTGATCCCTAACACCTATAATAGAAAAATAGTAATTTATAACAAAATCACGCAAATGCTTAGACACCACTACACCACAACACAACATGAAATAGAAGCAGTGACCTTCTAATGCAGATTGTTCTGCCTCTGACTTAATGTCTAAAAGGGAGAACAGCTCTTTTTAAGCAAAACAAAGTGCTCCATAATTTCTCAGTTTACCCCAGAAAATTCAGTATATATTAAAACAGTGCAAAAAAAATACTTAATGTAAACAAGTAAAAGGAAGTTCAGTTCTAGGTCCAGATAATTATAATTGGGCTCTTCACCTACGCAAGTGTCTGGAGGAACACTCCATAAAGCATATAGGGTGCAAGACAAGTTTTTCTTGTTCTCTCCAGGGCCTTGCAAGCCATTCAGTATCCCTGGCTTCTGTCATAAAATGCCAGAGAAACAGCCAGAAATGTCCCCACAAATTTCTAAAAGCCTTCTTTACAGAGCACTACTGCTCCTGATGGGGATCACTATTCTGAGATTCTACCAGAGTCTATCATTCAGACCAAAGGAAAAGCAGTGGTTTTTAAGCATGATGTCTAGACAAGGTAACCCAGAGGACAGTGAGGTCACCAAGTGTCTTGGTCTTGGGTCATACTGTGATTTAACTCCTCAGCAGGTACCCATCAAGTTGGACTCTGTGCCCAACATCATGTTGGGCCTTTGGAGAGAGAGAATATGGGAGGGCGTGAACATACAGTCCCTGACCACATGGAGCTCCCAATCTAGTAGGGAAGGGGCAACAGCTAGAGCACAGTCCAGGCCTGTGAAAAATGGATCATGAAACCGCAAAGAAGTGGGTCTGACCTTGACCTTGGTTTGAGTTTCATGGTGACCAGCTTGGGCTGTGTTGTCTACAGAGTGCGATTTTATGAAGGCTCCGAGTTGGTGGCTGACTCCGGGGTCACCATAGACACCACCATGCGTGGAGGCCGGCTTGGCGTGTTCTGCTTCTCCCAAGAAAACATCATTTGGTCCAACCTCAAGTATCGCTGCAATGGTAACATACCTTCTTGTTACTATACAATATTATTACTAGAATTAAATAATACCACCTTATTTTTATAGCACATTTTCCTCCCAGAAGCCCAAAGCTCAAGCCCCATATTCATTAAAATGTAACCATCTCTGTGTAACTGAAGTAAATTATAGATCTTTTCTTCCCCCTATTTGATAGATGAGGAAATTGAGACTCATTGAATTTAACTGCTTGGCTGAGGATTTGGGGGTTCAGTGAGAAATTCAGATTTAATTTACGGGCAGCCTTTATTTTCCTATGGCTCAAACATAATCACACTCAAAATCCATTCTGCCTGCTAATTTCCTTTAGGCCTGTGTGAATGAGCACTCCTGGGCTTTAAGCCAACAATTTGCAAAGCAGCCTGAGGTAGAAAATGGCTGTGGAGCCTTCTGGGGCCTGTTGCTCGGGCTGGCAGTGACCCCTACAGGACGCTTGCACAGCACAAGCCGGACCAGAATTCCAGGGGAAAGAGCCTTCCTAACCCCTTCGTGCCTGTTTTTGTTTGCAGACACCATCCCAGAGGACTTCCAAGAGTTTCAAACCCAGAATTTCGATCACCTGGAGAATTAAACCAAGGAAGCAATCCGTAACTGCTTTTCCAAGCACTAAAGCCATATATTTTTTAACTTCGTACAACTATTTTCATATACACTGTGGCTTTCTTTTACCAGTCCAGATATATCAAACTTTTTATATGAATGGGGCAATAAAGAAGAGATAATTTCTAAAAAGCACGTTACTCAGATATTGCTTACGTGTGGCTCAGGCTTTGATGGTGTGTGTGCCGTTCTCTGAGGGATGCATGTTGAACTTGCAGGGACATCCTTTTTGCTCAGATGGGGTCAGTGAGATTGAGCAAGTGCGTGAGGCAGAAGGCTCAGGCCAGAGGTCTCTTTGGTCACTCCAGCTTAGCTTCACAGAAAAGCCTAACAGTGCCATCAGCAGCCTTCCTCTTCTGGCATAGGAGCCTCAAAAACACGACTTTTCCTGACCAATACTGGAGCAAATTTGTCCAATCCTTTCTGACCCCCTCTCCCACACCACACACCGTCCGTCCACACCCGCACCTTCAACGTCTTGTTACGCTTATTTAATAGATTTGGCTCCCCCTAGTGGAATGTAAGCTTATTGAGCTAAAGGACCCTGTCTTAACTATCATCGTCTCCCCCATGCCCAGCATTGTACCTGGCTACAGTAAATATGCAGTACGTGTTTGCGGGCTGGCTGCCTCTTAAGTAACATGGACAGTAGTGTAGATGGATCCTATAAGCCCTACTACAACTGAAACAGCTTCAGCTATGATGGTATCCATGACATCACATCAGTGCAGGGCAGAGATGTGCCTCATCTCTACACTAGCCTTTTCACCATTCCATTTGTAAGGCAAAGATCCTGGCAAGTTTTTTATAAATTCCCCAAGAATTCTGTTTCAAATTCCTGGAGGTCTCTTAAATCCTAAATAAGGAAAGACACAGTCGCCACAATTTGAGCATGATTTCAGGAGGCAGAAAATACAATGGCATATGCATGACCAGTATGAGATATGGAGGATTTCGAGGTATCTGCCCACACATGTAAAGCCTAGAGACAGATGTTGCCTCGTCCCGCAGAACGCTGGGTCTCCTACCTCGAGATTGTCAGTGAGTGGACGGAACTCAGGCCTGTCTACCAACTGTTCCCTCTGCCGACACTTTTCGTCTCCCAGGGGGATTTTGCTCCAGGAGCTGCCTTCCAAGGATTTCTGTGCCATGCTGCAGTCACGGGCTTTATCCAGTCTGTGGTTCTACACCTATAAACCTTTCCCCGTCCCGAAAAACCTCAGAAGGCCAAGTTCACATGGTTAGAGATTATCCTCTTTCGATCTTACCCTTTTTCCTCACTTTTTGTATCTCAGTGAAAGGTGATTATTTCCTGAGCCCTTAGGGACTCTAGGAGCTCTTCCACCCATTTTATCAACAGTACAGTTAGGTGAGACTTTTATAGTGATTCTAATGCCCTTTTACTGAGTCTTTGGCACTTTCCTAGGCAGTCTGTGATGAAAACTACAGACCCACTTCTTGAGAGATTCCATTCTCATCATCGAAGTACATACCAGATCCTGGACAGGAAATACACTAATCTCTAAGGGAAAGGTGTGTTGACCAGATCTGGACGTGAATCTGAGATGAATTCTTACAGTATCTTGATCTGACTTTCGGTGAGCCTGGTTTCCTTAGCGAAACCATCCTGTGGCTCCCATGTTCTCTCTTCCACTGCCTTCCTGAGGCTGGTGGAAAGAGGAGCCAGGCTTCCTGTGCCCTCCCTACCCCCAAGTCTCCCTGCTATTCGCTGTGTCATTGTTCTGAGAAAGCACTGTATCCACAGGAAAGTCTCCTTAATCGGTACTTTTGTGTCTATAACCATGACAGTACCATCAGCCTGCTGGAGATCAAGAATCTAATTGCATCCCTTAAGGAGCTTATTACATTGTTGGGAAGACAAAAGTCATTACATACAGAGAGCAAATAGATCCAGTGATGTGCTGAAGCCAGCACTCACCAGCTCATGAGAGCCAACCATTGAGTTTTGAGGAATTTTTTGAGCTAGTTGTCAAGCTGTTGATAGTTTGAGATTAGCCATGGTGGAAATATTTATACCACAGAAATGGGCAAACACTACAAAGCAGGGCACCAGAGAGCTGACTGTCAAACATTTACCAGCACACAACTGGCTGGGCACGCTATCTTGTCTCACGTCTAGTCACCCCTCCTCCGTATCTCGGGAACCGGTGTAGAAAGCCTGAAACTTTCAGAAAACTTCTTGTTTAAATGGAGAAGTAGTGGGGCGCACCTGGGTGCCTCAGTTGGTCAAGGGGCCAACTCTTGATTTCAGCTCATGTCATGATCTCAGGGTCTTGAAATCGAGTCCCACGACAGGCTCTGAGCTCAGCTGGGAGTCTGCTTCCCCTCTCCTCCTGCCCCCTCCCCCCTACACACGCTCTCGCTCTAAAATAAATAATTTTTTTAAATGGAGAAGTACCAAAAAAAAAAATATAGGAAAAGCTTTTTGACATTGGTCTTGATGATGATTTTTTTTTAAAGATTTTATTTATTTCACAGAGACACAGCGAGAGAGGGAACACAAGCGGGGGCAGTGGGAGAGGGAGAAGCAGGCCTCCCACGGAGCAGGGAGCCCGATGCGGGGCTCGATCCCAGGACCCTGGGATCATGACCTGAGCTGAAGGCAGACGCTTAACGACTGAGCCACCCAGGTGCCCCGGTGATAATTATTTTTTAATATGATGCCAAGAGCACAAACTGCAAAAGCAAAAGTCAGCAATGGAACTACATCAATCTCAAAAACTTCTGCACAGAAAAAAAAACTAAATGAAAAGACAACCTACAGAATGAGAGAAAAATTTTTCAAACCATCCATAAGGGGTTAATATTCAATATATATAAAGAATCATACTACTCAATAACAAAAAATCTGATTTTAAAATGGACAGAACTAAATAGACATTTTTCCAAAGAGGACATCAAAATGGCCAATAGGCATGGAAAGATAGGCAACATCACCAAGCATCAGGGAAATGCAAACCAAAGCTATAAGGAGCTATCACCTCACACCTGTTAGAATGGCTGTCATCAAGACAAGAAACAACAAGGCCTGGTGAGGATCTGGTGAAAAGGGAACATTTTTACACTGTTGGTGAGAAAGCAAATTGTTCCAATCACTATGAAAACCAATATCGAGTTTCCTCAAAAAATTAAAAATAGATCTACCACACCATCCAGCAATTCCACTTCTGGGCATATACCCAAAGGAAAGGAAAACGGGAGTTCAACCTGATACTTGTGCCCCCATGTTTATTGCAGCATTATTCACAATGGCCAAGATATGGAAACAACCTGAATGCCCATCAGTGGATGAAAGGATAAAAAAGATGTGGTAAATATACATGATGGAATGTTGTTCAGCCATGAGAAAGGAGGATATCCTGTCATTTGCAACAACACGATGGACCTTGAGCATGATATTCTAAGCAAAATAAGTCAGAGAAAGTTAAGTACTTATGTATGATATCACTTATATGTGGAACCGAAAAAAGTCAAACTCCTAAAAAACAGAGTAAAATGGTACTTACCAGAGGATGGGGGTGGGCAGGGTAAGATTGATGGTATTTTGGTTGAAAGACCTAAACGTGAGACAGGAGTCCATCAAAATCCTAAAGGAGAACACAGGCAGCAACCTCTTAGACCTCAGCTGCAGCAACTTCTTCCTAGAAATATCGCCAAAGGCAAGGGAAGCAAGGGCAAAAATGAACTATTGGGACTTCATCAAGATAAAAAGCTTTTGCACAGCAAAAGAAAGTCAACAAAACCAAAAGACAACTGACAGAATGGGAGAAGACACTTGCAAATGACATATCAGATAAAGGGCTAGTATCCAAAATCTATAAAGAACTTATCAAACTCAACACCCAAAGAACAAATGATCCAATCAAGAAATGGCAGAAAACATGAACATTTTTCCAAAGAAGACATCCAAATGGCCAAGAGACACATGAGAAAGTGCTCAACATCGCTCAGCATCAGGGAAATCCAAATCAAAACAATGAGATACGACCTCACACCAGTCAGAAGGGCTAAAATTAACAAGTCAGGAAACGACAGATGTTGGCAGGGATGCGGAGAAAGGGGAACCCTCCTACACTGTTGGTGGGAATGCAAGCTGGTGCAGCCACTCTGGAAAACAGTATGGAGGTTCCTCAAAAAGTTGAAAATAGAGCTACCATATGACCCAGCAACTGCACTACTGGGTATTTACCACAAAGATACAAATGTAGGGATCCGAAGGGGTACATGCACCCCGATGTTTATAGCAGCAATGTCCACAATAGCCAAACTACGGAAAGAGCCAAGATGTCCATCGACAGATGAATGGATAAAGAAGATGTGCTATACACACACACACACACACACACACACACACACACACACACACACACACACACACACGCGGGAATATTATGCAGCCATCAAAAGGAATGAAATCCTTTTTTTTAAAGATTTTATTTATTTATTTGACAGAGACACAGCGAGAGAGGGAACACAAGCAGGGGGAGTGGGAGAGGGAGAAGCAGGCTTCCCGCTGAGCAGGGAGCCCGATGTGGGACTCGATCCCAGGACCCTGGGACCATGGCCTGAGCCGAAGGCAGACGCTTAACGACTGAGCCACCCAGGCGCCCAAAAGGAATGAAATCTTGCCATTTGCAACGATGTGGATGGAACTGGAGGG
Organism: Eumetopias jubatus; assembly: GCF_037043125.1. Classification (NCBI taxonomy): domain Eukaryota; kingdom Metazoa; phylum Chordata; class Mammalia; order Carnivora; family Otariidae; genus Eumetopias; species Eumetopias jubatus. The sequence goes on from NW_028274811.1 coordinate 60,608,340, forward strand.
TATTATGCTGAGCAAAATAAGTCAATCAGAGAAAGACATGTATCCTATGATCTCTGTGATATGAGGAATTCTTAATCTCAGGAAACAAACTGAGGGTTGCTGGAGTGATGGGGGTAAGGAGGGATGGGGTGGTTGGGTGATGGACATTGGAGAGGGTATGTGCAATGGTGAGTGCTGTGAATTGTGTAGGACTGTTGAATCACAGACCTGTACCTCTGAAACAAATAATACATTATATGTTTAAAAAAAAAAAAAGAAGAAGAAGATAGCAGGAAGGGAAAAATGAAGGGGGGGAAATCGGAGGGGGAGACGAACCATGAGAGACTATGGACTCTGAGAAACAAACTGAGGGTTCTAGAGGGGAGGGGGGTGGGGGGATGGGTTAGCTTGGTGATGGGTATTAAAGAGGGCACGTACTGCATAGAGCACTGGGTGTTATACGCAAACAATGAATCATGGATCACTACATCAAAAACAAATGATGTAATGTATGGTGATTAACATAACATAATAAAAAAAAGATTGATGGTGTTTAAGAGTACAAACTTGCAATTAGTAAATAAGTCACAGAGATCTGAAGTACAGTATAATGAATATAGACAATATTGGGCTGCAATCATCAAACTACTGAGAGACTAAAACTTAATTATCCCAATTGCTGAAAGGAATTATGTAACATGATAGAGATGTTAAATATCACTACGATGGCAATCATGTTACAATATATAAATGTATCAAATTAACAAATCGTAATGTTTAAATTTACACATTACATGTCAAATAGATTCAATTAAAAAAAGGGGGAGAAGTGGAAAAAGTAGTGAGAATCAGGAAACACTTGAGAAAGTCTAGCCAGATACCAGCAACACACTATGGGAATGGACTAGCCAGTGTGCGACCCTCTCCCCCAATTTGAAACCTGGGACTTTTAAGTGTTTATACCCAACCCTAGTGCAGAAACCCAAGTTTCCATGAGTTCTATTCATGATAGTAAGGTCTTCATTTGAATCTTATTAGGAGTCGGGGCAGTCCTCACTCACTCACCAACTAGGATGAATCCATCCTAGTGCCTATCTTCCTCCTGACTGTTCACTGAGACCAAGGCTCCTGAGGGAGGGGTGACTGGGAAAAAGTAGAGGGATGTCACCATGGGGACAGACCATACCAGGGTAGACTCCCGCGGGATGTGGGGAGAGTTCCCGGGGCAGGAGGAGGGCCCCGGGGCCATGTAGACTCCCGCGGGATGTGGGGAGAGTTCCCGGGGCCTTCTCCATAGGAGAAGGCCGAGGAGCACGGAAGCAGGGGCAGAGAGGGAAGTGGAGCACGTTTTGTCTTCATCCAACAAAAAGGAAGCTCTTCCTCCTCTTCTCCCAGGTTACCATTCCTATATCTGAGAATTATTACAGGTGACTGTCCCTAGCTTAATGCGGGGCTACGGAGTGAAAGAGAATGAGAAAGATATAGAATCCAGTCACCCATTATTTCAGTATCTATAAGCATTTTAATGGCCCAGACTAGAAAGATAACTTGAAGTATATTGACACAACAAAAAAGAATCTGTCCTGGAAGAAACTAGAGAACTAGGTCATTAGTGATATGAATCAAGGGGAGTGAGGCATGAGGTACCCTTGTTAAAGGCCATACACTTAGGGTCCCTAAAATCATTGAGTTTATGAGCACTCAGTCTTCCTTTCAGAGGTATGAGCAAAATCCCCGGCAGTGTCCACAGCTCCAAATCTTACATCCTTGTCCAAATTTTGGTTAATAAGTAACTTCAGTCCACTGAGAAGTTTACCATAAATTTCTTGAGACAGTGTAGTTTCCTTAATGGGTCAGGGTTTTTAATTCCTGAGAAAACTTAAAATTAAGTACAGAGATGCTAAACCTACCGTCCTAATACTGCTGTGTAGTGTTTAGGAATTATCTTTGAATATATGGTATTACTTTTTTTTTAGATTTATTATAGAGAGCATGAGAGTGAGTGAGTGCATGTGGGGGGAAGGGCAGAGGGAGAGAATCTCAAGCAGACTCCCTGCTGAGCATGGGAGGGGGAGAGGGGGCTCCATCTCTCAACCCATGAGATCCATGACCTGAGCTGAAAGCCGAGTCTGACACTTAACCACCTAAGCCACCCAAGCACCCCTTAATATGTGATATTTAAAGTACTTGAGGAGCATCTGGCTGGCTCAGTTGGAAGAGCGTGCAACTCTTGATCTCGGGGTTGTGAGTTTGAGCCCCAAGTTGGGTATAGAGATTACTTAAATAAACTTTTTTAAAAAATAAAAAATAGCGGCCATCGGAAAAAAAAAAAGAAATCTTGCCATTTGCAACTACGTGGATGGAACTAGAGGGTATTATGCTAAGTGAAATAAGTCAGTCAGAGAAAGAACAATCATCATATGATCTCACTGATTAACGTGGAATTTAAGAAACAAGGTACAGGGGCGCCTGGGTGGCTCAGTCGTTAAGCGTCTGCCTTCGGCTCGGGTCATGATCCCAGGGTCCTGGGATCGAGTCCCACATCGGGCTCCCTGCTCCGCGGGAAGCCTGCTTCTCCCTCTCCCACTCCCCCTGCTTGTGTTCCTGCTCTCTCTGTGTCTCTCTGTCAAATAAATAAATAAAATCTTTAAAAAAAAAAAAAGAAACAAGGTACAGGATCATAGGGGAAGAGAGGAAAAAATGAAACAAGATGAAACCAGAGAGGGAGACAAACCATAAGAGACTCTTAATCACAGGAAACAAACTGAGGGTTGCTGGAGGAGAGGGGGTGTGGGGGATGGGGTAACTGGGTGATGGACACTGGGGAGGGCACGAAATGTAATGAGCACTGGGTATTATATAAGACTAATGAATCACAGACCTGTACCCCTGAAACAAATAATATATGTTAATTGAATTTAAATTAAAAAGGGGAAAATTTTTAAAAATACAAATAAAGAAAATACAAAGTACTTGACGTATTTTAAAGAATTTGGCATATTAGAGAATTTAGTAAATTGAACTTGTGATTCAATTAAAAATGTATAGTTATGTATTTGACTTTAGACTTCCGGTTTTAAGTTAAATGGTATGAAGGAATTTGGTTGACTATATAAATAAGAGTGAGGTGGTTAAGATAAATTAAATCCACAATATTTATGTTTGTATTTGTAAGAGTTACTTGAGTACCTACATAGGTTTTGTCAAATGACCAAAAAATTAGATTTATAAATGAAAGTTTATATAGTCTATTATAAGTTAATATATTTTAGGTGCTATAAATTAACATATTCAATTTATAAATGCAATTGAAAATGCTTGTGGAAATTTAAGTTTGCAAATGAGACTAAACAATCAGAAGCTTAAAAGTGATGATAAATTTTGCTATAGAGTAGTAAGTACATTTGTATATTTATAGAGTATAGAAGAGTAGTAATATTTTTAAGTTGAACTTATAATCTTAAGGTTTTGCAATTTGTATCTTTAATTAATCGAACACTAATTTTAAAAACCAAAGTAGCCATAAATTTTGCTTTCTATGTACAAAAGCTGCCCTCATAACGGAAAAACAAAACCAACGAAAAACAGCCCAGCGCTAGTCTGGGGCACTACATCCTCAACTCCAAATTAGTAGTGACAGTTCGAGAGCGCAGGGCACTGTACAGAGGGGAAAAGAACATTGGTGCAGTATCCCGTAGCTCCAGGGGTGGCTGCGGCCTCTCCCAACGGCCAGGGCGACCCTGCTCCAGCTATCACAACCTCATTTGCTGGCCATTTGGCCCCAGGAATGTGCTAGGCTGGACTTGGGCCAGCCTTCACTGGGGATGTGGCAAGAGGCACCTCTCTTTCCTCCCGCCTCCCCTGTATTAAACCTTAAAAAGGATGCCTAAATGCACCTACTTATCTGGAGGTGGGGGTGAAGGAGGCCTGCAGGATGAAAGCTCCCTTTTCTGGCCAGACGCCTGACTGAGAAGTGACCGCGGCCTATTCCTGAGCCTCTCATAAAAGAATGAAAAGTATTTTCTTCATATCGCCTGCCTCCTCAGCTTATGCAGTAGACATGAATCCAGACCCTGAACTCAGGTTTGTGAGAAAAATAGTTTTAATTCCCAAATTTCAACTTGTTTTTATTTTGAAAGCTCATCCTGCCAGACTCCAGAGAAATACTACTCCAGTCTTCCTTGGGGTTTCCATTCTTCTCCCAGGATCAAGACTCCAGGATACCTTCTCAGTACCAAAGTGTGAGGGGGTGAGGAGTATCTGTCCACACGGATTCCTGCTAACATACCCATGGTCAGCACCCACCCTCCATTCTCTGAGGCTAAAAGACCCCAAGAAGGGCCCCCAAACCTGTATGAACCTATGCAGACATTTCTTTACTGGCCCTCACGTTTGGGGCTGCAGGGAGCCCTACAGGCATATCCCCTCCGCCACTTCTCCCTCTCCCTCTGGTGTGAGAGAATCTATCCCCAACCTGAGGAGGAAAGCCTCATCTTCTCCCTCGCTTTTGGCCAAGAAACTCTGTCTGTTCCCAGTCTTCCTTTACTTAACGCCCCCGAAGTTCTCCTAAAGGCTTAGCTTGCAGGCTGGCTCTGACTCACACCCGCCACATGCCTTCTGAGGTAATAAGCTCAGCGTCCACCCCCTGCCTGAATGGGAGAATTGGGGAGCAGGGAAACATGAAAGGGAGATGGAGTCAGGGTCTTAAGGAGCTACCCCACCACAGTCTGAACGCCCTCAAATGTTGATGATCTAAGATGCAGGATCCGCTCTGGGTTTCTGGGGCCTACCAAAAAAAAAAAAAAAAAAAAAGAGAGAGAGAGAAAAGAAAGAAAGAAAGAGCCGCCAAGAATACTGTTTGGAAAAGTCAGACTTGCAGAATGAAATCAGAGTTGCTCAAAAGCCAGAGGGAGAGTGGCAGAAAAAGAAGAAAAAGGGATTCCCCAAGGCTGGAGGAGCAGAGCAGCCTTGTCTGCCCCACTCCTACATGGTGGGAGAGAGTGCCAGGAGCTTCTCACGGCACACCTGTTCCTGACTGTGGACTGGACACCCACGCCACAGCCCTGAGCCATCTCCAGAGGGCCGCGATCGAGAGGGCAGGCAGGCCCATCATGAGGAGCGCCAATGGAGCCATCCTGGACAAAAGCACCACCTCCTCTCCCCCTTCCCCCTCACCAAGCCCAGGGAACCTCGGGAATGGGGTTGAGGAAGGAGTCCCAGTAAGAGCGGACAGGGCAGGCTGGAGGAGTGAGAGGCCAGGGGGATGGAGCAAGAGCAGGGGGCAGGACTCTGCTCAGCCCTAACAGACGGGAACCGACCAAAGAGAAGTTGAGGAGGGGAGGACATGGGGGGCAAGGCCAAAGAAACCTGCACTCAGGGGAAGGGAGGGGGCCGTAGGGAGAGCCACGACCACTTCCAGGCCCCACACTCCCAACTCCAGAAGGTGTTTCTGGTGACACTGTCCCTCCAACCTGGTCACCAGAGGCCGAAGCAGGCAGCCCTGGACCCATGTGCAGAAACAGAGAGCCTGCCAAGCATATTCACAGTTCTAAAACTCCTGCATGTGTGTTGTTTCTCTAAGAAGAAATGGAATGGAGTCCTCCATCTAGAAATTCCACAAACAGCCCCTGAGCTGAGGGCTCCATGGGGGTGGAGGGACTCAGGTCTGGACCCCACCCTCGAGCGGCAGCTCTCAGAAGTCACAGCTTTGGTTCAAAGTTCCCTGAAGAAAGGATTCCTTTCAGACATTTATCCAAGCTATGATCTAGCACACAAGTCTCCCCTTCAGTAAGTTCACCTTGCTAAGTAATATCAGATTTATACATCATAAAACACAATAGGAAATCACTGTTGGTAACATATGTCTCGATGAGAAAAGAGTTTTCCAAAACTAAGTGTAAACATCTCTTACCATATTTGGGGGGTTTTCTTCTAAATAGCTGTTCTTTAATTGCTTTTTTGATAGCACCCAGTAGGAAAAAAAAAAAAAAAAACAGTAGCAGACATCTAATGTCAAAAAAAAATTTATGGAAGGAAAATTCTCATTGAAAATGTTCTCCAGGGGCACCCGAGGGGCTCAGTTGGCTAAGTGCCTGCCTTAGGCTGGGGTCGCGATCCTCCGGTCCCAGGACTGAGTCCCGCATCGGGCTCCCTGCTCAGCGGGAGCCTGCTTCTCCCTCTGTCCCTCCTCTCCCCCGCTTGTTCTCTCTCTCATTCAAATAAATAAATAAAATATTTTAAAGAAAGAAAGAAAGAAAGAAAATGTTCTCCATTAGTTTATTTTTAACGCATTATCCTCACAAGAAGCCCCTCTCACTCCCACCCCTCTCTCACCAGACTTCTGAGGATCGGGGGTTGAGAACTAACATCTTGAAAGTCCCTTCCAACCCTGTGGTTTCTGTGAGCTCCTGGAGGACGAGTACTGTGCAATATTTATCTCTGTACCCTACCCCCAGCCCCTCAATAAAGTATTTGTTGAATTGGAAAAGCCAGTTGACTCAAGCCCCAAAGCAAGAAGCTTCAAATTCTTGTCTTTCTCCATAGACTCCACGAGGGGGCAGCAATTCTCCAAAAATAGACCTATTCTTAGCAAGCCACTCTGCCAGTTAAAAAACAACTCCTGAAGTTCATTAAAAATAAAATAACAACTACAATTTATTAAACACTTTACTCCTAGCATCACCACTGCTAATAGTCCAGTACTTACGAACTCTTATTTACCAAAACATTCAACTAAATAAAAACCAACAACCACACATGAAACAAATGAAATGTGAATTATTGCCAATTAGGCTCTAAATAAGTACAGAAGCCTCATTTTCTTTGTTTCTTTTCCAGAAGTGCCTAGAGAAGACCTTCCTTGTCCCTCAACCTAAATTCACATGACAGTCTTCTCTGTGAGCCGAGCAAAGAGCCCTGCATCCGTCCATTCATCACTCACCCACTCCACTCATCAATCGAATACCTACTGAGCAACTGCTGTGTGCCAGGCCCTGTGCTAGACCCTGTGAGGGACACAAAACAGTAGGTCAGTCCAGCTGGCTTCAGTCCAGGTCTCTGAATGAGTGAAAGCCATTTTCACTCTAATGCTGATAAGTGCAAAACAATAACCTGTTTTATTAGGACCGGACGAAACTTAAAGCAACCCTCTGGATTCCCTTGCTCTCTGACTATCTGTAAAGCATTTGTCTACTGGCAGAACTCCTACTTCCTTCGTCCTGAGAGTTTTTAGCTAGGCCAAAAAGAGCCTTGTCCTGATTGCACCACCGGGGAGAGTCACCTGCCAGGGAACAGAGGGCAACTTCTCAGGCAGGGACAAGGGGGCCTGACAAAAGTTGCTTCAGTCAAAAACTGTTTGGCCTGCAGTGTTCTCATTGTTCTTGGCGTTTTTTGTTTGGTTGGTTAATTTCTGCAACCACTTAGAACTTGGAAGGGTTTGTAGTCCAAGATAGCCATGTAAGAAGACCCTGAACTCGCCTCCTCCACAGACACACCAAATCTACCCCCTCTATAGAGCAATTCCTCCTGAAGAAGGACTAAGGGCTATCTGAGCGGCTTCTGCACAACAAATGATAGAGAGACCCCACAGAGAACATCAAGAGATGGAGACACAGTAACAAGGGGCACCCCCCCAATCCCCGACGCTATAAACTGCACCAGGGAGGGACGGTACCCAGAGCCCGTGAGCGCATTTATCTGTACTGAGGCACAGGGGAAAAAAAGCTATAGTTTAAAAGGGCAATTAGAGGGGTGCCTCGGTGGCTCAGTGGGTTAAGTGTCTGACTCTTGATTTCAGCTCAGGTCATGATCTCAGGGTCAAGAGGTCGAGCCCTATGTCGGGCTCCACACTGAGTATGGAGCCGGCCTGAGATTCTCTCTCTCCATCTCCTTCTGCCCCTAATCCCCTGTATGCTCGCTGTCTCTCAAAAAAATAAATAATAAAATAAAAAATAAAAGGGCAACTAGCACATAAAGGAACCAACCCTAGAACCCTGACAGACTGCGGGAGAGCTGCTGGAATGCTCTCGGGGTTAGAGGGACTTGTGAGCACCACATTTTATGCCCCCTCCCCAGTCCACCTTGATAGTGTGGACAGGAACAGGGTCTGCACCATAGCTAGCCTGCCACCTCAGTGAGCCCCAGGTCCCCTAGCCCATATCATCCTCAGCCAACCCACAAAGGTGGTCCCAGCATGGTGTATACCAAGACACCCCTGATCAGTCATTTCATCAAGGCAACACAGGTTGCAAAGCACCTTGGAACACTCCAGGCTCACATTACTTTGGCTCCAGACAACTTGTCAGGGAACCCTCAATGCAATACAACCCAGGAGCCCCTGAGATACACTGACCTTGGCTCCGGCCACCCTGGCAGGCACCACCTACACAGAAGACCCAGAATCCTCTGGTCAGTGCCCACCTCAGCTCCAGCCATAATGCCTGAATGCTCCCTGCACAAGACAACCTGAAACACCCTGGGGCTTATACCCACTTCAGATCCAGCTATCCTGTCAGGGCACCTTCTACAGAGAGGGTCCTGGGACCACCCTGGCCCATGCCTACTTCAGTTCCAGCCATCCCAGCAGGGCAGCCCAGTACAGAGTGTCCCCAGATGCCCAGCCCATGACAGCAACAGCTCCAGCCAAACAACCAACCAAAGTCACCAGGAAAGCACGTCTTCATAGGGAGTTACCATACACAAGACCATTCCTTCAAAGTTAGAAGATGTTCCACCTAAGTCATAGAACCAAACACAGAAAGTCAAGCAAAATGAGGAGACAGAGGCATATGCTCCAAACAAAAGAATAAGACAGAAACCTCAGCAAAAGAACTAAATGAAATGGAGATAATCAATCTACCTGATAAAGAGTTCAAAGTAATGGTCATAAAGACGCTAACAGGACTGAAGAGTGGATAAACTCAGTGAGAATTTCAACAGAGAGAAAATATAAAAAAGAACCAATCAGACTTGAAGAGTACAATAACTGAAATGAAAAATACACTAGATGGAACTAACTGTAGATTAGAGGATACAAAAGAACAGATCAGTGATCTGGAAGGCAGGATAAGGGAAAGCACCCAAGCTGAACAGCAAAAAGAAAAAAGGAATTTTTTAAAATGAGGATGGGAGAGACTGAGAAGATGGTGGAGTAAATAGACCCTAAGCTTGCCTCGTCCCAGGGATACAACTAAGTAACACTCACATCAACATAAGTAACGCAGGAAATAACCTGAAGACTGGCAGAATAAACTCCACAACTAAAGGCTGGGAAGACGCCACATCAAGGAAGGTAGAAAGGACAAAGACACAGTTTGGGAACAAAAAGGACCACGGCCATCCATGGTGGGGACGGAGTCGGTGATGCAGAGAAGAGTGAAAAACAGATGTTCACACCATGGAGCCAACATAGGGAAGATGAATCCTCCTAATATTTTGCTTTGAAAACAAGAAGGGACAATTTTAGTGAGTTTTTACAACCAGGAGAGCTTAAAGCCTGCGATTTTAAAAATCAGAGGTCTCAGTTCTGGCAGAGCCCAGAGGCTGTTAAGAAGTCAAGTCCCCACCCTTCAAGAGACACCACCACAAATAGTCTATACAAATACAGCCCAGAACCAGCATTTTGAAACACACCAGGGGCAGACAGGAGGGAGAGTGATTTACTCATCTCAGAGTGTGACTCAGAGAGGCAGGGATGATGAGGAGACCCCTCCAGGAACAAAGGAACTGGCACATGCCATTTACGTCCCCCTCCCACCAGCATAAACAACAGCCACCTGCGAGACCCGGTGCACCTCCACACTCCTTACCTAACTTGCTAACACCAAGCCCTGACCACGCCCCCCCCCACTTTGGCAGATCCACACTTTCCAGTCACACTTGCCTCAGTCCTAGCACTACAGGCCCCCTCCCCAGAAGACTGCTGCAAACCCTGCCAACACATCTCCCAACCTGCGTAATTTGCAGGACCTCAGTTCCAGTGGCAATGGTAGTAGCAGGTCTCATTTCACAAGCAGACCAGCACACACCTTATAAATGTGCACCCCACCCCTGTTGAGGAAAAAACACTGCCCACAGCCGGCAAAGAGACACTGCACTGAAGGAAAAAGAGACCAGGATTCAGCAGCAGATCTCATGCCACACACATAGGAGACACTCCCTGAAGCACCAGGCCCTGGGGAACAGGGGACAGCTCAGGGCAGGGCATTACAGGACCTCTTCTTCTGAAGGCCATTACCATCCAGAGCAAGAGACATAGGTGATTTTTCTAATGAAACAGAAAGAGAGTTAGACAGAATGAGAAGACAGAGAAATATGTCCCAAATGAAAGAACAGGACCAAACCAGAGCAAGAGACCTAAGTGAAACAGATGTAAGTAATATGCCTAATAGAGAATTTAAAGTAATGGTCACAAAGATATTCACTGGACTTGAGAAAAGAGTGAAGGACACCAGTGAGACCCTTAACAGAGATTTTAAAAAAAAAAGAGCCAGATGGTGTTCTTCATGCTGAATTTTTTTATATAAAAAAATGAAATATTTCTACCTCTTCACTGCCTGACACAGCTCTAGAATACACTTTTCCAATTTTTGCCTCTTATAACAACAATGTGTAAGTTCATTTTCTATAAAGATTAAAAAGATAGATCATGCCAATATCTAGAATACTTGACCAGCATGTTTTCTATCACTGATAATTTTTTTTAAAGTTTCCTTCACTTTCACAACTCATTATTGATAGGTCATGTACATTTCTCAGAATGTTGTCTCTTTTGGGAAAACATTGATCAAGTTCCTTTCATACAGAGTTGTTATATCACTGTGCTGTATCCCTGAAACTAACATAACACTGTGTGTCAACTATACTTCAAAAACGATGTAATGAAATGAAATAAAGAATATTTAAGATTCTGGGGACACCTGGGTGGCTCAGTCGGTTAACTGCCTGCCTTTGGCTCAGATCATGGTCCTAGGGTCCTGGGATCGAGTCCCACATCAGGCTCCCTGCTCAGCGGAGAGCCTGCTTCTCCCTCTGCCCTTCACCCTGCTTGTGCTCATTCTCTCTCTCAAATAAATAAAATCTTAAAAAAAAAAAAAAACAAGACCCATCTATATACTGCCCACAAGACACTCATCTCAGACCTAAAGACATGCGCAGACCGAGAATGAGGGAATAGAGAAATATTTATCATGCAAATGGAAGTGTAAAGAGAGCCAGGATAGCAATATTTATACTGGGCAAAACAGACTTTAAAACAAGACTGTACCACAAGAGACAAAGAGAGACACTATATAATAATAAAGGGAACAATCCAACAAGAGGCTAGAACAACTATAAATAATCGATAGTAATATGGTAATAGTAGAAGACTTTAACACCCCACTTAGATTGATGAACACATCATTCAAGCAGAAAATCAACAAGGAAACAGTAGTTTGAATGACACACTGGACCAGAAGGATTTAACAGATATATTCAGAATATTCCATCCTAAAACAGCAGAGTACACATTCTTTCCAAGTGCACATGGAACATTTTCCAGAACAGATCACATATTAGGCCACAAGTCTCAATAAATTAAAAAAGAAGTCATTCCATGCATCTTTTCTGACCACAACACTATGAAACTAGAAAGCAACCACAAGAAAACATCTGGAAGGAGCAAAAATACATGAAGGTTAAGTAACATGCTACGAAATAATGAATGAGTCAACCAAGAAATCAAAGAAATTGTAACACACATGGAAATAAATGGAAATGAAAACACAACAGTCCAAAATCTTCGGGATGCAGCAAAGGTGGTTCTAAGAGGGCAGTCTATAACAATATAGGCCTACCCAAAGAAGAAAAATCACAGACAACCTAACCTTACACCTAAAGGAGCTAGATAAAGAAAAAACAAAACCCAAACCCAGCAGAAGGAAGGAAATAATAAAGATTAGAGCAGAAATAATATAGAAACTAAAAGACAATAGAACAGATCAATGAAACCAGCAGGTGATTCTTTGAAAAGATGGACAAAATTGATTGATCTCTGACTGCAGGCATAAAACACACACACACAGAACCCAAATAAACAAAATCACAAGCAACACTACAGAAATACAAACAATTGCAAGAGAATATTATGAAAACCTACATACCAATAAATTGGACAACCTAGAAGAAATGGATAAATTCCCAAATATATATAACCTACCAAAATTGAAGCAAGAAGAAATAGAAAATTTGAACAGACTGATTGCCGACAATGAAACTGAATCAGTAATCAAAATCTCTCAACAAACAAAAGTCCAGGACCAGACAGCTTCAAAGGTGAATTCCACCAAATATTTAAAGAAGAGTTAATACTTATTCTTAAACTATTCCAAAAAATAGGAGAATAAGGAAAATGTCCAAATTCATTCTATGAGACCAGCATCACCCTGATACCAAAACCAGATAAAGACACCACAAGAAAAGAATACTACAGACCAGAATCTCTGATGAACGTAAATGCAAAAATCCTCAACAAAATACTAGCAAACTGAATCCAACAATACATTAAAAAATCATACACCATGATGAAGTGGAGTTTCTTCCCAGGATGCAAGGGGGTTCAGTATTCACGAAACAATCCACATGCTATATCACATGAATAAGAGTAAGAATTAAAACTATATGATCATTTCAATAGCTACAGAAAAAGCTTTTGACAAAGTACAACATCCATTCATGATAAAAACCTTCTACAAAGTAAGTCAAGGGAACATAACTTAATGTAATAAAAAGTATATCTGAAAAACCCACAGTGAACATCATAGTCAATGGGAAAAAACTGAGAGCTTTCCCCCTAAGATCAAGAACAAGACACTTTATTCTACACAGTATGGGAAGCCCTAGTCACAGCAAATAGCAACATAAAGAAATAAAGGCATCCGAATTGCTCAGGAAGAAGTAAACCTTTCACTACTTGTAGAGGACAGGACACTGTATACAAAAGACCCAAAAGACTCTACCAAAAAGTTTCTAGAACTAATAAACGAGCTCAGTAAAGTTGCAGGTGATAAAATCAACATTCAGAAATCAGATGCATTTCTTTACACTAATAATGAAGCAACAAAAAGAGAAATTAAGGAATCAACATCATTTACAATTGCACCAAAAATAATAAAATATCTAGGAATAAACTAAACCAAAGAGGTGAAAGACTTATACTCTGAAAACTGTAGTACACTGATGAAAAAAAATGAAGACAAGACATAGAAATGGAAAGATGTTCCATGCTTGCGATATAAAATATTGATTAAAATGTCTGGACTACCCAAAGAAATCTACACACTTAATGCAATCCCTATCAAAACACCAACAGCATGGGGTCCCTGGGTGGCTCAGTCAGCTGAGCATCTGACTCTTGATTTTGGCTCAGGTCATGATCTTAGAGTCGTGGGATCGAGCCCCATGTTGAGGCCCATGTTGGGCTCAATGCTCAGTGCAGAGTCTGCTTGTCCTTCTCCTTCTCCCCAACTCGCTCTCTCTCTCTCTCTCTTTCTAAAATAAATAAATAAAATCTTTAAAAAAAATACCAATAGCATTTTTCACAGAACTAGAATAAACAATCCTAAAATTTATATGGAAGCACTAAAGCCCCCAAATAGCCAAAACAATCTTGCAAAACACACACAAAACTGGAGGTATCACAATTCCAGACTTCAGGTTATATAACAAAGCTGTAGTAAATAAAACAGTATGGTATGGGCAGAAAAACAGATAGATCAATGGAACAGAATAAAAAATGCAGAAATAAACCCACAGTTATATGGTTAATTTATCCTTAACAAAGAAGAAATGAATATACAATTGGAAAAAGACAAAATATATCAGGAAAACTGGACAGCTACATGCAAAAGAATGAAACTGAATCACTCTCTTTGACTATACATAAAAATAAACTGAAACTGGATTAAAGATCTAAATGTGAGACCTGAAACCATAAAAATCTTATAACAGAGCTTGGGTGGTAATTTCTCTGACATCGGCCATAGCAACGTTTTTCTAGATAGGTCCCCTAAGGCAAGGGAAACAAAAGCAAAAATAAACTATTGGGACTATGTTAAAATACAAAGCTTCTGCCCAGTGAAGGAAACAATCAACAAAATTAAAAGGCAGCCTACTGAATGGGAGAAGATATTTGCAAATGACATATCTGACAAAGAGTTAGTATCCAAAATATATAAAGAACTTATAAAACTCAACACCCAAAAAACAAATAATCCAATCTGAAAATGGGCAGAAGACATGAACAGACATTTCTCCAAAGATGACATATAGACAGCCAACAAACATGTGAAAGATGTTCAATGTCAATCAGTATCAGGGAAGTGCAAATCAATACTACAATAAGATATCACTTCATACCTGTCAGAACGGCTAAAAGCAAAAACACAAGAAATGACAGGTATTGGCGAGGATGTGGAGAAAAAGGAACCCTCTAGCACTGTTGGTGGGAATGCAAACTGATACAGCCACTGGGGAAGAGTATGGAGGTTCCTTAAAAAGTAAAAAACAGAACTACCCTGTAATCTACCAATGGCAATATGGGGTATTTACCAAAACAAAACAAAAAAACAGTAATTCAAAGAGATACATGCACACGCGTGCGTGCACGCACACACACACACACACACACACACACACACACACACACACAGGAATATTATTCAGCCATAAGAAAGAATGAAAACTTGCAATTTGCAATGACACAGATGGAGCTAGAGAGTCTAATGCTAAGTGAAATAAGTCAGTCAGAGACCAATACCATATGATTTCACACATATGTGGAATTTAAGAAAGAAAACAAATGAGCAAAGGAAAAAAAGAGAGAGAGAAAGAGAGAAATCAACAAACAGACTCTTTACTATAGAGAACAAACTGATGGTTACCAGAGGGGAGGCAGGTAGGGGGATGGGTTAAAAGGTGAAGGGGACTAAGGAGTGTACTTGTCGTGATGAGCACTGGGCGACCTATGGAATTGTTGAATCATTACATCGTATACCTGAAACTAATATAACATTATATGTTAACTATACTGGAATTAAAATTAAAACTTAATAAAGAACGCCTGAGTGGCTCAGTTGGTTAAGCATCTGACTCTTGATTTCAGCTCAGGTCATGATCTCAGAGTTGTGAGGTCAAGCCTCGTGTTGGGCTCCACACTCAGTGTGGAGTCTGCTTGAGATTTTCTCTCTCCTTCTTCCCCTGCCCCTCTTGTCATTCACACGCACTCTCTCTAAATAACCAAATAAAATCTGAAGAAAAAAAAAACTTGAACAAAACAAAAATAAAATAAAATGAGGATAGAGTACAGGATCTCTTAGATAACTTCAAGAAAAACAGATACTTGCATTATAGGAGAAGAGAAAGAGAAGGGGGAAGAAAACTTATTTGAATAAATAATAGCTGAAAAATTCCCTAACCTGGGGAAGGAAACAGATATCCAGATTCAGGAAGCACAGAGAGTTCCACATCATGAACTCAAGGAGGTCCACACCAAGTCACACAATAATTAAAATGTCAAAGATGAACGAGAGAATTTTAAAAGCAGCAAGAGAGAAGCAACTAGTCATAAACAAAGAAAATCCCATAAAGCAATCAGCTGATTTTTCAGCAGAAATTTTACAGGCCAAAATGGAGTGGCATGATATATTCAAAGTGTTAAAAGGAAAAAAAAATCAGCAACCTACCACCAAGAATACACTATTCAGCAAGAAAATCATTCAGAATTGAGGGAGAAATAGTTTCCCAAAGAAAATCAGAGTTCATCACCACTAAGCCAACTTACAATAAATGTTAAAAGGACTTCTTTAAGTGGAAAATAAAAGGCCATACTTAGAAAAAAAATTATAAAAGGAAAAAATTGGGGAGGGCACCTGGCTGGCTTAGTCAGTAGAGCAGGCAACTCTTGATCTCAGGGTTGTGAGGTTAAGCCCCACGCTGGGTATAGAGTTTACCTAAAGATAAAATCTTAACAAACAAACAAACCAAAAAGGGAAACAATCTCATTCAAAATCAAACATACAGTAAAGGTAGTACAGCAATCACATATAAAGCTAGTATGAAGGTTAAAAGACAAAAGTAATAAAATCAATTACATCTAAAAAATTAATAAGAGTTGGGGCGCCTGGGTGGCTGTCAGTTAATCATCAGCCTCTTGGTTTCAGCTCAGGTCATGATCTCAGGATCTTGGGATCAAGCCCCGTGTTGGGCTCTGCACTCAGTGTGGCGACTGTTTAGATTCTCTCTTCCTCTCCTTCCCACTCACTCTCTCTCTCTCTCAAATAAATGAGGTCTTTAAAAAAAATTAGTTTAGAGGACTTACAAAACAAAAAGATGTAAAATATGAAAACACATACATAAAATATGGATGAAGGAATAAAGTTTTTAGAATGTGTTCAGACTCAGGTTATATAGACTATTACATACATAGAATGTTATATATGAACCTCATGGTAACCACAAACCAAAAACCCATAATAGACCCACAAAAAATAAAGAGAAAGAAAGCCAAGCATAACTCCTAAAAGTCATCAATCATAAGGAAGGAGAGGAACAGAAGAAGAACTACAAAAACAACCAGAAAACAATTAATAAAATGGCAATAAGTACATATCAATAATTACCTTAATTTGCAAATAGTCTAAATGCTCCAATCAAAAGACAGCAAGATGGATTTAAAAAACCAAGACCCATTTATATGCTGCCTACAAGAGACTGACTTCAGAACTAAAGACACATACAAACTGAAAGTGAAGGTATGGAAAAATATCCCACACAAATGGGCTGGGGGCAGGAGGGGGAACAGCCAGGGTAGCAATACCTGTATCAGACAAAATAGACCTTAAGACAAAGGCTTTAAGAAGAAGCAAAGAAGGGCATTACATAATGATAATGGGCTAAATCCAACAAGAGGATATAACAATTTTAATATCTATGTACCCCACATTGGAGTATCTAAATACATAAAGCAAATATTAACTGACATAAAGGGGAGAAATTGACAGTAGTACAATAGTAGTAGGAGACTCAACACCCCACTTCCATCAGTGGATAGATCATCCAAGCAGAAAATCAATAAGGAAAGAGTGTTTTTTTTCTTCCTCCCCATTCCCCAACAACAGTGCTTTTGAATGACACATTAGACCAGATGGATTTAAGAGATATATACAGAATATTCCATCCAAAAACAACAGAACACACGTTTTGTTTGTTTTTTTCAAGTGGGACATGGAACAGTCCCCAGTATAGATCACACATTAGGCCACAAAACAAGTCTCATTAATTTTAGAAGGAAATCACATCAAACATCTTTTCCAACCACAACAGTATGAAACTAGAAATCAATTACAAGGGGAAAAAAAACAAACAAATGGAAAAGACACAAACACATAGGGGCTGAACAACATGCTACTAAACAACCAATGGGTCAATGAAGAAATCAAAGAGGAAATCAAAATATACATGAAGACCAGTGAAATTAACACACAACAATTCAAAATTTTGGGGGCTCAAAAGAAGCAGTTCTGAAAGGGAGATTTATAGTGACACAGGCCTACCTCAAGACACAAGAAAAATCTCAATCTAAACTTATACCTAAAGGAATTAGAAAAAGAACAAAGCACAAAATTAGTAGAATGAAGGAAATAATAAAGATCAGAGCAGAAATAAATGAAATAGAGACTAAAAAAAAAACAAAAATAAAAGATTAATGAAACCAAGAGCTGGTTCTTTGAAAAGATGAACAGAATTAATAATCTTTAGCCAGATTCATCAAGAAAAAAAGAGAAAAACCCAAATAAATAAAATCAGAAATGAAAGAGAGTTAACAACTGACACCACAAAAATACAAAGGACTTGGGGTGTCTGGGGGGCTCAGTTGGTTAAGTTCCAACTCTTGATTTCAGTTTGGGTCATGATCTCACGTTCCTGGGGTTGAGCCCCACGTCAGACTCCACACTCAGCATGGAGTCTGCTTGAAGATTCTCTCTCTCCCTCTCCTGCTGTCTCTCCCCCTGCTTACATCCTCTCTCTCTCTCTCTTTAAAACAAATAAATAAATCTTTTTTAAAAATACAAAGGATGGGACGCCTGGGTGGCTCAGTCAGTTAAGCGTCTGCCTTCAGCTCAGGTCATGATCCCAGCTCCTGGGATTGCGCCCCACATCGGGCTCCCAGCTCAGCAGGGAGTCTGCTTCTCCCTCTCCTGCTCCCCCTGATTGTGATCTCTCTCTCTCTCTGAGTCAAATAAATAAAATCTTTAAAAAAATAAAAAATATAAAGGATAAGAGATTACTATCAAAAATTATACACCAACAAATTGGACAACCTAGAAAAAAATGGATAAATTCCTAGAAACATATATTCTTCCAAAACTGAATCAGGAAAAAATAGAAAATCTTTACAGTCTGATTACTAGTAACAAAAATGAAACAGTAATCAAAAACCCCAAATGAACAAAAGTCCAGGACCAGATGGATTAACTAATGGCAAATTATACCAAACATTTAAAGAATTAATATTCTCCTCAAACTATTTCAAAAAATAGAAGAGCCTGGAAAGCTTCCAAATACATTCTATGAAGCCAGCATTACTGATGCCAAAAGTAGGCAGAGACACCACAAAAAAAGAAAACCACAAGCCATTATTCCTGATGAACACAGATGGAAAAATCCTCAACAAAGTATTAGCAAACCAGGGGCGCCTGGGTGGCTTCAGCCAGTTGGGTGCCCAACTCTTGATTTCAGCTCAGGTCATGATCTCGAGGTTATAAGATTGAACCCTATGACGGGCTCCGTGCTGGGCATGGAGCCTGCCTGGGATTCTCTCTCCCTCTTCTTCTGCCTCTCTCCCCCACTCACACATGCTCTCTCTCAAAATAAATAAATAAATAAATAAATAAATAAATAAATAAATAAATAATATATATATGTATATATATATATATACACACACACACATAAGCAAACCACATTCACCAATACATTAAAAGAATCATTCACCACAATCAAAAGGGATGGAGGTTCCTCAAAAAATTAGAAATATGGAAAAAAATTAGAAATATGAGGTGCCTGGCTGGCTCAGCCAGTGGAGCATGCGACTTTTGACACCCCCTATGTTGACTGTAGAGATTACTTAAAAAAAAAAAACACTTTTAAAAAAATTTGAAATATCATACAATTCAGTAATTCCACTACTGGATATTTACCCAAAGGAAAAAAAAACCCACTAATTTGAAAGCATATATGCACCCCTATGTTTATTGCAGCATTATTTACAATAGCCAAGGTATGAAAAGTACCCAATGTCCACTGACAGATGAATGGATAAAGAAGATGTGGTGTGTACACACACACAGGAATATTACTCAGCCATATAAAAAAAGAGATCTCGCCATTTGCAACATGGATAGATGTATAGGGTAGAGCATTAGGCTAAGTGAAATAAGACAGACAAAGCAAGCGTCCCTGGGTGGCTCAGATGGTTAAGCGTCTGCCTTCGGCTCAGGTCATGATCCCAGGGTCCTGGGATCGAGTCCCGCATCAGGCTCCCTGCTCCTTCGGAGCCTGCTTCTTCCTCTGCCTCTCTCTCTCTCTGTCTCTCATGAATAAATAAATAAAAAGTTTAAAAAAAAAAAAGACAGACAAAGCAAGACAAATACCATATGATTTCACTTCTATGTGAAATGTAACCAAACAAACAAAAGCAGAAACAGACCCATAAATATAGAGAACAAACTGGGGTGGTTGCCAGAGCGGGGAGGGGTGGAGGGATGGGCAAATGGGGGTGAAGGGGAAAGGGAGGTATGGCTTCCAGTTACGGAACCAGTGACTCATGGAGATGAAAGGCACAGCAGGGAATAGGCTTAGTGGGGCTAGAACAGTGATGTATGGGGGCACACAGCAGGTCCACTTGTGGCGAGCACAGCATAATGTAGAGTCATTGAATCACTGGCTGCACACCTGAAACTAATGTAACACTGTGTGTCAACTATACTTCAAATAAAAAAAAACTTGAAAGAGTTCACGTTAAAATCTGGATTTTCAGCTTCTTCTAAAACATCAAGTGCTCTGACCAGTGGTTATCATGTTCACCTCACAAGTGTAAAGGACCCCAGAGTTCAATCCTAGGTGGAAACACACTCATGCTTTCCCTCACTATAGAATTTTAAAATTTATTTCAAAGTAACAGTAACAAAAATCAAAAGCTTGTCCACACTACCTACATTCCTGCAGGAGAATCTTAGGGCTGCATCCTCCACACGCCAGCTTCATTCAACCCTCTTCACTCATCAAGCTCTTGACACCCCTCAGTTGGTGATGTTCAAAGCACACTGAGAGGCCAGTCGGGGGTACAGAGAAGGGTTAGACTCTACCCCTCTGATACGTGTTAGGTAACCTATCCCTACTCCACAGCTACTGAATGGCAAGGTCTGGGCTCTAATCCAGGAGTCCTAACTCCTCGTACCAGCAGGGCTCCACTAGAAACAGATGGCACATTCAAATTGTGAAATTAAGATTTTAATAAAGGGACCATTTATGAAGGTTGGGGTAGGTCTCAGAAAACCGAAGGAGAGTACAGCATCCCTTCCCGAGTTCCCCTCTACCTCTACCCACCAAGCAAGAGCGGGGAGCTGCTCCAACCCCTCCCCACCAGCCTTGCCAGAGGAAAGAACAATCATTCTTGGAGAGGGTAGGAGTGCAGTGAGGGTTGTCAACAAGACCTATGGCCTTGGATAGAAGGGCACAGCAATCCTGCAGAACCCTAGGGAGAAGAAGCCAAGGAAATAAGTAGCCCAACCTCAATCCTGTCCCTCTCCCCAATTATTCAAACTCAGCACTCCGGTGTGCGAGGGGGTCCATTAATGCGAAACATTCATGCCAGCCGCTTCAGAGGGAAAACGGGGTGGAAGCAGTTGGGGAGTGCGCCTGACTTTTGCTCCAGGAGAAAAAAAAAAAGACCTCAACATATTCTTACCCTCCACCTTAATTCAGCCCCACCACGCTGCCCTCTGCCCAGGCATCAGGCCAAAACATATTGCCGACAGACAGGGAGGAGAAAAGACTAACAACAGGAATAGCTTGCTTAGCATTCCAGACACTTTGCACACATCACTTCTAACCCTGACAATAGCTCTGCAGAGGACAGGGGGAAGGAACTGCTTTCTGTAAAGGAGGAAATTGAGGCACAGGATGGTAAGGACTTGGCGAAGAACACCTACTTTATTATTTTTTTTTTTAAAGATTTCATTCACTTATTTGACAGAGAGAGAATCACAAGTAGGCAGGCAGGCAGGCAGAGGGAGAGGGAGAAGCAGGCTCCCCGCCGAGCAGGGAGCCCGACGCAAGACTCGATCCCAGGACCCCGGGACCACGACCAGAGCCGAAGGCAGACGCCCAACCAACTGAGCCACCCAGGCGCCCCAGAACACCTACTTTATAAATGGGAGGGGCAAGATTCAAATTCAGTGTCACTAGCTCCAAAACCTGAAGTTATTATATAGTTACAGAAAATACTCATCAGTTCTGCAGGAAAGAGTTAACTGAGCTTTTTAAGAAGCCTGCTTGCAAAGTTAGCCTTTGGCTGGCATCGGAGACCTTGAATTTCAAGAGGGTCCCTGCCATTCCTGGAACTGATAAATGTGGCATGCTGGGCCTGAACTGTACAATATGGTTTATGCTGAACACCTCCTTTCCTTCTGGGAGTCTAGAACTTTGGTATGTGGTAGGCAGAGTGCACTTACATGTCTAGACCCCGGTAAAAAACCTGCGTGTGGAGTTTCTAATGTGCTTCTCTGGTGGACTTTCCGCCCACATTGTTTCAGAAACTTGGCAGGGGGATTGGGGGTAGGGGATGGGAATTAAACATATTCCTCTGGGAGAGTAATCATGGAAGCTTGCACCTGATTTCCTCAAGATTCTGCCCCATGCACCTTCTTCCTTTGTTGATTCTGCTTTGTACCCTTTTCTGTAACAACTCAGTACCATGAGCTCAGCGATATGCTGATTCCTAACAAGTCACTGAACCTGGGTGTGGTCTTGGGCACCCCTGATACATCACCTCTTTCCAGCAGCTGAAAAGAGGCCTCAGAGCTTGTGCTCTGAGCACAGAGCAAAGTGCAAAGACTAAACAAAGTGCTAGTTTCGCATCACTAATCAAGACATAAAGGGAAATGGGGACCC
The DNA here is from genome assembly GCF_037043125.1 of Eumetopias jubatus. Taxonomy (NCBI): domain Eukaryota; kingdom Metazoa; phylum Chordata; class Mammalia; order Carnivora; family Otariidae; genus Eumetopias; species Eumetopias jubatus. The sequence continues at coordinate 60,630,528 of NW_028274811.1, forward strand.
AAAAGTTAAGGCTAGTAATTGCAAATTGCCCGTAGAGCCAGAGAGCAGACTCAAAATGTAGGTTGTGGGAATGGACACGTGTAGCCAACAAGGAGCAGGTGGAGTGGCTTATTTGGCTAGTCCTGCACCTGGAGAAATTTAAGTAGGGGCAGTGACTCCCAAGGTCTTGCCTACCCTTCTTTCAGTCTCAGAGCCCACAATTCCATCTAGAACACAGATGCCCAGAATAAGACTACATCTCCCAGATTTCCTGGTAGTTGGGTGTGGTCACATGACCAAGTTCTGGCCAATAGCATATAAGCAAAAAAAAATAATCATAGTAGCTTCTGGCTACTGCCACGCTCTCTCCTCCCCTTCCTAGGGTTCCTTCACCTTCCAAATAAACAAGTTGTATTTGTTGAATTCTTATCTCGGTCTGCTTCTGGGTAAGCCAAAGAGAAGTAAACTTCCCTCGGCACTAGCCCATGCAGATTTCCCTTAATCCAGAGTTAGGGAAGCTACATGGATACCCTGTGGCTTATGAGCGAGTGTGCCGCAGGCGCACACGTGTGTGTGTGTGTGTGTGTGTGTGTGTGTGTGTGTGTGTGTGTGTGTGTGTGCGCGCGCGCGCGCATAACTTCTCTCTGAACCAACCATCCCAAAGACATCCACATTCCTCAGCCATTTGGCTGGGCTTTACGGCCCCTCCATGAATAGCCCAGAAGACCCGTAAGTGAAATGAACACCACAACAATGAAGGAATAGCGGAACTGGAGCTCTTCAACTTTTTAAGCCTACCCACCCTCCATACCATCCACTATGACTCCCAGCCTGCAGACCTTGGTAAGCACTCATTAAATATCTGTTAACGAGACAAGCAATTGGAGCAGGCAGCCTCTGTTCCACAAAACTCCACTCCTAATCCTTTACTGTATTATCTTTCTGGGCACCAAGGATAATTCCCCCACCCCTACTCTCTCTGTACATTATGGTGCAGAATCTGCACTTGGTCTTTCAGTCTATTCTTCTGCATCTTCAGGAGAGCATGCCAGAAATATGCTCCTCAAACAGCCTGCTTGTTCACAAATACATTTCCATTTTAGCAAGCGCAGCAGTCACCTCTGCTGGAGGAGGCCTGCTGGCTTATTGAGGCCAGCAGTCTCACCCTTGCCACCTGCCCAAAGGGAAAATTTAATTCACGGAAAGTTAAGAGTGCCTAATTCAACCTCCCTTCCAATCAAAAGATCCTCTCAAACGCCTCCTGGACAGCTGTCATCCAATTATTTCATGAACACTCCAAACAGGGAACCCACTATTACATGCCATAGCCAATCCTATGGTTGGAAAGTTCTAATTATTAATAGTTTTTAAGAATAGACATTTATTAAACATTTACTATGTGCCAGGCGCTATTATAAGTGCTTTCTGTGCGAACTCACTTCATCACAACCAGCCCATGAAATAGCTGCTATTTATCATCCCCTATCACAGCACAGAGAAGGGAAGAGCTTGCCCAAGATGACAGAGCTGACAAGTGGCAGAATGAGATTTCAAACCAAGGAAGTCTGACTCCAGAGTCTTCCTGTATTGCCTTTTTCTTTTTGGGGGGCCGAAATCATTCACCATATAACTTAGCTTTTTTAGGTCCAGATCCCTGTGAGATGGTGATGCAAGCCAAGGACCCTCCCCTTGGTAATGGGCATATGGACATAAAATTTTGCATATGATTTCAAGGAGTCGACCCACTCCCTCCCATGACATCCAGGTTAAAAGCTTCTGACAAATCCCTATTAAGATTCCAATGGCATTTTTCATAGAAGCAGAAAAAAAACACTCCTAAAATTTATGTAAACCCAAGGACCCCAAATAGCCAAAGAAATCCTGAGAAAAAAGAACAAAGCAGGAAGCATCACACTTCATGATTTCAAGCTATACTATATAGCTGTAGCCATCAAAACAGTGTGGTATCGGCATAAAAACAGACAGACCAATGGAACAAAATCTAGAGCAGAAAAATAAACCCAAGCATATAGAGTTATCTAATACTGGACAAGGGAGCTAAGAATACTCCACAGAGTAAAGACAGTCTCTTCAATAAATGGTGCTGGGATCATTTCTGTCACTTATAAGCTTCCCAGTCAGTGGTGTTTTGTTATAGCAGCCTGAAAGGACGAAGGCAATATGCATCCATGAAACAAGAACAGAATGCTGTATCTAGGGAAGAAAAGGGATAATCAGAAAACAGAAAAGAGCTCTTACAAGTTAGAATTATGAGAGCTAAAATAATAAATTCAACAGAAACTCTGAAAGATTTAAAAAAAAAGGAACTATCCAATCAAGGCAAGAAAATAAAGAAGTAGAAAATGGAAAAGATGACCAATCTAGAAGGCTCAATATCTACTTCATAGGAGTCCTGAAGAAAAGACCAGAGACAGCTTCCAGGACAGAGTTTCACTGGCTGGGACAAAGGCATGTATTCCACCTGCAACTGGGTAGGGAGGTTCTAGAGGGTTCTAGAGGACAAGGGCACTGCCTCAAGGATGACTACACACAGGAGTGTGGTCCCCAAAAGGGAAAGCAGTAGGTGCTGTTACAAGTGAGGGGGAGCTGACGGATGGCCAGAAACTACAAATGCCGCCATTCAGGAACACATGCTGACTCCTAGTAAGCAAACATTCTTCTCTAACTACTGAGAGAACCCCTCAAATAGGATCTTAGAATCCTATCAAATGTGAAATCTGCCCCCCCCAAGACCTTCTGTGCATCATCATAGAGAGGTAAGCTTTCGCGTGTATGTCCTACCTGCCAGTTGCTTCACGTGGGCTCTCTCATGAAAGCTTTACAACAAAGCAGCCATATATATTCTTAACACCCCCATTTTACAAATGAGGGAACTGCTGCCCAGAAAGGTTAGGAAGCAAGTTCACCCCTGGGGCGCCTGGCTGGCTCAGTCCGTAGAGCATGAGACTCTTGATTTCAGGGTCGTGAGTTCAAGCCCCATGTTGAGCATGGAGCCTACTTCAAAAATTTTTTTAATTACATTTAAAAAAAGCAAGTTCAGCCAGCTAATGACAAAAGCCAGGATTTGGACCAAGTTCATCTGACCATGGAACTGGCCCCTTTACCCATCCACTGGACATTCCCAGTGCTCTCCGAGATCCCGATGTCCCATGGTATTCATGGGATTGCTGGTGGGTCATTAAAGGGCCATGACAACCTTACCAGAGCCATGCACTAGGAGCACATAGGTCAGCACCTTGGCTCAGGGAAACCCTGGGATCCCCAGTCACCCACAGGAGGGCTGAGAAACCTCCCCATCACTTTTTTTTTAAGATTTTATTTATTTATTTATTTATTTGAAAGAGCGAGAACGAGAGAGAGAGAGAGCCCATGAGAGGGGGAGGGTCAGAGGGAGAAGCAGACTCCCCGCTGAGCAGCAGGGAGCCCGATGCGGGATTTGATCCCGGGACTCCAGGATCATGACCTGAGCCGAAGGCAGTCGCTTAGCCAACTGAGCCACCCAGGCGCCCCCATCACTTTTTAAAATTGACATGTAACATTAATTTCAGGTATACAACATGATTTGATATTTGTGTATGTTGCAAAATGATCACCATACTAAGTCTAGTTACCATCTGTCACCAGTTGGAAATTTTTTTTTTGTAATGAGAATTTTTAAGATCAACTCTTAGCAACTTTTAAATATATAATACAGTATTATTAGCTATAGTCACAATGGTGTACATAATGTCCCCGGGACTTGTAACTGAAAGTGTGTGCCTTTTGAACCCCTCACCCATTTTGCCCACCACCTACCCTTGGCAACCACCAGTCTTATCCCTCCTCTTCCCACATCTCACTCAGGGGCTGCTGGGGATTTGCTTATAGAACAGCAACCTCCACTCTCTCCCTGCTGGGAAGCCAGACAAACCAGAAGCTTGAGTGGTTTTGAGAGGCCCCAGAAAGCTGACCCTGCTTCCCGAGCAGCAACAGACAAGGCCCCCAGTGCTTTACCAGCATGAGAGCAACTATATCAAGAGCGTCTGAGACTAGAAGGTTCAGTGGGCATAGGCTGTGGTTGGGTGGAGACTCACCTTGGAGCACCTTCCTCTTTTTCTGCCTCTCTCCCTTGCTCATTTCCTTAAAAATGCTGACCCAGACAGAGAAGCTGTCAGCGTTTAGGAAACATTAATTCTAATTCCGTCGAATGTGAGATCTCTATAGAAGTTCTTGAAGTGGGTCCCAATCTCAGGCCACAAATTCAAGTGTGCAGAAAACAAACTTTTCCTATCATTCCACTAGTTTTGATTCCTGGCTCACTGACATGGCAGGAGCGTACTGTCAAGTTGGAATTTACCCCTTGAACCTCAAATCTTGTCAAAGTTCCCCTCAGGTTTGAGGGATGGGGTCTTCAGTGTCTGCAGGGTGTCACAAATTGTCACTTACTTTCAGCCCTACACAACTGCAGGTGTACCATCCGAAAATTTTCTATTGCTGCTGTAACAAGTTACCACAAACTTAGCATCTTAAAACAACATAGTATCTATCATCTCAAAGTTTCTGCAGGTCAGAAGTCCAACACGGGTTTCACTGAGGTCTTGGCTGAGCAGGGCTTCTCTAGGAGACCTTAACGAAAAAGTCATCTTCCAAGCGTGTTCGGGTTTTGGGCCCAATTCAGTTCTTCAGTTTTCTTTTTCTTTCTTTTTTTTTTTTTTAAGCTTATTTATCTATTTAAGAAATCTCTACACCCAACGTGGGGCTCGAACTCCTGACCCTGACATCAAGGGTCACATGCTCTTCTGAGCGAGCCAGCCAGGCACCCTACAATTCAGTTCTTGGTATCTGAGGGCTGAAGGTCTCCACTTCACTGCTGGCTGTCAGCCAGAGTCACCCCTAACGTCTAGAGGTCTCTCCCCCGGGCCTTGCTCACGGGCCGCTCAGCACCAGCAATGAAGCCGCAAATCCTCACGCGTGGACCTCTGACTTAACCTCCCGCTGCGTTTCTCTGAGAGACTCTCAGCCCTTCCTCTTCGGCTCAATTCCACTGGGCCCACCTGGATAATCCCTAGTAGCCCTGTTTTAGGTCAGCTGATCAGTAACCTTAATTCCACCTGCGAAGTCCCTCCCCAGCTGTACTACATTGGTGTTTGATTTGAGTAACGGGGGTGGGAGAATGGTGCTGCGGAGGGGAAGGGACCGCTGAAATTCCAACGACCACAAACACCGGTGTGGGAGGGCGTCCCCGAGGTGTGCCTGCAGCGGCCCCGGGAGCTGCTGAGACGTCACTTGCCCCTTCAGCCCGCAGTCACTGGCGTGTGAGACATCCTGCCAAGGCCATGGTCTTCTTACGGCTGAAGCCTCACCGTTCTGACTCTGGCTGTCTTGGGAAAGCACTTGCTCTGCTCTGAACCACACTGGGATGGGACCACTAGAGGCCACGGTGTCCCCTCTGCCAGAACACACCACACAAGCCATTTCCTCTCTGAGGGCCCCCAGGGCTCGTTCTAGTTTGCAGGGCGCAGGACACCCCCCAGCCTCCCCATCTAGGAACCATCTTTTCCCATCATGGCTTTTCCCTCTTCCCCCTGTCCCCACCCCGCAGGGATCTTTTTTCATAGACAGAGGATAGCGCCCTCTCATCAGTTACAAAAAGTGCCATATCCCAGGGACTTTGGCTAGATCCAGTGTCCTGTCTATTCTGGAGCGGCTTTAGGCTTTTAGAATCTGAGGCCTGGTTCTGTTTTCCTCTCTGTCAACATTCCTCACCTGAGGCAAAGGGCCTGGAAATCAGCTGCTTTCAGGTTCAAGTTTGTGTGTCGGGATGGGGAGCGGGAGGGGCAAAGCAAAGCAAACATGTTTTCCTCTGGCTCTCCTGCTGTGATCTCTTCTTTATTTTGTTTTTAAAGATTTTATTTATTTATTTGACAGAGAGAGATACAGCGAGAGAGGGAACACAAGCAGGGGGAGAGGGAGAAGCAGGCTTCCTGCCGAGCAGGGAGCCCGATGCGGGGCTCGATCCCAGGACCCTGGGATCATGACCTGAGCTGAAGGCAGACACTCAACAACTGAGCCACCCAGGCGCCCCTGTGATCTCTTCTTTAAAATGCCCTTGGCACTTGGTCCATCACAGGCTTCCACCCTTGGAGCCAGCACCTCCCCTACCACAGTCTGCACCTTCCAGCACTGGGCCAGGGCGGGGGGCAGCTTTGAGGCCTTCACCCAACTAGTGAGTCTTTTTTGTTCCGTGTTCGGGGCCCAGTTCAGAACTCACCTCTCTGTGTGGCCTCTCCTTCCCTTCTTGGGGATTCTCACCTTTGCTATTTGATGTCCTTTCGAGGAGGTGGTGACACACTTGTTCTCAGGATCAGACTGCAAGGTCAAAGAGAGACAGCAAGTTACAAGAGCCTGCCCCCTGCATGAATGAATGCACTGCTGTGCCCTGCCCACCTGGAAGGATCACATTAGGCTCAGCCGCCCACCCTAACCGTGCCACAAGGTCCACGAGCAGAGGGGGAACAGAGGAAGGGAGGAAAAGCCTTCAGATCCACATAGTTTTGTTGATCTTCTGGCCAGCACTGGGCAAGGGCCAGTGGAATCTTTAAATGAACATAATCTTGATCCTTATCCTCAGAAAGCTTATGATCATTGAGGAGAACCAAGATTCTCACATAAGTGAGTAAGACCAGGGACGCCTGGGTGGCTCGGTCGGTTAAGCATCTGCCTTCGGCTCAGGTCATGATCTCAGGGTCCTGGGATTGAGTTCTGCATTGGGCTCCCTGCCCAGTGGGGAGTCTCCTTCTCCCTCTGACCCTCCCCTCCTACTCTCTCACTCTCTCTTAAATAAATAAATACAATCTTTAACAAAATAAAAATAAAGTGAATGAGACCAGACGCCATGGGCGACGGAACAAGTTCTCGCACAAGCCAAGTCTGTGTAGTAAAAAGCAAGCTGGGCAAACTGGAAGGGGGGAGTGGGGCCGGGTGAGGCAGGAGTTACCACAGGCGGTATGTTAGTTTGCTGGGGCTGCTGGAACAAAGTTCTGCAAACCTAGTGGCTTAAACAACGGATATTTATTGTCTCACGGTTCCAGAGAACTGGTCTTGGAAATTAAGGTTGCTTCTGAGGGCCAGGAGGGAAGGCTCTGTCCAGGCCTCTCTCCTCAGCTTATTGATGGCCATCTTCTCCATGTGTCTCTTCACATCGCTGTCCCTCTGTACCTACCTGTGTCCAAATGTCCTGTTTTTACCAGAATACTAGTCATACTGGATCAGGGCCCAGCCCAATGACCTCGCTTTAATTTGATGACGTTTGTAAAGACCCTATTTCCAACAGGGTCATATTCGGATGTCCTGGAGGTTGGGACTCCAACATATCTTTTTTAGGGAACACAAGTCAACTCATAATGGGTAGCTTCACAGAGGAAGGAAGTCTTGAAAGACTTGAAATTTGCCCATTTGAAGGGGCAGGTTCCCAGGAGCAGATAGGCACTAGGTGGTCTTGCACTTTGTGATTACTGAAATAATTCTAGGATCTGGAACTATAAGAACATCTTCGGGGCCAAAAGATACCACTTTGCACAGGCCTTCTATATGCATGTCCCACATATGGGGACAACAGAATTCTGGTCCCTGAGGAGACTGTGCCCAGCCACAGGCATTGGCTAAAGCCCCAAGTTTTCCCACCAAAGGCAAAATCTGCTCAGATGCACATGAGGACCATAGTGGAGCCTGGTTCAGAGGGCAGCAAGCAGCAGAGTAGCCTAAGGGGGCTGGAGGACCCTTCTCCCTGTCCCCACCACACATACAAACATAGGAGAAACCCCTTCCCCTGCCTGCTTGGATGCCTTATGGGTCCAGGATACAAACAGGGTAGAGGAAGGAGGGCCACTGAGCCTACACCTGACATTCATGAAATGGCTTTGTTTGACTTTTGGTGTCATTTCCAAATATGTTTGTTATGAGCTGAGTTGTGTCCTCCAAAAATCCAACGTTGAAGTTCCTAACCCCCAGGACTTCAGAATATAACTGTATTTGGAGATAAGGTTTTTAAAGAAGTAATTAAGTTAAAATGAGGTCATGAGGGTGAGCCCAGCTCCAACATGATTGATGCCCTCGGTAGAGGATAACGACACAGACACACAGAGAAGACCATAGGATGACATGGGGAACAGATGGAAATCTACAAGCCAAGGAGAGAGGCCTCAGAAGAAGCCAACCCTGCAGACAGCTTGACTGCAGACTTCCAGCCTCCAGATCTGGGAGACGATTTCTGTTGTTTAAGCCACCAAGTCTGTGGTATTTTGTTAATGTAGCTCTAGCAAACTAATACATTGTTAAATCAATATTCACATTCTATGTGTTTTTAAACACTAATTTTTAAACGTAAATATTAGAAGACTGTAACATTTTAATCTGTTCTGACATTTCTGTTTTTTCTAAGGAGGCCCCACACCTACTGTGGAGCCCAACATGGGGCTTGAACTCATGACCCTGAAGATCAAGACCCTGAGCTGCGATCAAGAGCCCGACACCTAACCGACTGAGCCTCCCCAGTGCCCCAGCGTTTTTACATTTTTAATAGACTGGAAACCACTACCAGCCCTCAAAAATCAAAGTGGCTCGGGTCTCCGGGTACCTCTCAGTAGCCTCCGTGCACCGTCTGGACCGTGAAGAGACAATCAAGCAGCCAGCGGCTGTCAACCTTCTGGAGGTCGGGAAGGACGGCGTGCAGCCTGCAGATCTGCCCGAGGGCCAGCTGACACCACTGGACTGAGCTTTCTCCGTAGGCTGGCAACATCCCAGCCCCCCTCCTCCCAATCCCCACAAAACCATGTGGAAGATGAAAATAATACCTTCTGCTTCCTACTAAGCTCCAGGGACTCTGTGAGGGACGGGGCGAGATTAACCACTAAGCCCCAACATTCCCAGAGAAGCTTGTCCTGGAATAGGCCGTTTGTCGAGCCTTCCCTACCCTAAATAGCAGAAGGCACTCGCAGAGTTCTCTCCAGCTGCCCTGACCTCAGGATCAGGAGCCCCCGCGGCCTCCAGCCCACGTGACTGAGGGTGAGGCTTCCCACAGGTGCCAGCCCCCTAAGGGCTCCTTTCCTCCCTCTCCGGGCGGCGTGAGGCCGCCCCCCACCCACCCCCCGGGGATTTGTGAGACGGCAGGCTCCGAGCTGCTTCTGCCTTTCGGCCCTGGCGATGCAGACGGAACGGGCCAGAGTGAGAGTGCGAAAGCGCCAGACGATACAGCAGGAGGGAACCGGAGGGAGCTGGAGGCTCGGATGCATTCTGGCAGAAACCTGGACTCACAGACCAGCAGCCTGACGCTCGTTTGGAGGAAAGTGTACTGCTCTCCCTGGAGGCTCCAAGGGGCTGCAGATCCGCCTGAGCTTTTGCCTGGTCACCTTGCCCCACACTTCAAGGTGGGGACGCAGCCCGAATGAGAGCGGTGTTTAGCTGGCTTTCCATCCAGCACCAGCGATTAATCTGTAAATCAGGGCCCTGAAATCCATAGGTGGGCACTGTTCAATTTTGGAGTGTCCCTGAGAAACGACGCAGCCCCTCTCCAGATGGGCCTCTCTGCACCGTCCCTCCCTCCGGTGAGGGCTGGCCCAGGCCCCAGGGAAGATTCGTTCTGGTTAATTGCACTTTTCCTGGCAGGGTTTCCAGGCTCATGAAATTTGTCTCTTGCCAAAGGCAGGGGATCAGCTGGCAACAGACTGCTCGGCCTGCAGCTCATCAGGTGTAATCATTTTTTAATGACACTTTCTTCCCCCTAATTATCAAAATTGTGTGTCTCACTTTGGCAAATTCAGAAAATGTTGAAAAATATAAAGAAGGAAATAATCCTGCAATTCTAGAACTCAAAAATAGTCCCTTTTAACCTTTTGAAAAATGTCCTTCTAATCTTGCTTGTGCTTAAGTGTAATCGGTATACGGTTCCACACTGTTTTCCCCCGAGTCTTTGAAAGCGTGATTTTCAATAGCTGCGAAAGAGTTGCCCCAAATAAGACTCTGAGCCGCTCTAGGCCAGGATTTGTTCCTTTTTGTATTTCTAGAATTTGACAAACAGTAGGTGCTCAACAAAATGTTGGTGAATAAATGAAAATTTCCTGAGCTTACCTTTTATTGCATAAAAGTTGATCCATTTTTGCTAATTTCAGTCCCAGCTGAATCTCTGAAGGCTAGGTAAGAATATTATAAAAACTATATGTAGAGGTGGAGTGCAGTTACCCTCTGCAAGCAATCCATCTAGAATACTTTTATGGCTTTTTAACAAACCTTCAGGGGGACTCCTGCCTCTGCTGACAAATATGGAAAATTCTAGAAAGTAAGGAAACTTTGATTGGGGTGCTTAATAGATTGGTCACAAAGTTAATTCAACTTTGAAATGGATAGAAGACATCAATTCCGACAAATGTGAAAGAAATCAATAGTCTGGTCTCATCTGGGAAACCCATGCTGGGGAAGAATGGGGCAGATGGACTAGTGTGGGGCAGAGTGGAAAGCCTCCTATTGGCGGCAGCAATGCAAAAATCAGGCGCCTTACCTTTAGCCCCCCTGGCATTCCATCTTGTCTCTCCCCTCCCTGGACAAGCAAGCTAAATTCTATCTTCTTTACAAATTCTAAAAGCAGGCTTTCCTGTTAGAGTCAGGGCCAGAGACTTTCCGCTGCCTCTTGCCCTGAGGATATTTTACCTGGGCCTTAAGTCCTATAACATCGATGGTTTCTGGGAAAGAAACAGAAATGAAAATCCAGCTTTGTGTCCCCTCCTCTCGCTCAACAGGGTGGGATGGGCCAAGTCAGTCCAGGTCACTATGAACCTTACAGGAAACGTCAGTGCATGTTCCCTATTTCCTTCTCTGGGACGTGGGTGGCCCATCTCCACGCCCTGCGGCTGAGGTGGGGCGTGGCAGGGAGTACACATCTGCTTTCTCCCCCGCTGTGGGCAGGAGCTCAGAAACTGGTGGTTTACCTCCAAGAGGATGTCATACACTCCTCTAGTGGCCCGGAAGCAGTCAGAGCTCAGCGGGCATCTCAACCCATCCCAACCCATTCACTCATTAGGGCTCAGCCCTCCGTGGAGGCTGACCTGGCCTGGCCTGGACGGGAGGCCATATACTGGAGAACACAGGCTGAAAACCTGGCTAAACAGTGACCTAGACAGCAAGCATCACCGAGTACATGAGATTCTGCAGGTGACAGGGAAGTTGGGGTCAAGTTCTCCAGAGATCTGAAAGAGGCCACTAGAGGGCCCCGCAGGAGGGCCTTGGACAGAGAATAGGACCACTAGGGCAGGCATAGAACTGTATTCAGTTGACCCTCTCACCATTCTCTGGAATCCCTCCCTGGTGACCTCCTTCGTTGGAGTGGGGCAGGGAAAGCTACTCTGGAGAAGCCCCGGAATTTCATGAACCCTAATTCCCAGAGTGAGACACTTTTCCAGGCCTCAAATGGGAATCCACCTAATCATTTTCCCCATTCCAAAAGGGGCAGCTGCACTGGCATTTTGCAAACATGACAACACATCTGAATAACCTAGGGAGCTTGCTAATGCAGGTTCCTGCCCCCACCCCCCAGACTGGCTGCAGGAAGCTTTAGTGGAGTGGGGATAAAAACTAACCATTTCAGGGGCACCTGGGTGGCTCAGTCGTTAAGCGTCTGCCTTCGGCTCAGGTCATGATCCCAGGGTCCTGGAGTCGAGCCCCTCATCGGGCTCCCTGCTCGGCGGGAAGCCTGCTTCTCCCTCTCCCACTCTCCCTGTTTGTGTTCCCTCTCTCGCTGTGTCTCTGTCAAATAAATAAATAAAATCTTAAAAAAAAAAAGAACTAACCATTTCAAACAAGTGCCTTAGGTAATTCTGATTCACTTGGAGAAAACTAGCCATGATAATGAAATTATAATCCAACCAACCCAACCATAGCCATGGACTCAGTCTCCAAACTTTCTAAGAGCCCACATGTCAGAATGGAAGGAGTAAGAAGGTGGAATTCAAACAGGACTGAGATCCAAACTGAGGTCCTCCCCATAATAGCTGTGGGACCTTGGGCAAAACACTTGATTTCTCTGGATCTCAGCTTCCAGTTCTGTACAGTGGGAATAATATACCTCTCAAGGTGGTAGTGTTAATTAACTCGTGATTACATAGAAAGCCAGCAGTGGGTTGAGGGAGAGACTGCCACTGTTCACCAATTCATTCCCTCTTCTTCACTGATACACAGCTAGACTATATTTCCAAACACCCCTGATAGTTAGGTATGACCATGTGACTAGTGTTCACCAAGGAAATGATTGTGTTGTGTGCTTGTGCTAGACAAAGGCTTAAGGAACAGATGCGCCACCTCCATGTTCTCTTCCATCTTGCACCAATTGGATGTAGATGACAGGCCCTAGGGAAGAGGGCAACAGCAGTAATGGAAGGAACCTGGGTCTCTGAATTGCTAGACAGAGGAAAGCCACCACCACCAAGAAAATCTGCCTTGGAATTTTTTTGCAAATGAGAACTAAGCCTGTATACTTTAGGAATCTATTTTTCTTTTTAAAGATTTATTTATGAGAGAGAGAGAACAAGTGCACAAGAATGGGGTCAGGGGGAAGAGCAAAGGGAGAGGAAGAGAAAGACTCCCAAGGAGACTCCATGCTGAGCACGGAGCCCAACATGGGGCTTAATTTCATGGTCCTGACATCACAACCTGGGCCAAAACCAATGGCCCAGGAAATGTTCATCTTCTTTCGGCAGCTCCAAATAATAATTACACATTACCTAAAACTGGCGCAAGAGTTTTATTCTACTTAAAATGCCTTTATAGGATAAAACATGATCTCTCTGTGGTAGTCTGAACTCAAAGATGGCCTCTCTGAGATTCCTGTCCACCGACTGTTCAATCAACTGAACACAAATCTAGGTACTTCTGTGAAGGAATTCTTCAGATGTAATTAAAGGTCCAAAACAAGTGACCTCAAAATGAGATTATATCAATGGGACTGATTCAGTCACGGGGAGAGGCACCTGGGTGGTGCAGTTGGTTAGGACTCGGGCTCAGTTCGTGATCTCAGAGTCATGATCTCAGGGTCTTGAGATCAAACCCTGCCTCAGGCTCCCTGCTCAGTGGAGAATCGCTTACGTTTCTCTTTCTCTCTCTCCTTCTCCCTCTGCTCCTCCCCGCTGCCCTGTCTCTAAAATAAATCTTTAAAAAACAAAACAACAGGGCGCCTGGGTGGCTCAGTTGGTTAAACGACTGCCTTCAGCTCAGGTCATGATCCTGGAGTCCTGGGATCGAGCCCCACATCGGGCTCCCTGCTCAGCGGGGAGTCTGCTTCTCCCTCTGATCCTACCCCCTCTCGTGCACTCATTCTCTCTCTCTCAAATAAATAAAATCTTTCAAAAAAATAAATAAAAATAAAAAACAAAACCACAGGGGTGCCTGGGTAGCATAGTCAGTTAAGTGTCCTACTCTTGTTTCGGCTCAGGTCGTGATCTCAGGGCTGTGAGATTGAGCTCCATGCTGGGCTCCACGCTCAGTGCAGAGTCTGCTTGAGACTCTCTCTCCCTCTGCCCCCTCTGCCCCACATCACCCCCCACACCTGCATTCTCTCTAAAATAAATCTTAAAAACAAAACAAAACAAACAAAAAAAGAATGGGAGGTCAGATTCCACAGTGAGAAGAACCCACATGCCCATGCTGCTTTGAAGATAGAGGGCTCTGTGAGAAGGACCTGGGGGCAGCCCCTGGCTAGCAGCCAGCAAGGAAACAAGTCCTTCAGACTTGCAGCCAACAAAGAATTAGACTCTTCCAATTACTTGAAAGAAGGTTCTTCCCAGAGCCTGAATATAAGAGCTCTGTCTAGCCAATATCTTGATTTCCAACTTTGTGATACCCTGATCCTAGAACTTAGCCAAGCCCACCCAGAAAGTTCTGACCTTCAGAACTGTGAACTAATTTGTGTTGTCTTAAGCGGCTAAATTTGTGGTAATTTGTTACAACAACAAAAGAAAAATAATACATTCTCTAAATGCAGAGGTGGTTAGTTAGATTAGTTGATATCCAAGTTCCCTTTTAGATTTCCACTTGCTCAGGTCCTAGTGCTTGGTTGTATATTCGGGAGCTCCTTGCCCTCCGGCACTTGTAATCTGGCAGGAGCACAGCCTGGATGTTAGTTGCAGGTTTATGAGCAGAGGCAATCCACTCCCCACTTCACCAGCCCCTAGATCCAAAACTTAGAAGTGGCACTGCTGTCAAGAAAAAAAGAAAAAAAAAGTTGGGGGGTGCCTGGGTGGCTCAATCTTTAAGCGACTGCCTTCAGCTCAGGTCATGATCCCAGAGTCCTGGGATCGAGCCCTGCATCAGGCTCCCTACTCAGCGGGAAGCCTGCTTCTCCCTCTCCCACTCCCCCTGCTCGTGTTCCCTCTCTCGCTGTGTCTCTCTCTGTCAAAATAAATAAATAAAACCTTAAAAAAAAAATCAAAAAAAGTTGGGCAAAGCAATTTCAAAGCCCAATGTGCTCACCTTCAAGTAATGGTGGCTGAGTCCCTTATTATATAGCAAGCTCTGGATAGTCTTTGTCTGTTCTCACGTAGGTGGTCTTCATCTATTTCCACCATGCTTATTTTTCAAGTAGATTTAGGGCTTTGAGATAAAGTGACATATTAGGTGTTTTTAGTGATGTGAATTATTCACACTAATTCCAATAATAAAAGGAAAATTTCATATAAGGAGGTTCTAGGAGTGTGTTGTGGAACCTCAAGGTCAGGAAAGCATGTGGGCCACAGGAAGATCCTAGAACCAGCGACCAGAGCTCTCTCACTATCTCGTATCTTGTCTCAGAAATCTTCCCTTATCTTATCTTATTGCAGATAGGCTTCTTTCCCTGCTTCTCTGGTCCATATGACAAAAAAAATATGACCATGGACATGGCCTATGTTTAATGGTGATTATCTGGCCACTGGCAGAGAGACAACTCTCCCTCCCCACCACTCCCCTATCTTGATTCCAAATTTCAGGGGAAGGGACACAAACTGGACCACCTGGGTCAAGTGCCATTCTAGAATAATTCACCAACTAAGTCCCCAACCCCCTAACCCAGGTGGTTAGTGACTGTGGGCAGTCCTATTTATGAATGTAGCAATCAGCCCATCCTTATGACCCTTTGGAAGGAAGGGTCGGGGAGAGGACAATTTGTAGAGAAAATCTAGAGGGGAAGACAAGCAAAAGGGGTTCACCCCATTCCTAATAGCATGGTGAGATAGTAGGTATATGGTGCTAGACTCTGTGCCTTCCACTGTCTCAGTATCACTAACCAACATGGTATAGTCATACTTCCTTGTGAAGCCATTCACCCATCCATTCATTTAACAAACTGCAACTGCACATCCCAGCATTACGCTAGGTACTTATACACAAAGGTGAAAAAAACCATAATCTCTGCCCTCTTGAAGAGGGCAATATCACCACATAAATGGAAAATTACAGTACTGAAAAATATTATACCAGCCCAAATCAGATCAAGGGTTGGGCTGAGGAGGTTGTCAAGAAATGTTTCCTAAAGAACATGATACCTGAAAGGAATCTTGAAAACTAATGAGATTGGTAGAAATAGGGGAAGGAAGAGTATTCCAGGCAGCAGCAAGTTTCATCGCCAAGGAAGAGCATTTGGGGAAACCAAAAAGTAGTACAGAAAGGTTGACATGAGGTGTATTGGGGTGAGAATATTGGAAGATAGATTACAAAGGTAGACAGAGACCAGCTCTGAAGGGACCTGTAAACCATAAGCACAGGAGGACGGCAATGAGCTTCCTACACAGGCATGACCTAGATAACTTGAATTACTTACTTGAAAGGTCACCGTGGCTTCTAATGGATTGGGAATATCCGAAGATGGAAAGACACGGGTGGGCAGTTGTTCTGATAATCTTGGGGTGGCCAAGGTGAACTAAGACAGTGGCTTTGGAGATGGAGAAGAGCAAAGTGATTCAAGAGATGTCATTGTACAGGTCAAGAAAAGGCCATATGGTAGGTGGGGTGAGACAAAGATAAATAAAGCTATTACTTGAAATAGTGGAAAAAGGACAGATTGATTCTATCAGCATTTATTCAGCAGACTCACAAGGCTGAATCATGAACATTCCTGCAAACCTAGTCTAAAGTTTGAGACTATCTGAGCAAGGAGGAGCTTACGGGTTACCTGTCAGTGTGGTCGTCTGGATTTTCTTGTCTCCACAGGACAAGGAGGAAGAGAATGCTTCACGGTCATCGTTATGAAAATTCAGTTAAATATAATGCAAAGCCAAAATGGTGGGGGTGGGAGGAGAACTGAAAATTTGATTGAGTCTCAACCCCCAAGTAGAACTGGGACAAAAATGACCAACTAGGCAGAGACCCAATTTGGATTATAAAAAGCTAGTTCATCAGTAAGACCAGTACTGACTACAAAAGCAGAAGCAAATGAAGAGTCAATTAAGCACAAAAGTTTTGCTGTGAGGTTATGCAGGACGATCCAAACTGTACTAAATATGAAATTCCCTGCCAAGGAGAAATATAATCTTCCCTGGTGGCAAAAGTCAGAATTTCGTGACATCAGCCAGATAACCACAAAAGAATGTATCTTGTAATACAAGATGTCTGTAAGCCATCATGAGACTATGCTCTCCCCACTAACTAACCAACATTCATCATTTACTGATTTATTTATTTAACAAACACATTCCACTGCATAGCCATGTTCCTATTATGCTGACAGGTTGAATAGAGATCTACCTGAAATGTAAGCTTTCCAACAGACACTTTTTCCTTTAATGTTATGACATATATCTTCCTAAAACAGTTGTACACATACCACCTTTCTGTATTAAAAACAACAAATTAGTTATCTACTGCCTTTTTGTCCAAATAAAATTTATAAATTTTAATCTGGCTACTAAAAAAATTTTTAATTAAAAACTTAAATTAGGACATATTGACAACATAGGTGTCAGAGAAAAAGGGAAATTGTAAAAGATTTTTAAAAATCTCCTTATTCCATATTATAAGAGATTGTATTATTATTCTAAATATTTGCTGCCCCACCCTTGGGGGAGATAATACTTCCCTGTCTCATTGCATCAGCCCTGGGTGTGTGACTTGTGTGGCCCCCAGTGTGGGAGGATTATATATTCCCACCCTGTTGACCTCAGGAGTGGCCATAGGACTTGCTTTGAGCAATGTAAGGGTAACAGAAATGTGCACCACCGCCAAACGGAAGATTCAGGAATCATCATGTGGTTCTGCCATCTTCTCTCTTTCTTCCATGTGATGAAGGATAATTAGAAGGCAGGCAGTCAGGAACAACCCTCCCCCCCAACCCCTCACCCTAAGAGAAAACCACCCTTCAAAGGATTTTACACCACCCTGGAAGGAGTCCTCCACCCTTTCCCAAGTGACAAAAACCTGATTGGATGACAGGCACATGGAGGGTTAATCAGATTAAAACATCCTGCCAACAAGCCCATAAAAACCCCTAGACTTAAAATCTGGTGGCAATCCCTTTGGGTCCCCTCCCTCCTTGGGAGCTTTGTATGATCACTTTGCTATCACTCTGTATTATCACTTTGCTCAATAAACCTTGCTTTGCTGCCCACCACTCTGTCTTGTTTACCACTTCATTCTTTGAAGTGGCATGACCAAGAACCATGGGCACCGATGGAGAAAAAAATCCTGTAACACTCGAGACCAGTGTAGGGGAGAAAAAATAATTTCCCTTATACCCTTCTAAGTTCTAGGCTGGGGCCCCTATAATAAAAGAGGAAAACAGAACAAAGGGAAGTTTATTGACATGTTCTGGGAAAGGAAGAAGAATTTTCACTCGACCCTTGAGTTCTTGGCTGAGACTCCTGTATTAATAATAGATTAGCAAGAGAAAAACAAACAGAAGTTTATTAATATCTCGTGTACACGTAGGAGATAACACAGGGGGAAAAGAGTAATTCCCTGAGGTGGCTTAGAATTCAGACTTAAATACCGTCTTAATAGGAAAAGGTGTGTGCCTGTGTGTGGGGCGGGGGGGAATGTAGGCATCTTAGGGAGAGTAAACAATTTTTAGAAAAGATGAATGAGCCCTTAGGAGAATGGATGGGAGGTATGATAGTTTGGAACATTGCATCTGGGTGTGATGTCAACTTCTAGTCTCTCCTGTGATGAAAGTCAGTCCTCCCCAGTTGATGAAAATCCCAGGAAGGGGATTTATAATAACTGAGTTCCTTTTGGGGGATCTGTCTTTAGGCAAACAAGGGGAGTTCAGAGAAATTTCTCCCTGCACTTGCTGTTTTTTAAGTATCTACAGCTCAAAATAATCAATATGCCCAAATAGCATGTTTGCTACACATCATTCTATACCTCCATGGGAGATACCCAGGATAAAATAACTCTCAGAAACGGGTTACAACTCAGGCTTAAATAATATCTTCAGCTGAAGACAAAAGAAAGAAAGTGTGAGGAAGGCCAGTTATGGGCAAACCAGAAAGAGCGTGGTAAACAAGAGTAAGGTTTGTTATGCAGATTTAAGTCAGTTGCCTCCTCTGTTGATAAGGGTCCAAAGTTGTCTCCCGGGATTAACATTTCTCTTTTCTGGTACAGAGAGAATGAGGGAAAACTGTAAATTTATGCCCTGCTTTCAGGGAAATAGGGAGAGAGCAGAGCTTTTCTTCTGTTTCTTCTCAATTACCTTCAGCTCAAAATAATCCTTACACAAAGTGACATGTATTGGTGTGACATATTCTGCTACCCTTCATCAGCAAAGTCCCAAATAGAGGCTGCTATATCAACCTGCCTCCCAAAGTGAAGAGAACTAAACAGAACTACAGACAGCCCACAGCTGACATGTAACATGAAGAACAGAACTTTAGTCATTATGAACCACTGAGACTTTTGGAGTTGCTTGTTACCACAGCATAACTTAGCCTACACTGACTGATACACCCAAAGTGTCAACTGGGTTTTTATGTCTGAAGGGAACTTTCAGGCACTAAGATAAATAAGTTGAGTTTCAACTTATATTTTATATATTTAAATAATGTATTTTAAAACTTAATTTCTAAGCCTTTAAATTCATGTAATTTTATTTACAAATTGATGAATTTTGTGTTACTATTTTATTATCCAATTTTATTTGGGTTTGATTAATAAATTTATAAGCCTAATTGGTGAATTAGGCTTATAAATTTGATAAAGTATGCCCCAGTATTTATCAAATTTTTAAAATTACAATTTTAGAAAATTCAAATTACAACCTAATATATTTTATTTTCTAAAGTCCTTCAAAAATCCCAAAAAAGTATTCACATTTCTATAGACTAAATCTTTCTAAACACTTAAAACACACTAAATATAAAAAGTTTAACCATATAAATTTAATAATTTATAACTTAAACATTTAAACAGTGACTTCAAACTTAATTACCTATATGTTCTTATGAATTATTGATATTATAAGTCTAATTAGTCTCTTTACTTGCCTTGTCACCCTAAAAGGCAGAAAAATACACTATATACTGTAATGATTACAAAACTTATTGCTAGATAAAATTCATTGCTAGACATTACTTACCTTGTCATCAGAGTCTTTTTAAATATTCTTATTTACCGGCAGTAAGAGAATATTCCAGACCCTCACATTTCCTGCCCTAAAATATGCAATGTGCTTCTCTCCAGGGAGCCCTGAGCCCTACCTTGGTCTTCTGCCTAGAATGTACAGAAGATGGATCTACAAAGTAGCCCCTGAGGGCCAGAAAAGAAAAGCCAGAAATTCACAGTAACCTTTGGCCTAAAGTCCTTGAGATACTGAACCAAAAACTCAGGTGTTTAAGACACTGAGGTCCAGTAGATGACTCAAATGCAATTCCTCACCAATATAATTGCTATACAAATAGAAAAGCCAAGAGAAAGCTTTACATATGAAGAGAAAAAAATTGACCTGAAAGGGTAGTTTAGGTTGGGGGGGGTGGGTGTGGTAAAGAAAAGAAGGAAAGGCAATGGGGAGAGCAGAGATTTGGCAATCTCTGTAAAAACAATTGCATTTAGTAAGAATTTTAAGAAAAGTTTGCCCTTTTCCCCATGTGTAAAATGAGGGTTAGAAGAGTAGGGCCATGGGATCTTTGTGAGGATTATGTCAGGCCCACATCAAGGGTTCCATAAACATGAACTACCATTGTCGTTTTATTTTATTTTTTTAAAGATTTTATTTATTTATTTGACAGAGAGACACAGCGAGAGAGGGAACACAAGCAGGGGGAGGGGGAGAGGGAGAAGCAGGCTTCCCGCGGAGCAGGGAGCCCGATGCGGGGCTCGACCCCAGGACCCTGGGATCATGACCTGAGCCGAAGGCAGATGCTTAACGACTGAGCCACCCAGGTCCCGCCCCCCCCCCCACTGTCGTTTTAAACTGGAATTCCAGAACGGATCAGAGCTGGGGACTGCACACCATAGGACATGCCGAAGCCCATTCTCTCTCCGCCTCCCCCTTCTCTTTAACAAGTGCTCCTCTGTACGTCTGCTTCAATCCTGTAGCTTTCCTGCAAATTGGGTTTCTTCCCTGTGTTCATAATGCCTAAAAGAGTCACTAACAATATCTTTTAAGTTTCCCACCTCCTTGGGGCGCCTGGGTGGTTCAGTCAGTTAGGTGTCCAACTTTTGATTTCAGGCTCAGGTCATATCTTACAGTCGTGAAGTTAAGCCCCACACTGGGCTCTGTGCTTACTGGGGAGTCTGCTTGAGATTCTCACTCCCTCTCCCTGTGCCCCTTACCCCACCTGCTCTCACTCTTTCAAAAAAATAAATAAAATCTAAAAAGGTTTCCCACCTCCTTGGTTCAAGACAGCAGCCATTCTACAGCTGTATTTTCAGTTCCAAGCCAAAATTTCCAGGGGGGTGCTGCTATGAAGGGATGAGCGTGTGGGTACATTTTCTGACTGTGCATGCTTGTGCGCATATTCTGACAAAGACCTTCTCCTCGCCCTAACCAAACTTGTCAGGCTCTTCTGGGCTCTCTCTCTCTCTCTCTCTCTCTCTCTCTTTTTTTAAGATTTTATTTATTTATTTGACAGAGAAAAACATAGCGAGAGAGGGAGGAACACAAGCAGGGGGAATGGAGGAGGGAGAAGCAGGCTTCCCGCCGAGCAGGGAGCCCGATGCAGGGCTTGATCCCAGGACCCTGGGATCATGACCTGAGCCGAAGGCAGACACTTAACGACTGAGCCACCAGGCACCCCTGGGCTCTCTTCTTGACTAGGCCTAGACCGTCCACGTCCATCCTGTCCTTGCCAGGCCTGCACAGCCCAGTCTTAGCAAGAACCTCTCACCCTTGATATCAGGTCATGCTCTTCATCCCTATTTTTTTTTAAGATTTACTTATTTACTTGACAGAGAGAGGGAGAGCACAAGCAGGGGGAGAGGGAGAGGGAGAAGCAGGCTCCCACTGAGCAGGGTGCCCGACACTGGGCTCAATCCCAGGACCCTGGGATCATGACCTGAGCCGAAGGCAGATCCTTAACCGACTGAGCCACCCAGGTGCCCCCACATCCCTCACCTTTGATGTATAAATCCTTGGTCTGCCTTAGCAAGAGTCTGGTTAGGTCAATTTATCAAGAATCCCCCCTACCCTTGGATGTCTCCTCTTGTAATGTCCATCCCCTGACCCCTTCCCTCTGCTTTTTGGCTATACATTCCCACTTGTCCTTGTTGTATTCAGAGTTCAGTCTATTAAAAGATAAACTGAGGCATATTTAAAAATTTAAGAGTTTGAGCAAGAATGGATTCAAATTGAGCCACATCCAATTTAGCAGATACAAAGGAGCTCCAAGTAGCTGAACAAAATGGAAGACATAGGCACAAGGAAGTTATACTAGGCAAAGACTTGGATTGGTTATCGCAAGGTCATTTTCCTTTGGGAATGGCGGGCCTCAACGAGCAGATTACCTAACTGATGCTCATCAGGTAATTCCCGAGGAACTGGCTGATTCCTGATTAACTGGTGTATGATTTCTGAGAGAGAAACCAAACTCTCGGAGAGAGAACCAAAACTAAGTCTCCATTTGGTGACGTGAACCTTAGCATAAGCAACTCCCATTTTGGGCCTGTTGTCTTGTTTTTAACAGCCTGATCTCTGCCCTGTTATAGAACTCAAAGGACAATAGTCCCGAATAAACCCTTCCTTACTGTTTTAACAAGCATCAGAATAATTTTCTTCTTTGACAGTTCACACACACCCAGGACTTGGGTTGCACTGCAATAGTTTTTCTCAACTATTTTTCATTTAACAACACATCTGAACACACTCAATGAAGCATTTTCAACAGCACTATTTTATTAGCTACTTATTATTTCTCAGATGCCACAAGTAAAATGTGACCTCAGGGTTAGGATAAAGCCCTCTCAGTTAAAACCTCAGAAAGATTTGAGGGAGTGATTCTCAGATCCTCCTGGCTAGACAAAAAGGCTTCTGCAAGAATAGGAGTACTTGCACACAGCACTCTGACCTGCCGCCAAAAATAGAGGAGGTCTTTTATTTTTTTATTTTATTTTTTAAGGATGTTGCAGTCTTTTTTTTTTTTTTAATGATTTTATTTATTTATTCATGAGCAACAGAGGTGTGGGGGGGAGAGAGAGAGAGAGAGAGAGAGAAGCAGAGGGAGAAGCAGGCTCCCAAGGAGCAGGGAGCCCGATGCAGGACTCGACACCAGGACCCTGGGATCATGACCTGAGCCGAAGGCAGACGCTTAGCCATCTGAGCCACCCAGGCGCCCAGAGGAGGTCTTTTAGAAAAGATCCGCAGAGATGACTTTTATCTGACTTAGTGAATCCCATTAAGATTCCCAGAGAACACAATGTTTTTAAGAGAAATGAGCAAAAGCCCCACCAGCTTACACTGAGACAGAAATCATTCAAACTAAGCCAGATTCCCAGTCATTATGGGCTGGAAGCAGGCTGAGCAAACTACTTGGCTGCAAATCAGGCCTTATGGGATGGTCCAGAAAGTGGTGCTAAGAATGAGGTCACGTCCACTTGTGGACCATGCTTCCAGGGGTGATTCCTTGAATGTGGTTCTGTGGGTGCAGAGACTGGGGACCTGAGAAAAGTTACCTGCCTCTTCTGATCTTAAGTACAATGTCAACAGAGACAAGATAACTCTAATAGACAATCCCTTTCAAAACAGGGTGTATATATAAATACCAGTGAAATCTGAAAAAGGCCATTTAGTTGACACTTTCAAGGGCTTCTGATAAACCAAGATGAGGACAATGGATTCAGCAACATGGAGGCTACCAATGGCCTGAAAACACAGTTTCAGGGAAAAGGTGTGTGTAAAGCCCTATTGCAAGGGGTTCAATTCAAGAGTGAATGGAAGAAATGATGGCAAAGATAGAAGCAGAAATTTTGGATATTCCTAAATTCCCACACAAAAACAGAGGAATTAGCACAACCAAAAACACATGGACAACATTTGCAACAAAAAGTGGTGCACCCCAAAGTACAAGTGAGTCAGAAGACCTGAACAGGATCAGCATCTATGTGGGAAGAAGCAGAGGGGGGGAAATGAAGCAAATGACAAATTCATAGAGAAAGAAAGTAGAATAGTGGTGGAAAGTCAGGGGCTGGTGGGAAGCTGTTTAATGGGTACAGAGCTTCAGCTTTGCAAGATAAGAAGAGTTCTGGAGGTTGGTTGCACAACAGTATGGATGTCCTTAACAATATTGACCACAGGGGCACGTGGGTGGCTCAGTTGTTAAGTGTCTGCCTTCGGCTCAGGTCAGATCAAGCCCCGCATTGGGCTCCCCGCTCTGTGGGAAGCCTGCTTCTCCCTCTCCCACTCCCCTGCTTGTGTTCCCTCTCTCGCTATGTCTCTGTCAAATAAATAAATAAAATCTTTAAAAAAAAACCACTATTGACTATATACTTTGGTATGGTTAAGGTGGTCACTTTTTTTTTTTAAAGATTTTATTTATTCGGGGCGCCTGGGTGGCTCAGTTGGTTAAGTGACCACCTTTGGCTCAGGTCATGATCCTGGAGTCCCGGGATCGAGTCCCGCATCGGGCTCCCTGCTCGGCGGGGAGTCTACTTCTCCCTCTGACCCTCCCCCATCTCATGTGTTCTCTCTCTCATTCTATCAAATAAATAAAAATAAAAAAATTAAAAAAAAAGATTTTATTTATTCATTTGAGACACAGAGATACAGAGAGAGAGAGCATGAGCAGGGGGAGAGGCAGAGGGAGAAGCAGGCTCCCCGCTGAGCCAGGAGCCGGACGTGGGGCTCAATCCCAGGACCCTGGGATCATGACCCAAGCCAAAGGCCGATGCTTAACCATCTGAGCCACCCAGGTGCCCCAAGGTGGTCACTTCTATACTATGTGACATGCATAATTTAAACACTCATGAAACTAATTTCACATTAAAAAAAGGACCAGCAGGATCAAGATTAAATTTATGGGATGCCTGGGTGGCTCAGTCGGTTAAGCGTCTGCCTTCAGCTCAGGTCATGATTTGGGGTCCTGGGATTGAGTCCTGTGTTAGACTCCCTGCTCAGCAGGGAGCCTGCTTCTCCCTCTGCCTGCTCGGCCTGCCGCTCTGCTCTCCCTGCTTGTGCTCACTCTCTCTGACAAATAAAAAAAATCTTTTTTAAAAAAAAGATTAAATTTCACACGAAGACATTTTAATAAAAATAGAAATACTATACCATGCTACTAAAGAAAATTTTAAAAACCTACATGAATGAAAAATAATGCTAGATCAGAAGACTTAATGTTGTTATAATGTCAATTCTCCCCAAATTAGTCTAATGACACAATGCCATCCCACTCAAGCCTAAATTTTCAAGGAAAATATAAAAGGTCTAGGAAAGCCGTTATCTTGAAAAAGGTGGCCCATGTTGGAAGATTTCTACTACCTCCCTTAGAGACTCACTCTAATTCTCATATTTAAGATAGTGTAGCACTAGCCTAAGAATAGGAAAAAGGAAGCAGTCCACAAAAGCTTTTGGGAGGGGGGTGAAGGAAACAAAAAATTTGGGTTTTCATGTTTATATTTTCATTATCAAGAATCAGAAAAGATTCTATGAGCTTCAGAGAATGGTGATTAACATCTGAAGGCAACATCTTCAGAAAACACCACATGGAGGATGTTTAATTACAAAAAAACACAAAAACCAAAACAACAACAACGACATAGTTTTCCATTTTGAATTTTATTAAAGTACAGAGTTAACAAGTTTTGAGTTTTCTACATAGGAAAAGACTGGTCAACTTCAGATGCTTCATAGAAAAATTAGCATTCAAAAAACAAATATAAACCCACAGTTGCCTTTGTGACTAGAGGGAAGAAAATAATTTTTAAAAAAGTTAACAAAACTCTAACCATATCCAAGACTATTATAAATTTCAAACAGTAAATTTACCACACATATTACATTTCAAATTCTAAGTAGAGCAAAACATAACCACATAATCCGGCTACAGCTAATTGTTTTGGAAAAGTTTTAAAAATTAACAATGTTACAATTATAAAACTTTTCGTAGAATTTTTTTTGCAAAGTAAAAAAAGAACTTAAATCTTTAATATAGGAAAGCAAAATGATCCTCTTAAATTTCTTATAAATAACTCTCAAGACATATATTACACATCTGTTGCAAGCTTTCTTTACCTGAGAGAATTTCCCAGGATCCTTCACCCAGAGGATTACCTTAAAGAGTTCTTCATCATTTTACTCACATAAATATGACTGAACTCCTACAGAAGTGGATTTGGACATATGCGTTTTTAATCTATCCTTACCCAATTAAGTTTTTCTGAAGGAATTTTGCTTAATAACAAAAAACCCTCTTTGGTAAAAGCCAAATATTTCCCCCTTTCAAAATGAATGCCTCTCCAAGTGATTTACTGAGGAAGAAAATTTTAAAGAGATAAAGATCTTTAGAATGACCAGCATTACTGTGAAAGATCTACGTAACAGCTCTCTAGCTCTGTAACGTTAAGTCCAACACAAGTGAGCCCATCTCTGCCTGAAATGCAACACTAGATGAACGTGTCTGAGGCTTTACAAGCATTTTAAAGATGGCAGGAAACATGGTGGCCTTAAGAACAAAGCAGAAGGAGTTAGTTCTATTAGGAGAGTCTCCTACAGAGAATTCCATGAGCTGAGTGACTACTGCACTGTCCCTGATTAAGGAGGACCCAGCGTTCTCTCTGGACAGGCAGGGTCTTAGCCCAAGGTCACACCCTTCTTTGTTATAGATTAAAACTGCTTTCACTTCCAAGAGTAGAACAAAAATGTACGCCAAAATGAAATGCTATTTAGAAAGGCAGTCAAAGGAGAAAAAAAGCCAAGGAGGCTTAAACAAAGGCTCTGGAGTTCCCTTTGCAGGGTAACATGAAGCACCAATGGTGATAAACTTCTGGCTAAAATTAAATAAGTACATAATCTTAAATAGGCAGAGGGGGACAATATGGGGGTGAGGGTGGGGATTAGCACTACACGAAGGTCATCCAGAATGTAGGATCCTCTGAGGAACTGGAAATTTAAAAAATGAGGTGTGGGGGCCCAACTGCTGACCATTCCTGATGGGCACCAGAACCCCAAATCTCCAGTAACCCCACCTTCCAACAGTCCACATGCATACAGTCCTTCTACTCCACCAAAGAGCTCCAAACACCTCTAGGGAACAATTCTTTCAAGCGATTCCCCAAGAAACTGAGAGGACAAAAGCAAAACCAACTAACCAATATTACAGAAACTCAACCCAACAAGGACCAAGTTGGGTTTCCAAAAGCTTTTGACAGAAAAGTCTCCAGCCTTCGGTCAGATGACCCATCTAGGTATACAGCAACATTCCCAGAAGAATCCCTTCCCCCACCTAGTGTTTCTACTCCTGAAAACGAGAAGGGAAAAAATTTCCACATCGAAGGAATAGCACAGAAGAAACATACACATAGAGCTTTTTAAAAAACTTCTCCCTCTTGTATCGCTAAAGGAGTCTGACCAGCAGCTACTGGGAATGTACTTTTTAAAATCATGTACAAAAAGTTGTAGGAAGCAAAATTATTTTAAAAAGAGATCAGTGAATGTATCCAATGAACACCTTCATTACAGCAACTCAAAGCAATTGGCACAATTTTTCCAGTTTCTTAAATCACAACAGCACAAGAATGTGGGTTCTTTACACCCACAAACATTGACTCATCACCTGAGTATTGTTATGACAATGAATAATCATTGAAGTTACCTTATTTATATGCCCTCATTAAAGTTACCTTATTTATATATATCCTAAGGATATATCCACATCTCTCCCATCATTCAGATAAACTTGCTTCGACTCTCAGTTGAGACTAAAAATCAGAGTGACTGCAACTCTGCCTCTCGTGTCAGACTAAACTTCAAGAAGAACTTTGGGCCACAAACCAAATTTTAAGCAGCTCCAAAACATGGGTTGGCTGGGCCAGCTAAAGAAGGAAGTGCTGAGGGCCCTGCCACTGGCAATGAATGCTTTCCTTTCTGTTTCCCTGAGCTTCTTTCTGCAGGGGAAGCCCGCCAACAAAGGCCAGCCAAGGAACAAGAGCCTTGTCAGCTGGACCGTGACCTGCCCTAAGGGCCAGTTCTAAAGTCACATAGCTGGCTGCCCAAACCAGCTAGACCCTGGCAGGAAGAAAACACAATGAAACTAGCATCCCAGCTCTTGATGGGACTCTGCTCGCGGTCTTTCCTAAAGCCAGTCTCAGCTTACCCAGAGCCCTGTGTCACGGCAGCAGCCACTGTGGCAGCTCCTGCCTGGGGGCTGTCCCACACACAACCCATTCCCTCAACCTGTCCCCGGCCCACAGAGCTCCCAGGCCCACTGGCTTAACAGGGGCTGCACGTGGCAGCTTTCCATTTTGTGACACCAGAGACCTTTCAACCGCCAAGCTCAAAGAGCTTCTGGCCTAAAATAAGAAGTTGGATGAAGTTTGCAAAAAACAAGGCTCTCACCCATACACGACTGCCTTTAAAAACGAACCTCAAACATAAATAAGGCAAGATTCTAGAGGAATTCATTCACTGAATTTGTTTTCCCGCTTGTGTTCCTGGGAGGAGGGCAAAGGAGCAAAAATGAAGAATTGGACTAATTCCCCACACCAGCATTTTGGCACACAGGGACCCGATTCTGCCCATCTTGGCAGGACACACAAAGTACAGGCCAAGTGTCTCCATTCTCAGACCCTCTGTGCCAGGGAGCTCGAGAGGACGCTTTTCACCCTGCACGAGACATTCCCGGGAGCATCCCCACCGTGTCTCCACTGGGGTCCCTAATGGACTTTCCGCTTTCCACCGAAAAAACTCTTCCCTGACTGAGGACGGACATCAACACTGAACACGGGTATCTTCTTGGGCAGCTGCCTAAAGTCAAATCTCTTATGAGTATTACTTTACAAGTTTGTATTTTTGGAAATCTCCGTGGATGTTGCTTATGGCTTAATTACATACCCCCCTCCCCACCCCCTCACCCCCCACCGTTTCTTCTAAGTATATTTGGCCACTTCTACAACTTATACGAGATAGGCCTTATCTGGTCAGCCCAGTTTGAGGTGCTGCCTGGAATCCTCACCTCAGCAAATCTATTCCAAAAAACCACAGTGAATATTATCATGCACCTTCCAGATCCAGGAAACAAGAGCCCTTTTGCTTTTACAATTTCAAAGGCCTCTAGGTGGAAGAGAAAACCGGCTGACTTTCATAACTGAAAGAGAGGTGCAGCGGGCTTCAGTCAAGGTAAGGTCCTAGAGTATTATTAATATTAATAATACAAACAAGTAAGAACGATAGCCCTCCATCGTTCAGGCAAAGAAAACATGGATATTGTTCTATAATCATGTGAAT
Source organism: Eumetopias jubatus (assembly GCF_037043125.1). Taxonomy (NCBI): domain Eukaryota; kingdom Metazoa; phylum Chordata; class Mammalia; order Carnivora; family Otariidae; genus Eumetopias; species Eumetopias jubatus. The sequence goes on from NW_028274811.1 coordinate 60,659,383, forward strand.
AACACCACAAATAGGAGTCATAATTATTGCAGGAACTTGGATCAGGAAGGAATAGCATAGTGGGGGAACCACACGGTAGTGACGGCAAATTGTGCTTTTTCACATTAGGGCAAAGACGTTGAGCCCAGAAAGGATGAGGGGACCTCTGAGAAGGGCCAGGGCAGAGTGTGAAGTTGTGATTCCCAGCATCACAGCTTCAAAGGGAAACGTCTGGAGGCCAGGAGGAAACAGCACAAGGGTGGAGTTAAAAGCAGGTGCTTCCTCCTGTACCCTATAAATACCAAGTAGCTGAGAGCAAGGAGCCTGCAGGATGAGTGCTCTCTGCAGAGCCCACTGCAGATGAAGCTCCCGGCTGAGGTGTGGGAGACGGGTCTGCATTCCGTCAGGGGCTGAGGGTTCAAGATTTTGGCAAGTTTTTCTATTCCAAGGATAAGAATGACAAGGTCAGATTTATCCCTGTCATGCCCCAAACTCTGTTTTGGTGAAAAAAAGTACAGAAGGAAAATACTAGCCTAATTTCTCTTCCAGTTTTTAGAGCGGAGACTCACACAAAATATCACTCAGGATCAGCTTGGTTGAAAATTTCAATTCTTTTGGAATAAAATGGTTATTTCTTTTTGATTTTCCGAATTAAACAGCCAAATCAGGTGATTTTTTTTCTTTCTGAAAGCCTTTTTCAGACCCACTCAAACCAGCCAGAGGATGCCGGCTTTTCACGAAGCACCAGTCACGGCTCAGACCCCTGGGACACTTGTTCAAAGGATGTCACTTCCAGCCTGCAGGCCTGCTCAGATCCTCCTCACACAGAGAACTGGCGAGAGGGACAGCAGAGGGGAGCGACCAGGGTCCCCAGGTATAACAGCACACACATCCAGCAGGAGGCCATCTTGACCCAGAAGATGGACCAGCTTCCACTGAAGAAGGTTTCGATGTTGGCACTTTCATAGCTGTGGAAACGAGAGACAACTGTGGTCAGAGCAGGAAGAGAACAAGGCAGTGAGATATCTCTTCCAGAAGGGGTCTCCCTGCTCCCATCCCCTCCAGCCTTTCTGTTTTTCCTAAAGGCTCAATTCAGATACAACTCACACCATTTAAAGTGTACACCATTTCCCCACCTCCTCCCAGCCCCTGGGATTCACTAATCTACTTTCTGTCTCTCTGGATTTGCCTATTCCAGACATTTCATATAAATGGAATCATGTAGCCTCTTGTGACCGGTGTTTAAGGTTTGTTCATGTGGTAGCATGGATCAATACTTGATTCCTTTTTATTGCTGAGTGATATTCTACTGCATGGAGATACCATGCTTTGTTTATCCATTCATCAGCTGATAGACATTTGGGTGGTTTCTACTTTTTGGCTGTGATAAGTGATGCTGCTTAAGTGATATGTGTAAAAGTTTTTGTGTGGCCATACTTTTTTTCCCTGTTGGGCATATACCTAGTATTAGTACGGCCAGGTCATACCATAACTCTGTGTTTAACATTCTGAGGAACTGCCGAAGTGTTTTCCAAAGTGGTTGCACCATGTTTACGATCCTAGCAGGAGTTTTTGTAAAAGGGTTCTAAATTTTTCCCACATTCTTGACAATATCTGTTATTTTCTGCCTTATTAATTATAGCTCCCTCCATCTTTTAAGCTTCCCACGCCAAAACTTTCCGGGAATTACCAAAGCATTAGATGCACTGGGGATACATTAGAAGCTCCCTCCTCTCTTTTCCCTTAGGATGTTCTGGGAAAATCTCCCCAGTGAAGCCTTCTGCTGGCCCCACCATCCCTAAACCCCACCTGGTACTCCTCATTCCTTTTCCTCATTTTTCTCCCTAACAGCACTATCTGCCACACCGCATTTGGATCATGGTCTGTCTCCTCCGTTAGATTATAAGCCTGCCATTTCTAACAGTGCAGCACATTGAAGCCACTCAAATAGTTGCTGCATGAACGGATAGCACAATGAGCCTAAATGTCTATCCCATGTGTATTCTGAGTTATAACAAATTATGATCCAACCAAAACTTCAGATCAGTGAAAAATGATCCAAAAAGAATTAAAAAGAGAATTTCTTTGTAGTGACAGGGAAAGTTAGATCCACCATGTATTGCCAACTTTAAAAAACAAAACAAAGCAAAAAAATCTCAAGGGGAAACACGTGTAATCATATTTATATTTTAAAAATTGCACAGGTTTGTAAATGCACAGAAAAGGAATGAGGGGACACACGCCACCTTAGCCCCCGTTGTGGGGCATGAGCATCAGCAATTCCCAGGGTTAAAAGCATGCCCGCAGACTGTTGAGACCCCAGGACTGTTTCTGTGTAGATGAGCACAGCAGGACTTGGAGAAGAGTTTAGCTGACTCCAGGAGACTGGATCTGTGACTCAGTGTGGGTCTCAGCACTTAAAGACTAGGACTTAACTTGATTTTCTAAAGACTATCCCTTCTAAAATATGTAAGATAACGGGCCACTCACTTGAACCAGCTGGTGACGGTCATCATCACATAGAGGGAAGCCAAAAAGAACACGAAGTGGAAATAGGAGTAGCTATAGACAGTGCCTCTCTTCTCATCATAAATGACCCGTGGTCCCTCCTTCACATTCTGCTGTTCTTCAGTGTCTGTGAGGCACAAAGCAAGCGCAAGCTCATTGAACGAACACATGCACGCCAGCCGCGTTAGCAGAGTCACACTCACTCATTCCAATCCCAGAGACTGGTGAGTAGAAAAGATGTCAAGAGCCATTTGTAGCCTCAGGCAATTTTATCCACACCCTCTGTGCAAAACCCCCACCCAATCCCAGGACCCTCCTCCACAGGATGAGTTTCCTAACATTACATTCGTTTGAACAGAGCAGAAGAGAACCCTTACTAACAGAAAACCCAGGATAAGCTCAGATGGAAGTGAGAGAGCAAGCCAAGCGTTCTCAAGCCTCTGGGATGCTCCAATCCAAGAAGAAAAGGAAGTTGAAGGGAAGAAATTTTCATTCCTTTGAAAAATGTACTTCCTCCTTCTCTAAATCTCACTGTAGAATTTAACTTACATATTAGCCAAAACAGAAACGGGTTCTTGCTGGCCAGAATACCAACACAAACAAATATACCCAGCAATCACTCAGGAAGAATGTGAAAAGTAGATCAACAGTATACCAGCTTTGGAAGAAAACTTTCCTCTTACCATTCAAGTTATCTGGGTGTGAATCCCAAACACCTAAGACTAGAGCTGCACGTAAGGGAGATTGACTACTTACCTTCTCCATCGGGGCCGAAGCAAAAACAACACCGGGCTACCTGGAAAAGCAAACCCAACAACGTCAGGGGGCTTTTCTACTTCACTAAAGGCCATCCACGTGATGTGCCAAGCCTTCTGCGTAAATTGGAAGCCAGGCTCGGAACTGCACTCATGTGACCCCTTCCAAAGGATATGACTAAGCATCTGTTCTTCCCAAGTGCTCTGGTGCTGGCGAGAGGAAACAGACATGGAGGTGAGCCACCTAGAGCCCCTTCAATGGCGCTCACTGAGTGCTCACTCAGCTACTTGGAGTGCTGTGAGCAGCCTCCAGACGGCAGCTCCCAGGCTTTCCCTCAGTCACAGAGTTGCTCTGCCCTAGAGCCAGACTTCTTGGGCAACCCACCTTGAATGACTGCTCACGGCAGGGGTGTATAGGTGCAGCCACTGACCCTCAGTGACTGCTCTGATGAGTCATATCTGCTCTGGGGCACCGAAGGGGTCAACAGAGGCTTTGTCCAGCCTACGGTGCCCTTCAACTTCACCCTTGGCCCAATTTTGCCTCCTTCCCCTTCCTTTCCTTCCACCTGTGTTGATCCCTAATAGATACTCTGTGGGTCAACTCTGCCTTGGCAGCTGCTTCTGGAAAATTCAACCTGAAATGCAAGGTGAACAAGACAGGTCCCCACTCTCGTGGAGCTCACTCCTGGTGGTGATTTGCTCTACTTGCTGGGATTATTATTCTGTTTGCAGTTGAAGAAACTGAGGTCAAGCAATTCTGGCCTGAGGTTCAAAACCAGTCTAGTGACAGAGCTGGAGTATAAATGCAGGACAGGCACTCCAAGGTGTGCAGTTCACAAGAGGCAATTAGGTCTAGGCATGCGAGGTCTAAGAGATGGTGGAGACGGCAGAATCAGATATGGTAAAGCTAGGAGGTCTGGAAGCAGGAGGCCCACCTACATTTCCTATGAAATCAGGCTGCTGAACTGTCTGCCTCTACGGAGGCAGGGGTGCTCGGGACCGGGATGGATGGAGGGGATGCCTTCCTTTGAAGAGTCTTTGACACCTTTTAAATTTTGTACCGTGTTTCTGACCTACTCAGAACAATAAACTAATAAAAAACTGGATTATGAAAAATTAATACATGATTTCAGAAAGACTCTGGTAAACAGAGTAAGAAACATTACATGTAGCAAGACCAGCTGGGGAGTGCTGGGTCCTTGGCACTTTCTGGCTGACAGTACTTTTACTAGAAAGAACACAGAGCCAGGGACAAGGACGTAGGAGTGTGAGCCTTCATCTCATTTATACACCGCAAGGCCAAGCCCGTTTCCCTACTACATCAGGGACACTTCTAGAAGAGGGAATGGCCGTGACAGAATCTTGGATCAAGTGACACAGTCTAAGATTCACTAATCATTCAGTGGGCTCAAGACAGGGTATCCTGGGGTCCTAGTTCTTCTGAAGCTTAACTTAGCATAAGAAACCACTAACTCTCTCTTTCAAAGGTATATCCTGTGAAACTTGATACAAGGAGAGCAAACCAACTTCCGTTTTGCAGGCTCTCCAGTTCAGAAGAAAACAGTGGGACATTTTCCTTAGAACGAGAAGGAAAGCATCCTCTTAAATCTAACTTAGAGACTTGCTGTTCTTTGAGCTTGCACTCTACACAATAGGGATATTGAAGCCATTGAGCACAACCTCAGCAGGTGGTCACCCGGCCAGTGGTGAGAACAAATGCCTGCCTTCTAGAGACCATTCTCCTCTGTGTAAGAAGCAGTAATCTATTCAGACTCAGCAGAGCCTTCTCCTTTTTTGAAGGGACAGAAAGAGCTGTTGAATGCCGCTGGCAGACTGACAACCCTTCATAATGTTCACTATCTCCAGGTCAGGTGCAGGAAAGACCGTGCCCAGAGCCCCAGCTGCAGAGAAGAGTGCCCATATCTGGACAGACACCAGGGCTCCTCCATCCAGGGAAGGCTATGAGGACACGGCCGGGGGCCAGGGGCCAGGCCAGCTAATCAGAAGTTTAAATAACTTTTCTGTCTCTCCCCTCTGTAAAATGGAGATAAAGCCCTCACTGGGTTTGTATGAGTATGAAATGCAATCACAAATATAGCGCTTAGAACTGCCTGGCATGTAGCAAGTGCTGTTAAGTCTCAGCCATCATCGGAATCCCATGTTCCTTCCATTCTTGGGGTCAGGGCTGAGTCTTTTCCTGGCTGCCTCCATGGGATTAGCCCTTTTCTGACCTAGGTGGATGTTCCATGAGGGCCCCAGCAAAAGACTTTTGCACAAGTAAGGAAATAACAGACATTCTGCTGACCGATAGCATCTGCTAACCACCCTGATTCTCTGGACCTCTACTGTTCCCAATTCCTTAACCAGTGAAATGCCCACCTGACGGAACTGATGCAGTTACATAAGCTAACGTGTAGACAATGCTCAGCAGTGTGGCAGGGAGCAGATGCTTGTTCCTTCCCTTCTCCAGAACAGCTATTACACAGAAGAATGGACTAGGAGTTAACACACACACACACACACACACACACACACACACACACACACAGTCCATTATGACAGAAGGAAATCGCAGAGAGCAGCCCGACAAAGCTACCCAGGCATCGGGTGGGAGATGGGCAGCAATGCCACACTAGAGGCTAATTTTGTTGGAGGAAAATCAAAGATTCATTTTAATCCCATCGTATCTACGAGACATTGTCTTTTCTGTATAAAAACTGTATTCTTTCCTGGGGAGAAAAATGGGATGCAGATCAATAAAGATGCAAACACACAGAAAGAGGCTTCCTGAAAAATGGGTCTTCTGAGATGAAGCAGGACCAGGGAAGGAAATGAACTTACTTCCAGTTCAGGAGCTGCGTATCGCCCCTGCAGAGCATCAGAACTTGACCTTGTCGTCGATGTCAAGCTAAGAAACAAACACACACGTTATATCCCAACAGAGGAAGGGCAGAGCCGCCCGGTCAGTGCTGTCATGAGAGGCTCACGGCACTCTCCAGTCCTGGCTCCTTAAAAAGAACTCGTCTATTCCAATATCCCGCTTTGCTCCAAAACTGACTGACCAATTCTACAGTTGATGTCTTTTCACATGGATTGCATTAGATGATTTTAAGCAAAGAGAAGTTTGTTGATAAAGAAGTAAGGCATCTTTTGGTCCTATTATCTTGGTTTTCACCTCTCCTCCCTCAAACACCAAGCCAAAAGGATTTTCTGATTTTCCTTTTATCTTTCCACAACTTTTGAATAGAATCACTTAGAAGGGATCAAAACCGGACAAAAGAACCCAGAGATAGCAATAAAAAAAAAAGCAAGGGCATGAAAAGCAAAGGTCACAGTTATTTACTGTGATAATCAGCCTTTGGCAGAACAAAGTTTTCTGTTTGGAAATTCAACAGACTAGCTATCAGTGTGATTAAAAAAAAAAAAATCCTTCCCACCATTCTCCCTATACCCAGAGGTAAAATATTATAAAATCTGGCTTCTAGGGGTAAAAAAGGTATTTCTTCTGGGGGGAGAAAGGGAACATTTTAAGCAAACAGAAATATATACAATACTCAGGGTTCCGGCTAACTCTATAAATTCATTTAGCAAACATTTACTGTAAGCCTGCCATGTGTTAGGTCCTGTTCTAAGCCCCTGGGGACCCAGTGAAAAAGACAATCCCTAACCTCTTACGCTGTGCCTTCAGGCGCCGGCCTGGGGGCAGGCAGGGGTGTGGCCCCGGGAGAAGCAGGACTTAACAGACTCATGTCAACTAAATAACCCCCAAGAAGCAACACTGCCTTCTCTGCTCATTCTCATCCTCTTTCTCCAAGACAGAAGAGATCAGTGAAATGCAAATAAACAATAAAAAGCCTTCCTCACAAAAAGGTCCTCTGGGATCCGAGCACACTGCTTCCTTTGTGGGCCACTGCGTTGGTGGTATAGTGGTGAGCATAGCTGCCTTCCTTTGTGGGCCACTCAAGTCCAATAGCATCACTTTCTCTTCTGTTCGGTACGGACGGATGCTGATCGAGGCCCAAGCGCTCCCACTTCCTGACTTCTAGCCTCATCCGAGGAATTTTAGAGATATTTCCCAATGGTGGTGCACCCAAGAAACACACACACCTCGCTCCTGCATATAAGAGCATGCTATATTTTCTGCATGTGAATTATGATTTAATATAGTGTATCATTTCTGCGGAGGAAAATGTAACTTTTTAGAAAGAGATTGATTATCTGCAATTTTCACCGAAAAGATGGTATTCCTTCTTTAAAAGGGTTAGAATACATACTGCACTTTTGTAAATTCTTTGGAATAAAATGGTTTCAAGAAAAACAAAGCTTTGATTCTGGCACCTCTGCCGCTTTACTTCCATCATCAGAGAGCACAGAATGGGGAAGCTTTTGTTCTTATTTCTAAATACCTGTATTCTATTACTCAGCCATCAAAAAGAACGGGATCTTGCCATTTGCAACAACGTGGATGGAACTAGAGGGTATTATGCTAAGCGAAATAAATCAGTCAGAAAAAGGCAATTATCATACGATCTCACTCATATGTGGAATTTAGGAAACGAGACAGAGGATCATAGGGTAAGGAAGGAAAAATAAAACGGGATGAAATCAGAGAGGGAGATAAACCGTAAGAGACTCTTAATCATAGGAAATAAACTGAGGGCTGCTGGAGGGGAGGGGAGTAGGAGGATGGGGTAACTGGGTGATGGGCACTGAGGAGGGCATGTGATGTGATGAGCACTGGATGCTATATAAGACTGATGAATCACTTACCCTCTACCTCTGAAACTAATAATACACTATATGTTAAGTAACTGAATTTAATTTTAAAAATAAATACCTGTATTCAGTTCATCATTAATAACAGAGGACTTCTACAAGTAGATGACACTATAAAATATTATTATAATTCAGTCATAGCCTTCACCCACAAAATACTCTTCTTGGAATTACCAAGGAAACACTGTTTTCACACCTAGGAAATTCTTATTGCCTGCATTCTATTACTCAGACCCCCGTTTGATGAGCACAAGACACGTTGCCAAACAACAATTCCTGGATTACGCAGAACCTCTTCCCTTCCAGGGCTAAGGCAGGAGCAATTTCACCCACTGCTTCTTGTGGGGTGTGGAAGGAGACTGACCACATTTGATCGCAACAGGGCTTCACCGTATAGACAAGTTATAGCCCACTCACTATCTCTAGCCCGCACTCACAAGAAACCAGCAGTGCCTTGCAATTATGATAAACAAAAAAACTGCCTCCCCCCCAACCCACCCCCTCCACCCACCACCACCACTGCCATGTCCAGGGCCTCTTCCATAATGGCAGAATGATTCAAAATGCAGGTGGCTCTCCACACCTGCTTCAACTGCTTTTGGAACTGGCCAAACTCACCTAGATCAAAGAAAATCTCTAGAGAACATGTCCAGACTTTCCTGTTGGAGAGCACAGATTCTGCTCCCTGACAACTTACAGGGCCCTTGGGAGATCTCATGACTATTCCCACCCTTTGTGTGAAGTTCAGTTATGCTCCCAAGTATAACTGGTGACTCCTAGCTCCCAATGGAGAAGACAGTCCTATGTGAACTGGGGGGAGGGCTGGACATGCCCCTTAATGCAGAAACCGGAAGATTTCTAGTTGGTAGGTGAGGGAGCGGCAGGATTCTCAAAATAAAACTTGTATACTCCTCCTCCATTTTTTTTTCTTAACTTGTCCTCCTTTCTTAAATAAAGGTAGCAGACAAAGAACACACCGAAAGAATAGAAACCGTGATTTGCCAACTCTTCTCAGTTTAAGCCAATCTTCTCTCCAATTCTGTCTTACCAACCTTGTACTTAATTTCTACACGGTCTGCCCTATTGCCATGAATGTTTCATTTTGATGACATTTAATAAGGATTCTTAGTTTTTCCAATTTTAAATTCAAATTCCTAAACATTTAAATAATAATTATTTTTCTCATAAGCATAGTTAAAACTGAAATGGCCAGGACCATTTTATAGCACAAATACCTCCTAATAATAAAATGAGGCAAGTCATCCAGCTTATCCTTGAACCTCAATGAAGGACCTTACTCCAAACAATCCCAGGGGGAAAAACGACTATGAACCTGTCTCTCCCAGCACTCTAGCCAAGGAGACACAAGGAGAGGGTTCCTGAGATTGGGGGTGGAGAATCACAGAAATGGGCTCTATGCCCCTCAGTTTCCTTTTTTTAAAAAATTTTTTAAAGATTTTATTGATTTATTCATGAGAGACAGAGGGAGAGAGAGAGAGAAGCAGAGGGAGAAGCAGGCTCCCAAGGAGCAGGGAGCCCGATGCGGGACTCGATCCCAGGACCCTGGGATCATGACCTGAGCCGAAGGCAGATGCTTAACCATCTGAGCCACCCAGGCGCCCCCCTCAGTTTCCTTTTTATGTACAACGAGGGAACTGAAGCTGACTGACTCCAGGATCCTGCCTGGCTGGACAGTCTGAACTCGAAGCCAACAAAATAACAATTTCAATCAAAATCTAGAGACCAAGAAGGGAATTAAGAAATAGTGGAGGCTGGGGCCTAAGGGGTGTCAGCGGGATGGACCTATACAAAGAGCCTTTAGGGAACCCCTGCATGGGGTCCAAGATGTGATACTTCTTCACAGCAGTAATGTCTGGGGACAACAGAAGAGGCGTCTAGAGAAAGAACGGCCTCGGCTGTAAAGCTAGGTTTAGGTTGAGCCCTTCCTTCAAGCTAAGGCAGCAAAGATAAAACATACTCATAGTGAGTGCCCCAGAAGCAGGACTTGGGACAGAGAACCAGAAACTGAGGATGGAGGCCAGCATGAGAGCCCCCTAAAGGAGCAGGTGAGAAGATAGCACAGTAAGCCTTCTAGGACCTTACAAAAAAGTTAACCTCAAACCCAAGCAATTTTGGAACTTTCAGGGAAAACATGTAATGTTCACACTATGCAGTCTTTAGGCTTCCTACAATTGCTATCAAGAATTCTAGATATTCCTGGGGCGCCCAGCTGACTTAGTCAGAAGAGCATGTAACTCTTCATCTGGGGGTTGTTGAGTTCAAGCCCTATATCGGAGGTAGAGATTGCTTAAAAAAATAAAATCTAAAAAAAAAAAAAACAACTCTAGATATTCCTTAAAAAAAAAAAAAAAAAAGGATGGGGCGCCTGGGTGGCTCAGTCGTTAACCGTCTGCCTTTGGCTCAGGTCGTGATCCCAGGGTCCTGGGATCGAGTCCCGCATCAGGCTCCCTGCCCGGCGGGAAGCCTGCTTCTCCCTCTCCCACTCCCCCCTGCTTGTGTTCCTGCTCTCGCTGTCTCTGACTCCGTCAAATAAATAAATAAAATCTTTTAAAAAAGATAACAATTTTCAAAGCTGACTGCAGCTACCTGGAATCTGTGTAAATGCCAGTAACAGACGTTACCGAACGCTAGCGATTAAAGTGCAACACCGCGGTGCCTGCTGGGAGGACCGGGTGGGCAGCAGCAACCACACCAGGGGAGCCCTCCCGGAATCTGGTAGCTCCGGAACGCTGGTGTGAGACGGGGCGTCAGGGGCAAGCACTCATTAGTCATCTACTTTCTCTTCACATCATCTGCAATATTTTTTACATGCCAATACAGAAAAAAACTTGAGGGATAAATGATGGTATTAGCTGTGCTGCTGCCGTGTCCCCCCCTCCCTGGCCCCCGAAGCCCAAGAAAAACAGACTCAGGAAGGAAAAGCTTACTCAGAGAAAGAAGAGCTGAGAATCAGCATTCAAAATTTGGGTGGCTTTATGGTTTTCCTGACAACATTCACTGACTTGGGCCCGAATCCCATCCACTGCTTTGGGTATAGTAGGTATGAAGTGAACAGCTATGGAATTAATTACAAATGAAAGGCCAGACATGGTCCCTGTGGTCCTTTTCGCTGTGAGGAGAATCTGTCACTCTGTCAGGGACAGGATGAGGACCAATGTTATGGAACCTTCACTGGGACAACCACCTGCACCCAAGCAAGCACGGCATGGCCTGACACGTGGCTGAACAAGCACTCTAAAAACCCAGTTCCTTTGTCTCCAAAATGTCTGTCCGTAGGTCCCTTTCTAACAGGAGGGAGTGTGAGAGCTGTAAGAGAAAATACCAGCGCCTACAGAAAGACATGTTATTTTATAAGCTAACACCGCCAGGATTCTTCAGTTTCCGCCAGGGGAAGACCATAATACATTACACCTATAACAAGATGAAATTTTTATACATTGAAACACAACAAAGAAAACGTAAAACACAGAAGTAAAACCTAAACGTGAGAAGGTCACCGCCAAAGGGAAGCTTAATTATCAGTGAAATGCACACTCAGAATCAGTAACTAAGCATTTCTACCCGTTACTTTTCTCCCTTGGGCAATCTTTTAAACATTCTAAATAAAGGCAGCACCAACCCCCCCACGAACGAGCATGTGAAATACAGCCTGCTTTAACAGCACTGTGGGTTTCAGCATAAAAGAAAAGGGGCGTTTCCTGCCTTTCTTGGGCCAAGCACAAAATGACCGTGTATGTACTGCTTTGTACTCTTTCCATCAGCAGCAGAACAAATGGCATTTCCCGTGGATTAGAAAGCTGCCAAAACATTCTGGCACAAACCATTTCTTCCCCACTTTGTACTCCCTTGCCCTCCAAAAACGCTTTAGCAACTAATATTCAACCATTTCCTCAAGGGCTGCAACGTACTATAGATCTATTATAGTCACCCATATAAATACAAGTAAGGAAAATGAAGTCCGAACACTGAGGTTCGATGCTGTGACACATACTTCTTCCTTCAAGCTACTTTCCCTCTTCCTCAGGTGGGATTTGTTTTGCTGCCTCGCTGTTGCTAAAGCTTTCTTAAAATTTCCTCCGTACTTTTAAAGTCTGCAAAGGTGGCCTCAAGTATCTCCTAAGACTTACCATGAATATAAGATGCACATGAACAAGAGAGTGGTACCTAGTCCAGTAACCAAGTTTTCATCTCTGTACAGGTCCTGACCAAAGTCTGGCACACAGATCGTCACATTCTTCCCATGTTCATCTAGAGCTTACAAGGAAAAGACAAAGTAATCACAGTTAATTAGAAAAGCCTGTTGTAGCTGACATTCATTTGGGGAAAATTCGGGTAGCTTAGAAGAGTGAAGGCTTATTATTGGAAACTCCTACTCTACAGTCCCACTGAAGTCAGACTAGATTGCTGCTATTTCAAAGCACCCCCTGGGGCGCCTGGGTGGCTCAGTTGGCCTTCGGGCTCAGGTCATGATCCCAGCGTCCTGGGATCAAGTCCCGCATCAGGCTCCTGCTTCTCCCTCTCCCTCTGCCTGCCGCTGCCCCTGCTTGTGTGCATTCTTCTATCAAATAAATAAATAAAATCTTTAAAAAAAAAAAGCACCCCTCCCACCTAAGCAGCCTCTTCGAACAAGACCCTCAGATTCCAACTGAGTGCCAAAGGGTTCCTCTGTGCCATGATACAGTAAGAGTCTTGCTCTTTTCAGTACTCTTCTGACACTAGTAAAAAGTAAAACTCTTATCTATTTTTCAGTTGACTTAGCAGGCTCTAAACAGAGGTAGTATGCAGACATTCTTGAGTTTCCACCGTGTCTATCCTCTCTGGAAGTGTGTCAAGGCTACTCAACAACCAAATACGTACTGGCTGTGCAAGAGCCACCTAGTCCAAAGCCTCCACCCACACGCGAAGTCCCTTTACTGTCAGTAATAGGGTGGTCGTGATGCTATTATCCTTTGCTTACTTCTTACCTCCTTTCCCAGGAAGGGTCTTCCATAATGGTCCCTTTCTCTACACTTTCTTTCTTTCTTTTTTTCTTTTTTTAAGATTTTATTTTATTTTTTTAAAAAAGATTTTATTTATTTATTTGAGACAGAGAGAATGAGAGAGAGAGAGCACATGAGAGGGGGGAGGGTCCGAGGGAGAAGCAGACTCCCCGCTGAGCGGGGAGCCCGATGCGGGACTCGATCCAGGGACTCCAGGATCATGACCTGTGCCGAAGGCAGTCGCTTAACCAACTGAGCCACCCAGGTGCCCTTAAGATTTTATTTTTAAGGGGACGCCTGGGTGGCTCAGTTAGTTAAGCGTCTGCCTTCAACTCAGGTCATGATCCTGGAGTCCCAGGATTGAGCCCCACATCGGGCTCCCTGCTCAGCTGGGGTGTCTGCTTCTCCCTCTCCTCACCCCCCTCAGCTCATGTTTTCTCTCTCTCCTCACTCTCTCTCTCAAACAAGTAAATAAGAATCTTAAAAAAAAGGGCTCCCTGCTCAGCAGGGAGCCTGCTTCTCCCTCTCCCACCCCACCTGCTTGTGTTCCCTCTCTCGCTGTCTCTCTCTCTCTGTCAAATAAATAAAATCTTAAAAAAAAAAAAAAAAAAAGTCAGTTGCTTACTCTTGGGCGCCTGGGTGGCTCAGTTGGTTAAGCGACTGCCTTCAGCTCAGGTCATGATCCTGGAGTCCCTGGATCGAGTCCCGCATCGGGCTCCCTGCTCGACAGGGAGTCTGCTTCTCCCTTGACCCTCCTCCCTCTCATGTGCTCTCTCTCTCTCGCTCTCTCTCTCTCTCAAATAAATAAATAAAGTCTTTAAAAAAAAAAAAAGAATCTTAAAAAAAAATTTACTTTTAAGTAATTTCTATATCTAACACAGGGCTTGAACTCACAACCCCGAGATCAAGAGTCACATGCTCTACCAACTGAACCAGCCAGGCACCACCCCTCTACATTTTCTTTTAAAAAACATATATGTCCTGTTTCTTTTTGTTGATCAGGTCTGTAAATGTACTAAATCTACAGTGCTAAAAAACATCAGTTTATTTATAAATAGAAGAGTTAAAGAGAAGTTCTTTCCTCAATGATACTGTAGTATGCATTAATTCCATCTGTTACTATTGTGCACAAAAGCCCTGTTTACAAGGGAACAGTACAGATGCATCATTTTGTCCACTGTGTCTAATAGGTATAACTGGTTAATAATTACTGAATCATGATGTAAAAAAATGTGACAATACTCAGGTATGTACTTTCTGAGTGTTTCAAATTACAGTCTATGAACATTGCTGACAACCCACAGGAGAGAATAAAATTACCTGTGCAAAGGTGGGAGGAAAAAATAGTGTGTGTGGGTCAGTCACCTGGCTGGCTCAGTCGGTAGAACAAGTGACTCTTGATCTCTCAGGGTCATGAGGTCAAGCCCCACATTGGGTGTGGAGCCCACTTTTAAAAAAATAAAAGTAAGTACTAATCACAAACACATCCTGGGGAGCCTGGCTGGCTCAGTCAAAGGAGAATGCAACTCTTGTTCCCAAGAGTTGTGAGTTCAAGCCCCACGTTGGGTGTAGAGATTACCTAAAAATGAAATCTCTTAAAAAGAAAAAAGGTTTAAAAAAAAATAGTGTGTGACCTGGGAATATCCTGATGTTTTCTAGATTTCTTAAAACTTTCAAGAGGTGGGGTGCCTGGGTGGCTCAGTTGGTTAAGCATCTGACTCTTGATTTTGGCTCAGGTCATGATCTCCAGGTTGTGAGATCAAGCCCGACACCAGGCTCCATGCTGGGCGTGGAACCTGCTTGGGATTCTCTCTCCTTTTCCCTCTCCCCCTCCCTAAATAAATAAATAAAAATAAAGCCCATTTTACAAACATGCACATTCTAAGTATTAGAAGATAGACTACAATTATTACTGTCACTCACATTTGAGATAGCAAAAATAGTTGTGTGTGCTGTGGTGTAAGGAATCTCTATTCTTAGGCCAATGAAAAAAAAATCTTTTTAACTGACCAAAATATGAACTTTTCTATTTAAGTAGTATCACCTGAAATTAAAAGGAAGTCTTCTATTTGTAAGTGATCCCTGCCATTTAAGAGAAAAATACTGTAACCAAAAAACCTCATTACATTAAAACCAAAAATTAACAGTCGTAAAAGAAAGTCTTAAAGAAACTAGACCTAAATAAACTTAGAGTCAAGACAGAGCTATTTAAAAAAAAAAAAATTAAATCCAGGATAGACTGTACTTAATATAAGACCTACAATTAGATCACTTTGCCCTATAAATAGCTATAAAGACAAGACTCATACACACAATACATGTATATAAAACCTTCAAAATTATCTTTGCATTTACTTTCTACATTTAAAAAAGGAAAACAACTTCAATTTTCTATTCTAGAGAAAAGATAGCACATTTATTTAACTTGATTTATACAAGATCAAATGTACCCAAACATACATACATTCATATATACTTAATGTGTATATATGTGTGTATACATTTATATACACATTTATATATCACAAAAGTGATATAGATGATGAAATATAATGGGTTCAGAAATCAAAATAAGAAATGGTCTTTGGTCTTTTACTGGCAAGGGGCTCAGATAATAACAATGTATAATATAATAGGGCTCTTATAGTTCTCAATCATTACAACCACTACAGTAACAATAGCTAACCCTTATAGAGTACCTACGACATGCCAGGAACATACACACACACACACACACACACACACACACACACACACACACACACTCTCATTGAATTCTTTAAAAACCACCCTATAAAATAGGGATCTTACTTAATTACCTTGTTAGAATAATAATTAAAATCCTTATTTTAAAGACAAGGTATCTAGGCAGAGAGAGGTAAATAACCTTCTACAAGTTAATGAAGTGGCAGAACCAAGCTATAAACACAGGCGGTCTGACTCCCAAGCTCACACATGTCGTGTTGTCTCTATAAATAAACATTTAAGAAGAGCAGTTCAAGGTCACACAGTTAGCCAATGTTAGAGCTGGGCTCAAATCCTGTCTCCTGCTTCCACTTCCACGTTCCTCCCACCCTCTCTTACAGTCAGAGAGATGACCACCTGAAGAAAAGGAAATTAGTAACCAACGAAAAAGACAACGCAAAATAAGCAAAACACAATAATGTTCCTTGAAAACACAGAGCAGGAAAATGCAGATTAGCCCCAAAGCATACTCAACAGCCCATCTTTGTTCCTGTCTTTCCCACACAGCGGGAAGACTCAGAAGAAGAAATTTTCATTTTCGTATCCCACGTTAAGGACATTATTCAGTGAAAAATCTAGATCATCTATTTTGAATTATTACATCTTTGACATTCTAATCAACAGCTCAGTAGAGACATATTCCTTCCTCTACAATGAAAATATTCAAACCCACGCTCCCTAAGAAGGCAGGCTGGCTTACCTACTTCTACGGGTTTGCTGGACAGCGCTGAGAAAGTGAGATACATCACGTAGCAGCTTATGAGCCCTGACTGTAGCAACCCAGAATGGGGCTGTCCTAGAAAACCAAAGTGACAGATTTTAACACAGAGTTTTAAATTTCAAAAATAAGAAAGTCTAAAAAAAATAGGTCCCCATCCCCAAATGATACTCTTCAAACTTGGACCCCCATCTTTAAAGGGAAGAAGAGGTCAATATCACATTTTCCAAACAACACTAAAAAGACAGGGAAGTGGATGGAATTATACACCAAGCCTAACTATGTTATTTTAGAGATGCCAGGTTCTGCTGAGGGCTCTACCACCATGTTATTTTCATAACGACTATACTTAGGGGCGCCTAGGTGGCTGAGTCGTTAAGAGTCTGCCTTCAGCTCAGGTCATGATCCCAGGGTCCTGGGATCGAGCCCCACATCGGGCTCCCTGCTCAGCGGGGAGGCTGCTTCTCCCTCTCCCACTCCCCTTGCTTGTGTTCCCTCTCTCACTGGGTCTCTGTCAAATAAATAAATAAAATCCTAAAAAAAAAATTTGTTTTAATAACAACTGTACTTAAACATACTGCTTAGTCCTCCTGAGGGTCATTAACACGAGCTCTTAAATCTTAAGACCTCAGAAGAAAATTCACCATCATTATTTGTGAGACCTACATAGCTTAGTGAGGTAAATGGGAGACAGATTTCCTAGGGCATGGATTCCATATTCTACAAAGCCATCAGACACTTAAAGTCCATGACAGTGGAAAAAAGCTCGACCTGTCCATAGACAAAAACAAATAAACAAACCCCCCCCCAAAAAAAACCACCTTTGGGAATACCAATTCAGGTAAAGAAGGCGGCACTGGCGCTCAGCATTCATTGAGGGAAGAGCTTTAATATGTTATAATATTTAAATTAAACTGTTTCAATCATTCAGAGTAACCAGGATATGACAAAAAGGATTTATCATTTTTTGGTGGAATTTTTAACCACCTCCCTACATGAAAGGATTTATTAGTTCATCCAGTCTTCCCTCTGATTAAATTTGTTTCAAGTTTTAATTACTAAACTGTACTGACCAGGGGAGCCTGGGTGGCTCAGTCAGTTAAGCCTCTGCCTTTGGCCCAGGTCATTATCTCAGGGTCCTGGGATCAAGCCCCACATTGGGCTCCCTGCTCAGCGGGGAGTCTGCTTCTCCCTCTCCCTCTGCCTCTGCCCCCCACTCATGCTCAGCCTTCTCTCTCTCAAATAAATAAAATCTTTAAAAAATTAAATAAATAAAAATAAAATAAATTGTACTAACCAATAAAGGTATAGAAATAGTCTTTTATAATGTTGCTCTTTGGCATGGGAATAAGACTCACTTTAGCAACTAATGGCATTAAACCAAATATTTCAAAATATTACAACTATTTTATTATTTTTAAAAGATTTTATTTATTTATTTGACAAAGAGAGACACAGCGAGAGAGGGAACACAAGCAGGGGGAGTGGGAGAGGGAGAAGCAGGCTCCCTGCTGAGCAGGGAGCCCGATGCGGGGCTCGATTCCAGGACCCCGGGATCATGACCTGAGCCGAAGGCAGACACTTAATGACTGAGCCACCCAGGCGCCCCTGACAACTTCTTTCTGTAGCCAAAGATGGTATTCTGGCTTAAGACATCAGAAGTTGTTTATAAAAGATAAGTCAGGCCTGTACTTTCTAAAGCACTTTCAAATCCCATTACCCCTTCCTTTTTGCCTCTGTGGGTTTTTGTTTGTTTTTAAGTAATCTCTATGCCCAACGTGAGGCTCGAATTCATGACCAAGATCAGGAGTCACATGCTCTACTGACTGAGCCAGCCGGGCACCCCTCTTCTATTTGCCTTTGAAACAACCTTGAGCCAGGAAGGTTTACAGATTTCTGTTGGCTTTGCTGAGAAAGGACTGAGGTCTGAGGAAGGTTAGCTCGTGGGGCCAGCTACTAGCTCAGCCAGATTGGATTTCCTGCTTCCTGACTCCTAGGCCACATGGCTCCCGATTTCTGACCCAGAGGCCTTGGGTGAAAGATGAGCCCAGAAAGAGCTCCTTCTGGAGCCTTCTCATTCAAGTTTTACACAGGGATTATAGTTATTAATATACACTCAAGGCACCTTCCACTTAAAGGCTCCTTGTAGTACATTATTTAATAATGGTAACATCTGGGGCGCCTGGGTGGCTCAGTCGGTTAAGTGTCTACCTTTAGCTCAGATCATGATCCCAGGGTCCTGGGATCAAGCCCCACATTGGGCTCCCTGCTCAGCTGGGAACCTGCTTCTCCCTCTCTAACCTGCTTGTGCTGTACGCTCTGTCACTATCCCTGTCTCTCTCTCTAATAAATAAATAAAATCTTTAAAAAATAATAATAATGGTAACATCTGTCTTCCTATTTACTGACTTCACTACGTTCCGATCTTTCTTGACCTGAGGCGTGCCAACGATCACATTCTGCCCAAGTATGGGATTTGAAGAGGAGACTGCAGTCCCACCCTTCCTATGGACGACCCATGCATGGTAAATTAAGGAAAGACCATAATCTAAAAACACAACTGAAAACATGAGGTTTTGCTCAAATTTACACACAACAAAACATAAATAAGGAGGAACGGGGAAAGACGTGCTTACGATTTTGGACGCACGGTGAGATGGCTACCACTGAAATGAGCAGACACAGGCCCCCGTTCAGCCCCAGGAGAATTTTGTTTTCCAGGCAGCCGTCCTTCTGTGTATAAAACACCGCCATCAGAATCAGGCCTCCGGCAGCAATGGAGTACATGATGAGTGTCACGAGGGCCAGAGCGGCATACCACAGCTTGTTGGTGGCCGTGCCTGCAGTCCTGTTTCTCCACAAGCGGGTAAGAGGGAGAGGAGAGAAGACAAGTCAACAAAGCCCCCATTCCCTGACCACATTTACCATCCCTCAGGCATTCACGGGGCTCTCAGGCCCCAGGCCATTAGAAACCCAGTCGTCCAGAAGACCTACCCTTTTGCCACCATCATGCTCCAGCGAAGCCAGAAGGTACACGTAAAATATGCTGAACAGCTCTGGTTCAGGCTCAGAATGTTTTCTAAACACTAAACCATTCTGTTTTTATGTGTACGCATCAACTAAAACGCACATCCACAGACTTAACTCTACTCTCCCCATTCTGAATAGGAATTACCCTGGGGTCAGCTTTGGCAAGTCTTAAAAAAAAAAAAAAATGGCTCTTAGATGGGGTTCTCTTCACGTTTTCCTGCTCAACACAGAGCCCGGACGTGCCACCGCATCCTACCAGAGGTGCTGCCGCAGCTTCTCTTTGGGGAGAGAAGCAGCAAGCAACCTTCACTCAGAGAGACACTGGCGGACCGCAGCCCCTTCGTCCGTCCACGGCAAAGGGGCGTCCTCAGTGGTACACTGCTTCTCCAGAACAATGCCACGTGGGATGGAGGGAGAGTGTAAAGAGAATAAAATCAGCTGGGCAATGAGTAAAAACTGTAACAGGATTTATAATAAGAAACTTAAAGAGAGTAATTTGCTTTCTACTTTATATACTTATTAATAAAGGGATGGGAGAAATAAGTGGTGGTTTAACAACCAACCGAAATTATTCAGAACAACAACAAAAAAGAATGTTTGAAACCACTAAACAAAGAGGACAGAACCAGAGGGAGCACGGAGTGAATCACTGTCATCTGCCTTATGATTAAACGGCCCCACTGTAACCACATTCTAACAAACCTTCACAGAGAAAGCAACTTGCTTAATGTTTTCACAAAACTGGAAAGTATTCAGGCAACTCAGCTAAAATGTTTTAATTGTGAAAAAGTTATTGCAGCCAGAGACAAACAGGGAGGAAAGACAGAAATGATAACGATCCTCATATTCCTGAAACCAAGCCAGGCACTCCATGACCACAGAATTAGTCTAACGTAAAAGGCACGCAAAGGAAATGACAGAAAATGAGACTCGAGAAATGAAAAAAAAAAAATTTCTGAAAGCCAAATGGTAATCAATGACAGAGAAACAGAACGCATCGTGTAGGAAAAGGTGAACACGGCTGACCAGTGTGGGTGGGGTGTGACTGTTTCTCCACTGGTCTTTTGGGCTCTTGTTAGCATATGAAGCACTTTCTTTCTCTCTTTTTTAAGATTTTATTTATTTATTTGAGAAAGAGAGAGAGAGAGAGAACACACGCAAGCAGGGGGAGGAGCAGAGGGAGAGGGACAAGCAGAGTCTGCCCTGGGTGCAGAGCCCAAGGTGAAGTTTGATCCCACGACCCTGAGATCATGACCGGAGCTGAAACCACGAGTCAGACGCTGAACCAACTGAGCCACCCAGGTGTCCTGAGAAGAGGAATTTTTACAAAAAGAAAACAACTCCTGACTGCAATTTTTCTTTCCTGGCTCTCCGCCCCCCCCCCCCCACGTCCTCATCACCATCAGTGAAGTCTACGAGTTCCAACTCTAGAACATACCAGAACCTAACTGCTGCTATCATCGTTCGAGTTACAGTCATCTTTCACCTGGATTATCTCCCACAGGTCTCCTTACTTGCAACTCTCTCCCCCTCTCATCTATTCTGTAAATAAAATATACATCCTATCATGTTCTTCTAGTTTCAATCCCCAGTGATGCCCTTCCATCTCACACAACGGCCCCAGAAGCCCACCATGATCTGACCCAATGCCATCTCCTCTCTCTCCTCTGGTGCCCACCCCTCAGCACTGGGGTGCAGCACAGAGGATGCCCGTTTGCCCCTCAACAAGCGGAGTCCTGCCTCCATCTGTCCCTCTTCCTTCTGGTCACAGTTAACTCCCTCACACCTGATCGTGAAGCCTTTCCCTGCCCTGCTCTCCCCAAAGCCCACACCCTGCTTTCTTTTCCTCCAGTCGTTTCACCATCAAGCCTGTTACTTATTTGCTTGATCATAAACTGATGATCTACCCATGCTCCCTGCCCTCCCCAAAAGGAGAAGGTAAGCTCCACAGAGCAGGACATCACTGTGTTCACTGCTCTTCTCCTGCCGTTGAGTGCCTGGAAGATAGTATGTGCCTAATGAATATTGCTGTGAGGACTGTCAGTGGTTAAAACTAACTTTGTGCAGCAATGGTAGCAAAATGGCTGCCATTCCCGTGGCTTCCTCCTCGGTGACAGCTTGCTCTTGCAGACGTCCCACCACTTAGGTGGCACTTAGCCATGATTTATTTTTCTTTATACTCTCGGTGCCTACCACCACACTGTCTGGCACACACTTAATACTCCCCCAGAATGTAAATAAATGCTAAATGGGAAGAAGCACTTGGAAGGAGATGAGAAAAGGGTTAGACAATGGGCAGAGCACCAACACAGTAAGCAGGAGCCGGGTTGGGAGAGTCAGTTGCACTTGGGCTCAGGATTCAGGAGAACCCAACCACAATGGAAATTACAAATCTAGCACATTTAGAAGATGGGTCTTTGTGAGAAACACCGGAATGTACCTTCTACTTTTTGCTATTTCATTTTTAAGACTTGTCACTTCAAATCACAAAACTCAAGGTAGAAAGAAAAAAACACGTTAAACATCTAATGCAGCCATATTATTTTGCAGGTGTGAAAAGTGAGGTCAGAGAGGCCAAGTAATATGCCTAAAAGAAAACTGTAAACTAGAGAAGCAGGGACATGAACACCCAGAGCCTCCTGGTTTCTGGGCCCAGGGCCTCCGTCCTACTACCATTGGGATCTTTTCCTTCTCAAGATGTTTACTGAAAAGAGAAAACAGGGATGCTTGGGTGGCTCAGTCAGTTAAGCGTCTGCCTTTGGCTCAGGTCTTGATCCCAGAGTCTTGGGATCGAGTCCCACACTGGGCTCCTTGCTCAGCGGGGAGCCTGCTTCTCCCTCACCCTCTGCCTGCCGCTCTGTCTACTTGTGCTATCTCTCTCTGACAAATAAAGAAAATCTTAAAAAAAGAGAAGAGAGAAAACAGAGAAGAAAGGGGAAGAAAAAGCACTTTGGTTGTTCCATTAGGAGTGATGTATTATATTTTCTAGACTAACCTTGTAAGCAACAGTCTTTGTTAAAAAAAGATGCCCCCCCAAAAAACTAGTAAGTTAATTTACCTGAAAGTACATTATTAGTGAGCTTCCTAGCTTAATCCTAATTTTAGGCAGACAAATCAACTATGAGTATGTTGACAAAAGGGATTTTGTTGGGATATTAGCCTCAACGCTGAGACAACAACAACATCATTTGTTGCAAAGTTCTTAAGCCGCTCTTATTGAGTGGTTTCTGGAAGGTTTTTATAGCCACCAAACTCTTCCAAAATGCCTGTTAAAACTTGGCATCAACAATTAGTCCCAGAAAATGGCTTCAGAATCAATCAAAACAATCAAATCAGAGCTGAAGAAGTACAAGTATTCTCAAGAGAACATACTACTTAATGGGCAAATCAGGCACTCAGTACTGAAGATGTTATTATTTTAAAAATTCCCTGTTTTGAAGTATACATGTGAAAATTTTAGAACTTAAGATGATTTTTTATTAGACAAAATAAATTTCTGTAGTGCTACCTATGTGACTCTACAATGTGCTGTAAACATTTTAAAAACTGACTCTAAGTATTTGGGTACTTACTCCAATATTTACCAATTATAAAACGATAACACTAGCCTTTCACTCACACACCTCTTGATTCGTTCTCTAAAGAAACAAAACCAAAACCCAAATGAAACTACTACTACTACCAAGCTGAGGAATGTAATCAGAATGAAAAGAATGAGAAGTATTTTCAGGGGTCCTCCCAGCAGGGAGCCTGTTTCTCCCTCTCCCTCTGCCACTCTCCCTGCTTGGGCTCTCTCTTTGTCAAATATATTTTTAAAAATCTTAAAAAAAAGTATTTTCAAAGAATTTGGACCATATATTTTGTTTTGTCCAAGATAAAAAAAAATTTCAAATTCATACATTATTTCTGATTTTTTTTCCAAAACAGTATAAAATAACATGATACATATAAAGTCTACAAAATAACAAAAATCTTTACTAGGTACAATAGGTATTTTCATTCATATATTTTTAAAAGATCTCATTTATTTATTTGAGACAGAGCACAAGGCGGGGAGCTGCACACAGGGCAGGGGGAGAAGGAGAAGCAGACTCCCTGCTGAGCAGGGAACCTGATGCTCATGCACTCCGTCCCCGGACCTAAGCCGAAGTCAGATGCTTAACCGACTGAGCTACCCAGGTGCCCCTTCATTCATATTTTATACGCAAAGTAGGACAGCGAACAGCAAAGTGCCTTGCCTGGAGTCACAAAGAGAGCCCACCCGGCCTTAGCATTTAAGGAGCTGACTCTCATCTAGTTGCCCTTCCCTTGATGTGGCTCAGCAATAAAATAAATAGAAATAAAAGTAGCTATTAATATTTGGCATTTCCCACTTATCCTAGGATGTGAATTCCATGTTCAAGGCAGTTAGAAAGACTGTGTATCTTTAAATTCAGGATGGCTCTCTAAGGTAGCACAAGAGACCTTCCTAATGAAGGGGTCCTTATACTCTTAGGCAGGTTGACTAGGAACCAATAAAAATTTAAGTGAAGAACTATCCTATCACATATTCTTTGCAGGAAGTGTATTTTCAGCTCCAAAGTGTTTTCTTTCTTTAAATCTCCTAAGGATGGAAGCCTACGATAAAGCCTGCCCAAGTTTTCAGGCACCCACCATTCCAACCAGGGAGCCAGGGCCAAGAAGTGCCAGCAATGGGTCTGCGTGTGGCTAAATCACAATAGCAGCCGACTCAGAGCCCAAACGAGACAGCATGGGAAAAAGCCAAAAAGTGAAGAGAAACGAAATGGAAGAAGGAAAGGTAGAAAGGAGAGAAAAACAGCATGGGAGAGGAGTGAATGAAAAGGTTCAAAGAGCAGGAGTGCAGGGAAAGTGCCGGCAAGCTGTCTGAGGTGTGAGCAGGCCGCTGATCCTGGCCAGGCCAACTCGGAGTCGAGCTTCTATCAACACCATCCTGCGGGCAGTTTCTCTGAGCACCGGGTGAGTTCACTTGAAAACTTTCCCAAAATGCACATACCAGTTCTTGTTCCATTTATGTGCAAACTCCACGAGCAGGATGAGCTGGATGCCTATAAAGATGAAGCCCCCGATGGCTCCCACATAGCGCCAGGCTGCAAAAGAAAACCATCCAAAAGGAGATGAGATGATTGTTCCAGTGTTGAGCTCAAAGGAGAATAATGGCTATAATTCATCTTAATGAATTCTTAGTGTACCTGCAACACATTCAATTTCCAGGCAATCCCATAGGATGGGTGCCACTATTATGCCCACTTTACAGATGAGAAAAATTGAGAATCTATGTAAATGGGACAAAGTCCCATAGCCAGTAAAGGACGTAGCTGGGATGTGAGCACAAGGAGTGTGGCTTGGGAGCACCTGAGCTTAACCTCCACACTGTACCTGCCAGGCAGCCTAACAGATGCAGCCATTCACAGAATCAACAATGACCCACAATTTAAAAGTAAAAACACATATTAAGAGGGAAAAAGGTTCAGATTGTATTGTCTAGGGAGCCACCAGAGACTACTAGGGAAATGAGGTTCACACTGGGGGCCAAGCAACTCAGATCCACTTCTCTACCACAAGGAAGCTCTAACTTTGAAAGAGCCATGTCACTCCTCTGGGTTACAGCTTGTCTATAAAAATGACTAAGATGCACTAGAGGACTGCTAGGCCCCTTCCCATCCTAAATCTACCATTTTCTTTCCTTTTTTAAAATTTCATTTATTTGACAGAGAGAGACACAGCAGGAGAGGGAACACCAGCAGGGGGAGTGGGAGAGGGAGAAGCAGGCTTCCCGCTGAGCAGGGAGCCCGATGCGGGGCTCCATCCCAGGACCCTGGGATCATGACCTGAGCCAAAGGCAGATGCTTAACGACTGAGCCACCCAGGCGCCCCCTAAATCTACCATTTTCATAAATAAAAGTATATCTGTGGGGAACAGAAAGCTAGTTAACAGCATTTTGGGAAAAACCAAGACTTAGATATAACTCCCTTAAGGACTACATAAAACTAGTATGACCGTAGGGGTGCCTGGGTGGCTCAGTTGATTAAGTGTCTGCCTTTGGCTCAGGTCACAATCTCAGGGTCCTGGGATCAAGTCCAACGTCTCGGGCTCCCAGCTCAGTGAAGAGCCTGCTTCTCCCTCTGCCTGCTGCTCCCCCTGCTTGTGCTCTCTCTCTCTCTCCCTCTCTGTCAAATAAATAAAATCTTTAAAAAAAAAAAAAAAAAACTAGTATGACCCTAAATATTAGCTGGACCCTAGTGACCATTTGAGGAACTGTGGGCTGCTCGTTATTGACCGACACAGCGTGAATGTTTTTACTACCTGAACTAGAAAAATGAATTCATTTGGGTTAAAACAATGTTTTGAGCCACTGAAATTCAGGCTTTTTTCCCCTCCCTGGCTCTTATGAAAAAAGGCCCCCGTTTCAGATATGATTAAAGGCTTCAAATTAAATTAATTTTGGTAAATTTGGTGAAAAAGAAACATAATTCAATGGTATAGTTTCACGTAAGATAAGTTTAGACAAGTAAGATAAGCCTCTCGATCTCACTTCAGCTGCACGCAGATTTGAAGCTGCTCAAAAACCTGGTGTTGGTTTCGGGTGTAGGTGGAGTTCCTGGGCAGTGCTGGGAAAGAGCAAGGCCTCCCTGGGCCTATTCAAACATGGCTGATGGTGTCATACTGACATGCTAAACTGGTTTTCAAACAAATTTTAAGTGCCCCATTTTCCCTTCAGGCCAATAGCCTTAAAGTTACCATTTGAATTCTCCAGGCTGCAGGGTAACACTCAGCCAGAAAGAGAGGGAATAGGGGAGAGATCAAGAAGTGGGGGAGGGGAGAGAGGAGGGGAGAGGGAGAGGATACGGTGGATGAAGTGTGGGCAGGTAAGAAGGGAATTTTTTATTAAACCACAAGAAATCACTAATCCAAATATCAAAGGCACCCTGGACTACAGTTTGCAACAATTTTACAAAATGGGTAAGAACAAAATAAACAGGTACCCCAAATACCCCATTTGTACCATTCAGAAAGGTCTCCTGATCTGGAATGAAGAAAGCTCCTGAGCACATGGCCCCCAGCAGCAGAAGTTTAAAGAACCAAAAGCTGGAAGGAAAAAAATAAAAAAAAAGAGGAAATGTATTTAAATGATATTCATGGAAGGACAAAAGAGCTCTTAGAAGGTAAGCACATCAGCCCGTGTTTCTGCTGTTGGTACTGTTCCTTCCAAATCGAGGTGGAGTAATTAAGTGACTGGAGACTGCCTTTTCCCATAATTAGACCAACTCAGCGTGGCCTCTGTACAAAACGCCACTTTGTTGGGGTGGGGGGATGATGTAGGGACAGGTCTTAACAAGAAATAAAAACTCTTGTCTCTGCTGCAACTCTCTTCGCGGTACTAAGTGTTACAAACAGGATTCTAGGTCTTAGGCCACCGCGGGGTGTAGGCCACCGAGGGGTGACAAGTCCCACCTTCCCTAAAGTCAGAGTCAACAATGTCAACTAGAGGAAGAGCAGTTAGACAGTCTGATGAGTACAAGAGATGAAGGAACAGTGTTCTAAATATCAGGAAAGGGCAAACTGCCCACCCCCACCCCTGAAGACCAAAGACTTACCCATTGTGAATGTGGGCTCTACACCCTTTGCTGCTGTTGATTTTCAAGGTCAGGAGGCAGAAGATGAAGAAGAAACAGGCCATTCCAAAACAGACTCTGTACACTGCTGAATACCCCACCAGCTTCTCACAGGTGTCACCAGCTTTAATGCCTTTACAAATATCTTCGTAAAAAGGAATCTGAGGAAAAAGAGAGAAAAGTCATCTGTTAAAACTGGGTAGAGAGAGGGGCGCCTGGCTGGCTCAGTCGGAAGAGCATGTGGACTCTTGATCTTGGGGTGGTGGGTTTGAGCTCCATGCTGGGTGTAGAGATTACTTCAAAAATAAACAGACTTCTAAAAAATAAAATAAAATAAAATAAAATTCATTTGGGTTAAAATAAAATAAAATAAAAGCCCCTGGTAAAGAGGGGCTATCATGGGGGCGCCTGGGTGGCTCAGCGGTTGAGCATCTGCCTTCGGCTCAGGTCATGATCCCAGGGTCCTGGGATCGAGCCCCACATCAGGCTCCCTGCTCTGCGGGAAGCCTGCTTCTCCCTCTCCCACTCCCCCTGCTTGTGTTTCCTCTCTTACTGTGTCTTTCTCTGTCAAATAAATAAATAAAATCTTTACAAAAAAAAAAGAGGGGCTGTCATGAAGTGTTTGTTCAGCCTACAAGTCAAAATCCAACATGGAAATGCACCTTGTGCACAGAGAAATGCAGACTGAGAAAAAAGTCCCTCTTCCAAAGACTTTTTCTTAATTTTTTCTGAATAATTTTTACTTATTTATTTTTAAAGATTTTATTTATTTATTTGTCAGAGAGAGACAGAGCACAAGCAGGAGGAGTGGCAGGCAGAGGGAGAAGCAGGCTCCCTGCTGAGCAGGGAGCCCAATGCAGGACTCAATCCCAGGACCCTGGGATCATGACCTGAGCCGAAGGCAGCTGCTTAACCAACTGAGCCACCCAAGAATCCCTGAATCATTTTTAAAGATACAGTGCTATAGCATACCACTTCACCTTTACTTAGCCTAAATGAATTCTGAAATCAAGTATCAGGATTTTAAAAAATTATACTTGTAACACATGGATATCTTTTTCTTGAAATGCATATATAGAATAAAAAGTGAAAGACTTCTTTCACTCCCACCCCAAAATATCACTCCTCTCCTCAAGAGTTAACAATTTGGTGGGTATTTTTATGAGTTTACAAGTGTGTCCCCATCCCTAATTCTCACTCATAATATACCCACATATACATACATACACTTGTACAGCGCATACACAGTATATAAACAAACAACTTAGTTAAATAAAAGAGTATATGTATTGTTCTAAAATATGTTTTTTCCCAATTAACAATAAGCCGTGGAGATCTTTCCCTATTAATTATACATAAAATTCCGATCCACTTTTTTTTTTAAAGATTTAATTTATTTATTTGACAGAGAGAGAGCACAAGCAGGGGGAGAGGCAGGCAGAGGCAGAGAGAGAAGCAGACCCCCTGCTGAGCAGGGAGCCAGATGTGGGACTCGATCCCAGGACTCTGGGATCATGACCTGAGCCAAAGGCAGACCCTTAACGACTGAGCCACCCAGGCCCCCCTCCAATCCACTTTTTAACCACTATTTAATATTTTATAGTAAGAATAGATCAAAGTGATTAGCATTCCCACAGTGAACATGTTGGGGAGGATTTTTTTGTTTTCTGTTACTTGTGTTTTCTTGCTATTACACACACTGACTCAATAAACACTGTTATGCATGCTTCATTGTACACGTGCCATTATTTATATGGGATAGACTGCTGACCTAGAAATGGAATCAAATTTTAAAGTTTCAAGAGGTAAAGTCAAACCACGCTTTCAAAGACTGAACCAATTTATATCTCATCAGTAACATCTGAGACTGCTCACATTCCCAACCTGAACATCCAATTTAAAGATAATGTAAAGTTTCAGAACAAATGGCCCCAAGATATGGCACTTTGGTATGTGAATTATTTTGATCTGAAAACAATCATGTTCCAGGAGACTCAAAAAAACTTTGACCTTCCCTAATTGCCTAAAAAAATTTAGATTTGGGGGGGCGGGGGAGGAGAATTTAATAAAAGACCTGCTCCAGGAAGAGAGCTACCACCACAGAGAAGTACAGCATACTCAGTGTGGCAGACAAGAAGAATTGAGCAAGGTCTATTTGTAAAAATTCCTCTCTCTGTCCCTTGCTTCTATATGGCCCAGCAAACATTTGTTTACCAAACATTTATGCCTCTTCATCTTCCTGGGAATTGCTTTTCTTCTCATTGAAGTCTCAGGCCCCTTCCCCCTTCTCCTTAGTTCAGGATGACATATATACCTCATTTTGCCCATCTTTGGAATCTCATGCTTATGAAATTATGTGGATTCCACAAACGTACAAAATTAAGTTTGACTCTCCCAGATTAATCTGTCTCATGTCAATTTAATTTTTAGACCAGCCAGAAGATTCTTGAAGGGTAGAGAAAAAATTTCCTTCCCAACAATAAAAAACACTATCGTGTTTCAATGTCCATCTTCCTCATTACAAGTAAGGTTCACATCTTCTGTTAAATTTATGGCTATCTGTATTTTTCTCTGTGAACTGGATATTAATTGGGCTTTTTTTTTAATTCACTGGCATTTTTCTCTGTGAATTGGATATTAATTGGGCTTTTTTTTAATTCACTGGCATTCTTTATGAGTCTTAATCTTCTGATAAAGGTTGACAATGGTTTATTCTAGTTCAACTAGAAGGTTTCAATGTAAAACCTATGCATATTATCAGAATAACTAAAATCTTACATAATGAGAACAAGCAGGATATGTCTATTACTACTAATGTTGGAAAATAAAGATCTAGCCAGTGGTTAAAAAACAAAACAAAACAAAAAAACAAACAAACCTTGCTTTTTATCAACATTAAAGATGAACATTCTTCAGAATAAAAAATAAGTTGAAAATCACACTGTAACTTATTCACAAGACAAAAAATATTGCAGAGGGAAAAAATGACACAAAGCTGGAAGTAAAATTGAACCATGACAATTTAGCTTTATCCTCAGGAAAGATCTTAAAGAAACAATAGTAGGGGCATCTGGGTGGCTCAGTCATTAAACGTCTGCCTTCAGCTCAGGTCATGGTCCCGGGGTCCTGAGATCGAGCCCCGCATCGGGCTCCCTGCTCAGCAGGAAGCCCGCTTCTCCTTCTCCCACTCCCCCTGCTTGTGTTCCTGCTCTCACTATCTCTCTCTGTCAAATAAAAAAAATCTTAAAAAAAAAGAAAGAAAGAAAGAAACAATAGTAACTGAAGCTATTTATTATTCATTATTTCCATAAGCAAAAAGAAGACTAAATTTAACTGGAGTTCATTTTCCTGACTGAGGATTCCCTCCACTCAGAAAAGGTCCACAGTCATTACTACACCCTAATCTGAAACATGTTTTTCCAAAACAACATATTTTTTCAAGTTAGTGTCTCAGGCAAAAATGCATTGTTGCTGAGACCCAATTAAATATAGCTCCTTATTTGTGAACAGATGGATATGAAAGATTTCATAAAGAAATGTCAAATATTTTGTACTCACAAAGTTCCTGCAACTGCAATTTTTTTTTTTTTTTTTAGATCCAATCAAGATGTAAATGCATAGAGAGAGACACTACTGTATTTCTGAACAGGCTACAAAACAAAGTAGCAGACATGCAGGATTGCCAGATAAAATACAAAATGTGTAGTTAAATTTAAGTTTTGATTAAACAATGACTAATTGTTTAATGTAAGTATGTCTGCAGGAGTGCTGACAGTAGGTGACTCCATCTTTGGCCCTCCATTTAGTTTGTGTTCACTCGATGACCCCTCTTGGGGTCCCTTGAAGATTAACACACATACCTTAGAAATGTCTGCCAAGCCGAGGATAGGGGTTGGGGGTAAGGCTTGTTTTGGCCTCCCGTGAATTTGTTAGATATACCACAGGTGGTGCCACAAGATCTAATTAAAGGTTAGCTATTAGGTGCATGCGAAGCTTCTGATCTCACTATAGTACCCTTCTGCATGTCCCCTCACTCCAGAAAATCTGGACTAAGGTCTGGGCTCTGCAGAGAATAACTGCAGCTGCCGTGGATCATCCTCTGCCAGATCCACCCGCCATTCCTGCCTCACCCCCACTGTCAATAAGGTACCCTGAATAAAACTCTGTAAACTGCATGGAGTCGCTTGCTTCATTTTCCAGTCTCAAAATTGCCTTCTTAGTTTGGGGGATACTTTACTGTTCCTCTCCTACCTTCTAACAATGCCCCATACAATATTTGGGACATACTTATCCTAAATGTTGCATGAGACATAACTAAAAAAAGTATTCCTTGGCACAAGATAAAGCTCAAAAGAATTCAGAGTCTTGCCGCAAGAGGCCAGGAGTACTCTATGCTAACAAGTCTGGCCCCCATCCTATAAGCAGGAGAAACAACAATTAAAGCTACAATGTGGAGGACAGACTAGAAAGGTGACCAGTTTCAGGCAGGAGGGTAAGTTGAAAAGCCACTGGTTTAATAGTCCAGGTAATGGATGAAGAAGGTAAACCACTGGCAGGGACACCAGAAATTCTGTAGGTAGAGGTCATAGTTGGCAGGACCGTATGGATGACAAATAAATGAAGGGGGGGGCAGGTGTTGTTTGGTAGGGAAGTAGGGTTGGCAGAGGACAAACAGTTGAACTAGAAGAATAGATCAGGAGTTTGTGTTAACTTATAGGGTTGGAAGCACCTGGGCATCCCAGTGAGAATGTCTGGTCTGGAAATTGCTTCGGTACAGTAATCGGGACTAGACACAAGGACACAGGAAGCACCCCCATGCAGTAATGAGAGAAGTCAGCACGTGCTTTCTGAACGAGTCTGAATTTTTAGCTGTGTTTTACCACAAGTGAGCAAACTCATGGGGTTAAAATCTTCAGAAATTCAACATCCAAAAAACAAATAATCCAATTAAAAACTCAGCAGAAAACATGAATAGACATTTCTCCAAGGAAGACATGAAAAGATGCTCATCACTTACCATCAGGGAAATACAAACTAAAACTACAATGAGATATCATCTCACACCTGTCAGAATGGCTAAAATCAACAACACAAGAAATACACATGTTGGCAAGGATGTGGAGAAAGGGGAATGCTCTCGCACTCTTGGTGGGAACGAAAACCGGCACAGCCACTCTGGAAAACAGTATGGAGGTTCCTCAAAAAGTTAAAAATAGAACTACCCTATGATCCAGCAATTGCACTACTGGGTATTTACCCAAAGGATACAAAAACACTAATTCAAGGGGATACATGCATCCTCACCCCTATGTTTATAGCAGCATTATTTACAATAGCCAAATTATGGAAGCAGCCCAGCTGTCCATCAATAGATGGATGGATAAAAAAGAGGTGGTATGAATATATGTATACATATATACATGTGTATATCATATACACATACATATGTATATAACAGACTATTCCTCAGCCATAAAAAAGAATGAAATCCTGCCTTTTGCAATGACATAGATGGAGCTAGAGAGTATTATGCTAGGTGGAATAAATCAGTCAGAGAAAGACAAATACCATATGATTTCAATCATATGTGGAATTTAAGAAAAAAAACAAATGAGCAAAGGGGGAAAAAAAGAGAGAGAGAAACCAAGAAACAGACTCTGAACTATAGAGAACAAACTGATGGTTACCAGAGGGTAGGGGGGTGGAGGTTGGGTTAAATAGGTGATGGGGATTAAAGAGTGCACTTGTCATGAAATGAGTACTGGGTGATATATGGAATTGTTGAATCACTATATTGTACACGTGAAATTAATATAACACTGTATCTTAACTAACTGGAAGTAAAATAAAACTTAATTTAAAAATTTTTTTTTCAAAAATAAATAAATAACAGAGGCACCTGGGTGGCTCAGTCAGTTAAGCATCTTGAGTTCTGCTCAGGTCATGATCTCAGGGTCCTGGGATCAAGCCCAGTGGCAGGCACCCCAGTCGGCTTGTCTCCCTCTGCCCCTCCCCCTGCTAGCACGTGTGCACACTCTCTCTCTCTCTCTCTCTCTCAAATAAATAAGTCTTTAAAAATAAATACATACGTAAAAAATAAATAATAAATTCTTCAGACACTGACATAATGGGAGATCCCACACAAAGTGAATGTTTCAGAACTTCTTAGCGAGAAACAAAAGCTCTACCCATATTGAGTAGTACTGTAACAAATAGGTAATACTGGTTTAAATCTGTAAAAGCTATATTCACGGAGGTATGACAACACTTCACTTATTAGGCTGTTTTATTTATATAGGATTAAAGCTCTATACAATATTCAGCTTTTTTTCTTCCTTCCCTTCTCTCTTCTACTCAATCAACAAAACTAATTCCTGACATCTCCCTCTCCCCCCAACTATAATACATGTTAAGTCGGTACCCCTTTCATCTCCACCAGCCCATCTTTTACCTTCAGTCTCTTCTCCCCCCACCCCAACCTTCCTCATACCCATTTCAAGGAGAAGGCTAATGCCAATAGGGCCTAAACTCCCATTCTATCATCCCCCCACCCAAACCCCTCCCTTGTTTAGTCCCAGGGACTCTCAGCCTCACAAAGGGTGAGTATGTGGCACTGACTATTTTCTCCAAAATAAAAGTAGCCAAACAACCCACTGCTCCATGTACTAAGACCTGCCTTATGTTCTGTGGGTAACTTAGTCATTTAGTCCTCAGTAAGTGGTGAATATTTTTAGGCAAAGAACCTCTATGTTACACGAGCCAATGGAATTTACCAAGGAGAATTTGCTCTGGTTAAATATTTGCTGCTCCGAGCTCCATCCCAGTTTTAGAAAAAGAAAACATAAATCACACACAGACTTTACACTGTGGGGTGAAGGCGACGGACCTGCTCAGGGTGTTGCCTCTTTTAAGTCTGGCTCTGGGCATCCAAGGACACTACTTCTACGTTGGTTCCATAGGGACCTGTGGGCAAGAGGTTTCCTTTTAATCCTCAAGGCAGCCAAACTCAAAGCCATCAAATTATCGGTAAGGATAAACAAGGACTCAGTGGACTTCTAACCCTAATTCCACTACTAACCTGAGCAAATTCCACACTCTCTCTGAGCCTCAATTTCCCTACTTGTCCAACAAAACACTATTGCCACCACCTTGCGAAGTTGTCCTGAGAATTAAATTAGTCAATCCTTGAAAAGTGCTTGTCATGGTTCCTAATCCCTAATGCCCATTAAGTAAACTTCCTGGGGTGCCTGGCTGGCTCAGTCTGGAGAGCATGCAACTCTCTGTCATGGAGCCTACTTAAAAACAAAACAACAAAACAGAACAACAACAACAAAAAAAACACACACACAGTAAATTTCCTTAAATTCTAAGGTGCTATCTATTTTATAAAAAGAACTTTTGGGAGAGGGGAATCAGCACATTACATGAATGACTGACAGGTTCCTATGTTCTGATTTACACGTGGGGGGAATAAGCATTTTAGAATTTAGTTGGTGTTCTATTTACTTTACCCAGGATTCATATTGTAATAGTCACCACTCAAAAGAAAATAGATCTGAACTCCCAAATCAGGGAAGATAGTTTCAAAATCAACACAAGTATTAAGCGCAAAGAGATGGAAGCTAGAAGAAAATCCACACAATGTTCCCTACCCAGGACAGATGCTAGCTATGCTCCTCAAACAAACTTCTATCTCAGATGAATAAATATAAAGAAACCACAGAAGAGCCACAGAAAGACCCACATACAGCTCTGGCTGGCCAGGGGCCCAGATGCTGCAAACCTAAAAGAACAGACTTTGGGAGGGTTCTTACAGAAACAGAGAGGAGGAAGATGAGAGTGGAGGTGCCCTTCCGATATGAAAGTGTTATTTGGGAGAATTAAGAAAATGGTATATAAGCAAAGCTAATGATTCTTACATTCTATCATATTTCTAGAAAGCTGCATGAATCCCAGGTGCCAAGAAAGCTTTGGGCACGTTGGCCTGAGGCATAGCTTGAAAACTAGAAGAACTGGATCTGCAAGTTCTATTTAATACCCCTTACTTGAACA
Organism: Eumetopias jubatus; assembly: GCF_037043125.1. Taxonomy (NCBI): domain Eukaryota; kingdom Metazoa; phylum Chordata; class Mammalia; order Carnivora; family Otariidae; genus Eumetopias; species Eumetopias jubatus. The sequence goes on from NW_028274811.1 coordinate 60,694,581, forward strand.
TGAATTTCAGAACCAGAGCCTCTTTCTGTCTGCCTCTCCTCTTTCTGGAATTCCACTTACTCTTCAAACTTTCTAAGATGATTTGTTTTTCTCTGTGGAAAAACTCCAGGTCCATGCCAGCCATGTCTGTCTGCTACCCACCGACGGACAGGAGCTGTGAAATGGGGAATGCTGAGGTCAGCTTCTGTGCTCCCGGGGGACCACCTCTAGGCTCATTCCTTGACAGGTGAATATCTTTGAGGCCGTTTTTGGGATTGGGGGGGGGGTCTATTTAAAATCAGTACCAACAACCGATACCTGCTTCTCTTTTGTGCGGGTTTCTAAATATTCTTAAAAGGCAAGTCTACATTTGTCATTGTTAAAAGCCACAACAGGAACTAAAAAACAGTCTAGTTTTATCTGACCCTGTCACCTCTGAAATCAGGAACTCAATGCTCCCAATGGTAACTCTGCAGAATCTCAGAAGCATGAGACAGAGACGAGCATTAGTGCTCACAGCTCCTTCACCACAAGCATTTCATCAGGATCCAGCAGCCACAAATTTGATTAGATGGAAAACAACTCTGATCAAACTGTAAACAAAAAGTTTTCAATCCAAACGAGACAGTTCCCAGAGGACTGACTAATTATAATGGAATGAAGGGATCTTCCACAAAAGGGGAACAAGGACTAACTAAAGTCAATCTCCATAAGAGAATTAGTTAACATCAAAAGTGGAATGTACAAACTTTAGTAAACGGAACCAGGAACCGGTCTTGAATGAGAAGTAAGTCAATCCCAGTGAAAACTTATATAACTCTTCAATGAGGCAAAGCATTTGGGGAATTGGGGCCCAGGAATGGGTAGGTCCTGTTTGCTGATCTGGGGTAAGCCTACAAATAAAGGCAGAGGAACTCAGGTATAAGAATCCTGGTTTCTCTAGCTTGACAGGTGATCCAACGGCGGACCAGTGGGGAACAGGATCACAGAAGAGCAGTTTCAAAGTGGTGGGGCAATACTTCACTTAAAAAAAAAATTGCAGGCACACCTGGGTGGCTCAGTCAGTTAAGCATCTGCCTTCGGCTCAGGTCATGATCCCGGGGGTCCTAGGATCGAGCCCCAGGTTGGGCTCCCTGCTCAGTACTGCCTGCCACTCCCCTTGCCTATGCGTGCACGTGCTGTGTGTGCGTGTGTGTGTGTGTGTGTGTGTGTGTGTGTGTGTGTGTCAGATGAAAAAATAACAATCTTTTAAAAAATTGCACTGGAGGTGCCTGTATCAAGGGCAAGTGTGAGCAGGTGACTAAGCAAGGGAGCAGCACTCCAGGAAGAGAGCTGGACTAGAGATTTGGTAGCCCAGCAGAAATGGCAGAGGAGGCAGGCATTCAAAGGCAGTAAGTAAACTCCCCTGGAGAGGAAGGCGGTGAAGGAGGGGAGGGGGACCGAGGTGGACACAGCCCAGAACCCTGGGGAATACAAACATTCAGGGGCTGGGAAGAAGGAAAAAACTCAAGGAAGAAACTGAAAAGGTCCAGAACTGAAGAGGAGAATTCGAAGGAAAGGCTTTCAAGAAGCAGAGAGTGGTCAGCAGGGTCAAATACTGCCAGTGTGATGAGGACTGAGGAGTAACATTGGGTCTGTCAGCCGACAGTCATTTGGGCCACTGAATGAGAATATTCTCTGGAGCCAGGGGGAACAGAAGCCAGAATGCAGATGGCTGAGGAGATAGCCAGGCTCTGGGTATAGGTCAGGAAGTGAACCCAGTGGGTCTTTTACCCTTGTTTTCAAGAAACCTAATGGCAAACGCAGGGGTCCAAAGATCGTTCCTAAATTTTATTAATTTGTGATTACTCAGCAATACGTAATTATATGCCTATTGCCAAGGAAAATGTAAATTACCATAAAGACAGAGAAAACATAAGGGGCTCCTGGGTGGCTCAGTCGGTTAAGCGGCTGATTCTTGATTTCAGCTCAGGTCATGGTCTCGGGACTGTGAAATGGAGCCCTACTTCGGCTCCACGCTGGGCACGAGCCTGTTCAAGACTCTCTCCCTCCCTCTGGCCCCCTCCCCTCTGCCTCGCACTCAAGGCTGCGCACCTTCTCTCTCTCTTTTCCAAAATAAATAGACAAATAAATACATAAATAATAAAATCGAATACAGGGGAAATACAATCCTCTTGACCACTGTTCCTCCAACCTGATTGCTTCCCAGAGGTAGTAAGTGCTGTCACAGCTTTGCATGAACCCTCCTGGACACGCCCCACTCACAGTGTCTTGCGGATGGTTGCATGTCCATACCAACCATAATTTCGTTTCTGTTACCCAAATGGCAGACGTTTAAGGGTGTTTCTGATTTTTCATAATTATTTCTTCACTAATTCATAAACAACGTACCCTGGATATTTTCCCTATTGTGCATCTCTCTCTGTACACATGTAAAACACCAAGGAGGACAGACACCAAGAAGGTAATCTGCGGGTCATAAAGTTAGTATGTTTTGAAATTTTAGCAGATACCGCCGAGCTGTCCCCAGGGAGGGTTTCTGAGAACTCAAGCTTTGGAGTAACAGGGAGAGTAGAAGAAAGGAAGGAAAAATGTTAGAAGGGCTACGGACACAGCTTTCAGAGCCGGGAAATCCTCCACTGCCCCCCTCAGGGTCAGCATTTCAATCCTCTTTCTTGAGTGGGTCTCTGCCCAAAAACACTGCAAAGGGGGGTAGGGTGGGGATGGGGCCCTCTGAGTCTAAGAAAAAAAATCTACACCTAACCTCAGAGACAACTTAAAACTCACTAGAGAGGACTGCACTTTGTTTTACTGGCAAATAAGGTTACTGTCTGCCCTGCCCCTCCCATAGAACACAGGGTCTGAAGGAGTTTGTACCTGTCCCGAGAGAAACGAGGCCAGTGAAGAATCACTCGTGAACGCAGAGATGCTGGGCTTTCTCTAACAAGAGGACGGAACACCTCAACAGGCAAAACTTTCTATTCGGATCACTTACCAGATGGAAGACATGTTTAGAGCCTAAGCGCACCCCAAATCAGCTGCCTTTGTGACTATGTGGACTTGGAATACAGCGACGATGTATTATGACAAATTCAGCTGTGTGCTTGACTGTCTTCCATAAATAGTTTTTTTAGACCCAGTAAAACTAGAGTTTGAGTGTGAAATCTTTTTTCCGTACTATACATTACGTCATACAATTAAGATATACTTATAGTACAGGGTTAGTCATGTGCTCACTCATTCACATCTATGTCCAAGTATTGTTCTAGATTAAGGGGATACAAGCAGTGAATAAAATGGGTTTAAAAAATCCATGCTGACAAGAAGCTAACTTTCTAGTGAACGGCTCTACACACAGAACCATGTGTGTTCTACTTTATGGATATTTCAAGCATTTTCATGGTTAATTTTGACTCTTCATGATTTTTGCCTTAGGTGGGACATGAGAATCTAATATCCCCCAAAAGACTGGACTCTACCACACCTCTAACTTCAAGTTTCTGAGGCCCTAGTTCCTAATCCTCGTACTGAGGACCAGGACATTTAGGTTTCTGGCCCAGCATCTTTCCCGTTTTACCATTTATTGGACTTGGAATGGGGAGTCCTCAGCAGCAGGGGAACCAAGGTACCCACACACTCATTTTTCCCTCCCCACTTTTTCTTGATCACCAAAATGCTTCATTTGGCTACATAAAAAGAATACAAATTATTTTTATCTGTGAATAATTTACCATTTATTTCAAAAGGCCATGCAGACTAAGACAGATGTAGTGTTAAACGTGTCACACTAAATTTATTGCTGCAATAGTCTTGTCTCATCGACCTAGCATGTGGTTGACACATCCCAATTATCTACAACTTAAGCAAAGACTCTGGTGCCTTCAACATAACTTTTAAGCCACTGAAGTTCTCCCCCCAGGGAGGAGGGATTGACTGCATATGACATGCATAGGGCCACTGATGATCGAACACAAGAATCAAAAACTCATAGACTGTGGATCATATCCCGCTAGCTTCTGTTTATGAAAATAAAGTTTTATTGGAACACGGCCACACTTATTTGTTGGCACATTGTTTTGGTTGTTTTTGCCTTACAACGGCAGAGTCTGAGTAGTTGCTAGAGACAACACACCCCCAGACCAGAGAATGTTTTCTAGCTGGCTCTCTACAGGAAAAGTTCACCAGCCTACACTACCAGGAACAACAGCTGGGGAGTAGTGTACAACTGGCGAATATAAATTAACATCTCAAAGGCAAATGACAAGTGGGGTAACTTACTCTACAGATCAAAAGCCACGGAGGAGCAGAGAGGTCCATTTGGACTGTCTTCTGAGTGTCCCAGGACTCTGCCCCGCCTTCTCACCTCCATGGAGACTCTTTCTCTCCTCTAGAGCGCTGCTGTCCCAAAATGGAACTTGTGCTTTAAATGAATCCAATTGTACATCTCTCGTATGCCATTTTTAGAGCCGTAAATTAAGTATTTTAATTTATCTGCAGGGTGGTGGAGGAGAAGGGCGAGGACATGCCTGGGAGTCCCAGTCCTCTCTGCGGGCCAGAAGCCCTCAAAAGCTCTAACAGAAAAAAGTCCTCACATCTGTTGTGCAAACACACCCTGTACAACCAAAAATAAAACCCACTCTGATGAAAGCCGGCATTTCAAAAGATAATTTTAGACTTATTTTAAGACTGTAGAAACAGTCATCACTGAAATTTAAAAACCCCACCCCTAAAATGCCTGACCCCCTAGTGATTAAGCTCAAGGCTGCTTTAGAGGGCTACACACTCCATTCCCTCACAAACCTCCTCCCTCCCCTCAGCTCCCCTGTCTCCAGACAAGGACACAGAGAAAACATTCCTGAGTGCTAATGTGACCCTGAAAGTCAACAGAAATGATGGCTAAGCTGACAGCACTGTCTCCGAGTCACTAATGGAGTTCACACACTTGTAGCTCTTCAAACACGCCCACGTGCATTTGTGCAGTCCAGCATCAAGGGGCTCCTTCTGCATACAATTACCAAACCGTTCTCTTCTTCCCCTACGTGGGGTCTGGTTCTCCAAGGACAACTGTGTTACTACTTACATCCCCTGCACCTCGCCCAGGGCACTGAGGTAGGAAAGAACAAAAGACAGGAGGGAGGAAGGAATTATTGGACTTAAAAGACTTCTTCAAGCACAAACTGGATTACAGTTTAACCAAGTAACATGATCACCCTTTGAAATTCTGAAGAGCATCAAGACTCAACTATTCACAATATTTATGTTTCCTGCTCCCAGCGTTCTGAGGCTACTGACTCTTAGTTCTTTCTGTGTCGTGCCATTTGTCTGCTCCCTCGGGCCTGTTTCTATAATGACAGAACTGTTCATTTCCAACTGTAAGCTCTTGTCTGTTCTATTTATCTGCAGAGGAGGGCTCCAAGGTCCCAACAGCAGACAGTCGATGAAGAGATGCTTTTGGAAGATGACAGAAAAGGGGGTTCATTCTCCCCGTCCCACAGTCAGATCCATCCTGAAAGAGAGATCCTCTTTAACACCTGATGCCCCCCCCCCAAAAGTTTCTAGGTAATGGATCCTCCAGTCCAAAGACAATGACTGTTGTTTCTTGTTCTCTGGCTCCTGGCAAGCTCATTATTCCTGGACAAGGATCAAACTTCTCTACCCTTGGTTCAGATTCAAAAAAGACTCTCAGCAGGGTATCCATTAGTTCAAATCGCTGCTTGTAGTACAGAACTATTTCCCACCATCATTTTCCCGGAACTCACTTGTGAGCAGGAGGGTGAGGCCCAAGCAAGGGGAGGGGTGAGGGATGGGAGGGTTGCAGGGACTCTTTGTTTTCTCCCACGTGGTGTTAGGTCTGGATGGAATTTAGACCAAAGCTAAGGTTGTTTGGAAACATGTGCCCCCAAAGTCACTCCCACTTGGAGGGGAGGAGACCCAGAGTATTAAGAGGCAGAACCTCACTGCCAGCACCCCACAGGAAAATTCTCATTAGGCCACAGTGAAAATATTCCCGTGGTGTCCTATCAAGGACTTGAGGTTTGAGGGCCCAAACCCATCTTTAACCTCAGAAACATACTCATTGATACACTCGACACAAACAAGGTACAACAGTACAATGAACTCAGCTGCTGTTCAGAAAGAGAACTTCTAGAAAGCATTCTACCCCAGCTAGATTAAAAAAACAACAACATAAACTCCAGAATCAAAGAACTGATCAGGTCAGCAATTTTTTTTCTTTCTTTTTTTTGCTAATTTGACACTGGTTCTAACACAAAAACATAATAAAATGCCAGCTAAGAATGGGAAGTCTACTACTCTATAGAGCTTTAATGCTCCAGAATGACACCTGATACTAGGTCTTAGGTACACAGTTTTCTTAACATTCAGCTGGTAAACATCAAAATCAAAACAAGAGCCAGACTTTCTAGCTTCAGCATGAAAGCCTGTCATTCTAGGCTGGGACAGAAAGTGGAATATTTTTTCATTGCTGATATTTGTTTACTTTTTAAAATATAATGACACCAAACACAACCCGAAGGCAGTTTGTGTTTTAGATGCAAAGCCACCAAATAAACAAAGACTAGATTTGTGGTTCCTCCTATTTTCTGAGTCAGACCAACCGTCATCCCTAGAGCCCAGCTTCTGGTCCTCACCACAGGAAAGCAGCAGGTGGGGAAGATAAGCTAAGAAAGCTGCCACAGGCCCGAGGCAGTGCTAGTTCCAGAAGGAATACTTCCTCACCACTGGCTCCAGAAGAAAGATGAGCATTCGGGAGGAAGACTAAGTTTGCTAAGGCCTTCCCTGTTACACTTCTGCAAATACCCGAGGGACAACCAAACCCAGGGGGTGCAGTCAGGGACAGCACCGGCCAGGCAGCCAGGACGCCAGCCCTCCTGGGGCTCTAGTCTCAGCTCCACCTGGGGTCACAGCCTTGGACGAGCCACGGCCCAGAGCCCCACCCTCTCACCTGTCAAATGAGGGGTCTCGTTAGGATTCTGACTTAAGATTCTCCCACTTTTAAAATTTCTAACCTTTGGGGCATCTAGCGGGCTTGGGCCAGCTTGATTTTGATCATAGGGTGATGGGTTCAAGGCCCACACTGGGTGTAGAGATACGTAAAAATAACATTTTGGGGGATGCCTGGGTGGCTTAGTCAGTTAAGTGGCCGACTCTGGATTTTTGGCTCAGGTGATGATATCGTGGGATCCAGACCCACGTCAGGCTCTGCGCTCAGCACGGAGTCTGCTTGTCCCTCTCCCTCTGCTTTCCCCTCCCCCGCAACACTTTCTCTCTCCTATGCTCTCTCTCTCAAATAAATATTTAAAAAATAATAATCTTGGGGAAAAAAACAAAAATCCTTCTAACCTTCTATTTAAATCATACTCTAAAAGAGGTACTTATTTTCTCTGCATAACCCTTAACACCATATGATATTTGCTGTCTCTTCACAGGGCAGAACACATCATAACACAGTATCTGTTTTCCATTTCTTATCTGTTTAACTAGATACTTTAACTAGAAACTTTGTTTTTACTTTTTTTTTTAATCCCCTGAGACTAGCACAGAAAAAGCTTTTCCCACAAACAATACTGACTCTAATGCCTTCACATTCCTCTTAACACTGCAGGTTAAAACTAAAAAGTAAGGTAGCTCATCTACCAAACTCCAGACCCTCAAACATATTGGATCAAACCTCTGTCAATACCAGGAACCACCAAAGTGTTGTTAATTTGTCAATGAACTGACTAATTGTTCAGGAAATAACAAAACTGGAATAAGACATCAAGGAGCCTGGTGGGGGTAAATCAAAACTGACCGGAATGCACAGTGGAAACCTAATCAATACTTTTATGACCTGTCTGGGGAAAGTGTGTGGTCAAGCACTGGATCTAGAAAAAAAGAGAGGGAAGGCATTTGACAGGGTACCAAGCACTGTCCCAAGAAAAGCATGCCGTGGGGCACCTGGGTGGCTCAGTCAGTTGGGCATCTGCCTTGGGCTCAGATTATGATCCCAGGGTCCAAGGATCAAGCCCCGCATCGGGCTCCCTACTCATGAGGGGAGTCTGCTTCTCCCTCTGCCTGCCACTCCTGCTCTCTGGCTCTCTCTCTCTAGAGCTCTCTCTCTCTCTCAAATAAATATTTAAAAAAGAAAAGAAAAGAAAGGAAAAGAAAAGCATGCCCTGATTAGCAGATATACGTACTGAAATAACCAAAGCTAGAAATGAATGAGCTGCCCCAGGGAAAAAAGGGAAGGGAATGAGAAGGGTCAGAGGGCAGTGTTTCAGGCTCAGGCAAGGCGGGGATGAACACTTTGTTCTGGGTGATGGGGATACTACAAGATTTGGGTGTGGCCTTGGCACCAGACGGGCTACAAATAATTCTTTAACTATTTCACTTTCATCTACTTCCACATAATCTTACACTAATGCTGGCAATATACATGAATTTCCCTCTACCGTATCTCCTTCTCCTTTCGCCTCCTGAGGAAGACAATAATGAACAGTGAAAATGACTGAGAAATACAGATATAAAAAATGTACATATCACACCTCTAGGGAATGTGTTGGGAGAGATGGGATTTTTTTAATAAACAGAGAAAAATTCTTTAGGCCTATCTTGTTACCTTTGTTCAAAGGGTCTAAATCCAGTTAGCAGCCTTAACATTCATCTCCTTTCCCGCGTCCTGACAAATTTTGGACTTCACAATAAATGTAGAAATTGTGATTGATTACAGTATGTACTGAAGATTTTTAGAGTGGGGGGGTGGTAGGGCGCCGGGGTGGCTCAGTCAGTTGAGCGTCTGACTCTTGATTTCAGCTCCAGTCATGATCTCAGGGTCCTGAGACTGAGTGCCTCCCCCGACCAACCCCGCCCCCCACTTCCCTGTCGGGAGCTCAGCAGGGAGTCTGCTCAAAACTCTCTCCCTCCCTCTCCCTCTGCCCCTCCCCAGCCCTCTCAAAATAAATAAATCTTTAAATAAATAAATAAAAGTGGGGGTGGGGTGGGGGGGTGATGAATGTTACTTGAGGAAGGAGAGGCCTGGTTTAGATCCAATTCAGTGTCCTACCTCCACCCCACATTAGCCCTAAAACTGAGTGGTCCATTGAGTCCAGTGGACCAAAGTGATCAAGACAATTTCAATTTCTAAACAGTTACTTGGATAAAAATGCCTGATTCCAGTGAGCAAGAGGGTAGACTACTTACAGCAGAGAAGGGCTTCTTGGATCTGGGCCTGGGGCTGTGGGCGTAGATTTGCACAAACCACTCTAGCACATTCCACTCAGCAACTTCTCCAGAGCTCAGGGTAGGTGGGGTAAGAGAAGTTTCGTGTCCATTTTCATATTGATAGCTTTGTCAGACATTTGTGAACTCAAAGAGTTTAAGCTACTTCAGGAGTGGCAAATCCACATGCCTTTCTTCGGGGGCAAGAAGTAATGTGTGAGACACAGTGTAAGTAAACTAGTGATGGGGCCTCTGAGGAACCACGGCATGCTCACCCCTCCTAAAGGAGCCAAGTTTAAAATTTTAAACTAATGATAATAAAAACCACTGTCCAAACAAGAGCCTGTAGGCCAATGCACGAGTCCTGGGCTCACCTGCAATCTCTGGGTATGGCATGGGCTGACGCCTGGAGGGAGGCATTCTAACATCAGGCTGGCTGACTTGCAGCAAGTCCCAGAAGAGAATGGAATGTAAGGACTGCTTTTAAGACATTGAAGAGGGGCCGCCTGGGTGGCTCAGTCGGTTAAGCATCGGCCTTCGGCTCAGGTCATGATCCTAGGGTCCTGGGATGGAGCCCCACGTTGGGCTCCCTGCTCAGCGGGGAACCTGCTTCTCCCTCTCCCTCTGCCCCTCCCCCCAGTTTGCTGCTCTCTCTATCTCAAACGAATAGATAAAATCTTAAAAAAAAAAAAAAGACACTGCAGCCAGGAGACCTGCTCCAGTCCACATCCTATAGACCTTGCCCACGGGTCCTTAAAAAGCCACCCTGCCCTGCAGCGTTATCGCCCTGTGCTGAAAATAACCACAAAGCTCTTTTCATCCAGGGCAAGAACCACCAATGCAAAAACTGGGTTTTTGCATTCTCACTTAAAGGAAAATGGACCTAAACCCACGAGAAAAGACTGTATAAGGTAAAACATGTTTCCAAAAGAAACCAAGTAAGATTACAAACAAAGCAGAATGTCTTCTAAAGCAAATGAACAGACACACCTGGCTGACTCAGAAGAGGATGTGCTCTTGAACTCAGGGTCATGAGTTTGAGCCCCATGTTGGGCACAGAGTTTACTTTAGTTAATTAATTAACAAATAAAAAATGAAGGAACAAAAAAGGTTGCTATCAAAAACAAAGATCTTAATAGCCTCTCCTCTCAATACCAAGAATAATTCTTCAAAATTTAAGCTTGGGGCGCCTCGGTGGCGCAGTTGGTTAAGCATCTGACTGCAGCTCAGGTCATGATCCCAGGGTTCCCTGCTCAGCGGGGAGCCTGCTTCTTCCTCTGCCTGTCACTCCCCCTGCTTGTGTGCCCTCTCTGTCAAATAAATAAATAAAATCTTTGAAAAAACTTTAAGTTTAGAGCAAACATATAACAACACAAAAACCAGCACTCTACAATGTGAAACATGTGTTTGGGTTCCGAAGAAAATAAAGAGCGAAGATTGAGCCAGTTCAGGCATTAATCTACCACCCATCTCAATGAATGAAAGCAGCCTGGGGACAATGTGGGACGCGAGTGAAAAAAATGGATCTAATACGGTTCAGGTTAGGCCCATTTAAGGCTCTTCCTACGCTGGCCTGGCACCTGAGCTCACAGGGAGGAAGGCCTGAGGGCCACATAAATCACCTGTCCTGCCCTCTCCAAAGCAGCTTGGGTTTTAGAGGCCCCTCCTCCACAGGAAACAAGGAGAACCTTTCCCTTTCTCCTCCGTCTTAAAAAGCCAGGCAGATTCCAAGGGGACCAAAACCTCAAAGTGTCATCATTTGCTTCCAAGTAGAGAAGTTACATCTTGACTTAGTGGTGCAGGTCAGGAGGCTTAACTCTCTCTCGTCCTACATTCTGAAATGGATTTTTAATCCCCTAGAATCAACTATCTCAGACTGATGAGGGAGCAGAAGGCAAGCTGAGGACAAAGCACAAGCGGACACCCCACAAACCAGCCCCTCCCCCCTGGTGGGATGGTGTGACATTCCTCAGTCACTCCAGGCTGCCCTAAAGCTAAGCGAAGGGAAAAACGAACAGTTAACTGACAGAGATCACAGTCCTGCAGGACAGGAATCTCCATCAGTTTACAAACGTCTTAGTGATTTACAAGGAAATAGCATTCTAACCAATAGCCTAACTTTCAGAAGCCCATAGACTCAATTTCCTGGAGCCCTAACAGCACCCTCTCCCCCACAGTGATATGGGAAAAGTAAATAAAATAAAATTGCCATGTAACCTGCAGCCCACTGACAACTTGAGGCAGGCTGAGTATAATGTTCCTCCAGGACACTCCCAACTGTCTTAATACCTTACTAGGAGGAAAAACAACCTTAACTTGACACTAACCAGGCCTCCAGCATCCCCGAGAGTCTTCTTTAGCATATGAAAGTCCTTTTGAAGACTTCCCTTTGTCCTTACCTCCCCCAACTCCAAGTATATAATCAGCCACCCCTCACAACCCCAGGGCAGCAGCTCTTTCTGCCCATGGGTCCTGTCCCCTGTGCTTTAATAAAATCACCTTTTTGTGGGGCACCTGGGTGGCTCGTCATTAAGCGTCTGCCTTCGGCTCAGGTCATGATCCCAGGGTCCTGGGATCGAGCCCCGCATCGGGCTCCCTGCTTGGCGGGGAACCTGCTTTTCCCTCTCCCTCTACTGTTCCCCCTGCTTGTGCTCTCTCGCTCTCTCTATCAAATAAATAAATAAAATCTTTTAAAAAAAATTTAAAAAACGAATTTTAAAAAAATAAAAAAATAAAATCACCTTTTTGCATCAAAGATGTCTCAAGAATTCTTTCTCGGCCTTCAGCTCAGGACTTCACCCAACATTCCAAAACCACACCTAAACTATACCTGCTTGGGGAGCCTAGGTGGCTCAGTAGGTTACGCCTCCAACTCTTGACGGGCTCTGGTCATGATCTTGGGGTCATGAGATTGAGCCCAAGCATTAGGCTCTGCACTCAGTGAGCAGTCTGCTGGGGATTTTTTTCTCTCCCTCTCCTCTCTCTCTCAAATAAATAAATCCTATTTTTTTTAAAGATTTTATTTATTTATTTATCTGACAGAGAAAGACACAGCGTGAGAGAGAACACAAGCAGGGGGAGTGGGAGAGGGAGAAGCAGGCTTCCCGCTGAGCAGGGAGCCCGATGAGGGGCTCGATCCCAGGACCCCGGGATCACGACCTGAGCCGAAGGCAGACGCTTAACGACTGAGCCACCCAGGCGCCCCAATAAATAAATCTTAAAAAAAAAAAAAGACTATACCTGCTTTGAATTACAGGATTAATGACATGAATGACCTTCAGTAAAAAGGCTCCTACATTTTAGGAGGGGAAAGCTGCCCCAGGAGAAGACAGAAATCCGCCCTGCATCATCACCAGCACTGGTAGAGTTTGCTCTGAGCCAAAGTTCTTATGGGAAAGAAGAGTTTCCCTAGTGAAAGGAGGAAGGATGAAGTTTGGCTGGGCAGCTCCTTGCAGCTCCCTCCTGCTCAAATTTAAACTTGGGCCACATTTTGAAACCAAGGCCAAAAAAAAAAACACCAACTGAAAAGGAGGGCTGCCCTCGTGTTCTGAACCCACGCACCAAAGGCCCGTGTGGCTCTGGACAGAGTCCCATCCTCTGCACACAAAGGTGAGAATGCTGGGTAGGAGGCCATGACACTCCCATCCGGGCAGTTACAAGCAAAGTATACACGCTCTCTCCTCTTCCCAGCACATCCTCAAACATTTCCACAGTCCCAACAAAGTGGGGGCGAGGACTGCCTCAGAAGCCCAGTGGGTGTCCCCACAAGGTGACCTTTCAACACCCGCCCTCAAGCATCGCCTGAGGATGAGGTCAGCCTCCATTCTATAGGCTGCAAACAAGCTGACTTTGTGACCAGCTGGCCGCCCTCTATGAGGCCCTAAAAATGGAAAAGGACTGGTTTTCCCCACAGAGACCTCATTCCCTATGCATAAAGGCCAGCCAAACCATTTTTAAATAAGTACATTCAAGAGACAGGCATAGAAACACTTACAAGAGCCAATGTGAGGAGTCAGGGTTGCCCCTACCCCCCACCCTGCTCTGACCCCAAATCACACTGTACACACACACACACCACTGCTGGGCTCACCTCCCTAAATATCTGTCTGTTTCTATAAGGACACGTTCCTACTCAAGAATCGATAATGGCTTCCAACTGGCCACCAAACCATGGTCAAATGCCTAACCTTGGCACTAAAATCCCTGCAAGGCCATTTTACCTACCCATGTCTCATCTCTTTGCCCTCCTGTCCACCTACACAGCCTAGGCACGAAGAACACATTCAGCCTGGGTTCAAATCCCAACTGTACCACTTAGAGCTGGAGCCCTCGGGCAAGGTACTGAAATGATTCAATGCCTCAGCACCTCTGTTCAGCTGAGTGCAGTAGTGAGGAACCAAGAGGATTCAGGTAAAATGCTCAGAATAAAACCTGGCACCTGGTATCACCCAATACATATTAGCAATTAAAATAATTATTATTATCCAAGTCACTTCCATGGAGCCTCCCTTAGTGATACCACTCAACACTCAACATCTTCTGTTTCTTAAACGTTCTACAAAGACTTGGAAATCATAGACACTGGCTGAAGTTATAAAGGAGTGTTTCATGGGGGCAGGTTACTTGGACAGCCATCAAATGTTGAAATTATTTTTATTATTAAAGTCATATCCTAAAATGTATACCTGTGGCTCCCAAAGGAACCCCGCCCTCGAGTAACCATGTTTCAGATGGGTTCACCACTGTATGTTTGTAGAGTCTCGGGTTTTGCTTCTTGGATCCAAAGCTTAATTCTATGAGACTGAAAATTTCTGAAGGGCCAGAATTGCAGCAGAGACATCTGATACCCGCTCAGAGTTCCTGCCACAACCACAGTGGACCCTCAAACCAACGCCTACTGCATTTTGATAGAGAACACGAAGTTACCTGAAAAACAAAGGTGATAAATGGGAGATCAAATGCCCTTTCAGTATTTCTCCTCTCAAACTTCCTGCATACAAACATACAAGATCCAACCACAGTATGACGAAGAGAATTGGTGCTAACTACCACCAACGTACAGCAAAGCCTGGTGTGGCCTAACAAGGCAGCCTTAGCTCTGGGTCTCCCTGCCCTCAAATTTCCAAAGCACTTCATGCCTCCCCTCATACGGCACTTACTAATTTCTACCTTGTTTATGCCTCAGAAGACTTTACACCCTGTTTTCTGCAGGAGAAGCCCCATCTCTCACAAGTTTGAATGCCCCAGAGCCCCCGCTGCAGTGCCTTACTGAGGAGAGAGCCAATGTTTAAAGCAGTCAGCAGGGAATCGCAATTTCACAAGCTTCCACAGTGGCTCCACTATATTCCAGGCCATACAGCCACAGTGATCAAAGCATTACCCAACAGAACTCTTCAAAGGACCTAATGGATAAGAATGTATCAAGTGCTTTTAAGGAAATGGTTGTTTGGAAGCACTTGAGAGGGTATTTAAGATAGTCTGTATGATCAGCCTAAGGTTGCGGAGAACAGACTCTTGCTTGGGAGTTGCTCCTGGTGATGTCACCTCCAATGTAGAGGGGGACCACTGGAGCGCTCCCCCTGGCCTCCTCCCCATCCTCATTCTGCTGGGCCCCAGGAAAACAGGGTTGGATAGCCAGGCTTTCCTCGGACCAGAGCTGCAACACGCCTGCTGCTCTTCCTAGTAAACTGTGTACCTCTGTAGGAGAAGTCTGGTCCAGCCCAGTGAGACTGGTAATGGGTGGGGTCCCCCCGTGAAAAAGCCTAACTCGTTTTGGGGTTCAGTAGTAGGAAGCCCACTTCTCTGCAGATCCAAGCCACACTGTCTCACATCAGCTTTACGAGGGATTAAGGTGATGCCTGGCATCTATCTGCTGACCCTGTAGTCTCTTTTTGTCAATTTGTTTAGAACCTAGGAAATGTTATTTATTGGGCTCCCTCAAAACCCCCAACATGTCCCCATCATCTGGCTGATTAAAAGGCCTTCCATGGGGAAAGTCCACAGAAAGGTCCTATGTGTCTTCATCAGCATCACATCACCAGGCCCGCCGCAGCATGATACACTGCCCAAGAAATGGCCAGAAATCTATCCCGCAACCCTGGAGACACCCAACCCACAAACGATACATGAGCAAAGTAAAAATCGCCCTACAGCCCACCCCCCATTATCTGTGGGATTTTCTAAGCTTTATCATGCTTCCCACGTAGGCCAAGATGAGTTTTCAACAGCTGCCACTTGAGACCCTGGCAGCCATCCTGACGACAAGGGAAAAGTACGAAGTCGACAAGGAAAGACCGTACACCCGAGGAGGGACAGCTATAAACAAGGCTACGGCCAAACACACACCACACCCGAAGCGTCGGATCGTATTTGTACTACTGCTAAAGTGCAAGCCGCTGAGCGGCTCCCCCGCTTGGCAGGAAAGCACCGAAAAGGTTTCCGGAAGGTTCAGAGAACACGAGTAGACCCCAAACCACACCAGGGTGGCTGGGCCCCACCGCCTGCATTGAAAGCTTCCCACACGCCCTCCTCAACCGTCAGAAACAGGAGGGGCTGGACAGAGGCCGACTTACACGCTCTTTCATCTCGTTAGCCACGGTCCTGGACATCATGACGCAGCAGAGCAGGACGACGAGGATGAAGTAGAGCGCGTACATGAAGCGCGTGCTCCGGGACTGTCGGATCTTGGGGCAGCAGCCGCAGCACAGGGAGCAGCCGGCAGAGCCGCAGCAGCAGGCCAGCTAGGGAGCGGACACAAAACAGCCTCTCAGAGCCACGGCCTGACAGACCCCCGGACGCCAGCCCTCTGCAGGTCCACCGTCCAGGCCACCGCTGCCCGGAGCCAGCCTGCCCACGGGACGCGCGGGAACAGCGCAGCGTGGGAACAAGGCTCTCACCGCGGAGGGTCTGATGGTGTCTTTGGTGGAAGGCAGGCATGTGGCTCGGGAGATGCCCAGTCATTACACTCAACACTCACGGTTCCCCTTGAAGCCCTGTCGTCAGTGCTCCGAGGGAAAACGAAGATTTCGGAGATCACTAAGGAGTAAGAGAAGAAGCCAAGAACGAGAAAAGGGACAAAGTGGGGTGGGAAGAACGTGGGGGGGGAAAAAAACAAGAAGCTGGGCCCAAGAAAGGGACTTGCCAAAAACCCGTGAGGCAAAGAATGAACTGTATAAACTCCCCGGGATGGTTGGATGGGAAAGGCTATGTGGGCGGGTAGGAAGCCTCCTTTGCAGGCAATAATGGGAGTGTAACTTGAAGCTCCAAAGGCACAGGTGCCCCTTACGCAGCTCCATGCCCCTAATGGTAAGCTTTTAGGCTAACGAGCAGGCCCGGGTGCCGAGAAGCACAGAGATCCTGCTGTACCCCTGGCAACACGCACCTTTTATGTGGGGAAATGGATTTTTTTCCCCTACCTCTGATGGGGCTTCATTGGTCAATGCAACTAGACATAATCCAGGAATATTAAATAAAACAGGGATTAAATTTTCAAGTTTGAGACTGGTGTTAATTTTTTTTCTTTTTAAAGACTCTTTTTTCAGACCACTCTGAGGTTTACAATAAAATTAAGACACAGAGATTTGCCATATACCCCTCCTCCCGCACATGCAAAGCCTCCCCCATTAGCAATACCACTCACCAAAATGGTACGTTTTTTTACCAAGGATGAACCTACGCTTGCATTTCATCATCATCACCCAAAGTCTACGGGTTACCTAAGGATTCACTCTTGGTGTTGTATGTCCAGTTGGTTTGGATAAACGTATAATGACTCATAACCATCATTATAACATCATACACAGTATTTTCACTGCGCTAAAAAGAAACTCGATCTTTAGGAAAGCATAGGGCGATGGGGGCAGTGTTGTTGTAAAAGTTCAGGCTCGGGTGCCTGGGTGGCTCAGTTGGTTAAGCGACTGCCTTCGGCTCAGGTCACGATCCTGGAGTCCCAGGATGGAGTCCCGCATCGGGCTCCCTGCTGAGCAGGGAGTCTGCTTCTCCCTCTGACCCTCCCCCCTCTCATGCTCTCTCTATCTCATTCTCTCTCTCAAATAAATAAATAAATTAAATATTTTTTAAAAAATAAAAAATAAAAGTTCAGGCTCAAGGGGTGCCTCGGTGGCTCAGTCGGTTAAGCCTCCGCCTCTTAGTTTCGGCTCAGGTCATGGTCTCCATTCGTGAGATCAAGCCCAGCATTGGGCTCCATGCTTAGCACGGAGTCTGCTTGAGATTCTCTCTCCCTCTGCCTCTCTGGCCCCTTTCTCCCCCTCTCTCTCTAATAAATAAATAAATGTGGTGTTTTTTTTTTTAAAAAAAAGAAGGTTCAGGCTCAAAGTCAGCCTGCCAGAGTTTGGAACCTGGCTCCTCGGTCTACTAGCTGTGTACCGTGAGTACAAGGTATTTACCCTTTTAAGACTCAGTTTCCTCATTTATAAAACTGGGGTAGTAACAGTATTTATGCTTGTGCTATGGTCTCATAGGTGACTTGATCTAACACACCTGATGTCAGGAAGGGATTCTCTTAAGCAAACAGGGAATTTTACAAAAGAAATTACCATAACCTGCAAATAACAACTAAACCTTACAGATATTAACACTACAGTCAGGGCGCCTGGGTGGCTCAGTTGGTTGGGCATCTGCCTTCAGCTCAGGTCATGATCCCGGGGTCCCGGGACTGAGCTCCACATTGGGGTCCCGGGACTGAGCACCGCATCTGGTTCCCTGCTCAGGGAGGAGTCTGCTTTTCCCTCTGCCCCTCCCCCTGCTCAGGCTGTCTCTCGCATGCTTGCTCTCTCAGATAAATAGAAATTAAAAAAAAAAAAACTACAGTCAACATAAAGTCTAAAACCTAAAAATTCAATTTCTTGGTGATGATTTGGAAGGAAGTTCGTGGCGTCACATGGTTTGAAAACAAGCATCGCTTCGAATGCCACACTGTAAACATCACTTACAATGAGAAGAGGTCACAGGTATACAGGCTGTAATCATAACCATGTTTTCACACCTTCCTTCATTTACTTCAGGAAACCGCCATTATAACACCACACAAAGCTTCAAGCTTATGCACTCCCTTGGTCTGTAGATGAACTAACCTACTTTCCTTGAGAACTGCAGACCACCTTTACACCTTAAGGAGTAAAGGACCAGACTTGCCCAGAGAAGTCCTGACCTCACTGGAACACAGCTGCTACTGATGCCAGCAAGTCTGTTCAGGATCACGTCTACGACTATCCACCTTGGCACCACCTTCTCCTGCAGGTAGCCCACCCCCAGCCTCCAATGTCCCGCACCTTCCTCTTTAAAACCCTCTGGCTTCAACTGGACAGGGAAGACGGTCTTTGGGACATTAGTCCACCATCTTCCCAGGCTGCCAGCTTCCTGAATAAAGCAGCCTTTCATTTCCCACCATCATTTGTCTCCCAAGTATTGATTTTTGAAGCAGCCGAGGCTGAGTTCAGAACTGGTTCTCTGCCCAGTAACACCATTCATTGTTTGAGTACTTTGCATACTATTTCGTCACTTCGCATGTTTGCTAATGCACTCTTTCCATCTTATGTTCAGTTTTCCAAACTGTCTTCCTCAAAAGACTCTTCTGGCCTCATAAGGGTAGGCGACTGCCTTGTAAGATAAGTCACTCTGCTTGGGCTGGGCTAACAGCTCACACAAGAGAGATCCCAACACTGCTGCATGTGTGTGGTTCTGATAGGTCACCTTCCTTTATAATTCACTCACATCCTCTATCCCTGACTTTGCTGACCTCTTTTTTCCACCCTTAGGCCCAAATTTCCCCTCTCCCCCACCTTCTTTCCCGCTCTCTCCTTCGACTGACATAGCAATCTTTTCTCTTGGCCCTTGCCTTCCTCTTCCTCACCTCCCAAATTCTTTCCCAACTATCTCCTTTGTTGGCTGCTAACTTTTTTTAGTTCTGTGGTTTTAAATAACCAGTCTTACTGGTTTTCAAATTCATATGCAATAAAATATTTCTTCTATTTAGGAAAAGAAGTATTTTTAAAGCACTTAATGCTTCCCATGATAGAATGTTCCCATAGTACAATCAACATTCAAACTATCTCCAGATTTTATATTTTATTTTTATATTTATTCTTATAGTTATATTTACATTGTATTTTATTTATTTAAATTTATAAATGTATTTATTTGTGTATTTATATTACATATTTATATAAATTATTTTATAGATTATTCTTTGTTATTATTTAAAGGCAAGTAGTAACAGAAAATGTGAAAAGAAAATCATACTGCTTGCTTAGAATACTCCTATCATTAAAGTCATGTGTCATCGTATGGATTTAACTTTTCAAACTTTCCTTACTTTTCACTTTCACTCTTTAGAGTGCTATGGCATTTTTAAAATATACATGCACAGGGGCGCCTGGGTAGCCCAGTTGTTAAGCGTCTGCCTTCGGCTCAGGTCATGATCCCAGGGTCCTAGGATTGAGCCCCGCATCGGGCTCCCTGCTCCGTGGGAAGCCTGCTTCTCCCTCCCCTATTCCCCCTGCTTGTGTTCCCTCTCTCTGTCAAATAAATAAATAAAATTAAATATAGATATATATACACGCACACGTGTAAGTATGTGTATCTGTGTGTGTATATACAGGTGTGTGTGCACATATACCCACACCTAATATTAGAATCTAACAGCCATTCTCTACTAGCCTAAGAGTTACTCATCAAATCAAACTATGCCAATAACCAAGGATACAAGTGCACTATCTTAACCTAGACATTGACATATATACCAAGTGTATATTCAAAATGGCATTCTTAAAAGAAATGTTATACTAGCATCTAGAAAATCTCACAGCGCTGCTGACTTACCACTTCTTTTAGGAAGAGCATAATTTGGAATAAAATGGGTTCACATCCAGCCCCTGCCACTTATGGGTTTATTACTTTGAGCATGTCACCCACACTGATCTTCAAATTGGAAAAAATCAATTCCTGGCCATCCTAACTTCCAGCTCTGTCACAAGTCTTGTTACCTCTGGCTCCAGAGAGCCTAAACTTTTACTGAACAAATTAGGGTATAAAAAACCAAATAAATGAAGGACGGACAACATAAGAGTGAACCCTAGCGCAAACTATGGACTTTAGTTAATAATGATTTGTCAATGTAGATTCATTAATTGTAACAAGTGTACCACCCTGTGAGGGCTGTTGACAATGCAGAGGCTATGCATGTGTGGGGGCAGGAGATGGCTCTGTACCTTCCTCTCAGTTTTGCTGTGAACCTAAAACTGCTCTAAAATAATAGTCTACTTTAAAAATATAAAATAAAATAAATGAATAAAACAGCACCCATCAATGACTCAATAGAATAAATAATGATGAATAATGAATAATATATGATAAAGTCATAATAGCAAAACTCCTCAAACAAAATGGCTGGCAATCCCACTCCATAGGGCCAAGTTCACAAGTCATGTGATGCACTCTGAATCTCTCATACCAGCATTTTATTATGAAGAGCATTAAGGGCTTTAATTTGTAGATACTGCATACTTTCCTTTCCCACAAGAAATGATTATACACTCAAGAGAGACCCAAGAAATCTCTTTGGAGGATAATGCTTGCAGTTCTTCCGAAAGTTCATTCTGCTAATATGCTTGCAGAAGGGCACAGGGATTTTGTATAACATTGTTCATTATATGCATAAAAACAGTCTTTTTCTCCAGCTACATGGGGACTGGAAAAATAATGGGCTATGTATACAATAGGGTCTAGTTAAAAAAAGTAAGTCAGTTTGTAGACTGAATTGTGCCCTCTCTTCTCCCCTCCCCAACCCTGAAAATTCATATGTTCAAAGTCTCAAGCCCCACTACCTCAGAATGTGGCTATATTTGGAAACAGGGTTCTTAAAGAGGTAATTAAAGTTAAATAAGGTCATTGGAGTGGGTGCTAATCCAACATGACTAGTGTCCTTGTAAGAGGAGGTCAGGAGAGAGACACACACAGAAAGTAGACCATATGAAGACACAGGGAGAAGACTGCCATCCCGAAGCCAAAGAAAGGGGCCTCAAAAGAGACCAACCTGCCAACTCCTTGATCTAGGAATTCCAGCCTCCAGCACTGTGAGAAATGAAATTTCTGTTGTTTAAACCACTCTGGCCATGGTACATTTTTATGACAGCGCCAGAAAGCACAGGCAGCATGCCCTGATATTTTATATGCATGCCCGGCGGTGGGGGGGAGTAGGGGGCGGGGGGCCGCTAACGTACATGTGCCTGCAGCGACCACTGATGCTGATTATCTGTAGAGTGGGTCTAGATATGGGAGGAAAACACGATGTTGACTTCTCACTGCACTCCTCTGCTTGGGTTTTTATCATGTTCAGGTGTCACTCTTACGATTAAAAAAAGAAAAGAAAATTGCCTAAGAAAAGTTAAGTTTGAAAATATTGATACAGAAGCATTTGCAAATATGGTGTTGACTTATATGATGTTTTTTCCTTTCTGAAGAACCTTCCCCTCCCCCAAACATAGCAAAAAAGAAAAGTCTTCAAAGAGCCCTTTATACCCTCTATGTAACTTCATTTAAAATAGCAATGGTATGAGGGCACCTGGCTGGCTCAGTTGGTGGAGAGTGCCACTCTAGATCTCAGGGTAAGTTCGAGCCCCATGTTGGGTGCAGAGATTGCTTAAAAATGAAATGTTTCTATCTTTTAGATTTTATTTATCTATCAGAGAGAGAGAGAGAGAGAGCACAAGCAGGGGGAGTGGCAGGCAGAGGGAGAAGCAGGCTCCCCTCAATGCGGGACTCAATCCCAGGACCCTGAGATCATGAACTGAGCCAAAGGGGGGATGCTTAACCGGCTGAGCCACCCAGGCATCCCAAAAATAAAAATCTTAAAAAAAAAAAAAAAAATAGCAACAGTATGAATAGCAAAGGCTTTTGGAAACAGAAGGGGCTTTGTCCTGGCCAGGGCAGAATCAAAAAAATGAAAGGATAAGCCAGCTACTTGCTGCTACCTGGAGCTGGGCCTCCCTGCTTAGAGTAACTCTTCTTCTCCTATCTAAGGACACCACACATCCCCCCTCCACAACAAATAAACAACTATCAGTCTCCCCTCCCCTGCCCTGGCTTTGGGCACAGATAGTTCTTCCAAAGGACTGATCTCAGGCATGTGAGGACATGAGCTAGGGCTGGTTTTAACTAACCTCTGCCAAATTAAAAAGCATAATTCCTTTATTACTTAGAAGCCCCAGCTGGCAACTCCAATTAGAAATAGCAAAGAATCAGGAAGAGAGCCAAAGAGACGTCGCAGAATCTGTGCACACACATAGAACAGGTATCTTATTTATGACCGTCCCTCCCTCCCTCAAGTCTTATTTTCACGGTTACAACAGCCTTGCTTAAGCCCACAGCTGCTCGGAGGGAAAAACTGGTGGGAGTTCTCTG
Organism: Eumetopias jubatus; assembly: GCF_037043125.1. Taxonomy (NCBI): domain Eukaryota; kingdom Metazoa; phylum Chordata; class Mammalia; order Carnivora; family Otariidae; genus Eumetopias; species Eumetopias jubatus. Next base: position 60,717,198 of record NW_028274811.1, read on the forward strand.
GCCCAAGAACCAGAAGACCTGGATTCTAGCTCTGAGTGGCTTTGCGTAAGTCATCTTTCCCCTCCGGGGCTTCGTTTTCCTCACTTGAAAATTGAAGGAGCCTAGGCAGACAAGAGATAGTAGGTAAATAGGTTTCATCTCACATCACACAGCCCACCAGAGGTGCTGGCCTGGAATGCTGTCTGAGGTGCAACCTAAGGCTCAATGTCTCCCCAGAAAAAATAAGTACCACCTGCCAGAGGCATGCTGGCATTCATGCTACATTTTTGTCACCCCTGCAAGAAGTTATAAGATATCCCCACCATCCATAAATACTTAGATGTTCAAAAATGAACTGCAGGGGATGGATGCCTGGGCGGCTCAGTCGGTTAAGCGTCTGCCTCTGGCTCAGGTCATGATCCCAGGGTCCTGGGATCGAGCCCCTGTGTCGGGCTCCCTGCTCAGCTTCCTCTCCCTCTGCCTCTCCCTGCCACTAGTGCTCTCTCTTCTCTCTCTCTCTCTCTCAAATAAATGAATAAAATCTTTTTAAAAAAAAGAAAGAAAGGAAAACGAACTGCAAGAGGCAAGCACACGGAGTTAACCCCAAAGCAAGAAAGAGAAAAACGAGTCCTAAAGAGAAGCAAGAACTAGGAACTGGAGCAGCTGAAAGCCCTTCAAACACCCCACAGGGAATGTGAGCATCACTTGCTTCCGGCTTCTGCTCTCGTGGTACAGCTCACACAGGGCACTGTGCTCACTCATCCACCGTGTTCCCTTCGTTCCACTTAGGAAGGCAAAGGAGGACACTTTAGCCACAAGAACATCCCAAAGAGGGTCACTATTATATTCTGACCTTCAGCACTTTAGTTCGGGGGCAGTAAATCCCTCAGCAAGGCGGAAAACATTCATTCAGAAGGACTTATTCCTCAAGAATTCTGGATAGCCACGTTGGCTTTAGTGTGTCTAAATTAAGTCCAAACTTCGAAAGGAAAGAAATCTCCAAATCTGACACCACCCTTCATGCAGTTGTTTCTCCCAACCTGGAAATATAGGAGCCCTAGCAGAGCAGAGGAAAGACATACAAGCCTTCTGTAACTACAAGAACTATAATACTGTGCCTTAATAATGGGTGGTGAGATAGGGCACTAGTAGTGAAGTTCCTCAAATACTGAAGCTGTTGAAGGTGTTAAAAGCAGAACCCAGGTTCCTGGGCATGCTGTGGGGTTTATATTATCAAAGAAACAGAAGCAAAACATTAAAGCACAAAAACTGGGTTCAAATTTTTTTATTCAACTAGTGTCTCTAACCTTTAACTATATTTAGATTTCCACATCTTTCAGTAATACACAATACTGTGCATGCGATGTCACAACCCGCTTTGCTTCGTCCTCCTTTGAGGTTTTAGGCTTACTTATGAGTCACCAGGGGTCCGCGGAGAGGTAATGAACAACTGATTCTACTCTGACAAGCAATATTTATTTAAACTCTAGAGCCCACAACCAACATTTTGCAGCTCATTGTGACCCAAGCTCAAAAACAGCTTCCCATCGAGCTGGCAGAGACCTTTTTATTACAAGAAGGCAGAGGTGACAGTAAATAGCAACGCTTGCCACCATGGTGTCACAGGCTGTCCTTTACTGGGAGCTATGCAAGGGAACGAGGAGACTCCAAAGTTGAGAGGGCAAGAACACAGAACTCCCTCTGCTCAGTAAAGAACTATCTCACCAAACAACAAACACAAGTGGCAGGTGGTCCCTAAGGCACAAAGCGATCCTGTGGTAGGAAACTCAACACGTATTATACACGTGTCAGTAAACTGCTTTGGGGCTTACAGGGGCTTTCTCCCATACAAAAGAAGAGAGGGCAGCTCATTACAGTGTATTTAATCCACAATATTAGCTGACAATAGCTAACATTTATTCATCCCTTAGTCTCTGCAAGACACAACTATTATTATTATTATTTTATCACCCCAAAGTTACAGAGCTGAGACAGAGGCTCAGAGACATTAGGCAACTTCTGGTCAGAAGGCTGATGAGTGGTAGAGCCAGAATTTCAATCTGGTTGGCTCTCTGCCATTCTGTCCCGCTTACTGCTGGCACAGAGAGGGTGAGAAGGGCAGACAACACGGGCCTGGAATGTTGGTTACCTGCTAAAGGGAAACTGGCTGCGTGGGAAGGAGGTGGTAGGAGAGGAAACACTTTTTCTTGCCGGCCCCTGGGTGTACAGTAAGCACCCAACAAATATCTGAAGAAGGCATCTCCTTCTCCGTGCCCCTTTCTCTCTCCCAGGCAATGTCTGGCCTCAGTGGATCTGGATGACCTCTATTAAATACAGCCCTGCCCCCAAGCAGCCCAACCACCCCAATCGCCAAGCTCCTTACATCACCATGAAGTCCTATCCCACATTAAAAGCCCTATTCCTAACCCTATGGAAATAACCAGGCATTCATTCACTCATTATACTCTACACCTACTATGCATAGTGTTAATTCCCAGGAATACAGCAATAAAAACAAGAGACCTTTTTCTACCCTCACTAAGCAAGAACACAAAGCTATAAGTAAGAATGACCACCTACATGCTGTTTAGAAGAGAGAAAGGAAACCTGGATGTTCACTGAAAGACTAACCACCGAAATTATGGTAGGTTCACATCACTGAATACAAAGCACCCACCACAGTGATCATACAGATGATACAGAAAAATTTACTGCCATGGAAAAATAGCCACACTGTATTAACTGAAAATGGTTAACAACACTACAGTATAGAGTATGATAGCATTTGGGGTACCAATATAGTAAGACAGAGATCAGCAATAACAATAACAAAAAACAATCTGGAAGGATATACTAACTTGGCAACAGTAATCAATAAACGTGTAGGATTAGGAGTGACTATGTTTTTCTGTATTTTCTAAACTCTTTGCAACAAACACTTGGCTTCTAATTGGAAAAACATGACAAGTTTCTATCTTGGAACAAACAAAACAACGCTCCTATTCTATCTCACAGGTGGTAAGCATTCAAATATTTGTTAACTCAATCAACCAATGAGTAAATGAAATCTACTTTAGCTATGTGACTGGGAGAAAACGGGCCCGAGTGAACTATCGCTGAAACTGAGGGATAAAACCAGAAAATTCCTACTGGACTACATCTTTAAAACTGGTTAAGATGGGAAATTTTCAATTTTTTTACAATAAAAAAATGAAAATTCCTTAACCTTTGTAATATTTTTTTAGTGTTTAATGGATAGAAATAAACCTCTACTTGGTAGAACTTGAAGCAAATAAAAATGAAATGAGAAAAATACATAGCCACCTAAAAGTTCAAGGCGTTGAAGAAGCTATACGTTTGTTCGCCTAACCCAGAAATGAGCTCTTATATTTCGCTCATCTAAAATTCTTAAGTTTTTCTCTTTTGAGTTCAGAGAACCCCTTAGAGCTCCAGGGTTTTCACAATCGTTCCCACAACCGTGGCAACCAGATCCTGGGCATTTGCCAGAAGGGAGTTTCTGACAGGTAGTTCCAGACTCAGGTTTCAACTCCCTCACGCTGGGTTCCGCCCTCACCACCAACTCCATGAAAAGCGCTGTCAAGGGTCAACGTCCTTCCTTAAATGGCACTGGGCACCCAGAGACTTTGGGACCGAATCTGAAACAGGCAGGCTGTGAACGCACACGAAGCCAGCACCAGCTTCTGGGTTACAGTGGGGCCCGAACAAAACTGTTCTCCTTGCTGAGACTCTCTTTCTCACCAGGTTAGAGTTATTTTCAGCACCCCACAAAAAAAAAAGTTGATCAAGTTCTCTGTCCTTAGGCAGCAGTTGGATTCTTTGAATCATTCCATCACATCCCCCTCAACTTCTATCTCTTCTAAAAAAATACCACACTTGATATATTTTATTTTAGTAGGGCGGGTGGAGAGAAGCTATTAGGTTTAAGGTTAAAAGGTTAACAGAAAACACACATTCCCGGAGGGCAGGTCAAACTCCGCACTAGGACATTCAGGGTGCGGGAAACTTTGCTGGGCCGGGGGGGGGGGGACGGACTGGCCTGTGCACTGTTTGATATTTAGCAGTTGTCTTGGGCCTCTATCCACTAGATGCCAGGAGTACCCTTCCTGTCCCCCTCGCAAGTGGTAACAATCATAAATGTCTCCGACAACTGCCCCCCCATCTGTTGCGAATCACTGCTTTAGGGGGTAAGAGCAAGAGCTATGGGGGTCAGGCCATCTGAGTTCACATCCAGGCTTGAACACTGCCGGGTTGTGCGAGCTTGGGCCAATTTTTACCTCTCTAGGTATGAATGTCCTCATTCATAAAATGGGAATAAAAACATCTACTTCACAGGGTCGTTATGAGGACTGAATGAGACAGTTCAGATAAAGTTCTTAACATGGAGCCTGGCACAGGGTGCTCAGAGAACAAAAAGCCAGCTCTTCTCATCCTCGACACACCGTCAGTCCCCTAGATGCCCACTGTCCTTGGTCCTGCAGGTCATACGGAAAGAGGGAAGGATGGGGCGATGGGACCAAAAAAACACGCTGCTTGAAACAACTAAGCAAATCGGGAGGGGGGACAGGCCAAATAAGTCAGCCTCTGAGACCCGTGTCTCTATCTATAGTGCAATGGACTAACAGATACTCAAAACAAATACCTCATTTATAGCAATGTTTTCGTTTCCTGCTTTAACAGGGCTGATAAATGCATCTGTTGAAGGAAAATACTTTTAGAAATAAAAACTCCTGATATCTGAAACCCAGGAGGGCATTCTAATAACCTGGGAAAAAGCTCCTCCTTGTACACAGAAGAACTTCCCACCTGCCAAAAGCTAAAGCTATCTTTGTACTTTGTTGCCACTGAAGAACAAACAAGGCAGCAGAACATTCATTTGCACCCACTGAAGCCACAATTGCCTGCAGGAGAACCCGGCTAAGAAAGAAGAGTTTTGAGGGAGGGAAAAAAAAGGTGTAAGAACGTGAAACCTTGAAATTCAAAATGGCAAAGTGTGGGATGGAAAGAAAAGGGCTCATTTTTTAAAAGTTTTAAATCTTCTCATCCAAATAACGGGGGGGGGGGGATCCTGCTCGTTCTACTTATCAACAAGCAGTTAATGCAACACAAAACCCAAAATTTGCCTAATTGTGTCATGGGGGTTACGCTGCAATGGAAAAATCTGCCGAGCCCCTTTCAAGGGGTGCTTTCTGCCAGCCCAGGCCCCAAACCCTGCCAAGCCACGGAATGCTTCACAGGCTGACAATGGAGGCCACAGAGCCGACCGGATCCAAGTATGCTCTGGGAGAGCGGATAGAAATGAGCTTGTTTCACTGGCCCCCGGCAGCTGGAGCAGCGATGATCTCTGAGCTCAGGTGGGTCTGCAGTTTCCAGAGGTTGGCAGGGCACTCCCCTCCCCGTCGAATGGAAGTCTACGGGCAACTCCAATGTATAAAACATACCGGATGCACTATAATACTATAAATGTGCATACATGTTCATACAATCCACTTATCAAATGCTCACTAGTGACCAGGCAGTGTGCCAGGAGCAAGTAGTACAGTTCCTGCCCTCCTGAAGCTTGCATGCTAGTCGATTTTTTTATTTTATGTATGTATTTGAGAGAGAGTATGAGCAGGGGGGAGGGGAAGAGAGAAAGAGGGAGAAGCGGGTCCCCGCTGAGCAGGGAGCCCGATGCGGGGCTCAATCCCAGGACCCTGAGATCATGACCTGAGCAGAAGGCAGACGCTTAACCGATGAGCCACCCAGGCTCCCCCACATTCTAGCGGATCTACATGAAACTCAGCATCCCCCAAATTCTACCTAGCACTTAGGTTGAAAGCCCCTGATCCAGTTCAGTCCTCTCACGTTCCTGACATGAAATCTGTGGCCCAGAAATGGTAGGTGACGTGGCTCAGTGGACCAGGAAAAACATGCTGCTTGAAACAACTGAGCAAATCGGGAGGAGGACAGGCCAACTAAGTCAACATTTGGGTCCCGTGTCTCTGTATCCTATAGTGCAACGGACTAACAGGTACTCAAAGCAACTAGATGAAGTCACCATAAAAATAAAGGACGCTGCGGACCACGGTTAAGAAGGCAGTGTCTAAGTGTCTAGTGCATTTTGAAAGGTTTCCGTCACAACACAGTTAAAATGAAAGGCTGGCACATGATGAGGTAACCGTGAGGTGGTCACAAAAACTGAATGCTGCTCAACAGCCACAGGCAGGGCTGGTGAACACCCAGTCCCCCGAGGTTCCTCCCCACCCCTACCCCTCCGCGTTCTGAGAAGGCAGACAGCAGGAAAGTCCCTGACCACCCCTCCCCAGCCCCCAATACCACCCACAACCCATGTGCAGGGTCAAGTGCTGGCCAGCTTCCCTCCCCAGGCTGCAGAAAGGAGCCACTACTCAAGAGACACCCCTGACCCTCTGCCGGCTGGTAAGATGCCTCTCTCTGAAGGTTCATCCAACTCCGATGGCTCAGGGCAAGGAAAAACTTGAGCAGACCACCTACCTTAGGTTTTCCAACAGTCAGGATTTCACGGGATCCTATTCTTTAGGATTCACGAATAGCCCAACAGAGGGTGACATCTCGAACCTCTTTTCAAGTAAAGGAACACGTAAATTGGAGACAAAAATGTCAGACCTGGGGCCTCTGGTTTGGAAAACTCACGGCTGTACCTGGACAGCTCTAGCACTTGTAGGTGTGGGGGCAGGGAGAGACGAAAGGTTCACATTGGCTTGGACTCCCCGTTTCTCATGGGAAGACTCAACGTCCCCCCCAGTGGTCACCTCAACCCTCTAACTCCTGGAGGAGAAAACCTGGTGGCCACATGAAAGGTCCTGCTTCAACAGCTTTTCCTTGGAGCTTTAAGTAACAGCTGCCCTGCTTTCCTACAGCTGAGAAACAACTTTCTCACACTTAATTTCACCACCCATCAGTCGGTCAAAACTTCAGGAAGCCTTATCAGTCAGCTCTGCTCTCCTTTCATCTTCCAAATTTATCTCCTTCTCCCACTTCCAAAGAGGAAGGAATGAATAGTGGTACCTTTCCCCCAGGCAAGTATCTAGCTAATCGCCTTTCTCTTTTCTCTCTTTTTTTTTAAGTATAGTATCATTTTATTTTTTTTAAGATTTTATTTATTTATTTGAGAGAGAGAGAGAGAGAGCACGTGCAGAGGGAACAGAGAGATAGGCTGAGCAGGGAGCCTGACGCGCGGGGCTCGATCCCACGACCCTGGGACCCTGACCTGTGCTGAAGACAGACTTTTAACCTACTGAGCCACCCAGGCGCCCCATAATTGCCTTTTTCAACTGAAGTGCTGCCCAGATGCCCAGTGAACCTCAACATCACCCCCTACACTCTTCTGAACCTGGTCCTCATGACAAAGCTAGCCAGCACAAGATCTTGGGCAGCGTTTATGAGGATGCTTTTATTCAAGTATGGCTGCCTTAACGATACCAACTGGCAGATAACTGTTATCGCAGGCAACTTCCCCCCTTGCAGCCAACCCCCAACCTGAGAAACTTCCTGTTGACATTCTTAAAATCCATTTGCAAAAGGAACCAGGGCCAAAGGAGGAAACCTATTAATCATATTTTTTCTATCAAAAGACCAACAGAAATGAAAATATTCTTACATAGGGGACTCCAACCTTTACCTTCTTATTTTCTACTCATCAGGGCATTACTTTTGTGAGCAAGTTGGAGTTGGGGCAGAGGGAAATCTAAAAGAGAGGTTTCCCCTGGGGCATTCTTTTAATGAAACAAGTTGCTTACTCATGTTGGGAGTGGTGTTCCTCTGCTTTTTGAAAACTATAAAGACAGAGCTCGTCTATCAGTCCTCGACTGTGAAGAACGGTACCCCAGCATCGAAATCAAACACCATGCACCACAAAGCTAGGCTGACATACACACCAAATGAATGGTTATTGGGCTGCAAGGTAAACAGGCCCCAGGGGTAGGCAGTTCAGGAAATGGACCTTAATTACGGTTATTTGTTCAATCAAACCTAGAATTTCTCAAGTCTGCTCGGTAGAGTGGATGATGGACCAAATAGAGGGCTCTTTTGAAGATTTCTGGATCTGTCTCACCCCTCCTTCCATCCCCGGGGCAATCCAAGGCCTTGGTGTTCAGGGAGCTCCAAGGTGTGTGACAGAGTTGGGGTTGGGGCAGGGCTGATGGATGGCACCTTTGAAGTGGGCACCCCCACCCTCCATGAAGACAGCACATAGGAATCTGACAACACACAGGAATTTGGGGAGTGTGGGAGAATGGCAATGAAGTAGGAAGTAAGTGAGAAACCTCTCTGGACCCGGACTTGTTGGTAAAGGTGGGAGGAGGAGCCCGGGGGGAAACTTCACCTACCCCCACTTATGTAGGCAGGTGGCAAACAGAAAGAACACATCACAAATATTAATGGAAAACTAGAAATCAGAAGGTGATATTTAGCTTGCTTTTTCATGAACAAACATGTTGGAATTTTGTAAGACATAGACAATAATCATATTCTGCTGTCAAAACTGATCTAGTTCATATCACTAACTTTCTCATGGTACTGAGTAAGGAACACCACGCTTTACAAAGGATATCTCACTCCAAGAACAAGTTTGAGAGGCAACGTTCTAATCAAATTAAAACTCATTTGACAAACTAAATTCCTGGTTACCCTCAGGCATCCAGAATGTTTTGAAACGAAGCATTCCGAAGCAGGAAAAACAAACCAAAATAAAAAGTAGTTGTCGGACATAAATGGAAACCTGAAGATTTAACCTTTGATAATACAACTTCCCATTCACCAACGAGAAAGTGAGAAGGCTTCATGCACAGATACTCCAGCCAATGTCCAGTCTTCCTAAAGAAGGCAAAGAAGAAATTGGGGAAATATAGAGAAAATAGGCTAAAACAGGCAACAGAAATGATAACAGAAGCAACTGACAAGTTTCTATGAACACAATTTATTAAGCACCGACTACATGCATCACATACTTTACTCAATTCTTTACACACATTACAGAATTTAATGTTCATCATGACCCTATGTTGTTATCCATCTCCATATCCTATGTTGTTACCCTATGTTGTTATCCATCTCCACTGTTAACTTCATCTCCATGATGGGTGAAAAAGTTGATCAAATAACAAAGACAAGCCTAGTAAATGAAGGAACTGGGATTTCTGTTTCAGTTGGGTGACTCCTAAGTCCATTTCTTTCCACTGCTTTATAATGTTTAATTGTCAGTATAACACTTTGGGGCAGGGGAGGGTAAGAGGAACTAAACACTGCTCCCTGGTAGTCTACACAACGCCTTTCTGTAAATTAGGAAAAGGAGCAGCATGATGAGCAAGCCAGCAGGGACTGCATCTCAGGTCTCACTTTCCCTCTCAGCTGGTCACCTTTGTGCAGTACACAAACTGTGCAACCTTATATGGCAGCCCTAGTACTAATGTTTCCCCAAATTGCCTCCTGATCTGCTTAATCTTACTGCCTGGATTAAGTTCGTTTTATAAACTGTCTTAACTTCATAAAACTCATCTCACTGGAATTAGGTCTCTTGGGAATGATTTATTTAAAATCTGTCCCCCTCACTAGCCTCTATATTTCATCAAAGCAAAGACTATCCATCTTGTTCTAGGCTCTCTTCAGTGCCTAACCTGGTGCCTGCAGCAAAGCTGGTGCTCCCTAAGTATCTGTTGAATAGTTCAGAAGCTCACTGTCTATGAGGAGAGACAGCACTTTTTTATCGTTATGTTAATCACCATACATTACATCATTAGTTTTTGATGTGAGAGACAGCACTCTTATTGAAGTAACTGGCATGACAAGGACAGGCAGACAGCTAAATGAACGGTGCAGCCCCCAAGAGGGAGATGTTACTTCTAGCTGAGGTCATCCAGGAGCACTCACGACAGAGGTCATGTTTTATTTTGTCTGCTTGTTTATTTTTTATTAGCTCCAAATGTTGGGCACAGACCAAAGTCAAATATAAAAATATCTCTACCATCTAAAAGGGGGCATTTTTGCTTCCTAACTTTTCTTTTCCCATTTTTTTTTCCCAAAGTAAGCTCTATGCCCAATGTGGGGCTTGAACTCACAACCCTGAGATCAAGAGTCACATGCTCTACTGACTGAGCTAGCCAAGAGCCCCTCTCTTTCCATTTTAAAGATTATAATGGCAGGTACGCCAATTATGGGATTAGAACTGTGTGAGTGCTATGTTCCAGGGGCCTGTACCCTAACTTCATTCACGTAGGAGGGCTGAACTCTTGGCTGAGGCTACACTCTTCCATTCTCACACTTCCATCAAAGCGTAACACTTGGATCGGGTCTTCGCAAACTTCCTCCCATTCTATCCTGGTAACCACCCCACCGATGGGCAGAACGCATTTTTGTTCTTTCTAACACAGCACCGGGCAAGGATAAGGGTAGAGAGTGGAGACTGCTCACACGAGAAGGGGCAGTTGAGCTAATCCTGATACTTCGATACTGCCTTGAGAGCACAGGGTTGCTCCATGGGAAGGTGTATGACGCAGCCGCACAGACAAGTGTGTTTGCGCATGCGCACACGTGAATCCAAGAAGGACAAAGACCCAGCGCTCCGGCAATACTTCCACGTGTCAGACTTCGCAGCAAGTTCCACAGTTTAAGAAGGCAGAGAATTATAGGCTGTACTGCTATCAAAACACTGATAATTAAAGATGAGAGTGCCTTAGGCAACCAGGACGATCCTTCTATTCAATACTCATTATAAATAATAGTTACCTACCATTTCTTAAACCCTTCCTCTGTATCAAGGCACTGCACTGAGGTGCTTTCGTGACATTCTTTCAGTTAATCTTCAAAAGAGCCCTGCGATGGAAGTACTGCGATCCCCATTCTACACATGAGGAAACCGGACTTTCTGATTGCAAAGACCATCAGGATTCCAAAACCTGTTTTGATAGATTACCACATTTCCAGGAGACTTACAGTACACTGTTTGGAAGCTTCCTCCACCTGCCCCCACAGGGACAGATAACATGAAGACACTGTAAAGCAGGTACGGGCACGCAAGGCCCGGGGCAATGAGAAGAGCCCACCGGACCTGCATCTTCCTCACCCCGCCCCCACGGAGCACCATTCCAGCGGCTTGTTAACAGAACACAGCCACGGCATCCTCACAACCCTGTGAGCTAAATACTCATTTATGCCACTTTTTCATTGGTATTTTTGCCATTTTTTCACAAACGAGAAAATAATCACTGAATTTTTTGGCATGAAAATGTACTACTTTTATAATCAGAGAAAACTGTATAAGCACTATGGACTCTGAAAAGATGCTGGCAAGACAAAATAAGTGTCAAAAGAAATTCACAGGCCCAAAATGGTGTCAACTTAGGTTAACACTCCAAGTCAGCAAATAAGACTTACTACCTAACCTAACTACAGTGTCAACTCCCCAGAAATATATCCTTTAAAGCAGTCAACATGGAATTTCCTGGTCAGCACTGGGAAGTTTACTGATAGACCCCTTCCACTCCCCTTAGGAAGGCAACCTTGCCCAAAACAATGGATTCTCTCCTAGTAATTTCCTGCCCCCCCCTTTAGAAACCTTTCCTTTTCTATAGCCAAATGGAGCTCCCCTCTACTTGCTCAATGTGAAGCTGCCAGATTCAGGAATGGATGAAGCCAAATCTTCAAAATTTACTTGGTTGAATTTGTGTTATTTAACAAAAGACACGGAGAAAAAGAAGGTTGCTTCCATTTTTTCACACGTGGGAAAGCTGAGGTGGATAAAAGGGAAGTAACTTTCCTTACTTCCTAAGGTCCTGAGAAGCGAACTCAGTCAGCTAGGCCCTAAAACTGACCGAGATTTCGACGGTGGTGTCTCTAAAATGAAGCAACCGGCAAGAGCTGCTGACATACACACATAATAAGATTATGATCTAGAGAGAGAGAGAGAGAGAGGATGTTTAGAAGTTTTGAGCAATTACTGGGGCTCCAGTTAAAAATGTAGACACTAGGGGCGCCTGGGTGGCTCAGTTGGTTAAGCGACTGCCTTCGGCTCAGGTCATGATCCTGGAGTCCCCGGGATCGAGTCCCACATCGGGCTCCCTGCTAGGCAGGGCGTCTGCATCTCCCTCTGACTCCCCTCCCTCTCATGCTCTCTGTCTCTCATTCTCTCTCTCTCAAATAAATAAATAAAATCTTGAAAAAAAAATGTAGACACTAAGAATAGAACAGTGAAACTGAGTTTGGCACCTGTAGCAAGTCTAAAATCTTACCCATAATCCAAATCTCCTTGGACCATTAGCTACCTTCTTTCAACTATTATATTAAGTAAACATTTTTAAAGTTGCTTACATCTTCATTCATTTTGATTCTGTACAAAATGTCCATTTCTAAAATGTCCCACGGTTCATTTTTCCCATTGCTAATATTAAAATTCCTCCCACACTTTCTAAGATACATAAAAAAGATCATTCCAAACTCTTCAAAGTTAACTATTACAAGAAGATACAAAAGTAAAAGACAGAAAACAAAAATTATACTTAGGCTTAAAGCAAATTCAGTGGTAAGTTCAGAAAATTCCCTTTCCCTCAAAATACCACCTTCCAAAATCATAGGTCCTATATATATATATATATATATATATATATATATATATATATATATACATACATATACATATATCACCTGAATATTTTACATACATATAAGCAAATTTTGCTAACTTAACATCTTGGAATCATCCCCTTTCAGGCTATATAAAACAAAACAGTTTCGGGACACCTGGGTGGCTCAGTCAGTTAAGTGTCTGCCTTCAGCTCAGGTCATGATCCCGGGGTCCTGGGATCGGGCTCTGAGTCGGGCTCCCTGATCAGCATCCGGCTTCTCCCTCTCCCTCCCCCGATTGTGCTCCCTCTCTCTCTCTCTCTCTAGCTCTCTCAAATAAATAAAATCTTTAAAAAAAAGTTTTGCGACCAATTTTGAAGTTATCAAATAATTCAAAAATGATCAACAGAAACAAGAATTTGAAACCCCCCCCACATTAAACATTCATTGTTTTAAGTCAACACTACAAAAGCGTGAAAGCAAACAAGTAAAAGAAACGTGCTCCCCTTACAGGAGCAATGTAGGTCGAAATCTCAGCCAGTGAAGCAATACAAAAGTACCGTTCCCGCATATCAAAGTTATGATGATGAACATCTGTAAGGATTACAGGAGATCAGCCACGTAAGTGCTTATTTATTAGCCCATGGACCTGGCACATAAATCCGTGTTCTACAGCAGCTTGGATCAAATGCTCCTTCCATTCAATATGAGGTTACTTAACTACTCATTTACAAAACAGAAATACTGGTAGTTCCCATATCATGGGATTATTGGGATGGAAAAGGTGTTCAAAGCACTTACAACATTAGTGACCAGTATTATTCTTAGTGCCCTCAAAAAGGAAGAAGCTCAGAGACTCACAGGGGCTGGGATGCGAACTTAGTTACTCCAAAGCAGCTATCACCTCATTTCCTCAAATACCACCTGAAAGCTGATGCTTAGGGAGACTTAACCTGGTTGCCAGCTTGCTTCCCAATGCTCAAGGAAACTCCCAAGGGCCCCCTTCCTCCTGGCAGCTCAGTCTGCTCCAGGAACTTACCGCTTACACCCCCTTAGCCCCATCACCCAAACCTCACATCCGACCGAAAAGCTATTACCCTTTGTAGTCTGGTTTTCCAACTTTTTTCAAAGAGGGCTTGGAGGGGGCGGGGAGCTGAGGGCTACAACTATCTAAAAAATTACAACAGGAGCGCCTGGCCGGCACAGTCAGTTAAGTGTCCAAATCTTGGTTTCAGCTCAGGTCATGATCTCAGGGTCGTGGGATCGAGCCCTGTGTGGGCCTCCCCGCTCAGCATAGAATCTGCATGAGATTCTCTTCTCCCCTTCTGCCCCTCCCCCTGCGCACAAGCACGCACGCTCTCTCTCTCAAATAAATCAATCTTTAATAAAAAAAAATTACAAGAACAAAGGCAACCACACCCATCTGTGCAGCACTCAGCTGCAACTGCTGTGATGGACTCTAGCACATATGGACAATTTCTGCCAACCCATGAGGCAGTTACTTTTATTATTATCTCCACGGGAGCAATGACACACTTGGGCTCAAGAGAATAAGTCACCCAAGGTCACAGCTCCTTAGGGGCCAGGATAAGGGCCAAACCCAGGTGTGTGACTTCAAAGGCAGCATTCTTCAACTAAAAAAAAAAAAAAAAAATCAGCATTCTTAACCACCTCACCAAGCCAATATAGAAAAAGATTAAAAGGGGGGCACCTGGCCGGCTCAGTCAGTGGAGCCTGCAACTCTGATGTGAGTCATGACTGAGTCCCATGTTGGGCATAGAGATTACTTTAAAAAAAAAAAAAAAGATAAAAAGGAAAAAGGGAATAGCTCTTAAAAAAATAATTTTGGAAAACTGAATCAAAATTCATCTTCCAATTTACTTATTGCTTGATAAATGAAAATATTAAATAACAGCTACCGCTCCATATGGCAAGGAAGTGCACTTTAGTCCTGACAACTCCACTACCAAGGAGGGGTTTAACTGTGATCTATGGATGGCTCCAGTTTCTGCTACAGTATTAATATTCTGTGATTTGTACAAACAAAACCATCTCTCGTGCCTTATAATTAAACCTCTATAATATTTAATCTCATGATCACACAGAGATGAGGCTAAGATGAGTCACCAGCTAAGAATGACTAGTCACCAGTCACCAAACTGCAATTTCCAGCCCACTGACTGACTGTCCCACAGTGTCTATATTCCACATGAATAATTCATCCAATGTATAGTCAATTTTTGTTTTTGTTTTTAAAAAGTGTACTTATTTATTTATTTGACAGAGACAGAGAACACACACAAGCAGGGGGAGCGGCAGGCAGAGGGAGAGGGAGAAGCAGACTCCCCACTGATCAAGGAGCCCGATGCGGGACTTGATCCCAGGACACTGGGATCATGACCTGAGCCGAAGGCAGAGGCTTTACCAACTAAGCCACCCAGGTGCCCCTGTATGGTCAATTTTTAGAAATTAAGAATTGAGAGCCGAGAAATAAATCCTAACATTTACGGTCCAATTAATTTTTGACAAGGGGGCCAAGATAATTTAAGAGAGAAAGAGCGATATTTTCAAAAAATGGTGTTGGAACCGGATATCCAAATGCAAAAGAATGAAGTTGGACCCCTTTCTTACACCATACATAAAAATTAATTCAAAATGGAGGTGCCTGGGTGGCTCAGTTGGTTAAGCGACTGCCTTCGGCTCAGGTCATGATCCTGGAGTCCCGGGATCGAGTCCCGCATCGGGCTCCCTGCTTCTCCCTCTGACCCTCTTCCCTCTCGTGCTCTCTATCTCTCATTCTCTCTCTCTCAAATAAATAACTAAAATCTTTAAAAGAAATTAATTCAAAATGGATCAAAGACCTAAATGTAGGAGCAAGAACTATGAAACTGTTAGAAGAAAACACAGCACTAAATCTTCATGACCTTGGGTTAGGCAAAAATTTCTTAGATACAAAACCAAAAGCATAAGCAATAAAAGAAATATAGATAAAGTGAACTACATCAAGATAAAAGCTTTTATGCTTCAAACAATACCATTAAGAAAGTGAAAAGACAACTCACAGAATAAGAGAAAATATCTGCAATCACCTATCTTATAAGGATATCTAGAATATCTAGTTATCTAGAATCTATAAATCTAGATGTCTAGAATATATGATAGAATATCTAGGATATATGAAGAACTTTTAAAATACAGTAATAGGGGTGCATGGGTGGCACAGCTGGTTAAACGCCGACTCTTGATTTTGGCTCAGGTTATGATCTCAGGGTTGTGAGATAGAGCCGGGTGTCCGGCTCCATGCTCAGCTCAGAGTCTACTTCAGATTCTCTTTCCCCTCCTGCTCATGCTCTCTCTCTCTAAAATAAATAAATAAATCTTTAAAAATAAATAGATAAATAAATAAACAAACAAAATAAAATTCAGTAATAAAAAAACCACCCAATTTAGAAATGGGCAGGGGCGCCTGTGTGTTGCAGTCAGTTAAGTGACTGACTCTTCATTTCGGCTCAGGTCATGATCTCAGGGCCATGAGATCGAGTCCTGTGTTGGGCTCTGCGCCCAGCGTGAGGTCGGCTTGAGATTCTCTCTCCCTCTCCTCTGCCCTTCCCCCCAGCTCACACACTCTCTCTCAAATAAATAAATAAAATCTAAGAAATGGGTAAATGATCTGAACATTCTCCAAAGAAGATATAGAAATGGGGGCGCATGGGTGGCTCAATCATTAAGTGTTTGCCTTCAGCTCAGGTCATGATCCCAGGGTCCTGGGATCGAGCCCCGCATTGGGCTCCCTGCTCCGCGGGAAGCCTGCTTCTCCCTCTCCCTGCCACTTCCCCTGCTTGTGCTCTCTTTCTCTCTCCCTCTCTGACAAATAAATAAATAAAATCTTAAAAAAAAAAAAGATATAGAAATGGTTAACAAGCACCTGAAAAGATGTTCAACATTATCAGTCATTAGGAAAATGCAAATCAAAACCAAAATGAGATACCACTTCACACCCACTAGGACGGCTGTAATTAAAAGAAAAAAAAAAGGGCACCTGGGTGGCTCAGTCATTAAGCATCTGCCCTTGGCTGGGGTCATGATCCCAGAGTCCTGGGATCGAGCCCCGCATCGGGCTCCCTGCTCTGCTTCTCCCTCTCCCACTCCCCCTGCTTGTGTTCCCTCTCTCACTATGTCTCTCCCTGTCAAATAAATAAATACAATCTTTTTAAAAAAGAAAAATAAAGAAAAAAGACAATAACGAGAGTTGGTGAGGATGTGAATAAATCAAGAGCCCTCATACAGTGCTGGTGAGACAGTGAGATGCAGCAGCCTCTTTGGAAAATGAGTTGGCAGTTCCTCAAAATGTTAAACACAGTTACCATATGATCCAGCAGTTCCTCTTCTAGGTATATACTCAAGAGAAATGAAAACATATGCATACAAAAACTTGTACACAGATGGTGATAAAAGCATTATTAAAAGGCAAAAAGTAGAACCAACCCCAAACAACCATCAACTAACACACAGATGAGTAAGATGTGGGATATTCCATAAAAAATAATGAAATACTGGTACGTGCTACAACGTGGATGAATTCTGAACTCACGCCCAGTGAGAGAAGCCAGTCAAAAGACCACATACTGTATGATTTTATTCATATGAAACATGCAGAAGAGGCAAATCCAACAAGTCAGCAAGTAGGTTAGCCCTTGCCAGGGCTCTGAAGACATTTGGGGGAAAAGTTGGAATGGCTGCTAATGGCCATGGAAGGTGACAAAATGTCCTAAACTTAGACTGTAGTGATGGTTGCACAACTCTGGGACTACCCTAAAAACCACAGAACCGTACAGTTGAAATGCGTGAGCTGTATGGTATGTGAACTGTATCTTAATAAAACTCTTTTAATTTTTATAAAGAATTTCTTTAATTAAAAAACCTAATAAGGTCCTTTCTAAAGAAATGGGGAAATGTAAAAAAAAAAAAAGGAAAACCTCAAATCATAATTTTTTAAAAAGTTGGCTATTTCTCATCAACAGAAAAGTAAAAGCTTAGGCATTTCTCCAACTCCACGTTAAGAACAAAAAAGGAAACTATGAGTTTTTGAACACCTGTTAATTTAAACAGGAATCAAGTGTCCCCCAAGGATGAATTCCTAGCACTTAGAAGCTGAAATTGTTTCATGTGTTTAACTTATTGGTCAGCTATAAAATGCTTTGTAAAGTTTACATAAAGTTTTTCATGGATCTTTCCACATTCAGTTGTCTTAAGAGACTGCACACTGGCCATGGTTGAATCTTGGTACCAGGGCTCCCATTTCTCCAACAATTTTCTTGTATTACACCAAAGCAGCCCTTTCATAATAATAGCCCTGTCTCCTAATGATCCACAGCCAGCTGGAGACCCTTACAAAAACTAATTTGACAGTTTAACCGTAATCTTGCACCCACTTTTATGGGTGGCATATTCTTATTTTTCCAGTTCTATTCACCTCAGTACACTTTAGTTATGAAAAAGCAATATTTACATATGCAAACAATGAATAATGCAGATACACCACATATCTGTATTAGTTGTGCAGCCAAATTAATCATCTCAGTTTCCTGTCTTAATGCAAAAATGGGTTAAATCTCTTATGTCTAAACCCATTTCCTAAATATATAATAACACACACACCGCCACCACCATCATCTCTTTGAGGGGCAGGAGTACTATCAAGAATGAAAACAGTGGCAGAAAATGCAATCATACATGTTCGAAATTCACATATTTAGGTTTGCTAAAGCCGAAGATTGAAAATCTTAAAAGCAACCGACACATGCTCATGATAAATTCAAACAGCACAGCAAGATGTCAAATGAGAAACAAATGCTCCCTCCGTTATTCCCTACCACCCAACCTCCCTTTCTTACTCCAATGCAGTAACCACTGGATATGACAGTCTCTACATATATCTTCTATATGACCGTATACAGTCTTCCATACATGACAGTTTCTATATATATGACAATATACCTTAAAAGCTCTCAGAAATCTTTATGCATTTACAAGCATTGACATACACAAATACACATGTGCCTATTCCTTTTGAAAATCATATTCATTGGGTTCATCATATTCATACTTTTCTTTAATCCCTATTTAACAACACATCTTGGACATCTCTCCCTCTCTGCACAAATTTACCTCATTTTTTAGTGGCAACCTAATATTCCACTGTATGAAAGATTAATACATTTTTATTTTAAATTAGTTTTCACTACCAATGATGAATTAAGATGTTCCACATTTACTTCCAATACAAAAAACAATAGAGTTTATTCCTTCAGAGGTGAATAAACATGAACCCACAAAGGTTGGTTTTTCTATCATCTTGTCAACTCTGGGTATTATATTTTGAGAGAGAGCACGCACGAGCAGGGGGAGGGGGAGAGGGAGAGGGAGAAGCAGGCTCCACACCGAGCAGGGAGCCCAATACGGGCCTCGATCCCAGGACCCTGAGATCATGACCTGAGCCGAAGGCAGACGTTTAACCGACTGGGCCACCCAGGAGCCCCTGGGGGTTATACTTTTTAACTACTAATCTGATTAGTGAAAAAATATCTCCATTTTTAATTGTATCTTTAAATTATGAGTAAGACTGAGCATCTTTTCACATATTTACTGGCAATTTGAGTTTTTTTTTCCCCCTAAAGTATCTATCCCTAACCTTTGTCCATTTTTCTATTGTGCGTCTTTTCCATTGATTTATAAAAACTCTTTTGGTACACTAAGGAAAACATATCTTTATCCTATGAGTCACTGTATCATTTGTGTTTGACTTTTGTTTATATTTTGCTCTGGACAAGTTCCTCATTTTTATATAGTCAAATTCATCAATTTGTTTTATGTATCTTCCATCACAATTAGAAAAACCGTAGCCATTCCAAGACTATTATTTTAAAAGTTCATTAATCTTTCCTCTTAATACTTTTATGGACCCCTTTTAACCCATTTTAATATGGTTAAATATTAGAGCTACACATTATTTATTCTGATATAAAGGGCATGGGATCAAAGCTCAAAAGACACTTACTTACATCTTAAAATTTCAGTACTGCCATCCCAACAAAAAGTGCCAGTCCATCCCGTAAGAGGGAACATTTATGAACGCATATTCTGGGCCAGCTACTGTTCCAAGTGCAAAATCCTACGAAGATACTCGTGATTACCCCATATCACAGGTAAGTAAACTAAAGGACAGAGGCAAAGCACACCACGGTACAGGGCAGAGATGGCACCTAAATGCAAGCTGCCCATCATCAGAATCAGCTCTTGCCCACCGAACTATACCGCCTCTAGACAATCAAAAAAAAGCCTAAAATGCACACCAGAAATAGGTCTAGATGAATTCTCTCACTATAAAGTATGCTTTTCCTTTTCCTATCAAACATAAGTTCATTTAACTGGCTTATCTAGAGCACTAAATCTTAATATAATATTTCTGAGCAACATTTAAAGTAAACCACATCCAAAGTACAACCTGTGTCGTTACATCAAGTTTTTATTGTATCTCATATTGTACACACTGTATCTCATACATGTCAAGGGGGTGCTGCGGTAGAATCATCTACTTTGCTGTGTCCTTTTTCATCTATAGCTGTGACACCCTGGAAGTAGGATTCAGTCTGTTTTGCAAGAACTCATAAACTGTATGAAAAAATCATCAAGCCCAAAGCACTCAGTGGTTCTTACCTGGGCAGCATCCCATCTCCCTGGGGCTTTGTGGGTCACGGGTCATAAAGGTGGGGGCAGTGTTTTCACAAAGGCTGGTGAGCGCTACTAACATCTGGGGTTTATCGGCTCTGCCTAAGAGTCCCTCAAGAGCAAGAATTGTGGTACCCAAAATACCAACAGCACTGCCCTGGGACCCACTAGCTCACATCAGTCCTTCCAAATGCTACAGCTCACTTAACAAGTCCATAGCTTTTTTCTTTATCTCTTCTAATAATAGCCTCGTAGAATAGATAATTTGTGATCAGGAGCTCCTGACTTTACTTACAGTACTAATTTTTATTATTCTCAAAGTCTTAGAAACATCAGGAGGAGGGAATGGAAGAATAATGCTGACTGGAAGAGAGAAGGGGCATTTCCCAAATAATCTGGGAATACCCTCAGACTCTCCATAATGAAGGGCAAACGCAATGAGCATTAATTAGCCTTTTCTCCAGAACTCCAAGCCCTGCTTTCCTCCTGCCGTACCACGGCAGGAAACAGAAGTCAGAGACTCAGCTCTGCTGGACCTCTTGCTTCCAAGAAAAGGCAATCCTGTGACAATCCTCAGAGCTACCCCCACCCCTGCGTCATAAGGAAGTAATTTACTGCTGCATGCTCTTCAAAGCCTGCAACCGGAAGCTACGGCTCCGCATAATAATTTGCACAGAGCGGCTCCCTGGTTAACCAGCTCTTTCTAAATGGCCTAATACCTCTCATTCAGCAACCTGCAACTTTCACAAATGACATCACTTGGTAGGAAAGCACATTCTTAAAAACTGCTTTCTGTTAAATCCTGTAATTCATGGACAGAGCAGAGCTTTCTGGGGGGAAAAAAAAGGTAAACAATTATTTGGGAGTTTAAGGGAAGAGAGAGGACAAAAGGTGTACACTGATTTTATTACAGCAAAACATGGTCTCAAAAACCAATATGGGACCATCAACCGTAAGATGTTTAAAATCTATAGCCATGAGCTCTTTGTTGAACCGCTCTGCAAAGACAATAGACATCTTCAGGATACATACATACATACATACATACATACATACATAAGCCACCCATTCACTCTCTTGTCATTTAAGAACTGTGTAGTGGGCACTGAGCAGGGCCAAGGCCAGGGGAGCAAGGTGGCAGGCCCTGGGCCCTGATTTGCTGTTGGCCTTGGAAGAGGCCCTGAGCTCTGGGGGCCTCTCTCTTCTTCAGTGACCGTGAGAGGGTGGGCGTGTCACTCCCTTAAGGATCCTTCTAGATCCAGCAGTCACCTGTGACTTCCCAGATTCTCACAGGCCACAGGCCATCCCAAAACAGTAACCCAACGACCAGGAGTGACAGATATCACTCCCATCAGAAAGTCAGGAGTGAGACTTTAGGTGGCTTGCCGCCAACCAAACACTTCCCAAGATGGTTCTCATTTCAAACTGTCTGACCATTACCCTTAAAAACTATCTGAGTGTGCTAAAAGTTCCAAATATTTTGGTTTCCGACTGAAATTTCTCATACCCAGAGGCCCAATTCCCCTTCGTCAGCATGTCCCAACTTACAGTTTATGGTTTGGGTGGATGCTGCGGATTCCCACAACCAGCAGGATCAACCCAACTATGGGCCTCTTCTGGCCCGGGAGCCAGAGCATATGCCCACCTTCAACACCACCTGCCTCTTCTATTATACAAAACTGTCACCTCCCTCTCCAAGATCCCAGCTGGCGGGTCATTTCAGCCTTGGGAGGCCCACAGGAAGAATTAAACCAGAGCTCCCAAAAATGAAGAAGAGCTGCTTCCAAAGATAGGAAGTTCCTGTCTCTGGAGTTATTTGCTTATTATAGTACAAGAAATCTCAGCACAATTGGGTAGGACGAGCAGAAGACCCTTCCAGCCACTTCAAGCATCAGCTTTCTGGGAGCTGATCCAAAGGGAGGCAGGGGGGTCAGCTCCTCCCTCACACAGCTAACAGGAGTATGAACTGGTTGGTCAGCCTTAGTGAAGAAGGTCGCCAACATCCAGGGCTTCTGAGCTATTCATCCTATAGTCCGTCCTGCTATACTTGCTTTAAAAACACAAATTTGTTTGAACAGAATTGATATTTTTTTTAAGATTTTATTTATTTGAGAGAGAGAGCACTCGAGTGAGCGGGGAGGGGCAGAGGGAGAGGGAGAAAGAATCTGAAGCAGATTCTGCACTGAGCGCAGAGCCTGACGTGGGACTCGATCCCACAACCATGAAATCATGACCTGAGCCCTGAAACCACGAGTCGGACGCTCAACCGACTGAGCCCCCCAGGTGCCCCTCAACAGGATAGATATTAAGAATTTAGAGCATGTCACCCTAAAAATGACACTTTGGCATATTGAGTTTTTTGAGTTAAAGGCACTTGAGAAACAGCAGGTGCAAGAAGGGTGCTCTGGCCTTCCTTTTTCTTCCTGAAAAGAGGAGATAAATTCCCATAATAAAGGTGGACTCCCTGTACCAGGAGGAAGACATTCTTATGAAAGACCAGAAGTTGAGATGGAGAGAATCCTATTAAAACAGACTTTATTAAAATAATTCTTATCTTTCTAGTAAGTCTCCCCATAAAGTTAAATCACTTTTCCACACAACTGCCTCTCTGTTCAACCTAATATAAAAGCAAGTAGGTTTCACCATTTCTTTACATTTCATTTCATTATGAGGGCTCCCAAGTCACATAAACCTTACATTCAGTAAATGTGTATGGTTTTCTCCTGTTAATCTGTGTCTGCCAGAGATGCTAGGAGAGTCAAAGAGAACTTTTTCTCCCCGGCCATGTTAGGGAACAATTTGAACATAATAGGATGTGTAATTTTGTCTGTGGGAGATACTCGCTGAAGGTAGAAAACTACACTCAGCTGCACTGAGCTGCACAGGAATACAGGAAATGCACACAACCCAGTTCAACCAGCACTTACGAACTTCCAAACACATGTGGTGTTACACCTTTCCATCCACTTTCACGTAACCTTCCTTCCATGACTTCACAGTAACTCATAAGCTGCAACTCTTCCAATACCCATTTCCACAAGCAAATTTCAGACCTTTTCAAAATGAAGTGCCAAACTTTTCATAGTATTTATGTATTTCTTCTTAACCATTTATTTTTTTTAATGCTGATATGATCAATTAAATGTTATACAGTGATTACAATGTTTGCTTTTAAGAATTCCTACAATAGGGCGCCTGGGTGGCTCAGTTGGTTAAGTGACTGCCTTCGGCTCAGGTCATGATCCTGGAGTCCCGGGATCGAGTCCTGCATCGGGCTCCCTGCTCGGCAGGGAGTCTGCTTCTCCCTCTGACCCTCCCCCCTCTCATGCTCTCTCTCTCTCTATCTCATTCTCTCTCAAATAAATAAATAAAATCTTAAAAAAAAAAAAAAAAGAATTCCTACAATAGGGGAAAAGGCCCAGGGTTTGAAACATGGAGAACGACGTGGACCAGCAACAAACTACCAACACTGTAGAAGAGCCCCTGGATCTCATCAGACTCAGCCTGGATGAGCAAATTTATGTGAAAATGAGAAATGACAGAGAGCTTTGAGGCAGATTACATGCTTATGATCAGCATTTAAATATGATATTGGGAGATGTGGAAGAAACTGTGACTACTATAGAAATTGATGAGGAAACATACAAAGAGACATATAAATCAACAAAACGGAGTATTCCAATGCTTTTTGTCCAGGGAGATGGTGTTGTACTAGTTGCCCCTCCTTTAAGAGTTGGCTGAAACAAAGAATTTATCACGTATGGAATATAGGAGCTTTTGTATGATTGCCTCTTTAAATGTAGAAGACATTCAAAAGAGAAACCTGCGTAAACTTTGATATTAAGAAATGACCAAGGATTCTTCCACTCCTGAAACGAGTTGATTTGCAGATAACTAAAAAATTCTTAAGCTAAAGGGCATTTTAATTTTTTTCCAACCCTTTCAATAAATGTGATCACCAAGATGCAAAAAAAAAAAAAGAATTCCTACAATATGTAACAAGAATTCCTATGACATGTAAAAATGTTCACAGTATCATGTGATAATAAGTTAGGGTATAAAATAGTACATAAAGTAAAGTCTAATTTATTGTATTTTAATACTAGAATTAAAAAAAACACTAACAGGGTTTGTTCTCTCTGGGATTATAAACAATATTTACTTTCTTCTTTATTCTTTCCTGTATTTCCCAGATTTTTTATGATAACTATGTATTATTTTTATAAAGCAGAAAATACAGTTTTAAAATCTCATGAACACTACTTAATTCATCATTTGCTATACTCAGTAAATATATAGTAAATTGACCCACCTATAAGAGTTTCCATCACTAATGGTGAAATTCTGATTCATATCCCTTCTTCAAGATGTTACAATACTGTAATCCTTAAAACAACACTATAAGAAATAAAAAGGCAATAAAGGAGGATAGAATGCTTAAAAATATTCAACTAATATCCCTCCCCCCAAAAAAAGATAAAAAAGAAAGAAGGGGAAATGAAAATGGCCTTACATAGCCTTACGTTCAAACACGAATAATTACATTAAATGTAAATGATCTAATCATCCAATTAAAAGGCTAAGATTGTCAGGCTGGATCAAAAAGCAAGTCCCAACTACACACTGTTTATAAGACACATATTTTTAAATATAAGACACAAATGGGTTGATGGGGCACTTGGCTGACCCAAGTCAGTACAGCATGCAACTCTTGATCTGTGGGTCATGAATTAAAGCCCCACATTGAGCATAGAGCTTACTTAAAAAAAAAAAAAGATAAGAGACACAAATGGATTGAAAGTTAAAAGGGTAGTATGGCCATCAGACAAAAACTTGAAGATAAAGAGCATTTCGAGAGATAAATGAGATCATTTTATTAAAGGATTCATTCAGGAGCCCTGAGTGGCTCAGTCAGTTAAGCATCTGACTCTTGATTTCAGGTCAGGTAATGATCTCAGGGTCTTGGGATGGAGCCCTGCATCCGAATACTCGCCCAGCAGGGTATCTGCTTGAGATTCTCTCTCTTCTCTGCCCCTCCCCCACTTGTGTGTGCACACACACTCTCTCTCTCTCAAATAATTAAGTAAATCTTAAAAAAAAATAAAGGATCAATTCCTTAAGGAAACATAACAATCCTAAATGTGTGTACACCTAATGCAGCTTCAAAATATATTAAACAAAAAATGACAGAACTAATGGGAGAGACAAAAACACAATCATTTTAGAAAATACCCTTCTCCCAGTAATTGATAGAATTAGATGATCCCCACCACCACCACCACTAAAAAATCAGTAAAGGAGATTTCAGCAACACAAGCAATCAACTTGAACACTATACGCAATAACTGTAGAATATATGCTCTTTTCAAGGGCACATGGGGTAGTCAGTCACCAAGATATATCATAGTCTGGGCCATAAAACAATAGCTTTAAAAGATATTAGTATATACAGAATATGTTCTCTGATCACCACAAAAGTAAATTTGAATTCAATAGCAAAAATACTCCTGAAATATCCTCAAATATTTGGAAAATAACAACACACTTCTAAATAACCCATAGGCCAAAGAATAAATCATAAGAGAAGTTAGAAAATACTTAAACAGAATAACAAAAACACAACATCAAAATATGTGGGATGTAAATTATGGCTTTAAATACTTATTTTTTCAAACTAAATGTTGGCAGCTTACAGAACTCAGAGTAAATGAACTTCAGCATCCTGCAATCTGGAGACAGGAAGTATCCAAGCCTCTCCACTATGCATACCAAGGGCCAGCCCCAGATTTGTTCAGGTTGTAACCTGCTCCTCCTCCACAAGGGCAATTTGTTCAGATCCCTCTCTAAAATCAACCACAGGCCCACAAAGGAGTCACGGACACAAGACCAAGAAACCAAACCAGGGCTTAATACCTAACGTAATTGTAGCTCTACCCTCACCCTGAAATGTAGTCCTCCCCATCCTCCACCCCCCTCAAGAAATACAGTCTTAACCTAAGTCAGTCACGAATTTTGCAGTTAGCATCAATGAGATCATCTGTCACATGGGCCCTCTCCAACCCTGCAAAGGACTATGAGGAAATCTGCATGTTAAGACCCCCTGCTCGGGAAGCCTGGGTGACTCAGTCAGTTAAGCGTCTGTCTTTGGCTCAGGTCATGATCCCGGGGTCCTGGGATAGAGTCCCTCGTCGGGATCCTTGCTTGGTAGGGACCCTGCTTCACCCTCTGCCTGCCACTCCCCCTGCTTGTGCTCTCTCTTGCTCACTCTCTCTCTCAAATAAATAAATAAAATCTTAAAAAAAAAAAGACTCCCTGCTCTTCCCACTAAGGGAAAGTGACCTAGCCTAAAACAATCCATTCTTTTTTTTCTTTCTTTTTTTTGCTAATAACTTCCTTGCCCCACTCTCCTTCCTATAAAAACCTCCCATTTCCCAAAACTTCTTGAAGCTCCTTTCTATTTGCTAGATAGGATGCTGCCCAATTCATGAATTGGGTTTTTTTCAAAAAAAATTTTTCTTTTTATTTTTAAGTAATCTCTATACCCAACATGGGACCTGAACCTACAACCCTGAAATCAAGAATCCCATGCTCCACTGACTGAGCCAGTCAGTCGCCCCCCAATTCAAGAACCATTTAATAAGGCCAATTAGATCTTCAATTTTACTCAGTTGAATTTTGTTTTTTAACACCCCAAACCACATTCCACTGAAATGCCACATCTCCCACATCTAGCTACTGATCTCCCCTCCATTGCCCCGGGTCTTAAAAGATCATAACCCTAGCTTAAAAGATCAGTTCCTTAGCTCCCCAGTAGTCTCTAACCCACAGTGCCATAGCTCCTGCTCCTTGGAAACCAAGGCTGCCAAAACCCCCAGGAATCTTGGACTCTCCCTTAAGAACTTCTAGGGTGTAGGGTGTCATCTGACAAAGCCAAAACCTCTCCCACCCCAAACCCCCATGCTCTTTCCTTTCCAGGCAGGCTGTACCCTCCATTGCTTTATTCTCCTTCTATGTTTGCTACAGCAATGTCTGCCTTTTAAAGTTTTGGGTTTGGTTTTTTTTGTTTTGCTTTCAGATTTTATTTTTAAGTAATCTCTACACCCAACCTGGGGTTCAAATTTACAACCCCGAGATGAAGAGTTGCATACTCCACTGACTGACCCAGCCAGGTGCCCCGAAAGTCTTGTCTGTTAAATGGAAATATCTCCACTGTTGGTCTTTCCCTTATTGTTCTACGTTAGGTTTTTTGAGGTCATAAGATTCCTTTGAGAAGCTGAAAAATGGCAAGAACCCTCTCGGATGAAACACTATGTAACCACAGGGCTGTACAGAAACTACCAGAGCCCATTCCTGAGGACCCAGCTCCCCACCTGCTCCCCTGGGTTGGTTCATTTATTCCTAAGGAAATGTCTCCCCCAGTGAACCCGCTGCTTCCTCCCCTTTCACAGGCATAAAAGCTCCAAACCTGAGATACACCAACCTGAATCCAGGTCTCTGAAGAAGTTCTGCCCAGGAGAGATCTTATTCAGCATCAATTCACTAGTTGCTCCCAAGCATGAAAGTAGGCCTAGTTAATGCCTTGAACTAATATTATTCTAGGTACCCGGTAAATGTTTATCAATTGACATATTGTTTTAGGGGTTGTAAGCTTCCCCCCCCCAAACAGCAAAGAAGTCGCCAGTTCCTTAGGAATGTTAAAAAGAAAACCACAGGCCCCAAATGGTGTCCCTTAGGTGAACTGAACTGCCGTTTCAACCCCTGAAAATATAACTTTTAACTAGTCAACACAGAATTTCCTGGTCAGCACTATGAAGTTTACTGAGAGACTCTTTCCCCTTCTGCTCCCCTTAGGAAGGCAACATTGCCTAAAACAATAGATTCTGTACCAAAAATCTCCTTTTTCCCTCTCCCTCCTACTTTTGAAAACCCTTCCCTTTTGGGGTGCCTAGACGGTACAGTCGGTTGGGTGTCCAACTCTTGGTTTCCGCCCAGATCCTGGTCTCGGGGACATGGGATTGAGCCCCGTGTGGGCTCAGCGCTCAGCATAGAGACTGCTTGAGACTCTCTCTCTCTCAAATAGATAAAATCTTAAAAAAAAAAAAAGGAAAAGAAAACCCTTCCTTTTCTGTAGACCTTTGTAGCTCCCTTCTACTTACTAGATGGAAAGCTGCCCATTCATGAATCGATTAGTAAAGCCAATTAGGTCTTTAAATTTTACTTGGTTGAATCTTTTGTTATTTAACAGGAATAATGCTACCAAAACTGAGGAAAATTCATACTGATGAAGAATCCTATTACAGAGAACATTTTCATTGCTATGGTTACAAAATACTGCCATTGTTTCTCAGAATACCACTGGAGGAGTTCAGTGAGCATGGAGTCAGCAACAAAAGACTGAATTCTTCCTTGTTTTGGTGAACCACATACACTAAGGATCAGAGCATTAGGAAACTCAGCCCTCTGTGAAATTACTGAGATATAATGCAAGAACAAAAAAACTGGAAAATAAATCCTATGAAGACCTTGTGGGCTTTGTTTCAAAGTGTACTTGGCCAGTTTATAAAAACAATACTTAAACAGAAGTCTGATTCTCCAGCTCTCCTGGTTATCTCTGCATAAATAAGATTTAAGGGGTTGTGTGCATGTGTTTTTCCTACTTTTGTTTTGACTAGACAGTTTTCATGAGGGGGAAAAAATGCTGTTTAATCACTGTATATTGCAACCTTACTTCAAACCTGCAAGTTGTTTCAAAAATTTGTGATAAAAATCCACTCTAACTTTTTCTGTAACAGCTGCTTTCCTTAAACATCAGCTCAGCTTTAATCTCAGAAGGCAAACTACAGAAGAAAAGCCAAAGTAAAATCCTGTTTCCTTTAAAATTCAAACAGATGGGTGCCTGGGTGGCTCAGTCGTTAAGCGTCTGCCTTCAGCTCAGGTCATGGTCCCAGGATCCTGGGATGGAGTCCCACATCAGACTCCCTGCTCGGCGGGAAGCCTGCTTCTCCCTCTGCCACTCCCTCTGCTTGTGTTCCCTCTCTCGCTGTGTCTCTCTGTGAAATAAATAAATTAATAAATCTTAAAAAAAATAAAATAAAATTCAAAACAGATGTTTTATGTAACCAAATCAATCCATTATTTGATATTTGAATTTCCTTACACACACGCCACACTGACTCCCACATTATGTTCAAAAATCTTGCAAAGGTTCACTTTAGCCTACTTGGAAAACCTGATCATTAAAGATAATCACAGATTAGTAACTTGATTAATATTGCTCTCAGGATCCAATGTCAATCTTAAATTCAAATGACAACAACAAAATGTAACGAAACTTCACTAACAGTGCTGCTTGACTCGACACACAGAACACAGGATCTTTACAGTGTTAAAAAGAAAACCACACACCCAAAATGGCGTCACTCAGGTTAAGACCCCAAATCAGTAAATGAAGACCTATTACCTAACCTAACTGCAGTTTCAACCTTTAACCAGCTGCCATGGAATATCCCTGTCAGCACCAGGAAATGTAAGGATACATCCATTCTCCTCCCCTAAGAGGGCGACCTTGCCTAAAACAATGGATTCTTTGCTAATAATTTCTTTTTCCATCCTTCTCTACCTTTAAAAACCATTCCTTTTCCACCCCCTCGACCTTTATTTTTAATTTTTTAAAAGATTTTATTTATTTATTTGACAGAAAGAGAGAGAGAGTGCGCAGGCAGGGGGAGCGGCAGGCAGAGGGAGAAGCAGGCTCCCTCTTTCATTACAGGTACTGAAAACAATTCAAAAGATAAAATGGAACTGTCAGTGGCTAGTTTTGCATACCATCTTACATGAGGACTTCCTTTTCTATTTCCTTTTTCTTTTGGTAGGCTCCACACCCAATGTGGATGAGCTGAGATCAAGAGTTGGATGCTTAAGGGACAGAGCCACCCAGGTGCCCCAAGGACTTCCTTTTTGAGGTCAAATTGTCATAGATGAACTGAAATATAAGTAGACAATACCATCCCTATTGCTCTACCCCTGCTCTACCCCTGCGGTTAACAATGAAACACCTGGGACACTGAAAGGTAAGCTTCCAAGTCTCACAGTTGACTCACTTCCAGATCTTGAATAGCTGTGGGAAACCTATAGGTGATATTTATACAGAAAACCAGGCAGAATCAAGCAATGGGGAAGAGATTATCTCATTAGCAGACACAGTCTGAGGCTGCCTTCCACTCCCCACAGGTCGGCCCTCTTCAGCCCTCCCAGCCAAGGCATCCCACGCAGCCCAAAGCTATTTGTCAGCTCGCCCAGGTCAGCTATAAAGCAGCCCAAGAAAACAAATCCGGGTGAACAACCCTTACGCCACCTCTCCAACCAACATGGCCACCTTCACACTCTTTACAGCTTAAGATATGTGACAGACTTATCTCCCCAACAACCTAAACTTGCCTAACTACACAACATCTCTGAACACTCTTTCTGTATCAGCTCACCAGTGAGGTATATAAGCCAACAGTTCAACATCAGCCAATCACCACCCTTTGTCAGTGTGGGAGAGCAACTATGTGGGCACTTTAGTGCATTCTGCCTGCATTTTACAAAAATGAACAGAAAGATAAAAGTGCTGATACTAGTGATAAGAAGACAGGACTCAGACTTAATGTAACTGAAACAGAGATGAGCACCTTCACACAGCAGGAAAATAATGACTCAAACACCATCTAGATAGGTAGTAGCTATATAAATAAAGGTAAGGAAAAAGATCAAAGTTAAAGAAAATGTTAGAAAAACCTGAAATATATCATCGAAAGGGGGTGTAATTCAGATTTTCTTCATTATTTTTGATCTTTTAGAAATAAAAAAACACACAAACCTATTATGCTTATTAAGTAACTTTCACTCATTCAACTTTATTTAACACCTCTGGAGAAGTCATCATGTTTGAAGGCAAAAGAATACCTACACCTGAATGTCAGCCCAAAAACCATTAATGGCTGCAAAGGAGTGGCTTGTGTCTGTTAAAAACCTCCCTGACCAAGGGGCACCTGCAATTCTTGATCTCGGGGTTGTGAGTTGAGCCCCACATTGGGAGTAGAGATTAGTTAAAAACAAAATAAAACAAAACAAAAAACTCCCTTGAGCACCCAGGAATTCCACAAAAAGAGTAGGACAAAATACAGCACCTACAGCATAACCCTAATTTTGCAAAGTAAAATCATATATACTAAATATGGGTGGCTAGACTTTAAAATATCAAAATATGGTTCTCTGGGTGATAAGTGTGATGTTTGTCCCCGTTTCACAAATACCCCCCAAAAGTTCAAAAACACACCAGTCACGGATAGAACGAACTTTTGTGCCTGGATCCCTTCCAAGGGTGGAAGCATCACATGATATCATGAGGACTTAATATTTCCAATCACCATAAACAAAGAGCTGTAGGGAGAGTTTTGTAACCAAAAGCACTAACAGGGGGTTCAGCGAGGTCATAGTATGAGCTCTGTCTAGGGGGAGAGAGGAAGCCCATACATGCAGTAACCAAGAAACAATTCCTGTCCATGCACGCATGCGTGCATGCGTGCGTGCGTGTGCGTGTGCGTGTGTGTGTTTTAAGCTCCAGTCTGGAGGTGATCAGATCCCCTGATGACAGCTAACACTTCCTCAGAGGCCACACTCTAAGTCTCCTACATGGGCTTTGGTGACCTCTAACTCCGATGAACCCAGGTTTTGTTAACCCGCATAGTTATGGTGAGAAATGATGAAAACTCCCAAGAAATCTTGGCACAAAGCCACTCTGCACAAACCCTAGCCAACACCTGAGATAGGCCCTGGCCTCCCTTTCTTAGAGCATCTACCAAAGAGGGCTTACGATTATGAATCCTTCCTGTCCCTTTGAGACGTATATGTATTTCCTATGACTCTGGAGTGTCTTCCTCAAGGACCCACATGCCATTCCTTGGAAAAATAATCATCAAGAAGGACAGTCTCAGTGGAAGGACAATCTTAACTTGCCAACTAGCAGACACAGCTGGCCTAATCACAAGGACACTAACCACTCCTGTAACTCTTCACTTCCCTAACTCTACTGGGCCCCACTCACTCCTCCCTACTCCCTCATTCCCCCTTGAAAACTCAGGGCAAATGGGAATAGAGCTCAGCTCTTTTCCCCACTGTCAGTGGCTACAGAATAAAAGGTTTCCACTGCTTTAACATCTAGCTTTATGTGTCTTTGACCATGGATAGTTCCTAGTGGCATTCGAGACTTAAAACTAACGTTAACAGACATTAGAAATGGGCTTTCATTGGGGAAAGTCTCAGTGATTAATACGATCTGGCTGGAAATACCTTGGCCAGGGCATTCATGCCCTTACATGAACTGGCTCGACCACCACTGGAGAGTGAATGTGCACCCCAGGAATGGCACCATGGCTGTGATCCATCCATGTGGTCCTGCTAGTTTGGCAGCCTTGGTAAGGTCCTGCACGCTAGAATACAGCTGCGTCTGGTGATGCAGGTGAACGTGCAAGTTCCATGTCAATGTACCAAGAAGGTCAAAGAGCTGGGACTTAATGAAGCCTCAGCTCAGGTTGCGTAACTGTGCTGTACCTGCCTGCCAATAAACATCTGCATGTGTGGTAGAATTTCGTCTGGAAGAAGCTAAGCCCTACCCACCCACAACCACTGGCAACTACCAGTATCTATCAAAGCAGTCCAGTAGCTGTGTATTCAAAACTGCCTGAGGCCCATGATACACACATTAATGAGCAACTGATACTGATTATTTATACATAATCAGAATAATAAAGGATGGCAGTCTTGTAGTTAAGAGCCCTAACTTGATTCAGATAGACCAGTGTTCAAGGCCTGGCTCCACCACCATGTAATATCAGTCAAGTTCATTTATTTCTCTGTACTTCAGTTGCCTTCCCTGCAAAAGGAGGCCAATTAGAACATTGATCGCCCCTTTAGGTTGTGAAAAATGTACGCTATAACAGCGACAGGTAGGTAGACAACAGCAAGCACATTGTGGACAGGAAATAAACTTCAGCAATTGTTACTACTATCCTTAATGCTTACACTTGCCTGGAGCAAATCCTGTCAAGCTTTATTCTCAAATTGCCCTGAAAGCACTGTCTAGACTTTTCAATTACACAACTCATTTCACCACTGACAGTGTGTACTGTCATTGTCTGTAGCTAGCTTGCCCCACATCTCCACCCCCAACTAGCCCTTAAGTGTCAGGAGAGCAAGGAAGCTTTGTTCATCATCCAGTCTTCAGGAACCTGCCACAGCGCTGGGTACCCACAAAGTGTTGAGTGACCACTCTCTCCTGTCATCTCTCCTTCCATTAGCAACAGCATAAGCAAAATCTAAGTGCTTATCAGAGTCTGTGCAAAAATAAGATGACATGGAGAATGTCCAGGTGCAGGTGGGTATTGGCCAGTAACAAACTAAGAGTTTTGGGGTTCCCTTACTCTGTGCCAAACCATGTTTTAGAGACTGTATGTCTAGATCCCATGTAATCCTCAAAATAACCCCAGGAGGTATTATCACACCCATTCTACAATTGAGGAAAACCGAGGATAATAGAGGGTAGGTAAAATGCATACATTCACACCAGCCCTGGTTGTCCAGATTACCCAATTCAAACCCTGACCTGAGTCCGTAACACTTTTCTGGCTTACACATTTTTCCTAAAGGTCTTCACTTAAAGTCCCCAAAATTTCTATTACCAACCTCAAATTTCTCCCAACTTTTTTTTTTAAGATTTTATTTTTAGGTAATCTCTACACCCAATGTGGGTTTGGAACTCAACCCCAAGATCAAGAGTCGCATCCTCTACCAACTGTGCCAGCCAGGTGCCCCCAAACTTCTCCCAATTTAAACATCCAACTGGGGGCACCTGAGTGGCTCAGTCAGTTGTCTGCCTTTGGCTCGGGTCATGATCCCGGGGTCCTGGGATCGAGCCCCGCGTTGGGCTCCCTGCTCAGCGGGGGAGTCTGCTTCTCCCTCTGCCTCTGTCCCCTGCTTGTGTTCTCTCTCTCACTCACCCTTTCTATCAAACAAATAAATAAAATCTTTAGCCTCCTATCTCACCTAGTAAATGGCACCATCATCAATCCAGTTGCCGGGGACAAATCCAGAATCGCTCTCATTCCCACACCCCACTTCTAATCCACACAAAAGTCCAATTCTACCTCTAAAATTAGCCCAGAAGCCCACAACATCGCACTGTAAACAC
The DNA here is from genome assembly GCF_037043125.1 of Eumetopias jubatus. Taxonomy (NCBI): domain Eukaryota; kingdom Metazoa; phylum Chordata; class Mammalia; order Carnivora; family Otariidae; genus Eumetopias; species Eumetopias jubatus. The sequence continues at coordinate 60,751,729 of NW_028274811.1, forward strand.
GACAGCCTATGGTCAGGTAAAACACGCTCACCTCCTCGGACCATAAGCAACAGCAGATGGCCAAGATTTCAGCTCCATCGGGAGGCATTTGCGCTCACTGCTACAGCCTGCTTGCACACAGAGGCGGCAGTTAAAAAATATCCACTGAATGAACAGCTCTGACTACTCTCCCTGCCTCCACCCTAGTCCCTGATACGGCTGAGTCTTCACAGCTCCCAAAGTGATCTAAGCGTAAATCAAACCACAGCCCTCACTGGAACAGGAACAAAACCCGAACTCCAAACGTGGCTGACAGTGGCTGGCCACATCCGGACCTGCCTGCCTCTCTACCTCATCTGCTTCACTGATGACACCCTGGACTCCCTTCTGTTCCTCGAAAACCCTGAAAGGACCCTTACCCAGACCTTGCCATGGATGCCTCTCCTTACTGATCAGTCTCAGTTCCAGGAGCATCTTCTCAGACAGGCTTCCCCAGCAAGCTACCCAAAGCCCCTCTGCCACCAGGGCTGGTTACAGTACTAGTACTGACCGTTTCATTGTTAACATGCTTATGGGATGCCCCCACCCACAACGGGACGACTGAGGGCAGAGATGATGTCTGCCTGGCTCACTGCCCTATCCCTAGCTCCTGGGACATAGTAGGTGCTGTGATATTGTGATATAACGAGAATCAGAGATTTGGTTTTTTTCCCAGGTATGGGAGGCCCAGGAGACTTGTGACTGGCATCTGAAATTCGGGGTAAGACAGTCTTATCCGACTAAGCCTGTGGTGTCATAACTGAATTGAATTGTTTTAAGTCCAGTTGGTGTGCAGGGAGTTGGGAAACTGGTTGGTGTGGGGGCGGGGGGACCCTACACATTTATCAGAAATGCTGTGCGAGGGAAGCCTGGGTGGCTCAGTCGGTTAAGCATCAGCCTTCAGCTCAGGTCGTGATCCCAGGGTCCTGAGATTGAGTCCCACATCGGGCTCCTTGCTCAGTGGGGAGCCTGCTTCTCCCTCTGCCTGCCACTTCTCCTGCTTGTGTGCGCTCGCTCTCTCCCTCTCTCTCTCTGACAAATAAATAAATAAAATTAAAAAAAAAGAAATACTATGAGTAAAAACAGTTCATAGGTGCTCAAATTAAACAAGATTTGTAGAATAGAAAAACTCATTCATTCATTCATTATAATTTTAAAAAAATTTTAAATGAAAAGATTGGAAGACTTAGCTTTTTTTTGACAGAAAGAGACAGCGAGAGAGGGAACACAAGCAGGGGGAGTGGAAGAGGGAGAAGCAGGCTTCCTGCTCAGTGAGGAGCGCGATGCGGGGCTCGATCCCAGAACCCTGGGATCATGACCTTAGCCGAAGGCAGACGCTTACCGACTGAGCCACCCAGCATCCCCCCCCCCCCCCCCGTAGATTCAGCTTCTGATGGTGCTATGAGGTTTTCTTTAACGTACACTCCTTAACAGCCCCATCCAGATGAAATCACAGTGTCATCAACCCCTCACTGCCTTGAGACCCACCACAGTGTTGCCTCAAGCAGCCCAGAGAAAGCAGAAGTTAACTTTCCTGTGATGAATGGCCAGGATTTGGTTGTTTCCAAAGTCCTGAGAGGGGGATTTTAGAAACAAGTCATTAAATCCTGCCAAAATATCAACGATACCAATAATTCTTTTACAAGACCACTTGAGTACCGGTAATCATTTCCAAAGCCCTAAATTAGCTTCTTGGAGTCACAGAAGGCCTCAAGGGGCTTTCAAGGGACTAGGGGAGGACAGATGCCCCTAAATATCTGTAATTACTAAATAATGGGAAGTGTGGCATCAAATTGTAAAGCATCTCAAACAACAACAATTAAAGATTTGCAACACTTTGAGATTGGGAACATTCAGAAAATAGCCTTTCCCATCCACCTTGGTCTCAAAAGCCCTGGCAAGGTGGTAAGCACCATCTCTCTCCTTGCCTGACTTAAGGTAAGTCATTACACCTCAAGTTAAAAACCTCAATTTTCAGGAGCGCCTGGCTGGCTCAGTCGGTGGACCACGAGACTCTTGGTCTTGGGGTTGTGAGTTTGAACCCCAGGTTCGGTATGCAGATTACTTAAGAATAAAAATCTAAAAAAACCCACAAAAACCTCAATTTCCTCATGTTTGAAAAGGTCAACGTGAATGCATGCCAATAATACAGTATTAGACCTCAAAAACCAGGATAACTTCACATACCCACTGGAAGGGGGACAGATTATCTGCCAGGATAATCGGCCAGTTACAGAAACTCACAGTTTAACCCCTCCATCACTTACGGACTGGCCTTGATTGCCCTAAGGCTGAATGTATTAGAAAGCAAGAACATCTCAGTACCTGAATGCCCCCGGAGTTGGATTCATTTGAAAAAACGCACCATTAAAATTGTGTACAGAAATGCTTGCTGTACAGACTAGGGAGGAGGGAGCTCCACATCCATTAAGACTTTACCTACTTCGTAGTTTCTTACTCAGCGGTAAGGCGTGAAATTAGCATTAAAAGAGTTAAAACCTAGTAATTCTCCCCAGATGCGCTACTAACCAGTAGGAGTCGCCTATCCCAAGTAGACATGTATGTTTTAAGATATTATATGAGTGTAACTGGCAAGTTCAGGTAAAAGGAGGGACGGGAAGGCTCGCGCTCTGCCCAGGCGGCCGGGCTGCGTCCAGCCAGGGTTGCGTCGGGAAACTCAGGAAGCAGGGCTGAGTGTTCCCTGAACCCGGCCCTGAGCAACATAGTTTGGAAACAAGGTTTCGAGACGTTCTCGAAGGCACCAGAGCCAATGCTCTAGGTTTGCTAGGTGCCAAGTGCAAGCTGCCTGGGCCATATGATCCGAATTTTGTTCGCGGCATGAGAAAGGAAACGTTGCCCAAACGCACGTCTTTTTCTGGGCTCTTCGAGTAGGCAGAGCCGGTGGGCTACCGTGCTCAGCACCACACACTCGTGCCAAATGGAGGAGGCGAAATTCTCCGCGGACAGTCAGGTTCCTTGGCCCGAGCCCTGCCTGCCCCGCCCTAAGCGAAGTCCCTAAGACCTGACGGGAAGATCTCGGGGTCTCCTCTCGGGCTTCCCCGTGTCTCTCCAGCCCGCCCACGGCACAGGGTTTCCCCGACGGCTGCGCGCCGTGCTCCGGCCCGAGGCACTCATCCAGTCTGCGCAGTGTCAACCCCAGACGACCCACCCCCCGGCCCACTTACAGCCGCGGATCTGGGGCGCGCATGCAGGGAAGCCGGCGGTGGCCTAGGCTCCTGGTCCCGTAGCCCGATCCATCGCCCCCCTGACCTCCCCCCCGCTCACCTGGCCTGCACAGCACTGCGCTGACATCGCGGCGGCCGACGACCACGGGCTTACTCGCCCGCTCCGCTCTGGCCCTCCTGGCTACCTCCAGCGGCGACCGCCCCTTTCTGGAGCAGCTCACTCCTCCACGCCGAGCAGCCCCAGTCGAAAACCAGGCACCGCAGCCTGGGTGAAAACAACCACCGCCAAGCCCCGCCCCACCGCCGCAGGCCCCGCCCACCCCCCCTCGAGCCACGGCCGCCCTCAGCCCCGCCCCGCTCCCGCCCCTTCCCGGGCGCTCCTCCGCCGGGCAGGCTTGCCCGGGGCTCGCACTTCCGCTGGCGTCAGGCGGCGGAGCGGCGGCGATCACTTCCCGGTGCGGCGCTGGGCTCCGAAGTCCGCCCACCATCGGGCGGGCCCGGCGTCCCCGTGCTTCTACGCACGCCGGCATTTCGGCGCTCAGTCTGCCCCCCTCCTCCCCCGGCTCCGATGAAAGATATGATGGCTAACCTGTAAAGCTCAGATCCTTTACTGAGCGATTGCGGAGTGACCTGCACCGAACCGACGCAGTGGGGATGGACCACCAAGTGCTGGTCGGCTCTCTGCCTCGCGCCGACTGAGATCTCCCCTGGATCCCTGTTTCTGAAATACCTTTATCTCCCTACTCTGCCAGGAAAACTAAACTTTGGAGAAGTCCCCTCTTCCCAAGCTTCTCTGAAGCCATGGGCACTTGGCTTTTCGGCCCTGTCTTTCCCACGGCACTTTGGGGGATTCGGTGAGAGCCCTTTTCGCTTCCCTGGTTATTGATCTATTTTCCAGCCTCCATCCCTGCGCATGGACTCGCTTTGCATCCCTGCTTCCTTTCACCCACCTCACTTTTAAAAGGGTCCCCAGTAATTGCTTATTACATGCAGAAGATAGCGCCCCTAGTTCTCGCCACCCAAATCTGCTCTCCTCACAGCCACATCAAGAGAGGAGGGGAAATCGGATGGGGAGACGAACCGTGAGAGACTAGGGACTCTGAGAAACAAACTGAGGGTTGTAGAGGGGAGGGGGTTGGGAGGATGGGTTAGCCTGGTGATGGGTATTAAAGAGGGAACTATTGAATGGAGCACTGGGTGTTATATGCAAACAATGAATCATGGAACACTATATCAAAAACTAATGATGTAAGGTATGGTGATTAACATAACATAATAAAATTTTAAAAAATAAAGAAAAATGAAAAAAAAAAAAGTTCGTTAGTATGTACTTTGCCCCAAGCCCTTTTACTTAGAACGTAACAGTACCCATTTTAGAAATAAGGCTCTGAAGTTAGACAACTTGCCCAAAGCTTCACAGCAAAGCTAAAGAAGCAAAATTGGGCCTGGAATTCACTTGCCAGATCCCCTTGCACTTGATGCAAGTCTTGCCCTTAAATGAAGTCACTTCCAAGACAGAGCCCTTGGCCAAGAAGTATATTGTTGGGCAGAATACAAGCTGGAGAGTGGGAGGAAAGTCGGATGGGAACTGGTCCTGAGGTTTTATGAGCCATGCAGGATCTCCTAGAATCTCAAATGCCAGAATTTAGAGGAAGAAAAGTAATAGAATGGGACCTACTCGGAGCCATGGAAAGTAATGAGAATTGGCTCTAATTAAAATTTGGAAATAATAAAACAGAAAAAAAAATTTAAAGCAACATAAATAGTAGCAGACCAGCACAGCACCCTGCTCCCTGGTGGCCCCCAACTCATCCACTCTGGCCCATTTCTCACCTGGGGAGATTAGTTGGATACCTAGAGTGTCTGTCCAGGTGGGAAGAGCTAGGCAGCTTCTGGGAAAGTGGAGGTGTGACATTTACATATGTTTGAGCTGTCTGGGATCCAGGCCTCCTATCCAGTTAAGGAAACTGAGGCTCAAGAAGGCAGAGAATTCTCACCAACAACCACTGGGATAGAGGCAGAACTGGTAGAAGGATCAGGCCTCCTGACCCTGAATCCTGTGCTCTTTTTGCCAAATCCATGCCAACGTGGAAGGGTTCTGTGACTATATCAATGCCATCCTCCCAGAGAGCTAACACAAGAATTAATAACCCGGGGATTTGTCAACCCTGCCCCAAGGTATGGAAAAGCAGACTGGAAGCCTGAGCTTCCAGAGTCACGAAGTTGCAAATTTTAACTCTACGGAGAACTGGCTGGACCACCTCTTAGTCTCAGTGTTACCATCTGCAAAACAGGGCTAATAACACACTCTCCACAGATTAGATAAATTCACCCCTACAGACCATGCTGAACAGGGCCTGGCCTTCTTAAGCACTGACTAAATAACAGCCCTGATTGGTATTAATAAACAAGTTTAAAAGATAAGAAATAATCGGTGCAAGCTGATTCCCCCACCCTCCCTGCTGGAAGAGCTCACAAGAATGCGGCCTTGTGTGGAGCTGTTACCACCTTCCTAGCTCTGAGGTTGTGCGGTTACTATTTAAGGTCTGGTTGGTAGCATCCTTTGCATCTGTGCTCGGTTAACAAGAATAAAAGTAATGTCAGCAGACATAACATAAAACAGTGGCATCTTAATTTTATTTTAAGTGCTCTGAAGACTTTTTCGAGAAAGACAGATGTACATGGTGCTCCTAACATGTAGATACGTTTACAGTCCATCTCTTTTGATTTGGATTTTTCAGGAACAAGCAGTAATATCCCTGCTTTAATAAGACTAGCTCTTGGCAGACCATGTGAAATATTTCAACCACAAAATTTTTCTTAAATTAACTAAATTAGCTCCTTTTATGCCCATATATTTATATATGTATATATGACATATTATAAATAACCAGTTTATAATTTGCGTTTTTTTCCTCCTGAATTTGAAGTGCTTTTACGTTTTTCGTTTTTAGGAAATAGAAGTCAATGTTGAGTTTTAAAACGCCACTCACTGAACTGAAAACAGTGGTATACACATATTATTAAAGAAAAAAGCTAGTCATAGACACCTACGAAACTTCCTTATAAATTTAACGTCCAGTTCAATAATGGCTTAAAAACAAATAAAATTAATTATTCCAATTCCCTAAAACTTTCTCAATTTTGGGAAGAAAAAAAAAACCTAGTGGTGCATTCTATTAGTTTTGTTTTTTTTTAATTTATTTTTATTTAAATTTAATTAATGTATTATTGGTTTCAGAGGTAGAGGTCAATGGTTCATCAGCCTTATATAATATCCAGTGCTTATTACATCATGTACCCTCTTTAATGTCCATCACCCAGTTACCCCATCCCCTAACCCCCTCCCCTCCAGCAACCCTCAGTTTGTTTCCTATGCTTAAGAGCCTCTTATGGTTTGTCTCCCTGTGTTAGTTTTTATTTTTATTTTTTAAGTTTATTTTTAAAGATTTTACTTATTAATTTATTTGTCAGAGAGAGAGAAGGCGAGCACAAGCAGAGGGGAGGGGAAGAGGTAGAAGCAGGCTCCCCGCTGAAGACGTGGGGCTGGATCCCAGGACTCTGAGAACATGACCTGAGCCAAAGGCAGATGCTTAACCGACTGAGCCACCCAGGCATCCCTCCCTCTGTTAGTTTTTAAATATAAAAGAAGAGATCTCTCTAATCTTCACTTATAAACTCTCTAGGGACCTCAGAGTAGTAGTGGAAGTTGTATTAATTTCAATTACAATGAACAACGAAGTATTCATTTAGAAACAAAGAGCTATAAATTGAGGACCCAAGCAAAAACTAATCAGAACCCTGTAGTGCCCTCACCCTACTCCTTCTGGGAAGTGCATGCTCCTTGATTTCTGTTAAATTAACATGTGCACAATGATTTATTAAATATCAAAAATATGACAAAACATAGAATGAAAAATAGCATCTCCCTTCTCCACACCCTACCTTTCAGTCCCCTCTTCAGAAACAAGCACTTTCAACTAGGTTAGCAGTTTTCTCCTATTTACCTCCATATTTTTATTTTTTTTAAAGGTTTTATTTATTTGAGAGAGAGAGTGCACATAAGCAGAGGGAGGAGTAGATGGACAATCAGACTCCACGCTGAGCACAGAGGGGGCTGCCGGGATCAATCCCAGGACTATCACCTGAGCCAAAGGCAGATGCTAAACCGACTGAGCCAACCAGGAGCCCCTGGGAGGATATTTTTTTAAATGTACTTTTATTTTTCCAAATTCAAGTAATGACTGTAAATAAATTAACAGTATGTTGCCTGGTCAAGATTCTTTGGTTGATGCTTTGGAGAAATGAAGAAATCTTTTGTAATTATCAGTTATTTTGTCAGTATGGAAAGCTAATGATTCTTTACCACTCAAATGGTGCTTTAAAGTGTTTTGCCTCAGTATTTTAAAGATTTTCCCAGGAACTCATTCTACATTATTAATTTCCTTGATAAGTCCTTTGAATATATCTAATACAAAGGAAAATACTTTTTTTAAAAAAAGATTTTATTTATTATTCACCAGAGAGAGAGAGCACAAGCGGGGGGTGGGGGGGAGGGGGGGCAGCAGGCAGAGGGAGAAGGAGGCTCCCTGCTGAGCAGGGAGCTCTATGTGGGGCTCCAACCCACGACCTTGGGATCATGACCTGAGCCAAAGGCAGATGCTTAACCAACTGAGCCACCCAGGCGTCCCAGGAAAATACTCTTTTTAACATCCCAGGGAACGTAAATTCCAAATTAATGAAGAGGGTAGAGGGTTGTTCAATAGGTTTTTCAAAGTTGCTCAACCCTTCTGGGAACAAATTAATTTTTTCTAAATCCTCAAGTTAATAGACTAGACTTACTATCAGTGGAGAGAAAACATATATATGTATTATGTATGTATATATATTCCTGCACCCATTCAGAGTTGTGTCGTGTGTAGGGGCCAAGGACAGACTGCCCCAAGATGGACCATTTGGCATGAAGATTTTTTTTTAGTTAAAAGCAATCAAAACCCTGCAGATTCAAGAAAAGCTCTTTATCTCCCCTTCAAATGCCTAAATTTACCCTGGGAAAGAGAACCTGTACCAGGAAGAGATCTGTTAACAGAGATCTCTTTATCCAAGGAAAAATCTCCCTGACAGGGCAACTTTTGTTTCCAAACATCTCCTCTCACCTTCTGACTAGTAGTCTTCCTCTCCTTCCTGTCCTCAGGCCCCTCACCCTCTCCTTAGCTCAGGATAAGCCTCAGGTTGCACAAGTAGGGAATGTCATGTCTATGTGGATTCCCAGTAGTAAACTACACAGTATGTAGGAAACTAAATTTGATTTTCTCCTGTTAATCTGTCTCATGTCAATTTGATTCTTAGTCCAACTGGAAGGACCTTAAAGGGCAGAGGAAATTTTTTGGTCTCCATTTTCTTCTCTTAGAAATAAATATTTTGCATAAATCAGGCAAATCAACATTACCGTCACTATTCAACTTTATTATGAACTTTAAAAAACATTTCTGCAAACAGTTCATTTCTGTTCTTCTGCATACCAAGGAAAATTATTCTGACTTGTTTGGTTTTAAAACTCAATCCAAAAGACTTTCCATACCCTGATTTCAAGTAAACACATTCAGAGAGCCTTGAGGCTGAGGGGAGGAAGGGAAGACAAAAGAGCAGGTAACCTTTTCAGTTTTCCTGGTTAATCCATTCTAATTCATTTCCTGAGAGGAAGAACAAGAGGTGAGCCCGCTTCTTCAAATAGAGTACTTTGGGGCTCCTGGTGCTCAGTCAGTGGAGCATACGAATACGACTCTTGATCTTGGAGTTGTATGTTTGAGCCCCATATTGGGTGTAGAGATTATTTAAAAATAAAATCTAAAAAGAAAAAAAAGAAAAGAAAACACCTCGGTATTGTATTAATCTTTTTAATGTGTATTTAAAGAGACTACTCCTGTTGGTTTCTTTTTTTTTTTTTAAAGATTTTATTTATTTATTTGACAGAGAGAGAGAGAAACAGCATGAGAGGGGAGAAGGTCAGAGGGAGAAGCAGGCTCCCCACTGAGCCGGGAGCCCGATGTGGGACTCGATCCCAGGACTCTGGGATCATGACCTGAGCCGAAGGCAGTCGCTTAACCAACTGAGCCACCCAGGCGCCCCTCCTGTTAGTTTCTATTAAATCGCCTCTATATGATACTTCCTTTGGAGTTAGCCTCTTAGGAGGTGATTGGTTTTAAAAGAGCCACAGAGTGCTAACTGACTGAAACCATCTAGTTTCTTGAAAATCAATAAAAGGCTTTCAATGAGGGTTCACTTGAAAGATGTTTACATTGTTCTGTGAAGGATGGAAAAGTGGAAGGATCTTCCTGAGGTTTCACAGAAAGACAATGTAGCTTATTTATTTGTACTCACATTTCAGTTAGAGAAGAATGTTTTAGATTCAACAATAGAATTTTAAATGTCTAAGAAAAAATGGTAAGAAAACATTCAAAAACTACTTTTTTGTTTCCCTCTTTAATGCAAAAGAGGAACATACCCAATGAAGAAAGTTGGTGACTCTGAAACTAGTGAGAAGTTTAGAAATGGCTGCTTTAAGATTTTTAAAGGTATGCATTTATTTTAAAAAGTATGAATTTACTGAATTGATCTCAATCAATCATTTTGAATATTTTCTTTTTGTTTTTTCCCATGACATTTCTACAAGTTGAAAGAAAGATTAAATATTCTTATTTTTTGTTTTATTTTATTTTATTTTTAAAGATTTCACTTATTTATTTGAGAGAGAGAGAGCACAAGCAGGGGAAGGAGCAGAGGAGAGGGAGAAGCAGGCTCCCTACCAAGCAGGGAGCCTGACGAGGGACTCTATACCAGGATATAGACTTGAGCAGAAGGCAGACACCCAACCAACTGAGCCACCCAGGCACCCCTGTTTTATTTTTAAAAAGCAGTGGGGTTCTGTTACATAACCTGATTATATTTTCTGAAGAAGCAAATGGAACCTTAGCCATTTTCATTTCTGACCCACCAGCCAAAGCTTAAAATCTGAAACCAGGATGTGTGATCTGAGCCGCAGTAAACTGAGATAAGACACAGACACCAAATTTTTGTTTGTTTTGGCCTGGATATGGGACCAATTAGTAGAAAATGCAGTTAAAGCAATGTTATAGATTTGAGGGTGGAGGGAGAGAGACAAGGGATGAGTAGGAGGGAAGCAAAAGATTGGCCATTTAGTAGAGAAAAGGCTGAACTGAAATCTACCCCTGGGAAAACCTTAGATACCAATTTTTGAAAGACTCGTGCTGCTGTCAACCTGCAGATTCGCCATCTCATGGAGGCTAATGGTGATGACTTCATTAAAGAGATAACTTTGGGAGGTTTCTGTTTTAGAAATATAAGTTTTCCTGGTGCCGTTATTTTCAAATTAGTTTCGCTAGGGATGGCTAAGGATGCCTGGGTGGCTCAGTCAGTTAAGTGTCTACTTTCAGTTCAGGTCATTATCCCAGGGTGCTGGGATGGAGTCCCACATTGGGCTCCTGGCTCAGGGGAGAGTCTGCTTCTCTCTCTCTCCCTCTTTGTCTGCTGCTCCCCCTGCTTGTACTCTCACTCTCTCTCTCTGTCAAATAAATAAATAAATAAAATCTAAAAAAGAAAGATGAAAGAAAGAAAGAAAGAAAGAAAGAAAGGAAAGAAAAAGAAAGAAAGAAAGAAAGAAAGAAAGAAAGAAAGAAAGAAAGAAAGAAAGAAAGAAAGAAAGAAAAATAAAGAAACACAGAGACATTTGGAAAAGTAGGAGACAGAGTAAGATGTCTTAGCTTCTACCATAGGAATAAATGAGGTTTAGTGTTTGGGTAGAAGAAATACCAATAGGTATAAAGCCTTCTTAGCTTTTATGTTTTAAGAATGTCAGATGGTGCCTCTAACTATATGTCAACTGCAGCCAGATGCAGGTAGAGATCAGCCTGGGCCCTCATCTTCTGTACAAAGTTTGCCTGCCATCTGACCTCAAGCCTTGCTCCATGGGAATCCCCAAGGGGAAACAATACCTTAATCTAATCAGAGTTCTCTAACTCTGGGCATCTTTCACACAGGGAGTGCTTAGAGGCAAACAGGTCTTTGAACATGTTAGTTCACATAAGATTAAAATTTTAGCATGTGAACCCTTGTGGCCTCTATTTTGCCATAGATATTGGGGACCCTGGATTTCAGGGAAGAGCCTGAGTCAAAAACCACCACCTTTTTTTTTTTTTAAGGTTTTATTTATTCATTTGAGACACAGAGATACAGAGAGAGAAAGCATGAGCAGGGAGAGAGACAGAGGGAGAAGCAGGCTCCTCCCTGAGCCAGGAGCCTGATGTGGGGCTCCATCCCAGGACCCCGGGATCATGACCTGAGCCGAAGGCAGACGCTTAACCATCTGAGCCACCCAGGCACCCCAAAAAAACCACCATCTTTTGTATGACAGGAAGCTGGAGCAAGGGAACCAACCACATTGTGTCCCACTGATTTCCAAATTTATATACATTGCCTTATTTCAGTCTGAATCCCAAAGCAGGACAAGGGATCACAAAAGCACCTCAGAATGGGCACGGCTTGTACAGTGAAGGTTGCTGTATGTTTTCATTGTGGTGAAATAATTTTATTTTATTAAGATTTTATTTATTTATTTGACAGAGACAGAGAGAGCACAAGCAGGGGGAGTAGCAGGCAGAGGGAGAAGCAGGCTCCCCACTGAGCAGGGAGCCAGATGCAGGACTCTATCCCAGGACCGTGGGATCGTGAACTGAGCGGAAGGCAGACACTTAACCGACGGAGCCACCCAGGCGCCCCAGATTCATCCATTTTAATAAAGCTGGTTGTTTTCATTCATTTTCATCAATACGTATGACATTATATGAATATACCACAATTTGCTTATCTATTCTACTTGCATTGTAATTGAACTAATGTAAGTCTGCACCTTGGTGAGTTACAGACAGATTACACCAGGTGGCATTGTCACACAAAGAAAACTTTATTTGCAGCAAATAAGGACTTCATGGGGAACAACTTGCAAAGCCATGACTGCCCGATGGGGGTGAGTGGGTTTCTTTTACTTAGGGTTAGGATGAATGTTCAGAAAGGGGAGTTTTGTCATTGCTTATAACGGCCGACATAGGGTTGTGCAGGCTTACTTAGAAAATATGCCCATACGCATATCCTAGGTTGTATTAATGAAGTTTGTGCTCCTCCTTGGGCAGAGGTTTTAACATTATAATGAGGTGGAGGTAACTGTTGAACATTCCAAGGTCTATCTGTGCAGGTGTGAGTCAGTGGTCCAGCTCAAACTGGAGCTCTTCCTGTTGCCTGCCTTAAAAGATAAGGTTAACATTCCTGTGAAGAAAAAGGGGGGGAGGGGAGTCAATGGATGTCTTGATGGTGACAGTTTTTTTTTTAGATTTTTATTTTTATTTTTTTTAAGATTTTATTTATTTATTTGAGAGAGAGAGAGAATGAGAGATAGAGAGCACAAGAGGGAAGAGGGTCAGAGGGAGAAGCAGACTCCCTACTGAGCAGGGAGCCGGATGTGGGACTCGATCCCGGGACTCCAGGATCATGACCTGAGCCGAAGGCAGTCGCTTAACTGACTGAGGCACCCAGGCGTCCCTACATAAATAAAAATCTTAAGGGTGCATGGGTGGACTCTGAGATCATGACCTGAGCCTAATCATCAGCTGAGCCACGCAGGTGTCCCGTTGGTGACAGTTTAAACCTCATTTACCCTATGGGGCATGGTTTTAGTACTGGGTATGTCTTGCTTCCAGCTTTTTGTTATTTAAAACAATGGTGCTGTAAAAAGTCATGTTCATAAGATATGTATGTATTTTCTGGTGCACATGTAGAAATATTTTTCTAGGCTAATGGTTCTAAAAATGTGGTCTGAGGGCCCCTGGGAATCCTTCTGGGAGATCCTACCTTTTCCAAATACATATCTTTGTGAGTCCAAATTTTCTTCATATCCTTTAACCAAAACAGTATTTCACAACATATTGAAAGCAGAAGCAGATACAAGAATCTAGCTGTCTTCTATTAAGCAAACATTAAAAAGGTTTTTAAAAATATAAAATAGGTGTACCTGGGTGGCTCAGCTGGTTAAGCATCTGCCTTCAGCTCCGGTTGTGGTCTCCGGGTCCTGGGACTGAATCCTGTATCAGGCTCCCTGCACAGCAGGGAGTCTGTTTCTCCCTGTCCCTCTGCCCCTCCACTTGTGCTCTCTCTCTTTCAAATAAATGAATAAAATCTTCAAAAAAATAGTAATTGTTTTGTCGAATATATTATTATATATAAAAATATATATTTTTAAACAATAGCCAAGGTATGGAAACAATCTAAATGTCTATTGATAGATGAATGGATAAGGAAGATGAGTTATACACACACACACACACACACACACACACACACACACACACATACAACCATAAAAAAGGATGAGATCATGCCATTACAATATGGATAGACCTAGAGGGTGTTGTTATGCTCAGTAAAACAAGTCAGACTGAGAGACAAATGCCATATGATTTCATTTATGTTAATTATGAAAAAGCAAATGAATAAAGAAAAAGCAGAATCAGACCTATAAATGCAGAGAACAAGTTAATGGTTGCCAGAGGGGAGAGGGGTAAGGAAATGAACAAAATGGGTGATGGTGAGTAGGAGATACAGGCTTCCAGTTATGGAATGAAGAAGTCACAGGAACAAAAGGCACAGCATAAGGAAAATAGTCAATGGTACTATAGTAGCATTGTATGGTGACTAATAGCTACACTTGGGGTGAGCATAGCATAACATATCAATAAGTTGAATCACTATGTTGTATACCTGAAAGTATACTTGTGTGTCAACTGTACTCAAATAAAAAAAATTTTTTTAATATATGATTTTGGCTAAAATGCAATAGGTTTATTATTTTTATTTTAAAACATTTTTTGCAATAGGTTTATTGTTTTTAAAATGAATCCCATAAATATTTAAAATTTTCTCTTTTTTTTAGATTTTCTTATTTTTAAGTAATCTCTACACCCAATGTGGGGCTCAGACTTATAACTGCAAGATCAAGAGTCACATGCTCCACTGACTGAACCAGCCAGGCACCCCTAAATTTTTTGTTTTAGTTACTGATACTATTTCCTCTCAAGAATTCCTGTCCCCTCAAGGGTCCTTCTCGGTGGACTGAGAGACAGATTTATAGGAGAAAATCAAATTTAATAGGCATATATACAGGGAATCCACACAGACATGGAAATTCCAAAGACAGTCAAGCAAAATGAGATATATATATCATTCTGAACTAAGGAGAGGGGATAGGGGTCTGGGACTTCTGAGGAAAGGAATGCACTTCAGAGAGCAGTAAGAAGAGCAAATGTTTGGTAATTACATATTTGCCCTACCATACAGATGGGTCATTCAGTTAAAATTCATCTCTGTCAATAATCCTTATTCTGGGAAAGACCCCCAATTTAAATTCTTCTGTGTGGTTAAAATAAGTCAAAATTTTCTCTTGAGCCCACAAGATCTCAAATGCCTTCAGCTCAAAATAGTCCACATGCTAAAGTGGTACATTTGGGGGCAGCACAGAGGGCCTGTTCTGAACCCCTTCACTGTAAATAGATTTAACCCACACAAACAAATGCTATTTGGTGTCCTCAATTATCTGTAAGAGTGCATAAGTGTCCTGAGACCAAAAAGTTTGAGAATTGATCCTTTAGGGCATGGTCTTCAAACGGGGTGCACTGTCCAGGGAGGAAAAGAGATACAGAGAGATTTAAAGGGTTTATTTCCCAGATCCCTAAGGTCCATCTGTACTCTGTCCTAGTTTCCTATAGTTCTCCTTTCCTACCTTCCCATTCTCAGTTCTATCCCTCATTGATTCTAAGGTGCTCTTTTCCCCCTCCACATGGTAAATTGATGAATGTTACCATCTACAGCCACCAAGTGGCAGTCTTGTCATAATTGTCTTTGCCTGGCACCTTCTGGTCAGAATGAGAAAGTGCCAGCATCAAAAGTTGAATAGATGTTGGTGATTTAGAGGAAAACCCTCCTGAGACTGGAGTGAAGCAGTTTTTTTAGGAAATGCTACTTTACCAATGCCCATGATGCCCCTGAGACAATATATGGGAAAAAAAGACATTGACACTGAGTGGAAGAGTGATTCACACGAGTCACCCTGACACGAAGACAGTCTAAAAATACTTTAACCTATTTTTTTACAAGATTAAAAAAAATCTGTGTCAGTTGTTTCAAGCTCCTTCAATAAGCATAACATTTCAATATTGTATTACTAATAATTGTCATTTATATGACTTAGAGCCTTAAGTTCATAGCAAATTAAACAAAATGAAAATATACACATTTTTGTTGCAAAGAATTATGAGAAGTGATATAAAAATGTTCAAGCATCAATACATATTACATTAAGATAAAATTCTGGGGGGGGAGAATGTATTGGAAACATCAGTTCAAGGAGAAGAAGTGATAGAAAATTTCCCATTGTTAAAGAGGAGCTTGTTTGTGCATTTTTTAAATGGATGCTGGTGCATTTCAAAATCATTACAGTGTTTAGATGTCATTGGATACATTTGAAAGAATGATGTAACAGATTTATGTCAAAATGCCAATATGCAGGAATTATAGTCTATGTACCCAAATGAAATTTGCTGAGAACATTTGTCAAAGCAGAAATGTGTGAGGGAGTTCATACTTTCCTTTTTTTTTAAAGATTTTATTTATTTATTCATGAGAGACAGAGGAAGAGAGAGAGAGAGAGAGAGAAGCAGAGGGAGAAGCAGGCTCCCAAGGAGCAGGGAGCCCGATGCGGGACTCCATCCAAGGACCCTGGGATCATGACCTGAGCCGAAGGCAGACGCTTAGCATCTGAGCCACCCAGGTGCCCGGGGAGTTCATACTTTTCAAAAACTTTTATGTGGAGGATACTAGCAAAAAGATTTGAAGACTGCTAATTTAGAATACGTACGAGCATGTAAATGTTCACAGGATTCAAGCCAGTGCTAGGAAAAAGGGGCATATATCTGAAACTGTGGAATTCATGGGGTTGGAAGGGCTCCATGAATATTTTATCTTTTACTTTTCACTGGAACTGGAATAGAGTCCTTAAGTCAGCAGTTCTCCCAGATAAGGAACTCTTTAAACCACTCCAACTAAGGCTGAGACCAGCCCTGTGCCCTTGAGCCCAGAGTGATTATGAATAGGGGAGGCCGGCTGCTCAAGGGCAAGGCCCTGATAACGCAGGTAATATGAGACTCCTTTTAGGACAAAAGAGAAGAGGAATTGAGGAATGCAGAAGGCTAGATTGAGGTTGAATTGAGGCCTATTTGAAATAAAAGCTCGAACAAGCACACTCAGGAAAAGATATAATTCAAGAAATATTTTAAATTGCACGGGACCTTTCTCATAAACACACACACAAACACAATTTTTTTCTCCTTTCTGAGTAATTTAACCCAAAACTCTCCCCACTTTCAGCCCACAGGATGTTCCAGATTACTTTGGGATGAAGACAAAAATAATTCACCTCATGTCCCTCCACATTCGATCATTAATTTTTCAAGGTACTTATCTTGGCTGAAACTTAGAAGATCCTAGGGCTGGGATCTTCTTCCTTAAGGAATAAAAATCCCTCTTGGGGCTCCTGGCTGGCTCAGGTGGTGGAGCATGTGACTCTTGATCTTGGGGTTGTGAGTTTGAATTCCACTTCGGGTGGGAAGATTACTTAAAAATAAAATCTTAAAAAAAATAAAGAATCCCTTTGTTCATGTGAACCTTCTATTTCTGTGATACCCCTTTCCGTGTCTCATTCACTTCATGCACCAAGGTGGCAGAGACTGCGAGTCATCTATACCAATACCTTTCATTCTTTCTAAGAGCTCTTAAATCAGACAGAATCAACACAAGAAAAGAACTTTAAAATTCTATCTCACTGGAGCACTTGGATGGCTCAGTCAGTTAAGCCTCTGCCTTCAGCTCAGGTCATGATCCTGGGATTGAGTCCCACAGCAGGGAGCCTGCTTCTCCCTCTCCCTCTAACCCCCACTTGTGCTCTGTCTCTCTCTCAAATAAAAAAGTAAAATCTTTTAAAAAATAAATACAATAAAATTCTATCTCATTTATGAACATACATCAAAAATTCCTTAATGAATTGTAAGCATCACTTCCACTTACATGCCATTGGCCAGAATATATAGTCACATGACCATACCTAGGTACAGAGAAGGTTGGGAATTACAATCTTTACTCCAGGAGCCTTGCGCCCAAATAAAAGTTGACTTTAAATTCCCAAGGAAGGGTGCCTGGGTGGCTCAGTGGGCTAAATGTCTCCCTTTGGCTCAGGTCATGATCTCAGGGTCCTGGGATTGAGCCCCCCCACCCCCGTCTCCCCCAGAGCTGGGCTCCCCATTCAGCGGGGAGTTTGCTTCTCCCTCTGCCCCTCCCCCTCCCCCTGCTCATTCTCTGTCTCTCTTAAATAAATAAATAAAATCTTAAAAATATAATAAAATAGGGCGCCTGGGTGGCTCAGATGGTTAAGCGTCTGCCTTCGGCTGGGGTCATGATCCCAGGGTCCTGGGATTGAGTCCCATATCAGTCTCCCTCCTTGGCAAGGAGCCTGCTTTTCCCTCTCCCACTCTCACTGCTCATGCTTTCTCTCTCTGTCAAATAAATAAATAAAATCTTAAAAAAATAAAATGAAATAAAATAAAATAAATTCCCAAGGAAGTCATTTTCCATCTTTCCAGTTAGCAACAAGGTCAAGACAAGCAAGCTTCCTTACAGTACCCTTCTGTGACGTGCATTATTTCTAGTTCACCCTTATATAAAGAGCTTACCATTTTGCAGACCTAGCTTTATAGAGAAATCTTCTATTAGATTCTGAGAGGGTTTTGTCGCCTCTTTTTCTGTATTATACCCAACCATCAAAACTGAAATTCAAATTTACCAGAGTTTGGAGATGACCTGAGGGAGAAATTTGGTTTCTTGCTTCCTCTGAATGTCCACATAGCTGTTTTACTGGGAAGTTTGTCCCGGGTATCTGGACAGCATCCTGACCAAGTAGAAGTTCACTCTGATATTTTTAGAGATTTGTTTAATAAAACTTCAAAGGACAGCTAATCTTCATCTTATATAAACTATTCCAAAGAAGAAAAGAAGGAGAGTTACACAACTCATTTTTAAGACTCCTGTAATCCTGACACCCAAACCAGGCACACATTAAAAATCACTGTCACTTATAAACATAGATAGAATTACTGCTGGAATTTTCAGTCAAATGAGCCAATACACTCTCCTTTGTGCTTAAAACATTTTTTATAGGGGCACCTGGCTGGCTTAGTTGATAGAGCCTGCGATTCTTCATCTTAGGGTTGTGGGTTCAAGCTCCATGGTGGGTATAGAGATGACTTCAAAAGAAAATCTTTAAAAAATAATAAATAAATAAATAAATAAATAAAAACACTGTTTATAAACATAGATGGAAAAGTCCTGAATAAAACACAAGCAAATCCAATTCAACAGTGTATTTAAAAACCCCATGATTTCAAAATAATTCAAGGATGCTCAAATATTAGAAAATCTATCCATATAATTTACCAGATTAACAAATTTAAGGAGAGAACCACGTAATCCTTTCTACTGATGCAGAAAACATATTTGGTAAAAGTCAACACTCATTCCTCCCATCCAAGTACTAACCAGGCCCGACCCTGCTTAGCTTCTGAGATCAGACAAGATCGGGCGCATTCAGGGTGATTTGGCCGTAGACAGTCAACACTCATTCCTGACAGACTAGAAATGGAAGAAAACTTCCTTAACCAACAAATGGACTTACGTAAGACTTTCAACATTCATTCCTACTGTGGTCAAAATCTGCATAATTAGAGACGCTAGAACTGGTTCTGGTGGTGTCTAAATGGGGTGTCTATCCTGATTGGATGGAGGCGCCCAGATGTGGGGTGATGATCAGGTGGAAGCCGGTGGCATGGGAGATGAAAGAATTCACCTGAGACAGAACAGAAGAGATAGAAGTTTATGGAATACACCACGAGGGAGCTGCAGGCGGGACAGCTGAGCAGAGGCAGTGGGTGGGGGCTGTTTTTAAATGGGGAAGATGAGGAGGTATGGTGACATATGGAATTCTCCCCTTTTTGGGAACTGTGCCTGGTGGTAAATAGCCCATTGGTCAGTTAGGGCCTATGGCTATTTTGAGGTGAGTAACCTGAGGGGCCTGGCACCTTCTACATTGAATCACTCAAGCCTGATAGCTTAAAAGCAGCCTCTACAGCTCTGACTTTGGCATGAAAGAAACACCAGGAGAGTGTCAGGTTGCTTGTCCAGGTCTAGGTAGTATGGCGTGATTCATTCCTCCCAAGTGAGTAATTTCTCCGAAGTCATGTCATCCCAGAAAAGCAGTGAAACTATTTTCAGGTTTCTCACTGTTCCTTCAGGCGGGCCACCAACCCCTGATCACTGTATACCCACAGAAGGCCACATGTGGAAGCAGCCCTCATGATTATCCAGCTCAGTCGACTTATCTTATAGTGACATCTCAGAAGCTCAGAGTAGAATGCCCAAAGTAAAATGCCAGAGATCAGCTTGTTCAGCTAATGGCACATGTGGGATTGGGACCTGGCCTGACACCTTTCACACTTCCTGCTCATGAGCGAAAAGACGTTCTTCTCAATTTCTCATGTACCTTAACCATCTTTTGGGCTTAACCAAGCCCAACCCTGGGCTTCCAGGGTTGCCTGGGTGGCTCTGTCATAGAGCATGTGACTCTTGATCCTAGGGTCTTGAGTTCAAGCCCTACATTGGGCATGGAGCCTAATAAAAAATTTTAAAATAAATATATATATATATATTTTGAGATTCTCTGGATATCCATGATGATGGAGATTTACCTTCCATATTGAATAGTGGTATGGAAGGGGCTAGAGAAAAGGGAAGGCCAATGGGATGAGATAAACTGAAAACTTTCCCAGAAGGAAGGCCATGTCTATTTTTAGGATCATTCTAGGGTCAGAAGTTCATGCTGATGGGGGCAAGAGGTACAGGTCACTACGTCTGATTGTATAGGTTGTAAATGGCGTGTCTTTAGGGGGCACCAATCACATCATACTCACCATAGATTTGTGCACGTATTACAAAGCCTCATGGAAGGAGTGACTGTGTCTTTTTTAAGTTTTTTACTTATTTTTAAGTAAGCTCTACGCCCAGTGTGGGGCTTGAATTCACAACCTCAAGATCAAGAGTCACATGCTCTACCAACTGAGCCAGCCAAGAGCCCTAGAAGAACCTGTTTCTAATTCCCACACCAGTGCTACTGAGTTACCTGCACTGCTGAGGAGGGGGTCTGATTAGCAGGGCTAGAATAAGATCTGGGGATAGACCAGCCCCGCCTGACTCTGCAATTAATCTGGGTGACAGGTCCAGATGCAGCACTACGGGAAGTTTTGGGAGACCAGTGGATCTTGAGCTCTAGCTCTTCCTTCTGGACTTTTCATCTCACTTGGCTCTGGCAGGAATTTAGCTTCACTGCCTGTTCCCAGGGCTGGGCTCCTTTCTCTGGTGCCTGCTGGCCTCAGCCTTCTGTCTTCCCTGCCACAGCACTGTCCCCTAACTGCAGTCTCCATAGCCTGATTTTCCTTTCTTTCTTTCCTTCTTTCTTTCTTTCTTTTCTTTCTTTCTTTCTTTCTTTCTTTCTTTCTTTCTTTCTTTCTTTCTTTCTTTCTTTCTTTCTTTCTTTCTTTCTTTCTTTCTTTCTTTCTTTCTTTCTTTCTTTCACATAAACTCTACCCTCAACTTGGGGCTCAAACTCATGACCCTGACACCAAGAGTTGCACACTCTACCACCTGAGCCAGCCAGATGCCCCTCCATAGCCTAATTTTCAATAAGTGCCTTGGGAATCTGCAACCACCTTATTAGGAGGTAATTGCTTTGGCATTTTCTTTAGGAGGAATGTTTCTGTCTGTAATGAGAAAAAGATATGAAGCACACTCTACAGAAATTTAAAAACCTCATGGGGGAAAAATAAATTTTCAGAGAGTTGCCAGATTATCAATAGATCATGAAAGCTACAAAGAAGTTTTCTAAGGAACCCAAGATACAAATAAGAATCATTTTGAGGAAGTCGGTTTAAAGATGCAATTAAAAAGCTTGATGGACAAATCAAACGCCAGTGGTAAATCCACTTGTTATTTTAGGCCCTCCCAAAACAGGAATGTAAAAAACCAGGATAAAATATTACAATGCAAAATCTCAGTGAAAATATCACTGTTTTTTTTTTTTTTTAAAGATTTTATTTATTTGACAGAGAGAGAGATAGCGAGAGCAGAAACACAAGCAGGGGGAGTGGGAGAGGGAGAAGCAGGCCTCCTGCGGAGCAGGGAGCCCAATGCAGGGCTTGATCCCTGGACCCTGGGATCATGACCGGAGTCAAAGGCAGACACCCAACGACTGAGTCACCCAGGCACCCCTATCACTGGTTTTTACAAGGGCTTTTGCTAATCTGCAGAGACGAAAGGAGCCTTTAATGAAGTTACTCTAAGTAAAGGGACAAGACCTGAATTCCAAAGGGTTAAAAAGAATACATTGAACTTCAGAGACTTGGATACTTGCAGCTAGAAGCAGAAGACTGAAATGAGCTCAGTGATCTCATCAAACACTGTCAGAAATTTCCAAAAGACATAGCAAGTGCCCTTGCTCACAAAGAAAATGATATTCAAGGTTTGAGTAATGGCATTGTGCAGCTGAAATAGGGGGCAGTGACCAGACTGAGAAGTTAAAAAACAGATGATAGATGGCTCACAAAGGGAACTTTTGTTAAAGATAGTTGAAAAAGATAAAGGCCATTTCCAATCCAAACTGAGTGCCGAATTGCTAGCTCGGCGAGGGCTGGAAAACAGAAAACTTGGAACACAAATCTTAGTGACTGCTTTAAGCCAAAACTCTACTGGAAAATGAACATGAAACTTTGCATCAGCTAGCTGATATACTTAATAAATTCTGGAGCAGAAAAGCAGCATTCTTCCAAAGAAGGTTTTCGGGAAGATTAAGAATGGGAAGAGAGAAAACAGAAATATCAGCTATAAAGTAAGTAAAATTCTACAAGCAGAAAAATACAGATCTTATGAAACCCAGATTTCTCTTCATGATAACAAAGGTCATGACAGTGAAAATATCATGTACTGATTGCATGTACTGCAGAATGAGCTGATTGCATGTACTGCAGAATGAGCTCTAGGGAGAAGACACAAGTGCCTAGTTCCAGACATATATTAATGTGTGTATATCAAAAGATAATAATTTTTCGATAGCCAGGGAATATCCAACAAACCCCAGGAAGACCGTAATAATAGAAACCTTCAAAGAGAGATTTACTAAACCTAGATAGGTCTTTTGGTCCATCCTTTGAACCTAGTGAAACCCTCTACTCTTACTGATACTGATCCCACCTGGAATTTCTTGCTCTTATCTTAATGGAATAGATGTGTTAAAGTGAACCTGGGTCTGTCACTTGTCCTATATCTGGTCCTAGGAGGTTATTTCAAGTATCTAAAATAATATCTATTTCTTATCTGTGTCTCGGTATAGCTTCATCAAAATATCTTACCAGGGAAACTCACCAAGATCTCACATTTATTGATATATTTCACAAACATCTGTAAGCGTCTTTCATGAGTCAGGGATTTATAAGTGCTAGAGAAACAACAAAGAACAAGATAAAATTCTTGCCTTTGCAGATCTTACATTTGAACAAAAAAACCAGGTAAGTAACAAAGTGATCATTTAATACCAGGCCAGGATAAGGGCTACGAAGGACAACTAAACAATGAAAAGCGGTAATCGTGGGAACTTTCCATATGGTGATCAGACAAGGCTGCACTAAGGAGATAACATGTGGGCAGAGAGGCATGAGTGGAGCAAGGGAATGATGATCTAAGAAAGATCCTCCCAGGCAGAGGAAATAGCCAGTGCAAAGGCCTTGAGCCAGAATCGTGTCTGGTATATTGGAGAAACTGCAGATGTTTCAGGCAGAGAACAATATATTTGAAGGCCGAGGGCTGAGACCTGAGACCTGAGAATGAACATACTATGTTCTCATATATATGAGGAAATGAAATTTCTAATGGCTCCAAGATTGGGAGAAGCTGTTGAAGGGTAAACCCCCCCGGGGGATGCTCTTGTGCATTATAAGTCATGTAAAAAGGGTAGGGACTTTAGTCTATTATATTACTATCATATGTTGAATCCTTACTACATGTCAGACAATGTAATAAAATCTTTATTAGGATTTTCTCACTTGATCCTCATGAATATCCTATGAGCTAAGAACTAATGTGATTTCAATTTTATAGGTGAGAAAATTGAGTCACAGAGTAAATAAGTAATTTGACCAAGGACCCAGAGCTAGTATATAGTAAAGTTGACATAGGATCTCATGTCAACTTGAGTCTCAAGCCTGAACTCTTATCCTCCACTATTCTACATTTTTTAATGATCCCTATGACTGAGTGTAATGGAGGGTGTAGAGAGGAAGGAAACCCATTAGAGACAGGGGTTAAAGGGAGAGATGATGGTAATGGGACCGTGGTAAATGAAAAGGGGATTGAGAAGAAAGAGATGGAAGATTGAGAGAGATTTAGGAAGTGGAATGGTTGTGATTTGGTATTTGATTGAATCCAAAGAGGGAGGGAGAGAGAAAGAGAGGAGTCAAAGATTATTTCCAGATCGCTGGTTCATGAAGCTCTGTGGGTACTATTTAAGGAGACGAGAAACCAAACAGGAAGGGCAGTTTGGGGCTTAGGGAGAAGAAGGTGAGTGGTTTTGGATTAAAAATGGCAGAATAAGGACCTCTGAAAATCCACTGTTTTATGTAAGCAACAAGATTACTTGCAAAGAATTGCCAAACTCTGAAAGTTAACCAAAGGCTTGTGAGAACCCAAAGAGCATTCATTCAAGGAAAACAACTGAATCTTTTTTTTTTTTTTAGTGTTTAAATTTTTATTTTAACTCCAGTTAGTTAACATAAAGTGGTATATTAGTTTTGGGTGTACAATATAGTGATTCAACAATTCCATACATCACCCGGTGCTCATCATGATATGTGCACTCCTTAATCCCCATCACCTATTTAACTTATCCCCCACCACCCTCCCATATGGTAACCATCAGTTTGTTCTCTATAATTAAGAATCTGTTTCTTGAGTTCTCTCTCTCTCTCTCTCTTTTGCTCCCTTTGTTTGTTTGTTTTATTTCTTAAATTCCACATGTGAATGAAATCAAATGCTATTTGTCTTTCTCCGATTCATTTTGTTTACCATTATGCTCTCTAGCTCTACCCATGTTGTTGCAAATGGCAAGATTTCATTCTTTTTTGTGGCTGGATAATATTCCATTGGATATACAAACACCACACCTTTTTTATCCATTCATTAATCAATGGACGCTTGGGCTGCTCCCATATCTTGGCTATTGTAAATAATGCTGCTATAAACATACGGATGCATGCATCCCTTTGACTGGGTGTGTTTGTATTCTTTGGGTAAATACCCAGAAGTACAATCACTGGATCATAGGGTAATTTTATTTTTAACTTTTTGAGGAACCTCCATAATGTTTTCCACAATGGCTGCACCAGTGTGCAGCAATGTTCCAGTTCTCCACATCCTCACCAACATCTGTTGTTTCTTGTGTTGTTGATTTTAGCCATTCTGACAGGTGTGAGGTGATAGCTCATTGTAGGTTTTTTTTTTAAGATTATTTATTTATTTATTTGACAGATTGAGAGAGAGAGAGGACAAGTAGGCAGAGCAGTGGGCAGAGGGAGAGGGAGAAGCAGGCTTTCCCCTGAGCAGGGAGCCCAATGCGGGGCTCAATCCCAGGACCCTGGGATCATGACCCGAGCTGAAGGCATTCGCTTAACCGACTGAGCCACCCAGGCACCCCAGCTCATTGTAGTTATGATTTGCATTTCCTGGATGGTAAATGATGATGAACATCTTTTCATGTCTCTGTTGGCCATCTGTGTGTCTTCTTTGGAGAAACATCTGTTCATGTCTTCTGTCCATTTTTAAATTGGATGATTTTGGTTTTTGGATGTTGAGTTTTGTAAGTTCTTTATAGATTTGGATACTAATCCTTTACCAGATTTGTCATTTGCAAATATCTTCTCCCATTCTGTAGGTTACCTTTTAGTTTTGTTGATTGTTTCCTTTGCTGTGCAGAAGCTTTTTGTTTTGACGTACTCCCAGTAGTTTATTTTTGCTTTTGCTTACCCTGTGTCAGGAGACATATGTAGAAAGAAGTTGCTATGGCTGATGTCAAAAAAGTTACTGCCTGTGTTCTCTTCTAGGGTTTTTATGGCTTCAGGTCTCACATTTATGCCATAAACCATTTTGAATTTACTTTTGTGTATGGTGTAGGAAAGTGGTCCAGGGGGTACCTAGCTGGCTCAGTCAGTGGACCATGGGACTCTTGATCTTGGGGTTGTGAATTTGAGCCTTATGTTAGGTACAGAGATTACTTTAAAAAAAAACAAGGAAATCCCTTTCAAGAAGATGGCACTGAAGGCAAAGAAGGAAGCCCCTCCCCTCCCAAAGCCAAAGCCAAAGCAAAGGCTTTGAAGGCCAAGAAAGCAGTGCTGAAAGACATCCAAAGTCTCAAAAAAAAAGATCCACACATCACCTACATCCTGACGACCCAAGACATTACATCTCCAAAGGCAGCCCAAATATCCTCGAAAGAGCGCCCGCAGAAGAAACAAGCTTGATCACTATGCCATCAGGTTCTGACTACTGAGTCAGCCATGAAGACAATAGAAGACAACAACACACATGTGTTCGTTGTGGATGTCAAGACCAACAAGCACCAGATCAAGCAGCCTGTGAAGACACTCTATGATTTTGGCATGGCCAAGGTCAACACCTTGATTAGACCTGATGGAGAGAAGAAGGCATATGTTCGACTAGTTCCTGACTATGATGCTTTGGATGTTGCCAACAAAATTGGGATCATCTAAACTGAGTCCAGCTGGCTAAATCTAAGTACAAATTTTTTCACCAAAACAAAACCAAACCAATCAAACAAAAAAACAAGGAAGTGGTCCAATTTTTTCTTTTGCATGCGGTTGTCCAGTTTCCCCAACACCATTTGTTGAAGAAACATTCTTTTTCCCATTGGATATTCCTTCCTGCTTTGCCAAAGATTAATTGACCATAAGTTGTGGGTTTATTTCTGGGTTTTCAAGAAAAATAACTCAGGGTCCCTGGGTAGCTCAATTGGTTAATCATCTGACTCTTGATTTTGGCTCAGGTCATGATCTCAGGGTTGTGGGATGGAGCCCCGTACCAGGCTCTGTGCTCAGCATGGAGTCTGCTTGTCCCTCTCCCTCTGCTCCTCCCCCTGCTCTTTCTCTCTCTCTAAAATAAATAAATAAAATCTTTAAAAAAAAAGAAAAGAAAACAACTGAATCTTAGTAAGAACAGTGAGATTTGTGGTGTGTTAAGTTGCTCCACTCTAATCCTCCACTCACCAGCTCTGGAATAGCTCACAGCTTGAGTAGCCATGAAACCAGTAACCTAGCAACCACCATAGGGGCCAGAATAGGTTTGGAGCTTCCAAAAAAGCCCTAGCCCCAATAGAATTGCCACTATTTTAATTTTTATTTTTATTTTAGAATTGCCAGTATATGATCTATCTAGAAGTTCCCAAAATGCCCCATTCTCAATATTTGTCTTTGCTTCACCTAAGAGCTCACAGTGCGAGAACAGCCCTATCCCCAAGGCATTTATCATAAAACAATTAGCAGTAATTGTTTGATATTGCAGCTGCCTGAGGTGGCTATCCCAGCTGAAGCTAATGAGAAGCTGACCAAGAAATTTAAATGGAAAAACTGGATAATGAGATATTCTAAGGTGGCTTTGAAAAGATAAGGCATATGCCTGGGAATCCAGAAAACCATGCACATAGAAAGGCCTGAGTAAGCCACAAGAATGAAGCAGAAAATCAGGGAAGTTGGGGCCATGGAAGAACAAAAAGGAAAATAAAGTCACAATTCATTGAATGCTTATTGAGTGCCAGCCAGATGCTGTGCTCATTGCTTACAATATCCTGTCTCATGGGTACATATAATCACAATCCCCATGGAGCAGCTGAGGATCTGGGGCTTTATGAGATTAGGTCTAGTAAGTGGCTAAGCCAAGTTTTGAACTCAGGCTGTCTGACTTCAAAGTTTGTTCTAGGTCTGGATGTCTAGAATGGCCAAAAGTATAAAATGCTGGGGACTAGTCAGTAAATATGTAAACTTGTCTTTCGGATTTCTCA
Source organism: Eumetopias jubatus (assembly GCF_037043125.1). Taxonomy (NCBI): domain Eukaryota; kingdom Metazoa; phylum Chordata; class Mammalia; order Carnivora; family Otariidae; genus Eumetopias; species Eumetopias jubatus. Next base: position 60,779,269 of record NW_028274811.1, read on the forward strand.
GTAAGGGGGTCTTTGAGGAAATTCTTGAAGTTCTGGAGCAAGAAGGCAGATAGATTCTAGTGGTTTGAAGAGGGAGCAGGAATAAGGAAATGGACGTGGTGTTCAGCTGTTTGCTTGGAAAGAGAAGGGAGGTAGGGCCTTAGCTGGAAGATGGGTGAGGATGCAATATTCTTTCTTATTTTTTGGAGATTCAGCATATGTACATAGTACAGTGTAGCCAGCAAAAACCCTGTCTTTCAGGGGGTAAAAGTCCTGGCATCCTAGGCCCAGAGGAGATAAGGAAGAAAGGAGGGTGAGGATGTTAGGCCTGATAGGCAAGAGAACTGAAATCTGACACTTAGAGACAAGCTACTTGGGTTCTTCTTAACCTTATCCTCCAATCGATTTCATTGCTTGCCCTTTTTAGAGATAGAAGCTTGTCTTTAGACATTAAGAAACAAGGCAGAATTGATGACCAAAAAACATCATAGTGAAGGAAGATTAATTATTTACATCATTCAAGTGCTCTCCAATTCTTTAAATGCAGTTACATCATCATTAATCTTATTAATTCCCATAAAAGCATGCCAACGTTAGGTTTATAGCATGTCATCTTGACGATCTCTGTCTTCAAAGCATCCTAGGGGTCCTTAGACACTATGCAGGAGTTGGAAACTGCTTGGTCTTACTGGGCAAGCAGTGAGTTCTAACTGAATATCAGGATGAAGAAATCTAGAGAATGTACAAGCATGATGACTATACTTAATAATACCGTATTGAACCCTGAAAATATACTAGGAAAATACATTCCTAACTATATGCTATAGTTATATATATGCTAACTATATTAGCTTGACTAGTAATAATTTCATTAGGTATATATATCAAATCATTATGTTGTACACCTTAAATATATATAATTTTTTATTTAAAAATATATAAATAAATAAAAAATAAAAAAAATCTATTCATTTAAAAGAAAAAAAAAAACAGAAGAAGGACGCTACCGGTTCTCAAACTTGGCTGCACATGGAAATGGGGAGCTTTAAGAATTATTGATGTCTGGGTTCCAATCTACAGACTGTATTCAAATTTAATTGTCCCAATAATGACTTTCAAAGGTAATTTTTTAAAAAAATTAAGGATCACACGTTGCATTTAGTTGTCATACTTTTTTGATGCCCTTTGAACAGGTCCTCAGTCTTTTTTTTTTAAGATTTTATTTATTTATTTGAGAGAGAGAGAATGAGAAATAGAGAGCACAAGAGAGAAGAGGGTCAGAGGGACAAGCAGACTCCCTGCTGAGCAGGGAGCCCGATGCGGGGCTCGATCCCGGGACTCCAGGATCATGACCTGAGCCGAAGGCAGTCGCTTAATCAACTGAGCCACCCAGGCGCCCCGGTCCTCAGTCTTTCTTTGCTTTTATGATATTACATTTCTGAAAAGTAAGTCCAGTTACTTCATAGAATGTCCCACAATTTTTGTTTTTTTGATGTTTTCTCATGCTTAGTTTCAGATGATGCATTTTTGGCCATGAATGCTACAAAAGTGATGTTGTGTCTTTCTCAGTCCATCCTGGAGGGGTAGAAAATTTTATTTGTCCCATTACTGGTGATGCTAACTTTAATCACTTGGTTAGGGTGGTGGCTGCCTGGTTTCCCACCGTAAAGTTACTCTTTGTCCTCTTGCTATTAACAACTATCTTTGGAAAGATGCTTGGAGATTATGTCAATATTAGGTTTCTCATCAAATTTTCACCCATTAGTTTTAATCATACATTGATGATCTTTGGTTGAAACAATTGTTATTACAGTGGTTGCTAAATGGTGATTTTCTAATCCCATCATTACTTTTGCATTTACAGTTGCCATTCTATCATAAGGAAGAGTTTGTTCTTTACTTACACTTATCTATTATACCACTTATCTATCATCTATCTGTATTTGTATGGACTCATGGATTCTTATTTTAGTCTATTGGTCATTTCTGTTAATGCCATTATTTATGTTGCATTCAACATCCCATATGTGACAGTGGGAACTCCTTCAAGCTAGCTCTGTGTCCTTTTGATATCTATTCTACACCTTTCAATTACACAGAGCTGACATGAAGACATAAATATCAAGCAACACAAAAACTTCACTTTCATAATTAATTGAAATCACACTCTACCATATATCTCAATGTTACCAAGTAAGGAATTCAACTAACTTTTAAAAAATAACCTTTGTTATTTTTTAATTTTTTTTTAAGATTTTATTTATTTGACACAGAGGGAGACAGCCAGAGAGGGAACACAAGCAGGGGGGAGTGGGAGAGGGAGAAGCAGGCTTCCCGCAGAGCAGGGAGCCCTATGTGGGGCTCAATCCCAGGACCCTGGGATCATGACCCCAGCCAAAGGCAGACACTTAACGACTGAGCCACGCAAGTGCCTCAACATTTTTTTATTTTTAAGTGAAATTTTAGATTTAGAGAAAAGTTCCTGGAAGCCTGGGTAGCTCAGTCAGTTAAGTGTCTGACTTTTGATTTCGGCTCAGCTCATGATCTCAAGGTTGTGAGATTGAGTCCTGTGTTGGGATCTGCCCTGGGTGTGGACCCTGCTTAAGATTTTTTCTCTCTCCCTCTACCTCTGCCCCTCCTCACCCACTCTCTGTCTCTCTAAAAAAAAGAAAAAAGAAAAGTTGTGAAGATAGTTGGGAGAGTTCCTATATATCCTCTATTGTTAACATCTTATGTTACTATGGCACATTTGCCACAACTGAGAAACCAACAATGGTGCATCACTGTTAACTAAGCTTAACCATTTCATTTGGATCTCATCATTTTCCCCTCGATGTCCTTCTTCTTTCCAGAGTCACATTCAGAATACTATCATTACATTTCATTACCATGTCTCCTTAGTCTAGTCTGGTCTGTGATAGTTTCTCAGATTTCCCTTGCTTTTTATGACTGTGATGGTTTTGAAGAACTGGTCAGGTGTTTTGTGAATGTGTCTCAGTTTGTTTTTTGTCTAATGTTTCCTCGTGGTTAGACTAGGGAAAATGGGTTCGGAGGAGGAAGACCATAGAGAAGGTCTGTTCTCATTACATCAGGGATACATGCTATTGTCATGGCTCAGCACTGATGGTAACAGCCCAGATAGTGTTTGCCAGGTTTCTCCAAAGTAAAGTTACTTTTATTCCCCCTTCCCATACTCTACTTTGTGGAGGCAAGTCATTAAGCGTTTCACAATCTGAATTTCATCCCTTGTGTTCTTTGACCTCCTGGTTGATTTTTAAAACTTTTTCATACTTTATAGTTTACTCCTTCTGCTATAGGTTCTATGGGTTTGGACAAATCCATAGAGTCATATATCTATTCCCATATAGTTTAATTCCATTACCCTAAAGAATACCCGGAGCTTTCCCTAGTTAACCCCTTCTTCTTCTAATTCCTGGAATCCACTGATCTGTTTTCTATCCTACAGTTTTGCCTCTTTTTTTTTTTAAAGATTTTATTTATTTATTTGAGAGAGAGAATGAGAGAGAGAGAGAGAGAGAGCATGAGAGGGGGGAGGGTCAGAGGGAGAAGCAGACTCCCTGCCGAGCAGGGAGCCCGATGCAGGACTCGATCCCGGGACTCCAGGATCATGACCTGAGCCGAAGGCAGTCGCTTAACCAACTGAGCCACCCAGGCGCCCTACAGTTTTGCCTTTTCCATCATGTCTTACGAGCAGAATGAACAGAAGATGCAGTCTTTCCAGACTGTTTTTTTTAACAATTAATAAAATACATTTAAGATTCATCCTTTTTTTTTTAAGACTTTATTTATTTATTTGACAGAGAGAGACAGCAAGAGCAGGAACACAAGCAGGGGGAGTGCGAGAGGGAGAAGCAGGCTTCCTGCTGAGCAGGGAGCCCGATGTGGGACTCGATCCCAGGACCCGGGGATCATGACCTGAGCCGAAGGCAGACGCCTAACGACTGAGCCACCCAGGTGCCCAAGATTCATCCATGTTATTGTGTGGTTGAGAAGTGTGCTCCTTTTTTTCTTGCTGAATAATTTTCCATCATGTATACCACTGTTTATGCATTCACCTATTCAAGGATATTTTGGTTGCTTCCAATTTTGGGTGATTATGAATAAAGATGCTATAAACATTCATATGCAGGTTTTTGTGTAGACATAAATTTTCAAATCAGTTGGGTAAACATCTAGGAGCATGATTGCTATGTCATTTTGATAAGTCTATTCTAACACTATAAGAAACTGGGAAATTGCCTTCCAAAGTGCCTGTATCATTTTGCATTCTCACCAGCCATGAAAGATAGTACTCTTGTTCCAAATCCTTGACAGCATTTGGTATTGTCAGGTTTGTGTGTATGCTTGTGTGTATGTGTTTTAATATTCTAATGGTATGTCATTTCATTTCATTGTTTTGCAATTTGTCTTCCCTAATGACAAATAATGTTGAGCATCTTTTTATATCCATGTCTTATTTGCCATCCTTATTTTCTTCTTTGCTAAAATATTCTGTTCAGATATTTTATCCAGTTTTTAAATTGGGTTGTTTGTTTCTTTATTACTGAGTTTTTAAGTGTGTGTGTGTGTGTGTGTATTCATATTCTGGATATAGGTCTTTCATTGCATACGTGATTTACAAATATTTTCCTCCCAGTCTATGGCTAGTCATTTTATTCACCTCACAGTGTCTTTCACTGAATGAAAAGTTTAATTTTCAGAAATTCCAATTCATCATACTTTAATTTCATGCATTATGCTTTTGGTATTGTATCGAAAAACTCATCACCAAATGTAGGGTACACAGATTTTCTGTTTTCTTCTAGAAATTTTAGTTTTTACATTTAAGTATATGATCCATTTAGAGTTAATTTTTTTAAGTTTTTATTTAAATTCCAGTTAATTAACAAACAGTGTGATATTTGTTTCCAGTATACAACATAGTGATTTGGCATTTCCATATAATACCCAGTGTTCATCACAATGAGTGCATTCCTTAATCCCCAAAGAATTAAATTTTTTTTGTAAGATGTCAGGTTGTGTCAAAGTTTATTGTTTTTTGCACATGGATATCCAATCTGTCCAGCACCATTTGTTGAATTGCCTTTGTATCTTTGATACAAATCAGTTGGTTGGATTTGGGTAGGTCTACTTCAGTGCTCTCTATTGTGTTCCATTGATCTATGTGTCTATCCCTTCACCAATACCACACTGTCTTGATTACTATATCTGTAGAGTAAGTCTTAAAATCAGGTCATGTTATGGGGCACATGGGTGGCTCAGTTGGTTAAGCATCTGCCTTTGGCTGAGGTCATGATCCTGGAGTCCTGGGATCGAGCCCCACACCGAGTCCCATATCTGGCTTCCTGCTCAGTGGGGAGCCTGCTTCTCCCTCTGCCCACCCCCCCCCACTTGTGCACACTCTCTCTCTTCTCTCAAATAAATAAATACAATCTTTAAAAAAAAATCAGGTCATGTGAGTCTTCCTGCTATGTTTTTCTTTTTCATGATTGTTTTGGCTAGTCTGGATTCCTTGAATTTCCATATGAATTTTAGGATCCACTTGTCAATTTCTGCCAAACAGGGAGTTGGGAGTTTGAAAGAGATTGTACTGACTCTGCAGATCAATTTGGGAAGTATTGCTATCTTAACAACGTCAAGTCTTCAAATCCATGAACATGAGATGTTTTTCTATTTGGATCTTCTTTAAGTTTGTAGTTTTCAGAATGTAAGTTTTGCACTTTTTTGTTGTTGTTATTTTTATATATAGCCAATGTTCTATAAAGTCACTGTCAACATTGAATTAGCTATTGCTTCTGAGGGAAATACAAGGTTAGATTCTTGTGAGTTTCTGGTCACATTTTTGCCCATCTGAAATGCCATTAGTGTTACATAGGTTTGTTTGCCAACATCTTGTAAAACAAACCAGTCTCAACAGCTTTGAAAACCTGCTTTTCCACATAACCCCTTTCTCATGTAATACTTAGCAGATATTTAAAAATTCCTCCACAGCCTCCTGGTCTGCTAAACCTGCCTCCCCTGCACCTTTAACTCTAATCCCAAGTCTCATGATAACTAGCTGTAACTCTGGGCAAGGCACTTAGAATCACCACTCTTAAATTCTGGAAAAAAAAAAAAAAAGACTGGATGAGACTAGCTCTGCAATATCACTAATTCTGAGTTGGATATTAAAAAAAACAAAAAAACAGGGGCGCCTGGGTGGCTCAGTCATTGGGCATCTGCCTTCAGCTCAGGTCATGATCCCTGCGTCCTGGGATCCAGCCCCGCACTGGGCTCCCTGCTCCGCGGAGAGCCTGCTTCTCCCTCTCCCTCTCCCTGTACTTGTGTTCCCTCTCTCGCTGTGTCTCTCTCTGTCAAATAAATAAATAAAATCTTTAAAAAATAAAAATAAAAAACAAAAAAACAAACAAAAAAACCTCCAGCAACTTCTGTAATGTTGAAAGCCAACAGCACCACCACCTGGTGGTCCAAGAAAAGAGGCCACTCAGAGGAACAAGGCTACTAGACCGGTCCAGTTATATCTGTATTTTGCTTGTTTAAATAAAAATTTCACACTTTCCGACATTTTTTCTTCTAACTGGCTACATACAAATACACAACTACATATAAAAGCAATCATACAAGTCATGTTTAAAATCACACCCTGCCAGGCGCCTGGGTGGCTCAGTTGGTTAAGCGACTGCCTTCGGCTCAGGTCATGATCCTGGAGTCCCCGATCGAGTCCCCGGATTGAGTCCCACATCGGGCTCCCTGCTCAGCAGGGAGTCTGCTTCTCCCTCTGACCCTCTTCCCTCTCGGGCTCTCTATCTCTCATTCTCTCTCTCCCAAATAAATAAATGAAATCTTTAAATAAATAAATAAATAAATAAAATAAAATCACACCCTGCCTAGATTCCCTTGTGAAGATAAAGATCCTTAGTCAGAATTAATCAGCTATTGCTTTGGTTTCAAAACAAAATGCAACTACTGAATTAGAACAATTATACAAAATAAAAATATACTTCATTATACCAAAAAAATTTCATCAAATTAAAGTTATTCTTGTATATTTGAGCAAGAAAATAAATTACAGTATTCAATTATAACCCCAAAATAAAATAAGTATCTGTGAATCCACACATATATAAACACATATTTGAATGAATGGATAAGTAAATACAGGAAAAGAGACAGCTCTTCTTTATAAAATAATTCCAATCAACACATATAAAAGGAATGACAGAAATAGAAAATCACCATTAGATCACCACTGTAATAATTGTTGCAGGAAAAATCCACCTCTGTACACTAAAATTATGCTGTAGAGGCAAAAGTTTAAGAAACAGAATACTTTCATAGTGTCAAAATATCTCTCTGTGATGTTTGTTAATTACGAAGGGAAAGAGTAACTTTACAGTGGATAAATCCAGCAGATACCACTTAATAAAGTGACCAAGGGTAACATTGCCAGCAGTAAGACCTATTGACATCATGTATATTGTGATATAATTTATGCTTTTGTTAAGGCAAACTGGTTTTATTTTTTTGTATTGATCATTGTAACCATTTTTTTTAAAGATTTTATTTATTTATTCATGAGAGAGAGAGAGAGAGGCAGAGGGAGAAGCAGACTCCCCACAGAGCAGGGAGCCCGACTTGGAACTCGATCCCAGGATCCTGGGATCATGACCTGAACCAAAGGCAGATGCTTAACCAACTGAGCCACCCAGGAGCCCCAAGGCAAACTGGTTTTAAAGACAGACAAAATTCTATACAAGTTTTCTTCTAATATTTTAGGAACAGCTTTTTGCATTTTTAAAAATATTTTATTTTATTTTATTTTATTTTATTTTAATTATTTTAATATTCCAATAGAGTTAACATACATGTAATATTAGTTTCAGGGGTACAATATAGTGATTCAACATTCCATACAACACCCAGTGCTCATCACATCAAGTGTACTCTTTAATCTCCATCACATGTTTCACCCATGCCCCCACTCACTCTGGTAACAGTTTGTTCTCTATTGTTAAGAGTCTGTTTCTTGGCTTGTCTCTCTCTTATTTTTTTCCCCTTGCTCATTTATTTTGTTTCTTAAATTCCACATATAAGTGAAATCATACAGTATTTGTCTTTCTCTGACTCATTTTAGCATTTCTTTTTTATAAGTCATTAAGCTACTGGAAACTTCGTGTACAGCAATTTTAAGACAATCTAAAGCTGTTTAATTTTCATAGTTACCCACTGAGATATGGGTCAATAAAAAAAAAAAAGAAGCTGCTCTGGATATCTTTTTTTTTTAAGATTTTATTTATTTGTTTGTGGGGGGGGAGAGGGAGGGAGGGAGAGAGCACAAGCTGGGGGCAGAGGGAGAGGGAGAAGCAGGCTCCCCACTGAACAAGGAGCCCTACAAGGGGGGGTGGCGGGGGGGGCAGGGAGAGGTGCGGGGGGGATGTGCAGGGAGGGGGGCTCAATCCCAGGACCCTGACCCTGGGGCTGAATCCCAGGACCCTGGGATCATGACCTGAGCCAAAGGCAAACAATTAACCACCCAGGTGTCCCACTCCAGATATCTTTCAGCATCTATAGTAAACTCAAATTTCAGTAAAACTAACAGAAATATTATTTGAAATTCATTATACTTGTAAGGAGGAAGGAAATACTTAAATCCTCTTTTGATGAAAAAAAATCTCGGTATCTTGAGTAAGCCATCTTTAAACCAGTTTCCATAAAAATTAAAAACAAAGGTAATATCAGATTTATGTCCAAAAGCATCAAAAGCCACAAGCACAATAATAAAGAATACATTTATTTTCAAGTAGCCATGAAACACAAGTGAACACTGGTAATTAGACTAAAGAGAAAATATCAATTTCAAAAGGTACAAATTTTTTATTTTCTGATTACAAAGCAATAAAGCTAGAAATTAATTACCAAATCAGAAAAAAAAAACCTTCCCTTGTTTTGAAGTTTAAAACATTGTCTTAAATGATGGTTTAAGTCAAAGGGGAAATAGCGACAAAAGTTGGAATTTAAGACATAGAATGAAAGCGTAAGGGCAACTGGTAGCCTCTGTGGTATTATTGTATGAATTAGAAAAGGTGCTCCTTCTTCAAGTAGAAAAGAAAGACCAGCACTGCTCTCTCTGAGACCGCCAAGACGCAAGGGCTCTGAGCCCAGCTGGCTGGCCGATGAGCACGAGCCTCAGGGAAAGTAAAGGCAGAGTGAGTTGGTAGCTATGAAAGAAAAAAACATACATTTCTTTTCTTTAAGGCAACTCCCCCCCCCACCAAAAAAACCTACTAAAGTATGAGTTTTCCCTTTAGATTGGAAGCAAACTTGTAGTTAGTGAAGGGCTTGCTAGTAAGATTTTGGAGGCCAAGAAAAAGTCTCACTTAAGGAATACTTTCTTTGAATTTAATAGTCTCAAGGTCCTGACTCTTAAGGCTAAAAAGACATAGCCCACTACAGAATTTAGTTGTTTCAAATGTTTCAGATAAATTATGCTATTTTTAGCAAATTCTTTTTTTTTAAAGATTTTTTTTTTATTTGAGAGAGAGAATGAGAGAGAGAGAGAGAGAGCATGAGAGGGGGTTGGGTCAGAGGGAGAAGCAGACTCCCTGCTGAGCAGGGAGCCCCATGCGGGACTCGATCCCGGGACTCCAGGATCATGACCTGAGCCGAAGGCAGTCGCCCAACCGACTGAGCCACCCAGGCGCCCTATTTTTAGCAAATTCTTGTGGAAAGTAATGATTAAAATTTTATGGCACCTGTAAATGAATCAGGAGCAAGCTTATAAGCCTGTCTTAAAGGATGCCTGTATTTGAAGCCAAGAAAAGTCCCAGTTTGTAATTGTGTTAAGGAAGCATTCAGATATTCTCTTTTTACTGCAGTGAAATATTTTTGAATGGAGCGATTTCTGACATTATTTCTCTAAACTCACAAAAACATGAAGCACTTTTTGGGTTCTATTTTGTAATGACAACTTTCTTTTATGGCAACATGTCTCCTAGAATGGGAGCAATAAAGTTCTAGCTGCTGTGGAAAGTCCAGGGAGGATTTCTCACACCATGTACTTAGGTGGTAAAATGAACATACTGCCGTTGAGTTTAGGGTTGTAAGTAGTGGAGATGATGTAGGGAAGTCATCGAATACATTAGAGTGAGTTGAATAAAAACCTAGAAAAGTAGGGAAGGAAGGGACTGGCATAAAGATCTTTCTGGGGTGAAGAGTAGGAGTCACTCAAGGTTGGTTTTGATTCATGAGTCACTGGGCAGGTGTTTAAGGCTTCTATTGTGACAAAAAGAAACAGAAGCTGGAGATAGGCTACTAGAGTGCAGTGACAGAATAAAGACCTGGTTGCTAGGGTCAGGAATAAACACCAAAAGCTTGGAGAAGGAGAGATGGAGCCCCAGCTCCTGGTCCCCTTTCTCACCATCCCTCCCTCCTAGGTCATCTGAGATGTCACCTTCTACCTAAACGTCTTCTCCTTGGTTTCAGACTTCAGCTCTGGTCTCTGACTTCTGCTTATTTCCGCATTCTCTACCCATTTGCACAGAGGACCACCACCTTCTCTTCCCAGAATCTCTAAGGTGTTTCTGCTTGCTGCATGCTCTAATCACCATCCTTACTAACTCAGCTGAGATGGAAGTGTCTACCCTCTCCAAAACTTTTAAGCCTACTCCTGATCTCAATCAAGAGTCTTTGGACCCTAAGTTTATCATTGCCTTATTTGAAATTGGATCACCTCCCCTTGTCTCCTGGGGTTCTTTCCCTTCCCTAAGCAACATTGGTTGTCAAGCAGCTCAACAGCAGACTACACAGAAGTTTGAAAATCTCTTAAAAGAAATTAAAGATATTATTAAAAATGTGACAAGTTGTGAAGAGAAGATCACAGAAGCAAAAGATTCTTCTGAGGAAACCAGTATTTCTGAGGATGTGTCAGAACTGAAAGAAAAAATCAGAGAACTTGAGAAGATAAATAAAGCGTTATTGAACAACCTGCTTGGTAGTTCAGACCTAGAGAAAGAACAGAAGGCAAAAAACGGGGAGATGATCCTGGAAAACCAGAACAGCAGAGACATGGTACCAGTTTTTAGAAGGGATTTGGTAAATTGTCCAAAAGAAAATAGAGCCCTTAAGGAAACTCAACTAAGTGAGGAAAAAGCAACATACAGATTCCCTCCTGTTCAAGAAGAAAACATCAAACTTAGGAACAACATGGAGCAGTTACTGCAGGAAGCAGAACACTGGAATGTGCAACACACTGAGCTCAGTGAGCTGATAAGATCTTGTCAGAAATCTCAGAGAGATATGCAAGAAACTCTTACAAATAATGGAGTGCATTTCCAAACTCAACCAAATCATGACGTGTCAGCTAAGCATGAACTGCTGGAACAAGTGAAGAAACTGGAACATGACATGTATTCATTGCATTTGATTGCAGCTTTGCTGGAAAATGAATGTCAAATCTTGCAGCAGAGAATAGAGCTTCTAAAGGAACTCCATGATCAGAAAGAGGGAACTCTGCAAGAGAAGCCAATTCAGATAAACTCTGAACAGGACAAGAAAAAACAGATGCTATCAGAAGCAGAGCATAAGCCGAAAATGCAAGAAAGAGAAGGTACATTTCCGAAAAAAGACAAGTTCTACAGAGGCCTGGATGCTTGTAGTAAGAAAGCACTTAATAACAGCTTCAATACTCATATTGCAGGAGGAACTCTTGTGGAAAAAAAGAGACCAGCCCGCAGCCTAACTTAGAAAGTACCAAAAGTAGAAGAAAAGGCAATTCTTCCAAAACTGTAATACATCAACTGCAGGCATACTCAATCATCAAACCTATGACTAGAACGATTGGTTCAACCAAGAGCGAGCTCCAGAGCAAGAAGATTAACACTTAACGTTATTCATTACCTCAGTAGTTAACGTAAGTTTGGTGTTTTGTGACTAATGTTGACACATTAGTGTCAACATCAACTTCATAACCTGTCATACAATTTGCTTGTTTTTTGTAGTTATTATAGATCCCATGACACTGTAACCAAGAGGGAGAAGTTACAGGTCCAATTAATAAAGCTCTAAATAAAAACTAGAATGAACAATGAAAAGTTTTTTTTTTCTTTAATCATTTACTGTGTTAGGGAAGTTCTGGAAGAAAAAAGTATATAATACTTTCATTGTGAACCTTTAAGGCTCACGTTTTAAATTCATGTTTCCTTTTCCTATTTTTTTTTTTAAGATTTTATTTATTTCAGAGAGAGAGCACCAGCAGGGGCAGAGGGAGAGGGAGAAGCAGACTTCCCACTGAACAGGGAGCCGGATGCAGGGCTCCATGCGGGGCTCCATGAAGGGCTCGATCTCAGCACCCTGAGATCATGACTTGAGGCAGATGCTTAACGACTGAGCCACCCAGGCGCGCCTCCTTTTCCTATTATCATGCTGAAGTGTGGGAAGTAATGATGTAAAGAAGTAAAAAAAAAAAAATGCTGATAAACCACTGCAGAACAGTTTTTCTCTTCTCATACATGTCCCCATTCTTTAGCACTATTTTTCGTAATACTCCTCCCTTGCTCCTCCTCTAGTGAACAGTGGGCATACCAAGCAGCAGAGGCCCTTGGGGAAGGATACTTCAGCCGGTTTAGAAGAATAGATGTATATCTAGTTTTTGTTCTGTGTTGGCAAAATTCCTCCCTTTCCTCCAGGTGGGGGCAGTAGAGTTACCCAAGGGAAAGAGCAGTATCTTCCATTAAGGGAATTGGACTCCTGATTCCCAAAAAAATACATCAGATGCATTTCTTCCTATTCCTCCCATTAAGTATGCTCAATACCCTGGACATTATATATAAAATGAGTATACGAAGACCCTGAAAAACGGAGAGAATGAGATGGACTATCCAGAGAGCCTGAGACTTAAGGAACAGCATGGTGTTGAGTTCCCTGGGTTTTCTTTTTGTCTCATGTATCCTGGATGGAGTGTCGGAGGATCCCAGAAATGCCAATGCGCTTAGACAGAATAATGTTCCCCTCCCTTGCTCTCCCTTGGCAAAAGATGAGGAAAGAGAGACAAGAAAAGGAGAGGAAGGGGACAACTCTAGCCAAATTGCTTGGAAAATGCCATGCCTCCACCCTCACCCCCACCAGCAAATACTGAGTGGAAAGCCTAGATTTTCGCCTTTGCCTGGTGGTAATGAGGCACTCCTCCCTCTTTCTTCTGGGATGGTGCAGAAGAAGCAGAGTGGGGACTCTGAAGTCCCACCCCCACCTGATGGTAACAAGGTGATCCCCTAGACCCCCTCCTCCAGTGAATTGTAATGTCTTGGAAGCCTCATGAGCCACCTAGATTTTTATACCCTTCTCCTGCTGGTACAGCATCAGAGGAGGCCTGCGAAAACAGAAGATTTAGTAAGATCCAGGGTCTCATCACATAATGCTGAAATATCCAGGATACATAGAAAAATCATACATCATACCAAGAACCAGTAAAATCTCAACTTGAATGAGGAAAGACAACAGATGCCAACAATGGGATTGCATAGATGTTAGAATGATCAGATAAGGATTTTAAAGCTGTCATTATAAAATGTGTCACTGAGCAATTACAAATGCATTTGAAACAAATAAAAAAATAGAAAGTCTCAGCAAATAAATAGAAAATATAAAGAAGAAACAAATGGAAATAGTTGTAAAATAAATTCACTGGGTGTGCTCAAAAATAGCATGTTGATGTCAGAGGAAAAATTCCATGAAATTGAGGATAAAAGAATGAAATTTCCCATTCTGAACAATAGAGAAAATAGGCTGGAAAAAAAAAGGTCTCAAGAACCTGTGGAACAGTAACAAAAGATCTAACATTGGTGTCATTAGAGATACCCCCCAAAAGGGGTAGAATGTGGCCTGAAAAAGTATTCAATGAACAGATTACTGAAAATTCTCCAAATTTAGTGAAAGGCATAAAGATACAGATTCAAGAAACTGAGTGAACTCCAGATGTATAAACTCAAATAAGTTTGAGGCACTCAAATCAAATTTCTGAAACCTGGGGTGCCTGGGTGGCTCAGTCTGTTAAGCATCTGCCTTTGGCTCAGGTCATGATCTCAGGGTCCTGGGATCGAGCCCCACATTGGGCTCCCTGCTCAGTGGAGAGCCTGCTTCTCCCTCTCCTTCTCCCTGCTGCTCCCCCTGGTTGTACCCTCTCTCTATCAAATAAATCTTTAAAATAAATTTCTGAAACCTAAAGACAAAGTAAAAATCTTGAAAATAGAAAAAACTCAATAGACATAAAGGAACCATTACCCAAATGACAGTGAATTTCTCATCAGAAACCATGGAGGCCAGGGCGCCTGGGTGGCTCAGTCAGTTAATTGTCTGCCTTCAGCTCTGGTTGTGATCCCAGAGTTGATGGATCAGGCCCCACATTGGGCTCCCTGCTCAGCAGGCAGTCTGCTCCTCCCTCTGCCCCTCACCCCACTCATGCACTCTCTCTCAAATAAATAAAATTTTTAAAAAAATCTTAAAAAAAAAAAAAAGAAACCATGGAGGCCAGAAGGAAAAGACCATTTTTAAAGAACTGAAAGACATGTGAACCTGGAATTATTTACCCAGTGAAAATATCCTTTGGGAATAAGGGTGAAATCAATACATTCTCAGCTAGAGGATAACTGAAAGAATTTGCCACAAGGCACATCTATCTGAAAAAAATTGAGAAATGAGATTTTTAGCTGGGCAGCCATGTTGCCCAGGCAGAAGGAAGAATTAATTTTGGAACGCTGTAAGGTGTTGAGAAAATATTTTTATGTTTCTGCACAGTTAGGATTTTCTCAGCAAGTTTTATGGAACCTTGAGATCTTAGACTAAAAGCAAGCTACAGAGATAATTTAGAACTGCATAGATAATTAGAACTCAAAAGATATACCTCACTTCGGAGATGTGTGTTTTCATTTCAACTTGGTGTGAGACCGGGACTCTGGAGATATCTCTAAGTTATAAAGCTGGAGATATGGGCTTCTCTTGCCCCTGGAGAGATTTATTTACATTATAAAAGAGTTAGAGAGAGAACAAGGACTCTTTACATCTTGTCTTCGAGGAGCAAAGCATTTTTTTTCTCCCCACTTTTAGAGGGGGAGGAGGACAGTTGCCTTTCTTTCCTACAAAAATGCCTGGACTCATTTTCTCACATACAGTACAGACCCTGTTGCATGTAGGGTTCTCATCGCATCTCTCCAGGGATAGAAATTGAAGCAAGGGGAACCAGCACAATTATTATTATGTAAGTAATAATAATCTGTCTCTGATCCAAAAATTTCATGTGTGTATTCAGGATAAAATAAGATGAATATGAAAAACCCACAAAGACAATCACAATCTCCACCACATATTCTATTATGACTGAAGCATAAGGCATAAGAATTTTTCATATGGTGGAAGTACTGAATATATAATCTGAAATACTGCTTCCTACTCAAAAATTTACAGTTAAACAGAAGATACTAAAAGAATCATATTTCTTTCCATTTGACTTTCCTTCGAATGGAAACTATCATGTACATTATTCTATTTTCCAGCCATCTTGATTAATAAAACATGCAGTTCCTTTTTATACTTTACCAGATATATAGTTCATATTGCCAAGAAAGAAATAGTTGCTGAAATAAATTACAGTTTTTTAATTAAGCTTCAAATACAGCAAGCAATCTCTGCTATCCCAGACCCTCTAGATTTGGCATTACCTTTAACATTTTGTGTGTGTATATACAATTGTTCTCCTACCACGAGGCCATATATTTTTGGGGTCCAATTTCAAAACATGCAAGTGAAAATTTCTAGAAGCAACGCATTATTAAATGTGTTTCATGTGGGTTCCAGTGGGTAATGATCTATTATATTCCTTCAGTCAATGTCAAATGTATTTGGAGAAGTATCATGGCATTTTATGTGTGGAAAGAACTTTAAGACATCACTTGTTGGCAGTGAAAAGCCAAGCTGTGACATCAGTGAAAATCTGAAACATGAATCAGTACTGATCTAGTCCAGGCTTATTTAACACTATATTTTCTTATACCTGAGATTCAAATTCCAATAAACATCAAACTACGTTTTCAGAACTTTCAGATGTCCACTCCCATCATCAGTATACTTACATTCAACAGCAATTTTAAAGATACATTTTATATATCATATATAATTTTATATAACATATTTTATGTATCTTATAATTTTATATAATTTTTGATATATTTTTGGATAATCCTTCTTAGGAAGAAGGGAAAATCTTTTGTCAAATAAATTTTTTCCAATAGTTTGATGAGCCTAGAGATTCTTGATTTTGAAGTATTTGGATCTCTATAAAGTTTTTCCCATCAAGCCATAGCAGTTCCACAGATTAAAAAATAAAAAAGCAGTTCTTGATAATATTAATATTTTAGCAGGAATAAGCATCTTGTTTGCCCTTTAAAATATATTTCATGAACCAAAAATTTTTTAGATTTTAGGTCAGGGGCACCTGGGTGGCTCAGTTGATTAAACATCCAGCTCTTGATTTCAGCTCAGGTTATGATCTCAGGGTCACAGGATCAAGTCCTGAGTCAGGATCCCCACTCAGCGCAGAGTATGCTTGAGAGCCTCCCTCTCCCTCTGCCCCTCACCCCTACCTGCTCACTCACTGTCTCAAATAAATAAATCTTAAAAAAGAAATTTAGGTCAAAGTAAGGGTTTCCATTTAGGTCAAAGTAAAGGTTTATTTAGTACCTTTTTAATTAAAGAAAATTATGAGGGTCCTCTGGGTGGCAAAGTTGGGTAAGCCTCTGACTTATGGTTTGGGCTCAGGTCATGATCTCGGAATCATGAGATCAAGTCCCACCTCGGGCTCCACACTCAGGGTGTGGTCGGCTAAAGTTCCTCTCTATCCCTGTCCCTCTGCCCCGTCCCGCTCTATTCTCTCTTGTGCTCTCTCTCTCTCTCTAAAATAAATAAATCTTTTAAAAATTTCTGAAATATAACAAGTGGACAGTAAAATGCATAAAATGTATATGTACAATTTAACAAATAATTAAAAACCCATTTAACCACCACTTGGGTCATGTCAAACCAATTTACAGCTACTCATCACTGTGAGAGTGTTTCTATTGCCCTACATTCTTGTTAAAATTTGGTATTGTCAGACTTTTGTGTGTGTGTGTGTGTGTCTTCTGTTGTGCCTGGCTGGTTCAGTCCATAGAACATGCAGCTCTTGATCTCAGGGTCATGAGTTCAAGCCACACATTGGGTATAGAGCCTACTTTAAAAATATCTTTTTACTTTTTTTATTAGGTTTTGGGACACTTTATTGGGGGGTGGTCAGACTTTTTAATTTGGTGGTTGTGTAGTAATATCTCATGGTAGCTTTAATTTGTTTTTGTTTTTTTTAATTTTTTAAATTCATGGTAGCTTTAATTTGTATTTCCTTGATTATATACTATTTTTTTAAAGATTCTTATTTATTTATTTGAGAGATTGAGACAGAGAGAGAGACAGAGAGCACAAGAGTGGGGAGGAGAGGGAGAAGCAGGTTCCCCACTGAGCAGGAAGCCTGATGAGGGACTCAGTCCCAGGACCCTGGGATCATGACCTGAGCCAAAGGCAGATGCTTAACCGACTGAGCCCACCCAGGTGCCCCAATTATATACTATTTTATATTACTATTTATCATTTATCATTTTTTTATTTTATATTTCCTTCAACAGCAAAATATTATACATATTTTAAAGTCAGTGTTTTTGTTGTTTGAGAGAGAGAAAGAGTGTGAGGTGGGGGAGGGTCAGTGGGAGAGGGAGAAAATCTTAAGGTGACTCTGCACTGAGCATGGAGCCCTACTCTGGGCTCAATCCCAAGACCCCAAGACCATGACCTGAGCCAAAATCAAGAGTCAGATGCTTAACTGACTGAGCCAGCCAGGTGCCCCAAGTCAGTTCTTTTTTCAAGGGTTAATGCTCTAAGGAAGAAAAGAGAATGGCAACTTTCACCAGTCGCTCTATGCCCAGTGTGTTGATATCACTTACAGCCGTATTTTAGATTTTCCAATAGTATTTTCTGAACATCGGGTTTATTGGTGAAAATTATTTTATTTTATTATTATTTTTTTAACACTTTATTGATTTATTTGAAAGAGAGAGCACAGGGGTGGCGGGGAGGGGCAGAGGGAGGGGGTAAGAGGGAGAAGCAGGCTCCTCACTGAGCAGGGAGCCCGACTCGGGGCTCAATCCCAGGACCCTGAGATCATGACCTGAGCCAAAGGCAGACACTTAACTGACTGAGCCCACCCAGGCGCCCCTATAGCTTTTTTTTTACACTTTCTTTGTCTTTTCTTTTTTTTCTAAGTCAGCTTTACGCCCAACTTGGGGCACAAATTCGTGACTCAGATTGAGAGTCACATGTCAAGTGCTCTACCGACTGAGCCAGGTGCCCCTTTTTTGCACTGTCTTTGGTTTCAGTATTAAGGGGATACTTGCTTTATAAAATTATTTGGGAAGAGTTCCTTTTTCTTCTAATTTTTGGAAGAGATTGTGTATAATTGATGTTAATTCTACTTTAAACATTTGGCAGAATTCTTCAGTGAAATTATTTGGACCTGGAGTTTTTCAGAGGCAGATTTTAAATTATGAATCAATTTCCTTAATAATTATAAAGCTATTCAAATGCTTTATTTCATATTGGGTGAATGGTGATAGTTCATGTTTTTTTGAGTAATTGATGCATTTCATCTAAGTCATCAAATTTATATGTGTAGAGCTGTCAAGGAACCAGTTTTTTGTTTCATTGATTTTTTTTTTCTCTTTTCAATTTTATTGATTTCTGCTTTTCATTATTGCCTTCCTTCTGCTTGCTTTGGCTTTATTCTTGCTCTTCTTTTTCTAGTTTTTGAGGTGGAAGTTTGTTGATTTGAAACTTTTGAAATTCCCTATAATATCAAAATCATAGCCTAAATATATGATTGTTGTACAGCAGTTGATAAACTTTTCCCTTTATGAAGTTTTGAAGGATATTATTTTTCAAAATGTTTTTTTAATACTTAAAGAATTTTAGGAAATAATATTAAATTATAATTTTATTATACTTAATATTCCATTTGAGATTATTATTCTGTTATCTAATTGTATCAATTTGATTCAATAAAAATATCCGTATGGCAGGATCTTGTGAGTACAAGAATATAACAAGAATAACTATAGTATGAAAGCTAGTCTTCTTGTGCTGCACTGAAGATAGAAATCTGGGGAAACTTTTTAAAGTTTCATAATCTGGAAAACCACACAAAATAAATATTGGGGGAAATAGAGATAGAATCAAAATCCACATTAAAAAAAAGAATTCTTATTTAGGGAATAAGAATTGTAAATTAGAGGATTCTAAGCAAAGTGCATTTGTGTATAACACTTTGCTAGATATTTTAAAGCCTACTCATTATTTCATAGGCCGTACTTGAATATCTATGCAAAATTCAAGAAGATTCAAGAAGAATGTACGGTGACATACTCTTCTCACCCCACTATTATGCTAAGCCTTAAAGTTAGAAAGATGAATAAAACATAGTCCCTAATCTCATAATCTCATAGCCCCATTAATTTTGTCCTCAGGCCTCAGGCTTGCCTTTCTAGACAAAAATCTCAGGGATCTTGTCAATTTATCTATTTATTTAAAGTGGGCTCCATGCCCAATGTGGGGCTTAACCTCATGACTCTGAGATCAAGAGTTGGATGCTCTACCAATTGAGCCACCCAGGCATGCCCCCCAGCCTTCCATCTATAAGCAAATGCAATTGTTTCTAATCTTAAAACAAAATGGAACTACAGCTCCCTTATCCCATCTCCCACTTTAGCTAGAGTCTAGAGAAAGCAATTCATGGTGAGCATCTCTAATTCCCCACCTTTTAAGTTTTTTTATCAAACTAATACACACAAAGTTTTAAAAAATGAGTGCATAAATTGAATGCTTACTATGTGCCTAGTGCTTTTTTAGCCCTTTGCATGTATTATCCCAGTTAATCCTGACAACAATCTATAAGGCAGATAGTATTATCTCCATTTTACAGATAAAGAAACCAATGTACAAATGAGTTTATGAAGAAAAGCACTAGTTTCCCTCACACCCCATTTTTTTCACATCAGTTTTGCAGTCCACGGGCCCTTAGTTAAAACTGTTTTTGTGATTTGTTCTTCCTTTGGTTACCTCCATTTTTGTAAATATGTTCACATTGTTATTTATTGAGTGAACAAATTTAAACATTTTCCTTTGGCTTCCCAATGTAAAAGATGAACATTTAACTCCATTATGTATATTCCCCTCGCAGAAATTTGCATTGCTGTTCTCAGTTCCTTCTCTGATCAACCTTTATAGCTGTAAGCATCACACTTAACTCTCATTCCATTAGTCATAAACAATAGTTCTTGACTTTGTTAGATGAGAACATCAGTTCGTTCCACCTTACACAGACTCCTCATCTACTGCTTCCCACTGTCATCTCTCTTCCTTGCACTGGAATTCTTGCTGGTGTGACCTACTTATTCTTGAGTCCATTGGCATTTTGCAATCATTTTCTCCTTTGATCTCTCTGTGGTGCTTGACACCTTTGACCCCTACTCCTTCAGCGTACTTTTTCCATAGCATTCTGTTGTTAGTTTTCATCTCTTCTTAGGTGATCTCATTAGTACATGCCTGCAGTAATCCAGACACCCCACTGTACTTCCCCCCCCCCTAAAAAACTGCCTAAAGAATAGACAGACTGGGACTGAAAAATAGGGTTGGATATGACATCCCATATCTCATGGGCTGTCTATTCTGTGTGACTTGGTGAGGGAGTGAATGTGGGCATCTGGAAGAGTGAGTCTAGGGAAAAAGGAGGAGTTGAAGGTAAGACCTAAGTCTCCAACTTCAGCACTGGGTTCCATTCACCACAGTAGGAGGTGAAACAGGTGATGTGGTTTGGAAAGAAATATAATAAATCAATTTTTGGGTATGGAATTTCTATTTCTTTATTGTTTTCCACAATGTACAAACTACTGAAAACATATATTTGAAAACAAAATAGTTCCATAAATGTAGGGCGCCTGGCTGACTCAGTTGGTAGAGCATGTGGCTCTTGATCTCGGGATTGTGAGGTCAAACCCTATGTTGGGCATGGAGCTTACTTCAAAAGAATAATAATTTCCTAAATAAAAGGAAACCAATTGGTTTGACATGTCCATCCTTTTAATAGAAATATGTAGTCATATTAGTCAACAAATTTTTATTAAGCACCTATTTTATACCAGGCCTTAGGTAAGATAGATGTTAAAGAAACAGAGAAATGTATCGTTTGGGAGATAGTTCTTTATGGATTTTTGAAGTCTTGTGGCAACTGTTTCTGAATTACCTTTTCAAGGATATTTGTATAACAAACAGCCTTAGAAGACTAAGATAATGTCTTCCTCCAGGTCAGAGAGCCAATGTATTTGCTGTCTAGGGTAATAAAGATAATGTTTCCCTCCATGGCAAAGGTTGGGTAGGTTTGCTGTCAGTAACTTTTTTTTAAATTTTTTTATTGTTATGTTAATCACCATATATTACATAATTTGTTTTGGTGTACTGTTCCATGATTCATTGTTTGTTCATATGCTGTCAGTAACTTTTAAAGGTTGGGATTTCCTGGGGGCTCCTGAGTGGCTCAGTTGGTTAAGGTTCCGACTCTTGGTGTTGGTTCAGGTCGGGATCTCAGGGTCATGAGATTGAGCCCTGCGTTGGGCTCTGAGCTCAGCACGGAGTCTGCTTCAGATCCTCTTTCTCCCTCTCCCCCTGCTCCTCCCCCTGCTCATGCTCGGACTCTCTCTCTCAAATAAATAAATTAAAAAAAAAAAAAAGGTTGGGGTTTCTTTCTTTTTTTTTTTAAGATTTTATTTATTCATTTGAGACACAGAGATAGAGAGAGAAAGCATGAGCAGGGAGAGAGGCAGAGGGAGACGCAGGCTCCTCGCTGAGCCAGAAGCCCGATGTGGGGCTCGATCCCAGGACTCTGGGATCATAACCTGAGCTGAAGGCAGATGCTTAACCATCTGAGCCACCCAGGTGCCCCAAGGTTGGGGTTTCTTAAATTCAGAGCTCCTCAGCAGGGACATAAACCCATTGTATGCATAGCATCCTTCAGGGCCCTTCTCTCTGTCACTCCCATGGGATCTTGAAAGGCAAGGAAAGAGATGCAAGCCTGAAGTTCATGCTGCCTCTGCTATGAGTATTAAGGCCTTTTTTTTTTTTTTCTGACTGAGGAGTCTCATGTCTTTGGTCAGCACCTCTAAAACTGGCAGGCTAATTAGTTATTTTAGAAGTAGGGTAAACTCTCAAACCATTTGTAGTTCTTGACCATGGCCAGCAGACAGTTGGATACATGATCTTGAGTTCGGAAGAAGAATCTGGGCTAAAGATGGCTTTGGGTGTCATCAGCACATAAGTGGTAAATAAACCGTGGTGGTGGATATGATCATCTAGGTTGTGTTATCTGGAAAAGGACTTTGTTTGGAGCTTTGAGGAATTCCAGCATTTAATAATCTCCTAAAAGGGGGAAAGTTCAAGGGAGACTCAAAGAAGCCTTCAGATCAGTGTGGTGCCACAGAGTCAAAGGGAGAGAGAGCTTGGAGGAGGAGGAATGGACAAGCAGGTCAATGCTGAGACCCTATGAGAACTGGAAATGTCTTTTGAACTTAGCAATTTGGAAGTCATTGTGACTTAGCAAGAACAGTAAGAACAGTTTAATGGACTAATTAGATGGCGTCTAATTGGAAATGGTTAAGGTGAGGAAATGGAGGCAGCGAGGGAGGGTTGACAGCTCTTTTCTACAGAAGAGGAAGAGAAAGAAAGAAGGGTCAAGGAAGAGCTTTGGCTTTCAGCTTTATCGGCAAAGATTATGCAAATAACACTACCAGCGCTCTTGAGGGGTGACTGAAAATACTTTCTCTGCTTTCAAAAACTTGTTGGTTTAAAGAAAATCTTTTGGTTTGAGGATGAATAGGTACACAGAGTCTGTTCAGCCTATGTGTACCAAATCAAAAGTGTTATTCTTATTCCACGAGACCTTCTAATGCCTTTAGTGTCAAATATAGAGACAATAAGACAAACTCAGAAATAGGCTTAATGGAGATATAGGCCATCAACAAAACAGATAAAAACCTAAGAATGAAAGTCCCATTTAGGAAAAAACGTATGAGAAAATTTATTGACATCAAGAAAGCTAAAGCCGAGAGGGCCTGCTTAGGAGCTCTTAACCTTAATAGGACGCCTATAAGGAGATGATCATGAAAGAGGAGAAAATGCCATGGAGGGAATGAAGTCCCAAATGAGCCAAATCCTTCTGTGAACTGAGCACAAATTGCAATCACCCTGTAAGGAGACTTTAACTAAGGAGAAGTTTGGACACTAAGTTTCCTTTTTTCCATTTAGTGCATACTTTTCTTTAACCTGTTTGTTGTATATTTTTGTTTAATATATATAACAAGGGCCTGCAAAGCCAGGTGTTTCTGTTCATATTTATTCATTCAATGAAGGTATGGTAAAATCAATTATTACGATAAATTATACAATATGGAGGGAAAAATACATCTTGTGTCCTTTAGAATCTATTCTTGACCCAAAAGAATAAATCAAAGGGGGTGCCCGGGTGGCTCAGTCATTAAGCGTCTGCCTTCGGCTCAGGTCATGATCCCAGGGTCCTGGGATCGAGCCCCGCATCGGGCTGCCTGCTCCGCGGGAAGCCAGTTTCTCCCTCTCCCACTCCCCCTGCTTATGTTCCCTCTCTCTCTGTGTCTCTCTCTCTCTCAAATAAATAAAATCTTTAAAAAAAAAAAGAATAAATCAAAGATTTACTGACTATTACACCCCAGGAATGGCAAATACTACTAGAGGTTGTTGGAAATGCTCTCAGAGAGGGTAACATTCCTACTTGATTCCAATCTTCTTTACTGAGAGATTAAAATCATACTTAATGGGTACTAAACAGATACAAAAAGTCACAGACCCTTCTTTCCCTAGATCACATTTAATCTGCTTTGCATTGTTGGGGGGGTAGTCAACCTCAGTAATTTGAGGGCTCCTTCTTCCACTCCATGGGATTTCACAAGAATTCTCAGAAACCAGGGGTTAGGGCTGGCACTTTGTCTTTGGCCGTTGCATCTTTGCCATTGCTTTGAAGACTTCACAGTGCTGCTATACACCCTGGTCCCAGCTACTGTCATTGGGCTCTGAGGTTCCAAGGCAGCTTCAGGCATGGGTTTTGCCTGAGTCTTCCCCTGCTGACTTCAAAACATACCCATGTTCTCTGGATCTCTGCCACCAGATGGTCTCTGTATTTTCCTGTTGCCTTCCCAGACCTCAAAGAAGCTTAAAAACTCTCAAAGTTTCTTTTTTTCTTTTTAAAGATTTTATTTATTTATTTGACAGAGAGAGACACAGCGAGAGAGGGAACACAAGCAGGGGGAGTGGGAGAGGGAGAAGCAGACTCCCCGCTGAGCAGAGAGCCCGATGCAGGGCTCGATCCCAGGACCCTGGGATCATGACCTGAGCTGAAGGCAGACGCTTAATGACTGAGCCACCCAGGTGCTCCCAAAACTCTCAAAGTTTTGAGAAACAGGATTGATCTTCACAATGGTGAGGATGAGTAAACAATATGCTAAATCAAGTTGATTTTTTTTCTTTTGTTTTTAGTGAGCCCTACATCAAGTGTGGGACTTGAACTCATGACCCTGAGATCGAGAGTCGCATGCTCTACTGACTGAGTCAGCCAGGCGCCCCATCCAGTTGATTTTTTAAAATAACCTATCCAGTATAGTTTGTATAACTCAAAATTTAATCATTTGTTTCATCATTTTCTCTCACAAAATATCTTTTCAAGAAAAAATAACTGATGGGCACCTGGCTGGCTCAGTCAGAAGAGCATATGGTCCTTGATCTCAGGGTGGTGCTTTCATTTGGGCGTAGAGATTAGTAGGGGGAAGGGGAGGGGGAGGGGCAGGAGAGAATAACTGATTTGAATTTCACTTCTCTTCCTGGTTCCATTGTAAGTGATGACTGGCAGGAGAATTAGTTCACCAACATTTGGCTGTGCTCTCTATAGATTTTTTCTAGGCCTGGTAGAATCTGTGCCCTTTTGAGCCTTATTGTGAGTTTCTTGGAACTCAGCTTTCAAGCATTCAGTTCAAGATACTTCATAAAATAGTACATATTTGCTTGTAGTATATGTTTTTGTATATGTATTAAGTATAGTATATAAAGTATATATATTTGTGTGTGGAAAGGTATATATATAGAGAGCGAGATGTCAAGATATGTCTGTATTGCATCCAGCCTTAAATGTGAAAACAGGGGTGCCTGGGTGGCTCAGTTGGTTAAGCATCTGCCTTTGGCTCAGGTCATGATCCCAGGGTCCTGGGATCGAGCCCCACATGGGGCTCCCTGCTCAGCAGGAAGCCTGCTTCCCCCTCTCCCACTCCCCCTGCTTGTGTTCCCTCTCTCACTGTGTCTCCCTCTGTCAAAAAATAAATAAAATCTTTAAAATAAAAATGTGAAAACAAACTTATATTTTTTTAAGTTTGTTTGTTTGTTTATTTTAAGTAATCTCCACACTGAATGTGGTGCTTAAACTCACGACCCTGAGATTAAGAGTCATAGTTACTCCACTGAGCCAGCCAGGTGCCCCACAAACTTACATTTTTGAAAAAGTTTTAATATTGAGCACTTTGTGTTGATGAATGGAAAAAAATAGAAACCTGACAAATTTATAACTAGACTCTACTGAGATTTGAATTTAATTGACTTCATTGTTTACTTATGCTAATCACAACTTTGAATTGGGATCATGGCAATGGATACTCCTTGTAATTATTATAGGCAATAGACATTCAGATGAAAATTTGTGAAAATGCCTAGATATACTAAAGATGAAAAATTAGATCATATATCTGATACCCTGGAGAACTGAATTAGAATTCAGTGTGACCCTAAAAACGGTACAAGTGGGGAGAAATTTATGTAAAATATACTTACCTGAAAAACTATAACAGGAATAATTGAATTTACTTGAGAAGGAAAACATGAAAGAAAATGAGGAAAAATTTTATTTCATCATGTTACTTGAAATACGTTGCGGGTGACTCACAGAACTTACATAATGATGTTGAAGTAGTCTGTACAAAAAATCTGCTAGAAAAATAGCTATCCCCCGTTCCAGATTCTATAAACATAAGCCCAGCAATATATTCATCATTCATCATATATAACTATAGTTAGTAATGTAGTGTATTTTTTCCCAGTCCTTTTGTCTGTTCATTTTATTTTACATAGTGTAATCGTACCAGATATTCAACTTTTGGTTACCTGTGTATGATTTGTATAATTTATGGATTATCTACAGAAAAATTCTTTATCACAGTTTAGCTTTTCTTTTATAACAAGCCATGGTCTTAGCCTTTAGCATTAATTCATATTTGCCAAGAAATAGAAATAGTTTTAATATAAGGAAATAACTAGGGGCTACCAAAAATTTAAATGTCCTTCACAAAACAAGTGAAATTGCTCTTTGAATTATTCATTTATTACTTCACCACTGGCTCAGGGTCCTGGGACTGAGCCCTGAGTCAGGCTCCACACTCATGGGGGCGTCTTCTCCCTCTGCTTCTTTCTTTCTCCTTCTCCCTCTGCCCCTCCCCCCTGCTTGCATGTGTGCTCTCTCTCTCTCTCTCTCTCAAAAATAAATAAATCTTTAAAAAAGAAAAGAAAAGAAACACATGCTACTTACACAAAAATACCATTGAACCCTATGGTCAACTACAAACCTAAGAATTACAAATTATATTTTATTTTTTTAGGGCATTGAATTCTTTGTTTAAAAATGTTTATTATAGGGCTGGCTCAGTCAGTAGAGCATGCAACTCCTGATCTTGGGGTGGTGAGTTCAAGCCCCACATTGGGCATAAAGCTTACTTTTAAAATAGTATTTTTTATAGTAAGATCAATTAGGAAACACTAAACTGGGGTGCCTGAATGGCTTGGTTGGTAGAGCATGTGACTCTTGATCTCCAGGTTATGAGTTCGAATCCTACATTTGGTGTGGAGATTACCTAAAATCTTAAAAAAAAGAAAGAAACAATAAACAACTGAGAGGAAAATTACAAATAATTCACTGTTACATGCTTCCTGTACTTTCTCCATGCAAGTTACATAAGAATGAGAAATAGTTTGTTCACAAATAATAATATGGTGTTCAGTGTAAGATATTTGGAAATTTGGAAAAAACATGCCACGATGCAATTTAAGCTTCTTAAAACCATCAACAAGATTTGATTATCAGTCAAAATAATGAAGAACAGCCAGTTCTGTTGGTTAGAACAGAGATACTAAGGAAAAATAGCCATGGTTCTGATAACCACAAGAACTTATTGATTAACTTTGCTCAGTTTCAAAGCAACAGACTAACTCTAACTACATTTTCTGAAACAAGTATATTACAAAGTAATATAAGATGAATTAAAAAGCCACTATTTATTTATTTATAATTAAATCTGATATTATTTTTAACTAGTCTGCATTTTGTTCATATTTTCTTGGTTTTTAACTGAACTTCTTTTTTCTGTTCCAGGGTCCCACATTATATTTAGTTGTCCTGTCTCCTTAGGCTCCTCTTGCTGTGACAATTTCTCAATCTCTGTATGTTTTTTTTTTTTTAAGATTTTATTTATTTATTTGACAGAGAGACAGCGAGAGAGGGAACACAAGCAGGGGGAGTAGGAGAGGGAGAAGCAGGCTCCCTGAGGTGCTGGGAAACAGATGCGGGGCTTGATCCCAGGACCCTGAGATCATGACCTGAGCCAAAGGCAGGTGCTTAACGACTGAGTCACCCAGGCACCCCTCAGTCTTTGTATGTTTTTGGTGACTGACAGTTTGGAGGCGTACTGGTCAGTTATAATATAGGATGCCCCACTCACTATTGGACTCCATCTGCTGGTGTTCTCATGATTAGACTGGGTTATGGGTTTATGAGAGGAAGATCACAGAGGTAAAGTGCCTTTTTCATCATGTCATATCAAGGGTACATACTCTCAACATAATTTGTGGCTGTTGGTATGGACCTTGATCACCTGCCTCGAGTAATTTTCTCAGGTTTCTCCAGGGGAAAGTTATTCTCCTCTGCCCCCCTCCTCATACTATATTCTTTAGGGGGAAGTCACTATGCACAGCCCATACTTATGACCATTTACTTTTGGAAAACAATTTAGCATGCAAGCTTTTCTAGCTATAGATTAGTAATAGCCTTCTGTTTTCAGTTGTCAAATTAGGTCAATTCAGTTTGTTAGAATATTATAACTGAATACTAAGGTGGATTTTTTTTTAAGATTTATTCACTTATTTTAGAGAGAGAGCACGAGTGAGAGCAGCAGAGGGAGAGTGAGGGGGAGAGAATATCTCAAGCAGAAACCACACTGAGCGTGGAGCCTGACACAGGGCTCGAACCCATGACCCCCAAATCAAGACCTGAGCCAAAACCAACTGCACCATGCAGTTGCCCCAATACTAGAGTGGATTTGGGGCAAGTTTCCAATTTATCTAGACTACCTGAGGAGTGAATCACAACATATAATTTGTATGAATTATGAATTTTCAAAAGTAAAATGTAATAAAATACCTTTGCCCCTAAAATTGCATACACTGCTTATCTATTTCTTTGTTTTTATGATTTACAAGATACTTCAGGACCTTGCAGTGCATGTACCAGGATCATCGACATAAACAATTAGATTCAGTTCAACAAACAGTAGATATTTGTTGACTTGGATAACAGATATTCCCACATTTTACTGAACATGTACGAAGTATAAAAGTTTTGCATAATATTTGTACTAAATTTTATAACTAGGAAGCCAATAAAATAATTAGCTTATATTATGTTATCTTGTTTATTGCCCCAACCCTTGGTTATTTGCCTTTTTGATCTTTGGAATGTTGCATGTACAAGGGTTTTATCACTCTTCCCAAGGATCTTCAGTGATTATATTGTGTACATTACAAATGTGACTGTCCTTGGAGCATTGAAAAGGCTCTTATAAGAACCAATACTAAATAACAGTGTTTGGTATAAGGGGACAGTGGGCTAACAGCTATGTGTTCTTGAATGACTATTTTTCTACTTAACCAACAACTAAACACCATGAAAAATTAGTGATATGTAGGTTTGGGTTATAGCTAAAGACCAAGATTGTTCACAGTCAGGAAGAAGTGCAATGAATTGACTCTTGGTATGAGGAATTTTGCATATAAAGCTGATGACTGTAATCAACGGGTAGGAATTGCTTTGGCTCTATTTTGGAACATTGCTGTTCTCAGAGATTTATAGTTTGTAATTAAACGTTATGTGAACTAACTTGGAAGAAAGGCCTATTTGTTTGTCATAGGATTGTCATTTTATTTCTAGGAAGGGACTAAAAGTCAAAATCTGAGTTGCTGAATGTACCCTTTTCTGCTTGTTTTGTCAAAGCCAGAGTGAAATGTGTATTAGAAATTAATAAATATATTTGAAATATAACTATGTTGATGCCCTTCAGGCAAAACCACCAGAAATACACTTACAGTTGGATTTATTGCTCATTGCTGTGAGGGAGAATGGATATGACAGGAAACTATGGATGTCACAGGAAAGGGATGTTAGAAAAAACTTACAGGATCTAGGCTTGTGTTTGGTGATTTGGGGGTTTGTCGGGGTAAGGAAGCAAGGATTTGTTCTGAATTGGAGACTGTTAGGAAGTGGGGATAATTCAATGATTAGGTATCTTTTTCTTTTTTTTAAAGATTTTATTTGTTTATTTGTCAGAGAGACAGAGAGAGCACAAGCAGGGGGGAGCAGCTCCTCACGGAGCAAGGAGCCCAATGTGGGTCTCCATCCCAGGACTGTGGGATCGTGAGCTGAGCCAAAGGCAGACGCTTAACAGACTGAGCCACCCAGGCATCCCTCAATGATTAGGTATCTTAACAATTCTTAGATATCTAGGAGAAGAGAACATTAGACCCATACTAAAGCTTTTATTGATAAAGAAGCAGCAGTCACTCATATTAGCCAGGATAGATATTTGGCATTTTGAGGTTTGGACAATTTCATGTTTTGTTTATGTTCAGACATGATCAAGGAAAGGTCTTGTTTTTGTCTAGATCCATCACGGTCACGGAGTTACCTTATATGATGTTGATATTCTGTGAAATTGTTTATGTTCAAGAAGAGAACAAGACCATGGTCTGTGAGTACCAGACCAGCTCCCAGATGTAAGGGGTTGTTTGTTTCTTTCTCAACTATTATGCCATTAATTGACTAAAGTAATAATCATGGATTTCAAAGATTTTCCACCCCCCATTATTCTACATGTTTAATGAAATTCAAATATAACTCCTACTCAAAATATGAAGCAGATGTCATTCTACTAAACTGTTGCAGGCTTTTTTTTTTTTTTATCAACTTCAGAATTACATCCTTGTCATTAAGATCTTTGGCACTAAATTTAAGAATGGAGGAGTGGAGCACCTGGGTGGTTCAGTCGGTTGAGCATCCAACTCTTGATTTCAGCTCAGGTCATGATCTCAGAACCGTGAGATCAAACCCTATATCAGGCTCTGTGCTGGGCTTGGAGCCTGCTTCGGATTCTCTCTTCCTATGCCCCTAACCAGCCCCTCTCTCTCGCTCTCTCTAAAAAAAAAAAAAAAGAATCCAGGAGTATAAATTTTGTATTTGCTAATTTTTTGTTTCTCATTTTATAAAACTTTGATTTGCACACTGCAGCAATTCAGTAGAACATCAATATGGCCCAGTATCTTGTCCTTAGTATTATAGACCTCAGAAATTTAGTATATTAGAATATTCAGATGAGATTGGGCTGTAGGGCACCAGTGCACACTTACCAGAATCACAGGAGACTAATGTATCTGTAGGAATGCTAATGCATTCAGTCACAATAAGATATATAACCATCAATAGTAGTAATAGTTAATTCTTACTGAGTGTCTGCTATAGTAAGCATGTGATGTGAATTAATTCATAAAACCTTCGCAACAGCCTTATGTGGTGGTCACTGGTCATTTGGAAAACACTGGACTCACCAACTGTTTGTCCCTCCCCATCGAACAGGAGCCTCCTAGCTTGTGTATTTTTTTTTGAATTTAATTATTTATCCAAGCAATCTCTATGCCCAACCTGGGGCTCAAACTCATGACCCTGAAATCAAGAGTCATACACTCCTTGGACTGAGCCAGCCAGGCGCCCTTAACTTCTCTAATTCCTCTTTCTCTTACTCCCAACTTTCATTCCCAAGAGTTGTTGCATCTGTACTACTCTCACCTTCCACATTCCTACAATACGTATTCCCTTTTCCCACTGGTGTACTTTCTCATCATTTAGATCAACTAAGGTGGTGGTCTCAAAAACTGAGGGCTCCCCTCCCATCCCTTTTCTTTAAAAAAATCCGAGATGACCAGAATTTGACAAATACATAATGAGATGTATCTATCATGCCATTATTATCCATACTATAATTTCTTATAGAGTACTTTCACTTATAGAGTACAGAATTTTCTGTACTCTGCTTCTCCATTGTTCCTCCACCCCAAATCCTGGCAACCAGTGATCTTTTTATTGCCTTCATAGTTTTGCTCTTTCCAGAATGTCATACAGTTGTATTCATACAGTTTGTAGCTTTTTTCAGATTGGCTTCTTTTACTTAGTAATATGCGTTTAAGATTTCTCCATGTCTTGTCATGGCTTGCTAGTTCATTTCTTTTTGGCACTGAATGGTATTCCATGTTTCGATGTACCACTCACTGTTTATCTCTTCACCTACTGAAGCACATCTTGGTTGCTTCCAAGTTTTGGCAATTATGAATAAAGCTGCTATAAATATCTATATGAAGGGTTTTTTTTGTGGACTTGGATTTTAAACTCCTTCAAGTAAATACCAAGGAGCACAACTGTTGCATCGTATGGTAAGAGTTTGTTTATTTTTGTAAGAAAAAGCCAAAATGCCTCCCAAAGTGGCTGTACCATTTTGTGTTTCTATCAGCAATGGATGAGAGCTCCTGTTGCTCCACATTCTCACCAGCACTTGGTGTTGTGAGTGTTCTGGATTTTGACCATCTAATAGGTGTATAACTGTACCTCATTACTGCTTTAATTTGCATTTTCCTGATAACGTATGAAGTGGAGCATCTTTTCTTATGCTTATTTACCATCTATGTATCTTCTTTGGCAAGGTGTCTGTTTGGGTCTTTGGCCCATTTTTCAATCATGTTGTTTGTTTTCCTCCTGTTGAGTTTTAAGAGTTTTTTGTGTGTTTCAGATGACCCTCTTATACCAGATGTGTCTTTTACAGTCTGTGGCTTGTCTTCTCATTCTTGGGACATTGTCTTTTGTAGAGCAGAAGTTTTTAATTTTTCAATTTAATTTTGAACACCACTCCTGATTAGAGTATTCCCCATGTGAAAATACCACTACTTATTTAGTCCCATTTGCAAGGAGGACCAATTTTAAATGATGCATGTAATACTCTTCACACATATGTGCCATATACTTAGACATTTCTTTTTTAAACTGTACACTGAAGTGATGAGCTAGTGACTGCTGTCCTCTCTTTTGTTTCCATTATTACATACATTTTTTTAAACCACTGATGCTAGACAACTTGAGAGGTTTTGGGATTCATATTAATTTTTATTCAAAAGACTGTTTCTTATAGCTAAATTTTTAGAAATAGGGCTTTTTATGTATGCTTTTTGAGTTTGGACTAGTATATATCAATAATCATTAAACGGAATTAAAATGTCAATAAAGAGAATAGGCACATAAAATATTCATAAGCCTCATTTCTGGTACTAATTTTTTTCTCAAAGAAAGTAATGAGTATTTATGATGATATAGAAGTATATTTAAACACTAACTTTTAAAATTTCAGTATTCCATCCTTTCTAAGAACACTAAAAATATGAAAAATTATACTTTGTGTTCTAATGATGGAAGTGAAATATTTTTATTCAATCAGAATAGATTATTAGCAAAAAAGGGTATTTTCTATTTACAAAATATACAGTGAATACAGTGTATCCGCAAGTTTGGGGGGAAAAGCTCTCTCATTTATTATTGGCAGATGTGCAAATTAGTCTGACTCTTAAGGAAGGTGAAATTACCAATGTATTCTACCCTTTGACCCAGTAATTCCATTTCTGACAATTTATACTACAGATATATTTGTACACTTAAGAAATGAAGTATGTATGAAGTTTTTCATTGTGGAATACTTTTAGGGGAAAAGTACCAGAAACAACCCAAATATCCTATAGTAGGGAATTGATTAAATAAATTATAGGTTCTAAATCCATAGAAGGGAATCCTATTCCACTGTAAAACAAAACAAAACAAACAAACAAACAAACAAAAACATTGAAGCTCTTTGTATATTGAGATAGAAAGATCTTCAAAATAAATTACAAAGTAAAAAAAGATGATACAATGTTATATTTGTGTAAGAAATGGAAGTGTAATTACTTCTATTTGTATATATAAGCACCAGAAAAAACACACAAAACTCCTAAAAGTAGTTATTTGTACACTATAGTGCGGAAATCATACAAGATGAGGATAGATATGGGGGTGAGACTTACTAGGCATATATTTTTTTAAACATTTTATTTATTCATTTTAAATAATCTCCACACCCAACTTGGGTCTCAAACTCATGACCCAGAGATCAAGAGTCACATGCTGTACCAACTGAGCCAGCCGCACAACCCCTCGAGGCATGTCTTTTTATTGTTTTGTTTTTAAACCATGTATTATTACGCAAAAATCTTTAAAAATAACATATCATGAATGTATTATCTTTAAAGAAACTTGAAATTAAAGAGTGCTAAATTCTGAAAATGCAAGTAAGCGGAAAGAATGTATATGTAAAATGACTTTTAAAATAATAATATTTTTAAAAACTGGTTTTATGTGCAGTGTCAGAAGGCAGTAGATACATCTTTTAGATGTTGGGAACACTTACAAAATAGAGACAGTGTTAAAATTTTGTGGTAATGTAAAATGATGGAAGGCTAAAATGCATCATTTATTTTTGCATAAAATAAATATGGAAGAGGAAGTGATGTTTGAGAAACATAACGGACATGGGATGCCTAGGTGGCTCAGTTGGTTAAGGGTCTGCCTTCGGTTCAGGTTGTGATCTCAGGGTCCTGGGATCAAGCACCGCATCGGGCTGTCTGTTCAGTGCGGAGCCTGCTTCTCCCTCTCCCACTCCCCCTGCTTGTGTTCTCTCAAATAAATAAACAAAATCTTAAAAAAAGAGAGAGAGAGAGAAACATACGGACCAAAGCAGCCTTTATTCTAGGGCTAATTATTCCCCACCACCGAGGCAAGTCTCTTCTAAGTACTCTTTCTAATGTTCAGTAAACTAAGGTTTTCCAGTCTGGCTGGTGGGAATAGGCCCTACTCCTGGCCCTGTGTCAGCTCTGGCTTCTGTTCTGTTGAATCCTAACTACCCGCCCACCACAGGTAGTTTCATCAAATACCTACTCTTACCGGTCTTTGGCTGAATCTTTGAGGGGGCTCCTTCTGCCGGTCTCTAGGGTTCTCTTCTATGGAGCTCTGCCCTCTCTGGTACTCTGACCTACACACTTTGGCTGTCTTGTTCTCCCTGCCCTCTCAGCTCTCTCTCTGTAACCTGGGGATTCTGCTGGGCTCTACCTGGGTGCTCCTTGTCTACACTGTGGCCTGGAAACTCTCTTAAGTCAGGGGACTGGGAAAACATAGGGCTCACTTTATCATTTGCCATCTCTCAGGGATCACTGGCTTTCATCACCTGATCTCCAATGTCTTGAACATTGTTTTGTCATTGACAACTATTTTTTGCTAGACTTCTCAGTTATTTCGGATAGGAGACTAAATATAGTCCCTGGTACTACATCTCAGAAATTTTGAGCATTAATCCTCTCTCCTTTTCTTTACTTTCTTATTCTCCATAAAAAGGGGGGAGGGCTTGCTATCCAAAAGATAGCAATTTGCCTCGAGAATTAAAAGCTTGGTTTGAGGAATCCCTGTAAAACTTCTTAATTATTAGTGTCCCATCATCCTGAAATTCTCTAAATAACTTGTCCTACCCTCCCCCCCCCCCCCCCCCCGCCAAGAGACAGCAGGAGTAAGCAGGGGGGAGGGGCAGAGAATTCCAAGCTGACTCTGGGCTGAGTGTGAAGCCTGACACAGGGCTCGATCCCATGACCCCAAGATCATGACCTGAGCCAAAATCAAGATTTGTATATCTAACTGACGGAGCCACCCACGTGCCCAATAACTTGTCTCTTAATATTTCCCCTTTTATTTTTTAAAATCCAGCATTTCACATTATTTCATTTGACACAACTTTAAAAAAAAATTAATTCCAGTAGAGTGAACATATAATGTTATATTTGTTTCAAGTGTACAATGTAGTGATTCAACAATTCTACACATTACTCAGCATTCTCATTTGATACAATTTTTAAGATGTAATTCTGGGGTGTCAGATCTGGTTGATGATAAATGTTGTATGCATTGCCTATCAGAAATTATTCTTCATTAGAGCAACTAGGCTAGATAACACCACTTAGAAACTATTTAACTGGGGCACCTGGGTGGCCCAGTTGGTTAAGCGACCGACTCTTGATTTTGGCTCAGGTCGTGATCTCAGGGTCATGAAATTGAGCCCTACATTTGGCTCCACACGCCCTGGGGGTCTGCTTGAGATTCATTTTTCCCTCTCCTTCTGCTCCCCACCCCCACTTGTGTGTGTGCTCTTTCTCTCTTTCTCTAAGTACGTAAATCTTTAAAAAAAAAAAAAGAAATCTGGGACTGAGGGCATAGGTGAGTACTTCCTGCTTCATTTGTGCATGTTAGCCATTCCTAAGGTTCTCAAGCATTAGAGAGAGAATGGGCAGATTCTCTAAGTACTCTAATATACACTCATTATTTCACATGAAGCCTGTGAATGACATGTACCTGTAATCATTATTCCATTGTACAGATGTGGAAACTTAAGCTCAGAGAAGTTAAAACACTTTCCCAAGGTGACATGGCTTAGTTAGTGGTAAAGCCAGATCTTAAACCCCTGTCCCCTGACTCTTGACCAAATGCTAGATCTTTAAAGGATGCATTGTTGGGGCACCTTTGGTTCAGGTCATGATCCCAGGGTCCTGGGATCGAGCCCCACATCGGGAAGCCTGCTTCTCCCTCTCCCACTCCCACTGCTTGTGTTCCCTCTCCCACTGTGTCTTTCTGTCAAATAGATAAATACAATCTTTAAAAAAATAAAATAAGAAAAATAAAGGATGCATTGTTAACTCCTGCTGGAATGCTAAATGCCTTAACACTATGGCCTTTTGAAAAGAAAGTAAATCTCAGCAAAAAAGGTCCCACAGTAAATAAAACAGGGTTAGCTACTCTCTTAGAGGCAACACTCGATCATGAGAAGTTATGGAAAAGTCTTCCCTGGAAGAATCTAAAAATAAGATACAAAATAGGTCCATCTAGGAGCTCCTGGGTGGCTCAGTTGTTAAGCGTCTGCCTTCGGCTCAGGTCATGATCCCAGGGTCCTGGCACTAAGCCCCGCATCGGGCTCCCTGCTTGGCGGAAAGCCTGCTTCTCCCTCTCTCACTCCCCCTGTTTGTGTTCCCTCTCTTGCTGTGTCTCTCTCTGTCAAATAAATAAATAAATTCTTTAAAAAAAAAAAGTCCATCTATTTTCTAACAAATATATTTTACAGCCAGTGGAAGTCTAGAAAATAATTTTATAATAAGTTCCACATGAAAGTATTTGAAACTTTATAAGCATAGCCTAAAATGGTGAACAGAATGTCCCCCATTAAATGGTAAAAGAAATCAGATTTTCTTTATTATGGATCGTTAAATGAGTATCAAATGAAGGATCCTTTTTTTTTTTAAAGGATCCTTTATTTTTATCACATTTTTGGTGAGTTAGTCAGAACTAAACTCCATGTTCCTTTATTTTGCATTGGGGTAAACAAGGGTATAGAATTAACTTCTGACCTCCTGTGCCAAAATAAGGGATTAAGGGCACAAGCATTTTTAGAAGAGATCATCCAAGAAATCCGTTCTTTTTGTCTTAAAAATGTATGGTAAGACTGTGAACTGTGAGGTGTTTTCTTCCCCCCAGGTGTGTGGAATCATAGGGAGCGTGTATTTTACTCAACTGTATATTATAATTCATTTGTCATTTCTTAACATATAGTAGCCAGTGCTGGAAGGAATTGGCAACAGTGAATGCCAGGCAGCAGCAAGAAACCAGTGTGGAATGTTAATTTGTCACAGAAAATCCTGCAAAGTACAAATCTACATGCAGATTATACCCAAGTGTTATTTGTGAAATTAGGCCAAATTCTCTCTGATGATTTTTAACTACTGAAGGTGAATGCCAGGGCTCAAGGGTTTGAGATTTAACAACAGAAAGAGGAAAGGTAGGATTGTTTCACTTTCTTTTCTTTTCTTTCTTTCTTTCTTTCTTTCTTTCTTTCTTTCTTTCTTTCTTTCTTTCTTTCTTTCTTTCTTTCTTTCTTTCAGATTTTATTCACTTATTTGAGAGAGAGTGTGCACAGAGGGGAGGAGAGGGAGAAGCCGACTCCCCACTGAGCAGGGAGCCCAATGTGGAGCTAGGTCCTAGGACCCTGAGATCATGACCTGAGCCAAAGGCAGCCGCTTAACCAACTAAGCCACCTGGGCGCCCCTTTTTAAAGATTTTATTTATTTGAGAGAGAGCAAAGAGAGAGCATGAGTGGGGGGGCGGTGGAAAGGGGTGTTGGGGGGGCAGAGAGAGAAGAAGAAGCAGACTCCCCATTGAGCAGGGAGCCCGGGATCATGACCTGAGTTGAAGGCAGACATTTAACTGACTGACCACCCAGGCGCCCCTCACTTTCTATTTCAAGTAAAATCTATTCTTTCCTCATTTGTTGTTAATTCTCACTTGAAATCCTGGCCTCAGCACTTCTTTGTGTCATACTTTCCTTTCTAGTTTCTTTGGACATGATGCTTGAAAAATATCATACAAACTTGTGTGTGCATGCCCTCAAGATTTTGAGCAAATAAAGTAATAGGATGCTTTTTGGATTTAAATCTTGCAGTGCTGGGGCACCTGGGTGGCTCAGTTGTTAAGTGTCTGCCTTCAGCTCAGGTCATGATCCCAGGGTCCTGGGATGGAGCCCCGCATCGGGCTCCCTGCTCAGCGGGAAGCCTGCTTCTCCCTCTCCCACTCCTCCTGCTTGTGTTCCCTCTCTTGCTGTCTCTCTCTCTGTCAAAAAATTAAAAAATAAAATAAATAAATCCTGCAGTTCTTAAGAACTGGCTCCATTATATCCTCTGTTTCTTTGCTAAATGTGGCAGCTTCTCTTGGGAAGTAGCTTCCTCCATTCAAAACAGGGGTTCAGTAACTAGGTAAAGCAGCTGTTTTGGTTTGGTTTCTCTATTTTTTTGTAAAATGAATGAAAGGACCTTGTTCTGGGCTAGCTCAATGGATCTTGAAACATATGATTAGTTTTACATGATAGAATTAACTCATTGATTAGATATTGTTTCCATGGTTCAAGGGAAAAATTGTAGCTGGAATGATGTTTGAAGCCATGTACAATTTTTGACCTGATCAAGACACAATTAGTTTCCTATGCTTGTACTTAATATTTCCTAAATTCATGTATCTTTCATGTGACCCTAAAATTACTATGTAAGTATATAATAAAACCTATTTGTGCCTTAACGTCATGAGGATGAGCAAACATTGATTAATGTGAAGGTGGGCATGGAGCATATTAGAAAAGCAGAGTGGGGTAGTTTGTGTTTGTATTAAGCAGATATGTGTGAAGCCAACCTTCACCACGTATGAGCTACATAATCTAGATCAAGTAACTTCACTTCTCTTTCTCTGCACCTCGGTTTTCTCCTTTGATAAACAGGGAGTAGTAACTGCCTTGGAGGTGATCATGAAGATCTGAGAAAACATTTGTGAAGTCTCTAGCTCATTATCCAACATGTGATAGGGATTTACCAAAATGGATGCTGCTATCCCTGGTCTTGAGAAGTAACACTTAGGCTTTGATTCTAAACATATTTCATTTTTATAGAAGGTGGATAATTTTGTCTAGAATCTTCAGAATAGATATGAAAGCAAACAAATATTAGCAATGCATCGGGAGAGGGAAGTCTGGTTATAAACATGAAACTAGAGCAGGTATTAGCAGAATATGGCAAGAATTTGAAAGGTGGAAGTATTAGTCAGGGCCCAGGCAGAAAAACAGAACCAAGGTACTTTAACAGAGAAAATTTAATGTGGGGAACTAGTCACCAAAGTGATGGGAGAACTGAGAAGGCAATCAGAGGTCAGTGAGGCGCCACGCTGGAGTTTAACAATGGCAGGACACTGATATTGCCCCCACAACCAAAGGGATAAAGGGAGAAGGAGATAGAACCAGAGCTTAAGGAGCCTGGAGAGAGATGGAACCATGGTGGAGAGGGAGCCCTGTCTGAGATATTACACAGAGCAGAGAGAGAAAGGAGAAATACCCTGGTTTTCCGACTTGACACCCTCCAATCTCTAGTCACTGTCTCATCTTAACTCCAAACCAGTTGACCAAGAGCCCGGGAAAGGCAGTTTGTTGGGGTCAGGACCTGGCAATACAGAATGGAATGGGGGAAAGAGCACGGAGAAAAATCAGAGGACAAATAGACAAATGACCAGCACAGTCACAGCTATTTTCTGAGGAATTGTTTGCATGGCCTGCAACAGAATTACAAGGCAGATAGTTTATTGCTTTTGCTTTTTTTCCTTACCTTGCCATTAGTGCCCTCCCTCCCTAGATTTGCTGTAGGGTAGGCCTAAGGTAGTGAGCTCCAAAACTGTGATTAGATTGGAAGGAATCTCACAAATCAGAGTATCAGTGGTCATGTCCAGAGTGGAAAGCTATAGCAGGAAAAAACAAAGGCGAGTGGGGCTTATTAGTCTGAGAAGATAACACATTCTTCGTTGGCAATGGACCAAAAATAAATGTTAGTAGAACAATCTGCAGTAGACTAGAGATTGTGGTGGCTTTCATCAGATCGGGAGAAGGGGATATATTTTGAGGGTGGAGCCAAGGGGACACACTGATTGATAAATGTAAATGTGAGAGAAAAGGAAAAAAAAAAATGAGTGAATGATGACACTCAAGTTTAGTCTGAGCAACCAGGAGGATAAAGTCGCCATTTGTCAAAATGGGCAAACTGTGAGAAGAGAAGTTTTGGGTAGAATAGCCAGAATTTGTGGGGGTTTTTGTTTTGTTTGTAAAGATTTATTTATTTATTTTAGAGAGTGAGAAAGCGTGGCGGCGAGGGACAGAGGGAAAGGGAGAGAGAGAGACTCCCCACTGAGTGCAGAGACCTGAGATCATGACCTGAGCCAAAATTAAGAGTGTGTTGCTTAACCGACTGAGCCACCCAGGTGCCCCTCAGAATTTGGTTTTTATTATTTTTAAATTTATTTTTAATTTTTAAAATTTTTTATTTTCAGAATTTGGTTTTTAATATGCTGAATTTCAGAACTTTTTGTTTTGGTTTTTTTCCTAAAGATTTTATTTGAGAGAGAGAGTAGGAACAGAAAGAGGAGGTGGGGGAGGGGGAGAAGGAGAGGGAGAAGCAGACTCTCTCCCTTCTAAGCAGGGACCCCGATGTGGGGCTCCATCCCAGGACCCTGGGATCATGACCTGAGACAGAGATGCTTACCCGACTAAGCCAGGCACCCCAACTTTTTGTTTTCAAAAGGTCCTTTTAAAAACTGTTCTTTTTGTTGTTTTTTACATAATGCAGGAGGTTCAGGACTGAAACTAGGAAAATTATTAAGTGAAAGTCTGTACATCTGAGAGTGAAACCCCATCTTTCTTCCCTCCTTTGATTCTGAGAAAGCTGGCAGTGAAGATTTACCCACTCCCTGTCCCTCAGTCTTTCCCCCAACCCCAGGAAATTGGTATATCACTCTTTGGATAAATGACTAGCTCAAAAGAAAATCCTTGCAGATACCAATAATTAGAGATCTCCCACAGCAATTTTTGAGTCCACAATCACTCCAAAGTAATTCCTCATAAATCCCAAACTCTGATGTCCATCATATTGTTAATTTCACACGTTATATACAAATGGACAAAGACCACAGACTTCCCTAAGCACAATGTGAGGCCCTGAGACTGGAGGCAAGGAGACCACATCTGCTCATCAGTCTCGGAATTTATGCAAGAATTATTCTGGGTTTGTCCCTGACACCTGATAAGCATTCTTTCAAAAACACTTGGAGTACACTCATGTTCATAGCAGCATTATTCACAATAGCTAAAACATGGAAGCAACACCATGTCCCTCAATGGATGAATGGATAAGCAAAATGTGGTACATACATACAATGGAATATTATTCAACCTTAAAAAGGAAGGAAATGCTGACATATACTACAATATAGATTAAACTTGAGGACATCATGCCAAGGAAAACAAGCCAGTCATAAGAAAACAAATACTTGGGGTGCCTGGGTGGCTCAGTCGGTTAAGTGTCTGCCTTCTGCTCAGGTCATGATCCCAGGGTCCTGGGATCCAGCCCTGCATCAGGCTCCCTGTGCTCCCTGCTCAGTGGGAAGTCTGCTTCTCCCTCTGCCCCTTACTCCACTCGTGCTCTCTCTGACTCATTCTCTCAAATAAATAAATAAAATCTTTTTAAAAAACTAAAAAAAAGAAAACAAATACTGTATGATTCTATTTAAATGAAGGGCTCAGAATAGTTAAACTTGTAAAGACAGAAAGAATAATGGTGGTTGCCAGGAACTGGGAGAGGGGAGAATGGGGAGTTAGGGTTTAATGGATACAGAGTTTCAGTTTTACAAGATGAAAAGAGTTCTGGTGACGGATAGTGAGGATGGTGCCACAACAATGTGGATGTACTTAGGACCACTGAATTGTACCCTTAGACATGGTTATGATGGTAGAAAAAGTAGTTGGGAAAAATCAAACACTCTGAAGAAGAATAAAGAGGAGTTAATATAATGGCAGATATTCTCCAAATTGCCTTTGAGCAACAATTCATCAAGAAAAAGAATGAGGGGTACACCCGAATGGCTCAGTTAGTAGATCATGAGACTCTTGATCTCAGGGTTGTGAGTTCCAGCGTGTAGAGATTACTTTAAAATAAAATCTTAAAAAAAAAGAGAACTCTCCAGAAGGAAATAATATTGATAATGTTGAAGAAACCCATGGCTGAATTTATCTATCTAATTTATTTAGCCAATACTGAACGTACATGACTCCGGAGGGAACATTTAAGGGTGAGATAAAGTAATCTTGGCTTAAATTTTTTTTAACTCTTCTTACTAAAAATGAAATATTGTTGTAGGTGAAAGAAGAGAGAGTATATAGGAATATATATAGGAACTCTGTACTTTTTGCTCAATTTTTCTGTAAATCTAAAAACTGCTTTAAAATATAAAGTCTAATTAATTTAAGAAATTTTTAATGAAATAGCCCTTTAAAAAATACTTTTAGCTTTATAAGCCCATGAAAATTTAATGGGAATTTGAGCTTTTTTGCATTTCCTAAGAAAAATATAAAACAGCATGGGAGAAGAAAATTATAGTTGAAGAGATCTTGTGATTTAAATAAAGCAGTTCATATTCTTTAGAGATTGTGTTTTTGCTAAGTCTTCAATATACAAAACCATTCTAATTTACCCTATTCAATAGAATTCATGATGTGTAAATTAGTAATGCAAATCAAATCACAATTTAAATCTATTTGTTGATCATTTTTAAAAAAGATTACATTGAAATTTAGAATACATTTAAATATTTGTTATTGCAGTATTCAAATTCTGAGAGGATAATTTTAAGTATCTTATTTAATTTCTTAAACCTTGAATCCTCCTTCCAATATTTCTTATGTATTTACAATGACTCTCTGAAATGAGAAATTTCCATTAACATTAAAAAAATACATATATAACACAGTAGAAAAAAAGAAAATCTTTCCTTAACAGATTTTTTATGTGGCTTATCCTAAGGGAGATCTGTTATCTATTTATCTATCTATCTACTTATCTATCTATCATCTATCTGTTTATATACAATAAAATAGAAATAGAGAAACAATCATTAAAGAAGGTAAAAAGTGATCATAATGGTGATGGACTTTGTGATTGATCATTTGATTTGCCTTTTAACTTCCTGGCAGCCAGTACCAAACCAAAACGGGACAAAATAAGTCAGATTTCATAACTTTTAGATAGGAAGAAGCATACCTATTCCTTAATACATACATCACTCAGGTTTTAAATTCTAATAGCAATTTCTGACAAGAGACATAAAGAGCAATAAAATGACCTCATTGAGCAATGAAATGACCTAGTTTTGCTTAATAACAAAAACAAAACCAAATTTTATATGACTATTTATTATAATAACTTTGATAAAAGCTGGGACTATAAAATTAAAACTCAGTGTCGTATTGGTGATTTTGCAAGGGGCTAAGTAATTTAGTTCAAGTGTGCCTTCTTAGAATATAATTTAATCCGAGGAAAAAAACATTACCATAGATGATTTCTCAAGAACTACTTCTCTCAAATAAACTTAAGATATGATGAGTTCGCCAGCAGAAAATTCAAATATAAAAATCTGAGGAAGACCCAGGAATGCAGGTATTCTGTAGCTGATGGGTTCTGATTGGGAGTGGGCATGGTAGAATAGAAGATCTTCAAATCTGCATGTAAGTAGGTCATACGACTAGGTATCAAGAGACAAAACCAGTGATATTCTTTTCCTTAAGAAGTAGATTTGGATTTCCTCTAACACTTGAATAGCTACTTACTTGCTATGCTTAGTATTCCACGGCAGAACACCCACAACAATCATTTTGGTCTAAAAAAAAATTGCAAAACAAGTGTAAACAAGCTTTAATAATGTCTCATGGAGAATAAAACTCTGAGAGGCATGGCTCAAAAATATCTTAGTTTTATTAAGATATCTATGGTATGTTGAATTCTTCTTAAAGCTTTTGAGACACTCCCATGTACACTGGTCATTTAATCTTTACAACAATCTTGTGGGGTATGTATTGTTATCTTTATTTTACAAGTGACTACACTAAGGCACAGACTCATTGTATGAATTTATACTTATCCCTAGAAGGGCTTAACATTGCTTTTTGTGTGTGTGTAATTATGCATATGTTGCAAATACCTGTGTATATTTGTACATTTCATGCATATATTCATTCTCAATTATATTTTAAAATTCCCAATAAAAGAGACATTGTCTTTAGTTTCTGCTCTTAAATCCTAATGTTATATAGAGAATGTGTCTGAGAAACAGCAGATACCTAATTATATTGATTGACCATTTAACAAGTGGAAGACTAAACATTATGATGATAAGCTAGTTAAAATATTTTACATGGTCATAGAGTTTATGGTTTACTGACAAGCTCATACGTTTTATTAATTAATTAATTAATTACTTTTTAAAAGATTTTTACAATATATTTGACAGAGAGAGTGAGCTCAAGTAGGGGGAGCAGCAGAGGGAGAGGGAGAAGCAGGCTTCCCGCCGAACAGGGAGCCCAGTGCAGGGCTCAATCCCAGAACCCTGGGATCATGACCTGAGCTGAAGGCAGACGCTTAAGGACTGAGCCACCCAGGCGCCCCAAGCTCATACATTTAAAAAAAAAATTACTGTGCATTCATATGGATAATAAAGAAGCAGCTTTGGCTAACCAAAGACAAATTAGTCACTTGCTCATTGAAAGA
This sequence comes from Eumetopias jubatus, assembly GCF_037043125.1. Taxonomy (NCBI): domain Eukaryota; kingdom Metazoa; phylum Chordata; class Mammalia; order Carnivora; family Otariidae; genus Eumetopias; species Eumetopias jubatus. Next base: position 60,824,107 of record NW_028274811.1, read on the forward strand.
AAAAAAAGATATTGCAAATCAGAATAAAGATCAAATTATAAACAGAGTTTTGGGAATCCTCAACACAGTGATAACTGAAGCCGGCAGTAGATAAATTCATCTATGTGTAATGGCCGAGAAGAGAAGAACTTAGAACTGGACTTTGGAGATTCATCATTTTGTGTTCTGATCAAGGAAAAGCTCACAAAGGGCATTTACAAGAAGCCTCTGGAAGAGTTTTGTGTCATGGAATCCAATGGAAGAAAGGATTTCAAGGAAGAGAAAAGTGCCAATATTACCCAATGCTGAGAAGCCAAGGAAGATGACAGAAAAACACCTGATTAATTTTGTTTTATGGGTTAACTGTTGGCCTTATCAAGAATAGTGGAGTAATTCGGGAGAATCCATTCTGAATAAGATTGAAGATAAATAAAGGAGGTGAGGAAGTGAGTCAGCAAGAGCAGATACTCCCAAATATGTGATGAGGGGAAGAAAGAGAAGGGGGAGGAAAGGTTTTGTATCTGACTTTGCAGGTAAAGATTAAACACTGACAAAGTAATCATTAATAGTGTGCTCCAATTAAAAATCAGCCTTTATTCTGGAGTTACAATAATCATTCCGAGCCTGCTCGGATCCATGCTGTTTGATAAAATATTACTGTGTTCTCACAACAAGGGAAGGGAGCTCTCAATGGCACCATGGTTCAAATAGAGGGTGGCAGAAACTGCTAATTCCTTCCAATAGCCATTCTTCCATTAGATTTCCAGCTGTGCACAGGGGTTCCCAAAATGAAGACTATTCCCCATTCTTCCCTTGCAACTGTATGTGGTCAAGAAATAAAGTTCTAATCAATGGATATAAGTAAGGGTATCTTGTAGCAGCTTCAGAGACCCTTCCTTAAAAAATAGCTGACTTGAACCCTTTGACCCACCATGTCTTTTTCCTCCTTCTTGCTGGAGCTGAAGATCCATCTTGAACCATGAGGTGACCTTGAGAATAGAGGCCACAGATGATAGAGTAAAAAACTAGAAGAATCCAAAGTCTGTGTTGACTTCATAGAATTCCATGGCAGTTCTAGGCCACTTGTATCTGGATGTTAATGCAAAAGAAAAATAAACATCTAGTTTAAGCCGCTGATATGCTGAAGACTACTAATATCCTTAGTCAAATCTAAATCTAACTATATATAGAAGGACAGCAAGACAAGCCCAGACTGTAATAGAAATGACAAACCATCATTGAGATGAAAATAGATTAGAAATCATTGAAGAAAAAATAACAGAGTTAATTTAAGACCAGGTATCCTGTCCAGGAGTCCTTGATGTTAAGAAGGAAATGGACATGGAAATGACCATAATTGGGAGAAAATGCCACATGAGGAAATGTGGTCCTATATTATCCAGTCTCCTTGTGTATCATTGGTCAATCATAGCAGACAATCTTGCAAAACCTTACTTTAAGAGGGAAAATGAGCCAGATGATGATTCCCTTTTCATGTTTCATGCATACTTTCAAACTTTGTTTTAAGCTATTTAACTGTGTGTATATATTTTAACCTGTTTAACTGTACATATATATCTAACCTGCTATATATAAACACATATTATATGTACACATATGCATGCAGAGTTTAATTTGTATTGTAAAAGTCTTCATCTATAATTCTATTTTTTTGGGGGGGTGGAGAGAGAGAGGTTGGTGCAAAAGGAGAGGAAAGAATCTTAAACAGGCTCCACGCCCAGCATAGAGCCTGATGCAAGACTCGATCTCACAACCCTGAGATTATGACTTGAGCTGAAATCAAGAGTTGGATGCTTAACTGACTGAGCCACACAGGCACCCCATAATTCTATTTTTTTTTTAAATAGTAAGGCACATTGCAAAGTGTGCAGAAAAGATTCTTTGGTTATCACTATTTCTCTTTCTTGATTTGAAGAAGTCAAAGAAAGTGAATATAAAAAATTCACTTTGAACTGACTACCCAATCTGTTACCAAAAAAGGGGAAAAAAGCCTGAAGAAAACATTATCTCTCATAATAAAGGACAGGATTCCCATTCTATTTATACACTTTTTTTTTTTTTAATCAAGAGATCCTATTAGAGGGGCATCTGGCTGGGTCAGTCAGTACAGCATGTGAGTCTTGATCTCGGGGTGTGGGTTTGAGCCCCACAATGGGTGTAGAGCTCACAAAAAAAAGGGGGGGGACAGAGGGAGAGAGAGATCACTATTATAAAATTACATACAATGGGCATGAATTTTATTCCACAATGCCAGGAAAAAAGAAATATCACATTCCCTTATTTCCTAAATCAAATATAATCTGTTCTGAGGTCTTAGGAAGGTCCTGCAATAATCCTGGACTTCCGTATCGTCAAAATTAGGAGGTTGTGCTATCCTTTTTCTTCATAGTTTAGCCATCTATGCCATTGCTCTGTTGCCTGCAATATGCTGCTGTAGAGCCCTGGAGCCTGCCTCTTGGCTCAGAGATGCATCTCACAGGTGATTTCTCATGGACTTCAGATCCTGTTTCTCATTGCCAAGTTCCCGAGAAGGTCACTACATGCCTGCAGGGGTTGGTTTCTGTCACCCAGTAGTGGGTTCCTTGTCTTCTCTCCAGCCAAAGAGAGCTAAAATTCTTCCAATGCTTGGAAATGTGATCTCTTTTCTCAAATATTCATAAGGAGAGATGATAACCGCAGTTCATTTTTTCTCCTAATTGTGGCACAGTGTTAAATTTATGTAACTCAGAAAGCACATTAACATTTGTTTTGAGCTTATTCTCAGAAAAATATTATTCAAGCAACTGACAAGGAGAATAATTAATTTCACTTCTCTGATTTGAATTTCAGTTCTCTTTCTGCCTCCAGTTTCCATGCTAACTGGCCGTGTATTTGGATCATCAGCAGTTGTTTCTTCTCTCTTTAGATTGCCTGAAATTGTTAATTCCATTTGAACACATTTGAATTCTGGTGAATTTCCTTATGCCAGCTTCAAAATATAAAATTAGTGTAACTGTGTACTAATATGATATACCTATATCTTTGAAATTTTTGCAGATGAATTCGGATGTGACTATCCTTAGATACATAAAAGCAACTAATAGAACACCTTTTCTTATTGACTTGTTTTATAGCTTGATAGAAAAAAGTAGAAATCTAACATTAGAATAAAAAGTAAATCCTAATCCAATTCAAGTTTAATTATGATTCCTTTGACAATTTTAATAATATATTTTGTGCTATGATTAAGGCAATGAATATGATGTGTTCATTTTAGTGTCAAACATTGGGATGAACAATGGAAATCTAGAGAACTGGTTTAGTATCATACATATATACATATATGTACATATATTTAACTTCCATGTATTAACACACTCTCCCCCACTACCACTGGTCTGCTTTAGAAGATACAAGGGAAGAAACTCATTTTTCTGGAAACCGTCAGTAAAGTAAAAGGTCAAATATTTAATTTCCCTTTCCTATATGAATTATACTTCAGGAAAACAAATAGTTGTTGAGGAAATTTTTATCCCTAGAAGAATTCCAATCAATGAATAAAAAAGAAATAATAAGGGAAACAAACCATAAGAGACTCTTAATCTTAGGAAACAAACTGAGGGTTGCTTGAGGGGAGGGTGGTGGGGAATGGGGTAACTGGGTGATGGACACTGGGGAGGGTATGTGTTGTAATGAGTGCTGTGTATTATATAAGACTGATGAATCACAGACCTGTACCCCTGAAACAAATAATACATTATATATTAATTAAAAAAAATAAATAATAGAATGTCACCATTTTGTAAAGCCAAATGAAAGATGGATCCAAGCAGTGATTATCAATGGTTGCTAACATCAACAAAAGAGAGCCAACAAGATATTATGTCTCCTGATGAAAGTACATAACACCTCTTATGGAGCAGCCTTGCCAAAAAACTAAACCCATATCAAACCAAACCTCCAGATCTAGCTACAAGCTTACAGGAAACATAGGGGCAAAAGGAACACATTAAAAGATACTGTGGGGCTGAAAAATCCAAATCCTGATAATTCTACAGGCCAAAAACATGGCTTTTTCAAAAAAAATAAAGTGCAAGAACAAAAAAGAGAGAACATTATTAGACATCAATCAATCTCAAAATGTTGACTTTATTCGGATTTTGATTCGCACAAACTATTTAAAAATTATGACATCCATGAAACAATTAGAAATATTAACACCAGTATCTAAATATCTGGCATTATTGAAGAATTATTGTTAAATCTCTAGATGTGAATAGTATTATTATGTTTTTGTAAAGAGCAATTTTTTTAGAAGTACATAATGAAATATTTATGGATGAAATGATATGACATATGGTATTTGTTTCAAAATAATATAAGTGGGTAAGGGTATACATGAAACAAGTTTGTCCATATTGGAATTAGATGGCAGTAGTGGATATGAGAGAGTTCATTGCATTATTATTTCTACTTTGTAAAGTACTTATCTTTTAAATATACATGTAGAAATATTTAGAGGTGAAAAGACATGATAAATGAGATTTGCCTCAAAATAATCCAGCTGAGGGGAAAGGGCTAGAGTGGGTGAATTTATAGATGAAATAAGATGTGACCATGAGTTGTTGATACTAAAGCTGCAATGTTTATTGCACTATTCTCTCTACTTTTATATGTGATTGACATTTTCCATAACAAAATAATTAAAAGCAAAAAAAAATGCACTGTCACTCTGAGTAGTATTAGAGGTAAGTATTCATTTACAACAAAATGTATTTAGCTGGCATATCATAATAATTGTAAGTAGTAATTCATCTGTGAAGGAAAAAGTTTAGCAAACATCACCGCCACAGAGCATCTCATTGAGGCACCCAGTGTATCATTCAGAATAGCCACCTCCAAATCTCAGAGGCATTAAACAAAGTTTATGTGCCATGACAGGCTAAGCTATGCTGCAGTAACAAATCACCCCCAGAATCTCAGCGGCATATAACAACAAAGTTTATTTCTTATTCTAGAAGTGATCTGTTCATTGGACTCTCTCAAGCACTCACACGGATGGAGAAGCCACAGTATCAAGTCTTGTCTGTTGCTGTGCCAGAGGGGAAGTGGGCTCTAGAATATCTTATGTTGGTGGGTAAAAAGAATCCAATCCAGAAAGACACATGTCACTCACTTTTCACAGTTCACTTGCCTGAATCAGACACACGGCCCTATTCAACCGCAAGGGGCCCAGAAATACATTGCCATCATATGCCCAGAAGAGAGAACTAGAAATACTTGGCAAAGAATTCTGACTTCCTCCCTAAGAAAACCTGTGTCATTATGTTGAAGCTGTATCATATATGAGCCCCGGGGATAACTGTACCTTGTTGCCACCCCTAAGACAGTATCTAGACACAAGTGCTTATACATCCTTTTGGGTTATTTCACTCTTAATGACCCATAGTCATGCTGTAGATTGTATGCAGTATGCAATGTATTGATTGCATAAGGAATGTAAAGTAATTGGTTGACTCAATTATAAATTTAGAAATACTTTTTTAAAGTGTTCTGTTTTCCCCTTGGATTATTAAAGTAATATGTTCTCATTGTAAAACACTTGGAAAATATAAAAAACTAGAAAGAAAAAGGACAAATCACTCATAATTTCACCTTCCAAAGGTAATTCAGCTTGTATTTTAATGGATTTCCTTCCAAACTTTTTCTATGCATTTTAAAAAATTAGTTTTTGTAGTCACAAAAACTATAACCATTTCTTAATTAGTGACATTGCTCCAAATAGCTGATCTAAGTGGCCCTAAACAGATAATTAAAAAAAAAATTAGCTCTTTTCCTTGTAACCTGGGTATTCTAACATGGTTAGGTAGCATTAAATACTAATGGTTAACAGTTCTATGTCGCTTTCTGTATTTGGGAGCAATGAACCCCTAGTTCTAAAATTGCTTGTTGTGTAAGACCAGCCATGAAACAAATGAATAATTGTAATTGTTATTTTCATTTGCTTCTGATATTTTCGCCATCCAGATTACTAATGAAAAGGGAACAGCTTTGTAAGTTCATATTACTGTGGAATTTAAGCCTCTTAATATAATCAAGATTCTGGTTACCTTTCAAAATAATAAAAAAAATGCTTATGGTCCAAGCAATGATTAAAGTCTAAGGAATAAACTGGCCAAGTATGTTACAATTGGGATGATCTCCTGAAGTCAAAACCATTTAATTATAAATTGGGATCTTTAGAGGTCAAATATGATACATGGAGTTTTTCAATAATTATTACTCAAACTTTGCAATGACTCTTTTTCATTAATATTTTTATTTGACATTGCATTTCATGTGCAGATTTCTTCTTTCAATGAGCAAAGGAAATCATAGGAAATTTAATTGACAAAGAAGCTCCAAAAACAGCTTGTAATTTCATTATATTGCAGCAACCTCTCAACTATTTGTGTTAGTAAATAAGAGAATGACACAGTGAATTGTGAACTTCTTAGGGCAAATTTCATGAATTGTCCGTTTTTGTAATCCTTACAACTCCTAGCATAAGGCACTGCACAGAGGAAACATCCATAAATAAATGTGATACAAAGTACAATTGCCTTTGTATGTGAAAGGCATTCCAGTTTGGGGGGGGTTGTTTATTGTTATTTCATATAAATCTTTGTATTCTGGAATATGTCCTTATAATTTCTAGAAGGGAAATTATTAATTTAGGTCATGTGAACATTTCTTGATCTGATTTGACAAATAACTTTCCAAAATCTTTGTCCTAATTTATATCCCCAACAGGATGAGTGCGCATTTCACTCTACCCTCACCAATGGAGTTTATTCACATTTTAAACAAACTGGCTAATTAGATCCACTGGAAATAATATCTCTTTTGTCTTCATTTCATTATTAATGAGTTTGAACATTAGTAAAACATGCAGTAGGCACTGAAATTTCTTGTTTTGTGAATTGACCATTCATGTGTATACTTTTCCTATTTATCTCTAAGGTCTCAGTGTTTTCTATTTCTATTCTTTGTCCTCACACTATATATATAAACATGTATTATACTATATGAATAGTTCTATATAAATACTTCTATCCCAAATATACATTTGTATATACGAGTCTCTGCTATTAGATGGTGGTTCCATAAGGTCAGTGACCCCATTTTTATTTATTAGGGGTTATTTATTAAATAACCCCTAACACATAGAGAAAATGCATACTGTACCTTGTAGAGTTGCTTAGGATTGAATTAGATAATGTAAGCAAAACATCTAATGCAGTGACTGTCATATAGTAGATGCTCAAGAAATTAAGCTATCAATAAAAGTTTTACTGTTGGACTAAAACCACACAATTTCATTTCGGAGTTTAGTAAAATCAAGGCTAGAGAAAAAAATTAAGATTCTATGTTTTTGAAAGATCACAAACTGTAGTTGCAAATTGCAGATTTAGAATTTGAACCAATTCTCAAATCTTTCACCATAAATCACACCTGATTGAAATACTCCTGATATATTATAACTGAAATTTTTTTAAAGATTTATTTGAGAGAGAGCACCCGCACGAGCACAAGCAGGAGCAGAGGGAGAGGGAGAGAGAATCTCAAGCAGACTCTGCCCTGAGCTAGGAGCCCCACTCCGGGCTCCATCTTAGGACCCTTGGGGATCCGGTCCCTGAAATCACAACCTACCCTGAATTAACCCACTGGGCCACCCAGGTGCCCCTAACTCTTGAAATTTTAAAAGACTGGTATGAATTATGAGCTGGCAAAACTTTCTGGCAACAGATGGATTCTTCTCCCCGTACAGATTATCTTTTCTCCCCTCATTTAAATTTATAGGAAACTTGTGGTAAAAATAGTAAAGCTCAACAAGCACAAAACATATATCACATGAGTAGCATTTATTTCTCCAGTTGGTTAGCTTTTGTTCTTAGACGCGGGGAGGCAGCTGTTCTTGTGGTCATTGTTAGAAAAGCAGAACTAAAGCAACGAGAGGAAAGGGCAGCAGCGTTGGGAGCAGGCAGTGAGCTGGAGGGCTTAAACTCGGGGATGGGTGGGAGGATTTTTGTTGCTGCCGGGAGAAAAACGGGGGTGGCAACACCAGTGTGAAGTAAAAGGCTTTCTGGGAGGACAGCAGCGCGGAGAGCAGGCCTGGTTAGCTGCCCGGTGGCAGGCGTGTCCGGTACAGGCCGGTGAGCCGCTCCGGCTGCGGAGGCTGCAGGCTGGGGGCGGGGGAAGCTGAGGCTAGGTCAACGAAGGGCAAAGGAAGCCGGACACTGACGCAGTTCGCCTCCCGATTCCGGCTTTCAGGCCTGTAGTGAGAAACCGAGTCCCCATCCGAAGCCGGTCTCCAAGCCGCCTCATTACCCCACAACCTTCCCAAGCACTTCCGGTAAGAAGCCCGGCACCCGCAGCCCAGACCCCGCAGAGCAGCGCGCAGGCGCTTCGGTACTCGGCGGAGGCTGCGGACGCGGAGGGAGGGGGTGTGTGAGCCGTAGGAAAGCCTCTTCTGCGCCTGCGCTCTCTGCTCTTCCCCCTCCCCTCCCCAACAGGTCGGGGGGGAAAACAAACCCTGAGCCGACGTAGCGCACCCCCGGGGCTCCCGGCCGGGGTCGCCCTTCGCTCCTCTGCTTGACGTCGCATCGAGTCCCCAGAGAGCTCCTCAGGGGTGTGGGGAGGTAAGAGCCCCCATTAACAGGCAACTTGGCCTCTCCTCACCCCTGCTGCACTCTTGGAGGGGGCGGGGTGGCCGCTGGACCCGCCGACCTGGGCGCAGGGTCTGGCCCTCCTTTTTCTCCAGGGACCGAGCCTGGGCCCCCGACTTGTTCTCTTTCCGAGCCCCCAGAATTGGACTGGGAATCACGATCCTCAAACCTCGAGTCTCCTCGGTAGAGCTTGGAGGGCCGGAACCGGCAGGGAGGGCAATCTCGGCGGCTTTTTGCCGGGTCCCACCCACCCGGGCCGCCTCGAGTGCCCCGAGTGCTCCGGGCTGCCGGGGAGCGCCCCGGGGGCCGCGGCGGGCACGGAGAAGCGCCCCCAGGGCTGCCTGTCCCGCCAGGGGAGGGGCTGTGCCTGCCTGAGGGGACTGTAGTTCCCGCGGAGAGATAGTTTCTGCGCTGGGAGGACTTGGCTCCAGCAGAATCTGTCATCACCGCCCTTGCTCTTTCGTAAACCCCATTCTGGCACCGATGCATTTTCTCATCATTTTGGACAGAAGGATGCGGTGGTGTTGCTTTTCTCTATCTTTTCTCTATCTTTTCTCTGGTACCTCTGAAAAATTCTAAAAGATGACCTAACTTTTAAACTACTAACTTAACGTGTACTAAGTGATTGCAAATTATTCCAGACTGAGTGTTCTTGTTAGTTTGGTATGGAAATCAGTCCATACATGTGATAAGTTCATCTTTTTCATTTAACAAAATAGGAAATTGGTTGGTCGATTTAGGTTCCTTAAATTAATTATTTTAAGCTCGTTGTCTTCTGAATCGGCAGAAGTGTAATGGTTTGATCCAGGGAAACTATATATAATTTTTCACCCAATTTCTCTCCCTTTTTTTTTTTCTCTCCGGTGGATATTAAACTGCATGCTTAGTGTCAGAAAGAAAATCTTAAATATAATAAAGATTAAGAAAATATAATAAGCCATAATTCCACCATTTAAAGATAATCGCAGTTAATATTTTGACTTTTTACCTTCCAGTCTTTTTTCTCGTGGCATTTTCTTAATTATGATGATGAGATATTATATAGAGTTGGATTGCCTGCTTTCCTTGCTTAAATTTAAGTGTTTCCTCATGTTTTAAAAAATCTTCATAAGTATAACTTTATGATGTTTGATTATACAAGTAAGGCACGAGCAAAATATCTTTTGAAACAGTTACATGACAGATAAAGCTCCGTTCCCATTTAATTAATCCCAGTGTTACATAATATGATGGTATCACAGTTTTTTAACCCAGTGGGGTCTCAGGATCCCTTTACAAACTTAACAATTATTGAGGACTAAAAGAGTTTTTCTCTAATGCAATATATTTAGTATTTTAGAAATTAAAACTCAGAAAATTTCTAAAAATTATGCATTAAAAACCCTTCACATGTTGAATTAAATATTTTTGAAAAATATATTTTCTTTAAAAAATTTAGTGAGAAGGGTGGCATTGTTTTTTATTTTTGCAGATCACTAGTGTCTCACTTTATAGAAGGCAGCTGGATTCTCATATTTGCTTCTCCCTTCAATCTGGTGTGCTATCTTGTACACTAAAGCACATTAAGAAAATCCAGCCTTGTATAGATAAGTGTTTGGAAAAGGAAAGACCCCACTGACCCCCTAAAAAGTTCTTGGGTCTTCCAGGGGTTTTCAGACTAGTTTGAGAAAGATGATTTAACTATTCTTGTATTGATGCGCTGTTAGGTTCTTTGAAATTTTGCACTATTACAAACATTGCAAGTTGAAAGCTCTTGATAATTGTGTGTGTGTGTGTGTGTGTGTGTGTGTGTGTCCCCGCCCCCCCCCCCCCCCCCCCGCCAAGTGCTAATGTTTCTTTAGAAGTAGAATTACTTTGGATGCCTGGGTAATTTTCTTTTGTGTCATAATGTTGGTGTTTAGATGGTTTCAATTAATGATTTAGTGAAATATCTTTGCATGTTTTCAGTTGCTTTGGATTTTCTTAAATTTTTAAAACGGAGAATTGTTACATCAAACGGAATCTCTTTGGGACTGTTGATACATGTTGTCACATTGTTCTTCTGAGAGGGTATACCAGTTTACTTCCTATCAGCAGTATCTGAGATGCTCTTTTTGTCATACCCTTACAAACACTGACCACTTTTATTAAAAAAAATTGTGGGGGTGGCTGACTGGCTCAGTTGGTAGATTGTGCGACTTTTGATCGTGAGTGTGAGCCTCATGTTGGGTGTGAGATTGCTAAAAAGAAAAATTGTGTTCTGATTCAGTAGGCAACAAATGGTAAGTGTTCTACTTCATATTACGTTGATAGTACAGATGGTACTGTGAATATTTTTTCATAATTTTATTAGTTGTTTGTATTAGTTGCCAATTTATAGTCCAGTGTCAATGTATTTTTCTAACAGATTTTTATTATCTTTTTTTTTCATTATTAACAGTTTGGTGTTGGCCCTCCATATTTTTCTTCTGTACCTTTGCTAATACTTTTTTTTTTAAACAACTTATTTGTAAAAATGGGTTTGTACTGTGCATGATGTTTTGCAGTTTGATTTTTTGTCATTTAACATTACGTATTGGCTATTTTCCTATAGAAGTACATATAACTCTGGGCAGAGTTTTCTCCAGAGGGGCTTTAGGAACATTAATTGTGATCTTTAGTTATCTGATGTCAGGCTCCTGTCCTCTATATTCTCTTCCTAGGTGATCTCATCCATTAACAGGTATGTGCTGCCAATTCCCAAATCTTTTACCTATCTCAGACTTCTTTCCTGCATTCCAGATCCTTGTATTCAACTGCCTATTGGACATCTCCCCCAGGATGTTCTCAAGGTACTGCAAACAACAGTCCAAATGTGAACTCATGTTTTCCCTCAGTCCTGCTCTTCTCTGTATCGCCTGTCATGGTTGATGGTCCCACCGTCTGCCCAGTTACCCATGATGGAAACCTGGCAGCAATCCTAGCTTTTTCTCCCTTTCACTCTCCAGAATTTCCCATTCTTTAGCCACTATTTTCTATCAATCTCCTTTCCATCTGCTCTGTCCTGTGTCAGTTCAGGCCCTCATCATCTCTCATCTGAACCATTTTAGGAGTCTCCTTACTATTGGTTTTGTTGGTTTTCTGGTTAATCTGTGTTGCTGCCACTTTTTTTTTAATCATGAAGACATTTTTTAAAACCATTTTTTGTAAAGTAAATATTGTAAATATTTGATTGTAAATCTGAGAGTACATAAATGGTCAGGTGAGTAAAAATATTACCTAAATGAAATAGGTTATCATACATACACATAAACTTCTTGGGAATAGGGAGTATATCTTATATTCCTTTTGTGTCTTCTTACTGTATGTGCTAGATTATTGGCACAGTAAGTACATCTTAGTTGAATGAAATGGAAAGTATGTGCAGCTTCAAATTTCATGTTAAAAGGTTTCATGTACAGTATCTGTATTATATCTTACATAAATTGTTGGATTCTATTATTATTTATCTTACCTTTTCTATACCTTTTTAGGCACCTCAAATGACAGAATGCTTAGTAGTACAGTGTGCTATATAGAGATAACTCTATAAATAGATATTTCATGAATTCCATACTTTTTAAGAAAAATTGTTTTTTTTCTGATGAGAGACTATTTCTAGACCTTCTAATTCCTATGCTTTATGTTTTTAATAAGTTCTATATTCAGAGTTCCTTTACTACTTTTTGCTATTAAATTTGTAATGTAATGTTAATGTTTATCGAAGGGATACTTGTACATAATTTAAAGAGTAAAATAAGACTACAAGACTTAAAATGAAAAGCAATAATCTTTTGCCCCAGTCCTCTCTCCTGAATCCCACCCTGCAAAAGCAGCCTTTTTCAATCAGTGTTCCTCATCTAGAACATAAATTGCGTTACTATTTCCTTAATTCCCTCCTGGATGGTTTAAAACTAGTAATACTTAAGAAACATAGGAAAGAAGGTAATTCATTACATAAGGTGGATGCCTTAGGGCATTAAGGCTTCATTCTCTTATAGAACCTTGCTGAGAAACGCACTTGCAGAGTGACTAGACTATTCAGCTCTTTATTTTTTTGTTCAACTCTTTTTCACCTCTAGGTTTTTTAAATAACCTGCTTACTTATACAGCTATCTCCCCATCCTACCACAGTTTTAGATATTATTTACCAATTTCCTATCACAGAAGATGAGAGTTTAGGTTTGTTACACAAGCCTCCACCTTTGAACACTGTACTTTTCCTCACCTCTTATCTGCAGATTAGTTCTATGTTAATTTTTAGTTAAATCATTATTTAGTGTTTACATCATTTAAGTATGTGCATAATATGTACAGGTGACCAGGTATATTGTGCTATTTCTTTGTTATATAATTTTTTGTTTTTTTCCTAGCATTTGTAATTACCTTAGTTTTTTTTTTTTAAGATTTTATTTATTTATTTGTCAGATTGAGAGAGCACACAAGCAGGGGGAGAAGCAGGCTCCCTGCTGAGCAAGGAGTCTGATGTTGGACTCGATCCCAGATCCCTGGGATCATGACCTGAGCCAAAGGCAGACACTTAACTGACTGAGCCACCCAGGCGCCCCTACCTTAGTTCTTCTATATATCTACCTTTTATGTATCTTTATGAATGTATGTTATATCTTTTTAATGTATCTTTTAAAATGTATATATTTTAAGATTTTATTTAAGTAATCTCTATCCCCAACATGAGGCTCAAACCTACAACCCAGAGATGAAGAGCTAGCTGCACCCTCCACTTAATGAGCCAGCCAGGCACCCTGTCCTTTATATCTTTAATTTATTAACAACCCTTCAGACAAGATATGTAAATCTCCTTTTGGTAGATTTAAAATGTCTGTTGTTTGTTTTGCAACATCTTTCCGGTAATTGCCTGTCACCCTGCATCCATCTTCATGCATTGCTCTCTAGGCCTGTTGCTGCACAGCTTTCTTTGAGGTGTGTCCTTGTATGATCATCTGTGCATTGCATTTGTCTCTCCCTGTGTTGAATAGCCTGTTTCTGACTTCAGCCCTTCCTCTTTCTTGTTGTCTCCCTCATGTTGATAGAGTACATATTCTAGTGGGCCCCTGAGAAAGACTGAAGGGGAGGCAACATTTCTGGATTCTTGCCTGTCTAAACATATTTTTTAAAATTCTTCTCTCAAATGTGATTGATAGCTTAGCTAAATATAGAATTCTGGGTTGTAAATAATTTACTTTTAGAATTTTGGAGGCATGGTTGCATTGTTTTCTACCTTCTAGTGTTGCTACTGAGAAGTCCAATGACAGCTATGATAACCAGTCCTTTGTATGTGACCTGCTATTGCTCTCTGGAAGCTTTTATATTTATTCACTAAGTCTGTAATAAGCTTATTTTTTGTGGCAGGCATTGCTCAAGATACTTTGAATATATTGGTGAACAAAAATACAAGATATCTACCCTCATGAAGCGTAATTTCTTGGAGGGGGGAGTTGTTCCAGATGGTAAACAATATAATAAATACATTATATGAAAAGTTAGAAGGTTGTGAAGTAAACGAATGCCTTAGAATAGAGAAAAAGGAGAGCAGGATGGGATGGGGTGGCCAGGAGTGTAGGGGAAAGGTGTGGGATGCAGTTACAGCCTGAAATGGGTTGATCTTTCTGTAAACCACTCTGGTATTCTGAAATTTCACAATGATGTGGCTTGATAAGGATTTTTCATTCATTGTGTTAGGCCCTGACTGGGCCCTTTCTACCTGGAGATCATATCCTTCAGTTCTGAGGTATTTTATTTGACAGTTTCTTCCTACACTTTTTTTCTGGACTTGTTATTTGAATATCGGACCTCTTTAGATTAAATTTCTAATCTTTCCTCTTACTTTCTTTCCCTTTCTTTTTGTTTTACTTTCTAGGATATTTTCTCAAGTTTATTTTCCAGTGCCTTCACTTCATTAAAAAAAAAAATCTTTTTATTTTAGAGCGGTTTTAGATTTATAAGATTATTGGGAAGATAGTCCAGAGAGTTCCCATTAACCCCATACCTATTATTACATCTTACATTAATATGGTACACATCATGATTAATGAACCAGTATTGATATATTAGGATTAACCAAAGTCCATACTTTATTCACATTTCTTCAAATTTTCCCTAATATGTTCTGATCTAGGAGTCCATCCAGGATACCACATTACCCTGATTAGTCTTTTTTTTTTTTTTAAAGATTTTATTTGGGGAGAGAGAATGAGCAGGGAGGAGGGTCCAAGGGAGAAGCAGGCTCCCCGCGGAGCAGGGGGCCCGATACGGGACTGGATCCCAGGACCCTGGGACCATGACCTGAGCCAAAAGGTAGACGCTCAACCGACTGAGCCACCCAGGCGCCCTACCCTGATTTAGTCTTGTCTCCTTTGGTTCCTCTTGGTTGTGACAGTTTCTCAGATGTTCTGTTTTTTATCTTCTTGAGAGTTTTGAGAATTCTAGTACACTATTTAGTAGAATGTCAGTTGTGATTTTTCTGATATTTTTCTCATAATTAGATTGAGGTAATGTGTTTTAGGAAGAAGACAACAGAGATAAAGTGCCATTGTCATCACATCATATCAAGGGTACATACTATCAACATGACTTACCACTGTTGATGTTTTCTTTGATCCACTGGCTTGAGGTAGAGTTTGGCAGGTTTCTCCACTGTGAAGTTATTTTTTCTCCCTTTCTATACTGTACTCTTAAGAAGAAAGTATGTACAGCACACTTACGGAGCAGGGAGTTATGTTCCACTTCCCCGAGAGCAAAGTATCTATGCAAATTATTCAGAATTTTTCTGTGTGAGAGATTTGTCTTGTTCCCTATTTATTTATTTATCTCAATATGAACTCATTTTTTTAATGCTTTGGTTTATAAGCCAGTACTGGTTTATATATTTTATTGTTCAGATTGTTCCAGCTTTGGCCTTTGGGAGCTCTTTCAGTTGACTTCTGTATCCTTTTAACATACCTCCTTCATT
The DNA here is from genome assembly GCF_037043125.1 of Eumetopias jubatus. Classification (NCBI taxonomy): domain Eukaryota; kingdom Metazoa; phylum Chordata; class Mammalia; order Carnivora; family Otariidae; genus Eumetopias; species Eumetopias jubatus. The sequence goes on from NW_028274811.1 coordinate 60,839,761, forward strand.
GTGTGTATACATCCATGCACGCATGTGTACATGCACTTTATTTCTGGGATTACAAGATGCTCCATGCTCATCTTGTATATTTTCTGCCTCAAAATGGAGCCTTGGTTCCTTTTGTTGGAGAAACCATGCTCTGGGTGCTAAGTATGATTGTTGCCCCTGGGATGTCTTGCTTCTAGGCCCTCTCTGCTAACACAGCAAGGGATACACGTGTTTATACTAATATCTATAAATATTTCACATAAAAAATTAGCACAGATGTGTAACCATCTCTATCCGTATTAAGCTACCCATGAGTATATACCGATGTCTCCAATTCAAATCCATTACCATATGGATCATTTTAGCTTCCTTCCCTTTTGCTTATCTAACCTTCCCTTCCAACAGTAAGAAACCTGGCTCCCATCATCAGCCATCCATTTACTTCTTAATTCTAGTTCAATCCAGTATACATGTATAATGGTTTCAGAATTGTTAACCCATACCCCCATGGGAAACAGTTTATCAACTAGAGCACAATGCTTGTGTTCCTTTTGCCTTCAGCCTTACAGACTCACTCATTTCCAAAGGTAGCACTGTATTTCTCCACCCCTTTCAGTAAGGTTGTTTTATATATTTGTAATAAATGTAGCCTCTTTTTTCACATTCTGCATTCCATTCTGAGATCACCCAACCTTCTAAATAATTTTTTAAAATTTGCATACACTGAGGTTTATTCTTTGTGCGATAACCTGACAAATGCTTTTAATGTCTTGTATTCACCACTATAATACCATACGAAATAGTTTCACCACCCTAAAAAAATCCCCTGTGCTTTACCTGTTAATCTATCCCCTACCCTAAACCGCCAGCAATCACTTATGTGTTTACTCTCTTTGTAGTATTGCCTTTTCCAGAATGTCATACAATTAGAATGGTATGGTATGTAGATGTTTTTTGTTTTGGGGTGTTTTTTTGTTTGTTTTTTTAGATAGATAGTGAGTGAGCAGCTGGGGGAGGACTGAGGGAATCTTAAGCAGGCTTCACGCCCAGCACAGTGCCCAATGCAGGGCTCAGTGTCATGACACTGAGATCACGACCTGAGCCGAAATTAAGAGTCAGATGCTTAACTGACTGAGCCACTCAGGTGTCCCATGTACAGTGAGTAGATTTAAAAAAAAAATTTTTTTTTAAAGATTTTAATTTGAGAGAGAGAGAGCATAAGCAGGGGGGTGGGAGAAGGGGCAGAGGGAGAAGGAGAAGCAGACTCTCTGCTGAGCAGGGAGCCCAACTTGGGGCTTGATTCCAGGACCCTGAGATCATGACCTGAGCCGAAGGCAGACGCTTAACCTACTGAGTCACCCAGGTGCCCCCAGTGTGTAGATTTTTAAAGATGGGCTGCTTTTAGCTAGCAATACATATTTAAGACTCATCCATGCCTTTCTGTGGCTCTGTTAGCTCATTTCTTTATATCACTGAATAGTATTCCATTGAATGAATGTATCACAGTTTATTTGTCCATTCACTTACTGAAGGTCATTTTGAATACTTCCATATTTTGGCCCTTATAAATAAGGCTGTTATAAACATTCACATTTAAGTTCATGTGTGGACATAAATCTTTAAATCAGTGGGGTAAATATGTAGTAGTATGATTGCTGTAGTAGTATGTAGTAGTAGTAAGACTATAGTTTTGTAAGAGACAAACTGTTTTCCAAAGTGGGTGTACCATTTTGCATTCCCACCAGGAGTAAATAGAGTTCCTGCTGATCCACACCCTTGCAGCATCTGATATTGTCAGTTGTTTGGATTTTAGCCATTGTAATTGATATAAAATGGTATCTCATTGTTTTAATCTGTAGTCCCTAAAGACAAATGATGTTGAGCATTTCATCATATGTTTATTTGCTAACTGTGTATCTTCTTTGGTGAGGTGTCTGTTTGGAACTTTTGCCCATTTAATTGGATTGTTGGTTTTCTAATTATTTAACGTTAGGAGTTTTTTGTAGACTTTGGATACAAGTCCTTTATCAGATATGTGTTTTGCAAATATTATTTTCCAGGATGTGGCTTGTCCTCTCATTCTCTTACAGTGTTCTTTTCAGAACAGATGTTTTTAATTTTAATAAGATCCAGTTTAATCATTTTTTTCATGGATCATGCCATTGTTATATTTAAAAACTCATCACCAAACCCAAGGTTATGTAGATTTTCTCTTATGTTTTCCTCAAGAAGTGTTATAATATTGCATTTTACATTTAGATCTGTTATCCATTTTAAATACATTTAGGTCTATTATCCATTTTAAAAACATTCAGGTGTAAGGTTTGTATCTAGTTTCATGTTTTTGCATAGGAATGTCCAGTTTTCTCAGCACCACTTGTTGAAAAGACTAGCCTTTCTCTTTTGAATTGCCTTTGCCCCTTTGTCAAAGATACATTGACTATATTTGTGTGGGTCTATTTCCAGGCTCTCTATTCTTTTCCATTGATCTATATGTCTGTTCTTTTGCCAGTACTCTAGTACCTTGATTATTGTAGCCTTCTAAGTCTTAAAATCAGAAAGAGTGAGTTGTCCCAATTTGTTCTTTTTCAGCATTATTCTGTGTCCTCTTTTTTTCCATATACCCTTCAGAATTCTGAGTTTCCTGAGTCCTACAAAATAGCTTGCTGGCATCTTGATTGGGTTTGCATTGAGAACTGACATCTTAACAATATTGAGTCTACCTATCCCTGAAAATGGAATATATCTCCATTTATTTAGATCTTCTTTGATTTTTTTAATCAGTATTTTGTAGCTTTCCACATATAGGTCCTGTATATATTTTATTAAATTTATACCTAAGTATTTAATTTTTTCAGGTGCTATCATAAATGGCATTTTTAAAATTCCAAATTCCAGTTGTTCTTTGCTCATATATAGGAATGCATTTGATTTTTGTTTATTAACCTTGTATCCTACGTCCATGCTGTATTCACTACTCTATTTCGAGAGGTTAGTGTTTGGGGATTTTCTACATTGAAAATCATGTCATTGCAAATAGAGACAGTTTTATTTCTTCTTTTCCAAATGGTGTACTTTTTATTCACCTTTCTTCTTGCACTAGGAGGGTTTTCAGTACTATGTTGAAAAGGAGTTGTGAGATACCTTTCCTTGATCCCAGTCTTTGGTGGGAAGGCGTCCAGTTTCTCATCATAATGTATGTTAGCTGTAGGTATTTTGTAAATATTCTTCATCAAATTGAAAAAGTTCCCCTCTGCTCATAATTTGCTTAGAGTTTTTATCATGAGTAGGTATTGGGTTTTGTCAGATGCTTTTTTTTTTTTTTGCATCAATCGATATGATTATATGATAATTCTTTAACCTGTTGATATGGTAGATTATATTGATTAATTTTCAGAGGTTGAACCAACCTTGCATACCTGGATAAATCCCACTTGGTTGTCATGTATAATTCTTTTTATACATTGTTGGATTCTACTTGCGAATATTTTGTTGAGGATTTTTATGTTTGTGTTCATGAGCAGTATTGGTTTGTAGTTTGCTTTTCTTGTAATGTCTTTATTTGGTTTTGGTATTAGAGTAATGCTAGTCTTATAAAGTGAATTAGGAAGGGTTCCCTCTGCTTCCTTTTTCTGAAAGAAATTATGAAATATCATTTCTTCCTTCCTTAAATGTTTGGTAAAATTCATCAGTGAAGCCACCTGGATCTGGTGATTTGTTCTGTGGAAGGTTACTAATCATTGATTCCATTTCATTAATACAGGGCTGTTTGGGTTATCTGTTTCTTCTTGTGTGAGTTTTGGTAGCTTTTGTCTTCTAAGGAACTGGTTCATTTCATCTGATTATCAAGTTTTTGGGCATAGAGTTGTTAATAATATTCCTTTATTTTCCTTTAGTGTCCATAGCATCCAGTTATATTCCCCCTTTCTTTCTGATATTGGTGATTTGTGTTTCTCTCTTTTCTTGATTAGCCTAGTTTATTAATTTTACTGATTTTTTTTTTCAAAGAAGAGTTTTTGGTTTCAGTGTTTTTTTTTTTCTGTTTGTCTATTGTTTTCCTGTTTTTAATCTTATTGGTTTCTGTTCTATTCTTTGTCATCTTTGCTTCTACTTGTTTTGCTCTTCTTGCTCTCCTTTTTCTAGTTTCCCAAGGGAGAAGCTTAGATGATTGACTTTTAGATCTTTCTTTTTTTAACCTGTGCACTTAAGTTATAAATGCCCCTCTAAGCACTGCTTTCACTGCATCCAACAAGCTTCACTTGAATTTGAGATTTTTGCTATCACTTTCCATGATGACTTTTTCCCCCTCCATATGTTCTTTATTTATGGCTTCCCATTTCTGTGTCATAGTTGCATTGTTACTTTTCTGAGAATATTAATTAGTTTATTTGAAGTTTTCTTCTGTTTCCTGCATTGTCCCTTTCTCCAAGTTCCTTCTGTTTGTTTTAATGTCTTTTTGTGTACTATTGTATATGTATGGTATAACCACGATTTAAAGATGGAAATAAAAGAAGTAATGTGCTTTGTTAAATTAGGATGACATACCACTGTTACTGAAGATTGTTCTGAAGTTTACCTGTTGCCAGCATAATTATTGTTCCTTTTAAGATGACCTTTTCCTAAGGGTGCTCAACCTTTGAAGTACCAAAGTTTCACTATAGAGTGGCCACTTTTGAATTTCTCATTTAAATTGCTTGGTATAATGAATTACCTGTATTTGTTGTGTTTTTCATCAATTCTAGAAAAATTCCTAGCATTATCTTTTCAAGCAAACTTGTTTCATGCTCTCTATCTTCTGTATGTGACTCCATTCTCATGTTGGATGATTTCTGCCATCCATGTCTCTTAACCTGTTATATTTTCCTCTTTCCTGTCTCTCTGGGCTGCATTTTAGGTTATTTCTTCAGTTAGGTTTTCCAGTTCATTCAGTTCTTTCTTAGCTGTGTCTAATCTGTTTAACTCATCTATAAAGTATCCTTGTTTTTTTTCTGGACCTCAAGTGTTTTCAGTTCATGGCAACTATCTTGTAAAACCCTCTCATTTGTTCATTGTTTTTTATTCCTCACTTCCTACTCTATTCCTCACCCCAGGCAACTGTTCAGATATGCTTCGTAATGTATATCTTTTTGTTTGTATGTATATATTGCAAAATTTGTGTTTGTGTTTTACAAAAGTAACAGTATGGAACAGATTGGAAATTTTTTTTTTTTAAAGATCTTTCACTAAAGACAGTGTGAGGAACATTGCTGTAGAGTGTTCCACTTTCTGGGTTTAGCTGGTTGCTTTGTTTTGATATCACCTAACTTGTCCCTCTATGCCTGAATTTCCTGTAAATATGCAGTTCTAAAAGCTTGATTAGATTCAGGTTCAGTTTTTCTGGGCAGGAATACATTATATGTGATGTTGTATCTTCTACACCAGGCACATAATGTTTGGTTCTTCCACATATATTAATGGTGAAATTGATCAGTGGAAGTCAGATGTGTTTGCCTGTTCCCACCATTATAAAGTTACCCTCCAACCTTTCATCTAACACTTTTAGAATATATTGATAACCATTGCCTAGTCTGTTAATTGCATTAAGAATTTCCAAGAGATAATTAATAAAATTTTAATAATAAAAAATTTTAATAATCCATCTGTGTTTATTAATTGGAATTCTTATCTAAAAAAACTTTCCCTCAGCAGCTACTTTATTATTCTAAAGTACATTTTGTAAATAAAGGGGAGGATAAATTATTGGCTCTTTTCCCTCAACGTATCAACTTTCAGAGTAACGAGTTTGTGCCCTGGCAGCCCTCTAATGAGTGGTGGTGTTTTTGTTTTTAGTATCATTATGATCTCTTGGTTTTTTATCTATTTGATTTGTGTTCAGTCCTTTGCAGCCTTCATTCATTTGATGTTTGGTTGTCCCATTTAAGACAGTAGGAGCCCCGCCTTCAACTAGGCTCCTCTGTCCTTTTGATTTTATCCCTTTAGTTACCGATAGATTCCTTTAAGGAGTCTCAGGCTCATTTGTGGAGTTCTTGAGACAGATCAGAGGTTTATCTACTTTATTCATAAAACTAACCTTTTTGTACCTCTCTTGTATGTTCATTTTCTATTTCTTTAACTCCTGCTCTCAGCTTATTAGTCTTTAATCTTCTGTTCTGAATATAAGCATCTAAAGCTCTAAGCATTTGAAGTACCACTTCTGCTGAATCCCACAAGTGTTTGTATGAAGTATTTTTACTTGTATGTAGTATATTTTATATTATTGTATTATATATTTATATTTGGTATATGGTACTTACAACTATTTTTAGCTTTCAATTATGAATTCTTCTTTGTCTTATGTAACTTAAGTAACATGAGTTACTTAGATAAGTCTTAAAATTTACAGTAGTGTATGTATGTATGTAATGTTGTTAGAGTTGGTTTTCATGTCATTTTGTATATAAGGAGGCAATTTCCCCAACTAAATTGTAGATTCCTCAAGGCAATTTATTTGTGTCTTTTTCCTGACTATGTTTCTTGGTATTCAGTAGATGGCATTATATTTATATGTTAGAGAATTAAATGAACTATCATAACTTTTTATTTTCTAGGCATATAAGGATTAAACTCTGAATAAGTCTACAAGTAGGATGGACAGTTATTTTAAAGCAGCAGTCAGTGACTTGGACAAACTCCTTGATGATTTTGAACAGAATCCAGGTTTGTTGGTTTTTAATTTTTGCTACTAATGGAATTTTTAAGTGTCTGTGATTCAGTTATCCCAGATATAGAGTACTCTTAGCAAAATTTAGTTTCAGTTTTGGTCACATGGTTATATTGTGTAAGTTCACATTTCATTATAATATACTAGTCTATTCTTATACCGAATAGAACCAATAGCCAGAAATAGAAGTAAGGAAACTAGAAGTTTTCTCTACAGATACAAATTTAACTAAAAGAAAGACCTTTAAAATGAACATGAGCCAGCTAAAAGCAACTTGAAAACTTTACATAAATTGGTATTTCATTAATATGAGAGACGTTTCATTATCAGCTGATAATGAAGACGAGGAAACTAGAGAGAGAGACCCAAGAAGTTATATTGTTTTTCAGCTCCTCCTCAGTCTGGTTTTTATAATGCAACTGAGTTATTTTAGGTGGAATTTCTATCACATTGTAACATCTACACTGAAAAGTAAAAACCCTAAGTAGTTTAAATCTAAATAAAAATACTTTTGGAGGTTATCATTTTGTAAGAGAGTAGCCTATTTCTGATCTAAACAAAAGTTTAGTTAGTTTAGGAGTCTTAAAAAACATATTTGTGATAATTTTGCTTTGGCTTCCTGAATAACATTATATCTCTATTTTAACTAGATGAACAGGATTATCTCCAGGATGAGCAAAAAACATTTGATTCTAACCACTGTTCAGTTTCTTCAGAGTTGGCTTCCTCACAACTGACTTCACTGCTACCAAAGGATCAACAGTGCATTAATTGTTGTACCTCATCAGAAGCATGCTGTGAAACAAATCAGATTTCCCTGAACAAAATGCTTGAGGAACTAACTTCCATACAAAATGAAAAAAATGTAACAGGACTTGATCTCCTTTCTTCTTTGGATGGTGGCACTTCACATGAAATCCAGCCTCTCTATATGGGACGATGTAGTAAACCTGTCTGTGATCTGATAAGCGACATGGGTAACTTAGTTCATGTAACTAATAGTGAAGAAGATATTAAACAGTTATTGCCAGGTGATTTTAAGTCTAGGGCAGATTCTTTGATTGGATTGGATTTATCTTCAGTGTCAGAAACTCTTTGTGCTTCTTCAACAGACCGTGGTAATAATACTGTCAGAGAGGAACAGAATGATGTCAACTCTGAATTACAAAACAGAGAAATTAGTGGAGTTGAAGAATTGGTTATAAAAGTAGATACAACACCTTCAGATTCATGTAATTACAGTGTAAAAGAGAATTTAAAGGATAAAAAGATCTCTAATCAGTTAGAACCAGTTGTTGATTTTAACATGCCATCTGCTTTGACTCAACAAAGTTCCGAAATGTTTGATGCCAAAGAAAGCCTACAACACAAGGACCAGCCATGTGAGTTACTGAAAGCCGATAAATGTTTGGTAAAAGAGGAAGTAGATGTGGCAGTCATAGCTGCCACAGAATGTTTAGAAGAAGGAGACCACACAAGTGCTTTGCCTTGCAGTTTTCCAAAAAATGAAGATTTGTACTTAAATAATTCAAATGCAAAAGATGAAAGTTTCAAATTACCTGACTTTTCCTTTCAGGAAGATAGAACTGCTATAGTTATAAAACAAACTGCAAAAGAAGGCTCAAGAGATGTAGATCTTAAAGATAATCAAGATGTAATTCAAGATTCCTCTCCAAATCCACATGTTTCAGGTGAAGAGATGTACTCCTCACTGACCTGTCTTCCAGTACCTGGGTCTTTGTGTGGATCATTAATTGAAAGTAAAGTGCATGGTGATTCTTTACCACAGAATGAACATATAGATAATATACAAGATGCAGTGCCAGCACATGAAGAAATACAGAAGAGCGTTATTCTGGGTGGGGAACCATGGGAGGAGACTGATCTTTTGAAACAAGAAAAATGTAAAAACATAATTGAACAGGTTGGAAATAGAAAGGTAGAGTCCAACCAAATGGTAATCAGAGTTGAGTCTTTGGATCATCCTGGTAACACAAACTCTTCTATAGCTACAGAATCTCAGATGGAGCTTTCTGGTGCTAATGCCCCAATGTTTCCTGATCATTGTGAAGGTCTCTCTTTTTCAAGCAATGATATTGATGGGCAAGACTTAGATTACTTTAATATTGATGAGGGCATGAAAAGTGGTACACTAATTAGTGATGCTGAACTTGATGCCTTTCTGACTGAACAGTATCTTCAGACTAGTAACATAAAATCATTTGAAGAAAGTGTAAATGACTCAAAATCTCAAATGAATCAGATAGACACGAAAGGCCTAGATGATGGGAGCATCAATAATATGTATTTCAATGCTGAAACAGGTGCTACTGGAGAAAGTCCTGGCATTAATATGATTTGTGAAACAGTTGATAAACAGAATGCAACAGAAAATGGTGGCCTTTCTTTAGGGGAAGAAAGTACAATTCCAGTTGAACAAGGGTTATCTAACAGTAAATCTGAGATTATGAATGAATTATCAGTCTCTGATATTAACAATCAGTCTGTTCATGTTGGAGGGGCCAGACCAAAGCAGTTGTTTAGCATTCCATCAAGACCAAGGGGTTCAAAGGAACCAAATAAACCAGATGTTCCAAATATGCCTGAAAGTGAGCCCAGCATAGCAAATACGATTGTTCCAACCACTTGTACTACCGATTCTACAATAGATCCTCAGGTTAGCTTCAACTCTAATTACATTGATATAGAAAGTAATTTTGAAGGTGGATCCACTTTTGTAACTGTGAATGAAGAATCTGTACCTGTAAACACTTGCAAAGAAGGCCTGGTTTTGGGCCAGAAACAACCTACTTGGGTTCCTGATTCAGAAGCTCCAAACTGTATGAACTGCCAAGTCAAATTTACTTTTACGAAACGGCGACACCACTGCCGAGCATGTGGGAAAGTAAGTTTAAAAATCTTTGTCTTTTATTCTTTCGAGACATTTTAAGTGAAAGTGAAATTTAATGTGACAGAAAATCTGATTAATAGATAATTAAAAGTTTTGGATAGTTTAAAATCATTTTTCACTTACATGGAAATATATAAGGCACTGTCATTTTATAGATTGCTTGAGGGTGAATAAATGTCACCTTGTCATGAGTATGATGTACTGGGAAATGAGGAATGCTAATTACTAGTTTTTGTGAAATCTAAGAATATGTCTTTATCCCTCTAACATTAACACATGAGATGTCCCAAATTCAGTAATATACCCCTGTATCATTGAATTAATTTCAAGACCACTCTGCAGTTAGTGTTATAGTCTATATCTAAGGAAACATTGGGGAGTGGGAAGCAAATTGGCTGCCACAAGGTTCAGAATGCTGAAGCTGACCTTGTTTGCATTCTGACTGCCTTGTCTATAAACTCTAAGGGTTGCCTAGAGAAATAACATTGCATTTTTTATTCAGCAATTTTTAGTATTATGTTGGTCTCAGATCAGCCCTCTTCTCTTTTAGAAAAATAATAACATTCTGCTTTTAAAAGTTTTAAATAAAGGACCACAGAAAACTTTTTAATTATAAACCTATTCATTAAAGAAAATTTTTGTTCTTTTCCAATTAGCAGAATTGATTTAGAGGAATTCTCCTTGTCAGAGATATGATTTTAAATTGCAGAAACCTCATTGAAGTAAAACAGATAGAGTCATTTTAATAACTGCCTGTGATTATAATGATTAGAAAAATTATTTATATAATCAGAAAAATGGTGTTTGGTTAATTAGATTTTTGGCTCCTCTCCCCCTGCCTTCCATAGGTATAAATGTGCTTGACACAAAACCAAATTTGATATTTTATTCTTTATAGGTATTTTGTGGTGTCTGTTGTAATAGGAAGTGTAAACTGCAATATCTAGAAAAGGAAGCAAGAGTATGTGTAGTCTGCTTTGAGACTATTAGTAAAGGTGAGTATTAACCTGACATATTTTCTTCCAGTAATTGAATATATCTTAAAAACAATTGGATTGTGACAAAGATAAACTTCTTTATTTTCTTAAGGCGAGGACCTAGTGTTGACTTATCTGGCTTAGGTGGGACATCCCACGGCTTGGTTTCTCTTCTTTTTGTTCTACTCTCACAATTAATACTACCAGTCTGGAAAGGAAGCATTCAGTTTCTGGAGTGGCAATTCATTAACTTTTAACAGGTACCAAGTCCCTAAATGCTGCATTTCATCTGCCTATTTGTTTTGTCATCATCATTGTCATCTTTATCATCCTAATCTAAACATTTATAGAATACTTAACAATAAGTAGAATTCAGTGTTATAAATTAATAGCATAAGGCAAGATAATAGTTCCCACCTTTTTGGAAAATACACCCTAAGATGGGAATACAAAATAAGGTAATAATATTTATGATTTTATAGATAAGTTCGTAGGACTGTCACAGTATTGGCACATTTTTGTCTCATATATTTTTTTCCCTTCTCAATTTTAGAATTTTGTTTGTATGTATTTCCCATTGTTTCTGGCTCCCTAGCTTAGCTACTACCATTATCAGCAATTATCTTGGTGGTCTTATTTGTGTTCTCACAGAGTGTGTGTGTGTATGTGCATTGTATTGTGTGCTTTTTTTTTTTCCCCTCAAATACACATTTGCTCTTTTGAGTACTTCTTGGCATTTTCCCAAAGATTTGTTCACAGTTTAATTCCCAGCAAATAGTACTTGGGACTTTTCAATACTCGACCTGTATACTAGCTCAGGTATTGCTTCCTGTTAGCCAGGAGAATAAATACCTGATAATAATTTGTTTTTCTCTTTTGAATGAAGATAACTTTTTTCAGCAATTCTCCAAAAAGCTCTGATGTGAGTCTATTAGCCTGAGGTAAGCTGCTTTTCTCTCTGCTGTTGACCTCTGCTCTGGAAGATAATAGAGTGTAAACTTTTTATATTTCCATCTTACCACCATTGTTTATGAAGAGGTTAGTTTAAGACTCTATAGTTGTTTTGTTTTTTCCTGTGCTATTTCAGTAGCCTAGAAGCCTGCTGGAGCTGTTAGCAAGACAACCTGCTGGAATTCAGAAATATGAGAGCAAGTTCCCATAATAATCCTCTCTCCCCACTTGAAAAATAAATAGCCATGAAGATCTGAAACATTTGAGTTAACAGGTCAGATTTTTGGGTGAACATTAAAACATTTTGATGGTAAGGTTCCAGGAGAGGAGAAGATACAGTCATTAAAGAGACTCAATAGGATGTTGAGATCATGCTTTGGTTTATCAAAGAAAATACCTTGAAATGAATATGGTGATCTAGTTATCTGTTTTATTTATAGTGTTATGATATAGCAGGTATTTGCACTTATGGTTCTGTTTTTTTTATAAAACTTTTTTTTTTTTTTTTTTATTCATGAGAGACAGAGAGAGAGAGAGAGAGAGGCAGAGGAAGAAGCAGGCTCCCAAGGAGCAGGGAGCCTGATGCGGGACTCGATCCCAGGACCCTGGGATCATGACCTGAGCCGAAGGCAGACACTTAACCATCTGAGCCACCCAGGTGCTCTGCACTTATGGTTCTGTTTAACACTAATTTATATACCACAAAAAAACAAATACAAGTTATTTTAATATCAGCCTTAGGGTTGAAGATGGTAGAAGTGATCATTTAAAATAATGTTATTAGGGGCGCCTGGGTGGCTCAGTCGTTAAGCGTCTGCCTTCGGCTCGGGTCATGATCCCAGAGTCCTGGGATTGAGCCCCACATTTGGCTCCCTGCTCAGCAGGAAGCCTGCTTCTCCCTCTCCCACTCCCCCTGCTTGTGTTCCCTCTCTCGCTGTGTCTCTCTCTGTCAAATAAATAAGTAAAATCTCAAAAAAAAAATAAAATAATGTTATTAAATAAGATGAGAAAGATGGCACAAGGGTTGTAAGACAAATTCCATGAAGGATTAAAAAAATAGTTTAATTAGAGATTATAGATAATGAGGAAGTTGTGCTGAGACTGTGTAAGTTTCAGGGAAGCCTGCATGTGAGTGCCATTAGGTAGATTTGGGGCAAGTTGGACATTACTCAAAACCTGGAGTAAGATATATGGATTTTATTTGGTGAGTTGAAGCCATTTCATGAGAGTGCTATCATTCAGTGGCACTTAAGGAGGATTACTTTAGCAGTGGCGACATTTAGAGTAGATTGGTTTGGAGAAATGAGGGGAGAGCTACCAGTGCTGTTCCATGTCATTTGGATGAAACATCATTCAGCAATATTCAAGCAGTTTTTTGCATTTTGGAGCTCCAGTTGTGAAGAGAATACACTCCTGTTCTCATGGAGTTTATTATTTCATGGAGCTTAGGAATGTGGGCAGAGGTGGACAGTAAGCGAAGAGAATATCAGATGGTGATAATATCCTAAATTAAAGTAAGAGAGTGTAAGAGGGATAGATAGTAACAGATTGGTGGCAAGAGGTAGTTTTTTTTAAAGATTTTATTTATTTATTTGACAGAGAGAGATAGTGAGAGCAGGAACACAAGCAGGGGGAGTGGGAGAGGGAGGAGCAGGCCTCCCGCCGAGCAGGGAGCCTGATATGAGGCTCCATCTCAGGACCCTGGGATCATGACCTGAGCTGAAGGCAGATGCTTAATTGACTGAGCCACCCAGGCGCCCCAAGAGGTAGTATTTTTTAATGGTAGGTAGAGTTAGGCTTTATGATAATCTGACATGTGGGCAGAGACTTGGAAGTGAGAGAATAAAGCTATGTGAGTATTTATAGGAAGAACAGTCCAAGTGGAGAGAACAGTAAGAGCAAAGTCTACACTAGGAGAGTGCTTGCTTGACTTGTTGAAGAACCAGGAAGCCTGGATGGCTGGATCATAATGAACAAGTGGGATAGTAGTGAGAGATGAGGTCAGAGAGAGAGCTAAGTAGGAAGGCAGAGGAGGTAGGGCTATAGACTATGTAGGGTTTTGTGAACCACTGTAAAAACTGAAATCTTCACTCCACTTGGGAAGCCATTAAAAGATTTTAAACAGAGGAATGATGTGATAGGATTTATGTCTTAAAGGAATCACCCTGAACTGTGTTGAAAATATACTATAGGGGTACAAGGATAAAAACAGAGACAGTCATATTAAATAAAGTCATATTTTCTTTAGTAGATAAACATATGCCAAATATAATATTGAAATAACTAATTGGTAGCTTATATTGAAGTAGAGTGCTGCCAACTGGAGTAAGGACATTATCTTTGCCAAGTGCCACATCTCTTTCTTGCTTACCCATTGATTTCTTTCTCCTCACAACTTGAAAAATAGATAATTTATAATAATTTACTTTGAAGTTCAAAAGTATTTTAATATTTTAATATTTGTTCCCCTTTCTAGCTCAGGCGTTTGAAAGGATGATGAGTCCAACTGGTTCTAATCTTAAATCTAATCATTCTGATGAAAGTGCCACAATGCAGCCTCTTCAGGAGACTCAAACATCCAGTATACCTTCACCTACAACTTTACCGATCTCAGCACTTAAACAACCAAATGTTGAAGGTAACTAGAGAAAAAATGCTGTGTCTTAGACTAAAGATAATTTTTTAATGGAATTTCTAGTTTGATAAGGTTTAGTGAGGAGAGAGAGACTAGATATCAGAGGAATTCGGTACAGGGAACTGGTATATGTGTGTTAGAAGGTTGGAAGAGCAAAAGGGGCATGCTCAAGTGACTCAGAGATTACTAACTACAGGAAGCAACCATTGTTCCTAGGGTTGGAGTAATGAAAGGTGAAAGGCAGTATTCTAGAACTCAGTTCAGGAGTACTAAGAAGTGTTTGGTTCTCAGACCTGGGATTCAGGGTGTGACTGGTGTTGTGATTTCTGGGAGAATACCAAATAGCAAATGCTGGAACCATCAGGGGGCTTCATAGGATTGGTGTTCAGTGAATGAAGGAGTATTCCAGGCTTGATGGTCGGAGTACTGCAAATCACAGGGCATGCACCTATATCCGGTGGTACTGCTGCTGCAAGGATCCTGGCAGGAACGAGAAACAGAATTCTTTCTCTTCCCACCTTCCAGTCTCCCACCAATGCTACCGGCAGAACGTGACCAGAGCCAACCAGCAAGGGGGTCTGGGAGTTGCACTTCCCAGACTGCAGCCTGGCATCAAAGAGCACCTTATGGAAGGGTGGGCTTGGGTTTGAGAGACAATAGGTAAATAACTGGCATATCTCCCTTTCTTTAAAAATCTGTTTTTAAATGTATATTTTACCACAATAAATGTTTTTTAAAATCTATTTACAAATTTTTGGATTCTCTGTTCTTTTTTATAATCTGTTGTAGTTTAGGACCTTGAGTAAAGCCTGTGTACATTTTTTTTTTTTTAAGATTTATTTATTTTAGAGAGTGAGAGAGTGAGCAAGCAGGGGCTGGGGCAGAGGGAGAGAGAGAATCCTGAAGCAGATGCCCTGCTGAGTGTGGAGCCCAAAGTGGGCTCGATCTCAGGAACCCGAGATTATGACCTGAGCCAAAACCAAGAGTTGGCTGCTTAAGTGACTGAGCCACCCAGGTGCCCCAAGCCTGTGTACATTTTTAAATACAAAATATTAGTCTCTAACTTGCTAGAAAATCAATGTAAATGTCAGCTAAAAACAAATTCAGATACTTCTGATAATTACTTTGGATTCAGTTTATCTCTTAATATAGCTATTTTCTATTTGTCATTATAACCTAGATAAGGAGATCAGCATATATGGTTGTATGTTACAGCTCTAAAATGAATAAATATGCTTTAAAAATATTTACATGTTCTCTTATATTGACATCCTAAATTACTAAATTATAAAAGTGTTGTAAATATATGGATACCTTATTTAGTATGTCTACCCATACTGCAAAAATTGTATGTAATTCCAATTTTATATTATGTTCTGGAAGGTAGATGTTGATCCTTTGATTTTTATATTGTCATAAAGCCATCTGACAGCTATTTTCATAACCTTCCGCTGTGGATGCTTTGTAACAAAAGAAAATACATATTTATGCTGATATCTAGTTATTTCCTCCAAATTTGGGAGGAAAATATTAATAAAGTTCAATATCCACATTATAAGAATAAAAATATGCTTCTCTTATTAAGTACATTAAAAATAAGAAATGACCTATTTTAAGTAAAGAATTTTAAGAAAATGACCTCTGATGCACAGTGATCCTGTTTCCTTTTTTAGACTTTTTATACTTCTTTCTGTTCTTCCCCTGTTTTTCTTTGCTTATCTGTCATGCTCCGGTCTACATTTTTCCACCTTGTGCGTCAGTCTTTAAATTTATTCATTCTTCACTCACTACTAAGTAATACAGGCTTTAAATTTGCCCCCACTGTCTTAAAGATATAACCTCTCCTGTCCACTCTTTTTCTGAGTATATGATTCCTAGGGTTACTCCTGCCTTTGTATAAATTAGGAAAAGACTTCCATTCCAGCTAGATGAATCACAAAAGGCCACTTCTCTAGGCCTTTGCAGCCCTGAGAAGGCAGGTCTTGCCAGTGGATAGCAAAAAGGTTTTGAAAACATTTCCCACTTGATTTAGTATTAAATCATTGCAATATACCAAATTCAAGTGCTTTACTTTTTAAACTGATTCTAGGATTATGCTCCAAAGAACAGAAGAGAGTATGGTTTGCAGATGGTATACTGCCCAATGGTGAAGTTGCAGATACAGCAAAATTATCATCTGGAAGTAAAAGATGTTCTGAAGACATGAGTCCTCTCTTACCTGATATGCCCTTGGTAAGGAATCTAAAGAATGACTTCTTAATTTAATAACATTTTATTTTAAATATATTTCGTAGTGTGATTATTAGAGTACTTTTTTTTAAAATGCTGTGAGCTTCCTAAAATGACAAACATGATGTAGTGAATATATTTTAGATTTTATCTTTTTTAATGTCAGTTTAAGGTAATGATTCTTAAACTTACTGGTCTCAGGACCCCTTTATGCTCTTAGAAGTTACTGAGAACTTCAAAGAACTATAGATTATGTGGGTTATACCTAGTGATAATTACTGTATTAAAATTAAAATTGTGTGGGGCGCCTAGGTGGCTTAGTCGGTTGAGTGTCCAAGTCTTGATCTCAGCTCAGGTCTTAATCTCAGGGTCATGAGTTCAAGGCCCACATTGGGCTCCATGCTGGGCATGAGCCTACTTTAAAAATAAATAAATTTGGGATGCCTGGGTGGCTCAGTCGGTTAAGTGTCTGCCTTCAGCTCGGGTCATGATCCCAGGGTCCTGGGATCAAGTCCTGTATCGGGTTTCTTGCTCAGCAGGGAGCCTGCTTCTCCCCCTGCCTGCTACTCTCCCTGCTCATGTGTTCTCTCTCTCTCTCAATTTGAGAAATAAATAAAATCTTAAAAAAAATAAAATAAGTAAATTTATTTAATTAAAATTGTGGAAAAAATTTAAAATTAATTTAAAAATTTGTAGTAATAGAAATAATATTTTTATGAGATATTTTAAAACAAAGTTTAGTGAGAGGAATAACACTGTTTTACATTTTTGCAAAATTCTTTGATGTCTGGCTTAATAAAAGACAAATTCTCACATCT
The DNA here is from genome assembly GCF_037043125.1 of Eumetopias jubatus. NCBI lineage: Eukaryota > Metazoa > Chordata > Mammalia > Carnivora > Otariidae > Eumetopias > Eumetopias jubatus. The sequence continues at coordinate 60,856,961 of NW_028274811.1, forward strand.
GCTTCTATACTCAGTCTGTTATGATATGTTGTTTTTGGTTAAATTATATGAAGAAAATCCTAGGACCTCACTGACTCCCTGCAAGGGTCTTGGGGACCTCAGAGAACCCTGACCCACATTTTAAGAACCCCTGGTATAGGGAAATAGAACTGAGATTTAGTAATTTAATTTAGACTAATATTTGTTTAATGATTTCCAAACATCCAGCAAAGTATTGGACAATGTTATTTATGTTTGCAGTTACACAAATGTGCTAGGTGTTAAATAAAAGATACATAATACAGAATTCCAGCCAACTAAGAACTTTCATTGTAAAGTAGCAAAATATTCATAGAAGCTAGTATTCATATATTTAATAGGAATGCTTTTATTCAGTAAACAGATACTTATTGAGCATCTACTCAATAGTGCCAGTTACCTGGTTTATCCTGTGTGTATATATTAGACAAGATCAGAAGTATCCTGCTCTGTTTCACATACCATATAAATGTATGCTGTTTGTCAGGGTTCATGAGCTAGAATTTACAAATAGCCCTAATTACCACAAGCACCTACCCTCAATTGATATTTTAACAAAATGAAAGTTCTAAACAGCCTAATAAGTTTTACTTGAGTTCATAAATGCTTCTCATTTAATACTAACTCAGGTTTGGCCAGTTTAAAAAGAAAGGGGCTTTATTGAAGCTGGTTTGAAGTGTTTATTAGTGGTTACTATTGAGGAATACACCTGCCACTCAGCTTCCTAACCATTCTCCTTCCTGCCTTCCCTCTGATCTGTCCCTTGCTACCTTTCCCCACTCAAGGCTTTTGGGCTGTTGTCAGGAGAGTTTGGTTAAACTAAGTTTGCTTACTGTGTGATATGGTACAGGTTACTGAAGTTCTTGCCTCCTTTTTCTAGTCTATAAAATTAAAGTCATTAATACCTACCCAAGTATATGATACGGTAAAGCTAAACCTTACTCTTCTGAATTTAAAGGAGTAAAATGGTACTGTTTCTTGGCATATTTGGCTTTTGAAGAGTTTCTGAGCCCATTTTGGTTTTATTTATTCTTATTAAAAAGGTATCTTTGGCTATAGAGATCAACATTTCACAGTTGAATAGAGAATATGAACTGATGGTTTTGGTTTTTTTTTTTAATTCCATATTTTACAGACAGTAAACACAGTGGATCATGCCCATTCTACAGTGGAGAAAGCAAACAGTGAGATAGGAGATATTACAAGAAATGAGATAATTCGGAGTCCTATTTCTCAGGTTCCATCTGTGGAAAAACTACCTATAAACACAGGAACTGAGGGGTTACCTACTTCTTGTTCTTTTACACTAAATGATGATGTTTTTGCAGAAGTTGAGGGACCATCTAGTCCTACTGATGTCTTAGTTCACAGCAATTTACCTGTTGCTAGTACTTCAGATTATAGGTTACTGTGTGGTATTGACAAGAATGTTTGCAGTAAGATTAGTCTTCTACCTAATGATGAGGACAGTTTGCCCCCTCTTCTGGTTGCATCTGGAGAAAAGGGATCAGGTAGGATAATAGTTATTTAAATTTTAAAAAGAAGGTTTTCTTTGTTTTTTGAAAGAATGTACTGGTGAATTTTGTGATGTATGAAATGCATTTTTTTTTTAAGCTGAGACAATTTGATTGAAATATGAACTATAGCTTGGTATCTTTAGTTTACAAAAAGTCTTGTTATGTGAAACCAAATTCTAAAAATATCTGAACTTTTGAGTTGAATGAATATGACTCATTTATCTCATCTTGAGTCCCTAATTTAGAATGAGGAAAACGTTTAATTTGACAGGGAAACTCATACACTTTTAATCCTGAAAATACTCCCATTGTGTTAGAGTTTTAACTCTATCATTTTTTTCTCAGCCTCCCCCCTCCATACCATTTTAAAGGTGTAAAGTGCCTAAAGAAGAGAGTATTGGATTGGACAGCAAACCTAGGAATTTTAGTTTCTCATCTGCTACTTAATACACCTATGACTTGAAGCATGTTATTTAATCTCTCTGGGCTTCAGTTTCCTATGTAAAAGATGAGAACCTATTTGATCTCTAAGGTCCTTTCCAAGCTGGAGATTCTGTGGCTAGCTCCCACCTCAGAGTAGTTCCCTAAGGATAGATACATCCTTGTCACCCCAGGCATTATGCTGCATCCTGCAACCTGAAATGATTGTGTTCTGTGCATGATAATATAGGGGAATGAAGTTTAGGATCTCTGTTCTGTCACTGGGAGCTATTTCATGAACCTAGCTATAATGGCAGAAATACCTTAAGCTCTGTACTTCGCATGCCATACATATTTTCCTGTTGATTGTCAAGATCCTTTTTTACACTTGGTTGGTGACATAGGGCATATGGCAGCAAGCAGTATGTACAGCCTGAGTCTAGACTACTTTAAGAGTTGTAAATTTCAGAATTTATAATTGGAGTGGCTGGCAGTCTGGAATCCACTCTGCAAAAATGTTTGTTTTAAAATTGTACAGGTGCTAAAATTGTATAAATATGCTATTTAATCAACGTATTTGTATATGTACTATATGTATAATTTAATATATCAGGATTTATATGTATTACAGTGTTAATATCTTTAAGTAGAAAAGTAAAAACTAGTATATAATAGTTGTCTAGGGTATTTACTGATTTTTATGAAATAGATTTGCTTTTGTTATTAAATTTGATAAAGCCATTGGTGGATTTATAAATTTTTTTTATTGCAAGCATATTTAACAGGAAGTCATATTCTAACTAATATGTTACTTTCATGATTTAGTGCCTGTAGTAGAGGAACACCCATCTCATGAGCAGATCATTTTGCTTCTTGAAGGCAAAAGTTTTCGTCCTGTTACATTTGTCCTAAATGCTAATCTACTGGTGAATGTCAAGTTAGTATTTTGTAAGTAATGATTGATCTTTCTTTGCCTAATTGGTGTATAGGATTTCTGAAATTAATTAAATTTTGACTGGCAATCATGAAAAGTAAGCAGCATTGGATGCTGATTTGTCAGCCACATATATAGATTTTGCAGACTTACATTGAGTGGGACTTCAAACCTTAAAGATTTTTACTAGTGTCCTGCATTCAGTCCTAGGTTAAGGATGTGGGCTCCTAGCTGTACCTGATGCTCATAATACAATTGACTGTATTTCATATAGCTTTTAGATAAATTGAAACTTGTTAATTAAGCAAGATTCTTGATTTAGTAGCAATAAAGACAGTTTTAAAGTAAGTGACATGTGACCTAATTAAAAGTAAGGAAGTAAATAATCCTCAGTACTCATCATTGACTCTCTCAGCTTTCATTCTCTGACAAAAACTTGATTCTTACTCACTACATTTCAGCATAATAGTGCATCTTTTAATTTTATTTATTTTATTTTTAGTTATTTATTAATTGACTCCGTAAGATAGCCTTTCATCCTTTCTCTTTTTTACATTAATCTTATACAATTCAGTTTAAAGTTTTTTTGTGAGAAGAACTTTGGGGAAACAAGGAATTTGAAAAGTTGTGCTTCATACCAAGACGACTATATTAGTTTCTTTGGTTAACAGAAGTTGACATTTATAGTTGTATGCTTTTATCACTTAAGATTCCTCAGACAAATACTGGTACTTCTCAACCAATGGACTTCATGGCTTGGGACAGGCAGAAATTATTATTCTGTTATTATGTTTGCCAAATGAAGATACTATTCCAAAGGACATCTTCAAACTATTTATCACCATCTATAAGGATGCTCTAAAAGGTATAGCATTTTATTTTGAATTGTTCCAACTGGGGGGAATGGATAAATTAATTAAAGGCATTTATGCTTTTGGCTATGCTAACTGTACTAAAGATTTATTTTGTGAAGAGATTGATGATTTCTTAAAAGATCTTAGTCGTCATTTTCAGTCTCCTTAAATCTAGCATTTTATGTCATTAGTGTCTTTATACAGGTTTTTTTTAATTTTAAAAATGGAAATATATTTGTCTTCTTAATTTTTTTTTTTTTTACACGTGTCTATATACTTATCTGTAGATTGGGGAGACATGATGAATTTTCACATGGTCATGCAGTAAAGAGAAAAATGTAAAACCGCCTATGGTTAGAAACATTTTCAAATTTTTGTTCACAATTCCCAACTTCCAGGATTAACTGAGCTTTGTGCACACAGATTATTCAATAGATGCTTCTTCAGATGTGGAAATAAGAAAAAAAATCCACATTGCTGTTATTTAAGAAAGTTTATACTGCAACATTCAAACTCAGAATGCCTTTTAAAACAACTTAAAGTCTTTTACTTTATTTCCAGGAAAATACATAGAAAACTTGGACAATATTACTTTTACTGAGAGTTTTCTCAGTAGTAAGGATCATGGAGGATTTCTGTTTATTACACCTACTTTTCAGAAACTTGATGATCTCCTATTACCAAGTAATCCTTTTCTTTGTGGAATTCTTATTCAGAAGCTAGAGATTCCCTGGGCAAAGGTTTTTCCTATGCGCTTAATGTTGAGATTGGGTGCAGAATATAAAGGTAAGTTTTAGAATAAGAAGTTAAATCACATAGGTTCAGATATAATAAATGTAAAATAAGAATTTCAGGGATATCATTAAAATCAATTTTTTAATGGATTTGAGGGGACTTTTGTTTTGATATACTTTTAAAATTCCAAGACAACCCTCCTCTACTACTAAATGAGTTGTCTAGACAACCTTGGTATGTCATGAAGTTTCTAGATATTCATAATTATATTAACTTACCTTAAAAAAATTTTTTTTAACTCTCAGAACAAAATACAGAAAACATTGAAGAGTTTTCTTAAAAGCATGTACTGTAGGGAGTTCATTTTGTTATGTTTCCTATATTTTAAGAAGGTAAATGATTTCCCCTCTGAATTTGTGTATATTACAAAGCGAAACATGAAGGATTGTGAAATAATGGCCCCAGTTTATGTATATGGTTATTTCTAAGTTGAAATCATTTTTAGCATTAAAATTTTTGAATTCCCACCCTTTATCCTTGACTTTTTTCAAGAAATTATTTATTTATACCATGTAAAGTATATCTAATGAAGTTTCAGGCATTTGATTCTAATATAATTAAATAGGTATTTTCTTGGAGGAAAATTAAATGGAGGGGATTTATAAAACATAAAATATTTCAAAATGGACAAATTCAGTGAAAGAGATATAAATCTCTCTCTTTGGCAGATTTATTAAGTTCTTTGATTTTGCGGGAGAGGTCTTTACCATTAACGATTTTTTTTTTTTTTAAGATTTGTTTATTTTAGAGAGGAGGGAGGAATGTATGGGAGCTAGGGGAGGGGCAGAGGGGGAGAGAGAATCTTAAGCAGACTCCCTGCTAAGCATGGAGCCCAGGGTGGGCCTTGATTTCACAACCCTGAGATCATGATCTGAGCTGAAACCAAGAGTCGGGACGCTTAACCAACGGAGCCACCCAGGCAGCCCACCATTACACAACACCATCACAGCCCAACGGTGATGCTGTTGTTAAAAAGTATCAAAATTTAAATTTCATCGCAGGTTTTTTTACTGTGTAAACTACAGAGCTTATGAAAGTTTATTTTGCATCAAGTGTTTCATCCATTCAGCCTGATACTTTGTCTCTGCTATAAATATTTAAATGCTATTTTATGGAAAGTTAGGTCAATATGTGATCTTAAGTCATTATGGAACATACAGTTTATACGTTTGGCCAGTATTTTGGTCAGTATCAGTTCTAGATACCACAACTGTTTTTCTCACACACAAAGAAGGAAAATCATGGAGCTACTTGTGGGACTTCTTAAAAGATCACAGGGGTTGGAGCTGCGAAGTTATGATAGGTGTTTAGTAATGATGAAGATAAAAATCACCAGTTATACAGGTTTTTCCCACTATCTGAAAGTAGAACATTCCTGTGAAACCTTTTGTAAGCCAAAATGGCATAAAGCAAAGAAACCATTACCATTTCTTTTTTGTTGTTGTAAGAATTTATTTATTTATTTGAGGAGGCGAGGGGCAGAGGGAGAGAAGAACACAAGCAGACTAGCACTGAGCGTGGAGTCAGATGTGGGACTCCACCTCACGACCCATGAGATCATGACCTGAGCCAAAACCAAGAGCCGAATGCTCAACCGACTGCACCACCCAGACGCCCCAACAAGTACCATTTCATAAACACAAAAATCTGTTTCATATTCCTTTCAGTCAGTTAAAACAGGTACTAACAGGTTTTTGTAAAAGCAAAGTGGTATAAAGCAAACTTTTGGATGGGAGGAAACCTGTACATAGAAATTAATTAGTCTTAGCTATTTTTTGAGTTCACTGTATACTGCTGGATTTTAGATATACTGACATTTTGATGTTATTGGTGCCCATGCCTCTAGATATGAACTTGGAAATGTGATGTGTGTGTGTATATGTGTTTGTTAGAGATAATGGATGTATGGAAGATTTAATGGCAAAAGTTAGAGTCCCAAGATTAAAGACTGAAAATAATGGTCTGAAATTAGTAACTTTCAAATGGGGATTATCTACACTTACACTGAGACTATTTGGAATACTATTCACTGTTGCCTTAGAGGACTTATGAGGTCCTTTATAACTGATGGAATGTCTTTCTAAGTCATAACCTTTTGAAAGTACTGTTTCAAATAAAATTACCTCAATCAAGTTGTAAAGGATATTCCCTCATTCATAACAGATGGAGTAAAAAGGCATCATTTATCTTAATCATATCATTTTAATGTCTTTTACCACAAATGTCCTATGTTTTTTTCCAGTTTGCGCCCTCTGTCCTCTAAATAACATGGTTTTCCTTTTAAAAACTAAAAAATAGGGGCGCCTGGGTGGCTCTGTCTGTTAAGCATCTGACTTTGGCTCTGGTTGTGATCTCGGGGTCCTGGAATCAAGCCCCATGTCAGGCTCCTTGCTCAGTGGGGAGTCTGCCTCTCCCTCTGCTCCTCCCCGCTGCTCACGCTCTCTCTCTCAAATAAGTAAATAATCTTTAAAAAACAAAACACTAAAAAATATGTCAGTAATAACAAAGATGTGAGTTACTCTGACTTAAATTTAAAAATAGATGTCAGGTAATGTGTTTTCTTAGAATTTTAAGGACATATATTGGTATAAAGGTATGAGAGCGGTTTGTTTGCTTAATGACCTAGGCTGAGAACTGAAGGTTAAAAAGTTTTCTGCTCTTTATCATTATAGAAATGTCTTACCTTCCTTTTTTCACCTTCCTTTTCTTCCAGAAGCCCTGCTGCATTGCCAACCAAATACCTTTTCCTTTTCGGTGAATAATATTTATTGTGCCCTAAAGAAAGAGAAAAGTAGTTAGGTGATAGACTCCATGTTCCTTCTATTTCTCTGCACTGACTTCTCTGACTCTGTGTGCCCCTTTTATTAGGCTGACCCAAGAACTGTAAAAGTTTACTACAGTCTATAAATTCCCACAATTGAACATTAATTATACATGCCTTAAAAATCTTGAGTTCTTCATATTTCTCTTTAAAAAGTCTTAAATTATCAGAACTTTATAGGGTTTTATCCAGTTACTATAATTTTCCTGTCATTATCCTTTTGTGGAAACAACATGTATAATGAAAATATGAAATGCTCTGGAATCAAGCAAGCCTAAATTTCACATCTGTCTCACTGGTTATTAACTTAGTTACCTACCATAAGCAAGTTTGTTAATTTCCATGTCTCTACTTTCCCATTAGTAAAGTAGGAGTAGACATATTTGCCTCACTGGGTTGTTTTAGGGCTTAAATAAGATATAGTGTATATAAAGTTCTCAGTTCAGTGTAGCGTCCAGTAGATACACACTATGCGTTAATGTTTCTCTCACTTTCCCCAAAGAACTGATTGGGTGGTATTTATCCATGATGTTTGAGAAATGAGGGTTAAAAGTAATAAATTCAGTGGGGCACCTGGGTGGCTCAGTCGTTAAGCTTCTGCCTTCAGCTCAGGTCATGATCCTAGGGTCCTGGGATCGAGCCCAACATCGGGCTCCCTGCTCAGCGGGAAGCCTGCTTCTCCCTCTCCCACTCCCCCTGCTTGTGTTCCTTTTCTCGCTGTCTCTCTGTCAAATAAATAAATAAAATCTTTTAAAAAAAAGTAATAAATTCAAGACTTTTTTGGGTTTTTATTGAAAGTAACCAGTTTTCCTTTCTTATGTATAGCATATCCTGCTCCTCTAACGAGTATTAGAGGCCGAAAACCTCTTTTTGGAGAAATAGGACACACTATTATGAACTTACTTGTTGTGAGTAATCAAACTATTAAGTGTTTTTACATTGTTATTTTAAAATTTTATTTAGCATATTTTACATGTTTGTATATTTTCCTATTTTAATTTGGCATATTTGGTATAATGAAAGTTCATTTATTATATATCTTAATTTATTTAGCATACATGGGCTCTGTTTTTAATGAATTGCTTTTTAGAACACATCTCCTAATATATTTGTACCTGGTTGTAATTGTCTTTTGATTCGTTCTGCTGCAGTGCTTTCACATGTAGGTAATGTGAGATCTACACAGTTGTTGAAGGGTTAGCAAAAGTGTTAGTATCCTAAGTCCATCAGTTTGGTGATTTTGAGCAAATTGTGGCCCAGGTTTCCTCATTTGTAATAGGAAGAATTGGATTAGATAATCTCAGGTTCCCTTCCACCTCTTTTTTCTATAATTGTTTTATCTGTAACCATAGAAAAGTATTTCAGTGGACTGACTTTTATTTATACATGTTTACTTTGAAGACCTATTTTGGAAGATCTGTAATTAGAAAGAGGAGATCACCCCCAAATACTACAGAATTCTTCCTGAGAATGATATTCTTTATTACTGTTGTGGAATAGTTGGAAGGATTAGTTGGTTTTTTTCAGTTGGTACTGCTTTCTGGATGGCATTTTGATAGTTATGTATCACAAGTCTTAAAATGGTGGATACTCTTAAAAAAGGATTTAATGAATGGGTAAAATGCTCATGGATAGTTTAAGGTTTATGGAAATGTCATTATTTTATATGTAGGACCTTCGAAATTACCAGTATACCTTGCATAATATAGATCAGCTGTTGATTCATATGGAAATGGGGAAGAGCTGCATAAAAATACCTCGGAAAAAATACAATGATGTAAGTTTAATTTCTTCATGCAGATTTTGAAGATAATTATTGAACATTAGATTTCTATAAAAATATGTTAAATTTGTTTTGAATCGGACTGTCTAATACATAATGGCAAAAATATTTTTGAAATTTTAGATTTTTTTAAAATTTTTATTGTTATGTTAATCACCATACATTACATCATTAGTTTTTGATGTGTTCCATGATTCATTGTTTGTGCATAACACCCAGTGCTCCACGCAGAACGTGCCCTCTTTAATACCCATCACCAGGCTAACCCATCCCCCCACCCCCTCCCCTCTAGAACCATCAGTTTGTTTTTCAGAGTCCATTGCTCTAATGGTTCGTCTTAGATTTGTTTTCTAATAAAGGATTTGTTTAATGCTTTTAAAAACTTTTTTCTTTACTGTTTTATCTATAAATTGAGGTGATTTTATCTTAAAACATTTGTTTCCATTACATTCTCAGGGAGTTGTCCAGACCAAAGCTTGATAATTATGAAGCTGGTCAGAATTGTGGCCCTTTGAATGACTGTAACTAATAAAGACATAACATGTTAGTAGTGTTTCTAAATGAGTGTTTTTTCCAGGTAATGAAGGTTATAAATTCTTCTAATGAGCATGTGATTAGCATTGGAGCTAGTTTTAGTACTGAAGCAGATTCTCACCTAGTCTGTATACAAAATGATGGCATTTATCAAACACAGGCCAACAGTGCCACTGGCCATCCTAGAAAAGGTAAGTGTTGGTTCCTAGTATTGACCTATAAAACACCTCAATAAATGGAATTCCTTTCAAAGGGGAAATGTATATATTTTACTTATTTGCTGAATTGATGGTAATAATACAATTTGATTTAAAATTTTAGCGACGCAGATTAAAAATTGCTTCTAATTTGTGTTTTTTTCTTGGGCTACATTAGGTTTAAGGACTTGGAACACTTTATTTTGATATCTTCAGGTTTAATTTATCCTATATGGTGTGAATCTTATTTTCAGTAATTTCTCTCTGGAATGAGGTGTTTGTCACTCTTGTTTGCTCTCTGCTCCAACTCCTCTTAGGGGAGTACAGTCTGGATAAGGATGAAGAATGATTTATAAAACTGTAAGTGGCTGGGGATATAGAAATGGTAAAGATGGTGGAGTAGCCTATGTGAGTAACATTACTCTCAGTTCTGGCTGAATGGCCTCAGTGACTACTGTGATTGCCACATCCTTGCAGTAGAGGGCCTAACAAATTGAAAGTTAAGTGGAAGTGAGTATTTCATAAAATTAGTACATTTTAAAATAACATTTAAAATAGTTTGACATTCTGGCTGCTAATAAAATTAGCCTCTGATTATAAAGATAATATATACTTATTAAGTTTAGAAAATATGTTTTAAAAAGTAGTAAAAGAAAATAAAGTGCCAAGATATGGCCATTGTGGACATTTTAATATATTTTCTTCTTATATTAATATATATCTATTAAATAGATGGTTTTATATTGGATATTTACACTTTTGTATTTTTTATTTAATATGTCATTAATACTTTTGTTATTAAAATGTAACAACTATTTAATATTTGTTGAATAGGTATATGTGTTATAAAATTTTAAAGGTATAGGTATCTACAGTGAGAAATTTCCTTTCCTCCCTTGACCCCAAGGCTACCCTCTTCTCTTCCCCACAGGCAACCAAACCAGTGTTACCAGTTTCTTATATATCCTTTCAGAAACATTTTTGCCTACATATATATTTAAGCAAACACACACACACACACATCTTTCTTCCGCTTTTTAATTTGCATTTTAATTTTTTTAATTTGTAGCAAATTTCTTCCACTTTTTTAAACAAGTCATAACGTGTTCCATTGTGCACATTGCTTTTTCTTTTAACACACCTTAGAGATGATTCTGTTAGTATAAAAAGAACTTTTGCATTCTCCATAACTTTTCACTTTATATGTGTACATCATTTAATTGTCTCATTGATGGGTATAGTTGTTACCAATTCTTGGTTATTTATAAAAATGTACTGTGAATAACCTTGTATATGTGCAATTCCTGGTTATGGAATTGGTGTGTCAAAGGATATATATATTTATAATTTTAATGGGTAATTATTAAGTTGTCTTCCATAGAGATTGCTCTGATTTATGCTCTTATCAGTGGTGGATATTCGATTTCCCATATTCCCACTGACACAGACACAAACATTTTAAGTAGTACAATAGCTACCAGTTATTATATACAAACATTACATAACCCTTATGCAATATTTTATCTTAATTTGGTTTAGTTTTTTTATTACCTTTCTAACATAAGTGGTATGGGCATGGCATTTATTAGGTACTTAAGTGTGCCATGCTCCACATTATACATTTAACAAATATCATATAGCATTAAAAAAAGGCAAGTTAAAACATAAATGTATTTTTCTTATCAGTGACAGGTGCAAGTTTTGTGGTATTCAATGGAGCTCTAAAAACATCTTCAGGATTTCTTGCTAAGTCCAGCATAGTTGAAGGTATGAGTTTCATCTTTAGGATTGTTTTAATGTAAAGATGTTTTCCATTTCCTTTTAAAATGTATTTGATACTTACAAAAGAACATATGTCAGTTACAAAGCACAGTACCCCAAACTTACACGAAATCATTAGCCAGCTCAAGAAGTAGAACATGGTCAATATTTGGGTCTACGCTAAGTATAACAACTCTGCCATAACCTGCACTTCCTGACTGTACAGAGCCTAAAAGTCCATCTGAGGTGAGAGCTTAGGGCATTTCTTTAGCATGCATACACTGAGTATGCATACAGTATTGTACATGTGTGTGGCCTTCTAAATTCCCAGAAATATGTTAGAGCTTTTCAAAGCCCTTATGGACATCTCATTCCCCAGAAGTGTTTGGTTGGCCTATTGTTTGCCTCTGCTATTATCAGCTGCCACAGGTAGCTGAGATGTTAATCATTGGCTTCTAATTGTTTTTCACAGATGCTCCCTGAGAAAAAACTTTCTGCCTGGGCAAAATACTCAACATTCAAAAAATAATAATTCTCTGATAATGAGGCTTTGAAGGAGCTCCAACCTTCTTTTGCCCTTTCCAGTGGCTACCAGGCTGTTGGTTTTCACCCTGATTCCAGGCTATTGGTTTTTAAGGCTTCCACTGAGCTAGAGAGGAGGGGATTGGAATAGAAGAGTTAAAATGACACAAAGAACAAAGCTTATTCTTCTTATGAAGATCCAGCCATTTTTCTTAAATAAATACTTCCCAGATTGCTGCAAGCCTTTGATTAATTTCCAGAGTTCTGAAAAGGTTTCTTTTGACTTATTAGTTTCGTTGTTCTTTTGGAGGAGAGTATTTTTGGAGATTCTTAAGTCTGCTTTTTCACAGTGTGAATGTTTCACTAATGTCGTCCTCTGTACTATTTCAAGCATAGCTTTTTAGGAAGTCCTCCCATCTCTGATGCCACATACATACTTTATTCCTTTTTTCAGTAGTGCCTTGGCCACTCTAAGCCTTTTGATTTTCCATATTAATGTTAGGATCAACTTGACAGGTTCTAAATGGTCCACTGGAATTTTTTTTGGAATTGAATTAAATCACTAGTTTAATTTTGAGAAAAACTGGCATATTTTCCATTCTCAGTGTTCCTGTCCGTAAAAATAGGCTATCCTCAATTTAGAAAATGTTCAGTTTATTTCAATAACATTTTATAGGGGTGCCTGGCTGACTCAGTCAGTAGAGCATATGACTTTTGATCTCAGGGTTGTGGGTTCGAGCCCCATACTGGATGTAGAGATTACTTAAAAATAAACTCTTCAAAAAAATAAAATTTTATAGTTTTTGTATAAGTCTTAGATTTCTTTTAAAGATTTATTTATTTGAGAGAGTTGGGGGGGAGGGGCAAAGGGAGAGGTAGAGAGAGAGAAATCCTAAGCAGACTCACAGCCAAGCATGGAGCCTGACTCCGGGTTTGATCCCACAACCCTGAGATCATGACCTGAGCCGAAATCAAGAGTCGGTCGCTTACCCAACTGAGCCACCCATGTGTCCCACATATCTTTTGATTTATTTCTGTAATGTAGGTTTTATTGCTAAGGTAAATGTATCTTTTTAAATTAAAATTTTTATCTATTTTGATGTATAGAAATTCACTGATTTCTGTATTTTTATTTTATAACCAGCTACACTCCTGAACTCTGATTTAAAATAATTTGCTGGGGCGCCTGGGTGGCTCAGTGGGTTAAGCATCTGCCTTTGGCTCAGGTCATGATTTCAGGGTCCTGGAATCTAGCCCTGTGTCAGGCTCTCCAGTCAGCAGGGAGTCTGCTTCTCCCTCTGTCTCCTTCTACCCCTCTCCCTTGTTCATGTGCTTGCTCTCTCTCTCTCACTCACTCAAATAAATAAAATCTTTTTTTATAAATATGTCATTGTGTTGACATATTTTTGTTGATTTTTTTAAAGCTTTTATTATTTGGGAGAGAGGGAGGGTTTGCCCTGTGACCTCAATTCTCTGATATAACAGTTGTTCATTTTCAGTTTGTTCAGCATTTGTCTTGTTGTGAGAATGGAGCAGACACAAGAAGTTAGTAGCATTTTTTGTAATATAAGCTGGCTGGCTTTCATTTTTCTGAAGCTGTCCTTATTTCATTCTTAGTTTTGAAGGATATTTTTGCTAGCTATAGAATTCTTTGGAAGTTTTTATTTTCCTTAAAGATGTCATCTTGTCTTTTGGCCTCCATTGTTTCTAATGAAGTCAATATAATTTTTTACATTTCTTTCCCTGTATTTAATGCACCCTTTTCTCCAGTCTGTTTTCAAGATATCCTCTTTATCTTTGGTTTTCACCAGTTTTACTGTGATATGCCTTAATATGGTTTTCTTTGTATTTCTCCTGCTTAGTATTTATGGAGCTTCTTGGATATGTGTGTCAATATTTTTCATCAAATTTGGGGAATTTCTTACCATTATTAATTTTTTTATATCCTAATCTTTTTCTCCTGGGAGATATCTATATATTTATATATGTATATATGCATATGTATATCTGTATTTATATTTATAGATATATCTGTTTTATACAATTCCTTGGGTCCTTGATGTTCTGTTTATTTTTCTTTAATCATTTTTCTTTAGGTTCTTTATTTCTTTATTTTTTAAAGATTTTATTTATTTATTTGTTAGAGAGCATAAGCAGGGGGTGGAGGGGCAGGCAGAGGAAGAGGGAGAAGCAGGCTCCCTGCTGAGCAAGGAACCCAATGCAGGACTTGATCCCAGGACCGTGGGATCATGACCTGAGCTGAAGGCAGACGCTTAATCTACTGAGCCAACCCCCAGGTGTCCCTCTCTAAGTTCTTTGATTGAAAAATGTTTATTGACCTTTCTTCATTTTCTCTGAGTCTTTTTCTTGCCATCTTCAGTCTACTATAAAGCCTATCCATTGAGGTTTCAATTTCAGGTTACACTTTTCAGTTCTAGAATTTCCCTTTGGGTTTTTTCAGTTTCCATTTCTCTGTTAAGATTTTTTAAATCTGTTTATTCATTTAGCCCATATTTGCTTTTAATTTTTTGAATGTTTTGCTTTAGGTCTTTGAATATATTTTAGAATAGGTGTTTTAAAGTACATATATATTTAATCCACTGTCTTGGCTATCTGTCTCATGGTTGGTATCAGTTGTATAGAGGCTCACATTTTCTTGTAGTTCTCTCTGATAAGTTTTGATTATATACTTGTCACTGTTAATATGTTTTAGAGACTTTAGATTCTATTAGCTTTTTCTGAAGGCTTATTTATGTTTAAGCAGGCATTTTCATGGCATATCATGTTGAGCTTGTGTAGTCTGTATTTTTCACTCCGTTAACAGATGGATCTGTGGAACTCCTAAGGTGTTACAGTCTGCAGGACTCATTCTCTAAATCTATTTTGCCTACAGATTTTGTAAGGGCTTTGTTTTTGCTTTGCCACAGTGTAAGTTACTGAGTACTCATAAGGTCTCTCTACTGTGGTTGGTCCAGACTGTCAATATCCCCCAGCATTGCTTGATTTCTAGTATCTCTGTTCTGTTCCCAACCCTAATAGCTGTTCACTGTTAGGCCTCATCTAGTCTCACTCTATTAACGTGTTCCCAGTTCTCGTCCAAGGACTCACAGTCTTCTGGTGCCTTCCTCTTCAGTGTCTTGACTCCAGATTCCAGGCTTCCCCAAACTTATCTCTAATTTCTCAGCCCATTGTGGCCATTGTAGGTTTAATGGGTCGCCATGAAGAAATTGTCTCCAAGCGAAGAGCCTGGGCAGTTGTAGGCTTACCTGTTGAGTTTTCCTTAGAAATCACAGTATTGCACTTCCTCTTGTTCAGTACCTGAAAACAACTGCCTCATACATTTTGTCTAGTTTTATGGCTGGCTGTTATAAAAGGGCAGTTTGGCATCACTAATTTCATTAGTTGGTAATGAAAAATTTTGCCGTTATTTGTTTACCTGTTTTTTTAAAAAAAGAGAATCCTTAACTTTGAAATATTTTTCATCTTTCCTAGTAGAAAACAATCATTAAGATTATTTAACAGATGATGTAAAACTTATATCTTATGCAGAACATATTTTGATAGCAAATTTTATGGATTAGACATTAATTGACATTTAATAAAAGGAATGTGAAACATACCTCATTATTAGATGGCTTAATGGTACAAATAACGCCAGAGACTATGGATGGCTTGCGGCTTGCTCTACGAGAACAAAAAGACTTTAAAATTACATGTGGGAAAGTTGATGCTGTAGACCTAAGAGAATATGTGGATATCTGCTGGGTAGATTCTGAAGAAAAAGGAAACCAAGGGTAAGAAATTTTTGTTACTAAAATGTAATTGATTTGATGGAGGGGGAAGGATAAAAAATCCTAACAAATTAAACATTTTATGAATAAATATAGAATTATACCATTAATTTAAATGCTTATACACTAATGAATGTAGTTTGTTTTTTCAGATGTGTACCTAACCTGCCTCATGTGTATTTTCTTGGCCAGGATGCTATAAGCTATTAAAGGATGGTCAGTTTGGGAGGGGACAGTGATAAAATGTGCATTGTGTAGCAGTGTGACCTTGATGCCAAGGTTGTGAAAGGCAATATACTTTTTCTGTTGTTTCGTACCTATTTTTGTGAAGTAAAGGATACCCTTTGGATGTTTAGTTTGTATTTTATTGATTCACTGTAAATACAACTGAATTTAATAATATATACATTAGAGGTCTTATAGAATATTACTGTGCCACTCCTTTTCAATTACTATTTTCTTTCTTTTTTTGGAGATTGGTTAAAGGGTCTGAAGTAAAGAAGGAAAAAGAGGGCTAATGCTGAGGGATTCCAAGATAAGTTTTTAAAATTCATGAGACAGCTTTTCTGTTAGGAAACTGAGGCATTTTAAACCTCAGGTCTGAATTGGGCATATGAAAGAGTAGATATATTTTGCTACACAATCAAGAAATCTTGGTAAATGAATGGACTATAGTTTTAATTATTTTGTATGTAACTGAGTTATCTTAGTGCTATATAGTTTTCATGTATATTTTCCTTATTTGTTCAAATCTAATAACTCATTTCATAGAAAGCATTTTGGTACTAATAATACTACTGTATTATGTTTTATTCTATAGTGTTATTAGTTCAGTGGATGGAATATCATTACAAGGATTTCCAAGTGAAAAAATAAAACTGGAAGCAGATTTTGAAACCGATGAGAAGACTGTAAAGTGTACTGAGGTAACTGAGAAAGATTCCTTCCCTTTACATGTTGTGTTTGGATATGGCTTTTATTTTTTTTGAACTTGGGAGATTTCTCATTGCAGCTTATTAATACTTTTTACATTACATCTTGAAACACACATTTATTTTAACCCCAGACTGCCTTTTTTATATCAGATTTGGATTTCCGTAAGACTATTTCAGGCTATTGTATGGTGTTACTCCCTGCCAACTCAGTTAAGTTTTGGCAGCATTGCCATCTTTTGTACAGTATATGTTATTTGACCATATTATTTTCATTTTTCTCTTATTTTACAAAAAATATATATGTAAATTAAAACTAACTTATGTATGTATGTATTTATTTATTTTAAGTAGGCTCCATGCTGGGCCTACTTTAATGCAGGGCTTGAACTCACAACCCCAAGATCAAAACCTGAGCTGAGATTAAGAGTCAGATGCTTAGCTGACTGAGCCACCCGGGCACCCCCCAAAATAAAATATTTTTATAGATACTAGTTTATAATCAGCATTCACATATGAAAATTATTTTTGCATGTTCCAACTTTTTTTAAACTAAGAGGATATGAAATTATAGACTCCCAACCCCTTAGTCTACTTCCATACTCCTTTTCACTCTGCCTCCTGGGTCAGGCAATCTGTTACTAATTTCTTCTGTATTCTCTGTGATTTTATACATGTACAAGATAGATGGAAACTATAGAGGATATAGAAATTATGGAACATCAGGGCGCCTGGGTGGCTCAGTTGGCTGAGTGTCTGCCTTCGGCTCAGGTCGTGATCCTGGGGCCCTGGGATCAAGCCCCCACATCGGGCTCCCTGCTCAGCGGGGAGCCTGCTTCTCCCTCTCCCTCTGTCTCTGCTGCTCCCCATTTGTGCTCTCTCTCTCTCCCAAATAAATAAAATCTTTAACAAAAAAAGAAATTTTAGAATGTTATTTCTTTGTTTGATCTTAACTTTATTAAGATGTCCTCACAGGAAGTTGATATTATAGGGAGGACTCATTAGTACACTTCTCTAAACTGAATTAATAGGGCTTTTGTTGCTACAGCTTAATTTTAGGTAAAAATAGCTAAGTCATGCCATAGTCCATAATCTTTGGTTTTAGGCTTTTACTACTTACAGATCAAGATATATATATTTACACACAAAATGTTTTTTATTTTAAAGATTTTATTTATTTGAGAGAGAGAGAGGGAGAGTGAACACCAGTAGGGGGAGAGGCAGAGGGAGAAGCAGGCCTCCCTGCTGAGCAAAGGATTCCCGACATGGGGCTTGATCCCAGGACTCTAGGATCATGACCCCAGCCGAAGGCAGACACTTAACTGACTGAGCCACCTGGGTGTCCCACACACAATGCTTTTCAACTAATGAATTTCATGGCATTAACATTGGATGTTATTAATAAAGTTGAATTGAAAGTAGCAATTGTCTTTTTAAAGCTGCTTTTAATCTTAATCATGACTTGTTTCCTAATTAAATACATTTCAGGTGTTCTACTTTCTAAAGGACCAGGATTTATCTGTTTCAGCAACTCGTTATCAGTTTGCAAAAGAAATAGCCATGGCTTGTAGTGCTGCGCTGTGCCCTCACCTGAAAATTCTAAAGAGTAATGGGATGAATAAAATTGGCCTCAGAGTTTCCATTGACACTGACATGGTAAGACGTTTTTGTGATGTATTTTTGAAATGAATGTATCATATATTAAAATAATCAAAAGTTTCTTCTTTAACCTTTTATTTGGGATGAATGAAGAGAACTAAACTTTGTTGAACATCAGTGTGTGCTACGTACTTCCTCTATATTATTACCTTTACTCTCCACAGCAGGGGTCAGCAAACTTTTTTGTAAAAGGCTAGACAGTAAATATTTTAAGCACTGTGGGCTGTATGATGTCTTTTACAACTATTCAGTCGTGCCATTATAGTGCACAAGTGGCCACAGACAGTATATAAACTAATGAGCTCACTATGTTCCAATGAAACTTTGTTTACAAAAATAGTTGGTGGGCCACATTGGCCCACAGGCCATAGTTTGCTGATCTCTGCACTACAGCAATCTTGCTTGATAAGTAGGTTTTTAATTTTTTCATTCTGACTTGATTCTATATTCACATGATTTAAAATTACAGAAGTCCAAAAGTGTTAAAAGAAGGAAAATTTAGTCTTTTCCTTCCCATGTAAGGAAAAAAAAGTTCTTCCCTACTGTGTCTTTCCTTCCTGTGAGTCTCCTTTACTACTCACACAAAAATACTTCATTTCTGACATTTCTGGTCACCAAATATGTAGAGGATTTCCTCCTTCCAACAAGTAGTTCTTGGACACCAGCAGGATATCCAGGAATTCAACTCGATTTTGACACCATCTACCCAGATATCACCAGATCCCATAAGTTAAGGGTTCAGTCCTATAAAACTGTGCCCCCACATGCCTTCAGATGCTGACCATAAGCCCAGGTTATTGGCTGTGCTTCTGACCAACCAGCTATAGATCAGAAGTTCTAATAACCCCCTCCTTGGGTTTAATTAATTTGCTAGAGCAGCTCACAGAACTCAGGGAAACATGTTAACCAGTTTATTAAAGGTTATACAGATGAAGAAATATACATAGGGTGAGGTTTGGGAGGTTCTTAAGCATAGGTACTTCTGTCTCAGTGGAGTTGGAGTGTGTCACCCTCCTGGTATGGATGTATTAGCTGGCCTGAAGCTCTCCAAACCTTCCTCTATAGGGATTTTATGGAGACTTCCTCATGTAGGCATGATTTAACTCCATTTTGTAACCCCTCTCCCCTCTTTGGAAGATGAGGGGTAGGGCTGAAAAATCTAAAGCTTCTAATTATGGTTTGGTCTTTCTGGTGACCAGTCTCCATCCAGGAGCCCACCCAGAGTCACCTCATTAAAAGATATTCCTAGTGTTCTTATCACTTAGGAATGTACAAGGGTTTTAGGAGCCCTGTGTCACGGACGGTGTGAAATACAAATATTAGAACAAGAGATATTCAGAATGTTCTTATCACTTAAGAAATTACAAGGGTTTCAGGAGCTGTGTACGAGGAACCAGAGGTAGAGAACAATATATATTTTCTGTTATCTTGCAAGTGTGTGTATAATAGGACCATTTTATCCAACATTTCCAGAGAGCAACATTCATGTTGTCATCTATGTAATGGGTAGCCCCTAGAGATATTAACTCCAGGCTACAATGTAAATGGTTCCCAGTAGAGTTGTATAAGGTAATAGCCCTGGAAAGATCTCCTTCCCACTCTTGACTCTCAACCCTGTAGGTCTTATCTCCATACTCCTCCTCATCCTCCCTTCCTGGTCAGGCAATCAAATGTTACCCATTTCTTGGAGTCTCTGTGATTTTTTGCATGTACAGCCAAATAAGTATATAAGTCCTTTTCATTTCTCCCTTTACTCTTACTTTTTCTGACTTTGTTTCTTTAAGATCTTATATTTTAGAGATATTTCATATTACTACCTATTCTTTTTAACAATTGCTTAGTAGTCGTTGATTATATAAATGTACCATAATTTATTTAACTAGTTTTTATGTAAATTTAGTATGCACTGATTGACATTGAGGTTATCCACAATATTTTGCTTCTGCATAAAGTGTGAGTATAACAAACATTCTAAGAAGTAGAATTGCCAGGTCTAAGTATATGCTCAATAGATATTACCATATTGTCTCAAATACAGGTTACTACCACAATTTGTATGAGAAAGTTCTTTTCCCTGCATCTTTATCAAAGCAATATGTAATCAAACTTTTGAACTTTATGAATTTTATAGGTGAAAAATGGTATTCTAGTATTATTTTAATGTGCATTTCTGTTTCCAACATCCAGTATAATCAATTTCAAAGCAAGTTTTTCATTAGAATGGTTAATCTAAACATGAATGAGGTCATATACTGAGGGTTTGCTTTTCTTCAGTCAGGATTTGTTAAACTCATAGTTCTTTTGGAAAGAAGAACTTATATTTTGATCTCACTGTTAAAGGTTCCTTTTTCAAGGAAGTAATAATTTGTTATTTCAGCAGCCCTGTTAATTTTTTAGTCAAATATATTAAATGTAATTTTCAACAGCAACATTAAATTCAAATATTAAATACTTTTGTAACAACAAATTCAAAATATTTTAAGTCGATTTTTTAATACTATAGGTTTTTATTTAAGTCATGTTGGTAATTATTTAAAACCTTGGTTCTCTAGTGTGTTTATGTGTGCATTGAGAAGAAACCTAAAGTATGAAGTAGTGGCATTTAAACAATTTTTATGATATCTGTGGGAGAGACAATAATTTATGTAGAAGATAAAAGAAATATAGAATGTGAAACATTTTATGAGTAAAATATCAAATATTTTCTTAACATGCTTAAAATGAATGATATTTTAAAATAGTTCATATTCATCTGCTAAGCTAAACAAGATTGCTTACTTTCTAAGGTTGACTTATCAAGATTTTTTTTCCCCCCCCAGGTTGAATTTCAGGCAGGATCTGAAGGCCAGCTTCTTCCTCAGCATTATTTAAATGATCTTGATAGTGCTCTAATCCCTGTGATCCATGGTGGGACCTCCAACTCTACTAGTTTACCATTAGAAATAGAATTAGTATTTTTCATTATAGAAAATCTTTTTTAGTGAAAGATATGAGTCATATTATATATTGCAAACTAATTTGTTAAAACTAAATTCACTAAAGCTGAAATGCCACAAACACTAAAAGTAAATGTTTGCTGTTTGAAACACGTAAGTTTTGCTTTTTAGGCAGGAAATGATCTTTTTAAATCATTAGCACAATATTTAAATCTCTAAAAATTTAAGAGACCAACAGTTTTTGAAGCTTTGACGTAATACAAGTTCTAAAAGGACAAGGATTTCTTCTGTCTTTAATAAATTTGTAGCATTTACTGTGTTATTTAAATGCAAAGCCAAAGTATCTGCACTTATGTATACCTCGTTATGCCAAGAATGATTTTAATGAAGGCTCTTTTCACGTGTAACCTTATGAGGGAAATGGCTGTTACATTAGCCAGTTACATTGCTGGTTTCTAAAGTCTGTTAAAAATGAATTTCAGTGACATAGACAGTTTTCAGATCTTAGTCATATGATAATTCTTTGAGTAAGGCAGATAACTTATTTGTATAATTGGAGTGGAGACCTACCTCCATGATTAGATAAACTGGTTATTTGGATTAAAATCAGAATTTTGCCTTTTTTCTTCTCAAATTATTATATATATATATATGGCTTTTTTCTTGATTAAATGGGTATTCTTAAAATAATTGTGGGTGCTTCAGAATTTTGTGCTTCTATATTTAAGTACATTGTTTTTATAGCAAGAACATGTGATTCAGTATGTGTTTTGTAAGTCTAATAATTTATAAATAGGTAATATTTTTGTATTGCAGTGTATTATTTTTCCTCCTTCCTTCAAAATATACACCACTTTATTTCCCACTTCTAAAAGTGATTGACAACAGGCCATATGACCCTTGAAGTAGTCATTATGTAGCAATAAATGAAGCCTGAAACAGGTTTTTTTAAACTTTTCCTTTAAACCTTAGAACTTTCTTGGCAAGTCTGCATATTTTCACTGACACCAATGTATTAAGTATACATTTTAATGAACTAATTACTTTTGCATATTTTAAATTCTTTATATGGTAGTTATTTTTTATAACAGGATATTAACATAAGTTAAATTCTATGTATTTGAAACTGTTACAGAACTTTGCTCTTCAAACAGCAAAATTTTAAGAAGTACGTTGTGTTAAAAGAAAGTAACGGGGATATTTTAGTTAGTCCTCCATTTACATTATATAAAATACAGTCACTATTTTGATGCTTTTTTTATTCTTATATGGTATATGTTTTTGTATCAAAAACACTCATTATATATTTCAAGAAAAATAAACTACACTAAATAACCCTGATGTAAGAAAAATACTTATGAAGCATCTCAACTTGAAGACCAAGTCAGGGTTATTAACTCAGGATCTGAGGTCTCAGGCTAGTAGAGACTGAGAATTTTACTCCACTGGTCACATGGTTCATACTGAATCACATCTGTAGTATGAGCCAAAGATACCAGATTATCAGTCTTCTGGAAGTAGCTACTTCATAAGCAATGTAAAATGTTGCAGCTGTTAAATAAAATGGCAACACAAAGTAACCTGTGAAATTTACTGAGATGGTGTAAGATTATTTTTATCAGTTTATGTTTTCTTTATATAGTGTGTTTATTTTGCAGTATTAGTTACGCAGTCTATGAATAATGAAATTATTTATTTATTTATTTATTTATTTTAAGTAATCTCTGTACCCAGCATGGGGCTCGAACTCATGACCCCGAGATCAAGAGTCACGTGCTCTTCTGACTGAGCCAGCCAGGTGCCCCTGAAATTACTTTAAAATAACCAAATGGTGGAGAGCTCTTCCCATGATAGGATAGCTTTAGATTTGTTTTCATAAAGCCTTTACATTTAATGATAATGGAATAATGTACCTTTGGAGGTACATTTTAAAGTATTCTTTGTAGAGGTAGGTTTCTTATTTGGTCATGTTCTTCACATTGGTATTTATTTTGAAATTTTAATTTTTTTAAAGGTGAAGAAATAGAATGGTTCTCTTTCTCTGAATTCTGAAATACGAAGTAAAATCTAGCCCACTTGTTCTGTGTAGCCACCCAACAAACTTTGTGTGTCTGTATACTTGCTATGTGCAGAGCATTTTGTTAGGCTTCACTGGTCAAAAGATGAATAAAATATTTCTTGTCCCTATTAGAGCTGAATGTATGAAGCAGATAATTAACAAAGTAAAAGTAACTGCTATAATAGAGATATGAATCTTGACTACATGGTTGGAAAACAACCCAGGAGGCAACCCTCTCAGGTCTGCTCCCTCTTTGGGAGCTTTATACTGTATCACTCAATAAACTTTGCTTTGTTGCCCACCAAAAAAAAAAAAAAAAAAAAAAAGAAAACAACCCAGAAGGATAGCCATACCAATAAGGAGATGGCCAAGAACTTGTTAGATAGTGGGCATTAAACCTGGCTAGGTAAGAGATAAAAATCTGAAAAGTAGGTAATCTATAAAAAGACTGAACTTTCCCTTACTTTAAAGAGTCTACTGTGTTGTATGAATATCTTATCCTATGATTTAATCATAAAAGCAGTAGCTTGACTGTGGTGTCTCAACTGCCTAATTTTATAACAGCCTAGATTCAGATATTGTTTTATAAGTGAAGAACAGACTTTTCTTTTTTTAGTCACAACCGTAACTTTGATAACTTGACTCACATTTTAATAGAAAATATCCTGAAATAAACCAGAAACCTATAAACCCATCTTAGGTTTTAATTTTTTCTTTGTGATTATCAGAAAAGTATAAAAAACTTATCAATATAAATTTTACCTTCCACCTTGTGTCTAGCTTGTTCTTCCTACCCTCCAATCTCAAGTAATCGTTTTACTAGTTTCTTATGTATCTTCCCATGGTTTAGGTGTAGTAGCAGCAAATACAAATAGATATATGTATTATTTTCCTCTTCTCATTTTTTATACAAAATGTAGGATGGTGTTTACACTGAAGAACACATTGACTTCCTCAATTACTTTGAGTTATGAGGTTCATATTTAGAATCTTAAAGGTTTCATGCCTTCTCAAACCACTTTTGATTGATAAAAGCATGTTACTGGAATTATGACCATATGTTTCAGTACGAGGACTATTTTTCTCGTAACGAATTTTTTATTACTAAAATTAACTTGCAAGTTTATTTTTTATTTAGCTATATTTAAATCCTTTATTTTTTTTCCTACCAGACACTAAGGCTTGCCATCTAAATTTATCTCTTACCATTTAACAGATTTTTTTTTCACATCATATTTTTAGTAGTTTTAAATCTTTATATTCTTTCTTTTGGATTTAGCTTGGAACAGTTTAATATATAACACCTTTTGGGAAATATTTTGCACATCTGCATTGATAAAATTACAAACATTTTCATGCTTTATACAAATGAAGGAGTGGGTTTAACTCTAGTGCTTTGTTATGAACCTCTGATATAATAAAGGTTTTCTTTTTTTCTTTTGGTAAAATACAGTACTTCCCAGCCTCCAAGATAGCCTCCTAGTGATCCCTACCTCCTGGTATTCATACCCTTGTGTAGCCCCTTCCCACATAACATCATTGGTCTTTGTGACCAAAAGTGGCAGAAGGGTTGGGATGTCATTTCTAAAATTATGTTGTAAAAAGCTATCACTTCCATCTTTGGTGCATTTCTCCCCACTTTCTATCTTTTGTCCCTTTCTTCCTATCCTTTCCTCTTCCCTCTGTCCCTCACTCTCTATTAGATCACTCACTCTTGGGGAAGCCAGCTGCCAGGCTATTGGAGAGGCCCATTTGGCAAGGAACTGAAGCCAACAGCCACATGAGTGGAAGTGGATCCTCCAACCCCAGTCAAAGCCTTCAAATTGCAGCCATCATCCAAAGTTTGCAACCTCATGAGAACTACCAAACTAAGCCATTCTCAGATTCCTGAATCTCAGAAACCATGTAAGATAATGTTTTAAGCTGCTAAATTTTCTGGTGATTTGTTACATGCAGCAAGTAATATTAGATAACTAATATAAGATACTTACGTTTTTTGAGCAGCTATACATAAAAGTTGCTACAATTAATTGCTGGCAGAATTAAGCATATTTCCTATCAACATTTATGGATTATATGCCAAAAGTAGCATGTGCTAAGTGCAGAGAATACCAATTGAAAGAGTAGGGTTTGCCCATGTAGGAACAAAGATGCAGTTATGGGAAACTTCTTGTTTCTGGGAATTGTATGCTAGGATAGTTAGGTCCATATTCCTGCTGAAAACCAAAGGTGATTAAAATATAAAAATCATCTTAAAGCATCAAGATATTAAGATAGTAAGGAATGTTCAGTCCAAAAGGAAAGAGAAAAAGAGAAGGAAAGGGGGCATGGGGTCCTACTGAGACAACCTTATGGGGTGAGGGAACAGATCAAAGTTCAAGGCCCACACAACACTGTAAATCTATTCAGAATTATGAACCTAATGGGAACTTCCCCATGACCTCCCTCCACCCCGCCAAAGGATGAGGATCACCCAAAGAATCTTAAGCATTTAACTTGCTTTAGGGTGGTTCCACACTGGTGATCCCTCTAGGTGCTAGGAGGAATAAAAACGTAGATCCTCTCTATAGGAAAGTAACTTCATTGCAGGCCACAAATTACTTCTCAAATATAACATTTACCAACACACAGTTAAAATACAATAAATAGTTACATAAGGAAATTACTCCAGAGCCAAGAATTAGTAGAAATAACGGAAAACTCCTTTCGACAGGTATTAGATTTTTGCTTTCTGTGTTTCAAGAAATAGTCAAGTATAAGGTACCTGTAGGGAATGGGAAACCATACAAAGTAATGGAGATAATTTGGGAAAGAAGTGAATACACGTGTTACAAGAATATATTAAAAACTGGACTGTTAAGCTCTAATTAAATAGGTTTAATGGCACAGTAGAATACAGCCACTGGGGAGAATTTATAAACAGGGATATAAATCAGGAGAAATTATCCAGAGTACAGCTGGGAAAGACAAAAAGATGGAAAGATGGGAAAAAAACAAACATACAGAGCAGATAGTGAGAAGTCCTAACATATGCTTAATTAGCGGCAGAAGGAAAGAGGAGAATAGGATACTACAAGTATTTTTAAATATAAACTTTCAAAGTCAATGAAAGACCTTACTCCACACACTTAAGCTAGACAAATCCCAAACAGAATAAATAAAAAGGAATTATAGACATATAACAGGAAAACAGGAACTTCCAGCTAGCACAGAGTCCAAGGAACAGTTTGCTCTCTCTAGTCGAACAGGAAAGGGGTTGGGGCTATGAGACAAACTTTTGAATTTACTTGACTTATTCCAGGGGAGCTGCAGAAAAGTAGCACCCCCTCTTCACCATGTGCAAACCCTGTGAGGTGGAACCCTGCCATACACCAAGCTCAAGACAGCAAAACAGCATCACTCGTCTCTACCTACTGATGCAGTGGGGGCAGAGAATCAGACACTGCAGGGTGGAATACTGGGAATGGTGAAGGGAGGCTTAAAGCCCTGACTTTCTACCAGAACAGCAAGGAGGAAGATCTTGTAACCAGAGAGTGTGGGGGGGAGATCATAGGAAGGAACTAAAAGTGAACCTCCAAATTGGTGTATAAAATCCTGGGATCACCTCCAACCTCTGCATGTGTGAAACTGACCAGAAGCAGCTGAGCAAGTGTTTTAAACACTGAACTACACTGTAGGTCACTACAGGCATAACTCAGAGACATTGTATATTCCATTGTAGACCACTGCAATAAAGTGAGTATTGCAATAAAGCGAGTCAACTTTGAATTTTTTGCCTTCCCAGTGCATATAAAAGTTATGTTTATACTATACTGTAGTCCATTAAGTGTATAATTATATCTAAAAAACAAAGTACATACCTTAATTTTAAAATATTGGTGAAAAATGCTAACCATCATCTGAGCTTTCAGTACATCATAATCCTTTTGCTGGTAGAGGGTCTTGCCTGAATGTTGATGGCTGCTGACTGATCACGATGGTAGTTGCTAAAGGTTGGGGTGGCTGTGGCAATTTCTTAAAATAAGACAACAAAGAAGTTTGCTGCATTGATTGACTCTTCTTTCACAGTCATTTTCTCTGTAGCATGTGATGCTGTTTGATAGCATTTTACCCACAAAACTTTCAAAATGGGAGTCAATACTCTCAAATCCACTGCTTTATCTACTAAGTTTATATAATATTCTAAATCCTTGGTGTCATTTCAGTAATCTTCACAGCATCCCCACCAGGAGTAGATTCCATTTCAAGAAACCACTTTCTTTACTCATCCTTTTTTTTTTCTTCTTCTTTGCTCATCCTTAAGAAACAACTCCTCATCCATTCAAGTTTTATCATGAGATGGTAGCAATTCAGTCACATCTTCAGACTCCACTACTAATTCTGGTTCTCTTGCTATTTCCACCACATCTGCAGTTACTTACTCCACTAAAGTCTTGAACCCCTCCAAGTCATGCATGGGGGCTGGAATTAACTTCTTCCAGACTCGTTAATGTTGATATTGTGAACTCTTCCCACGAGTCACAAATGTTCATAATGGCATCTACACTAGAGAATCCTTTCCAGAAGCTTTTCAGTTGACTTGCCCAGATCCATCACTATCTAGGCAGCCTTAAAAAATATATTTCTTAAATAAGACTTGAAAATTGAAATGACTCCTTGATCTATGGGCTGCTGAATGGATACAGTGTTAGCAGGCATGAAAACAACATTAATTTCATTGTACATCTCCATCAGAGGTCTTGGGTAACCAGGTGCGTTGTCAGTGAGCAGTCATATTTTGAAAGGAATCTTTTTTTCTGAGCAGTTCTCAACAGTGAGCTTAAAATATTCAGTAAACCATAGTGAGCAAACCAAGTGAGCAAGTGCTATTAGAAAAATGGCACTGATAGACTTGCTTGACCCAGGGTTGCCACAAACCTTCAATTTGTAAAAAACAGTATGGGTGAAGTGCAATAAAATGAGGTTATGCCTCTATGCAGGTTTCAGGATGGCCACTGGGTGGTACACAATCAGGGCAGATTAGAACTGCCCTGTAATGGTGTTGAAAACTAAATTATCATTGAAACCACAACCCACATAATGCTGTCCAGGATATGTAGTCTGAACTAACTGGATGGACTGCAAGCTAAAACCAAAACAAAACAAAAGCATTCTTCTAAAGACTTAACAGGACTGACAGTTTCATAATATTCAAAATATCTAGGAAATAATCCAAAATTACTCAACATGTAAAACAAAAGGGAAATCTAAACAACTCTCAAGGGAAAAGACAAGGAACAAAAGTTATTCTGGGGTTATTAAAATTTCAGAATTATCAGAAAAAGACTTAACATGTTATTTTAATTATATTCCATAAAGAAAGGGTAAACATTGTTTAAATGAATGGAAAGGAAAAAGTCTTCACCAAAGAAATAGAAGCTATAAAAAGAACCTGGGTGGCTCAGTCGGTTAAGTGTCCACCTTCAGCTCAGGTCATGATCCTGGGGTCCTGGGGTCCAGCCCCGCATTGGGCTCCCTGCTCAGCAAGGAGTCAGCTTCTTCCTCTCTGCCCCTCTTCCCCACTTGTGCTCCCTCTCTATCTTGTTCTCTCTCTCTCTTAAGTAATAAATAAAATCTTATAAAAAAAAAGCCAAATTGAAATTTTATAAGTGAAAAATACAAATAAAAAAATTTACTAGAGGGTCTTAATAGGATGGAGATAACCAAGGGAAGAGTAAGCAAATTTAAAGATAGATCAGTAGAAATTATCCAGCCTGAATAACATAAAAAAGTAGAAAAAAAAGAAAAAAGAAAAGCTTTAAGGACTTATGGGAAAATATCAAAAGGTCTAATATTCATGTTATAGGAGTTGTAAAAGAAGAGAAAGAAAAAAACATTTTAAGAAATAATAACTGAAAACTTCCAAAATTTGGTTAAAGACATAAATTTATATGTTTACATAAAATATATTTACAGCAGTTATACTGGCACAGCAAACTGCTAAAAAGTTAAAAGCAAAAACCATATCCAGGCATATCGTAACCACACAGATGAAACCAAACATAAAAGATCTTGAAAACAGAGGAAAATGACATCGTCTACTTTTTGAAGAACAAAGATTTGAATTATGTTGTATTTCTCACCAGAAACCAGGGACAGTGGAACATCACTTCTAAAGTGCTTTAAAAAAATACTTAAAATTATCAACCCAGAACTTTAACCAGCAAATACATCTTTTAGGAATTAAAGTGAAATAAAGACATTTTCAGAAAAAGGAAAACTAAGATAATTCACTGCCAGTAGAACTGCTGTAAAAGAAATGCTAAAGAAAGTTCATAGAGAAGTAAAATGATATCAAAGGGAACACTGGAATGCCAAGAAAGAAGAAAGAGCAACAGAAATGGTAATATTTGGATAAACAGACTATTTTTTCACCTTTTAAGTTAAGATATGTATAACTACTGAAATAAAAAATTTATAACACTGATGGATGTTCAACACATATAGATCTAATACATGTGAGAACAACATCCTAATGGGAGAGAGCAAAAAGTTTGGTATGCAATAATCTCTAGAGGGACGCCTGGGTGACTCAGTCAAGTGTCTGCCTTCCCCTCGGGTCATGATTCTGGGGTCCTGGGATTGAGCCCCACAGCAGGGAGCCTGCTTCTCCCTCTCCCTGCCCATCCCCCCACTCGTGCTCTCTCTCATTCTCTCTCTCTAAATAAAATCTTTAAAAAAAATCTCTAGAGTAATCATTAAAACATATATGCATGGAGAGATATTTTTAAAAGCCAATATATAAATTAAAATGAAATTCTGTAAAAAAAAAAAAATCAAAAGGAGACCAGAAAGGAAAACAGAAGTGAAAAGCAGAGAGACAATTAATGATAAATGGTAGACCTAAATCCAACAATATAAAAAATTATATTAAACTTAAAGGGTCTAATATGGTAATTAAAACACAGATCAGCTAAAAAAAAACTTGATTGTATACTATCTTCAAGAAACTATCTGAAACATAATGGAATATATAGGCTAAAAAGTAAAAAGAAGGGGAAAAAATATACCATGCAAGCACTAAAAATTTTTTTTAAAAAGCCTGGAGTGGCTTTGGTAATTATCAGACAGAGCAGACTTCAGTAAAAGAAAATTTACCTTGTGGTTTATTATTGCATTTCATAGACGAAGTAATAAGAGAATAACTTTCCTAAAGTCACACATCTAGGAACTAACTATTGGAATTTAAGGAGAAACTTTCTAGCAATTAGGACTCTCCAAACTGAAGTAAGCTGTATTAAATTTATGCACATTTTTGATGGCTCTGCTTATAATTTCAGAACCAGAAAAAAAGCATTAAGGTCATCTAATGAAATGTCCCTACTTTTACTAACAAAATGAAATCCTAGTTAAAGGGCACTGAGACTACTTACATAGCTAGAGGCATATAGCTGAAACTAGAATCCAAGTCTCCTTCTGACCATTGCCCTTCTCACTATAACCAATGCTCATATTCTACATGATGTCTAAGGTTTATTTTTAATCCCATGAATATATGTGTTTTCATGAATTGTTTGACACTGTAAGTAAACACAGCTAACTGGGTGAAGTGGCAAAAATGCCTGACAAATCTTAAATTACAAAAAAAATTTTTTTAAGCAGCTAAAGGGAACCGAGGTATATAATATTTAAGTTCTCAATTCTCAAAAACCCTGAATTACATTGAATTACATTAGTTTTTTTCTTAATCACATTTTAGAGATTTTGTAATTAGTGGGATCCTCAGATTTTTTAGCATTAAGTTATGTAGAAGACAGCATATATTGCAAAGACTCCAAATTTGGCAGATGACATTAAGCATCTTTTGTTTTAAAAAAAAGGTCTCCTGAACTGCAGAATAAGCCCGAGAAATGGATATCAAGTAAGTGGAAGCTATCAATGTAGGCTTATCTAAAAAGTAATTAGAGGGAACCAGAGAGTGAAAATAGACTGCTTTAAACTTAAAAGAATAAGCAATTGGGCTGGCATAAACTTGTAAATAACAAAATAGAGACCAGAAAACTAAAAAATATATTTAATATAGCAAACATAATATTTATAAATATTATATACCTACGTACACACACAGTTGACCCTTGAACAACATAGGCTTGAACTATGCAGGTCTACTTTTACACAGATTTTTTTGATTCAGAAAGTACTGTAAATGTTTTCTCATGATTTTTTTATGATTTTCTTAATTTTCTTCTCTCTAGGTTACTTTATTGTAAGAGTACAGTATACAATACATATGACATACAAAATGTGTGTTAATCGACTGCTTATATTATTGGTGAGGCTTCAGGTCAACAGTAGGCTATCAGTAGCTAAGGTTTGGGGGAGTCAAAAGTTATACACAGATTTTCAACTGTGCAGGGGGTCAGTGCCCCTAACCCTCCATGTCTCCCCATTGTTCAGGGTCAACCATACATGTAAAAAAATTTTTTACATATATGTATACACACACACAAATAAAGAAACAGACACACATAAGTGCTGACTGGAAGATAACTAAATTCTAAGGCCAGCTACGCTCTTACTCAAGAGTGAGTTATGTAAACTGAATCAAAGGTCATCCTTCCACAAATGGCTTCACCTTATTCCACTCCTCTAATATGTATAAAGTCACCACTTCTACCCAGATTGGGTTACTGAGAACTAACAATACATTCCTTATTCCTATTTATATATATCATCAAAAGTATCTCCAAACTCTCAAGTCAATGCCCAATTTTCACATTCTAATCTCATAAGGCTCTGTATATCTGCTCTTCTTTCCTCAAGGCACCATATACCCTTAACATATGAAACCTTTCCTTTGTGCCAAAAAAAGTAATTAGATACATATTTGGTATAAAAATATATTTTCTCCTACTCAAAAGTAGAGAAAATAGTATGATATCGCTCCATGTACCCATCCTACAACAAACCTCAGATTCAACAATTTTCAAGATTTTCTACTTTTGCTTCATCTACCCTTTATTTCTTTGCTGGAGTACCTTCAACCAAATCTGAGCCATCATCATTTCATGCCAGATACTTCAGTGCACAGCTCTAACAAATGGACAGTGAAGAGTAATTTTAATTGAATCAATTCATAACCGTAAAATCTATGAAAATTGACCTAATACCATAACCAATAGGCCGTAAAAACTTTTGAAGTGCAGCTGATAGCATCAAGAAAGTGAAAAGACAACCTACAGAATGGGAGAAAATATTTGCAAATCATCTATGTTAAGGGACTGGGAGTCAGACTTCATAAAGAATTTTTACAATTCAACAAAAAAAATTTTTTAAGCAGCTAAAGGGAACCAAGCTATATTAATATTTAAATTCTCAATTCTCTAAAACTCTGAATTACATTGAATGGAATTGAATTAATATACAAATTGAATTGTGGTATATACAAATGACCCAACTAAAAATGAGCAAAAAGGGGCGCGTGGGTGCTCAGTCAGTTAAGTGTCCAACTCTTGGTTTCAGCTCAGGTCATGATCTCAGGGTCATGAGACTGAACCTTGCATTGGGCTCTGCGCTCAGCATGGAATATGCTTGGGATTCTCTCTCTCTCTCTCTCTCTCCCTCTGCTCCTCCACCAGCTTTCATGCTCCCTCTCTCTCTCTCTCAAATAAATAAGTAAATATTTTTTAAAAATGAGCAAATGATTTGAATAAACATTTCTCCAAAGAAAATAGTCAATAAGCACTTGAAAAGGGGCACCTGGGTGGCTCAGTTGTTAAGCATCTGCCTTCGGCTCAGGTCATGATCCCAGGACCCTGGGATCGAGCCCCACATCGGGCTCCCTGCTCGGCGGGAAGCCTGCTTCTCCCCCCCGCCACTCCCCCTGCTTGTGTTCCCGCTCTCGCTGTGTCTCTCTCTGTCAAATAAATAAATAAATAAAATATTTAAAAAAATAAGCACTTGAAAATATGCTCAACATTATAAATCACTAGAGAAATGCAAATCAAGACTAGAATGAGATACTACTTCATTATGCACTTGGATGGCTACAATTTTTATAAAATCAACAGAAAATAACAATTCTTGAGGATATAGAAAAATTGGAACTCTTATACCTTGCTGAAGAGAATGTAAAATGGGAATAGCTGCCTTTAAAAACTGTTTGGCAGGGGTGCCTGGTTGGCGCAGTCAGTTAAGCATCTGACTTTTGGTTTTGGCTCAGGTCATGATCTCAGGGTCATGAAATCGAGCCCTGTGTCAGGCCCCACACTCAGTATGGAGTCAGCTTGAGATTCTCTCTCTCCCTCTCTGTCCCTCGCACTCGTGCTGTCTCTCTCTCAAATAAAGTAAAATAAAATAAATAAAAACTTTAGCAGTTCCTCAAAAAGTTAAACATAAAGTTACCAAATGAACCAGCAATTCTACTTCAAGAGAAATAGCTTCCACATACTTCCACAGAGAATCTATACATGAATACTTATAAGCAGTATTAGTTATTAGTAGCCAGAAAGCAGAAACAATGCAAATGACCATTAATTGATGAATGGACAAAGTGTGGTATATACAAACAATGGAATTTTACTTGGCCATAAAGAATAAAGTAGTGATGCATGCTACAAT
Source organism: Eumetopias jubatus (assembly GCF_037043125.1). NCBI lineage: Eukaryota > Metazoa > Chordata > Mammalia > Carnivora > Otariidae > Eumetopias > Eumetopias jubatus. The sequence goes on from NW_028274811.1 coordinate 60,891,093, forward strand.
ACTGAGGGACCTTGCCAACATATGCTAAATGAAAGAAGCCAGTGACAAAAGACTGTAACATTGTATGATTTCATTTATGTGAAGTGTCCAGCAAAGGCAAATCCATAGAAACAAAAAGTAGATATGTGGTTGCATAGGGTTGGGGAAAAAATGGAAAGTAACTGCTCTGGGGTGATGAAAATGTTCTTAAGTTGGTTGTGGTGTGGTTACAAATTCTATGAATACACTGACTTGGACACTTTAAATGTATAACATTTTTTATCATTAGGGAACTACAAATCAAATAGGAGTCAACCAACTGTATATCTCAAAGATTTTTTTCTTAAAAAAAAAAAACAACACCGCTGAAATCATTAGAATTTAGTGTTTTCTGAAACTCTAGACATCTTTTTGATTCAGCTAGAGAACATGCAGAGAATACTGGAAGCCTGACTGAAGACAAATGGAAATAATTACAACCCAAGTGTGGAAAGCCTAAAATATATTAAAATCTGAAGGGCTGCCACTTGCGTTATGTGTCAGGTGATGTGTCATCCTAATTTTACCACTGACTGAGCTGTATTAGAGTCACAGGACCAGAAAATGTCAGTGCTCTGATTTCCCCTGAGGTTTTTCCTCTAGCTTCAGCTTGGCTGCGGAAAGTAAGGAGTTGTAGGCAAAAAAGGCAATGGGTGAGAGAGTCCAGTGGTACAAGTGTTTCCTGAATGAACCCTGGTAGAGAGGAAGAGGGAGGCAGAAAACTTTCAAGTTATCACTTTTGTATCCTTGTGAAGAAACTCATTTTTATGGAGAAATGATTCTATGTCATTTTACGATGTTACTAAAATCAAAAAGAAAATACATCCAACTTTGGAAAATCGTACCCCACACCAGTGACTTCTTTCAACCTCGGGACTTGATCCTCCGCCTTCCCTGACGTAGAGTTCTTCGGAAGTACCCGTTTTCTGACTATCTATCAAAAGAGCAATTCGCGCGACACTTGGACAGCGAACACCAGCCAGGAGACTGCGCGCTGGGGAAACGCGAGCCTCAGCCTCTGCGCGTGCGCAGCGCTTCTCTTTCCGCCTCCGCTCGGAAACCTCAGCTCGGAGGTCGGTGGGCAGTGGGAGGAGGCTTCTTTGTGTAGAGTGTGTCGTTTGTTGAGTCGGGTTTCCAGGGTTTCCACGCCACCTGTGAAGGTCAGCCGCGGTGGCCTACGGCTCCGCGTCTCCGCGGTCTGCGGTTGGCCGTCGCCATGACAGCGACCGCTGGGGGCCCTGGTAAGCGCGGATCCCGCCTCTGTGGGTCCCTGAAGGGCTGCACACGATTGGCTCGCAGTCCTGCACTTTCTCTGGCCTGCGGCCTATAGTTGGAGCGCTTTGAGAGACTCCCCTGTCAGCAGCACTCCCGGTTGCTGATGGGGGTCTGCCTTCTCAGAGCGCGCACAATGGACTGGCCTAGAATGCTGGTTCCTCGCGTGGGTGTTAAGAGAAAAGCCAGTGAGGCGGCCAAGAATAGCAAGAATATTGGGCCCTTTTTAACAAGGAATTCTTTTTTTAGGGTAGTTTTGGGTTCATAGGGTAATTGACCTGGAAGACACAAAGATTCTCCATATACCACTTACCTGAACACATGTAGAGCCTCCCCATTATCAACAGTTCCCATTCTTGGGCATCTACATTGACACATCATAATCAAAGTATCCATATTTTACTTTTGGGTTCACTGTTGGTTGTGTATGTTCTTTTGGTTTAGACAAGTGTATAATGCCTTGTATCCCTCATTATGGTATCATACAAAATAGTTCCACTGATCCCCAAATCCTCTGTGTTCCACTTATTCACACCCACCTCCTACAACCACTAATCATTGTTTTGTCTTTTCCAAAATGTCATATAGTTGGAATCATACAGTATGTAGCCTTTTCAAATTGACTTCTTTCACTTAATTGTATGCATTTAAGGTTCTTCCATGACTTGAGAGCTCATTTCTTTTTAGCACTGAGTAATACTCCTGGTCAGTTGTCTGGATGTACCACCGTTTATTTATCTATTTATCTATTCACCCATTGAAAGACATCTTGGTTGCTTCTAATTTTTGGCAGTTATGAATAAAGCCAATGTAAACATCTATGTGCAGGTTTTTGTATGGACTTAAGTTTTCAGCTCCTTCGGGTAAATATCAAGGAGCACAATTGTTGGATTGTATGGTAAGAGTATGTTTAGTTTTGTAAGAAACTGCCTAACTTTTAAAGTGGCTGTACCATTTCGCGTTCCCACCACCAGTAAATGAAAGTTCCTGTTGCTCCACTCTCACCAGCATTCGGTGTTGTCAGTGTTCTTCTGTGTTTCTCTGATGACATATTATGTGGAGCACTTTTTCAAATGCTTGACATTTCTTTATATTTGGTGATAAAGTCATTGGCCCATTTTTGAAATAAATTTGATTATTTTCTTATTGTTTGAGTTTTAAGTGTTAATATTTTGGATAACAGTCCAATATCAGATGTGCCTTTTGCAAATATTTTCTGCCAGTCTGTGGCTTGTCTTTTCATTTTCTTGATAGTGACTTTTGTAGAGCAAAAGTTTTTTCATTTTAATGAGGTCCAGCTTACCTATTATGTCTTTCATGGATGGCGCCTTTGGTGTTGTATCTAAAAAGTCATCACCATACCCAAGGTCATCTAGGTTTTCTCCTATATTATCTTATAGGAGTTTTACAGTTTTATGTTTAATTTTTGTGAAGGATGTAAGGTCTGTTTCTAGATTCATTGTTTTCCATGTGGATGTCCAGTTGTTCCAGCATCATTGTTACAAAGATTATCTTTACTCCATTGTATTGCCTTTGTTCCTTTGTCAAAGATAAGTTGACTTTATATTTACAGGGTGTTTACTTCAGGGCTCTCTGTTCTATTCCATTGATCTATGTGTCTGTTTTTTCACCAATACTGCCCTGACTTAATTACTGTAGCTTTATAGTAAGTCTGGATGTTGGGTACTGTCACCTCTTTGTTATTCTGGTTTTTAGGCCCTCCGTATAAACTTTTGAATCAGTTTGTCAATATCTATAAAATAACTTAGTGGGATTTTGATTGTGATTGCTCAAATCTGTACATCAAGTTGGAAGAACTGACATCTTGACAATATTGAGTCTTTCTTTCCATGAACATGGAATATCTCCATTTAGTTCTTTGATTTCATTTATCAGAGTTTTGTGGTTTTCTTTTTATAGGTCTTGTACATATTTTGTTAGGTTTATACCTAAGTATTTTTGGCTTTTTGGGTGCTAATGTAAATGGTATAGTGTTTTTCATTCCAAATTCCACTTGTTTTTTGCTGGTAAGTAGAAAAACAATTGACTTTAATATATTAACCTTGTATCCTTCAAGCTTGCAACAATCACTTATTAATTCTGGGAGTTTTTGTGTTGATTCTTTCAGATTCTTTGCATATACAATCATGTCATCTGTGAACAAAGACTGTTTTATATCTTCTTCCCCAATCTGTATACTTTTTATTTACTTTTATTGTCTTGGTGCATAACTAGAACTTCTAGTGTGATGTTGAAAAGGAGTGGTGAGGGGGTAGACTGTCGCATCTTGAGGTCCTGGCTGAAAGTGACATTTACCTGATCTGTAATTTCATTCGATCAAATGGGGAGTAGTTTTGGTCAGTCTGATTTCTCTTGGAATTGGGTGAGAGTGAGAAATGAAGACAAAGGGATGTGGTCAAGAATTATTCCAGCTTTTTGTTATACAATTTTCAGAAGCTGGTAATTAGTGTGTCCCTGTCCCTTGACCCCAGAGTTAGAGGTGTTTTAAACCAGGCGTTCTACTCCAGAAGGTTACATTTTCTTTTTTTTTTAAAGATTTATTTATTTATTTAAGAGATATCGAGGGGGCTGGAGAGGGAGAGGGAGAGAATCTTAAGCAGACTCCCTGCTGAGCAAGGAGCTGGGTGTGGGGCTCGATCCCAGGACCCTGAGATCATGACCTGAGCTGAAATCAAGAGGCATATGTTTTACTGAACCACCCAGGGGCCCTAACTGATTGAGCCATCCAGGGGCCCCCAGAGGATTATAGTATCTTTTACATAAACCTAAGTAGTCACATTAGACAGCTTTGGTGACATAATCTTTTTTCAGCCTAAGTTTTTTCCTGATTGTAAACATAATACATACTCATTATAGAGCATTTGTAAAATATATTGAAGTAGGAAAAAAAGTCCACACAATGCCAATAGTAACTTTTTGATATATTTTCTAATGTGACTGGTAAAATAAAATGGAATAACTTATGTCAAGGGGTTTTAAAATGGAGCCAGAAGGCAATTAAGGAGGAGGGCCTTATGCACATTCTCATCAGGTAGAACCCTGAACTTTTGAACTGGGCTAAACTGCAAATATTTCAAGGACTCTGCACGAATACCTGCAACTTACTGCAGTAACAGACTTTTTCTTAGTGATAGCCTTAGCAACCAATTATGTTTAGCTAAGATTAATTTTCTGCCATTAACACCAATTAAAATTTTTTGTAAACAATATATATAAGCATTTTTTTTTTGGCTTTAAAAAACCCCTGGCTTTGAGTTTTTTTAAAAACTCCCCAGATTGCAATTTGCACACCCCAACTAAATGCTTTTCAGTTCTGCCTTTTCCCTTGATTGACACTAACAATCCTGACTTTTAAGAACATAGTATACATGCCACCATATACTATGTATCTCTTTTATGGTTTTCTCCTACTTTTTTAAATATACAAACTAATTTTTTAGAGCATTAGTTTTTAGTTGCTAGAACAGCACAAATTTATTATCTTATAGTTCTGTAGGTCAGAAGTCTGAAATGGTCTCACTGACCTAAAATCAAAGTGGCAGCATGACTGCATTCCTTCTGGATGCTCTAGGAGAGAATCAGTGTTTTTGCCTTTACCATCCTCTGGAGACTGCTTGAGTTCCTTGGCTCATGGTCTCTTCCTCCATTTCAGAGGCAGCAATGGCTGGTTCAGTCTTTTTCACATTGTATCACTCTGACACTGACTCTCCTGCCTCTCTCTTTCACTTAAAAGGATCTTGTGATTCACTGGGCCCACCTGGATAATCACAGCTCATCTCCCCACCTCAGTCAGCTGAGTAGCAACCTTAATTTTGTTCGTCACCTTACTTACCCTTGCTATGTAATATAACATATTTATAGTTTACAGGAATTAGGATGTGGACATCTTTGGGTGGGGTTCATTATTCTTCCTGCCACAGTACTCCTACAAATTGTTCTCCATTGTGCTTTTTTCCCACTTAACGTATCTTTGAGATTGTATCAATACATATGGATTTGCCTCATTCTTTTTAATGGCTGCATAATGTCCCTTTGCATGGATAAACCATAATTTATTTAATGAATCCACTTTTGATGGATATTTAGGATATTTGCTATAACATTGATTGTAATAGCAAGAGTGAAAATAACCACATTCATCAAATGTGTCATTTTCCACCTATAAGCATATCTGTCTATGGGATAAGTTTATGAAAGTGGAATTTCTGGGTCAAAGGGTAAATGTGTTTTTTTAACTTTTTCTTTTTTAAAAATCTTTATATACACAATGCAATCCCTATCAAAATACCATCAACTTTTTTCAAAGGAATGGAAGAAAAAGTCCTAAAATTTGTATGGAACCAGAAAAGACCCCAAGTAGCCGGAGGAATGTTGAAAAAGAAAACCAAACCTGGTGGCATCACAATTCCGGACTTCAAGCTCTATTACAAAGCTGTAATCATCGAGACAGTATGGTACTGGCACAAAAACAGACACATAGATCAGTGGAACAGAATAGAGAGCCCAGAAATGGACCCTCAACTCTATGGTCAACTAATCTTCGACAAAGCGGGAAAGAATGTCCAATGGAAAAAAGACAGTCTCTTCAACAAATGGTGTTGGGAAAATTGGACAGCCACATGCAGAAGAATGAAGCTGGACCATTTCCTTACATCACACACAAAAATAGACTTAAAATGGATGAAGGACCTAAATATGAGACAGGAATCCATCAAAATCCTAGAGGAGAACACAGGCAGCAACCTCTTCAACCTCAGCCGCAGCAACTTCTTCCTAGAAACATCGCCAAAGACAAGGGAAGCAAGGGCAAAAATGAACTATTGGGACTTCATCAAGGTAAAAAGCTTTGCACAGCAAAGGAAACAGTCAACAAAACCAAAAGACAACTGACAGAATGGGAGAAGATATTTGCAAATGACCTATCAGATAAAGGGCTAGTATCCAAAATCTATAAGGAACTTCTCAAACTCAACACCCAAAGAGCAAATAACCCAGTCAAGAAGTGGGCAGAAGACATGAACAGACACTTTTCCAAAGAAGACATCCAAATGGCCAACAGACACATGACAAAGTGCTCAACATCGCTAGGCATCAGGGAAATCCAAATCAAAACCTCAATGAGCTACCACCTCACACCAGTCAGAATGGCTAAAATTAACAAGTCAGGAAACGACAGGTGTTGGCGAGGATGCGGGGAAGGGGGAACCCTCCTACACCATTGGTGGGAATGCAAGCTGGTGCAGCCACTCTAGAAAACAGTATGGAGGTTCCTCAAAAAGTTGAAAATAGAGCTATGCTATGACCCAGCAATTGCACTACTGGTTATTTACCCCAAAGATACAAATGTAGTGATCCAAAGGGATACATGCACCCCAATGTTTATGGCAGCAGTGTCCACAATAGCCAAACTATGGAAAGAGCCAAGATGTCCATCAACAGATGAATGGATAAAGAAGATGTGGCGCATACATATATATGGATATTATGCAGCCATCAAAAAAACCCTGAAATCTTGCCATTCGCAACAATGTGGATGGAAGTAGAGGGTATTATGCTAAGCGAAATAAGTCAATCAGAGAAACACATGTATCATATGATCTCACTGATATGAGGAATTCTTAATCTCAGGAAACAAACTGAGGGTTGCTGGAGTGGTGGGGGGTGGGAGGGATAGGGTGGCTGGGTGATAGACATTGGGGAGGGTATGTGCTATGGTGAGTGCTGTGAATTGTGTAAGACTGATGAATCACAGACCTGTACCTCTGAAACAAATAATATATGTTAAAAAAAAAAAGAGAGAGAAGATAGTAGGAAGGGAAAAATGAAGGGGGGAAATTGGAGAGAGAAACAAACCATGAGAGACTGTGGACTCTGAGAAACAAACTGGGGGTTCTAGAGGGGAGAGGGGTGGGGGGATGGTTTCGCCTGGTGATGGGTATTAAGGGGGGTCACGTATTGAATGGAGCACTGGGTGTTATACGCAAACAAGGAATCGTGGAACACTACATCAAAAACTAATGATGTATGGTGATTAATATAACATAATAAAATAAAATAAAAAAATCTTCATTGAGAGATGATTTCCATACCATACAATTCACTTATTTAAAGCATATATAATATAGTGGTTTTTAGTGTATCCGAGTTGTGTAAACATCACCACAATCAATTTTAAAACATTTCCATCACCCCAAAAAGTTGTAAAAAAATAGAGGAGGGCACATCTTCTATAAACCTAAAACTACTTCCCAAAAAGTCCTAATTAAAAAATTACAACTAATTTTGACTTTCTCTTTGTCCTATTTTCAGTTATAGCCTAGTTAAAATGGCAATAATACACTAGATCATAGGTAATTGGAGCCTTCTTAAATTCTAAATACATACACTGTGTGGGTAAGTGTAAGGTCAGTTTCACCCATTAATAGGGCAAGGAGAACTTTTTACTTCAAATGTTTTTAATTGCTGGAATTATGGTATTTAATTGTTAATTTGTAAGTTGCCCTTATAAAAATTGTGAATGCAGTGTGTCTAGTTGAAAGGTGCCACAGACATACCCAATATGCACAATTAACTTTTAGTTTTTTTCTAATAATATGCATGATTACCATTTCTGTGAGACTTTTGGTATATCTCAAAAACTTTTTTAACAGCCATATCAGTCACATATTTTATCATGAAGATGTACTATGTTTTAATTATTTTCCCATTATAGGACATTTCTGTTTAGCCTATAATTTGCCTTCTAAAAATGCCTAACTCAAATATTTTAAAAATTACTATGTATTTTCATCTGAGTCTGAATAGTCTGTGACTGTTGCATATGCTAAAGAGAGCCATGTGTTTTGGGCTATAGTGGATGCTGCAGCTAACTCTCACCTTTATTCTGTAGCCCGATAGATATACAGAGTGGTTGCTAAGTTCCATGCATATTAGTTAGAAATTCTCTTTATATGTCCCTCCATTCTCTAATCAAAATCTACTTTTTCTCAATGTCTTACTGGCAGTTTCTGCTGGCCATTTGTAGGTTTTTAACAGTTATTAGGCAGAGTTAATAAATAATTGATAGAAGACATAATCTCATGCATAAGGAATTTGCAGCCAATTGGCAGGCACTAAAATGTTTGAATAAATAAGAATTAGGTAGATAACTATTTTTCTCATTGTTATATTGGGATATGACATAGTGTGGAGTAGACTTGGATTCAAGTATTTTAGTCTTGATTAACTCACATATTTTAAGGCTTAATTAAGAGAAAATCTGGTGAGCCAAAAAGTAGTTGATAGATATGGGAATTATCTGTATTTGTACATGCTAGATAAATCTATAATTACTAATTCAGGAGTTTGGTCACTCATATAAATGTTGTTGAGATTCATAATCCGAAGGTGAATATGCTTACAAGATTCTAAATTAACATAAATATGGAATGGGGTCTCAGGTGGATAAAACAATTAAGTTGCACAAAATTTAAGAAGTTTTAATATAGCTTTTAATATGACTTCACATACATTTTACTTAGTTATAGTCCAGGATTAGAGACAATATCATGTAAAAATTCTTGCTTTAAAGTATCTGCTTCTTCCCATTTCTTTTTCTTCCTCCATACTTCCTCATGCTTCTGAGTTTCAGATAGACTATCCTATATGCTTACTAATTATTACTTATATCATATATAGCATGCTTGTGTATATAATATATAACTGCACATCATAATACTTGTTCTCAATTTTTAAGACCTTATATAATTCCCAGTTAAATTACTTTATGTTCTTCCCCAAAGTATGTTCTGCCCATTCTTATTAAAAAATGTTTACACTATAAAAAACAATCCATTCGTTTTGATATAAATGTTGTTTTAGGATCTTGGAGTGAAAATATACTAGAATATTTTCTGAGAAATAACCTGATCACAACAGAAGATGGCGCTGAGATCGTCTGGTATCATGCAGCTAACCACAAGGCACAACTGAATGAGGCACTGAAAAGTAAGTCAATACAGTTTCTTGTATTTACACAGGATAAATTAATTCAGCTCTTTTTTTGATATCTGGACATATTTGTAGGTATCAAAGACTTAGATGATCAAAGTGTAAATTCTAGGCTGACATAAACATTTTTATAAAAGATCTCATTTTGTTTACAAAATGAACAAATTTCCATAATGGAAGAATTTTCTTATTTTCCAGAAGTGATTTACCTTTTCTGTGTCTATTTGAAACTCTCAATGTATTATTATACTTGCTTATATACTGTAGTGACTTGAGTAAGTTTTTAAGATCAGTGTTGTATGTCTTACATATTTTTGTGTCTTTCATAGTGAACTAAGGAGAAGTTCAATAAATATTTGTTGATAGATGGATGAAGCCATTGTATACTAATTTATAATTAATTGCCTTGGGCAGTATTTATGCTTAGGCTAGAAACCAAGACTTTGGTTTACTAACTTAATGTATAATTTTATATATATATATATATATATATATATACACACATATATATATATAAAATACACACACACACACACACACACACACACATATATATATATATCCCTTCATTATAGATGAACACATTAGCAGTTTTTTTAGCCTCTTCCTATGAAGTACCCATGTTGGCTACAGCAGCATAGGAGACTAAAAGCATATTACTAGAGTGGTCTGGGGCATAGCTCAAAATGACCTGGTACAATGAGGAAAACTTCTCAGTCCCAAGTTTTATTGTAAAAAATCTATGTATCTTTTGCATCCTACTCAATTATGTATCTGGATAATGTATCTGAATATATATTTCTTTTATTGTAAAGATATCTTTCATTTTATTTATTTCTTTTAAAGATTTTATTTATTTGTTTGACAGAGAGAGAGAGCACGCACAAGAAGGTGGAATGGCAGGCAGAGGCAGAAAGAGAAGCAGGCTCCCTGCAGAGCAGGGGGCCATGTGGGGCTCAATCCCAGGACGCTGAGATCATGACCTGAGCAGAAGGCATACGCTTAACCGACTGAGCCACCCAGGCGCCCAAGATATATATATATTTTTAAATACACTTTGATATATTTATTCTACTTTTAGAAAATTATTCCAAGTATATAATTAATTTATTATTTAGGATTCTTTCAATTGTGATAACAATAATTATCTCAACTTTGCTTAAGAGGAAAAGGACAAAACATTATGTTGGAAACAACTGACAAAGATTCTCTTTTTGACCAAACTCTAGCCAGGCTTCCTTGAGCACTCTTCTCATCTAGACTTAACCTTGGTCTATAAACACTTGAACAAACTCTAACATAGTTTCTAATAGATCAAGTTCTCATAACTAGGATGACCTCTAGCTACCGTTAAAATGCCTGCCTGAGAAAATTCAACCATGCCAAAGGAATTTACTATTCCTTCTAGTCAGCATCTGAAGATAAGGCCCCTATTTCTCATTCTCTGTGGGATAGTAGGAGCCTAACTTGAACAGGCACCAGTTAGCAAACCCAGAGTTTTCCATGGATCAACCTCCCTTGATTTTTGTAATTTTTCACTTCCCTGACTCTACTGAGACCCTGCCCACCCTCCTCCTTATTCATTCATTCCCCCTTTGAAAGGTCCAGGCACCTTCGTACAAATAGAAATTGAGTTCAGCACATGGTGGGTTCCTTTCCCTATTGCAGGAGTTAATACTGATTAAAATCTATCCTTACTGCCGGACTGAGGCTGCCCGGGTGAGGCTCCCCAGGTTGCTCTGTCCACCGATTCATAAATTATAGCTTGGACATTAAAAGAGCTAACTCCAGAATCAGACAGACGGATTTTCTGCCGTTTCTTGGCAAAAATGGCAACTAATGGTGCTCTTCTGAAGAGACTGGAACAGAAGGGTGCAGAAGCAGATCAAATTATTGACTATTTAAAGCAGCAAGTTGCTCTTCTTAAGGAGAAAGCAATTTTGCAGGCAACTTTGAGAGAAGAGAAGAAACTTCGAGTTGAAAATGCTAAATTAAAGAAAGAAATTGAAGAATTGAAACAAGAGCTAATTCAGGCAGAAATTCAAAATGGAGTGAAACAAATACCATTTCCATCTGGTACTCTGCTGCAAGCTAATTCCACAGTTTCTGAAAATGTGATACAGTCTAGACCAATAACAACTATAACTTCTGGTGCCAAAGAACAGATAGGAGGAGGAGCGGAAGAAAAGAAGATGAAAGAGAAAATTGAAGTGAAAGGAGAGAAAAAGGAGAAAAAACAGCATTCAGTAGCAGGAAGCGCTGACTCTAAGCCAGTAGATGTTTCTCGTCTGGATCTTGGAGTTGGTTGTATCATCACGGCCAGAAAACACCCTGATGCAGATTCTTTATATGTGGAAGAAGTAGATGTTGGAGAAACAGCCCCAAGAACAGTTGTCAGTGGCCTGGTGAATCATGTTCCTCTTGAACAGATGCAAAATCGGATGGTGATTTTACTTTGTAACCTGAAACCTGCAAAGATGAGGGGAGTAGTATCTCAAGCAATGGTAACGTGTGCTAGTTCACCTGAGAAGGTTGAAATCTTGGCACCTCCTAATGGGTCTGTTCCTGGAGACAGAATTGTTTTTGATGCTTTTCCTGGAGAACCTGACAAGGAGCTGAATCCTAAGAAGATTTGGGAGCAGATCCAGCCTGATCTCTTTACTAATGATGAGTGTGTAGCTACATACAAAGGAGCTCCCTTTGAGGTGAAAGGGAAGGGAGTGTGTAGGGCTCAAACTATGACCAACAGTGGAATAAAATAAAATACTTCATTTACTGAACTACATTTGAGAAAACTTTAATAACAATAAAAAGAAATATATTTGTCACTTGTACCTAAAAAAAAAAAAATCCTTACCACTTTAGTGCCGGGTGCGCCCAAGATATTTTTTAATTGTTATTCTTTCTCCTCAAAAGGAGGAACTTTGGTTTAGTATTGAATCCTTGATACCTAAAACAGTGCCTAACACATAATAACCACACAGTGATTGTATAATAAATGAATTTTAGCAAAAGCAACACTCAGGAAAAAGTTGGTTAGTGGGTGACAGGAGCTGGCCAGAGTAGAGAATAGGGAGTAAATGCTAATGGGTACAGGGTTTCTTTTTGGGATAATGAAGTTTTTCTGGAATTAGGTACTGGTGGTTGTTGCACAGCCTTCTGAATATTCTAAAAAGCCACTAAGTTGGAGCACCTGGGTGGCTCAGTCAGTTAAGTGTCTACCTTTGGCTCAGGTCATGATCCCAGGGTCCTGGATGGAGCCCCACACTGAGCTCCCTGCTCAGTGGGGAGCCTGCTTCTCCCTCTCCCACTCCCCCTTCTTGTGTATGGGCTTCTTGCTCAGTGGGGAGCCTGCTTCTCCTTCTCCCTCTGCCTGCTACTCCCCCTGCTTGTGCTCTCTCTGTCAAATAAATAAATTTTTAAAAATCTAAAAAAATAAAATAAAAAGAACCATGAATGGTATACTTTAAAAGTGTGAATTTTATGGTCTGTGAATTATATGTTCATTTTTTAAAAGATTTTATTCATTTATTTGAGAGACAGAGAGAGTGAGCAAGAGAGAGAACATGAGCAGGGGGCAGGGGCAGTGGGAGAAGCAGACTCCCCGCTGAGCAGGGAGCCCACAGGACTCTATCCCAGGACCCCGGGATCATGACCCCGGCTGAGGCAGACGCCCAACCAACTGAGCCACCCAGGCACCGCATGTTAATTTTTAAAAATGGAAAAAAGGAAGAAATAAAAGTACTACTTACAGACAGTATGGTTGTGTATATAGAAAATCAAAAAGTTGCTACAGATAAATGATTGCAATTCATGGGTAAATTTAGAAAATCTCAGGATCCAAAGTCAAACAAATTTTATTTCTATGTAACAACAACTAAAAATTTGGAAAAAATCGTGAAAAATTTACAATTCATAATAGTATATGCTGAAATCTTATGCTAGAAATAATCTAATTAAATGTGGATACTTCACTTTTAACCTTTTCTTTTTTAAAAATTTTTATTTTTTTTAATTTTAATTTTTTATTTTTTAACTTAAATTCAGTTAATTAACATAATGTATTATTTGTTTCAAGGGTACAGGTCTGTGATTCATCAGTCTTATATAATACCAAGTGCTTATTACAACATATACCCTCCCTAATGTCCATCCCCTGGTTACCCCATCCCCCCACCCCCTTCCCCTCCAGAAACTCTCAGTTTGTTTCCTAAGATTAAGAATCTTTTATGGTTTATCTCCCTCTCGGGTTTCATTTTGTTTGAGTTTTTTCCCTCTCTTCCGCTATGATCCTCTACCTTGTTTCTTAAATTCCACATATGAGTGAGATCATATGATAATTGTCTTTCTCTGACTGACTTATTTCACTTAGCATAATTCCCTCTAGTTCCATCCATTCACCTTGTTTTTAAAATTGCTAATGGAAAGTCATTTCCAATTACTGACAATCTGATGTTGATCTGGGAAGTTTTCGTAGGTTATTTAGTCTTCAGATAATGTCCTTTTAACATTCTGTTAGGCAAAACCAGAGCCCCAGATTTTATAGTTTGGGAATGCTCTTCACAAATCCCTTTTTTCAGCCATGGTTAGTTTTGCGATTTCCTTTTAGTCTAAAGGGAAAAGAGAGGATCCTAGAGACATGAAGGCTATATTTCAGTGGTTTATCTCATTTCTCCCAGAATATTTAAACTTAGTATAACTATTAGTAATAGAGCTGTTGCAGTTTGGCTAACATGTAAAACTGGATTTTCAACAATGTCTATGATTTAAAAAAACAGAGTACAGGAGGAACAATGTAAAAGTACCACTTGGTATTGCATTGTCAACCCATCCAGATCTCAGAATAGTCAAAGTTGTTACAGAAGTTATTACGTTAAATGTAATTTTATGTTACAGTATTTCACCATTTAGATTTTATTTATTTATTTATTTATTAGCATTTAGATTTTAAACATTCATATTAAAAAGTATGCTGGTAAGAAAAATAGAAAACATTAAGTCTTTTTGAGAATAAAAAATGTATTTAAAAAAGCTTTTGTAACATCTTCAGGAAAAGTGTGACTATAAGCAATAAATATCTACGGTTTCTAATTTGAGGAGTGAGAAGATAAAAGTACTATTTTTATTCTCAGAAACTTCAACAAATACTTATTAATCTTTCCTTTGTATATTCACTTTGCTGTGTACTGGGAAGAAATTAAATATTATTTTATTTTTTTTTATTTTATTTTATTTATTATGTTATGTTAGTCACCATACAATACATCATTAGTTTTTGATGTAGTGATCCACGATTCATTGTTTTCGTATAACACCCAGTTGCTCCATGCGATACATGCCCTCCTTAATACCTGTCACTGGGCTAACCCATCCCCCCATGCCCCTCCCTCTAAAACCCTCAGTTTGTTTCTCAGAGTCCATAGTCTCTCACGGTTTGTCTCTCCCTCCGATTCCCCCCCCTTAGTTTTTCTCTTCCTTCTCCTGATGTCCTCCATGCTATTCCTTATGTTCCACAAATAAATGAAATCATATGATCATTGACTTTCTCTGCTTGACTTATTTCACTTAGCATCATCTCCTCCAGTCCCATCCATGTTGATGTAAAACTTGGGTATTCATCCTTTCTGATGGCTGAGTAATACTCCATCATATATATGGACCACATCTTCTTTATCCATTCATCTGTTGAAGGACATCTCGGCTCTTTCCATAGTTTGGCTATTGCGGACATTGCTGCTGTGAACATTGGGGTGCATATGGCTCTTCTTTTCACTACATCTGTGTCTTTGGGGTAAATACCCAGTAGTACAATTGCTGGGTCATAGGATAGTTCTATTTTTAATTTTTTGAGGCACCTCCACAGTGTTTTCCAAATTGGCTGTACCAACTTGCAATCCTGCCAACAGTGTAAGAGGGTTGCCCTTTCTCCACAACCTCTCCAACATTTGTCGTTTCTTGCCTTGTAAATTTTTGCCATTCTAAGTATCTCAATGTGGTTTTGATTTGAATTTCCCTGATGGCTAATGATGTTGAACATTTTTTCATGTGTCTGTTAGCCATTTATATGTTTCTTTGGAGAAGTGTTTGTTTTGACTTGATTATTTGTTTTTTGGGTGTTGAGTTTGAGAAGTTCTTTATAGATCTTGGATACCAGCCCTTTATCTGTAGCGTCATTTGCAAATATCTTCTCCCATTCTGTGGGTCGCCTTTTTGTTTTGTTGACTGTTTCCTTTGCTGTGCAGAAGCTTTTTATCTTGATGAAGTCCCAAAAGTTCGTTTTTGCTTTTGTTTCACTAGCCTTTGGAGATGAATCTTGAAAGAAGTTGCTGTGGCCAATGCCAAAGGGGTTACTGCCTATGTTCTCCTCTAGGATTTTGATGGATTCCTGTCTTGCATTGAGGTCTTTCATCCATTTTGAGTTTCTCTTTGTGTATGGCATTAGAGAATTGTTGAGTTTCATTCTTCTGTATATAGCTGTCCAGTTTTCCCAGCACCATTTATTGAAGAGACTGTCTTTGTTCCACTGCCTATTTTTTCCTCCTTTGTCGAAGATTATTTGACCATAGAATTGAGGGTCCATATCTGGGCTCTCTACTCTGTTCCACTGGTCTATATGTCTGTTTTTGTGTCAGTACCGTGCTGTCTTTGGTGATCACTGCTTTGTAATATAGCTTGAAATCAGGCAACGTGAATGCCCCCAGCTTTGTTTTTCTTTTTCAACATTTCCTTGGCGATTCGGGGTCTTTTCTGATTCCATACAAATTTTAGGATTGTTTGTTCCAGCACTTTGAAAAATGTCATTGGAATTTTGATTCGGATGGCGTTGAAGGTATAGATTGCTCTGGGTAGCATAGACATTTTAACAATGTTTATTCTTCCGATCCATGAGCATGGAATGTTTTCCCATCTTTTTGTGTCTTCTTCAATTTCTTTCATGAGTGTTCTGTAGTTCCTAGAGTATAGATCCTTTACCTCTTTGGTTAGGTTTATTCCAAGTTATCTTATGGTTTTCGGTGCTACTGTAAATGGAATCGTTTCTCTAATTTCTCTTTCTACAGGTGCATTGTTAGTGTATAAGAAAGCAACTGATTTCTGTGCATTGATTTTGTATCCTGCCACATTACTGAATTGCTGTATGAGTTCTAGTCATTTGGGGGTGGAGTCTTTTGGATATTCCACATAAAGTATCATGTCATCTGCGAAGAGAGAGAGTTTGACTTCTTCTTTGCCAATTTGAATACCTTTTATTTCTTTTTGTTGTCTGATTGCTGTTGCTAGGACTTCTAGTACTATGTTGAACAACAGTGGCAAGAGTGGGCATCCTTGTCGTGTTCCTGATCTTAAAGGAAAGGCTCTCAGCTTTTCCCCATTGAGGATGATATTCGCTGTGGGTTTTTCATAGATGGATTTTATGAACTTGAGGAATGTTCCCTCTATCCCTATACTCTGAAGAGTTTTAATCAGGAAAGGATGCTGTATTTTGTCAAATGCTTTTTCTGCATCAATTGAGATGACCATATGGTTCTTCTCTCTCCTCTTATTAATGTGTTCTGTCACACTGATTTATTTGCGAATGTTGAACCACGCTTGCATCCCTGGGATAAATCCCACTTGGTTGTGGTGGATGATCCTTTAAATGTATTGTTGGGTCCTATTAGCTAGGATTTTGTTGAGAATTTTGGAATCCATATTCTTCAGGGCTATCAGTCTGAAATTCTCCTTTTTGATGGAGTCTTTGTGTGGTTTGGGAATTAAGGTAATGTTGGCCTCATAGAATGAGTCTGGAAGCTTTCCTTCTGTTTCTATTTTTTGAAACAGCTTCAGGGGGTAGGTATTATTTCTTCTTTGAATATTTGGTAGAATTCCCCAGGGAATCCATCAGGCCCTGGACTCTTGTTTTTTGGGCGATTTTTGATCACTGCTTCAATCTCGTTACTGGTTATTGGCTTATTCAGGCTATCAGTTTCTTCCTGTTTCAGTCTTGGGACTTTATAGGTTTCCAGGAAGGCATCCATTTCTTCCAGAATCCTCAATTTATTGGCATATAGTTGTTGATAATAATTTCTAATAGTTGTTTCTATTTCCTTGGTGTTAGTCGTGATCTCTCCCCCTTCATAATTTTATTAATTTGGGTCCTTTCTCTTTTCTTTTGGATAAGTCTGGCCAATAGTTTATCAATCTTATTAATTCTTTCAAAGAACCAGCTTCTAGTTTCGTTGATCTGATTACTGTGTTTCTGATTTCTAATTCATTGATCTCTGTTCTGATCTTAATTTTTTCTCTTCTAAAGTGTGGCTTAGGCATTGTTTGTTGCTTTTTCTCTAGTTCTTTAAGGTGTAGAGTTAGTTGGTTAATTTGGGATTTTTCTATTTTTTTGAGTGAGGCTTGGATGGCTATGTATTTTCCCCTTAGGACCACCTTTGCAGTATCCCATAGGTTTTGGACTGATGTGTTTTTGTTCTCATTGATTTCCATGAATTGTTTAAGTTCTTCTTTGATTTCCTGGTTGACCCAAACATTCTTGAGCAGAGTGGTCTTTAGGTTCCAAATGTTTTAATTTCTTCCAAATTTTTTCTTGTGATTGAGTTCCAGTTTTAAAAGATTATGGTCTGAGAATATGCAGGGAATAATCTCAATCTTTTGGTATCGGTTGAGACCTGATTTGTGACCCAGTATGTGATCTATTCTGGAGCAAGTTCCATGTGCACTCGAGAAGAATGAGTATTCTCTTGTTTTAGGGTGGAATGTTTGTATATATCTATGAGATCCATCTGGTCCAGGGTGTCATTCAAAGCTCATGTTTCTTGTTGATTTTCTGCTTAGATGATCTGTCTATTGCTGAGGGTGGAGTATTGAGGTCTCCTACAATTAACATATTGTTATCAATATGACTCTTTATTTCGGTTGACAGTTGGCTTATGTAGATGGCTGCTCCCGTGTTGGTGGCATAGATATTTATAATTGTTAGATCTTGTTGGGTAGACCTTTAAGAATGATATAGTGTCTTTCTGTGTCTTTAACTAGAGTCTTTAGCTTAAAATGTAATTTGTCTGATATAAGAATTTCTAGCCCAGCATTCTTTTGAGGTCCGTTGGCCTGGAAGATGGAACTCCATCCCTTCATTTTCAGTCTAGATGTATCCTTAGGTTCAAAATGAGTCTCTTGTAGACAGCATATGGATGGGTCCTGTCTTTTTATCCATTTGGCAACTCTGTGCCATTTTATGGGAGCATTTAGGCTGTTCACGTTGAGAGTGATTATTAAAAGATATGAATTTATTGTCATCATGTTGCCTGTGAAGACCCTGTTTTTATAGATTGTCTCTGTAAATTTCTGTATATCACTCTTGGGGTCTTTCTCCTTTTATAGAACCCCCCTTAATATTTCTTGCAGGGCCAGCTTAGTGGTCACATATTCTTTCAATTTCTGCCGGTCTTGGAAGCTCTGCATCTCTCCATCCGTTCTAAATGACAGCCTTGCTGGATAAAGTATTCTTGGCTGCATGTTCTTCTCATTTAGTACCCTGAATATGTCTTGCCAGTCCTTTCTGGCTTGCCAGGTCTCTGTGAATAGGTCTGACGTTATTCTGATGTTCCTCCCTCTATATGTAAGGAATCTCTTCCCCCTAACTGCCCTTAAGATGGTTTCCTTGGTCTAAGATTTGAGAGTTTTACTATTATGTACCGGGGCATTGGCCTGTTTTCCCCTTGATCCTAGAGGTCCTCTCGGCCTCTAGGACATGAATGTTTGTTTAATTCCCCATATTAGGGAAGTTCTCATCTACTATTTGCTCAAATATATATTCTACTCCTCTCTCTCCTCCCCCTCAGGGATTCCAATAATTCTGACATTGGAATGTTTCATGGTGGGTCACTTATTTCTCTGATTCTATTTTCATGGATTTTGAGTTGTTTTTCGCTGGTTTCCTCTTTTTCCTTCTTGTCTATTAATTGGTCTTCTAGATCACTAATTCATTCTTCTGCCTTGCTTACCCTAGCTGTTAGATTATCTAGATTAGATTGGATCTCATTGATAGCATTTTTAAGTTCTGCCAATTCAGCTTTCATTTCTGCCCTTAGAGACTCTATGTTGCCATTAATCAATTTCTGCATTCTAGCTATTATCTTCACAATTGCTACCCTGAATTCCATCTCTGACATCTTGGTTATATCTGTATCCATTTGTAAATCTTTGGCAGAAATAGTCACAGTCTCTGAGTCTTTCCTATTTTGGGGGTTCCTCCTCCTGGTCATTTTGTTGAGGGGTGGTTGACGGAATGTACAGAGTTCAAATTATTGACCACAACCCAAGAAAGATGCACCTGTTTTATAGGGACCTTAGGGTTGCTGGCCTCCTGTTCTCCCAGCCTGTCTTCTGGGGGAGGGGCTTGCCGTGCTGTTAGGCAACCCTGTTTGGGCAGAGTTACCCTGCCCCCTGTGGTGGGGGATGGGCTCAGTGAAAACTGGTTTTTTGGGGCTTTTGTTCTCTGGTGGCTTTCCCTGGAGGCTTTCTGCGTCTCTTCCGAGAGTCAGGGCAAAAGAGATCGTTTCCAACCCTCTGCCTCAGAGCAGAGAGATCGCAATCTGTTCTTCAGTGAGCTCTCCAGGCCACACTATCTCCGTTCCTGTCTGTGCTGCTATAAACTGCAGCGTCCTGGGTTGTGCGCCCCTCAGCAGCTCTCCCAGTTCTCGCCTCCAGGTCGGGACGCCTCTCTCCCCTTTGTGCTTCTAAAACCACCAGCTACCTCCAGTTCATACGTGCGGCCTGCTGCTCTTAGTTTCAGTCTGGGGGGCTGCCCTAAAGTCTTTTCCCCTTTGCTACCAGTCTGCAAGTCTGTGCCCAGTCCCCAGCGCAGGAGGCTATCACTCACTGGCAGTGCAGGATTCTGAAGGCTCAGCTCCCTCCCCCTTCTGTTTATCCTCTGATATCTACCCGCGGAATCCTGGCTCCCACTTCATACCTCAAAACCAACTGCCTGCGATATTTTGTTTGTAGAGATCCAGATCTGTCTTCTTACATCTCAGGCTGATTTCATGGGTGTTCAGAGTGGTCTTGTAGATATCCAGCTCAATTCCGGGACCGTTTGGAATAGGGTCCCCTATTCCTCTGCCCAGAAATTAAATATTTTAACAACAGCTTAAGAGCTGTATGATCTACAGAAAGGCATTTAACTCTTCACCTGTTTGCTCATCTGTGAAACAAACAATCATATGAAGGCCTAGTATGGTACCTGGTATTTAGTAGTTATTCAGTAAGTGTCAGTTTTTATCTTCCTCAAAAGGCTACTGGACATGACATCTTCTTCAGTCCCTATTTTATTAGCATTAACTTAAGTTCTTTTATTTGGACAGGCACTGCTCACATGATAGAGGCCGATGTCCTTCTTCCAAGTGATGGATCAGAATATAGCCAACCGATCATGGCCCACCCTCCTGAAACAAATAGTGATAATACTTTACAGGAATGGCTGACTGCAGTTATAAAAAGCAATAAAGGCATCAAGCTGGATTTCAAGAGGTATTTGTATAAACATTTTCAGTCTTTTAGCTGTTAGAGAGTAACAATGAAATTAAAAGATTAATAGCTTCATATATCTGTGCTTGACTAACTAACTTTATACTTTAAACTGAAAATGGAATTGCAAACTAATATGTTTCAAGAAGGGACCTAAGACCTATTGAGTTGGTCACTTAAATTGTTTCTTAGGAACCCTTTGAAGCTAAAATTAAGTTCATTTTTGCAAAGGAATTTATCATAAGTGACCATTGTGATAATAGAATGGTAAATTTAAAATGCTACTTTCATTAAAGTAGTCTGAGGGGAGGGGTGCCTGGGTCACTCAGTGGTTAAGCGTCTGCCTTCAGCTCAGGTCATGATCCCAGGGTCCTGGGATTGAGGCCCACCTCGGGCTCCCTGCTCCACGGGAGGCCTGCTTCTTCCTCTCCCCACTCCCCCTGCTTGTGTTCCCGCTCTCGCTATGTCTCTCTGTGTCAAATAAATAAATAAATAAAATCTTAAAAAAAAAAAAAAAGGTAGTCTGAGGGGAACCTGGGTGGCTCAGTCATTTAAGCATCAGACCCTTGATTTTGGCTCAGATCATGATCTCAGGGTTGTGAGTCAAGTCCCGAGTGCAAAGTGTGCAAAGTGCCGGGTATGGAGCCTGCCTAAGATTCTCTTCTCCCTCTGCCTACCCCCCACTCCCCCTCTTAAAAAAAAAAATAGTCTGAGAGAGAGAGTTCGTAGTAGTTTGGGTAGTTAATGCATATCCTACTTGATTTATGTTATATTTGTATATGGAGAATTATCTAGAAGTCTTTCAATAACCCAAGAGTTCTTTATAAATAATATTTGGAAGCATTGACAATGAAGAGCAAGATTAAGTGTTATTTCCTTTTCTCTGGCTGTCATGGAAAATTTTACTTTTGTGGTATTTTGGCAGTGTAAAAATTATAGATAAAGCCAGGAATATAGTGTGATATCACAAAAGCTCACCATAAGTCCCATGAAGGTGACGGCTATGAAAATCTAGGATTTCGGGCACCTGGGTGGCTCAGTGGGTTAAGCATCTGCCTTTGGCTCAGGTCATAATCCTAGGGTCCTGGGATCAAGCCCCGCATCAGGCTCCCTGCTCAGTGGTGAGTCTGCTTCTCCCTGTCACTCTGCCTCTCCTCCCATCTTGTGCTCTCTCTTGCTCACTCTCTCTCTTTCAAATAAATAAAATCTAAAAGAAAAGAAAAGAAAAAATCTAGGATTTGTGGTAAACTTACCTTATCTATGAACAATATTTTTAAATAGAATATTCTCAAGAAATTAATAAGATTTGGAATTCTTACTTACAGAATTATTTAGGTGACTCTGTTTGTTGTAGGGCTAAATATACCAGTCAACCTCATTACACTCTTGGTGAATGAGAGACCTTTTTTTTTTAAGATTTTATTTATTTATTTGAGAGAGTGAGGGAGAGAGAGCACAAGCCAGGAGGAAAGGAGAGGGAGAACCAGACTCCCTGCTGAGCAGGGAGCCCCTATACGTGGCTCAATGCCAGGACCCTGGGATCACAACCTGAGCCACGCAGGCACCCGCCCCCCCCACCTCCCGGAGAGAACTATTTTAAGATCTTAAAGCTCTTAGAGTGTCGAATGGTCCAACTCTATTTTATTGACAAAGAGACTTAGTCCCAGAGAAGTTAAATAATTGACCCAAGAACAATAGCTGAACTTGACAGCTGAGCTAGGCCGAGATCCCAGGTTTCCTGGAGCTAGTTCAGTTTTCTCTGTACCATGAAATAAAACATTTGATCTTTAATATTTGGTAACTCAGAGTTTTAGCTATCCTTGCCTTTTCATGTGTATGTTTACTATTGCCCATTGAATTGTTCTCTCTGATACATTCTTTGGCTCCTCACTAGTCAGATCAACTCATTCATTCCTAGCAGCTACCACACACACATGAGCTGAGCCACTAAGAAAAGGATTTTGCAAAGTTTTTGGTCATAACATATTTGAAGGGGAATGAATTTAACTAACAGTTATATGGACATGTATACTGTGTCAGACACTTTTCTAAGAGCACTGAATGTGTTAATTCATTTAATCCTCATAACAATCCTGGGAGGCAGCTTATTGCTTTTATCCTCACTTCCAGATAAAGGAAACAGAGGCAGAGGAGGAAGTAGACTGCTTGTTGTCACATAGTTGGTAGGAAATCTACCAGCCTGGCTGGAGAGTTCTCACTGTGAACCAGAACTCTGTACTACCTCTGTAACAGGAGCCGATGGACCTATTACTCAAATTTTACTAGTTCTTATTTTATGCCTCTAAGTTATTTTGTTTGGCATACAAATAATAACTAAGTACTAAAATTTTTTCTGGAACATGGTATGTTATTCTTTGAAGTATACATTATATGTTGCTGTTGGGCAAAATACATCCTCAGTCTTTTTTTTTCCCCCCAAAATGATATGGCTTTTCCTCAACATTTACTCTTCAAGAAGAATTTTATCATTGTTTTGTCAACTTGCTGTTCCAGAAATATAAAAACTACAACACAAAAAGTTTTATTTTCTTTAGTAAGGTTTTAGGTTTTTCTTAATATAGGTTTCGTTTTCTTATTTAAGTTATTGGTAAGGGAAAGTAGCATTAACATAGTCTGTATTAGCAATAATTAAATTATTTACATATAAAAATAGAATACATGTATTAAATTCTTTTTCATTATGTTCTGTGTCATAACTCCTTAGGTTTAACTGCACGGTGCTTTACACATAGTAGACACTTCATATACGCTGGTGTAATTTCAATTTTGGGGAGAAAATGCTGTCTGCTGATGTTAACCAGTAGTAAACCATTATTGAACAGCCCCATATATATCACCTTACTAAATTGAGAAAGCCTAAGAATCTCCCCCCTGAATGTAAACTGGAAATTAGTGTTTAACCCAACCTCCACAGACACCAAATTTCTTAAGAAATCAAAATTCTTTCTGGAAAAAGAGATGTTGGTGGCAGACATGCGTGGATTAGTTCAGGTTTTCCTCCTCTTCCATCCATGAAGAGCAGAATCCCACAGGAACTTGGCTGCTGCTGCAGGACTTGCAGACAAGCAAGGAGTCACAGGTATAAGTTGCTTTCTACCAAAAATGGGGATGCCAGATCTTAGAATTGTGGTTTTAACATGGCACTGATTTTGATCAAGGCAGAAAGCGTTTGAGACAGAGAAATGACAGCATCTGAATTAAATTCTGCAAGGTCCAGCATTAGAGTTTAGTAATCCACTAACATCTAGGGCCTCCATTTCAGAGGGAGAAGAATGAACAAAAAGAAGCTCACTACATGGGAGCAGAGTGACAGGCTGGAGGCTGGCTTCCTCTGGTTTTAATGAGCAGTATCCTTGCTCACTAATAAATATGACCTAATAAATAATGAGGTTATCAGTTTCTCTTCTTAGAGTAGGAGGCCTGAAAGGAGTGAGTTGAAGAGTGTGGAAACCTAGGCAGGAGGACTCAATCCGTTAAGAAAGATGGAAATGTAAGGAGAGGGTACTGAATGTTCTCCCCTCCAACAGCCGTCTCCCCAAGTTTTAGCCTCCCACTGTAGTAGTCATTAAAAGCTAATTTTCTCAGAAGCAAACTTAGACCTCAAAGGTTTAGAAGAGATTCAGAATTATAAGTGGTGTACTAGTCCAGTAAAGTTTGTGTATTTATTTTAAAAAGTAAAATTTATGGGGGCACCTGAGTGACTCAGTTGGTTAAGTGTCCAACTCTTGATTTTGTCTCAAGTCATGATCTCACGGTCCTAGGATGGAGCCCTGTGTTGGGCACTGCTCTCAGCAGGGAGTCTGCTTGAGGATTCTCTCTCTTCCTCTCCCTCTGCCCTTCCCCCTGCTCCTCCCCAAAATAAATAAATAAATAAATCTTAAAAAATAAGTAAAATTTATGTAGGCTGATTAAAACCTTACTGTTTCAAAATCTATAGATGTCAGTTAGAATAGATGTAGAGAAAAGAGTAAAACTGCTTTTTTATTTAAATAGTAACTAAAGGGATGCCTGGGTGGCTCAGTTGGTTGAGTGACTGCTTTTGGCTTGGGTTGTGATCCCCGGGATCAGGCCCTACATCGGTCACCCTGCTCACTGGGGAGTTTGCTTCTCCCTCTCCCTCTGCCTGCCACTCCCCTTGCTTGTGCTCGCTTGCTCTCTCTCTGTCAAATGAATAAATAAAATCTTTAAAAAAAAATAGGGTGCCTGGGTGGCTTAGTCGTTAAGCGTCTGCCTTGGGCTCAGGTCGTGATCCCAGGGTCCTGGGATCGAGCCCCGCATCGGGCTCCCTGCTCAGCAGGGAGCCTGCTTCTCCCTCTCACATTCCCCCTGCTTGTATTCCCTGTCTTGACGCTGTCCCTCTCTCTCTCTGTGTCAAATAAATAAATAAAATCTTTATAAATAAATAAATAGTAACTAAAATATAGTTGTCTCTAGTTTCCAGAAAAGATGTTTATGAAATGTATAAAAGCTTTAAGAGGATGTTATAATTTTATACTTTGCAATCAGTTTTAGAAACATATTTATGCATCCAAACTTAAAAGAATACATGAAGGAAAAGAGGCTCTTTTCTCTAGGGTTATGAGTCAGTATTAGAGACACAGTGCCTGGTTTTACTGTAGGTATTTTCATAAATGTGAATTTTCAAGTTATGAGTATATCTAATTTTTAAGTCTTATTTATACATTCTCTAATGAGTGAATATTTATGTCTTTTCTTAAGTTATTTTATACTGAGTGTTCCTAATACAGAGTTTTGAAACTTCAGCCTGTCTACAAGTAGTGGCATTATTCATGTATTTATAGAACCTTTAAGGTATCCTCATAATAATAAGTATAAATCAACATTTTGAGATATAGCATATGTTAACTTTCTCCTCTGGTGCTATGCGATCTTTGATTTTATTTAATTCAGGCATTATCCTACTACACTTTTGTTAGGAAGTTGAAAACATTGAAACCACTAGTCTGAAAGAACTTTTTACTTTTACTTTAGGAATATGTCTCATTGACAACAACTATGTTTTTAGTCTGGCAGCTGTAGAACCATCCATGATGCTCCTGGAGAATGTGAAGAGGCATCTGAAACGTCCTGTGTGGATTAATGCTGATATTCTTCCCGGTCCAAATGGAAATAGCAGGGTAGTGGATGCAAAACCTTTTATAGACATGGTAACATCCTTCTTTCCTAATGTGACCTTTTCTTTGGGTTGGACAACAGGATGGCATCCTGAGAAAGTCAATGAAGGTAATGATTTTTAAAATGTATTTCGTATTGGTCAAATTAAAATCCACTCGAAATATAAAAATAACAGGTTTAAGTACAAAACCAAAAACTTATTCCACAATTTAAGAGCCTAATGGATATAAAGGTCTAGCCCTAAAGGCATCTGTATGACTCTTTCGTTTATTTCACATAGACTGCATTTGTTTGTGACACTGTGTCACCAAGCTTCGATGGGAAATTTGCATGGTCTACATTAACCAAAGCTGCCTCTACAAACTTTAAACAAATCCTGAGTTGGTCTCTCTGAACTTGCAAAACATTCTATACTTTTTTTTTTTTTTACCTTGGAGCAAACTTCCAATGTCAGAAGAAAGATAAAGTAGTAACAAAAACTTCCCCAGTGATGTGAGGACAGAAGTTAGGAGTGTGTTGTTGAAGAGCACAAGTTATACTCCATGGACACTGAAAGGGGCTCCACCAGTGGACTGCTAGTTTCCTCTCTTTGGCTGGACAGGGGAGTGGGAGGCCATGAGACTCTCCTCTAGGCTGGCTCCCTTCTTTCCTTTCACCTGTTCACTTCAGGATCGACTTGACATTCAGCTTTTTCCTGGTTGAAACTGATTATGCTATTTGGGTTCATCTTTTTATTTCTTCATATATCCCTAGGCAGTGATTTACAGGTAAACAGCTCGTAGCAATCAAATGCTCTGGAGCACCTGTCCACATGGTAAAAATAAACTAAGAAGATATTTAGAGCCTATGGAGATGTTAGTCTTTATCCTGTGTTCAGGGAATTCATCTTTTACTTATTTTCAATAATTGGGTTTTTTTAAAAGATTTTATTTATTTATTTGAGAGAGAGAGCATAAGCAGGCAGAGCGGCAGAGGGAGAAGCAGGCTCCCTGCTGAGCAAGGAGCCCAACATGGGGCTCTGGGATCATGACCTGAGCTGAAGGCAGAGGCCCAACTGACTGAGCCACCCAGGCACCCCTGCAATTATTGTTTTTAGATGTTAACTTTTTAGTCCAACATAAGATTAGAGTAACTGCTATCTAGTGAGTAGTGACATTTAGGTTCTAACCCTCTGGGCCACCAATTGATGTGATTGAGACAAAGAATAATATGCTTTACCATAATTCTAATTTTTTAATCATTTTAATTTTTATTAGTTTCATTAAAGAATATTGCTTATACTTCAAAGTGTTTAAATAAGGTAAACTAGAAATAGTTTAGTAACTTCCTTACTGATTCTAAACTCCTTTTGTCACTGTTTAGTATAATTCTGGCTTAACCTCAAGCTTTAACTGAATTAGACTGTATCTGGACTTTGAAGTCATTTTGGTGTTGAATGTGTCCAGGCTGCTTTTTTCCCATTGCCCTCTTGTCATTACCAACATGTGCTTTATGCTTCATTACTTCTTATGTCACAGATTTTTGGGGGAGCTGTGCATGTGAGTGGGGGGAGGGGCAGAGGGAGAGGGAGAGAGAGAATCCCAAGGAGACTCCATGCTGAGCTCTGAGCCAGATCTCACAACCCTGAGATTGCACCCCAAGTGGAAATCAAGAGTCAGATGCCCAACTGACTGAGCCACCCAGGCACCCCTTATTTCACAGATTTAGAAAAGAGTTTATAAATTTATAGTCATGTAAATACAGCTTCTGTTAGCAATCCCTTTTTCTAATTACAAAGATACAGTTTTTCAGATTTTCAAGGAAAGCAGAACATTGCCCTTCTTTCATGAGGAATTCAGCTGCTAAACTAACATATCCACATAGGCTTTCTATAAAATATTCCTTTATTATTTTTTAAAGATTTTATTTATTTATTCATGAGCGACAGAGAGAGGCAGAGGCAGAGAGAGAAGCAGGCTTCCTGCGGAACAGGGAGCCTGATGCGGGCCTCCATCCCAGGTCCCTGGGATCATGACCTGAGCCGAAAGCAGACGTTTAACGTCTGAGCCACACAGGCACCCTCTTTTTTTTTTTTTAAAGATTTTATTTATTTATTCATGAGAGACAGAGAGATAGAGAGAGAAAGGCAGAGGAAGAAGCAGGTAAAATATTCCTTTATTTACCAATATTTTTTACAGCCTGTTTTTGATAGAGGCTGTTATTTATTTATTTATTTATTTATTTATTTATTTATTTATTCTGCAGGGGAGGGGCAGAGGGAGAGGGAGACAGAGTCTCAAGCAGACTCCACACTGAGTGCGGAGCCCAACGTGGGGCTCAGTCTACAACCCTGAGATCACCACCTGAGCAGAAACCAAGAATCGGGCACTTTAACCCACTGTATCACCCAGGTGCCCCATAGAGGCTGTTATTTTGAAAATATAATTTTTTTCTTTCTTTTTTTTTAGAGACAGAGAGACAAAGCGGGGAGAGGCAGAGGAGAGGAAGAGAAAGAATCCCTAGCAGGCTCCACACCCAGCGCAGAACCTGATGAGGGGCTCAGTCTCACAGCCCTGAGATCATGACCAGAGCTGAAATCAGGAGTTGGTTGCTCAACCGACTGAGCCACCCAGGTGCCCCCAAAAATATAAAGTTTTTTCCCAAAGCCTTTATAAACAGGCAAGTGTGTTTTCCACAGTCTCTTAACATGATTTAAAACCCATATATAAAAGTCATTTTGGGGATGCCTGGGTGGCTCAGTCAGTTAAGCATCCAACTCTTGATTTTGGCTCAAGTCATCATCTCAGGGACATGGGATCAAATCCCATGTCAGGCTTCATGCTAAAAGCATGGTCTGCTTGGGATTCTCTCTCTCTCCCTCTCCCTCTGACCCTCCCCCCACTCGCACACATGCTCTCTCTCTAAATAAATAAATAAAATCATTAAAAAAGCAGGACATTTTTCTACTATTTCTACTCTAGTCCAGATAGTTTGGACTAGCCAAAAAATAATCATGAAGATAATTATTTCTTAAACATCTACTACCTAGCAGGCATCTTTCTGTTGGAAAAGAATACTTAAGTAACACAATGGGAAATCTAAGTTTATTTATTTACCTTTTTAAAAAGATTTTATTTATTTATTTGAGAGAGAGAGAGCAAGCATGAGCAGGGGAAGGGGCAGAGAGACAAGCAGACTCCCCACTGAGTGTGGAGCTCTATGTGCTTAATCCCAGGACCCTGAGATCAGGACCTGAGCTGAAGGCAGATGCTTAACCAACTGAGCCACCTAGACACCCTGGAAAATATGTTTATAGAGGATATTAATGAGGCAGATAGGGGCACCTGAGTGGCTCAGTTGGTTGGGCCTCTGCCTTCGGCTCAGGTCATGATCCCCG
The DNA here is from genome assembly GCF_037043125.1 of Eumetopias jubatus. Taxonomy (NCBI): domain Eukaryota; kingdom Metazoa; phylum Chordata; class Mammalia; order Carnivora; family Otariidae; genus Eumetopias; species Eumetopias jubatus. Next base: position 60,920,440 of record NW_028274811.1, read on the forward strand.
GGGTCCTGGGATTGAGCCCCTCATCAGGCTCCCTGCTCAGCAGGGAGTCTGCTTCTCCCTCCCACTGTTCTTGTGCTTCTGCTCACTCTCTCTCTCTCTGTCTCCCTCTCAAAGAAATAAAATCTTAAAAAAAAAAAATGAGGCAGATATACCTAAGGGAAGAGTCTTAGAATCTTTAAGATAAACATAGTGTCAAAATTTGCTTTTTTTGTGCTTGAGAGATTAGTAAAACCTTTTTTAATATTTTAACGTTTTATTAAATTTCCTCTAGGTCACTTGCGGTATGATTTTAGACTTGATTTTTTGTCTCTGTTTTCCATTCAAAATATTTTCATGTATTAAGTGGTATTTTAATTCACTCTGAATCCAAATAGAACTTTTAATAAAATACCTATAAATTACCTACTCATAGGTAATTTAATTTAGTTTTTTATTTAACTGACTTTTAGGATGCCAGTTAGAAAAACTGAATTTCTTTCTTTCATTTCAGGTTACAGCTGGACAATGGTGAAAGAAATGGAATATATATGTAAGGAGCTGAAGCAGCCTGTAACATTTCCTGTCAGAGCAGCATTAGTCAGGCAGTCCTATTCTCAGTTACTTTGGCTGTTAAAGAAATCAAACAGGTACGTATAAGTTTAACAAAATATCGTGTGCCTGTGAGTATATATGAGAAAGAGACAGAGGATGAAAACTGATTATGTAAAGACAGTGTGTGGGGACCCTGGGGTGGCTGAGTCGGTGAAGCGGCTGCCTTCGGCTCAGGTCATGATCCCAGGGTCCTGGGATTGAGCCCTGCATCGGGCTCCCTGCTCAGGGGGAAGCCTGCTTCTCCCTCTCCCACTCCCCCGCTTGTGTTCTCTCTCTCGCTGTGTCTCTCTCTGAAAAAATAAATAAAATCTTAAAAAAAAAAAACTTTCCTCCAAAATAAATTCCAGATGAATTAAAGACTTGAAAATCAAACATTAAATACATAAAGAAAAAATATGATATTTTATATAGTTTCAGAATGGAGAAGACCTTTCTTAGTAAGGCACAAATCAAGAAGCTTTTGTCACCACAACGTTACCAAAGAACTCTAATATTAAAAAAAAAATTAGTTTTACTTGAGCTCAAATTAAGATAGCTACCTGGGAAATGCCGGGTAGAAAGTGTTCTAGAGAATGAATGAGTTTACAGGGTTATATACTTTTTTACATCTTGTAAAAGCTCCAAGGATTATAGATTAGCATATAGGCAGGCATCAAGGAATGCGGGGAGCAGGAGCATTGATCAATATCTCAAGGACAAGACGGTTTTCCTTTAGGCTACTCATTCACAAACCAGGTGTACAATGCATGCATGGCAGGCCATACATCAGGCTTTTGGCTTGAAAAAAGTTTATATACAGTACTGCTGACTTAGAAGGAAATCTAAAATAGTTTCCTTTGTATATCAGGACTTTAGAGAATTTTTCTCTCACCACTATAAAAGGAAAGTTTCAGGGGCACCTGGGCGGCTCAGTCTGTTAAGCAGCTGACTCTTGATTTTGGCTCAAGTCATGATGGCAGAGTTGTGGGATTGAGCCCTGGCTCAGGCTCTGTGCTGCTGTGTGTGGTGCCTGCTTAGGATTTTCTCTCTCCCTTTCCCTCTGCCAAACCCCCTCTGTCCTCCCCTCATGCTTGCATACTCATAAACGCTCTTTCCTTTAAAAAAAAAAAAAGGGAAGTTTGATATATTTGAACACATAAAAATGTAAAGATTCTAGGGGCGCCTGGGTGGCTCATTCGGTTAAGCATCTGCCTTTAGCTCAGGTCTAGATCTCAGGGTCCTGGGATAGAGCCCTGCATCTGGCTCCCTGCTCAGCGGAGAGTCTGCTTCTCCCTCTGTCCCTCCCCCTGCTTATGCTCTCTCTCTCTCTCTCTCTCTCTCTCAAATAAATAAATAAAATCTTTTTTTTTAAAAAGTAAAGATTCTCATAAAACTGTTGATACATATGTCACACAGATATAAAGAATTCTAATAAAGAATTTTCCCAAATCATCCAGGGAAAAACTCAGTTTAGTAATTCACTCTGTTGGAAAGAGTAAGAGAAGCAGATATGTGTATATTAAAAAAGTATTCACATTCCTGTGGATATTGAATTTTTACTAAATACCATTTCAGTTTCTGTGAAAATAATATTTTTTCAATATCTATCAATAAAATAAATTATGTTAATATTTCATAATATTGAGTTATCTTCACATTTCCAGAATAAATCCCACTTGATCATGAAATATATCATTCTTTTAATCTACTGCCAAATTTCATTGCCAAATTTTAGTTAGGATTTTTGCATTTGGAAGTGAGATTGGTCTGTAGTGTTTTTTCTTTCTTTTTTAGGTATAAATGTTATGTACATTTCATTAAAAAAGCTAGGGACCATTCTTTTTATGTGTTCTGGGATATTACAAAAAATAACATTGAGATGGCTTGCACCTGAGTTTTGGTAAACTATCTAAACCTGATACTTTGTAGAAAGCTTAATTAGACAGCCTTTTTATTTTATGGTAAATGGTCTATATTGATTTTCTATCTTTGGGGGAACTAATTTTGATATATTTTTCCTAGAAAATTGTTCATTTCACCCAGGTTTTTGAAAGTTTATTTATACACAGAAGCTATTAAAATAGTTTCTCATTCTTTTAATTTCTTCTGTTGGAGAGAAAGTATTTCTCTTCCCTTCAAGGTCCTGGACTAAATAAATATGACACAGATTAACAGGAGAAAATCAAATTTAATAGCATATGCACAGGGACTCCACGCAGACGTGGAAATTCCAGAGACTGTGAGGCAACATGAGACTTCAAGGAACTGAGTAGGAAGGTTGGGTCTGAGGATTCAAAGGGGAGAAAGACCATTAGCAGGAGGGTGAGAGATGTTTGGAAAACAACTGTTGCTCTATTAATGTGGTAAATTTCTTAGGTTAAGAGCAATCTCTGTTAATAGCTCTCTTCCTGGTACATGCTGGCTGTTGTGGGGGAGGTAAAGAGATTTTCCTGTATCTGCTGGGATTTTCTTTGTTTTTAACTCAAAATAATGTTTGTTCCAAAATAGCCCATGTTGTGATGGCCTGCTCTTGGCCCCTACACTTCTGTGTCTTTATTTCCTTATTTTATTTATTTGAGCTTTCCCTCTTGTTTCTTGATTAAACTAGATAATGGATTTATCTCTTTCTCTTTTTTTAGGAATCAGCTCTTAGATTTGTTCATGTTTTTGATAAATGATTCATGAATTTCTCTTTTATCTTTTTAAATTATGTTTTATGTAGCTTCTTATAATTTCTTGAGTTGGATGCTTTACTTACTTTCATTTTTATATTAACATTTTATATTTATATATAAATATTAACATATTTATATTTATTATTATATTATATATTATACATAATATATATATTATATAATAAATATTAACATATTTATATTTATTAATACAAGTATTTAAGACTTTTCTTTTTTCTCTGGCCACTGCTTTATCAGTGTCCCATTGTTTCTTTTGTGTAGATTTTCATTATTATAAATTTGTAAGTATTATAAAATTGTGAGTTTTTCCTCAAAAGTTGTTTTAAGAGAAATTTTTTAGGCATCTAGGTAGTTGAATTATTTGTTTTGGGTTTATTAATAGCTTCTAGGTTTATTGTATCGTAATCAGATAACATCTTATTTTACTTTGTAGGTTTTATTAAGGGCTTAATATATAGATATTTTGTATGAGTTCATCTATTGTATGAGGATATAATTTGGCTGTTACAGTAGAAACCTAAATTACAATAGCTTTAACAAGTCTAGTTCTCTCTCACATAGCTGACAAATAAATCAGGGCTGATTTTGTGCTTCCACATGTCAAGGACCCAGAATGCTTCTATCTTGATTCTCTGCTTTCCTTAGGATATTTCCTTCGTCCATATGGTCAGATTGATTACTGCTCAGTCTGAGTTTCAGGTGGTGGTGATGAGGGAGCAGAAGGCAAGCTGAGGACAAAGCACAAGCTGACACCCACAAACCCTCTCCCTCTTCCCCCCCCCAGGTGGGAAATGTGTGACAATCCTAAGGCATTCCTGGCTGCCCTAAAGCTAAAGGAAGGAAAAACAAATGGTTAACTTATAGAGATTATAGTCCTCCAAGACAAGAGTCTCCCTCAGTTTAAAATGTCTTAGTGATGTACAAGAAAAAAAAAAAGCATTCTTATCAATAATCTAACTTCCAGAAGGAAATGTAGATGAAATTAAATTTAATTTTATCTACATTTATAATCTGCAGCCCATTCACAAATACTTGAGGCAGACAGAGTATAATGTTCCTCCAGGAAGCTCCCAACTGTCTTAATGTTAATGCCTTAGCAGAGGGAAAAACAGCCTTAACTTGACAATGGCAAAGCCTCCAGTATCTTAGAGGTCCTCTTTAGCATTTGAAAATTCTTTTGAAAACCTCCCTTTTCCTTACCTCCCCCCAACTCCCAAGTGTATAATCAGCCACCCCTTACAACCCTGGTGCAGCAGCTCTTTCTGCCCATGGGTCCCTGTTCTTTAATAAAACCACCATGTTGCACCAAAGACATCTCAAGAATTCTTTCTTGGTTGTCGACTATGGACCTCACCCCACCAACCTCACCTATATTCAAATACTCCATCAGTAGTAAGGAAGGAAAAAAGAGAAGCTCATGGCAGGCCTCTTTCTTTCCAGGGCATGACTTAGAAGTTTCACACCTTCTCATCCTCTTACAACTCTTGCTGTAATTTAGTCATCTGCCTATACCTAGATGCTGGTGAAGCTGGGAAATGTTGCTGTTATTCTGTAAATCTTGTGTCTAGTTAAAATTCAGGTATTTGTTGTGTAAGAAAGGAAAATTAATATTGGAGTAAAACTACTAATTTATGTAACACATTAATGTACACTATTAGTTATGTAATTTAACTCTTTTATGCCTTAATTTTTGCTTGCTTTAAAAAATACTTTTAATGTAATTCATTCATTCGTTTAATGTATAACTAATACATTTACCTGGTTCAAAAACCAAAGAACAGAGAGTTATACTGTGAAAACCCTCTTTCCCATCTAGCCAGTCCTGCCCAATCTCACTAACCACAGTTGTTAGTTTCTTAGATAGCCACAGTTAGTAGTTTCATTATTCAGGTAAGAGTGAATACAAATACAGATTCTTATTTTCCCCTCTATTTAAAGCAAAGGTAGCATATACCTTGCTTCTGTTCTGTTCTTTGCTTTTTTCTCCCCTTTTACTTAGCAGTACATCTTGGGACTCTTTCCAAGGTAAGCTTCCTTTCTAGGTGCATCATATTTATGTATGTACTATAATATGGTATTTAATGGGCTTCCTATTGGTAAACATGAAGAATGTTTCCAATATTTGATATTGCACAGGATGGTATAATAAATAATCTTAATGTGTGCCATTACATCATCTTTTAATTTTTTGGCCATTTGCTCTCTTATGGACTAAGAGAGTTCAAGTTTCCAGCTGTTAAAATATTTTTTTTTTCTCTTCTACCTTCATAGTTTTTGCTTTTTAAAATGTTCATATATTATTTGGTGCATATTCATGTATCTTTTATCTTAATGAAGAATTAATTAGAAGTTTATTATTAAAAGATCTTCTTGGCCTAATGAATGATTTTTTACCTAAATTCACATTGTCAATGAGGAGTCCAAGGTGGTGGAGGACTAGGAGACCTTAGTTTCGTCTGGTACCAGGAACTCAGCTAGATAGTTATCAAATCATTCTGAACACCTACAAACTCAACCAGAGATCTAAGAAAAGAATAACTGCAACTCTACAAATAGAAAAGTGACCACTTTCTGCAAGAATGACAAGATGGAAAAACTCACCTCAAAAAACAGAACAAGAGGCAGTACTAACTGCCAGGGACCTAATCAGTATGGACATAAGTAAGATGTTGGAACTGGAGTTCAAAATAACGATTATAAAGATACTAGCTGGGCTTGAATAAAGCATAGAAGACACTAGAGAATCCCTTTCTGGAGAAATAAAAAAACTAAAATCTAATCAAGTTGAAATAAAAGAGCCATTAATGAGATGCAATAAAAAATGGAGGCTCTAGGGGCACCTGGGTGGCTCAGTCCTTAAGCGTCTGCCTTCAGCTCAGGTCATGATCCCAGGGTCCTGGGATCAAGCCCCACATCAGGCTCCCTGCTCGGCGGGAAGCCTCCTTTTCCCTCTCCCACTCCCCTTGCTTGTGTTCCCTCTCTCACTGTGTCTCTCTCTGTCAAATAAATAAAATCTTTTAAAATAAAAAATAAATAAAAAATGGAAGCTCTAACTGCTAGGATAAATGAGACAGAAGAGAGAATTGGTGATATAGAGACAAAATGATGGAGAAAAATAGAGATAAACAACTACTGGATCACGAGGGGAGAATTTGAGAGATAAGTGACACCATAAAATGACACAATATTAGAATAATTGGGATCCCAGCAGAAGAGGAAGGGGGGCAGAAGGTATATTAGAGCAAATTATAGTGGAGAACTTCCCTAATCTGGGGAAGGAAACAGGCATCAAAATCCAGGAGTCACAGAGAACCCTCCCTCAAAATCAATAAAAATAAGTCAACACCCTGACATATAATAGTGAAACTTGCAAATCTCAGAAACAAAGAGAAAATCCTGAAAGCATCTTGGGACAAGAGGTCCATAACCTACAAAGGTAGAAAGATTAGATTGGCAGCAGACCTATCCACAGAGACCTGGTGGGCCAGAAAGGACTGGCATGATATATTCAGGGTGCTAAATGAGAAAAATATGCAGCCAAGAATACTTTATCCACCTATGGTGTCATTCAAAATAGAAGGAGTGATAAAAACCTTCGAGGACAAACAGAAACTAAAAGAATTTGTGATCACCAAACCAGCCCTACAAGAAATATTAAAAGGATTCCTTTAAGCAAAGAGAGAGCCCAAAAGTAAATAGACCAGAAGGGAACAGAGACCATATACAGAAACAATGACTTTACAGGTAATAAATACAATGGCACTAAATTCATATCTTTCAATAGTTATTCTGAATGTTAATGGGCTAAATGCCCCAATCAAAAGACACAGGGTATCGGATTGGATAAAAAAGCAAGACCCATCGATATGCTGTCTGTAAGAGATTCATTTTAGACACAAGGACACCTCCAGATTGAAAGTGAGGGGGTGGAAAACCATTTATCATGCTAATGGACATCAAAAGAAAGCTGGGGTTGCAATCCTTACATCAGACAAAATAGATTTTAAACCAAAGACTGTAATAAGAGATGAGGAAGAACACTACATCATAATTAAAGGGTCTATCCAACAAGAAGATCTAACAATTGTAAATATTTCTGCCCCTAACATGGGAGCAGCCAATTAATAACAAAATTAAAGAAACATATCAATACTAATACAATAATAGTAGGGGACTTTTAACACCCCACTCACTGCAATGGACAGATCATCTAAGCAGAAGATCAACAAGGAAACAAGGTATTTGAATGACACACTGGACCAGATGGCCTTCACAGATATATTCAGAGCATTCCATCCTAAAGCAACAGAATACACATTCTTCTTGAGTGCACATTGAACATTCTTCAGAATAGATCACATCCTGTTTCACAAATCAGGTCTCAGCCAGTACCAAAAGATTGGGATTATTCCCTGCATGGTTTTGGACCACAGTGCTTTGAAACTGGAACTCAATCACAAGAGGAAATTTGAAAATAACTCAAATACATGTAGGCTAAAGAACATCCTACTAAAGACTGAATCGGTCAACCAGGAAATTAAAAAATAATTTAAAAAATTCATGGAAACAAGTGAAAGTGGAAACACAACTGTTCAAAACCTTTTGGATTCGGGGTACCTGGGTGGCTCAGTCATTAAGCATCTGCCTTCAGCTCAGGTCATGATCCCAGGGTCCTGGGATCGAGCCCCACATCGGGCTCTCTGCTCCACAGGAAGCCTGCTTCTCCCTCTCCCACTCCCCCTGCTTGTGTTCCCTCTCTCTCAAATAAATAAATAAATAAAATCTTTAAAAACAAACAAAAACAAAACAAAAACCTTTTGGATGCAGCAAAGGTGGTCCTAAGAGGGAAGTATATAGCAATATGAGTCTTTCTCAAGAAACAAGGAAGTTCTCAAATATACAAACTAATCTTACACCTAAAGGATCTGGAGAAAGAACAGCAAATAAAGCCTAAATCCAGCAGGAGAAGAGAAATAATAAAGATCAGAGCAGAAATCAATAAAATAGAAACCTAAAGAACAGTAGAACAGATCAATGAAACTAGGAGCTGGTTCTCTGAAAGAATTAATAAGGTTGATAAAACCCTGGCCAGACCTACCAAAAGAAAAGACAAAGGACCCAAATAAATAAAATCATGAATGAAAGAGGAGAGATCACAACCAACACCAAAGAAATACAAACAATTATAAGAAAAAACTATGAGCAACTATATGCCAACAAATTAGGCAATCTGGAAGAATAGGATGCATTCCTAGAGATGTATAAACTACCAAAGCTGAACCAGGAAGAAATAGAAAACCTGAACAGACCCATAACCAGCAAGGAAATTTAAGCAGTAATAAAAAGTCTGCCAACAAACAAGAGTCCAGGGCTGGATGGCTTCCCAGAGGAATTGTACCAAACATTTAAAGAATAATTAATACCTATTCTGAAGATGTCTCAAAAAATCGAAATGGAGGGAAAACTTCCAAACTCTTTCTATGTAGGCCAGCATTACTTTGATTCCAAAATTAGATAAAGACCCCACTAAAAAGCATGAGACTGAGGAGCTATTCCAGATTTTACCAACCATTCAAAAAATGCTTCTTTTTTCTTTGTGGTCCAAGAAACTCTCCAAGAACATGTACTGCATTTAGTTTTCACATCTCATCAGTCTCCTTCAGTCTGGAATAGGCCCTCAGTCTTTCCCTATCTCATACACTTGACAGTCTTAAAGATGACAGGGCTTTTGTTATGAAAGATGTTCTCAACTTGGATCAGCTCACTATTTCCTCATGACAGATCTCATGCTTATGTTCTCTGGAGACTCATGTACTTTCCCTGTCTCAATTCTCAAATTAGCTACTTCTTCAAGGATGTGTGCCTGATTATAGTGGTGGATGGTATTTTGAAAGTAAAATCTGGAAGTTTAGTATGATCATTGCTACTAGAGTGTCATTGCTTCTAGGACATTTCAGGGGACAGAGCTGGTAAGTGCTTGTGTGTGTGTCTGTGATTACAGTCTGTGTATGTGTACAGACACACACCTATGCATACACACATACACACACACACACATGCCAATATATATATCTATAACCATTTCTATGTGTCTGTATATATATATATAAAGCCCATGGGTTCATACTGATACTTCCAATTTCAACCCAACCCCTTAGGGTTCTTTCTAGCCTTCTCCCTTTCTCTGTTGTGAATTTCTTATCAAACTTACCTGACTCCCATTAATTTAATCTAACAGCCTTTTAAAAGGAGAGTTTAACTTATTTACTTTTGTTTGTAAGACAGAGATGTTGGTCTTGTTTGGTCTTGTTTCTGTTATTTTTTTAAAACTACAGTACTTGTTATCTGCATAGCTTTGAAAACATTTCACTGTAGCTGTTTTGTATTTTTAATTTTAATAATTTGGGAGGTTCATTTTTTTCTATTGGTTATTACTGTAATTTCACAAAGTATGCTTAATCTGCTTCTTTACAGGTACCTGTTAACATCTTCCTGTGACCAGTAATAAAATTAGTGTATTTCTTCACCTCTTTCAGCTAATTTTAGTTGACTTATTGTCTCTTATTATCCAGCTTTGTTATAATCAGTGATAAATTGGCTAGCTATAAAATTCTTAGCTCACAGTCTTTGGGTTGTTTTCAAGGGTTGTTTTCAGTATATAAATTCAAATGTTCTTTTCTGGAATGTTTTTGTGAATTATATTTTTAAAATACTTTTTCTATTTTATTTGTAAACTTATCTTTTCTCTTTCCAGGATTCCAGCTATGAATATTTAGATCTCCATTGCCTCTCTTTGGTATCTGTTTTTTCTCTTTAGTCTTTCTTTCCTTTCTATTTATTTGGATTTTATTTTTCTTGATTTTATTATCTGTCTTCTATATCCCTTACAGTATTTGCAACAATGTCTGTTTTCCCTTGTATATCTTCCGATTTCACTTTATTTCTGTAGTAGTATTAATTTTTTATTTCTTTCCTAAAATCTGCCAATTAATGTTTCATCATCTTTTTTATATTGTCTTATATCCCCTTCCATTAGCTCATACCTCTGCTTTGTGTTCTTTCTTCAAAGAAGCTGTCGCATCATGTAAAAAATGTTGGTCATGGCTTTTATCTGCCTTTTGGCATTCTTTAAGTTTTACATATATTTCTGCTACCTGATAGTTTTTTAAAGATTAAGTTCTTATTTCTCCATCTGCATTTGTTTACCCTTATATATATATATATATATTTTTTTTTTAAGATTTTATTTATTTATTTGACAGAGAGACAGCAAGAGCGAGAATAGGGAGGAGTGGGAAAGGGAGAAGCAGGCTTCCCGCTGAGCAGGGAGCCAGATTCAGGGCTCGATCCCAGGACCCTGGGATCATGACCAGAGCCACCCAGGCACCCCTATTAATCCTTCTGTTTTCTTGTACTCTGTTGTGTAAAACCTCTGTGGATTTTGATTATTGTACTTTAAAGAAAGTCATTTTTTTTCTGGAAAGGCTACTTGCCCAAAGTGGATATTGGAGAGGGACCAAGACTCTGTTTCTTAGACCTAGAGAGTCTTGTATGTGAGTTTGTTTAGCCTTTAACTTTTCTTCGTCAATGGAGGTAGGCAATGTGGTATCTCTACATAAAATCTTTTTTATTTTTTATTTGAGAGAGAGAACAGAGGGGGAGGCAGAGGGAGAAGCAGACTCCCTGCTGAGCAGGGAGCCTGATGTGGGGCTCAATCCCATGACCTGAGATCATGACCTGCGCTGAAGGCAGATGCTTAACCAACTGAGCTACCCAGGCACCCCTCTAAGTAAAATCTTTTATCTATTGCTTAAATTTTATTTTATTTTTTAATTTTTTTAATTAAAGTTGCTTTTTTGTTTTTGTTTTTTGTGTTTTTTTTTGTTTTTTGAGAGAGAGAGAGAACACGAGAGAGGGAACACAAGCAGGGGGAGTGGGAGAGGGAGAAGCAGGCCTCCTGCTGAGCAGGGAGCCCAATGCAGGGCTCAATCCCAGGACCCTGGGATCATGACCTGACCTGAAGGCAGATGCTTAATGACTGAGCCACCCAGGCACCCCTATTGCTTAAATTTTAAATTTTGAGTTTCCACAGGAATAGGAAAAATCACAACTATGGCTTTCCTGTGTTAACTCTTTCCTTATCTTCATAGCTTCTTAGGATCAAACCTAATTCAAGAAAGCTTCCACTTGTCGCTCAGGGATGCTATTCCCACTGTTGCAAAGTGTTTAGGTGGAATGTGTCCCTCATCTAGAAATGTCTTTGGTAGGCTTTCTCTGTCATCTACAGACATGGGCAAATTCTCTTCACTTCTTTACATGAAATAGATTAAGCATCTGCCTTTGGCTCAGGTCCTGATCTCGGGTCCTGGGATCAAGCCCTGCATCAGGCTCCCTGCTCAGCAGGAAGTTTGCTTCTCCCTCTGCCCTTCCCCCCAACTCGCTCTCTCTCTAGACTCTAGACTAGTCTCTTAGGACTCTCTCTCCCAAATAGATAAATAAAGTCTTTTTTAAAAAAAGAAGCAAGACCAAAAAAATATTATATACCATATGATTCCATTTATATAAAATTAACTAACAGGCAAAAATTAAACTGTACTGGTTAGGGATGGATATATAGGTAGTAAATAAAGAAAAGCAAGAATATGGCTACCACAAAGGTTAAGGTTGTGAGGACTCCAGGGTAGAGGAAATGTTGTGATCACAGAGTGACATATAGGTAACTCCCAAGGTACTGGTGGTGCTCTACTTCTTGATTTGTGTTTTGGTTACACTGGAGTTCATTTTATAATAATTTGTTAAAATGCATATTTATGTTTTATGCATTTTTCCTATATATGTTATTTTCTAAGAAAAAGGGCTTAAAAAATGAAACCTGAGAATTGATTTGAATAAATACAATTTAAGGTACCCTGAGGCAATTTTTTTTCCTATTTTGTTTTAAATATAATGGAGGATTAAAAGAGGCAGAATAACACTGGAGAGCTCCTTTTGTAACCTAAATTCATATCTGTATTTTTTTTTTAATAAGCTTTGTCACTATGGTGTTCAAATAAAGTAATAAAGATGCCATTTTAGCAAAAAAATACAGGTTTTTTTTTGTATTTCTTTGTTTTATTGAGAAATAAATGAAATACACCACTGTACAAGCTTTTTTTTTTAAGATTTATTTATTTATTTGAGAGAGCGAGCCAGGGGGAGGGGGAGAGGGAGAGGGAGAGAGAGTCCTAAGCAGACTCCATGCTGAGCGTAGTGCTTGACGTGGGGCTTGATTCCACAACCCTGAGATCATGACCTGAGCCAAAATCAAGCATCTGACCCCTAACTGACTGTGCCACCCAGGCACCCCCATCACTGTATAAGTTTAAGGTATACAGCCTCATGGTTAGATTTATATATATTGTGGAATGATTACCACCATAGATTCAGCTAACCTCCACCTTCCCATATAAATACAGTAAAAAGAAAGAAGAAAAGGAAAAAGGAAAAAAATTTCTCCTTGTGATGAGAACTCTTAGGATTTACTCTCTAAAAAACTTTCCTATGTAATCATACAGCAGTGTTCGCTCTAGTCATCATGTTATACATTACAACCTTAGTACTTATCTTATAACTGTAAGTCTGTACCTTTGACCACCTTCCTCCATTTCCCCCTTCCCACCCTCTACCTCTGATAACCGCAAGTCTAATCTCTTTGTGAGTTTTTTTCCTTTTAGATTTTACATATAAGTGAGATTGTACAGTATTGTCTTTTTCTGTCTGACTTATTTTACTTAGCTAATGCCTTCAAGGTACAGTCATGCTGTTGCAAATGGGAAGGTTTCCTCATTCTTTTATGGCTGAATAATACTATATTTTATATATGTATATACCACAACTTTTTAATCCATTCATCCACTGATGGACACTTAGGTTGTTTCCATGTCTTAGCTACTGTAAACAATGCTTCTATGAACATGAGGGTGTGGATATTTTTTCACGTTAATATTTTTGTTTCCTTTGGATATATTCCCAGAAATAGAATTGCTGGATCATATGGTAGTTTTGAGGATCCTCCATACTGTTTTCTGTAGAGGCTGTACCAATTTATAATCCCACCAACAGTGCACAGGATTCCCTTTACTTAACATCCACACCAGCATTTGTTATCTCTTATCTTGATGATAGCCATTCTAATATGCATGAAATGATATCTCATTGTGGTTTAGATTTACTTTTCCATAATGACTAGTGATCTTGAGCATCTTTTTATGTACCTGTTGGCCTTTCATATATCTTCTTTTGAAAAATGTCTATTTAGGTCCTTTGCCCATTTTTAAAATAGGTTATTTGTTATTTTGTTATAGTTTATTACTATTGGTTTTTTGCTGTGAGTTCTTTATGTACTTTGGATAATAACCCCTTATCTGATATATGGTTTGCAAATATTTTGTCCCATTTCCATTCCAGAGGTTGTCTTTTCACTTTGTTGATGGTTTCTTTTGCTGTGCAGAAGCCTTTTAGTTTGATTTAGTCCCACTTGTTTATTTTTTATTTTATTTCTTGTGCTTTAGGTGTCATATCCAAAAAATCATTACAAAGACCCATGTCAAGGAACTTTATGCCTATGTTTTCTTCTTGGGGTTTAATGGTTTCAGATCCTACATTTAATTCTTTAACTTGTTTCAAGTTAATTTTTGTGACTGGTATAAGATATGGGGTCAGTTTCATTCTTTTACATGTGACTATCCAATTATCCAGGCACCATTTATTGAAGAGACTTTTTTCTCCATTGAGTAATCTTGGCTCCCTTGTCAAATATTAGTTGATCATATATGCTTGGGTTTATTTTTTGGCTCTTGATTCTGTTCTTTCGGTCTATTTGTCTGTTTTTATGCCACTACCACACTGTTTTGATGACAATTGCTGTATAGTATAACTTGAAATCAGGAAGTATGATGCCTCCTGCTTTGTTCTTCTTTATTAAGATTTCTTTGGCTATTCAGGGTCTTTTGTGATTTCATATAAATTTTAGGGGAGTTTTTTTTTCTACTTCTCTAAAAAATGCCATTAGAATTGGGATTGCACTGAATCTTTTGGTAGTACTGACATTTTAACATTAATTCTTCCAATTCATGAAGACAGAATACTTTTCCATTTATTTATGTCTTCTTTGATTTCTTTCATCAGTGTCCTAATTTCTAGTTTAAAGATCTTTTACCTCTTGGTTAAATTTATTCGCATGTCTTTTACTGTTTTTGATGCTATTGTAAATGAGATCAATTTATTTCTTTTTCAGAAATTTCACTGTTAGTGTATAGAAACGCTACTGATTTTTGTATATTAATTTTGTGTCCTGCAACTTTATTGAATTCATTGATTAGATCTAACAGGTTTTTGGTTGAGTCTTTATACAAAGTCTATGTACAAAATCATGTCCTCTGCAAATAGAGGCAATTTGACTTCTTTCTAATTTTTATACTGTTTATTTCTTTTTCTTGCCTCATTGCTGTAGCTAGGACTTTCAGTACTATGTTGAATAAGAATGGCAAGAGTGAGCACCCTAGTCTTGTTCCTGATCTTAGAGGAAAAGCTTTCATCCTATCATCATTGAGTATGCTATTAGCTGTAGACTTGTCATATATGGCCTTTATTCTGTTGAGATATGTTCCTTCTGAGCCTGATTTATTAAGTTTTTTCATGAGTGGATGTCGAATTTTGTCAGATGCTTTTTTTGCACCTACTGAAATGATCATATGATTCTTTTCTTTCATTCTATTAAATGTGATGTATAATATTGATTGATTTGTGTGTGTTGAGCTATCTTTGCATCACAGGGATAAATCCTACTTGATCATGGTGAATGGTTCTTTTATTGTGCTGCAGAATTTGGTAGTATTTTATTGAGAATTTTTGCATTTATATTCATCAGGGATATTGACTTACAGTTTTCTTTACTAGTAGTGTCTTTTCTGGATTTGGTATCAACATAATGCTGCTGAAATTTCTTGCTCTTCAGTTCTTTGGAAGAGTTGGAGAAGAATTGGTGTTATTTCTTTACATGCTTGGAAAATTCAACAGTGAAGCCATCTGGTTCTGGGCTTTTCTTCACTGGGAGATTTTCAATTGCTGATTCCGTTTCTTTACTAGTAATTAATCTATCCAGATTTTTTAATTCTTTCTAATTCAGTCTTGATAAGTTGTAAAAATATGGATCCTAAAGTAATTCCCGTCAGTGTGTGTGTCTGTGTGTGTCCTCATCTGTAGCTTAAAATTTCTTTTTGGTTTGCCACATAATGCTGCTGTGGCATAAAATTCAAAGTACATCTCTAGAATGGCGTCACCATCCTTAAGGACAGGAACGTGTCAGCATAGCAAGAACTCATACCTTGGTTAGACTATTTCTTATTATTAGTAGAAGAAGTGTTTTGGAGATTTTTTTTCCTGCATTCTGAAATGTTTATGGGGAAAATAAGTATGAAACTACTTAGCAGCTTTGCATTTTCTTAGACTGATGCAACAGGAGTATTCTAATAGAAGTAATGTCTACTGGAAGAAATGAAAATGCACAACTTAAATAACATTAAAATTCTGAGTATGTTCTTAACATCCATGATAAATCTGCATATATTATTATTGCTTTTTTAATGCCCAGAAATGGATCTAAATTTATTGTTTGGCATCCTTAGTGACATCTCTTGGCATTCTTATATCTCATACAACCTCCCTCCCCCCAGAAGGGAGAGTGGGGCCACTTGTAAGTGAATATGAATGTTGGTAATGTCATTGACATTAGTGTCTCTTCATAATCCTTTATAGTCATGCCTTTGACCCTACCTAGGCTACTGAAAAAAACCCAAGTTAGAGCTGTAGGTTTTGTGTAGAGAACAGATTCCTTGATCAGCAATACAATCTCTTCAGTTTTTTTTGTCCAAAATTCAGCCCGTTTTCAGTGTTACCAGTCTGGGTTTCCAAAGCCATTTCACATTCCTGTAATTCAGATATAGCAGTTACCTAATTTAGATGATGGCAATGTGTATTTTTTTCTCTCTAGTCCTTCTGATGTTCATGAAGGAATGAAACAGGAACTATATGTTCCAGCACTGCTAATTAATTTTTTTGTTTGTGTGAATTTGGGTTAAAGATAAATGAAAGTGACTATTTTTAGGCTTATGGAATTCCTCATCACTGTTTCTTATCTTTTACTTTTCACTACAAAATTCTGTTTTATTTTAATGCAGGTACAGCCTGACTATTTGGACTGGGAAAAATGATAACTATTCCATTGAAGATTTACTTTGCATTAGAGACCATTTTGACAAAAAACAAGTTTTCTATGACATCCTGGAACCACAAAACCATGAATTTAAACAAGCCATTGGAGTCAAAGTTAATCTCTAAGAAGATTCTTCTAAATTATTTCATGTTTTGGTTTCATAATCCTCTGCTTTGGTCCTAATTAATTACCATATAAATTGTGATGATTGATTTATGCTCTAATTCATCTAATAAAAAAACACTTAGTGCTTACTTTATTAGGCCTCTATCCTTATGATACTGTATGTACTTCAAAGATTTGGAAAGAAGAGATTTCAGTGGGCCTGGTCTAATAATAATTTAGGAAAATTATGCTTTAAACCCCCTTATAATATGTAATTTTGATATACTGAAGATAATTGAAAGAATTTACATGTCATAACCTGTAAGCACATTACATGTGATACAGATATAAATCACATTTTGGTTGGCCTTGCATTACAGATTCCACAAATTTGTGGCACCCTCTTTCTTTTTTCCTGGAGAACTTGTTATTTCAGAGACTAAGGAAGAGTAAGAGGGCTTTAAAAATATTTTAATTTTCATAGAGGTGAGCAGCTTTCTCATAACAGAATAAAATCCATTTACTGAAAACAATATAGATTAAATTAGATGGATCTAGAATTTCCATATTGTTGGGGGCATGCTGACAACTGTATATGTTTATATTCTTTGTTTCAATCATAGTATTTTATCTATAGTAAGTACAATACTACTGGAGAGCAGATTTTTTTTTTTTTAATTATTTGACACAGAGAGAGAGCTAGTGAGAGCAGGAACACAAGCAGGGGGAGCAGGAGAGGAAGGAACAGGCTTCCCACCGAGCAGAGAGCCCGATGCAGGGCTCAATTTCAAGACCCTGGGATCAGGACCTGAGCGAAAGGCAGACGCCCAACGACTGAGCCACCCAGGCACCCCTGGAGAGCAGAATTTTAATCCTAGTAACATATCGTTTGATTTTCAAGTTTCTCACCAGCACCACCTTAGTTCAGGCCCTTGTTCTACTGCTAGAATCTTAAAAAGTTCTTCATGACTTTATTGTTCACATTCTACTCAGAGATGCCCTGAGTATTTCTGCTGAACAAAACTTTTGTAAGCACCTCTTGCCAAATCAGAAAGCTCCAGGGGTCTCTTAAATGCCACTTAATTAAATTTTACTCTTTCAAGATCCTTCATAGTGTATCCCACTCTAAACATCACCTTAGTGACCTTCAGCACAGTCATCATTTCAAAAATGCCTACAATAACAATGGTCTCCAGATCTTTAACAGTCAATTTTAACTATTTGATATTGTTCACTAATTAGGTCATAAATGTTAGTTTTATCTGCTCAGCTAGGTTATATAAAGTCCTTCATGGTAAGGGAACATTCTTAACTGTCCTTTATATTGTGTGCCATAGTCTTGGGCAAGGTATTCAGAAAAACACGTTACTTCTTTCATTATTGAAAAGTAACTTACCAATGAATGTCCTAAGATACATAATTTGCCTTTGTTTGTCAACCATTTTCTCCCAGAGAATAGTAGTACATAGAGAAAAGAGCTTGGGTTTTGAATTCAGACAGTCTTCCCTTACAGCCCCACCTCTGTCCCTTCCTAGCTATACATTTTGGGAAATATTTAACCACATTGAATCTTGGTTTCATCATCTATAAAATGGAGGGAAAATGAGGATTCTTTTAAAGAGTTGTTATGAAGATTGAGATCCATGGAATAGAGGCATCTAGCTCAGTGCTCAACACATAGCAAGTACTCCCAACAAAGTTAGTTCCCTTCTTCTAGACTTATCACATCATATCCACTGTAGATAGAGAACAGTAAGGGGTATAACATGAAACATTGTAGACATATATTTAAAGAAGACAATTATATTTCCACTTTAAATTTTAGCTCCAACTAAATGCAGTGCCATTTGTCAAATAACACCCAAAACTTCACTTTCTATGGTTGTTTGCCAAAAGCAAAAGATGCGATTTTATAATTATAAAATTTTAATAATAGCAACAAAGATTAACTCTTAAAATTATAGTAAAAATTAATGTTTACTTTATAAATTTTCTAAAATGACCATGCTTTACTTTTATAAAGAAAATTGAATTTGTAAATAAACTGCATTTTAATGAGGTTTTAAATAAAAGTCATTTGCCCAGATTATTTTTCCTACTTGATTATCTGACTCTTGATAATACACACACACACACACATTTTATATATATATATATACACACACACACATTTTTTTTTTTTTATTTTAGAGATGGGGTGGAGGGGCAGAAGGAGAGGAAGAGAAGAGAGTTTTAAGCAGGCTCCACGCCCAGTGTGGAGCCTGACACAGGGCTCAATCTCATGACCGTGCAATCACAACCTGAGCCGAAATCAAGAGTCAGATGCTTAACCAAGTGAGTCATCCAGGCACCCCATGACCCTTGATAATATTTTTAAAAATATTAGTCTTAAGGCAAAATGCTTTTATATTGAGAAACTTATCAGCTGGTTATTACTTAGGTTAAGATTTAAAGGTGTATTTTAAATCATTCTTGGGAACAAATATATATAAGGGAATCATAAAATGTATTCTATTGAAAAATAATTTTTTTTAAAGATTTTACTTATTTATTTGACAGAAACACAGTGAGAGAGGGAACACAAGCAGGGGAAGTGGGAGAGGGAGAAGCAGGCTTCCCGCTGAGGAGGGAGCCCGATGTGGGGCTTGATCGCAGGACCCTGGGATCATGACCTGAGCCGAAGGCAGGCGCTTAACGACTGAGCCGCCCAGGCACCCCTGAAAAATAAATTTTTAATGGATATTCACACAGAAAAAAGTAACTGATCCCTACTTCACACCATATGCAAATGATAATTTGAGTTGGATCTTAGGCCCAAATGTGAAGGCTAAAACGAAAGCATTTAGAAGAAAATAAAGGAGAATATTTTCATGACTTGGGAGTAGGCAATAATTTCTTTAAATTTCAGCTTTATAAAAAACTAAAAGATAAATTTCAGCTTTATAGAGGTATAATTGACATATGAAAGTGTCAGATATTTCCAGTTTTCCCTATTTCCCCACACCCAAGGCAATGATATTTTTTAAAATTTTTTGGGGGGATGGGGAGAAGGGCAGAGGGAGAGAGAAAGAGAGAATCTTAAGCAGGCTCCACGTCCAGTGTGGAGCCCAACCTGGGGCTCAATCTCACAACTCTGAGATCATGATGTGAGCCAAAATCAAGAGTCTGATGCTTAACTAACTGAGCCATCCAGGTGCCCTAGCAATGATTTCTTATAACACAACATTAATCATAAAAGAAAAACATTGTTTAATGGGCTTTATCAAAATTTAACACTTCTCATCAAAAGACACCATTAACACATTTGACAAAGGACATAATCTATGGAGAACTCCTATAAGATTTTATTTATTTATTTGAGAGAGAGAGAATGAGAGATAGAGAGCACGAGAGGGAAGAGGGTCAGAGGGAGAAGCAGACTCCCCGCTGAGCAGGGAGCCTGATGCGGGACTCGATCCCAGGACTCCAGGATCATGACCCCAGCCGAAGGCAGTTGCTTAACCAACTGAGCCACCCAGGTGCCCCCATAAACTGATTTTTAAAAAGAAGCTAAACAACCCAGTGAAAAATAAGCAAAAGAACAGACACTTCATAACTTGGTTAATAAATAATAATGATATAAAGGCCTTAATGTATAAGAATGCAATACAATAGTATATAAACACTGAGAATCTATATTTATTAACATGGAAAGATGTTATATTACAGGGAGCAAAACAGATGTCTGGTATCATACTATTTATGTAAAATTGTGTGTCTTTATGTGCATTTGTATACATAGGAAAATATTTGGGAAGAACTTCCCAGACACAATATAAGTATAACCTATTTTTCCCCTCCAGGTTCTCAAGTCTAATGTATTGGTGTTGAGAACTCATAGCATCTGAGGGCTATTTCCCAAGCCTGGCAGAGCAATCCTGGTCCTAGAAGAGACTTTGGTACGAGAGCCAATTTTTCAAAAAATCAGCTTTATAAAGTACAGTAGTTTATGGCCCTGTAAAATTGATGTAATTACTATTTAGTCAGATATGTACTCATTTATCAAGTGGGAAATTGTTAAAAGTTATTCAGAACAGTTTGCTTATTTGCTTGTTTGTTGGAGCAAGGGTCTTAGATTTTTTCCTTGTAATTATAAAAACTTAAGTACCTAGTGAATATATGGAAAAATGCCCTATCTCTCACCTTGAAATTTAAGATATGAGCTTGCCTAGTGGGAGCTTACACTCTGCTTATAATCATAAATTCATGAATCAATGCCAGGAAAATAGCTGAATGATAGAAAGATGAAGATAGTAGTACTAAAGAACTTTTTATTGTCTAGAAAATGGGAGTATAATGAATGAGCGAAACCAAGAAGGTCTGATAACCAGGTCTTGGAAGAAGCAGGGTAGGATACAGGGGTTCTTGGGACCTCAGCAGCAGGAACTCAGGGTCTTTGTTCTAGTGTCTAGTGTTCCACATCAGTGTCATTCTTTTACTCGTGAGTGTGATTGCTTCTCTCTCTTCTTTGTACCTACCATCCAGGGACTGTAATTTGTCTAGTCATTTCTGTCTTCAGTGCTCACTGAGGAGTACTGCGTGGAGGGGAGGGGACTGGCATTTAATTGGTGTCTGATGTGCTGAGGCTGTGCAAATAATTCAGAAATGATTTCTACCTCAAGGATCTTACAATCTAGGTAGGGGAGAGAGACCCGTAAACAATAAGTTGGATATTTGCCAATATGATGGAACTATACACCAAGTTGTGGTGACAGACAGCATTTTGTTCAAATTGAGAGGAAACACTTAAGTTGTATCTTCAGTGATGAGCAAGTTTCACTGGGTATACTAAGAGGAGGAAGGGCCTTTCAGACAGAAGCACATGAGCAAAGGAACTTTAAGTGGGAAAGAGACTGACCTGACCTGTTCAAAAAGTATGTGGAGGCACCATACTATGAGGCTGGGCATTTATGCAGGGACCAGATTGACTTTCTGAGCTGAGGAATTTGCTTCTTTTCTCGTAGGTCATAGGAATCATTATACCAGTTTAAGTACGGGAGGCTTATTATCAGTTTGAGTGTTAGAAATGTGTTTACAATGGCATGAGAAGGAGATTTGAAATTTTTTTTTAAATTTTTAAATTTTTATTTTTATTTATTGATATATTTGACAGAAAGAGAGAGAGAGACAGGCAGAGACAGAGGGAGAAGCAGGCCCCCCAATGAGCAGGGAGCCCGATGCAGGGCCCGATCCCAGGACCCCAGGGCCACGACCCGAGCCGAAGGCAGACGCCCAGGCAACTGAGCCACCCAGGTGCCCCGAGATTTAGCATTCTGGAAGTGAAAGGAGATGAAGCCCTGAAGTAAGGTGATTGCAAAGGGGAATGGAAATGCTCAAGAGACAGAGGAAAGAGGTTATGAAGGAAGAATTTGTAAGAGTTTTTAAACTAGTATGGGAGAGAGGGAAGAGTCTAGCATATGTGTTTTTTCAGTTAAGTAACAGAGAGTCAGGTGCTCCTACTAACCCACACAGGATAGGACAGAGTCCAAGTGTGGCTGTATTTCTCAGTGATTTGTTGATATTGCTCCTTTATACCACTTGGAAAGAAAACTCAAAACCCCATCTGCCTGCCCCTTAACTCACTTACCTTTTACTCTAACATTAGGAAGGATGCTCTTTTTTATTTAATTTGACTAGTTTTTTAAAGATCCCCCCCCCAAGTAATTGCTACTTTACTACATATTTTAATTATTCTGTAATTTTAAATAAGAAAACTATTTCCATAGGCCCACTGTCAGTGAAGAGAGAAAACAGACAGGGCTTGAAAGGGCCTCAGTCAGCCTCCTGCCCTCTAGGGAGGTTCTTGTTTCTATGTTTCTGCCCAAGAAGGGGACCAGTCTGACTAAATCTGGTGGCTGAGCTCTTTTGGGTTTGCTTGCTGCTACAGAATGTTCATTAAGGCTGGTCATTGCCTCTTTCTTCTTTATCCTTTCCTTGGGATGAAAGAATGTAATAAGAGTTCAAAAAATTTAACTGAAATAATGACTGAGTCTGTTGCTACTTTGTGAATTCAAGAGCTAATCAAAAACTTTGGTTTGAAGTAGAAAGGCATGATCTTTTCACAGAGCCTATTGAGGTCAGCCATAAACCAAGGTTCCTTTAAGGAGTTTTTTGTGACTTCCCCAGGCAGACCTGTGGACTTTCTCCTGAGGCACCTTCTCTGCTAGAGTATAATTATTCTACAGGTTTGTGTTTTGTTCTCAGCTGTGTTGTTTTAGAGGAAGAAACTATTCATTTTAATATGATTTCTGGTCAGAATAGGCCCTTAACAAATGGTGGGATGGATGGATGGATGGATGGATGGATGACACAAAACCTCAGTAATTTTTTAGACAAATTGTTCTTACAGTGTGGCTCACAAACCCCTCAGTCCCCCTGAGATGCTTTTAGGAGATTAATGAGGTCAGAACCATTTGTGAAATAGTTATTATTCACAAATAACAGCATTTGCCTGTCTCGTGTTGACATTTACACCAATGTTGGAAAAACAATGGTAGGTTAAATTGTGATGCCTTAGTATAAATCAAGTTCATGGCATCAACTAGTAATCATATTCTTCACTGCCACCACTCACATTAAAAAGGAAAAAAAAGACTTAGAAGTATCATCACTGATTTGGCAAAAATTATTAATTTTTGATGCTGAGTCAAGATTAACATCCCTGAGTTAAGATCTTGGGGCACCCTCTTACACTGTTGGTGGGAATGCAAGCTGGTACAGCCACTCTGAAAAACAGAATGGATGTTCCTCAAGACGTTAAAAATAGAGCTACCCTATGACCCAGCCATTGCACTACTAGGTATTTACCCCAAAGATACAGATGTAGGGAAAAGAAGGGCACATGCACCCCAATGTTCATAGCAGCAATGTCCACAATAGCCAAACTGTGGAAGGAGCCGAGATGCCCTTCAACAGATGAATGGATAAAGAAGATGTGGTCCATATATACAATGGACTATTACTCAGCCATCAGAAAGGATGAATACCCAACTTTTACATTGACATGGATGGAACTGGAGGAGATTATGCTAAGTGAAAGAAGTCAAGCAGAGAAAGACAATTATCATATGGTTTCACTCATATGTGGAACATAAGGAACAGCGTGAAGGACCATAGGGGAAGAGAGGGAAAACTGAATGGGAAGAAATCAGAGAGGGAGACAAACCATGAGAGACTCTAGACTCTGGGAACTAAACTGAGGGTTACAGAAGGGGGGGGTTGGGGGAATGGGGTAACCAGGTGATGGGTATTAAGGAGGGCATGTGTGGTGATGAGCACTGGGTGTTATGCTCAACTAATGAATCGTTGAACACCACATCAAAAACTAATGATGGCTGGCTGGCTAATTGAACATAATAATAATTAAAAAATTAAATTAAATTTTAAAAAAAGATCTTGGGGCACCTGCCTGGCTCAGTTGGTAGGGCATGTGATTCTTGGTCTTGGGGGTTGTAAATTTGAGCCCCATGTTGGGTGTAGAGATTACTTAAAAATAATCTCTTAAAGGGGTGCCTGGGTGGCTCAGCTAGTTAAGCGGCTACCTTTGGCTCAGTTCATGATCCTGTGGTCCTGGGATTGAGTCCTGTGTCAGGCTCCCTGCTCAGTGGGGAGTCTGCTTGTCCCTTTCCCTCTCCCTCTGCCCCTTCCCCTGCTCATGCTCTCTCTCTCTCTCTCAAACAAATAAATAAAATCTTTAAAATCTTTTTTTTTTAAATCTTTAAAAAAAGATTAACATCTTGACTCTTTAATAGTCTGTGTGATGAAATGGGAGGTAAACACAGAACAGGTCTTCTGTATACTGAAATTCAATGGTTGTCCTAAAGAAAAGCACTTGTTGGGGTGCCTGGATGGCTCAGTCATTAAGTGTCTGCCTCTGGCTCTGGTCATGATCCCAGGGTCCTGGGATCAAGCCCCGCATCGGGCTCCCTGCTTCTCTCTCTCCCACTCTCCCTGCTTGTGTTCCCTCTCTCGCTGTGTCTCTCTCTGTCAAATAAATAAATAAAAACTTAAAAAAAAAAAAAAACTTGTAGGCATTCAGGTGGGCCTGGCAGGCTTAGTCAGGGGGAATGTGTTGAAGCCCCATACTGGGTATAGAAATTACTCAAATACATACATACATACACTTAAAAAAAAAGAATTATAGACATTCAAAGAAGGTACATAAGGAGATAGGATGTCACCTTGGAAAGGCCAATGGCCAGCTCCAGTAAATCTAGCAGATTTATCATGGTCCATGTTCTGGCCCTCTTGGTGACTTAGAAATGCCTTAAAAATGTGACTTAGATCTAAGGAATATTGGCATTAAACAAGGCTATATAAACTCAAATATTATTTTATCAAGAATTATGACTTCCAAGAAGACTGTGCCTTCTTGTTTAAAAATATAGGTTTTATTATTCACATACGTTGAGGCCAACAGGAGACAGTTACGTTGAAAATATAGTTTGTTACTCACAGTTGCCAAGAGGCAGGCACACCACCTTACACAGGGACAATGTGGGGAAGCACCAGTGTCTGCCTGGAGATGGAATGAGGGGAAAACTGGGTCAGTCAGACCCTTTATTATAGTTTCTGTAGGAGGGTGAGAGACAAGGTAAACAGGTTTAGGATTGGCTAGTTTGAATAATTTCAGTGGTTTCTGGGATGTGGGAGCTGTCACTGGTTGTTTGGTACGTGACCCTGGGGTGATCAGGACAGGGGGGTAGTGGCCCTGAGAGCCCTTTGAGTGCCTGATAAAGGAGATGGTTGGAGTACAGACTCTGGGTTGGTTGGTTTGCATATGAAAGACGCATTCTGGGGCAAATTGTTTTCTATCCCTAGGAATTAGCTAACCCTGGGAGGGGTGGTCTCTCTAGTGTCAGCAAGGCCCCAAGATATCAAAGCATGAGAAAATACAACAAACAAACAAACAAAAAAACACCAACAAAAAACCCCCATGATTAATACAGTTGTCACCACCCTGACAAGTTCATTCCTTCCTTTAAACAAGCTATACGGAAATCAAGTTACTAGAAGGCTACATAGTATTTAATCAGACTAAGCATAAGGTCCAGGTACTGGATAACTGCTGGGTGCATCTCTACCAAAGAATATGCCAGGCAGGTGTTCGTCACCTTCCTGGGCACTGCTTGAATGGGGCACTGTCAGCACTGTGTCTGTGACTCAGACTGCCCTATATCCTCCCCGGATAACTGATGGGTGCATCTCTACCAAAGAATATGTCAGGCAGGTGTTCGTCACCTTCCCTGGGCACTGCTTGAACGGGACACCGTCAGCACCTGTGTCTGTGACTCGGACTGCCCTATACCCTCCCCAAGTTATCCTTGCTGTGCATCAGTGTTAGCTGCACTCTTTGGAAATCCTAGCCACAAGTAAATAAGAATGGTACCCGTAAAACTAATGCATGAAGTGTCATCATACCTGTAAATTAAAGTTAAATCATACTTTTATGTTAAAATATAACACATATATACATATCTGACTCCTGGTGCCAACATATGTGACTTACCATTGGGAGCCCAGTGATATACTCCACTTAATGGAGTGAAAAGTCCCGTAGGATGGTTTTACAACCTAAAGCAACCTTAGCCCCTAAAATCTTTTCAGGATTGAGAGAAGACTAAAAGCTCTTCCAAATATGGCCAACAAAGGTTTAGTCCTATTAAATATTTTTTGCATGTTGGTATTAGAATAGCAACAAAAATTATTCTGTTTTCTGTTTAGTCAAAGGAACATGTGGCACAATTTCTCTTGAGATTATGTTGAAATATTTATCATTACTATTTGAGATAAATAAAAATGATAATCAAAATAACATTTAAAATTTTTATTGATAGCATTTTGTTTATGAACTAATATATTTACATATTCCTCCAAACTGTATCCTTGCAACTTAAAGCCAAGCACTTTTCTCAATATTAAAACTTGTGAAAAGGGTTTAGCTACCTATAAACATCAGGTACAATTCTAAGTTCTGAATCAAAAACTATTTCTAATGTAATTTACATTAATGTTCTTTAAAACATTAAATGAAAAACCTCCAATTATTTTTTTTCAAATAAAAGCCACAAAAACATTAAATAATTACCATGTACATTACAACTTGCTTATATCAAATTACCAAGAAAAGCATCATACCAATTGTTAGGATCTCCTCTACTAACAGAAGGCAAAGATATAAACTTGTATATGACAGTCATCAGATTAGTACACTCCAGTTTTATATAATTTGACTTATTCTTTGTTGTGAAACTGCTAGGTTGAAATAAGGACTCTTTATATAAACACCACATTTTGAAATCATATAGATAATATAGTCATTTTGTAATGTTTTATAATAGTAACATGGTATTCATTTATTTTGTTAGAAGTTATTCACAGGTCCTAAATACTAGATGATTGGAATGTCACACTAAGGAAATTATCCTTATTATATAAATGTTTAATAATTATGTTAGAAATTAAGAGTTATTGTTTAATCTTTACCAAATATTTAGTGTACTTTGTTTCTATTCTGTAAGTTTCTATTGGCTTTCTTAATTTTAGCTAATCTAAGAGAATCTAATAATCAGTTTTTCTTTTCTAAAATGAAGCAAGCACATAGTCTCTATTTGTGATAAAGCCCTGGGGTTTTTTTTTTTTTTTTTGGTTGTCTGTAAGAAAGACAAGAATAATTTGATATAAGTAACAAGGAATGCTTTTAAACTTTTGCTTTATCTTGTTTTTGGGAACCTATAGATAGATCTCAGAAATAATAATAGGAGTTAAATGATATGAAGAAAGAATTCTATGAGATAATATTAAAGACAAAATAAAACCAAGCAAAAAACAACACACCAACACTTAGCATAGATTATTACTAGCTTGTAAAACTCTGATCTGTTATTTGACATTGATTAAGCTGACAACGTGAATATTAGCTGCCAAGTCTACTATAATGGTTGGCCTTTTACAATTTTAATTAGATTTCATATACTTGCAGTCAACATTTTTAAGAATTAGTTCATTCTTTCCTTATGCCTTATACCTTATAGGCTTATTGATCATAGGCTATTTCTGGTTTTTTTTTTATGCTTTTGGCATCATGGAAAATTACAATCTTATTTATTGACTTGTAATGTTAAAAACGTTTATTGACTTGAATGCAGTGTTTCCTAATAAAATATCTGGGAAATCTGAAAAAAATTTTAAAGTCATCTCCAACATATTTGATCTTTTTTTTACTGATTTTTGTTTAAATTAAAAACTTGGACCACATGAAGGTTGTTAAATATTAGAAGTTTTGAGAAATATAGCTTTAATTTTGTTTGAATTTCCTTAGTAGGAACTACATGTTATTTGTATGTCCACAGTGCCTAGTACGATACACAGTATATTTTGATACCCCTAACAATTATGGACTAACCAATTACAAGATTTAAAAGGATTGACATTTGAGATTTCTTCTGTTTCTATATTTCTCTGATGTAGACATTTGAACAAATGTACTTTCTAGCCATTTCTTAAAAATTTACTAATTGCTTAATTTGTTCTGTTTGCAATGATTGTCTCCTTAACAACATTTTTTTACTTTTGAATTCTTTAGGGAACATAGGAACTGTTGGCATAAGCACTTTTTGACCACAAGAAAGGAGGCTGGAAATCTTGTTATTGACATTGAGATCTGAGATGGGGGGGTGAGGATTCACATTTAAGGGTGGCAGAAATCCTGATCTGGCTTGAGTAATATTGTGATCTGAAGAGAAAGCTCCTGAACCACGCCTTTCTAAAAGTGCATGATTTCTCCTGCTCAAGGGACCTGGTGAGATATTCTCCAGCAATTCTTTGGGCCCTGACAACAGGGAAGGAGATGGCAAGAAGATCTTTTTCTTTCCTATAAGTGCTTTGCCATCTTCTAGAGTTGTAGGGGTAAGACCAGCCGAGAGCTGGGAATCAGAGCTATAGTGATTTGCCCCTGAATTTCTTTTTTGAACTATACTTCTTAAGGTGGAAGCAAAGATTGTCTGGTTAGAGTCTGGATCTGGGTCAGCAGGGATTTCAATGCATTGCTGGCTTCCTTCTGAAAAAAATGACTGATGATTTATTTCATCGTATGACATCTTTCTTGAGCTGGACTGATCAAAGGCTCTTAGCAAATGTGCAGTGTCTTTTACATCAATACTTTGGTGCCTAGTGATGAATCGCTTGGAAAGTGCCAGCCCATTGGTTTTGTAGGATAATTCTTCCTCTGGAGTAATATCCTGGAGCTCCTCTTGCAAGGAGGCCACTCTGTTTTGGTGCATTAATAAGGGAGGACTCTTGATCCAGGTTGGAGCCTGGGGTAGCTTGGGCCCATTAGAGGCCATAGCAGGCTTCCTCATAGGGGAGCCTGGGTCCTGTGTATCATCACTACTTCCTGAGGGCTCTAGACCTTTAAAGCCAAAAAGTGTCATTTCAGTTTCAGAAGAATGTGAAAGTGGCAATGAGGCTGTTTTTATGTCTATTTCTGAAGGAGTGGCACAGGAGGCTGGGGAATGACACCCATCTATATCTACAGGAGGCATATTTAAGTACTGTTTGGTAGTGTGCCTACCAGAGGGTGATTTCGCGGTCGTTATGATAATGACCTCTTTCCCTTTTGCCTTGCAAGCGCTAAGTAGAAGTTTCAGGGTTTCTCTATCCTCTGAATTTATAGCATAAACAAGGGCTGAATAACTAGAATGGTCTTGCAAGCTGAGATCAGCTCCACTGTTTAGGAGCAAGGAAACAACTTCAGGACCGGCTTTTTCTAAGCAAGCGTGCATCAGAGCAGTTTTCCCAGATTTGTCCTGTATGTTGGGATCAGCGTTGTTTTCTAACAGGTATTTAACCATTTTGGCTTTACTGACACTCTGGTGATCAACATGTTTGGTCTTACAAGCGATCATTAAAGGGGTTTCCCCACGGTCATTGCTCTCATTAATGTAGGCACCACCTTCTAGCAAGAGTCTTGTGAGGCGAAGCCGGCTCTGATGGACTGCTTTGATGAGGGAATTTCCATCACTTGAAATTTCTACACCTTCATCCATCTTCAAAAGTCAGAATTAATACCTGGTTATCAAAGAATATGAAGAACAAAAGATTAGACAGATCCCAATTTGTATTCATGTTATAATTCATAATTTCTAAAATATGTACGTATAGAGTAATAGGACATGAGATTATATTATTAATAAATATAGAACAAAATAGTGAACTGCAAACTTAAAGACATTTTAGAATAGTAACAGCTTTTAGGGAGTTACATACTAAAATTAACTTTCAAAATCTTCATTGAATATTTATGATATAATACCAACCCATTACTTCCCTAAATTCCACATTAATTAAACAACAATCCACTTACTTTCTACTTGTGAAAAATATTTTTAAAATAACACTAAAAATGTAGATTTAAGCAAAAATTCCAAAATTCTGTGTAATTGCAACTAAATCAATTAAAATATAGATATTTATGGCAGATAATCTAAAAATTTCTTAGTGTCAAATTACTTATATGTGCTCTTGAGTTAAATAATGCAACTATTAATCTAGATTTTCAACTTGAGGAACATTTTTTTTAATATTTTATTTATTCATTTGAGAGAAAGAGAGAGCATGAGTGGAGGGGAGAGGCAGAGAGAGAAGCAGACCCCACTGAGCAGGGAGCCTGATGTGGGGCTTGATCCCAGGAACCTGAGATCATGACCTGAGCCAAAGGCAGACACTCAACCATCTAAGCCACCCAGGCGCCCCTTGAAGAACATTTCTATGTTTCTTTTAAAGGATGAAAAATCATTCAAACTACAAGACATTAAAATACCTGACACATTGTCTGGAACTCACACTGAGATGGGAATGGTGAACAGGTGATTATGCAGTTTCCTTGATTTCATTATTTAAATCAGACACTAGATTATGGATGGGGTTGGCCACATACTGTCTGGTTAAATTTGGACAGCAGTACATTTGTTCTGAAAAGGGAGTTTTCTAGGCTGGAAATGTGAATGATGACATGTAGCCTTTATTTATTTATTTATAAATTTTTTTAAAGATTTTATTTATTTATTTGACAGAGAGAGACACAGTGAGAGAGGGAACACAAGCAGGGGGAGTAGGAGAGGGAGAAGCAGGTTTCCTGCTGAGCAGAGAGCCTGATGCGGAGCTCGATCCCAGGACCCTGGGATCATGACCTTAGCCAAAGGTAGATGCTTAACGACTGAGCCACCCAGGTGCTCCAACATGTAGCCTTTATAAACATTTTATTTTTTATCTTTAAAACTAAAAATTATTTATGTTTAATTTATTTAAATAATTTAGATTCAAACCCCTTCAACAGATAATTCCATTAGTTGATAAGAATTATGTCTTTAGGGGTGTCTACGTTGGGTGTAGAGCTTATTAAAATAAAGAATTATGTCTTTATCTAGAGCTGAGGAAATGTTTGTCTTTGAAGAGTACTTAGAGCTGGGGAGAAAAATCAAATGGAGTTTATATAATATTTAAATCTATTTTATTTAATGAGGTAGGTTTCAGAAATGGAGAAGTATTATTTATTCCACTTATTTACTTTTAGATTAACAATATGGGACATGAATTTTTTTTACTGGATAATAGAATAGATAATAAATATAATGACCTTTTAACAGACAGAAGAAGAGATGAAGGGAACAGAAGGAAAATGAAGGGGGGAAGAAAGACATGCACACAGAACTTAGAATTTAAGTATTAAACAGCTGCAAGCTCCTATTATGTCCTGGGCACTTAGCTACAAAGGCACATGCCCTAGCCCTGAAGAGCTTGCTCAGTTGTTTGGAAGAAACAATATATAAGCAGCTGGTTATGAGTTAAAGTCATGAGAATATACAGGTGGTATATTGGTGGCTTTGGTGGCTTGGGGACTGAGGGGCTTCACAGAGGCCAGCCATTTGAGCTGGGTCTTAAAGACTGCATAAGAGTCTGGTAGGCAGATAAAGTAGGAAGAGAGAAGTAGAGAATGTTCCTTGTGCAAAAACCTAGAGGCTTAAAATAGCAGTTATTTATCATAAATCAGGCTCTACTTATGCTGATATAACCAAACTTTAGAAAAATATTTTAGCAGATGGTTTTAGTTAGGGTAAATATGGCAGAACACACACATTTAATCTTGCCTCTTCCCGAACAATCCCCTGAAACAAAAGAAGTTTTAATTTTATTTTTTAAGATTTTATTTTTATTTTTTAAAAGATTTTATTTATTTATTTGAAAGAGAGAGAGAACACAAGCAGGAAGGAGGGGCAGAGGGAGAGGGAGAAGCAGACCCCCCCACTGAACAGGGAGCTGGATGCGGGGCTCAATCCCAGGACTCTGGTATCATGACCTGAGTCAAAGGCAGACACTTAACCAATGGAGCCACCCACGCCTCAAGATTTTATTTTTCAAGTAATCTCTACACCCAACATGGGGTTCTAGCTCACAACCCTGAGATCAAGAGTCACACATTCCACTGACCGAGCCAGCCAGGTGCCCCAAGAATTTTTTAAAGGACATAACTTCACAAGGATAGCAGGAAAAGGAGACAATGGCAACATTTTGGAAGCCAGAAAGCAGATGGGCCAGTGTTAACCAACTTATCCAACCTGAGAAGGCTGTACCTCAGATCATTCATGATAAAGCTGAGAACTCAGCCCATGGACACTGCAGAATCCTCACAAGAGGCAATAACAGCAGAAGTTCTAGAACTGTGCAGGTGGTGGTGGTGGTGGTGGGGAGTATAGCTAAAATAATGAGGATTAGGTGAAAAGCTGTCAGGAGAAGCAGTTATGTCCCTAGGTCCTTGTCAGCCAAAGTGTGATCCTACCTTGGACCAGCAGCAGCACTGCCATTACCTGAAGCTTAATCTCAGGCTCCGTCTTGGACCTACTGAATCAGAGCCTACATTTTAATTAGATCCTCAGGTGATTTCTATGTGCATTAAAATTTGACTGCCTCAGGTCATTCCTCCACTCCAAGCCACTAGGAGATAGGATATTAGCCCTCCCACGTGAGATGTCCAGACCTTTATTCTCCAGAAATGGTGAAATGGAGGGTCTCTGGACTGGAAGGCACCTGACATATTTGGGGACAAGAAAACAGGGAATAAATGACTGAATGCTCACTGGTCACTGAATGAAGAGACTCAGAGCCTTCTCCCCAACTCAACTCCAAGAAGGCTGGCAGCTGTACCCTTATTATGCAACAGAATACTGCTGTACTCGTCTCTCAATAATCTGACCCGCTCAAAAGAAAATACCTAAGATTCCCTAACATGCCACCCAGATCATCCTACAGTGAGGTTTAAGGATTACAAGCCTCACCCATGTGCTCAAGGCTTCTCATCAGCTTTTCAATCCAAGCCCTCTAATCATGAGCAGATAATCAAAATAAAAAACAAAACAAAATAGAAAAGCCTCTTACATTAGAGACCAGAACACATAGAAAAAAAGCAACTTGGACGAGACAGATATTAGTCGGGAAGATGAAAACTTCAAAAGCTCATTATCTTTAGATATAAGATGTTGTAACCATGAAACAAAAATAAAATTCTAGGAAAAAGAATATTCAGAGACCATAAAAAGCATTCTCAAAAGGTAAAAACACCATACAAACTGCAAAACTCAATAGAAGGGTTAGATGACAATGTTGATAAAATCTCTAATAGTTAAACAAAAAGAATAGAGGGGAAAAAAAGAAAATTAGAGGTCTACACTAGGAAATTCAACTGCTAGAAGTTGAACATTCAACTACTAGAAGCTCTGGCAAGACAAAATAGTGGGGTGGAAGAAGGGGCAAGCAGGAAAGGAAATGATGACTGAGATCAAGAAAAATGTCATGAGTGACACCAGTTTCCAAATTGAAAGGGTCCAATTAGAACATAGCACAATAGATGAAAACAGACCCATGGCACATGGCTGTAAGTTCAAAGAACACTGAGAATAAAGAAGATTCCACAAGCTTGGGGGCAAGTGGGGAGTTGGGTACATAAGTCACATGCTAAAGGATCAAGAATTACAGTGGATTCAGATATATCAACAACAGTAAAAGACAATGGAAGAATGTCTTTTAAAATCTGAAGGAAAAATGACTCCCAGCTTAGAATTCTATATCTAGCCAAACCATCAGTCAAGAATTGAGATACTCTTTTTTTTTTTTAAGATTTATTTATTTTTAGAGAGAGAGAGAGCATGCACGAGCAGCAGGGCCAGAGGGAGAGGGAGAGAGATTCTCAAGCAGACTCCATGCTAAGCAAGGAGCCCAAAGCCAGGCTCGATCTCATGACCCTGAGATCATGACCTAAAGTGAAATCAAGAGTGAGATACTTTACTCACTGTGCCACTCAGGCACCCCAAGGATTGAGAGACTCTTAAGAATGTACTGAAGGATATAATCTACAAAGATAAAATGGTAGAAGAAGAAAGAGGAAACAAGATACCAGAGGCTGGAGATCATCTTAGAGGAGAAGTACAAAATATCTCCAGGAAGATGGTGAGGGGTCAGTATGATGGATGTGCACATCATCTCTGAGATCATACTGTCATTTTACTATCTTATTAACTGAGAACAAAATGCCCGAGTGACCCTGCCCTCAGTTCTTATCTCTACGTGCTTTGTCCTGACTGCGTCTCTGTTCCTTTTTAACACAGTACCTATATATTTTTTTAAGATTTTATTTATTTGAGAGAGAGAGAGCCTTTGAGAGAGCATGAGGAGAGGGGAGGGGCGGAGGGAGAGGGAGAAGCAGACTCCCCGCTGAGCAGGGAGCTCCATGTGGGGCTTGATCTCAGGCCCCTGGGATCATGACCTGAGCTGAAGGCAGACTGAGCCACCCAGGTGCCCTATTCCATAATTAAAATTTAAAAGAGCCATATGAGGTTGTAACTTTTTACAATATCATTCAGTTTTGTGGTATTATCAATAGTATTTATGCCTAGACTTTCAAGGACTTTCAACTAGTGAGCTCCTGAAAGGCAGTATTCAAAAGAATATACTTACTCATTCTACTTCAGTATCACTCATGATGTTAAGCAAAGAACTATTCAATATATACATACATAAATACAATGAAAGTGAATGCTGCATTTTTTGTCCCCCTGTGCAACATTCTATGAAAGCTATTCCAAAGCCAGGCACACCTGCAATTTGGGACCTTAGGAATTTAGGATTGGTTCACAGCTTGGGTCCCAACAGAGGTCTATTCTGAATGCAAAGCATCTGAAAAGAGTTCGCAAAAGAAACCTTCTTTTAGCATTTTTCATATAGTAATGTGCTTATTATTTTTTTATTTTTATTTTTTTTTAAAGATTTTATTTATTTCACAGAGAGACACAGCGAGAGAGGGAACACAAGCAGGGGGGTAGGAGAGGGAGAAGCAGGCCTCCCGCCAAGCAGAGAGCCCGATGCGGGGCTCGATCCCAGGACCCTGGGAACATGACCTGAGCCAAAGGCAGACGCTTAATGACTGAGCCACACAGGCGCCCCAATACTAAGGTGTTTAATAAAGCAAAGAGATGTAGAGAAATTAGCTGGAACATAATATCAAATATAGAAATCATTTAGTAACCACAGTTGGAGAAGAGATACAGTATCAATCACATAAAAACACCTTTGACCATAGTGGCATTTGAGAAACATATTCAAATGAGAACAAGTTGCCAGATAGCAGATTTCTTTCCTTTTTCTTTTTTTAAGATTTTATTTATTTATTTGACAAGGAGAGAGAAAGAGAGAGAGAGAGCACAAACAGGGGGAGCAGCAAAGGGAGAGGGAGAAGCAGGCTCCCCGCCCAACACGGGGCTCAATCCCAGGACCCTGAGCTGAAGGCAGACACTTAACCAACTGAGCAACCCAGGCGCCCTGTAGATTTCAATACTGTATTCTCATATAGTTTCTAGTTTTGGGGCCAGTCTTGCTTGTTTGTTTGTTTGTTTGTTTTTTAAAAAAAGTCTTATAAGAATCTTTTGGAAAGACTTTCAAATCTTTTCACCCACCCTCATGTAAAGGCTTTCTCTACAACACTAAACCTGACCACTTTCTGTCATAACTTTCTCTCACCAAGATTAGTATCAGAAGGTTCTGGGAAAAGAAGGGGGAACTGGCAAGGTACTGCCATCTCGGCTGCTTGAGGGGGGCAGTGGCCCCACTGTGGTCCTGTGGAAAGGGCTGTTGCTGTGGGCTCCAGGGCTCTCTGAAGAAGCTGGGCAATGGCACCACTAGCTACTGGCAACTAGTGAATCTGTCTCGTGGATGTAGGCATACCCCCTCTAGAACTGTCTAGAAAAAAAACCAGCCACAACAAAGCCTTACTCTTGGTTTATTTTATTTTATTTTATTTTATTTTATTTTGTTTGTTTTTTAAAGATTTTTGTTTTTAAGATTTTATTTGACAGAGAGAGACACAGCGAGAGGGACCACAAGCAGGGGGAGTAGGAGAGGGAGAAGCAGGCTCCCCGCTAAGCAGGGAGCCCGATGCGGGGTTCGATCCCAGGGCCCTGGCATCATGACCTGAGCCAAAGGCAGACGCTTAACGACTGAGCCACCCAAGTGCCCTCTTGGTTCATTTTAAAGACTTCTAAAACCCTTTGGGTTGCTCACTTTTTAAATTGTTCACATTTAATAGAACAATTCTAAAATTGTTTAAAATTAAAGTTCACAGAGAAAAAAAGCTGTCAGATACTTTATTGTCCACATGTATATATGTTTGTTTTCTTAGTGTCTCATACTCAGTTCCTTACTGGCACAATCCCCTTGTCTTTATGCCTTTACTCTCTTTCAATTCTTTTATCATGATCATCCATTTGCACATCAAAAAATGCTGAAACTGAAGCTCTATTTATCTACTCTTCATAGAGCTAAGCCCTACCTGTGACGAAGATCACTTCTCTAGCCTACAGTTATCCTAGTTCAGGAATGTTCTTGCTTCGTGTCTCATTCTGTGAAACATCCTCACTGAGTACCCACTGCTGATACTGTGTTAACATTCAGTCAGACCCTTTGTTATAATATAGCATATAAGTAACCCCCACATTCAGTTACACCTGCCAAATAGATAGCAGTTCAACTGGAGAAAATTCAGGACTCAGACCCACATTTCCATCCTGATTCCCCTATTTACAAGCTGTGTACCACAGTCAGATCTCTCAGCCTCTCAGTCTTGGGTCCCTCCTCTGTAACGTGACAAGGATCTAACCTTCATTCAAGGTGGGGAGGACGCGGGATGAGGTGATGAAATCAGATGTCTAGAAAAAGACTTTCCTATTGTGCCTCACTAGGCAGTGTATTCTTTTCAAAAATTTTATCTCAGAATTTAGCCTTCTTTTATTTTTATCATGTCTCTAATTCACAGGCTACTTAAATAACATAAAATATTTAAAAATTTTTTAAAGATCTGTAAATAATGCTTTGTAAACATAAATGGAATCTATTAAGTGAATATGGAAAAAAGATAGCCTTAAATGTATTTTCCTTATAATTTCCAAATACAATAGTTTCAGCATATTATAGATTAATTATTAAGCAGCTGGACAAATTGCTTTTTATTTTAAAATTAGAATGTCTTTAACATCACTTATGATTCATCATGGCATATTTACTATACTCTTTTAGTGCCTCTCTCTACTCCCGAGACCTCACTGAAATTACAGTTTAGTTACTTAAAAATTAAAAAAAGTATATACTCTGAAGAACAAAAACTTGCAGGAGAGATGCATCATCAGATGAGTGATTTCAGACAAGCTTTGGAAACAGAGTGGGGATGGCGGTGTGGTAAACTGCCTTAGCATAGCAGAGGCTGTACCATAAAGCTCCCAGGAGGTGGCCCCATGACAGGGGAGCCAGCTGACCCACAGGCCCTGGGAAGTTTAGTGCTGAGAGGCCCCACGTAGCACAGAAAGTGGCAACGGGGTGCAGGGCTGACAGCGAGGGTGGTTCAACGTCTCTGGACAAATCTACTGGACCCCCAGGTACTCTTCCCCACCCCAAGTAGACAACCACTATCCTAGGCAAGAAAACAAGATTTATGCTCTGAACAGATCCATCAGAAAGGCTAAAAATAGGTGATAAAGTGAGAGTTTACAGGCTGAATGGTGGAATTCCCAGACCTCTGCCCTGCTAGCAGGAGACTAGAAGCCAGGGAAAAAGAAGGAAAAAAGCACTGGGTCTTAGAATTATGAGCCCTGTTAAAAATCTCTGTTGATAAATGAAGCAATTCAAATAACTACATTCGCCCCTCCAGACACCCACTCTTGAATGGAAATAGAAAGTTACCTGAAAACGTTATTCAAAATTTCATACTTCACTTATGTCTTTTCTCTCCCTGGATGAGGTTTTTTTTTTTTTTTTTGTCAGCCAGCTGTCAGTTCCTACTGAAGGAAATCAAAGCTATTCAGAGTTACATAAATACCAATAATTTGTTCCACACATCTCTCCCATTCGGAGTCTAGTTTTTTAATTCCTGGTTAAGACATCCCTACAGTGTTTGTTCAGTTAATTATATTTCAGTGATTATGAGTAAAAGCGTCTGGAGTGGATCCCATGCACTGCAGTCCTGTGTATACAGGCCAAGGCTTGCCCTGCAAGGATGCTGGGGTTGAGAGGGGCACAGCACTCACCTGATCCAGCCTTCCCCCACCCCATCCCAGTCCACGGCAGCGGAGGAGGCCTAGGAAGGAAGGGTGGGAGAACTCCCAGTCACTCCTCTTATTCGCCTGCTCACCAGGACTTAATTAGATCTTCCTGTGTCCTTTCTCTTGTTTCTCTAATGTTTCCTTGCTTCTTGGATACCAGCTTCCCACAGAGTAGGGTTCTGTTTTGAGTACCTGATTTGAGTGGTATCAACAATGGTAGTGCCACATGGGCTGAGGTATTTTAAAAGCCTTCTTGGAGATGACAGGCTTGGCCTTCCCTGTGGCTCTTTCTCTTCAAGCCACCCCATTTTCCTTGCATGCAGAGAGAAATGCTATTTTCCTTTGAGATTCGTACTCCACCTCCAAATAGGATTGGTGTTCCCTCCCATAAAGGGCCCTGGTGGGAGAGGGCAGCAAGGGGGGTGGAAATTAACAAATGGGTTTCAAGCTGGAAATTCAGCCCCTCTCTCTTGCCCCAAGGTCGTCCTGTCTTTGTGCTGCCCACAAGGGGACCAGAGCATGCTCAGAAGGGGCAGCAGGCTATATGTATCAGAGACTGGGGCTCTGTTTATTCCCAAGTTACCAACCCTTGGGAAACTGATCCTCTGAGATCAGTTTCTGATAATGGGGATAATATCTACAGAAGATGATTGTGAGAATTTTAGAAGATCCTAATATACTTGCCATTTAGGAATTAAACAAATGTCAGTTTCTAAACATGCATCACTACATATGAATCCTGGGCTGATGAGGTCTGACAATGGAGGCCAAAGTGCCTACACCGATGGGTTTTCCAGCTTCTGTGGGCATAATCACACAGAGAGCTTCTTAAAAGTAAGATTTCAGGCTCCACTCCCACATAGTCAATAGGGGAGGCTTCCTATGCAGACTTGGAGAAAATCTGTGACAAACTCATCCTTCCTCATTCTAGTCTCGCTTCCTACTTGCTGTCAACCCCTGCCTCAGGCTCTTACCAGGCTGGCTGTCTACATCGTCACTTCTAGGGTGTCTGCTGCTCAACTCTCCCAGAGGAGCTAAGGGCAGAGATGACTGCCATGGCCTAGAGAGGGATGAAGGAGCCCACAGGTCTGGAGAAGAGTACAGACTTGAGTTAGAATGGGCCAGGCACTGGAGGTTTGCAGTCCCACCCTTCCCAGACAGGTCTGAAAAAAATCCAGAGGTACAGTGGGCAGCCCAAGGCCAGGATGTGGGGGATAGTGGCACTTAGAATTGAAGCAAAACGTGTGTCTTCTTGCCATGCAAGCGAAGGGCCAAAGCCAGAACAAAAGATGTGCCAGAGATTGTCCCAGGAAATGTAATGACTTGCTAGGAAAGTGTTCTTCTCTGGCACCAGCTTGGAAGAAATATTTCGAAACTGCCCAAGGGAAGGAGTGAGTAGCTGGTAAGGTTTGCTATGTTTCCCCACACAAAGCCAAAAAAGGGCTGGTGTCTTTTAGTTACTTGTATGTCCCCTAGGCCTCTGGGTTGGGTCCCCCGGCGGCTACACCCCCACCTCTCTCAGCAGACACCCCTCCCAGCACACACACAGACACACAAACCTATACCTCCAAGTCTCAGGGAACCAAGGTGATAGGATTTCCAAGCCGTTGAGGATTCTGGCAGTGTCTCCACAGTCCCCGCTGGCTCCGGGAACCAAGCTGGGTGCCTCAGTTTTTCCTGAGAGCGAGAGCGAGCGAGCCCGTGGTGCTGTCGGAGAAGGGCAAAGGAAGGTGACTGGGGCGAAAGCGCCGGGGCACCGATGGGGGCGGGGTGTGCGTTCTGTCGCCTCGTCTCTGAGACAAGACAGGCAGCCGGCGAGCTGAGGCGATCGCCATCCACGTGAAAGGGGTTCTGCCCAGAGCCGCAGCGGAGCCGTCCCCGCACCGCCAGCCCAGAGAACACGGCCCTCCCTTGGGAAATGGGCGCGTCCGAGGGGAGCAGCCATTGCCGCCATTCCCGGACAGGGGCAGGGGCACCTCTAGACCCCGGACCTCCTGTAAGGGGGCTCGGGGTCCGGGTGCCAAGGCGGTGCGCGCCCGAGAGACGCCGGGACCGGGCTGCCCGCCCCCGTGTGGCTCCCATTTGTCCAGCCAGTGACCGCAAACGGCTCCGCAGCCCCCAGCCCGCCTCCCGAGCCCAGCCAGTACCTCCCGCCTCCCGGCGGCCGGAGGCACCTGCGGAGACGCGCGCTAGTCGGACCCCCAGACCCGCGCGCTCCTGCGGCCTCGCGCGCGCCGTTCCCGCTGCGGCGCTAACCCGCGCCCGCGAGCCCCTGCCCGCATGCTCCCCGACATCCCGCAGTCGCGGGGCTGCCCCTATCCACTCTCCCGCGCTGCAAGGCCGAGCAGGAGATGAAACACTATCCCCGCGGGGGTGTAAGCCCCAGCCGCTGCAAAGCCCGAGCCGAGAACAGACAGGGATTGCGGGAGACGCGAGAGTAGGCTCGGGAGGAGTCTGGACAGGCCTCTGTCCCCCAGCAGCCCTCAGTTGACGGCGGGTCTCGGTCCCCGCTCAGGACACCGCAGTGTCAGGGTGCGCGGGAGGTGCGGG
This sequence comes from Eumetopias jubatus, assembly GCF_037043125.1. NCBI lineage: Eukaryota > Metazoa > Chordata > Mammalia > Carnivora > Otariidae > Eumetopias > Eumetopias jubatus. Next base: position 60,961,287 of record NW_028274811.1, read on the forward strand.
CTCCCAGGGCCTGAGCGTACCTGCCGGGGCGCACGGAGGCCGCGGGGCCCCGGGCAGCACCCTCCATAACCTCCTCCCGGCAGCCAACACGGCGAACCAAAGTTTCTCCACGTGCAGCTTGCAGAGACGCCGTCGCACACGAACCTGGGACGCGCCGTCAAGTCGGCGTCGGCGCCTCCCACCCACGGGTAGGCTCGGACCCTCCGCGCCAGTCTCCAGGGTGCCGTCCGGGCTGGCTTGTCTTCGGGGGCTCCTCGGCGGTTGGAGTCGCGGATCCCGGTAGGTGCTGCCCTGTCCCCGCCCCTGCTCGGCCCAGAGAGGCGGGCGGCGGGCCCGGAGCCGCGGAGCGTCGAAGCCGGGGCCGGGAGGCGCGCACCTCGCCAGACGCCCGGGCGGTGCGGCGTTTCTGCTGGGAGTGACGCGCTGGTTCCCAGCTGCTCGGCAGGTGGGGGCGGCGGGGCCAAAGTCTGTTCGGACCCTAGGACCTTCAAAGATTGTCTCTGAAGCTCCGCCCAGTGTCCCCACAAGTAGCCCCCTGCCCACAACCACACACACACCCCTCACCGCAGCCGCGGCGCTTTGGCGGGGTCGGCTTTGCCCAGAGCAGGGGCGATAGGGTCCTTTCCATTGTCCCGAGACCGCCACCCCGACATCCCGGCTTCTGGTTTCCCCTGGCCATACCTGCATCTCTCCCTCCAGTTCATAATCGACCAGACTGGTCCACGTGTCTGTCTCCCACGGCTCCTTCTTCCTCCTTCTCGTCCCTCTACCCGCTTTAGGTAGATCCTGAGTCTCCCTTCAGGTTGGGGTGTTGGTGGGAGCAACCGTTCTTGTTTTTCTTTTGAGTTTATAACTTTATTACACTATTTTTTAAACTTTGTGACACTATTATTAAAACATTAACACTTCGAAATTTAACAAAATGTCTATTTTATGTGTTAAACTGTGCTGCAGTGGTTTTAACTCTTCATTTATCAGGGGTCGTCTGGGTGGAGAAAAGACTATTACCATGTTTTTGTTGTTGTTCGGTTAATGTCAATCAAAACTAGTTTGTAGTTTTGAGTCCTCAAAGGGGGAAAGTAAACTTATCTCTGGGCAAGCTTCTTTTATTTAGGAAAATAACCCGCTGAAATGGGCCCTTTGGTAAAAATAGGTAAAGCAAATTCACAGGATATTTTAACCCAGAGTTGGGCTCTAAGGGAGTTGGAATCCTGGGTCTGGATTACCGTGTACCCCCACCCATTTTTGAGAGGAGATTGGGGAGGGTCCCAAGGAGGCAAATTTGGATGAAGGCATAGGTCTCCTTTCCTCCATTAAAAAAAGTTTTTATTTATGTATAGTACATATTAAGAGGTGCCCATTTCACAGGTTCAATGATACTGTGCAAAATGAAGCATCTTTAAGATCAAGGGACAGAACATTAGCAGCTCTCCAGAAGACTCCCTCATATCCTCCCTTTGGGGGGGGGTAGGGTAGTGGCTTCACCCAGCATAGATTTTTTGCTTATATTTGCACTTTATAACTGTCAAATCGTACCGAATTTACTCTGTTGTCTGACTTCCTTCACTTGACATTATATTTAGGAGATGCAAACTGCCTATGGTCATAGTGGTCATAGTTTGTTCTTTTTTTTCTTTTTCCTGTGTAGAATTCTGCTGTGTGAATTTACCTAAATTTATTCATTATACTACTGATAGACATTTGGGTAATTCTCAGGTTTGAGACATTATAAATAATGCTGCTAGGAACATTATAGTAGATGTCTTTGGTGAACGTATATACACATTTTTGTTGGGTACATACCTATGAAACATACATATATCCATATATGTTCAAATTCTGCAGATATTGCAAAATAGTTTTTCCAAAGCAGATGATCTAATTTTCACTCTATTAATTTCCTTTTGCTACTTGTAACAAATTACCATAAACTTAGTGACTTAAAAGAACACAAATGTATTCTTTTAGAGTTTTGGAGGTCAGATGTCCCAATTGTTGGCTTTTCCAGTTTCTAGAGGCTGACTATCTCTTTTGGCTTGTGGCCCCTTACTCTGACTTCCATTCTCAAACTCTCTCTCTCTCTCAACTCTGTTGCTGTTGTCACATGTCTTTTTCTCCCTCTGCTTCCTTATCTCCCTTTGATCCTCCTGCCTCACTCTTACAAGGACCTTTGTGATTATACTGGGCCCACTCAGATAATCCAGAATAATCTCCCATCTGAAGATCTTTAGTTTAATCACATATGCAAAGTTCCTTTTGTGATATAAGGTAACATATTCATAGATTCCAGAGACAAGGATGTGAACCTCTTTGGGGGGCCATTATTTACTCTACTACACCTATCAGCAGGGTATTGAAACCTGCTATGTTGGATGGATAGAGAGAGGCTGGACTGAACAAAAAAAAAAAAAAAGAAAGAAAGAAAGATAAAAGGATGATGAAGCCCTGAGATTCAATTCACCTGGAGGATTGGCTCTGTTGCCCTAGGGGCTGTGCTAGGGCTGGTAGGCAGGAGGAGCCTGATACTGGAAAATTATCTCTGGCCACCACGATCCTGGTGCCACCAACATACCTGGGGCCAAGGGCTTTCATAAAGAGAATGAGAGTCTAGGTCGATTTGGGCCTGGGCACCCTGCCAAGTGAAATGTTAAGGAAGGATTGGTGTGAACAAGTCATATTATGCACTATGGGTAAGGTCCTGTGGTCAGCAGACAGTGTCCCACCCCATCCATGTCACTGTCCATCCTACATGCTCTGAGGACTGATCCTTTTCAGCGTTGCTGGTGGAATTGTGGGGTAAGGTGAAGATGTGATGGGATGGCAGAGCCTGCAATCTAGGCAGGCATGCCCATGCCTTCATTGTAACTTGAATGTTAAAGGGAGATGGATGGCTTTCACACTCTAGATTTGAGGATGAGGATATATAGTTTTCTTTTTTTTAAGATTTTTATTTATTTGAGAGAGAGAGAACGAACGGTGGGAAGGGGCAGAGGGGGAGAGAGAGAGAGAAGCAGACTCCCTGCTGAGCAGGAAGCCTGACACAGGGCTCAATCCCAGGACCCGGAGATCATGACCGGACCCAAGGTAGACGCTTAACTGACTGAGCCACCCAGGCGCCCCGAGGACATATAGTTTCTACTTCCTTCTGGCCTCATTTTGATCCAGCAACCACACCCTTGAAGGAGCTAGGACAGATGTTATTAGCCCCGTTTTACAAAAGAGATCAGCAGGGCTCCAAGCAGCTTTCTGAGTTACTCCAGGGGCCTCAGGAACGGGACCAGAACCGAGCAATCCTTGCAGCTCTTCTTGCCCCTTTGGCACTGTTCCATCTCCCTGGTGTGTGAGATCCACTGACGCCTGAAGTCATGGGAGCTGAGGCAGAACTGACCCTACATGCACAAACCAAACTGGACACATCCTACCTTGTGGGTGATACAGTGGGATTACCTGGTTTTATGCCATCAAAAATATGTTTTGGGGGGGTTTTAGGAACATGTAACAGTAGTTACCTGTGTTTGATAAGCATCTTGATCAGAAATCCCTCCATCAACTTTCTGCCTTCCAGAAATAAGCTGAACACTTTGGTCTATTGATGGAACCCCTCCATTTCTCTTCAAAATTGTGGTTTATACTATAAGTCATTTACTATCTGTTTAATTCAGATCTCAAGACAGAGAGGAGATGTGTGATTAGTCTGCCATTTTGAATTAAAAATCCCTTGGTTATCATCCTCCTAGCCATAATCATCATTAATAACTGCTCCCCTGTCTTGAACAACCTCCCCCTACCCTGGCCTTTTCGTCTTCCCTTCTACCCCAGTCCCCCTTAGGTTTCTCTGCCTTGACCACTTACTGAAGTTGTTCCGAGGACAGTGTCAAGTCTTTTACCTCACCCTTTTCAACTACCTGGGAACACTGCTCTACGGTCACCCTGGGACTTTGTTCTGTGATTTCCTGGATGGACCCCATTTTATAGGTCTGTGTCTTCCTCGTTCTTAATTCACTTCCTCTATTTGTGGGTAATATCTCTCCAGTAACTTCCTAAAAAGGGTATGTGGAAGGTAAATTTGGAGTCCTTGCATATCTGAAAATGTCTTTATTCTACCCTAATACTGTTTGATTGTTTATCTGAGTATAAAATTCTAAGATGAAAATAATCGTCCTTCAGAAATCTGAAAGCATTCCTCCTTTATCCTCTAGTTCCCAGAGTAACTGAGAAAAAATCTGAAGCCATTCTGATTCCTGATTTTATTTGGGACACTCCTACCCCCACTCCCACTCCTTTTGGAAACATGTAGGATTTACTCTTTTTCTACAAGGGCTCTAAAACTTCACTATTATTCGCTTTGGTCTTTATTTATTTATTTACTTACTTACTTATTTTAAAGATTTATTTATTTATTTGAGAGAGAGCATGTGTGTGCGAAGGGGGCTGGGTAGAGGGAGAGAGAGAGAATCTCAAGCAGACTCTGCACTGAGCCAGAGCCCAGACTCTGGGCTCAACCCCGAGATCATGACCTGAGCCGAAACCAAGGGTTGGAGGCTTAACCGCCTGAGCTGCCCAGGCACCCTAGGCCGGGGTTGTTTTTATGTAATCTTTTAGGCACTTAGTAAACCCTTCACATCTGGAAACTCATGTATGTCAGTTCTGGGAAATTTTCTTGGAAAGCAGTTATTAAAGAGTGCGGTGAACAACATATAGATATTCGGAACTTGATTTTTTAACTTTGAAGACAAAGCGCAGAAGATGTAATTATAATTGCTGAAGAGACTAACCTTTTATCAGTCTCAGTGATATAAAGATAACAGTAAGATGGCAGAGCGGGGAGTTCAGAGAAGGGAAGTGAGTGGCAGGAGGGCGGGGTCTCTGATAGCCTCATCTTACAGAGTAGGGGGTGACAGTGAAAAGATGCTATCTACATTTGACTGGCTAGAAACGACAGATGTCACTCCTGGAGACCCTGGGGTAGTGACATGACTATCATGGGAAGCAGTGGTGTAGTGAGGGAGCAAGCCAGGTTTCCGGGAGAGAATGACCTGTGCTGGGGAAGTGCAGGGGGGCTGGGGGGGGAAGCATTTAAACAGGCAACTCTTCTTGACTACTCTTTCGCCTGTCTTTCACAAACTCCATCTAATATCTTTTTTTTTAAAGAAAAAAATGTTTGAGGTAAAATTCACACAACAAAATAAACTGTCTTAAAATGAACAATTCAGAAGTTTCAAAGATGGTTTTTGAAAGCTTTAAGTGGTGTGTCCCACAGTAGTTGTGGCAGACTGGGGACAATGGGCAACCCTACTGGGCGGTTTGGGAGAGCTGAGGTCAGAGCGTCTCAGGTCTCAGGTTCTGGAGCTCCTGCCCCTCCAGCTCCTGGGACCAGCTGGGCTTGGCTTGGGGGGCAAGGGAGGCTCTGTCCCTGGTCCTCAGTGGGCAGTGGGTGGAGCTATCTCCTCCTTGCCTCCACTGCTAATGGCCCAGATCTTCTCATCCATTCAGGAAAATATTTAGTTTCAGCTCTTGAGAGGCAAATACATTTTTCAAGGCATTTTTCATTTAAGAAAAGATCCAAATACAGTGAATATTATCTTTCAGGGCAGGTTCTCTGTAGGAGAGGAAAGGCTATAGGAAAACATTAAACAGTAAGCTTCTTGTCACACTGAGCAAAACAGAGCTTGTTTTACTCCCTATATTCATCATTTTCTTCCCCCCGCCCCCCCCGGTTTCTTTCCAGTCATTTTTTCGTGTCTCCCTCTTTCTCCATACTATCCTAGCATAACAGGAAGCCCCCTGGCTGAGGCTTTCCCCAACATTTTCTAAACCTTGACAGCTTCGTGTGGGAATGGACTCCTTGCTATTCCCAAGCTTGCCAGTGTTTTTCTGATTCATCTTTGGGAGAAGATTGCTTTCCCGTTCTGGGAAGGAAAAAAAAGTACTTCTGATGTGCTAGAAAGATTGTGAGGGCTAACACCTTCATTTAAGGGTCCATGATTAAAATTCTGTAAGCCTTAGATTTGGATATGCCCAGTCTCAAAACCCCTAGCTGTCCACAGAGGTCCCACATACTGTGCCTTTCCTGGTAGGAGGAAAGTTGCCTTAAAGAATAGTTTCATAATAGCCTTTGAAAGTTACCAGAGGGCAACAAAATCTGTTTTGTGTTCAACCCTTGGTCCTTAGGCTACAATCCTTAGGCCGGGCCATCTTTTCCCTGGTGGTAGGGGCTGGGCCTCTGTATCTTCTCTATATCCTAGCAGATGAATATTTAAATGGCTCTCTTGGATTGAGTCCTTCAGAGTGGAGAGGCCCGTTTTTTTGTTCCCTCTGCCTTATTGGCTTCTGTGATATTATGAAAAAGCTGGAATTTTCTAAAATTTAGGAGATGCGTATGACTCTTTCCTTGGACTTCGTAAGTGGCTTAGCAAATACAACTGCAGTGGTAGCGGGGTTACCCAGTTTTAGGATTGCTTCCTCAGAACCTAAGTGGGTAGATCCAAATCCTCTTCTGGAATTCAGAATTTTAAGACCATGAGGAACTGCTCTGCATTATGATAAGAAAGATTGACCTTGTTGAGGGTAGAGTTGGCGTTGGGGCCTGAATGTAGAGAAAATGAGTGTTGGACTCTGAGAAGAAGATACAGGGCCTAATGGAGAGGCCAGTTGGGGTACCCCTAAAAAGGAATAATTGGCCTGTGGACTTTGAGGCAGTCAGGAAGAGGATCTAGATTTAAATATCAGTGAAGATGGCTTTGGGCCCAATTCTAATGTTTTTACCAAATGGGATTCTCCTTTTCTCCCTCTCTATCATTCTCTCTCTATATATATTCTATATATTGTCTTTCTCTCTCTCTCTCTATATATATATATTCTCTTTCTCTCTTTCAATATACATATGTATATGTACATATATATATTCACATATCAAAGAAATCCATGGCTGGTACAGCTGGTTCCTTCCCTCTTCCTGTTCAGCCATCCTAAGTTTTCATCTCATGATCACAAAATGGCTGCTTGACTTCCAGGCATCTTGTCCACATTCCAAAGCTGAAGAAGGGTAAGGGTCAAAGGGCAAAAGATGTACACCATCTGTGTCTCTCCTGTTTTTTTTTTTTTTTTCTTTTCTTTTCAGTAAAACAATAGTTTTCCTTGGTGCCATATGACCCCAAATTGGGTCATATGGCTACCTCTGCTTGTGAGGGAAGCAACATTTTTTTTTTAGAGTTCACTGAAATTACAATAAAATCAAGGTTCTATTGGTAAAAAAGTCAGACTAACATAAGTTTCTATCTGTGACCCTGAACAATGACTTAACGTCTCTGTTTACTGGTTTTCTCATCTGTAAACTGGAAATTGGACCATAACTGTGCCTATCTTAGAGAGTTATTGTGAAGATTAAATGAGTCGATTTTCATAAATCACACAAAACGTAACACTATAAAAGTGTTCATGAAATACATTGGTAAAGGGGAGGGTGTCCGCCGGGGGGCCTCCCACTAAGCATGGCCATTCTGCATGGCAATTCTCTTCTGCAATAGCAGCCTGTTGAATATGACATCTGAAATTAGCTGTACTTCGGTGATTAAGGGAAGAGCAGCCGCCCTCACTTGGCAAGGCGCCGGGCTGCCCGGGAAAGCTTTGTAAGGTGATCCGTAGAGAGTGGGCCGGGGGCTAAACTCCTTAAAGTAACGAGGCACAACCACAAGAATAGTAGCGGAGCTGCAGCTGGGATAGAGCGGCCTTTCCCAGCTTCCCTTGCAGCCACTGTGGCCACGGGACCACGCTTCTGCTCCTGGGAGTGAGTGGGAGTGCAGTGTGCGGAAGGGGAAAGCCCCGGCCTTTGCCTTCTGCCCCTTCTCCCATCCCGTGGCAATGCTGGACTCCTCTGTGAAGATGCGAGAGCGACCAGGAAGCCCAGATCCCCGAATGAGTGTGCGATACAGAGCCACCCACTGACCTGGGCCGCCTACCCTGGACGGTTATATGCGAAAGGAAGAAACTTCTCATTTTTGTTTGAGCCACTGCATTTGGGACTTATTCATTCCAGCCTTTTACCTCAACTAATACAATGACTATCATAATTGATTTTTTTTAAAGATTTTATTTATTTATTTGACAGAGACAGACACAGCGAGAGACGGAACACAAGCAGGAGGAGTGGGAGAGGGAGAAGCAGGCTCTCCGCCGAGGAGGGAGCCCCATGCGGGGCTCGATCCCAGGACGCTGGGATCAAGAGCTGAGCCAAAGGCAGACGCTTAACGGCTGAGCCACCTAGGCGCCCCTATCATCATTTGGTATTTAGGAAATGATAATAACATAGGCTACCTGTAGGGAGGGGAGCTGCGGTTGAGGGAGAGTGGTGGGAGGGAGTGTTGTTTTGTGTTTACTCCAGATCTAGAATTGTTGAAATTTGAACCATGGAAACGTAATACTTGAAAAAAAATTTCACCTGTACGTCAATTAAAAAACCTTAAAATGGAAATTATTTAGTTAAGTAGAAACGTTGATCTTGTACCACAGAAGTCTGTCCGTGATTGGCACTCAACCAGCCCTTATCTACCCCCTTACCTACGAATCCTGTGACCCGGGCAAGGGAAAAGAGGCTGGGTAAAGCTGGCAGAAAGGGGCAGCCAGGTGAATTCCTGAGTGGAAGGCAGAGCTGCAGTGCTCTGCCTGTCTCTGCCCAAGACCACTCATTGGCATGCCAGCAGTCAGACTCCTCATCCCCCAATTAGACTGTGCATCAGCGTGGAGGAGATGGGCCCTGCATGCAGATTGATGTCACATCCATTTCCTGAGCATCCGATGTGCCAAGATGGTATCTTTTAATAGGAGGCGCTCCAAGAGACTTGTCCTGAATTTTTGGTTGGATGAGCAAGGTGACATTTTATGCCAGTTGAAGGAGAATTCAGTTTGCATCTTTGTAACTTGAATTGATTTTTCCTGCCTCCTATAGTTTATGGTGCTAAGAAAGAGTGGTTTATTATTTTCCTATTGATGATTTCCAACAAAGCTCCCATTTCAGAGACAAAAGGAAAGGGGCAGTATAATATTGAGTGATTTTCTCCTTAGGGACAAAATAGGAGTCTCTTATTTAATATGGAGCTAGGGAGGGCATTGTGTGATTGATAGTTCAGTTTCCTCAAAATCTAATGAATATTTGAAATTATTATTTTATTCCTGCTTTATGTTTTTTTTTTCCATACAATGGCTCCTTTTATAAGCTCTGGCCCCTGGGAAAACCCAGATGGCATTTCCCCCTCCCAGGTGCCCTTGAACTCCGGGTATTTTTCCCAGGAGAATTTGTCAGTTGAAATATTTGGTAAATTAGTAACAGAAAAAGGAATCAAATAGTTTCAGAAACCACTTTTCAATAGTTTGAAAGTTAGAACATTAAAAAACTAATGCATTGTTGGTACCAGCTTAACTACCTCAGTTTAATCATCCCCTTTGGTTCTCAGTTGCCCACCAGACCAAGCTATGATTATGACCCTGAGGGTCCCTCGTACAGCTGACACAGGCCCTCCCAGCCTTGCGGCCCAGCATTCGCTGTGGGATTCATCCAGAGCCACGGCCAGACTGCTGCTGGTTCCTGGGGGCACATGGCCCATGACTTACCCCTCAGGTGCCACCTTGTCATGAAGTAACCTCCCCCCTTCAAGCAGACGCTGCAACCACAGTTTGTGGATTTGGGTCCACGTCCTGTGGACTTAGCGGCACAGAGCTAGTCTTCACCATCTTCATTGCTCTGCAGCGTCTGGTCCCAGCGCTGGCCCATAGTAAGTGCTTAGGAAAGTGAATTGCACTGAGGGGCTAAAGAAGTGTACCAAGGCCAGATTCTTCTCTGTCAAAAATGTGCTGTCTGATGGGGCTGGCACACCATGCCCATGGGCCAAGTCTAGCCGCTGCCTTTCTTGCAAGGCTCATGAACTAACAAGGCTTTCACATTTTTAACTGGTTGGAAACTAGCAAAAGAATTATTTCATGACATTTGAAAATGATGTGAAATTTCAGTATTCATAGATCAAGTTTTATTGGAACCCAGCCACACCGTTGGTTTACATGTTGGTTGTTGCTGTCTTTCCAGTTTCACGCCGCAGTAGACTCCTTGCAATGGAGATCATAGGATCTGCCAAACGTGAAATAATTCAGTGTCACTTTACGGAAAGTTTGCTAGCCCCTGCTCTATAGGCTAAGGACTTTCAAATGGAAATATTCATTTTTGCTCTCTTCCAAATCTACAGCTGTGCTAGGAGCATAAATGGCTGTTATTTCCCCATTTTTAAAATACTATTTACTGGGGGCGCCTGGGTGGCCCAGTTGGTTAAGGGCCTGACTCTTGGTTTCCACTCAGGTCATGATCTCAGGGTCATGGGATGGGTTCCTGTGTCAAGCCCTGGGCTGGGTTCCATGCTTAGCATGGAGTCCGTTGTCCCTTCCCTCCCGCCCCTGACGTGTGTGCTCTCTCACATAAATAAATAAAGACTATTTACTGTTTTGGAATTTTCTGAGCAACAGTCCTATGTATGATAAGCCAGAAGTATTCAATTCCTGCCACCCTCAAGAACATTCAGCAGAGGTACATTTCAGTACATCAAATAAGTACCTGTGTCGTGCGGGTGGGAGGTGGCTCTCTGGAGATAATGCTGATGAGCAAGATTAACACAGTCCCTACCCTTGTGTTGCTAGTTCTAATGTGGGGAAAATTAAGCACTCCATAACACAAAGTATGATCATCGCTTTTTTTTTAAAGTTTTGTTTTGTTTTGTTTTGTTTTTAATCTGACAGAGAGACAGTGAGAGAGGGAACACAAGCAGGGCGAGTGGGAGAGGGAGAAGCAGGCCTCCTGCTGAGCATGGAGCCCAGTGCGGGGTTCAATCTCAGGACCCTGGGATCATAAGCTGAGCCGAAGTCAGACACTTAACGACTAAGCCACCCAGGCGTCCCTGATCATTGTTTTCATAGAGAAGTTAGAAGGTACTCAGAGAATAGAAGGCAAGAATACCTTAGCTTGTCTGGGTAACATCAGGGAAGGCTTCTCAGAGGAGGGGACATTTCCAGTGAGACCTGAAGGATGAGTAGGTGTCATATTAGTGAAGAGTCTTTTACATGGAGAGAGACAAGCTTCTATCTTATTTAAGGTACTGTTATTTGAGTCTGCTATATGTGTCCAAACCTGTATCATAATGAATACATTCCTTTTTTTAAGATTTTATTTTTATGTAATCTCCACACCCAACATGGGGCTCAAACTCACAACCCTGAGATCAAGAGTTGCACACTCCACTGACGGAGCCAGCCAGGTGCCCCCATTTTCTTTGGACCACAGTAGACAGTTCCTTAAGCAATTAGAAGGACCCACTTCTCCTGTGAGACTGGGAGTCAGAGCCACTACGTGGCCCAGTGCAGGGAGGAGCTTTGTGTTCCAGGATAGAGGACTCTGGGTTGCTGGCCTGTTATTTCTCTTTAGGGAGGTCTTTGGTGGGGCCCTGAATATCTTAAAAATATATAAAAAATAAAAGGCCTTTTATGTGGGGATGCCACTGCAGTTTGTCGGACAAATTCCTCTCTGAACTTAGTGTTTATTCTAGAAGACTGTCTCAGTCCTTGAGCTCCTTGACAGAACTCTCTTTCCTTCTCTCTTCTAAATTTCTCTTCCACGTTGGCCATGGAAGGGGTCCTACCTAATGGCAGCAATCTGGTGGGAGTCTGCTTGCCACTTTTGTTTTCAGGGTGGAAAAATTGTTTCTGAGGTTTAGTGGATTTGCTTTGGAATGAGGCTGAGAGGGCTTAGCTCTAGTGTCTCTTCTGACATCTCTCACATAAATTCCAGATAATTCAGACATCCCAGCTAATCTCTAAAACCAGGACAATGCAAAGTCTTAGGGAAATTAACATCATCTCTGTGAAGAACTTTAGACCAGGACTAAACACCACATATTATTTTTTTACTTTAAAAATCAATAACAGCCTGTGCTCTGAATGAAGCTTTTTCCTTCCAGTGATTCGTTATTCATTTCAGATACTCACTTTGTCATCCAGAGGAGCCATGTAAATATGAAAAGCCAGCCCAATAAATTAGTTAGTATCCTGATGAATATGTTTTCATTAACTGGACCAATCCCTGATTCATATAAATCAATGAGGAGATGAAGTAATGCTGGAATAATCAATCAGCTGTAAACCTCTCCAGAACATAATTAACCTCTTACGGATGCCTCCAGGATGTGTTGAATTTGTAATCACAAGTGAGAAAACTGTGTAGTGAACATTTGTCAGTTTTGGTTGTCCAGCATCCAAACACTCTTTCTATTTTCGTGAGTGCAAGATGAATGGAGGTCAGGATCAGTCTTCCTACTCTGGAAGCTGGAGAGGAGCAGATAATCCAGCTTTGGACTCCTTGGACCTGTGTATGGACATCTGACCAGGGCTCAGCCAAACAGAAGCTCTTTCCCTGAGACTCTGGCCCTTCAGGGAGTGGTAATGAGGCCAGAGACATTCAAAGAGCATTCAGAGTGGCTGGATGGAATTAAGACTTCAGTGGATGGTGACAGGTATCCAGGGCTGATGATGCCAGAGCCAGCACCCTACGTGGACTGAACCTCTGGTGGGATCTTGACTGTGCCATGCACCCCTGAGTTCCTATTTCCAAGACTAATTCTCCAGTTTCCCTGAAATTCTTTGACATACCCAGTATCTTTCCAATAAATTTCTTTTTTGTATAAGTTAGTCAATGTTGTTTTTATTATTTGCAAAAACACTGGCTATTTGATACTCTATGTGAGAATAAGATACATGATATTATTCTGTACCTGGTCCAGTTCTAGACCAGGGAGAATTAATTTTTAAAACTACAGTTACTTTAAGGGTCCAACTGACAGGAAAGCATATATTTTACAAAGAATGTTGAGTTGTAACATGTTTGTTTAGTGCACTTAATTGCTACTCATTCTTTGAAAGGACAAAGGACCAATCAGAGACAGGCCACAGTGGTGTTTTAGAATTCAAAGGGACCTTGAAACCATCTCATCCAAACCCCTTATTTTACAAGTAAGAAAATTGAGGTTCAGGCTGGCTAAATGATTTATCCCAAACTGCATAGCCAATTATGGAAGAGCAGGGATTGCAATCAGACACCCACTCCTGGAGAATTGTTTTATTTGGCAGGAAAGACAGGCAGGGTGAAGAAGGGAGTGGCAAACACAGGTATCTAGTTTGCAGAACTGGGATCAAAAAATGTCTGTTTGGTTCCAAGGCCAGGGCAGTCACAGAATTAGGGACTCTGACTCTGGGGTCAGAGTGTTGCTACACAGAAAGGCTGGCTGGGGGTCGAGATGCTGCTGGAATGCAGGGTTGGCGAAGAGCAGGATAGTCTCAATGTGAGAACCAAGCCTGAATTTCTCCCATCCCTGAGATGTGCGGACAAGGAGCCTAAGTGTTTAAACACTTAAAAAAAAAATAAATAAATGCAAACCCTGTAGGAACTTGTCACTTTCTAAAACGCTCATGAATCCAGCTGTAACTCTTAGAACTTTGATTCCCTCTTTTTTTGGTCTGGGATATTGACATGCCTAGTAGAATCTCATTGCAAATGGACTTCTCACCCGTTGGTGACACTGTCTAGTTGTTAGGTAGAATTATCCCTTTAATTTGAGATGTTTGCTTTACTTTGTTAGGCAGATATTAGTTATATGGACACCCACCCCCCAAAAAGGAACTAACAAATCATTTAGAAGGGTGGAATTTGACTCCTTTAGGCTTGAAAATCAACATTTAAAATAAACCTGCTTTGGGGTGCCTGGTTGGCTCAGTCGGTTGAGCGTCTGCCTTCAGCTCAGGTCATGGTCTCAGGGTCCTGGGATGGAGTCCTGCATCCGGCTCCCTGCTCAGTGGGGAGTCTGCTTCTCCCTCTCCCTCTAACCCTCCCCCCTGCTCGTGTTCTCTCTCTCTCAAATAGATGGATGAATAGAATCTTTAAAAAAAAAAAGTAGGTTTTATAAAAAATAATAAACCTGCTTTCTCAAGCATCACTACCATACAGCATTTTTTCATGTCACATTATTGACAGATTAGATGTTTCCAAAGCACTGATGTACTTCAGGATAACTCATCTCTTCTGTATGATATTGCCATTTAGAATTGCTTTTTGCTTACCATTTGATACATGCCCAATATAGATCTTCTTACTCTTTTTTAAAGTTACATTGCTGGAGGAGCAAAGGATCTGCAATGAAAAACAAAGAACTGTCTCTAAACCAAGCTGGTGACTCTGTTGGGATTGGGGGTCTCCCAGAACAGAGAAGACTAGAGAATCCGGGCAAGACTGGGACAGGCCTTAGTGAGAGAAGTCTAGCACATGTTATGCCAGGAAGGAGAGCTGAGACAAGAGCTGTTCCTGCAAGGCTGAGGTCATAGCTCCTACTTAACAAATATGTAGAAGGAAGAAAGAAAACTAAGGAGTGATCACCTGGTTAATATACAATACTTAAACTATTTTTTTAAACTTTGAAGATATTTGGTGAGCATTTTTACAATGTAAAATAGTAGTGTGATGAAAGTAACTAATTGTTATATTCTGCATTAAAGTAATGTTTAGGTGATGATAACTAATCATGGTGCAATAGGATTATTTGATGGTTTATGGATTTAAGTCAAGGGTGTTCCATTTCTTAAAGATCAAGGAGATTAAGAACTAGAAAATTAACTAAAACTTACTATCACTTTCAGTTTTTCTTTCAACTCAAAGGAAATAATTTTATTTATTTTTTAAATATTTATTTATTTATTTTAGAGAGAGAGAGAGAGCACTAGTGGGAGGGGTAGAGGGAGAGGGAGAGAGAATCTCAAGCAGACTCCGCGCTGAGTGTGGAGCCTGATGTGGGGCTCTATCTCAGATCTCCCCATCCTGAGATCATGACCTGAGCCAAAACCAAGAGTCAGTTGCTCAACCAACTGCGCCACCCAGGTGCCCCTCAAAGGAAATCATTTTAAAGCATGCAGTGTTAAAATGAATTATGAGGCCTTCATACAAATGTCATAGAATACATATCTTTAAATTCTATGGAAAGATATCTATGTGTGAAGGCTCCCTGGAATAAAAACTACCTTTTTTGGGGGGTTCGAACCCCTTTCTAGTGGTTGAATTTTTAGTGTTCCTTGATCCCAGTTAAGATTGATTGTGTTTGTGGGGTGCCTGGGTGGTGTAGTCGGTTAAGCTGGTTTCAGCTCTTGGTTTTGGCTCAGGTCGTGATCTCAGGGTCATGAGATTGAGCCCCACATCAGGCTCTGTGCTCAGCACAGAGTCTGCTTGAGATTCTCTCCCCTCTCCCTGCTCTTTCCGCTTGCGTGCACGCGCACTCTCTCTCAAATAAATACATAAATCTTAAAAAAAAATAAAGATTGATTATGTTTGTGACTAGGTAAGAGACCCAGGATATTACCAAAGCCACATTCTGTGCAGTTTTCTAGATCTTATGCAAGGTAAGACAATGATTGAATTCTAATTTGAAAAGACCAGGAAGACGTTTCCAGCATTCTAATAGATTCCAGTTCGCCATCTTGACCAGCACATGGTAATGAGTTAATCAGCATGGATGGAGTTGCCACTGGGCAGGTTATTTCTTGGAAATGGACTGGACACATTCCTTCCTCTGATCCCTTGCTTGTGCATTTTGTCCTTTCCTGCCTCCTCTTCTCCACTACACTTGTCTAAATCTCGCAGCTCCTTGCAAACCCAGCTCACCTCCTCCATGGAGCCTTTGCTGACCATCTCAACCACTGTGGCATACCCCTTTTGTGAGCTCCTATAATACTTGTAAGTAGTAGTCATTTGATCCTTGCTTTGTATGTGGGCTTCTCTTTATGTGCCTTCTCAGCAAAATGCTAATCTCTAACGTCCAGGGTCCTATCGCCCATCTCTCCATTGCCCACAGTGTCACCTCAGTACAGGCAATGAGCAGTGGATGCCTGATTGACAGCCCCACTCAGCATGGTGGCTCATTTTAAACTCTGTAAGAGAAAAAGAAAAACCAGCATGCAGCATCCAAACTCAGCTTGAGGCTTATGTTGGGATTCCCAAGATATTCCCATAGTCTCATAATAAATACCCTGTTAGCTTAGGCTAACATGAGAAGGCGTCTGTTACTTGCCTTACAAAGATAATGTGGGCCTGACAAAATGACATAAGGTCTAGAATGTGGTTGTAAAAGGCAATGTATAACTTCTCAGGTGATCACTGATTTGAACAGGAAGCCTTGGAAGCCCCTGGAATTGATGAAATGACTCAGAAAGCTTTTACTGAGTCTTGAGTGTATGGCAAGATTCTAGGTTTATGAGTATAGCAAATGCTTTTGGGGCTCATGTCATATCCCCTTGGGTCACCCCTAATTTTAGTCAGGCTCCAATGACCTAATAGTGATGTTGAGAATGCAGCCTTTGTTTATTTATTTTTTAAAGATTTTATTTATTTATTTGACAGAGAGCACAAGTAGAGGGAGCAACAGAGGGAGAGGGCGAAGCAGGATCCCTGCCAAGTGGGGGGGGGGGTTCCAGAATTATTATTTCTTTTGGTATTTTATTAATTTCATATCTTACTAAAGTGTTCTGTTCTTAGCTAAGTATGAAGAGGTGGGATTGGGCACATTTTGTACCACATCCTTAGTGATCTGTAATTATATCCTGTCATTCAAATGCTATTCTATTCACTTTGCAGAGCTTAAACATCCCTTAACATTTTACTTCTCCTAATACTAAATGGAACACTTAGGTGTTCACAAAATTATCTTGGAACATGTCATGAGAATAAACAAAATGAATTGAAGTTATCATTTTGTACTTGGGGCCAATTATTTTAAAGGAAAAAGAAAGGGAACTAATATAACAATATTTTAAAAATTGGGGGATGAATAAATACATCATCCATAGAAACATACTATTAAAACTTGCTATTGTACTTTTGTAAATTTTTATGATTGGCCATATTATAGATATATTTTTTTACACAATTGTAGCACTCAAAAATTTTTGATTTAAATCCTTTATTGAGCCAATTTTGGAGCTTTAAGAAGTCATCTTGAGGAATTTGTTCATCACATATAGTATTCTGGGATTACAGGTCTTCACTATCCACTAGACAGGGTTCTAAGGGAAGGCTGTTTTCCTGGTTCCCTTTCTTGAGTCACCTATGTCTTCTAGCCTCTTTTAGGTCAGGGAATCTTGGTTGTCACATTTATTAAGGAGGTCACTCTAAAATTTCTTAAAATACCAAGCTTTTAAAACGTTTTAATGATTTTTTTTAAAGCTTTGTTTAAGAGAAATATGCACCATAAAAGCAAGGCATTGCTTGGACTTGCATTTCAGAGTCTGGGCAAGACCCTTCTTCACTCTTATGTTTTTATTTTTATTTTCTTCCAAGTCTTATAATAATAAGAATTTACCTTCAGAGATGATGGTGGGCCTCAGTGTGGGTCTTGGCGTTTATTTTCACTGTGCTTTCAGTGAATTTTTACTAGGAATACTTCTGTCTTTCAATCCTCTGGAGTTTTTCTGTTATTATTTCTTTAATAATTTATTTGTTTCCATTTTCCCTATTCTGTTTTTTTTATCTTATATTTTTAGCGTATTAATCCTCTTGGATTAATCATGTATATAATTTCTCTCCTATTATGAATCTTTTTGTCTTTACTACTTTTGGCAGGATTTTCTCAGATTTATCTTTCAACTTTGGAAGAGATTTTTTTTCATTACTAATATATTTAAATTTTTTATTTATTAACTTTTAACAACTGGTATTTATTGAAAATATCAAAAGAAAGTACTTCATATATACAGTTGCCAGCAGAACCAGGTAGCTCAGTAGTATAATAATGGCTAAGGACGCCTGGGTGGCTCAGTCAGTTGAGCGTCTGCCTTCAGCTCAGGTCATGATCCCAGGGTCCTGGGGTCGAGTCCCGTGTCGGGCTCCCTGCTCAGTGAGGAGCCTGCTTCTCCCTCTGCCTGCTGCTCCCCCTGCTTGTGCTCTCTCTCTCTCAAATAAATAAATAAAATCTTAAAAAAAAAAGGTGGCTTATCAGGCAGTCTGCTGAATGGAATATGCTGCTAAGGAAGCAGAAGTGTAGCCAGGATACACTGATCATTGACTTTTTTCCTTTTTTTTTTTTTGGTGAGAACTAACATAATATTTTTTTAATTTCCAAGAACTCTTTTTCGGCACCTGAATATTTTTTTTCTATAGTATCACTCTTATTTCACAGATAACATTATCTTGTTTACTCTGAGGCTATTAATAAGATCATTTTGAAATTCTCTTCTTTTCATTTTCTCTGAGTTCGGATTTTCCACATCACATTCTCACAGTTTTAAATCTAGTGGAAGAGAGTCTTTAAAAATGTAAGCAAGGGGCGCCTGGGTGGCTCAGTCGTTAAGTGTCTGCCTTCGGCTCAGGTCATGATCCCAGGGTCCTGGGATGGAGCCCCGCATCAGGCTCCCTGCTCCGCGGGGAGCCTGCTTCTCCCTCTCCCACTCCCCCTGCTTGTGCTCCCTCTCTCACTGTGTCTCTCTCTGTCAAATAAATAAATAAAATCTTTAAAAAAATAAAATAAAATAAAAATGTAAGCAAAGGGGCGGCTGGGTGGCTCAGTTGGTTAAGCACTTGCCTTCGGCTCAGGTCATGATCCCAGGATCCTAGGATCGAGCCCTGCATCGGGCTCCCTGCTCAGCGGGAAGCCTGCTTCTCCCTCTCCCTCTGCTGCTCTCCCTGCTCCTGCTCACTCTCACTCTCAAATAAATAAATAAAATAAAATAAAAATACTTTTTAAAAAATGAAGCAAAAATTCCCAGAGTTTGATTCCATGGTCTCTGACTGGCTCCACTTGGGTTATTTGCTCATTTTTGAACCAGGTACTGTGTAGGGAGATTCAGTTTTCACAGTTGGTTGGGTGTGGATCGGTGTTCTTCCCCTAGCGCTAGACCGAGAGCTCTATCAAAACTGAAAGTGAGAGAGGAGTCGGTCTTCAAAGAAAACGAGGCTGTTACTAAGGGAAAGAGCCAAGGGATACTGGATGGCCAAAAAATAGTAAATATGCTCACTAAAGTGCCTGGCACAGGGCTTTCCTCTGCAACAAGCTAGCCTAGAGCTCAAAAAGCCAGTGTCTGAATTCCTGCAGTGACCACTTACTCTCAATTTCAAGGAACCCAGCTAATATCCAGACAACACTACTTTTTATCTTTATTTTTTATTTTTATTTTTTTTAAAGATTTTATTCATTTATTTGAGAGAGAGAGAGAGAGAGAGAGAGAAACAGCATGAGAGGGGAGAAGGTCAGAGGGAGAAGCAGGCTCCCCGCTGAGCCGGGAGCCTGATGTGAGGCTCGATCCCAGGACTCCGGGATCATGACCTGAGCCAAAGGCAGTCGCTTAACCAACTGAGCCATCCAGGCGCCCGACAACACTACTTTTTAACAAAGTCTTACATTATGCCAAAGTCTAGCTTCCTTCAGCTTCTTCTGTGATCTCTGTCCTTTGGGCCTTTGAGTTAAGTGATGGCAGTGCTCATGTTCCCAGGTCTGTCTTTTCAGACTCAGCATCTCCTGTTGCCATAGCTATTCCTAACCTGACAGCATTTTGAATCCTTTCTCTATCTTAGATCTCTCTTTTTTCCTCTAGGTTTGTGCATTTTGGTGTAGCATGAGCAGCCTAGTATAGAGTATCGTCATGTAGTACAGTTGATTCAAATTGGTTTCTGAATGTAATCTAAGAATATGTAAATAACTCACTTATTCACTCACTATGTATTCAACCTAGAACACTGGTCCACTAGAACCACTAATGAAACCCACAGATCCTGCTTGTGTGCGGTGGCCCCGAGCAGCTGAACTCACCGGCCCTCGCCTGCCCCATCCCCAGCCAGGCCCCCTCTGTCACGGTTGTTTATTGTGGTGCTTGAGGCTATGAGTGTTGGTACCCTAAGCTCAAGAAGGTAGAAGATGAGTTCCCCAGATGCCTGGACATCTGCGGCAAGGGCCGCTGGCTTCTTAGAAGTGAACAGAGGGGATGGCTACGTGGACACGGAGAGCAAGTTTCTGAAGCTTGTGGCCACCATCAGGGCCACCTTGGCTCAGGGCTAATGTGCCCTGAAGGCCGAGTCAGGTGACCTTGGCCCGGCCCCTTGTGGCAGATGCTTCAGGACAGGAAGGACTGAAATGTCTCGTGGACGTCTGGGCTTTCCCTGATGGCCCTGCGGCCACTGGGTGGGAGCAGAGACTGACGCCCATGGTCCCTGCCCTCGTGTGTGTGTGTGTGTGTGTGTGTGTATGTGTGTGTGTGTGTGTGTGTGTCCCCGGGAGTGTAGCTCTGTGCCCTGCCTGCCTTGCTCCTTCCTCTCCCCACTTTCCCCCTGTATCTCCCAGCCCTGTGGCCACTCTCTGGCATTTGGGGTGGTCGGGTTTGGGGCTTCCTTCTCAGGGGGTGGCTGAGAGAGGCATCTGGGTGAGTGAGTTGCAGATTTCAGCAGTGTTGGCAATGGCTCACTATTCAGTAAACATTGGATGAGTTTAACAAGGAAGGAAGGAAGTTAAAAATCCTGATACCCAGGCCACGCACCAGACCACAGTTGGGCTCTCTGGGATGAGGGGATGAGAACTCAGGCGTTTTTAAAGCTCCCCAGGTGGTTCTAATGTGCAGCTGGAGTGGAGAACCCCACTGCTCTACTATGTAATAGACCTCCTTAAAAATATAATCTCAGTGCTCACAGGTTTCTTTAATGTATGTTTTTTTTTTAAAGATTTTATTTATTTATTTGACACAGAGAGAGACACAGCGAGAGAGGGAACACAAGCAGGGGGAGCGGGAGAGGGAGCAGCAGGCTTCCCGCTGAGCAGGGAGCCCGATGTGGGACTCGATCCCAGGACCCTGGGATCATGACCCAAGCCGAAGGCAGACCCTCAACGACAGAGCCACTCAGGCTCCCCAATGTATGTTTTTTAGAAAATGAATTTGAAGCGTATTTGCATCATTTGCCTCTGGCTAACCTTATTCACTTTCTGTATAGACTATTCATCAAGTCACATTAGGGAAACCTAGGGCAAATAGCCATTTGGCCATGTGTATTTATTGAGGTTTCTGGAAAAGGTGATTATATTAATACTGGTTGAAGCCTTACTTTTATGTAATTTTCTCAGTTTGGTTGATAACTCCTGGAGGATAGTGTCTCGAGTTTATTTAATTGACCTCACGCAGCATCAAGAGTAATGTTATGTTCTGGCTTTTGAAATGACTTTGAAGAGCTTTTGAAATTATTTTCAACCAAAAAATGTAGTCTCTTAGGACTATGAATTAGAAGCCATCGTGAAGCTGCTGAGTTTTATAGAAAAGCCTTCGTTTAGACTGACATTTATCTTGTAACGTGGCAGTAGAAAAAATTCTGAAACATTTGCCGAACAAAGGTTAAGGCCAAACTTACTCAGTGTGATGTTTATAAAGCATAAATCTGCACAAAAAGGGAGTAGATTTATTATTTATGTTTAACTACAGTGTCTACTGTGTGTTGTAAAATGTCATATTAAATAAAGTAGACTCACTGAGGAAAAAGGAAAAGGAGGGAGGTTGAATATAAGGGAGGGAGGAAGTCTAGTGAATCTTTGTGGCAGCCTTCTTTATTTATTTTTTTTAAATTTCATTGTTATGTTAGTCACCATACAATACATCATTAGTTTTTGATGTGGTGATCCACGATCCATTGTTTTCGTATAATACCCAGTGCTCCATGCAGTACATGCCCTCCTTAATACCCATCACCGAGCTAACCCATCACCCCTCCCCCCTCCCCTCTAGAACCCTGTTTGTTTCTCAGAGTCCATGGTCTCTCATGGTTCGTCTCTCCCTCCGATTTCCCTGCTTCATTTTTCCCTTCCTTCTCCTAGTGTCCTCCATGCTATTCCGTATGTTCCACAAATAAGTGAAACCATATGATAACTGACTTTCTCTGCTTAACTTATTTCACTTAGCATCATCTCCTCCAGTCCCATCCATGTGGTTGTAAAAGTTGGGTATTCATCCTTTCTGATGGCTGAGTAATATTCCATTGTATATATGGACCACATCTTCTTTATCCATTCATCTGTTGAAGGGCATCTTGGCTCTTTCCACAGTTTGACTATTGCGAACATTGCTGCTATGAACATTGGGGTTCATATGGCCCTTCTTTTCACTACATCTGTGTCTTTGGGGTAAATACCCAGTAGTGCAATTGCTGGATCATAGGGTAGCTCTATTTTTAAATTTTTGAGGCACCTCCACACTGTTTTCCAAAGTGGCTGTACCAACTTGCATTCCCACCAACAGTGTAAGAGGGTTCCCCTTTCTCCACAACCTCTCCAACGTTTGTTGTTTCTTTCCCTGTCCATTTTTGCCATTCTAACTGGTTGTAAGGTGGTATCTCAATGTGGTTTTGATTTGAATTTCCCTGATGGCTAATGATGATGAACATTTTTTCATGTGTCTGTTAGCCATTTGTATGTCTTCTTCAGAGAAGTGTCTTTTCATATCTTCTGCCCACTTTTTGACTTATTTGTTTTTTGGGTGTTGAGTTTGAGAAGTCCTTTATAGATCTTGGATACCAGCCCTTTATCTGTAGCGTCATTTGCAAATATCTTCTCCCATTCTGTGGGTTGCCTCTGTTTTGTTGACCGTTTCCTTTGCTGTGCAGAAGCTTTTTATCTTGATGAAGTCCCAAAAGTTCATTTTTGCTTTGTTTCCCTAGCTTTTGGAGATGTATCTTGAAAGAAGTTGCTGTGGCCGATGTCAAAGAGGTTACTGCTTATGTTCTCCTCTAGGATGTTGATGGATTCCTGTCTCACATTGAGGTCTTCATCCACTTTGAGTTTATCTTTGTGAATGGTGTTAGAGAATGGTCGAGTTTCATTCTTCTGGCAGCCTTCCTTAAACTGTCTCCTGACATTTCCTGACTTTAGAACATTTTTGCCAATTTTTATTTTGAATATTTTCAAACATGGAGAAAAGTTGAAAAGAATATTGTAGTGACATCTGTATATCCTTACCTATCCCCAATGCCTGAAAACCACGAGAGCTGATGGTGTAGCCCTTGTTCAAAGGCCAGCATTCCTGAGATCCAGGAAGAGCCAGTATTTCAGTTCAAGTCCAAACGCAGCAACAAAAGTTGATATTCCACTTTGAAGGCAGTCAGGCAGGAAGAAGTTTCTCTTACTTGGGGCAAGATCAACCTTTCCTTCTATCAGGCCTTCAACTGATTGGATAAGACCCACTCACTTGACGGGGGGGGGGGTAACTGTCTACCTATTTAAATGCTAATCTCATCCAAAAACACCCTCACAGAAACATCTAGACTAATGTTTGACCAGATATACCTGGACACCTCATGGCCCAGTTGACACATATAATTACTAATTGTTTTAGTTTTCTATTGCTGCACAAAAGTATTATCACACACTTAGTAGCTTAAAACCAACACATATTTGTTATCTCAGGATTTCTG
Source organism: Eumetopias jubatus (assembly GCF_037043125.1). Classification (NCBI taxonomy): domain Eukaryota; kingdom Metazoa; phylum Chordata; class Mammalia; order Carnivora; family Otariidae; genus Eumetopias; species Eumetopias jubatus. Next base: position 60,984,784 of record NW_028274811.1, read on the forward strand.
TGAGTCAGGATCCTGGGCGTGGCTTAGCTGGGTCCTGTTCTTAGTGTCTCACAAGGCTGCACAGGGTGTCCACCAGGGCTTTGGTCTCATCTGAGACTTGACTGGGAAAGGATCTGTTTCTAAGTTCACTCAGGTTGTTGGCAGACTTCAGTTCTTTGAGGGCTTTGATTTCTTTTTATTTTTTTTTAAGATTTTATTTATTTATTTGAGAGAGAGAGAGAGCATGAGCAGGGGCAGCAACAGAGGGAGAGGGAGAAGCAGACTCCCCGCTGAGCAGGGAACCCAATGCGGGGCTCAATCCCAGGACCCTGGGATCATGACCTGAGCTGAAGGCAGACACTTAACCGACTGAGTCACCCAGTCACCCAGAGGGCTTTGATATCTTGCTGGCTGTCAGCCGGAAGCCATCCTCAGCTCCCAGAGGCCACTACCGTTGCTTGCCATTGGGATTCCCTGACATGGCCAGTAACTTCCTCAAAGGTAACAAGGGATGGGGGACTCCACTCTGAGAGAAGTCACAGTCTTATGTAATTTAATTACATAATCAGGTGCATAAACATTTATATCCTGTCACCTTCACCATATTTTATTCTCTCGAAATAAGTCACAGGCCTGCTGACACTCAAGGAGAAGTCACATAAGAGCATGAACACCACGAGGTGGGGATCATGGGAGCCACTTGAAGCCTGTGCACCACAGTTCTCTATTTAGATTTAAGAACTGTTACATTTTGCCATATCTGCCTTCTCTCTATCTTCCCCCCCAACACACACACACAGACACATGCAAACACACACATTTTTGTCGAACTACTTAAAAATACTTGTCATGATTAACATTACCCTCTAAATACTCATTTATCTCCTAAGAATAGTGCATTTCTACATAACTATGATACTATTTTCAAGAAAACTAACAATTACTTTCAAGAAAATTAATAATTCCATTCAATCATTTAATATTCAGATCAGCTTCAAATTTCCCCAAACACATTTTTTATAAATTTTTGAAAACCAAGATTCAGTCAGGTTTCATGCATTACTTTTGGTTGTCATTTCCATTTCTTAGTCTAACTTAGTTATACCACCAAATTAAAAAAAAATTGGATTCTATTGTACATACAGAAGAGTACAAAAATCACTGGAAATGGTATCCAGCATTATAAGGAAGAAAAAGAAATAATGAGTCTAAAGACTGTAAAGGAAGAAAGAAAACTGTCTTTATAGATGACATGATTGTATATCTATAATGAAAACCCCAAAGAATCTGTAAACCATTAGAATAAAAAATTCAGCAAGATCTCTTGATATAAGGTCATTGTGCAGAAATCATTTCTATATACTAGCAACAAAAAATGAAAATGAAATGTAAAAAATATCAATTATAATACCACGACAAAGCAGCAAATTCCCAGAAACAAACCCAACAAAAGAAGTGTAAGACCTCTCTATACTGAAAATTATAAAATGCTGATGAGAGAAATTAAAGAAGACCTAAATAAATGGAAAGATGTTAATTTTCAAAAATTAATCTTTAGATTTATAATAATTCCAATCAAAGTCCCAGCAGGTATTTTTGTGGAAATTGACAAGGTGATTCTAAAATTTATGTGGAACTGCAAACCATCAGGCAAGGCAATGTTGAATAAGACCAAATTTGGAGGATTTATACTGTAAGATTTCAAGACTGACAATAAAGCTAGAATAATCAAGATGGTATGGTATTAGCTTAAGGAAAGACAGTTCTGTGGAATAAAATAGAGAGTCTAGAAATATATGCAAGCAGATATTGTCACTTGATACATGATAAAAGCACCACTGCAATCCAATGGGGGAAAATATAACCTTTTCATAGATGGCCTTGGAGCAACGGGATATTTATATAGGGAAAAAAAAGGAAACTTGATCTCATCTCACATCATATACAAAAATTAATTTCAGGTGTATCATAGACCTGGAGGTGTGAAGAGCAACAATACAATCTCTAAAAGAGAAGAGAGGAAGGAGTCTCCCTGAATGTAGAGAGGCAAACATTTCTGAAACAGTAAACAAAAAGCGTTAACCATAAAAGAAGAAAAAACCCTGATAATTGAACTTCATTAAAATAATGAATGTTCACGAGAAGACACAATTAGGAAAGTAAAAGAAAGCCACAGATTGAGAAGATAGCTTCAGCGCTTATATTTGACAAAGTTCTCAGATACTCAGAATACCTGGAATTACAAATCACCAAAAATAAACAAAGAAAAAAAAATAAAAACAACTGAAGCTTAAAAAAATGGGCAAAAGCCAACAGACACATGAAAAAGTGCTCAACATCACTCAGCATCAGGGAAATACAAATCAAAACCACAATGAAATACCACCTCACACCAGTAAGAATGGCTAAAATTAACAAGTCAGGAAACGACAGATGTTGGTGAGGATGCGGAGAAAGGGGAACCCTCCTACACTGTTGGTGGGAATGCAAGCTGGTGCAGCCACTCTGGAAAACAGTATGGAGGTTCCTCAAAAAGTTGAAGATAGAGCTACCCTACGACCCAGCAATTACACTACTGGGTATTTACCCCAAAGACACAAATGTAGTGATTCGAAGGGGCACCTGCACTCCAATGTTTACAGCAGCAATGTCCACAATAGCCAAACTACGGAAAGAGCCCAGATGTCCATCAACAGATGGATGGATAAATAAGAGGTGGTATATACACGCACACACACTGATGGACATTGGAGAGGGTATGTATTGTGGTGAGCGCTGGGTGTTATGTAACACTGATGATTCACAGGGGCGCCTGGGTGGCTCAGTCGTAAAAGGTCTGCCTTCAGCTCAGGTCATGATCCCAGCGTCCTGGGATCAAGCCCCATATCGTGCTCCTTGCTCAGCAGGGAGTCTGCTTCTCCCTCTCCTTCTATCCTGCTCATGCTCACTCTCTCAAATAAATAAATAAAATCTTAAAAAAAAAAATGACTGATGAATCCCAGACCTGTACCCCTGAAACAAATAATACATTATATGTTAATTAAAAAAATAAATTAAAAAATGGGCAAAAGCATTAGCAGTCATTTTATACAAAATTATTCCCAAATGACTGATAAACATGTGGAAAGGAGTTCAACATTATTGGTTATAAGAGAAATAAAATTAAAACCACAATGAAATACCATTACACACTCATCAAAATGGCTAAAATTAAAATGATGACAAATCCAAGAGTTGATGAGATTATGGAAATACTGAATTCTGCATATATTGCTGGTGAGAGTAAAGTTGGTACAACCACTTTGGAAGAGTGTTTGGCGCCCTCTACTAAAGCTAAGCTTATGCCTGCCCAATGACTCAGCAAGTATGCTCTAGAGTGTCTGTGTCTACCAAAGTTATGTACAGGAATCAGTCATAATGCCAAACTAGAAACAACCCAAATATCCACTGACAGGAGAATAGAAAATATAATGTGCTAGATTCATACCATGGACTACTATATAATTAAAAAACCACTATTGATATGTGCAGCAATAAAGATGAATGTCACAGCCATTATGCTGAGCAAACCAGGTCAGGCACCAAAAAAGTCAGACACAGAAGTCAGATTAAGTTCACTGGAAAAATTAATCAAATGAAATATGAGTTAGAATAATGTGTGTGTGTGTGTGTGTGTGTGTGTGTGTGTGTGTGTGTGTGTGATGTAGACTGGGAAGAGTTATCATGGAACTTTCTGAGATGCTGAAAATGTTTTGTATCTTGATGTGGGTGGTGGTTACAGGGTACATATAAGTCTAAAAATCCATCTAATGGTATACATTAAGATTATTGCACTTTATGCATGTCACGGTGTTACCCCACAATAAAAAATGTTTTAAAAGAAAATAAATATAAACAAACCCAAGGTTTATAACTCCGAATTTTCCCAAATTGAACAGCTCCTGCTCTTTTCCCATCACTGTCCTCCTAAGTGTAACCATGATCCTGACTTCCAACACCACAGATTAGTTTTGCTTGTTTATGAACTTTAGGTAAAATGAACTTGAGTGTTCTATTGTTTCTGTTTCTTTTACTCAACATTATATTTTGCCATTTTTCTATCAGCTATTTTCTTTTCTATTCCTCAGTATTTTTTATATATTATGGAGACTGAAACTTTAAAAAAAAATGTACTTACTTGCCCAAACCTCAATCCCTGTGTTTTCTCTGAGTAGTCTCTGAATTATTCTGAATTCATTAAAAGAGAAATGACTCTCCCTGGGTCTTTTTCTACTGAAAAGCTGGAATACATGAGATGGCCACTTTCATCCCCAAATATTTCATCCCCAAATATAACCTTGGCCGATATCGTATACACTTCATTGTGAATATGGTAAATATTGGTTGGTTTGTTCTTCATGTACCTGTGGTCCCTGGCCAGCCCCATGCCACATTGCTACCTGTTCTGGAGCCCACCACGTTGAGTAAGCATGGGCTCCCTGTCCTCAGAAGGCCTTGCTCCTTCTCTCCATAGTCACAGGATTTAAGCTTCAGGTATGAACATCTTTGTTTCCGCCCATGACTTCCTTTCCCTTCACCTCCTCTGTGAGGTGGGCCACACTCCTGATTCCCTTCTTCTTACACCTCCTCTCCAAGATCCCCGCCTTCCTCTCTGCTCTGGAGCCTTCGGGGGCTTTCTCTATCTCCAACACTTACCTTTCTCACTTCTGTCTTCAGTCTCTGCTTTGTTGACGTCTTTCCTTTCAGCTAGCCTGTAAGTATGTATTTTCCTCCCTCTTAATCCTTCTCCAGAACAAATGTTTCCCAGTGCAGTTTCTTGTGTCCACAATGGGGATAGCCGAGTATATTACTAGGCAGAGCAGTAGGAATTGGGGATCAGCCCAGAGCCTCATGGAGCCCAGTACTGAGCCTTTCAGAGAACACCCACCCCTAGTGCACCCTCCCTGTACCCCGGACTTTGAAACTACAGCTTATCCTTATCCTGGGCCAGATCAGATTCTTAGTTAAGGCAAACTACCCTAAACCTTGTCAGGGAATACTGATTTATTCTGTCTCTGCCTTTATACTCCTAAGTGGCAGGACAGGAGTGAGCAGCCTGTCTTAGGGAGAGTGGGGTTTCTTCAGATTACAGTGAGTCTTCCTTCACTGCCCTCACTCTGCACACAAGTGTCCGCCCATGGTCCCCACCATGAGTCCTTTCACTCTCACGCTGCACCTTCTCTGGATCTGTCATCTCAGAGTCTTGCACATTTTGATGTCTCCACATTTAGACCTCCATCCGGCCTCCAGTGTTGAGCGACAGGCCTGCAAACCCAGCTGCAGAGCCACTCACCATCCTGCACGGTCCAGAGGCACTTCAAACTCCACCTGCCCAAATTAGTGTCTCCCTGCTTGCTTCCTTTCTGAACCCCCTCTCTGGGGTTTGGCACCCCTCTCCCTCTAATGTCTCAGGCTTGAAACCTGGGAGTGATCTTCTCATCCTTTCTCTTCCTACTTCCAAGAATATTGATTGATCGCTTGACAAAACAATCACCAAGTTCTGTCCATTCTACCTTCTAAAATCCCTGGCGATGCTCACCTACTCTCTTACCCACTATTGACTCATCAGTTCAGGTCCTTGTAATCCCTCCTTGAGATTGCTGTATCCTGTGTCTACTGCCTCGCTGCCTCTGGTCACCCCTTTCCAGTCCAGACTCCCTCTGTCCTCCATCATACTCATTGTAAAAAGTAAATATGAGATGATTCAGATTAATTACTTAGAGATTAATCCACTACTCTAAATTCTTTCATGACTCCCCATGGGGCATGAGGTAAAATCAAACTATGTAGCAAGGCATCCAAGATTCTATGTGATAATTTGGCCTCTTGCCATACTTCTTAAACTTTTATGTTCTAGCAATTCTAGAGTGTTCCTATTTTTTGGAACTCTCCATAATCTCTACAACTTCTTTACTTTGCATGTTATTTTCTTTGCTTGGAATATCCATAGTCCTTCCTCATCCTATACCCTCTCCACTGGTTGAACACCTGACAAACTCCTTTCCATCCTTTAAATCTCAGCTCAGGTGTCACCTCCTCTGAGCAGTTTCCTTAGCCAAGCTGAGGTTTCCTTTCCCATATCTCCTACTCTACCTGCTAATTTGTGCTTTTGCACCATCCCACCATTTACTTGCATGTTTGTTTCTCAAATGAACCATGAGCTCCTTGAGATCAGAAACCATGTCTTATCTTTGGATTCCAAGTGCTGATGTGACTTATGGAGATGCTTAAGAACTTTTTAATGAATGAAAGAATGAAGGAAGAAATCTTAAAACTGGGTCTGCAGTGGGGCTTCAGGTGGGAGGGTAGGGACTGTGTTTTCATAGATAGGATCTTGCTTGATCCTGGACCATAAACTCCATGCAGGCTGATGTGCATCAGTTTTGTTCACGCCTGTATCCCCACTGCTGAGCACAGTACCTGGAAAGTATATAGAAGCTCAATAAACAATTTTTGAGTGCATGAATGGTAACTCTGTGGGCTGGGACAGGTACTACCATCATAATGTAGTGGAAGAACTGGGTCTTGGGGAGGTTAAGTAACCTGCGAAGGTGTTGGACAAGCCAAGCCTCAGAGTGCCTGGCCTGTCACCCCTTTTAGAGAGGGAGAGAAGTAGGCTGCTCAATGCACTTGGTTGACCAGGGGAGGGCCTTTGTCCCACAAGCAGCCAATCTCTATTGGGCTATTATAAGGCCTGACTTTAAAAGATGAGGTGGGACAATCATATTACTGCTTGAGAATTTGAATTAAGAAACAGAAGGGGGACGCCTGGCTGCCTCAGTCGGAGGAGCATGCAACTCTTGATCTCGGGGTTGTGAGTTCGAGCCCCACATTAGGTATAGAGATTACTTAAAAAGAAAATATTAAAAAAAAAAAAAAACAGATGAGTTGGTAGTGGGATTCCCACCAGAAGCCTTTGGAGATGGTAGGCTGGAGTTACAAGGGGTACACAATGCAAATCAGACACAGCAGGAAAGAAACCACAACTGACAGCCCGCAGAGCCCCCCTGTTCCCAATGGACTTCACATTTCCGTTTCAATGTGTGTGTGTCTTTACAGTCACCACTCTGTCCCACCCAGTCACCCAAGGTAATTCCAGTGAGGGTTTGTTCCTTGCAGCTAAGGTTTTTAATGAATGCTCCTAGGTGGACCAAGGATTGAAACCCAGGCCCTCTCTCTGAGCTCAGGGCTCTTTCTACTATTCCAGGGCTTAGGGACATTGTCTGTGCATATTTTAGCAGAGGGCCATACAAAAATGGTGCATATTAAATGTATTTTAATGACAATGAGAAAAGCTGTAATTGTGAATATGAGTGGGAGCAAACAGCCAGTAAGGCAAATCAAATCCCCTCTCAATTTAAGCTAGGCCAGTAGGAGAGTCCCAAGAAACCGAAAATAGGCCTTTACCGGGGTACTTATTTGTACAAGGCGTCTGCCTTCTCGGCTATTTTTTAACACAAATCCCCAGGAGTTCCGGCCGCCCCCTCCCACCACCTCCACCTGCCACCAGGCTTGCTGGGCAGGTGGGGCCTGAGAGGAAGACAGGCGGCCCCTTGAGCATGTGGGCTCCTGCCCTTCCAAGTCTTAAGGCTGCGTGCAAAGAACGCCAAGATCTTGGTTTCTATCCATGTGTGGCCTTTTGACACACAAGCTAATGAATGTATTCCAGGTGCAAAATCGTTCTTTCCCACGAGCTGTTCTGTAGGTCTCCAGTGAGGCAATTACCCGGTACCACTTAGCAGAATGACTCAAGGACAGATCTGAGGGCTGACTGGTGATGATGAAGCCTGGATGTTTTCCTGCCCTCTTCCCCGGCTTTAGAAATTGTATTGAAAAGTTAACATGCAAAATGTCAAAGCTCCCCTCGTTGCACCCCACGCACCTGCTTGTGAGGACAGCAGGCTCTCCGATGCTCCTGGCAGGCACTGCTTTTCAAGAGCAGAATGGGCAGGTTCATGACTCTGGGCAATGAGAATGGTGAGCCCAGAAGGGCTTGCTCACCCACTCCTTTCTCTGCAGAGATGCCTCTACTTGACGATTACCTAGCTGGGGTCACCTTTTGAAACTGACTGAAAAGCAACATTTCCCAGAAATCACAAGCCACAGGCTATGAAAATAAACAGATTTTGACAAATTTCATTTAATATACATTATGGTCAAAAGTTTGCAGAGGTGAAGGCCAGCACTTTGAATATTTTCAGATTAGATTTGCCAAAGAAATGCTCTTTGAAGCTGCAGATATCTGGAGGCACTGATAAAAAAGAAGAGTGAGATGTCCTATTGGAGCTGGATTTTCAGGAGCATAGGGGAGACAATCTTTTTTTTTTTTTAAGATTTTATTTATTTGAGAGACATAGCGAGAGAGGGAACACAAGCAGGGAGAGTGGGAGAGGGAGAAGCAGGCTTCCCGCCGAGCAGGGAGCCCGATGTGGTGCTCGATCCCAGGACCCCGGGATCATGACCTGAGCCGAAGGCAGACGCTTAATGACTGAGCCACCCAGGCGCCCCAGGGGAGACAATCTTAAAAGTTAGGCCTTCAACTTTCATTTTTAATCTAAGCTTGAAAAATCACTGAGCTATGGAGAAGGAGACAATTCAGATCCAATTATAAATAAAGAACTTCCACCGGGGTTGATATTAGGCTCAGACTGAACTACACACTCTTTAAGGAAAAGCATTCTGATAGACCCACAAATGTAACATTTAATGCTTAAGAGACTGTTGCCTTTTTTCAAAACATTTTCTGATGTAAAAAGGAAATAAGTCCAAGGAAGCATATAGCACAATTATTTTTTTGATTACTTTCATTACTGTGATGGTTCGTTTTCTTTGTTTACTTAGCTAGGCTGTACCCCTTGGTGATTTAATCACAAGATAAAGGTGTTGCTGTGAAGGTATTTTGTAGATACAGTTAACACCTCCAATCAGTTGACCACAAGTAAAGGATATTACCCTTGACAACTGGCCCATCAAGAACAAGAATAGGTTTTCCAGAAAGGAAATAGTCTCAAGATTCCAACATCAGCTCCTGGCTGAATTTCCAGCCTGCTGGCCTGCCCTACAGATTTTAGACTTGCCAGCCCTTACAACCGCATGAGTCAATTCCTTAAAATTAATCTCAATATATATTTCTTGTTGGTTTTCTTTCTTTGGAAAATCCTGACCGATATAATGACATGTATGCACTCGAGTAATAGCTAAAAGTCTTTAAGCTGGAAATTCAGAACTGTTCAATCTGGATGAGCCAGATCCAGGCTCCTTCCACCTTGGGGCTTCTATCTTCAGCTAGGGATTTCCAAGGTTGTTGCCCAGAAGGAAAGAACATGGAGGATCACAGGTGGGAGGAGGTCTGGAAGCGAGGGCAAACTGGGAAGGGCACGCACCACTTTCTCCCACATTCTACTGACCAAAACTTTGTCACATAACTACACACTAATGCTAGGAGCCTGGGAAATTAGTCTAGCTGTGGATCAGAAGGAAGAGGAAACAGGTTTGGTGAACAGCTAGCCAGGCTCTACCACACCCATAAGGCAAAAGAGACAGATACAGACTCAAAACTTGACTTCTGTTTCCCCCAATTTTTTTTCCTGTTTCTTCTTTTTTCTTTGTGAAAGATCTAGTTCTTGTTTTTATTGAAGTAGAGTTGCACCCAATGTTACATTAGTATATTTTTTATAAACTATAAAAATATATTTAATTATATTAATATAGAATATATTTAATAATATAATTTAAATATATATAAATATATATAATGTAATCATTAAACATACAGTCTGTTTTTTGAAGTATAATTGACACCCAGTGTACTGTGTGTACAACATAGTGACTCAACAAGTCTATACATTATGCTGTGCTCACAAGTAGAGCTCCATCTGTCACCATACGCTATTACAGTATCACTGAGTGTATTCCCTATGCTGTATCTTTTATTCTTATGGCTTGTGTATAACATGTAGGCAGTAGAAATTTTAGATAACACATCTGAAAAGGTTGATCAATGCCATCTGTAGAGGACCCTAAAGGCCAAGGTGGAGTTTGGTCTTAGTTGGGTCAGCATGAAGGAGATGAGACAGTGGCATAATCAGCGGTGCAGTTCAGAGATTGCTTTGGTGGCCATGTTTATGATAGTTTATTTGGGAGGGAGGTCAGAGATGAAAAACCACCAACTTAGATTACCCCAACAGTTCAAGTGAGAGAAAATAAAGACCTAAAATGGATGTGGTTATGAGAAAGAGAGAACGGGCGCCTGGGTGGCTCAGTCAGTTAAGCGTCCGACTCTTGGTTTCAGCTCAGGTTATGATCTCAGGGTCATGAGATGGAGCCTCCAGTCGGGCTCCACGATCAGCTGAGTCTGCTTGGGATTCTCTCCTCTCCCTCTGCCCCTCCTGCTCGTGCTCGCTCTCTCTAAAATACATAATTCTTTAAACAAATACACACACACACACACAAAGAAAGAAAAGAAAAAGAACAGATTGAGAGGTGCCTCATAGGTGAAGTAGGTGCTTGGCACTTGATGGAGCTGGGGCCTTGAAGGTGATGACACCTTCCCTTCTTGTTAAGGCCCTGTCCTGGGTTTTGGAAGCTGGAGATGAAGTTTCTTCATGGCTTTTCCTCTGCCTGGAGCATATATGTGCCTTCCTCCTGACCCTCAGTCCCTACCACCTCTCTAGATCCTTCAATACAAAGCTCAAATCCCGTTAGGAGTCCACATGTCCAGCAATAGGAGAATGGAGAAACAAATGGTGGTGCAGCTATACAATGGAATGCCAATCAGTTATGAAAAGGAACAAACCAGCGACGCACGTAACAACTTGGATGACTCTTAAATGATGCTGAGTGAAATAAGCCAGACCAAAGCATACATCCTCTATGATTCCATTCATATGAAGTTCAGAAACAGGCAAAAATAATCTACAATGAGATTAAAGAGATTTAACAGAAATGTCAGTGTACGGACAGAAAAACTTCCTGGTCCACATGAGGTCTCCTGGGGAACAGAAATGGCAGGAGCAAATAATTAGAAATGGCCACCAGTGCAGTTTCACCTTTGCCACAGGAATAGCACAACCTCACACAGATTGTAGGGCTTCTTTTCTCTGTTTAGTCGGAGACTCCATCCCTTTTGTGAGTAATACCTTTTCATTAGAATCTCTAATTCTATTCCTCATACTCATTTAATTATGGACTTTTTTGTCCCAACTGGAACATCCTTGATCACAAATTTCAATCTTTCAGAAATCATTATTTTTCTGAACCTTTTCAGCAGTTGGCTGGCCAACTTTTCCCTCACAAAGTCATGGTGCCAAATTTGGTCATTTCCTGGACAGTTTTTAGTTTACTAACTATTAAAAAAAAAAAAGCATCTTGTTCTTGCATTTGCTATGTACCTCTTTGAGCTACTGACATTACTTTCATATGTATTTTTATTATATATTTAATAAGTGAAAATCTTTATTTCTTAAAATAGATCAGCAACACACAGGTCTAATCTTCACAATTTTACTTTCTCCAATCCCATACATGTTGACTTACAATTCGCTCATTTTTCTATTTTGCTTTACTTAGAAGCCCTAGTGATAGGAAATAACAGTTCAGGTTTTTTCTTCCTTAGAGGACAGAAGCACTCTAATTCAGTGATTTACATCCTTGGGTAGGTTTCAGAATCATCTGGGGGTGCTGGTTTGCACTGCAGATTCTTCTTCTTCTTCTTTTTTTTTATAAGAGAGGGAGAGAGAGTGGAGGGGGAGGGGCAGAGGGAGAGAGAGAATTTTAAGCAGGATCCACGCCCAGTGGAGCCAGACTTGGGGCCTGATCTCATGACCCTGAGATCAGGACCTGTGCCGCAATCAGGAGTCAGACGCTCAACTGGCTGAGCCACCCAGACACCCCTGTACTGCAGATTCTGGGACCCATCCCTCATACAGGTATAATGGGGATGACATTTTGAGAAACACTGTTAGGACGTGGGTTATGTTACATAATTTCAACCTCACAGAAACATAAAATGGGCTAACCTGAATATTGAGAACACATGTGCATGTTATACTATTTATATTTTGGCCTCAAATTATCATCACTTTACAGTTCTGTTTCATAAATCAACCTGGAAATAGTAAGACTTGATGAACAAACCAGGGACCACAAGAGAAAGCCTGATGGTTCCCTAGTGATTGCTCTTTGGAATATTGTGTGACCCTTGAACATAAAGGGCTCAGTTATTATCTTAAGTCATTGTGCATGAAAACAAACATACAGTGCTTCAAAAAAATTTAATCACAATAGGCATACCTAATGTATAAAATAACACACCCAACTCTACTCTCGACTGTTTACAGCACATATTTTCCTACACATACTACATATACTTATTAAAAATTTTGGGTATTGTACACAATGTGCTTCTTTTATTTAGTAGTCTTTGGTATTTTCCTGTCAGTATACTCCATTCTTTTTAACTGCTACAGACAATATTAAATTTTGTAGACATACTGATTAGTTATTTCTTTATTGATTGTCATTTGGGCTATTTCCAAGTTAAAAAAGTAGTGCAACAAATATTCTTGGGTCCATCTCTTTATTCAGGATTAATTTCTAGAAGTGGAAGCTCTGGGTCCAAACCTAGAATATTCTGAATTTTAACTGATATTCCTAACTTAAACTCTAAAAAGGTTGCATTAATTTACAAGCAAAAAATGCTATTTCTTTGGATACTTAACAATCCACATCTTTGCTAACATGATGGGTAAATGTGTTTTAAGTTTCATTTTTTAATTCAGTGAAGTTTAGTTTCCAGCTTTGTAATTTTGGTTTCTAGCTTTATCCGTTTTCAGTTCATTACCTTTTTAATTTCTAATTTTAGCCATATGCTTGTTATTAGATTACTCTTTTTTGTATAGAACAGCCTATTGTTCTTCTATCACTGTAACATCCCATGGAATCTCACTGGAGATCGGAAACAGAGTTGTTAGGTCTCAGACTTTCTCTTTTAACCTTCAAAAAGGTAGCGTCCTACCTGCCTCTTTACTATCCCTATGGAATATATCAGAGTTCTCAACTTACCAGATTCCCTGTCTGAGTGAACAGAACTTTTTTTCAGAAGTGTAATATGCATAGAGAACTCAAAGTTCCTCTTTTGATCTAATTTTCTTATAATATCTGAGTTCTAGCTCTTCTATTTATAATCCATTTCTGACCTTTGGACAAATCTGTCTAGTTCTATCTTTGTAAATCCTGGTTTCAACTTATGCTATCAGGGGACTGTCTCACTTAGGCTCGTGGTAGATATGCTACCCTAGGCAGGTGCTGGTCCTTGATGGGCAACACACAGTTACAGCAAGAAATGTTTCACAAATGGTATCTGATATGGTCTAGTTAAGATTAATCTTAACTTGGCCTAATTAAGATTAATAAAATCTCATTGCTTAGAAATAATTATCCATTGACCTGAGGTCAACAAAAGTCTTTTTTTCCTAATATTAAAATATAGAATTGTTTGGAGGGCAGGGGGAGCAACTAACTTGAAATAAATCAGAAAACATCTTCACATTAATCGTTCTTCTCATATACTTCAAATTTGTACTTAATGCCTTTCTCCTCCTGGATATCAGATAGAACACCTGGGTATCTGTAAAAGAAAAATATCCATAATAATGTGTCAATTAAAAAGATAGCTTCCCTGACTCTCACCCAAAAGGCATCAATAATGCATAAGGTAAGTAAAAGTTTTCCCTTCCTTTTTTCTTCACAATGGTAAGCCACTGTGAAATTGGGTATTATGTAAGTACACTACATATGGGAACAGAAAGAAAAACTTTCAAACTATATAGAAAGTTAGAAAACAAAAAGTGCAATTTCTCCTTTCCTTCTGACTCCTAATTCTTCTGTTCAAAACCAACCACTGTCATCAGTTTCTCTTTTATCTTTCCACTACCTATCAGCTAGTATGAAACTGCTTAATAACATTCTGCAAATCTTATACTTGGTTATCAAATTTCTCATGTGAGCAAAGGAAAAACAAAATACAACCCTCAGCTGCCTAGAGCAGAACTGAAGTTCTATGTCCTGCGTGGTGCTAGATTATCAGTTTCCCAGTGTGTGGCTTATTGTAATTCTTTTACTGGCATCACTGTTGAATCTGGCATTTTCTAACTCTCACTTAGTTCTGTGTTCCCTCCACCTTCCAATTCAAAACCCAGGACCTCCTTTGGGTATATACCAAGAAGTGGAATTGCTGGATCATATGGTAATTCTCTTTTTAATTTTTTGAGGAACCTCCATACTGTTTTCCACAGCAGCGCCACCATTTATATTCCCATCAACATGTATAAGAGTTTCAATTTCTCTACATCCTCACCAATACTTGTTATAGCTTGGGGTTTTTTTTGACAACAAATCAGGATCTCAAAGAGATATATGCCCTCCCATGTTCACTGTAGCCTAATTCACAATAGCTAAGTAACCTAAATATCCATCAACAGATGAATGGATAAAGAAAATGTGGTATATACATACAATAGAATATTATTCAGCCTCAAAAAAGAAGGAAATCCTGCCATATGCAGCAACATGATGAACTTGGAGGACACTGGGCTATGTGAAATAAGCCAGTCACAGAAGGACAAATACTGCAGTATCTAAAATGGTCAAACTCATAAGAACAGAGAGTAGAAGGGTGGTTTGACAGGGGTTGGGGGAAAGGGGAAATGGAGTTGTTCGAAGGGAAGAAAGCTTGTTGTCCAAGATGATTAAATTCTAGAGATGTGCTGTGCAACAGTGTGCCTATAGTTAACAACACTGTATACTGTATAATTAAAATTTTGAGAGATTTCATGTTGTATTCTCACCATAATAAATTTTTTTTCCCACTGAAAAAACAAATCCGAGGTCCTCCATTTGAAGGCTGTATTGACCACCCCCATCTCCAACCCAAATCTTGTACTTCCTCAGTATTGTGTGGGCTACACCCCCAATATGCTCCAGGTTGGGGGGAACGGAATACCTGCTTTACTCAGACTCATGTTTGACTCTGGTTCTGCTGTGTGATACTTAGTTATCAACACAATCTTCATCCTTGTGAATAA
This sequence comes from Eumetopias jubatus, assembly GCF_037043125.1. Lineage (NCBI taxonomy): Eukaryota > Metazoa > Chordata > Mammalia > Carnivora > Otariidae > Eumetopias > Eumetopias jubatus. The sequence continues at coordinate 60,999,885 of NW_028274811.1, forward strand.
TTTAGCATTGAGTTCATTACATTAAGTGTTCTACAAATGTTACCCTTTAATATTATTAGTTTGTTTCATCCCCATATTTTCTAAACTCAATGTAGCAAGGATAATACGGGGGGGGGGGGGAAATTAAATCTCTTTTGATATCCAATACAATGCTGAGTAATAACAGGTATCAACCTTTAGTTGACTAATGAGAGGTGATGCCATGTGATAAAAAATACAATTAAGAGACATAAAGTAACAGCATAATGACGTATAAGGAAATGAAAAAGCTGTTTTTTCTTGAAAAACTTACATTTCAGAGGAAGAAGCTATGTTTCTAGTTACTAACCATTTTCTGAGCTATTTTTGTTCCAGTGTTTTAATAGCAATATAGCATTTTTCCTTTTTTAAAGAAATGATTTTATGAGGCCAATGTTTAACCTTAACTTTAGTTTCTTTGGAATGAGTCACCAAAAGCAGCATTTACATTTTTGTGTGTGTAAAATTCTCACGAGTATCAAGATTCTCAGTTAATAAGATAAAAGCAAAGTATCAAAATTATTCCTAAAATCATGAATAATATTAACTTAGAAATACTATGTTATTGGCTGGATATTGTCACTAACCACAGTATTAATGTTAATCTGCTCTGTAAAACTGAAATTGATTTCTGCTTAACATTAATTTTGCTTTCCACAATATTCACATATTCAGTTTGTTTTAATAATGACCATAACTACTGCACCATCATACTTCCCAACTGTTTAGGAGCCACATATGAACTCTGAGTTGAAGCCTAACAGGATTTGGAAATACCTCCTATTTGTTATGAACCACCCAGAAAGAGAGTCCCCTCTAGAATCTTCAAGCAGTAAAGAATCCAATGAATATGAAAAGACATAAGATCTGAAATGACAAAGCATCATGAGAATATTACACAGATGATTTACTGTAAAGTCTAAGAAAGAGGTAAATAGAGTTCTTAAAACAGTTACCTATAAGAAACAACTCACAACCAAAATAAAATGAAGACTCTATATCAAGTACAGGCTCAGGAAAGAGACATACAAATAACATGAATAAGGATCCTGCTGAATAGTCGGAAAGTAATGGGAACAGAAGAGGAAACGCCAAAAACCTTCCTCAAGTTGTCCATTGATAAGGGACATCTGTCCCAGCTCTGGAGCCAACTACTGTTTCAAAGGCCTCTTCTGGGCTTTATCCTCTTTGACTGCATGGTTACACGGAAGGTTATTAACTAGAAGGACAAACCTGTTTGGGGCTCATTAAGCAGAAAATGCCGGTAGAAAATACCTGGACCTGCTGGTTTGGTTGGAGCCTAGTGTGGAACAGTGTGAGGCAGAAAGATCTCTTCCAGGCAAGCTGAATGAGGGCAGAGCCTCAGAGGGCAGGCTGGCATGGTGCTGGCGCACAGACAACGACCCACAGGGAAAAAGGCAGACACAAAGTCAAACCTTACTTTGTTAAGACTAATTTCTGCTTTTGGCTTACTACCACCTGTGGTTTCACTTAACTTCTAATTTCATTCTCTTCGCACTTTACAACAGTCCCCTCATCTTTATTTCCTTTTACTAGTGCTTTTGTTACCAGGAACTATGGTGTTAATAAAAGATAACTGTGTTTGAATTGAAACCTATGTAACCACAAGAGGCCCACTAATCGGGACAATGGGGTTCTAAACGAAGTGTAGCTGTGGGGAAAGAAGTAGGGGAGGGTAGAGAACGATCAGAGTTCATTTCTGGACAGTAGGGAGCAATTCTAAGTTCCTCAGTATACTGAGATTTAGAGAGAAAGAAGCTCAAGAATTGAGCAACATTACAGACCTCCAGGGACAAGGTATATTCCCTTTGTCTTTCAAGACTTCCTTTTTCTCTACTTCATGAAAGACTGACCTACTCCAGATTTACCCTTAGGGGATTCCTTTCACCTCGCGTTAAAGAGGCTGTTATTATGTTGGTACAGGCTTGAAAGTAAGATATCATCAAATGATGCAATGAAAAAAGACTTTTCATTTTCTTTCATAGCCAGCCTTGTTTAGCTTTGTCCACTTTGGAGCAATTTCCTTGGATTTTGGCTTTGGATAGGAATTTCCTATCTGAATCTACCCACAGTTAAAATTTTCTAGGGGCACCTGGGCGGTGCAGTCGGTTAAGCATCCAACTCTTGATTTTGGCTCAGGTCATGATCTCGGGGTCGTGAGATGGAGCCCCATGTTGGGCTCTGTGATAAGCTTGGAGTCCACTTGGGATTCTCTCTCTCTCTCTTTCTTCCTCTGCTCCGCCCCCCCAATGTTAAAAAAGTTTTCTAAGACATTTAAAGAACCAATACCAATCCTTCACAAACTCTTCCAGAAAAAGAAGAGGAAAGAGACCATTTCCTAACTCATTCTGTGAGGCCAGTATTCTTTTATTTTTTTAAAGATTTTATTTATTTATTTAAGAGAGAGAGAGAGAGAGAGAGAAACAGCATGAGGGGAGAGGGTCAGAGGGAGAAGCAGGCTCCCCGCTGAGCCGGGAGCCCGATGTGGGACTCGATCCCAGGACTCTGGGATCATGACCTGAGCCGAAGGCAGTCGCTTAACCAACTGAGCCACCCAGGCGCCCGAGGCCAGTATTCTTCTGACACCAAAACCAGGTGAAGACATTACAGAAAAAGAAAACTACAAACCAATATTCCATTATGAATGTAAATGCAAAAATCCTCAACAAAATATTAACAAACTGAATCCAGGAACATATAGAAAGGATTGTACAGTACTACCAAGTGGATTTATCCCAGAAATGCAAGAATAGTTTAACATGAAAATCAATCAATGTAATACACCGTATTAATAACCTATTAAAGACAAAGACCACGTGATTATCTCAATAGACTCAGAAAAAGCATTTGACAAAATCCAGCACTTCCTCATGATAAAAATACCAGTGAGGTAGAACTAGATCTTCCTCAATATAATAAATGGCATGTATGAAAAGCCCACAGCTAATATACTTAATGGTAAAAGACTAAATGCTTTCTCTGTAAAAGCAGGAGCAAGACCCTTGCCACTTCCATTCATAATTGCACTGGAGGTTCTAGCCAGAGCAATTAGGTAGGAGAAAGAAATTTTATTTTATTTTATTTTTAAAGATTTTATTTATTTCACAGAGAGAGACACAGCGAGAGAGGGAACACAAGCAGGGGGAGTGGGAGAGGGAGAAGCAGGCTTCCCACCAAGCAGGGAGCCCGATACGGGGCTCAATCCCAGGACCCTGGCATCATGACCTGAGCCGAAGGCAGATGCTTAACGACTGAGCCACCCAGGCGCCCCGAGAAAGAAATTTTAAAAATGCAGATTAGGAAGAAGTAAAACTACCTCTATTTGTAAATGATATATCCTGCATGTAGAAAATCCTAAGGAATTCACTAACACTAGAATAAATGAGTTCAGCAAATTGTAGGATACAAGATCAATAAGCAAAAATCAATTGTATATCTATGTATTACCAATGAACAGTTTGAAAATAAAATGATGAAAACAGCTCCATTTATAGTAACATCAAAAAGAATAAAATACCTAAGAAAAAATTTAACAATGAAGTGGAATACTTATATAGTGAAAGCTACAAAGCACTACTGAAAGAAATTAAAGACCTAAATAAATAGAAAGACATCACATGTTCATGGTTTAGAAAAATACTGCTTAGATAGCAAAATTCTTCAAAGGGATCTTTGTAGTAATGGTTGCATAGCTCTGTGAATATACTAAAACTACTGAATTATATACTTTCAATGGGTGAATAGTGTGATGGGTGAGTCATCACTCAGTAAAGATGTTAAGTTTTTCATTTCTAAGAGCCGAGAGCCAGAATGGTAGTAAAATATTTTAAGTTATCAAGGATCCCAGAGGGTCAGTTTTGGAAAGAGGTCAGATGGAGAGCAACAGGATCTGAAAAGGTAAATTCAACAGTAATCTTTTCTTTTTGTTAGCAGCAAAGATAGGAATGAGGGTCAGCAGATATCAATATTCACATAATGTGAGAATCAACAACCTAAGCAGTATAAGAGAAAATATATAAGATGTGACAAACAAATACAACTGATTTCATAAATATATACAAAATCACTAAGTGTGATTTTTCTATGGGGTCATCTTTGAAGACTAAGCAAAAGCCTGTACTTCAGCTGTTTAGAAAACTTTTAGAGTTCTTAAAATTCTCAGTTTTCTTTAGAGCTAGTTAAAAGCCCACGGAAATCAGTCACACACTTCATTAGATTCATGACTATTACCTATTACTCTACAGACTATTACTTTAAAGCTTGGCCATCCACTTATTCAGACGTGACTGAATGTTCTTTTAGAAGGTATTTCCCAAAACAAACTCACACTCAAAGAATAATGACTGGATCTAACTGAGAATATTTGCAAGAATGTGTTAAAACCTAGTCTGAAAGTGTGGATACAATTAATCCTTTACTCTCCATAGCCAAGACCTGAAAAGTACTTTATTTTTTTAAATTGAACTATGAAAAGTGCTTTTAAACTAAAATGCTAGGAGTTTTCAAAATCAGGCAGTTCCGTGCTAAAATCACAACTCCATAGTAAAACAAGTGTAACCTCTTCTTTTTTTAAAGATTTTATTTATTTGACAAAGAGAAAGAGATAGGGAGAGCAGGAACACAAGCAGGGGGAGTGGGAGAGGGAGAAGCAGGCTTCCCGCCGAGCAGGGAGCCCGATGGAGGGGCTAGATCCCAGGACCCTGGGATCAGGACCTGAGCTGAAGGCAGACGCTTAACTGACTGAGCCGCCCAGGTGCCCCTGTGATCTCTTCGTTCGATCTCCACCACTGCTATCCAAAGCCCTTACTCTTTCACCTCAACTCTCGCAGGCAACTGGTCTCCCAGCTCCACTCTTGTCTCCTCCTGTCCGTTCTCCACAAACAGCTGCAGCAGTATCACTCTCTCTTTATTCAAACCCTCTAAACCTGCATCTGGTCTGAGCCCTTCTGGCCTCCCCCTTGCTTACACAAAATGCTCACGGTGGCCTTCAGGGTCAGGGAGCACACCATGCTTGTTCCTGCCCTCTGGTGTCTACACTATTTCTGGTTTTTCTGCTCTTTGCATGGCTGGCTTCTTGCCATTTAGATCTCAGCATAGATACCACTCTTCAGAAAAGACTTCTCAGACAATACAGTATTTACCACATCACAATATCTCACTTCTCCATACAGCAACTCTCTTGATGTTTATCATTTGCTACCCTCCTCCTCTACTACAAAGAATCTAATCTTAGAGAGCAGTGATAGCATCTGTCTTGGTAAGCACTGTTTCCCCAGAGCCTAAGACAGCATCTGATGCTAAGCACAGATTGCGTAGAATGAACTAATGACTACTCTCTAGATTTCAGCAAGATGATTAAAACTTAAACATTCCCAAGTTTGTTAAAGCAGATTTTCAAAAATTCTTAAAGTATTTGTCTACAGAAAACATAACTACTCCAAATTCAATCTGAAGAGTATTACTCTTTCTAATTCTTAAGCAGGAAATCCAAAAATGCTTCAAATAAATTAGTAACATTTTACTTACTCTGGCAGAAGTTTGTATTTCTCCAAATCAATTTCTGGAAAAAATGTGTCACTTTCAAATTCCTGCATAATCCTTGTCACAAATAGTCTAAGATGGCCTGTTTTGTTCATGGCTTCCTTTGAAAAAACACAAAAGGCATCAATTTCCTAATTTATCTGTCAAAAGAAACAGAAACTCTAAGATTTCTGTTTTAATTATACAGTCAAGTTTGTAATAGGTATTAGAGACATGCTACCTAACTTGTTACCTGTAAAGCATGCTATTTAAATATCCTATTCTTTACTTTGGGGTCCTGCAAAGTATGTCTTAGTTATTTTGAGAATGGGACTAATCATTATCAGTAATTATGAGAGCGAGTATAAATATATTCTGGCCTCTAGTTTGCTTACATAACTCTTTTTTCTTTTAAGCATTCAGTATTATCTTTTTTCTTTGGTAGTTGTTTAAGAATTAAGAACTATAAATTATTTAGTTGTTCTCCAGAGAAAAATCTGCATATATATATGGGTAAGACAGTATAATTTCATGAGACTTTGATTATTGAAAACCCCAAGGGCATACTTAGAACATTTACATAGAATTTAACAACACTTCCATTTCTTAGGAGATAATAACAATGCTAGTAGGTTATTTACTTTCTTAGCCTCTTGTTGCTAATGATTGTATTTGGCCTTATATTGTTAAGGACTTTTCTAACTACTGCTTATGGTACTGTTGATAGTTTCTACAGAAAAAACTGCCCTCAAATGAGTATCTTAAGACTCTAATAAAAAGTCGTGAGTCCTAATTGCGTCTCTAAGAAAATAATCCTTGATTTTCAAATAGCTTATGGAAGAAAAAAATATGTATAATTTCAAGTGTGTGTTATCCTTAAAATTCCAAATAAGGGCATAGAACAAATTTTACTTTTTACTTTTGGCTTTTTACTACAGCGTATATTAAATCATTTATTCTCTTGCCCCAACCAAAAAAATATTCTACCAATTCTTACTGTATCAAAAATTAGAGAAACTGAACGAGACCAACGACAGAAGCATCTGAAGGTCTGTATCCAAGTAAATGCTATATGGCAAACATTTTCTGTAAAGGGTCAGATGGTAATTATTTTAGGCTTTGTGGGCCATATGGTTTCTTTCTTACCTTTGTGGGCAACAGCAGCCTTAGATAATACTAAACCAATGGGCATGGCTGTGTTACAGTGAAACTTTGTTTACAAAAACAGGCTGGCCCCAGGGGAGATAAGCCTAAATGTTCTACAAACTATTGTGAGACAGGTGGATAATGCAAAATTATGAGCTAGAGGTTCTACTTCCTTATAACATATACATATAGATATATCAAGTATATAATTATACTTAATTTTGAATACTTATAAAGAATGTATTTTCAAGTGAATATGGTATTATTCAAAATGCATATTGGAACAAAAGAAAAAAATGACTTGTTTTCTTAGAAATTCATCCTTGGCTGCAATATCAAAGGAAAATGTCCATTTCCTTGTAATACAAATAAAGCAAACAAAAGGTAGAAACAGGTCTGGGATCCTGGTATACCTCTTCTTTATAAAACAATTTATGGGTATATATGTCACCACAAACCACCAAAGTGTAGGGGCTGGTTTTTTTCCTTCCCATAAATGTTAATCTCTCATTAGTGTTTTAAGAGTCAAAAAATTCTATTTATTATCCTCAAAAATTTTGAAACTTGAAAGTCATTTGGTATCAAGAATAAGGAGTATTTTGGGGCATCTGGCTGGCTGGGTCTATGGAGTGTATGACTCTTGATCTTGCAGTTGTGGGTTTGAACCCCACGTTGGGTGCAGAAATTACTTAAAAATAAAATCTTACTAAAAAAAAAAAAAAAGCTTTGGGCTGGAGCCTCCATCTTCTAGTAATTTACCAAAATGACCAGCACCAAGGGAAAGAGGAGAGGTACCCTCTATATGTTCTCTAGGCCTTTTAGAAAACATGGAGTTGTTCCTTTGGCCATACACATGGTGAATCTACAAGAAAGGTGATATTGTGGACATCAAGGGAATGGGCACTGTTCAAACAGGAATGCCCCACCAGTGTTACCCTGGCAAAACCGGAAGAGTCTACAAGGGGACAGCATGCTGTTGTCACTGTTGTAAACAAACAATTGAAGGGCAAGATTCTTGCTAAGAGAATTAATGTACATATTCAGCATATTAAGCATTCAAGAGCTGAGATAACTTCCTGAAGTGTGTGAAAGAAAATGATCAGGAAAAGAAGGAAGCCAAAGAGAAAGGTACTTGGGTTCAACTGAAGTACCAGCCTGCTGCACCCAGGGAAGCACACTTTGTGAGAATCAGTGGAAAGGAGCCTGAGCTACTGGAATCCATTCCTAGGAATTTATGGCATGGTAAGTGTTAAAAAAAAAAAAAAGAGTAAGGACTATTTTCTATTTTACCTGTTTTTCCTTATATTATGAAGTCATATGATACTTTTCCCATGCCCTCATATTATATAAAAATTGTTAAGGGAAAGTCTTCTGCTTTTAACAAATTCATACACGTCTAGTCAGTATACAGCAACTGAGAGCCTCATCCCTTTATCAGTGAGGACGTAGATATCCTTGAAAAAAAGGGAATAATTCAGTATATCAGGGCACACCCACGGAGTAGAAAACAGTGCAGTGTGTCTACAGCCATACCACCCTGAACACGCCCGGTCTCGTCTAATCTCGGAAGCTAAGCAGGGTCGGGCCTGGCTAGTACTTGGATGGGAAAACAGTGCAGAGCAAGTATGATTCTAAGGGAAGGATTTAGAATGTTTTTAAATTAGAAACATCAACTATTTTGAATTGAAAATAAACCGGAACAGGCTTAAAGAATCACTTTTATATTTTTATTTAGTTTTCATGATAGTATCTAAAATGAATAATTCAAATTGACAATATGTCTAGCTAACAGTAGGGATAATATGCTTCCTTTGCTCATGACTTAATTTTTTTAAAGTTCAGATGGCAGGGAAGCTGAAGGAAAGTGGGGTACAACATTTCTTTTTTTTTTTCAATATTTCTTTATAATTTTACTTACCTTATAAACAGAACTGCCTCCTACTACCCAAACCATGTCCACTTTATTTGCTAATTCTGGTTGCTCAATAAGTTTTAAGGCATCATCCAGACTTTTGGCAAGAAAATGAGCTCCTTGTGGAGGTTCCCTGAGGTTAAAAGGAAGAATTAGAAATAATTTCTATAAAACCTATTCATATTAGTCAATTAATTATAAAACCAAAACCATCATAAATATGAATCCTTTCTACAAGAAACACTTAACATCATATGACCTATGACCAATAATAGAAACCACATTTGTGCATGTATGGTCCACAATGAATCAAAAAACAGAAACATTTCTGGTATCTTGTGATATTTATGGTGGAAAAAAATCCTAAGAGTAGTTGTCTTCAGAGGGATGGGGTTAGAGGCATAAGGGAATTTTGAAGGGTTATGGTAATGTTCTCTATCTTAGATATGGGATTATACAGGGGCATACATTTGTCAAAATTTAGCAAAAGTACATTTAAGGCTTGCACATTTCACTGTATATATTTATCCCAAAAGAATAAAGCTAATGTGGGGCGCCTGGGTGGCTCAGTCATTGAGCGTCTGCCTTCAGCTCAGGTCATGATGCCAGGGTTCTGGGATCGAGCCCCGCACCAGGCTCCCTGCTCCGTGGGAAGCCTGCTTCTCCCTCTCCCACCCCCCCTGCTTGTGTTCCCTCTCTCGCTGTGTCTCTGTCAAGTAAATAAATTAAAAAAAAAAAAAAAAAGAATAAAGCTAATGAAATACTGAACTCTGGTTAATCATATGTATGCTGAAGTATTTAAGGGAAAACACTAATGTCTACAAGTTACTCTGAAATGCATGAGAAAAACAAGATCAACTGATGTATGGATAGATGGTAAAACAAGCATAGTAAAATGTTAACAGTAGAATGTATGTGGTGAATATACAGGTGTTTACTGTAAGGTTCTTTCTGTACGTTTGAATGACTGTAGCATGGAATGATTTTCTTTTTCTTTTTTAGAGAGAGTACGCTCATGAGTGTAGGGGTGGGGGGCTGGGGCAGAGGGAGAGGGAGAGAGAGAATCTTAGGCAGGTTCGAACTTCAGCTCAGAGCCTGATGTGGGGCTTGATCTAACGACCCTGGATCATGACCTGAGCCAAAATCGAGGGTGACACTCAACCGACTAAGCCACCCAGGAGGCCCTGGAATGATTTCAAACTCTTACAATGTGATGAATGAGGAATGAGTAAAAGACTTTCATGTTTCAAACATGTAGAGATGGATGAAGTATTAATAAATGAGTATGTTATATTTTGTAATTAAAAATCCAAAGGAGGGACACCTGGGTGGCTCAGTTGGTTAAGCATCCAAATGTCTGACTCTTGATTTCAGCTCAGGTCATGATCTCAGGGTTGTGGGATAGAGCCCTGCGTTGGGCTCTGTGCTGGGCATGGAGTCTGCTTGGGATTCTCTCTCTCCCTCTGCCCCTCCCTACCCCCACCCCAATACAAAAAATTAAAAAAATCCAAAGGAGGAGAAGTTACTTAATTTCAGGGTTAGATCTTCAGCTTAATCTCTCCCTATCTCCACAACTGTTTTTTGGGGGTGGTTGTTGGGGGGCGGGGGAGGGCTGTAATTCCCTTTATAAATGAAGAAACATGTAGAATTTGGCTTGCACTGTATTTAGAGAACAGAAATTACAATTCAATGTCAAGTTTTTAGACTGACGCTTTAAAAAATTATGTAACTGCCTTTGAACTGGTAGTTATAACAATGATTAATCAAGAGCTAATGGAGACATTCATTCTTTTGGCTGCTTCCTCCCCCACCTCCTTGACAGGTATTTTACTTATTTCACTCTGTCATCTCTAAAGGAGTTAAGAGCACAAAGAATGTATTTTGACTAAAAGCTGGAAAAGATATGGAGGCCACGGTGAGGTTAAATGAGCCAAGGGATTCTCTAAGACGTCAGGGCAGCTGCAGCAACTAGGTTGGACGAGGCTGTGTAGGGGCAGAATTGAGTAAGAAACAGATTTGAACTTGGGGAGAAGACAGTCTAGTTAATAAAGTCTAGAATGCCTGAAATAGAGTCAAGGTAGTTTTAGTAACTGAGGGTGCTAAAATCAGGAATGATGACAGGAGTCGGGGTAGAATGAAAAATGGTGACTTAGGAACTGACATATGAGGAGAACTGGAAGAGGCATCCCAGAAGTTGGTGGGCTATAGCAAAATAATTTAGAAGGTGGTATAAATGGTTGGTGTGGACTTCAAATTAATGGGGTAAACATTTTGTGTAGATTGTGGAACAATGGCTTGAAATGGTGCAAGGGCTTAAGGTGAAGACTACTTCTTTGCCTTTTTGTAGTGAGTCTGGAAAAGGAAAACAAAGGATTTGTTTCAGATTTTAGTTATCATAGAGTCATGGAGGAAATGCTTCTGCAAAATGTTGCTACTTAGCAGTTTAGGAATAAGTTTCATAGGAAACCATTGATCCAAGATGGGTAGAAAAAAATGAGCAAAAAGTTGAGCTAACGTTTGAGTTCATTAGCCCACAGTGTTCATTGTGTGAAAGCACGAATCCTAGAAACTAACACAGTAAACAGAATATAGCAAGCCCTCAATATTGTGACTTATTTCATAGCTAAATCTCCTTCCTATATTTATCTCAAGCTAACAGAGATTGCATTCCCTGACAAGAGAGAGTTGGAATGTGGTTGTATAGTCAAGAAACCTGTGGACATGCTTGATATCTTGTTCCAAACTTAAGTCTTGAATTTTCTCAGAGGGTTGGGATGAGGATTAAAAGATAATGCACATCATAGGCACTCCAGTGATATTTCCATCCTTTTTTTTTTTTTTTTTAAGATTCTATTTATTTGAGAGAGAGAACAAGCAGGGTGAGGGACAGAGAGAGAGGGAGAAGCAGACTCTCCGCTGAGCAGGGAACCCAATGCAGGGCTCGATCCCAGGACCCTGGGATCCTGACCTGAGCCGAAGGCAGACGCTTAACTGACTAAGCCACCCAGGCGCCCCTTCATCCTTCTCTTTAAAAGTCCTATTCAAAAGAGGCTGCTTTTTACCTGATGGTTAGTTATAGTAGAAAGAAAATATCTAACATTTATTCAGTGCCCACTTGCTCTCCCAAATAGTGGGATCAGGCAAGTATTTTACACGCATCACACCACTTAATGTGACCAGCAGTCCTGTGTAAGTACTTTTATTCCTGTTTATAGATGATACTGAGGCTGAGAAGTTAAGTAGCCAGTGGTTACAGAGCTAGGAAATGGTGGAGCTGGGATTTGAACTCCAGCAGCCTGATGCTGGAGTCTGAGTTGCAACTTCCTACATAGACGTCAACTGGTGGTCACGGGCTACAAAGGTGTCATATTCGAGTCCCCTCAGACCTTAGGATGGTGTGGCCTAATTCAGGCAAACCCTAAGACCAGTGTCCTCTGGCCTTGAGCAGCCTCATTTGATTACCTCATGTACCATGCATGCCTGATGTGAAAGATGATGTGGCAGATGGAATTCTGGCTCAATTTCCCAAGAGACTGTTGGGAAAGCTTATTAAAAAACAAAAAATCCTAGGCTAGAATCACATTTTAACCAAAAATTTTAAAAAAATGTTCAGTTTAAGACCTTTCAAACTCAGTCTTTGAAATGGGATTTCCAACTATTTAAAATTGGTTCAAGTATGCTCCATCGTCATAATTGAATACTATGCAGCCATTAAAAATATTTACAGAAATCTTTCAATATATTAAATAGGGGAAAAAGGCAGGTTACAAAACAGGATTATCCTATTTTTATAAATCACGTATTGATCATGTATTCTGCTTTGCTAGGGGATATGCTAAATGCTGGGAATAGAGATAAAAAGAAAAAGAAAAGCACTCCCTGTACCAATGGCAAGCAGAGAACTATCTCAGCAGTGGCCACAATGTGTGAAGGACATGCAATGGGGATGCGTGGAGGACGCCAGATGAGCAGAGGTGATGCATCTTCTGGGTGCAGTTATGAGGGAGAATACTCCTTGGAGAAAGATCCCTTAGCAGAGAGTCTCAAAGGAGATAAACACATGTTCAAAACACAGAAGTGACAGATGACCATAGATACTACTGAGGCTTATATGAAAGTTACTAAAGTTATTTAACACAAAGCTCCAAGAAAGTTGAAGGTAGAAGTAATCTGTGCTGAGGTTTAAAATAGTAAAGGGTAGGACAACACAGCCAAGGTCTTAACGACAGGAGAAAATGGGGGTCTAGAATAAAGTGGTGGGGGCAGGGGGAGGGTTCTGATTATGAACCTCAAGTTTGAGGGAAGGAAGAACAAAGTTATATGTTAGGGTAAAAATGAGATCACAAGCCTGTTCATTGTGCTTCCATTAATGTTAATTTTTTCTGTAAGATATAAAATAAGGTAATTTTGCTCAAATAGCAAAGGTTGGGAGAGTAGGAACTGATATTGATAGGGTACTCTCTGTATGCCACAAATTTAATATACAAATTTCAATTAATCCTCAAAATCACCCTAAGATGATTTATTATCCCATTAATCCCATTTAGTAGATAAGGAAATTGAGGTTCAGTAAGGCTTAATAAGCCTTAATAAGTCTTTGCTATACTAAGTGTGTGAGTGGTGGGGAGAGAAGAGAGAAAGCTTTAATCACCGTGGAGGATATGATGAATTATTATACTATGAAATGTCAGGTAACTTTTATGGGCTGGAGACAATTTATAACATCTTATATCATGGAGGGAATTTTGGATTTACTAAAGATGCTATCAAAGCTATAGCATTATAGTAAAATTTACTTAATTTTTGGTTCCAGAGCCTTAAAAAAATACTTTATTGAGATAAATCACATACCCTACAATTTACCCTTTTAATGTGTAGAATTTGGAAACTTTTTAGTGTATTCATAGAGTTGTAAAGCCATCACCACTATCTACTTTTAGGACATTTCTATCCCCCCTCAAAAGAAACCCTGTAACCATTAGCATTCATTCCCCACTCCCACAAAACCAATAATCTCCTTTGTCTATGAATTTGTCAATTCCAGAAACTTCACATAGATGGAGTTATGTGGCCTTCTGTCTCTGGCTTTTTTCACTCAGCATACGGTTTTCAAACTTTATCCATGTTGTAGCATATATCGGTTCTTCTTTTTATTGTGGAATAATATTCCATTGTATGGATATAGGCTACTTTGTTTATCCATTCATCAGTTTACCGACATTTGGGATGTTTCAACTTTTTGGCTATTATGTATGATGCTGCTATGAACATTTGTTGTTGTGTGGTCATATGTTTTCATTTTTCCTTCATTTCATAAACCAAGGAGTAGAACTACTGGGTCATATAACTCTATGTTTAACAGTTTGAGAAAATGTCAATCTGTTTTCCAAATGTGCTTGCATATTTCTTTTAAAGCCACAACTTGATTGTCCAGATAGCTTTGGAAAAGCATTTTCTCCCTATACTTTAAGGAACTAGTTACCCAAAATAATTAGTATCCTGCAGCAAATTTTGGGGTTACCTTGAAGATTCAGTTTCGTCTTACATTGGAGGGTGGTGGTGAAAAATTGAGTATTTCCAAGATTGCATGAGCTATAGTGATTATATGAGTAAATCTAGCACTGTGTGGCACACAACAGGTGCTCAGGTTATGTGTGTAATTGATTCTCAAGTAGGGAACCAGAAGGAAGGGCAAAATATAAATTCTAAGACATTTTCGTAACTGATATCCTTATTTCCTTGATAATAAAGACCTTTGAAATTTTCTGCCTTAAAAAAAAAAAGTAAAATACAGCAACAAATGTTATATATAAATACATAAGAAAACAACCAAACCCAATTGCATACACCACAGCGGGGGTCATAGAGAAGAAATTATAGAGTTATCATTTGAGGAGATCTGCTGGCTCAACTGAGTATGTCCCTCACTGAGATTTCTTTATGTTTACTTTAGCTCAAGCTAGCCATAAATAAACTTGAGTAGTATTCAAGAATACGTTACTAAAGAGTCTCTGGGAATGGCAATACGGTCTGTGAATTTGGATTCTACTAAGTAAAGAGATAATTAGAATATCCTAGCAACCAAAAAAAAGAGAACAGTATGAAGATTGAGGCAGATGGCAAGATGCACATCAACATAATCCTCATCACCCAAAGGCGATCAATGCAAATATTCTGGTATAGTTTCTTTCATGTTTTTACCTATGCCATTCTAGGAGGGATTTGAGAGAAAATCTATATAGGCCGGAACCCCCTTAAGCCTACAGCGTATAATGTTTTTTCCTTCCCATGATGTGATGGTCTTTGAGGTGTTCACTTGGTTGGGCTATAGTCCTTGTTCAGACACTAATCTAGGTGTTGCTGTGAAGGTATATTATAGAAGTGATTAAAGTTAATAATTAGAAGACTTCAATCTGGGTGGGCAGGATTCAATTAGTTTTAAGGCCTTAAGAGCAGATCTGAGGCTTCCTTGAAGGACATTTCACCCACAGTCAGCAACTTCTGCCCCTGTTGGAAAGTTCCCGCATGCCCTTCCCGATGGCCTGCCCCACAAAGTTATGGACTTGCCTAGCCAGCACCCACAAATGTGTAAGCTAATTCCTAGCAATGAAAAACCCAGGGCATTTCCAAGCATCAGTAACTATCTACTCCAACGTTAGCCTAGAGGACAGAAAAATTCCTAGCAAAGGCCAAGTGGAAATACTCCTTTCTCTCTAGGATCCCTAGGTTGACTTCAATACTTTCAAACTTTTTACCTGTAGACACTGGGTAAAGAATACAAGTATAAAATATTATTTGGGTGTTGTGGTAAACTATGAATAGTACACAAGATTATGACTGATTTTTAGCCCATCCTAAAATTTCTATCTTATTTATTGAGGGCAGGGTCCAGAAAGGGCAATAGAACACTTAATCTTGGCAAATCCCAAAACATATGTGAAACTAGAAAAAAGTTATTAACTGTGTTGTATAAATGATACTTGAGCCTATGGAATAACAGTTCAGGGAAACTGGCAAAGCTGTTACCACAGTGAGATTTAATGTAACTTTTCACAGTGGTGAAATCAATCCCTTAAGTAGCAGAGTGAGTTACTGTCATGTGGGATAAATAACTGCTTTTTCATTTTCTGTAAATCATCTTTATGATATTAGGCAGCTTGATCAACAATACTGTATTTATACTATTTCATCATACACTGACCTCCACCATAAAAAATGGAACATGATTTTTTTGTGGTGAATTTGTTATAGTACTTACTTGAGGTCTCTGCTGAGAACTAAATTAATTCTGTCCTTTAAAGGTCGATTCTTCTCGGGAATAGAGAACCATGTCTTCCTCCCCATAATCACCAAATTCTGTTTACCTAGAAAATCACATAAAAGGATATTTTGGGAGTATACATTTATATTTTCATATATTCCCATACATATATGCAGAGATATGATTGTCATAGTGACATCTAGTGGATCTCCATTAAAAATTAAAATTAAAACAGGCTTACTAAAATTTACATTTATCACCCCATTTCCTAAATATAGTAACTATTTTTCCCTATGGTATTATTCAATTCATATCCAATATTTAGTTTTAATCAACTGCAATCATGTATAATAGTGAAGAGCCAAGATTCTGGGGCAAAGTGCTCAAGTTCAGTATATTCAGTCATCTACTAGACAAGTCATGTTAGTCTTCTGTGTCTTACTTTCCTTATTTATAAAATGGAGACAACAGTAGTTCCTACTTCTAGGGTTACTGTGGGGATTGAAGACTTAAAGATTTAATAAGTCTAGTTTAACTGTTTGATATGATAGTATTATTCATATTTGTATACTTTGTAGATTTATATTAATAGTCATACTTTTAAAGACAAGCGCTTAATATTCCACTCAATTAAAAAGCTAAAACACTTTTTTTTTTAAAGATTTTATTTATTTATTTGACAGAGAAAGACAGAGCAAGAGAGGGAACACAAGCAGGGGGAGTGGGAGAGGGAGAAGCAGGCTTCCTGCGGAGCAGGGAGCCGGATGCGGGGCTCGATTCCAGGACCCTGGAATTATGACCTGAGCCGAAGGCAGACGCTTAACGACTGAGCCACCCAGGCGCCCCAAGCTAAAACACTTTCTTTTTTTTTAAATTAAAGATTTTTATTTATTTATTGAGAGAGAGAGAGAAAATGGTAGAGAGAGAGCATGAGATGGAGGAAGGTCAGAGGGAGAAGCAGACTCCCCACCGAGCAGGGAGCCTGATGCGGGACTCGATCCCGGGACCCCAGGATCATGACCTGAGCCGAAGGCAGTCGCTTAACCAACTGAGCCACCCAGGCACCCGCTAAAACACTTTCAATTGTGCTTCTATCTTTCAAGTATAATGCTTCTATAGACATTTTATACACATAGCTTCACTTAGGAAAAAATCTTGGGAGTCAGATATCTGGATCAAAGGAATATACACATTTCTGTAATTCTTGATACGTTCTGACAGGCTATCAAAAGAAGTGCATGTGTCTGTTTTAAAGAATCATTATTAGCTTGATTTTATTGAAATAAAAACACTAACATTTACAAAATACAAGCTGTAAGACTAAGCATTTTTCCGTATATTGCTTCATTACTCATAACCAAATATTACCTCCAAATGTTAAGAAAAGTTTTTTCCTCTAAGAATTAAAACCCCAATAATTTATGGTGCCCCCTATGCGATATGCACTGCATTTTCAAAGACAGAGCTTTAGGTGTTAGTAAGGAGATATCAATTATCAAAAATAACAGAGCCATTAGGTGAGGAATTCTGATGACAGAAATGGTACAGACCTGGCCTAACAACTAAGGTGGAGATGATAAGTGAAGAGCATAGGGAGACATTGGCAGGCAGGGGGGAAAAAAAGAAAAAAACAAAAAAAAGCCAACACACCTTTGGTATCCTTCCAACCACTCATCCAAGAAATACTGTATTTACTGAAAACCAGCAAACAGGCCAGGTGTTGGATGCTTTCCCTACTACTAGACCATACTTTGGATTCTAGAGAGTGGTTTATGTCAATTCCTTAAGATTCAAACTACTGTTATCTTGTCTCTACTAGTGACCCAAGTGCCAGGTCCAAGGACTTGTATCTGTCCTGTTAAAGTTATGCTGCATTTGCTTCTGACTTACTATTTCCCTTTTACTCTGCTATTCCTTCTCCTATGACCAAATACATGTCTCTTAGGTTTTAAACGGGTATCCCACCACTATATTCTTTTCCTTGGTTGTCCTCGTCTCTCCAGTGGCTCAATTCATCTACTTCCCTGTACCTGAAATTATTCTGGATATCCCACAAAAGCCTCAAACCTCAAATTTATCATTATTACAATTGCACACTGTTCTCCACTCCTTTATTCTCCTTGTCACCCAGGATTAATCACCTGAGTATCTGAGAGTTCATCCTGGATCCCTTCCTGCATCCCCTTCGCCTTCCTGATCTCCACATTGGATATCATGGAACCGTTTTTTGGACTTTTCTCCTCTCCACTGCCCTCCTTCAGGCCCCATCATCTCCTGCAGGAGCTATGACAAAGGCCTCCTCTGATTTCCTTTCTATTTTCTTCACCGAAGGCTGCAGCTAGCTGCTAATTCTGCCCAGTACCTCAACTGTACGCCTGCCCATATAAAATTTCAAAGAACTTTTTTTTTTTAAAGGATATGACACACCTTGGAAACTGCATACAAATAAGTGGTAAGACAAAGGGTCCCAGATTAACATGGACAACTTTTCATTTAAATAAAATCTGCACTGGTAAGCTTACTCAGCAAGATGTTCCCCAAACCTCAATCTCCTAAAAATCCCACATTACCTTCTACTGAGGAAGTTGTGGTCATTCTTTGGAAAAACTTGAATTCGTTCCTACAAGTTAGACAAAGCGTTACTCAAAACATTCTCCCGCGGGTTCTAGCTCTAACGCGACCCACAGACGCTGCGCTGGAGGAGTGGGCGGAGAGTGGGGGGGGGGGGGTTCTCCGGGACCCGGACTTTGTCCGGAGGCAGGACGCTGCGGGGGGAAAACTCCTCGCCGGGCGGCAGGAGCAGGACGGAAACCAATAACTTGTCCTCCCGGCTTCTGATGGCGGAAAGAAGCCCAGGCCCAGCTCCCATCAGCTCGGGTCCCAAGTCCGACCCCCTCCTTCCGCCGCAAGTGTCTGCGTGACCCACTCCTAGCGCAGCGATCAAAGGCAGCCCGCGCCAGCTCTCCCAAACCCAGTCTACCCCCTGCCCGGCAGGTACCTGAGCGGGGGCCACGGCAGGTCCCCGTTCTTGCCGATGCCCATGTTCTGGGACACAGCGGCGATGCAGTTTAGCGTACGAACCATGACAGCGGCTGTAAACACCTCCCAGCTAGCTCACCAAACCGGGATTCGGCCCGCCGAGCTTGGCGCGAAATTGTGGCCACCCCGCCTCCTAGGTCCCATTTGTGCAGCCGAGACTCCGCCCCCCGCCCCGGCGCACGGCAGGGTCGTGACGTGCTCGCGCCCGCAGACGCCGGGGACCTGCGGCCGCGGGTTCGCGCTTCCGGCTGGGCCCTGCCGGGGTGTTGTCACTCTGTGACCTGCGATGTCGGGCCGGAAGCCTGCTTCGGGCCGTGCCGCTGCCACCGGCCCAGCGCTTGCAGGGCAAGCGGTTTTGAGCAGATTCTTCCACTCTACGGGAAGCCTGAAATCTACTTCGTCCCCCTCGGGTGCAGCCGAGAAGGCCGACCCTGACTCTGACTCCGCAGCGCCCCTAGCGCCCACTTTCCCGCCTCAGTTGCCGCCACGCGTGGTGGGTTTGGTCCAGGGCGGGGCGGGGCCAGCGGGGAGATGGGGCGGGGCAAGATGGGCGGGGGCAGGGACGGTGCGCGAGAGTCCGCGAGATGAGCCGGCCAGAGAGATAGGGGCGAGGCTCAGAAAGGAGAAGGCGGGAAAAGCAAGGCCGGCCTCCGTCCTCGGCGCGGTTCAAAGTTTGTAGTTGCTTGGAGTGATAGACTTAAGGCCAAGATCGTTCAGGTTCTTAATGGCGGACCCGAAACAGGAACTCAGGTCTCCTGACTTCCAGTTTGATGAGCATAGGGGCTTGTGGGCAAAGTATACATCTTTTAACCTCCATTCTACCTCCCCGCCCCCCCTTTTTTTAAAAATCTGGATCGAAGTTTGAAGAGCTTTATTTACCGTATTTGATATACCGGGTTAGGTGACTGGAAGAAAATTGACTTTAAGTCTCTAGTTTTTAAGCATGCAACAGCGGTGCTCAGTAATCAAGCGACTGTAAGAGCAGTCATACTGTGCGGTTCCTCAGTGACTACACTTGTAGCTAAGATTTAAAATTTAATACACAGTTTGGCTGGATTAAGTTTAAGGTGGTGCAGATGTGAATGGTTAGTCATTGAATCCTTCCTGTTGCTTGCCACCGTTCAACTAAGTTTGTTTTGTTTTTACCAAGGACACTGCCACCAGGGAAAGTCTAAGGTTGAGCCCTCACTGGGGCTCCCTGGAACAGTATTTTTTAAACTGAGGGTGTGATGGGACTCCTGTGTGACTTAGTCGGTTAAGCGTCTGCCTTCAGCTCAGGTCATGATCCCAGACTCCTGGGATCCAGTCTTGGATCGGGCTCCTTGCTCAGCGGTAGCCTGCTTCTCTCTCTGCCTGCTGCTCCCCCTGCTTGTGCTCTTTCTCTCTGACAAATAAATAAATAAAATCTTAAAAAACAAAACAAAACAGGATGTGGAGAGGGATTGCAGACTGACTTAGCCACCCTCCCTGTTTTAATATGGATGACAGCTTAGCTACTTCAGAGTCTTGTTCTCTTCATTTATATTTCTTCCATGGAGTGATTTCTCCTCTCCTGTTTTTGATTTTTTTAAAAATATTTATTTATTTGAGAGAGAACACACGTGTGAGAGCACACAAGCAGGGGGGAGGGGTAGAGGGAGAAGCAGACTCCCCGCCAAGCAGGGAGCCTGATATGGGACTCTGTCCCAGGACCCTGGGATCATGACTTGGGCTGAAGGCAGACATTTAATGGACTGAACCACCCAGGTGCCCCTGTTTTGGATTTTTGATGATAGTCTACATTTCATGAATACACCAAGATTTTATTTTATACCTACCATTTAGAGGGTATTTTGTGAAGGACTTAATTTTTGACAGTTTCCTGCCAGTGCATAGTTTATAATCTTGTGGTATCTCCTGTGGTGAACATAAGCCAAGTTTGAACATGAAACAGTTAAATTACAATTAACATTAACATTTAAAAAATGGTTTTGTTCTTTTATTATGTATCTAATTTCACCTTTCCTAAAATGGATATTTTTTTTAAAAGGTATTTTATTTGACATAGGTAAGTAGGGTGACTCAGGTTTTATAATCTGAGATAGGTGAAGGCTGATTGAGTAAAGAAAGGTGTCAGCCTTGGTTCTGATTAATGCGATAGCATTAATCACTTCAGGCTTGAAGTGCTGAGGCTCATGACCTCCAGTCTCCACACTGTCTTTCATGACAGTAAGGAGAGTTTACCTATAGTTCTTTCCAGGGCTGAAGGTAGATGATTCCAAAAAGAGTGGATGGCAAGGACCTTGTTAGTCAGAAGTACGGTTTAAATTATTTCACGTACATCAAGTTTTGAGATTAGAGATAACACATCATTTTCTAATATAGGTTGCAGAAATTGACAGCAGTAAAAAGAGACCACTGGAGAGTGATGGGCCTGTTCAAAAGAAAGCAAAGAAAGTCCAAGCAAAGGAAGGAAGAAGTGATTCAATGATGTTTGGGAACACTGGTGAGTCCTAGGGCGATGATTGTTCGTTCTCACTAGTCGTGGCACTGATACTGTCTTCTCCAGAGAGCAGAGGAGGTTATTGGAGAGTTGCACCATTTTTTCCTTTATGGACAAAGGTCTCCACTGTGCTTGAGTAGAGTGGCCCCTCCATAAGTTGTGGTGTGAGTAGGGCTTTGGGGGTGTGGAGGTAGAACTGGAGTTCTGCAATTTGGCTGTAGTTCTCCCCATTTTCTCTTTTATTCCTCCTAGCTAGTTTTTGTCCTGATTATAAAAGTAAAACATTCTTGTTATAAAAATCTCAAATGATACAGAAATATAGAAGGTAGATAACGAAAGACCCCATAATCCTTCTCTTTTAGTGAGACCTAGTAATTTTAGGGGGGCTACTGAATATTTTTCCAGGTTTCTCTATTTATACACAGCTATGTGTGTGTGTGTGTGTGTGTGTGTGTGTGTGTGTGTGTATGTGTACACACAAAGACCCACAAATTACTTAGTAATAATAGAATTGGCCCTTGAACAACATGGGGGTGAGGGGCACTGATGCCCTGCACAGTTGAAAATCCATGTAGAATTTTCTGACTCTCCCAAAACTTAACTACCAATAGTGTATTGTTGATAGGAAACCATACTGATAACATAAACAGTTGGTTAACATATATTTTGTATGTTATATATATTATATACTGTATTTTTACAACGAAGTAAGCTAGAGGAAAGAAAATGTTAAAATCATAAGAGAAAATACATTTACAGTAACATACCGTATTTATAGAAAAAAAATCCCCACGTAAGTGGACCCACATAGTTTCAACCATGTTGTTTAAGGGTCAACTGTATTTTATAAGTTGTATTATACTATATGTACTAACTTGCAATTATGATTTTCCACTTAACAGAATGTTTTGAATAATTTTCAATGTCAGGACATGTAAATCTACCTTGTCCTTTTTTAGCATGGAATTGCTATTTCTGTATACTAAAAGTCTTTGGATAAAACCACCATTCCTGAGCTTGTGGACTTCTAGAGGTAGTGTTGGATTTATAGATGGTTGAGCAGTATTTCTTTAGTTCTTGGCCTCGGAGAATTTGTTATAAGGGATAACAGAAAATGCCTCTTTCTTCATTATCCCCAGAAAAATTAGGCAGAGATTGAGATAAAAGGAAAGCAAAAAAAAAAAAAAAAAAAAAGTCTCAATTCAGTGGATCAAGCATGTAAGATATCTGTCCTTCCCCAAAAGGTAAAGTTTGGATTTAGGGTCAACATGAAAGCCTTAGTATGAAATAAGTATAGAAATGGAGATGTATACTTAAAGAGAATGATAAATCTGATAATACCCTTTTCTGTTGTTAACAAGGCAATTGATTTAGAATGTTTTGAAATAAGACTTTTTGTGACTTGTTAAAAAATGGTGCTCAGGAAAAAGGGAAAAGAGCATGTGCCAGTCCAGCCCCTTCGTTTGTTTTCCAGTCTTATTTCTCCTTGTGCTTCATTTTGGATCAGTTCTCCTGCTAAATTTTCAAATTTGGTAATCTTTTCTTCTGTGGTGTCTAATTTGCCATAAATCTCATTCAGTAAAATGTTCATCTCAGATACTGTACGGTTCATCTTTAGAAGTTCTACTTTGTTCTTTTAAAAGAAATCACCTTTTTCTCTATGTGAGTTACATCTCAGTAAAGCTGTTACCAAAAACAAACAAAACCCAAAATCCAAATCTTCCCTTTGCTTCTCTTTATGTTTGTGTTTTTCTTTACCTTTTTGATTATGTGGAACATTTTTATAATGTTTTCATGTCCATATCTGGTAATTCTGTAATCTCTGTCATTCCTGGGTCTGTATCCCTTGACTGTTATTTCCTGCTTTTTTCATGTCTAGTAAGTAATTGTTGGGGTCATAGACACTTTGAATTCTGTGTTATCATGTGTTGGATTTTGTGTTTCTTTAAAGAATGTTGGACTTTGTTCTGGCACATAGTTAAATTCTTTGTGGATCAGTTTGATCTTTTTAAGGATTGTTTTTAAATTTTGGAAGAGATGGTTTAGAGTAGTTCTGTTCCTAAAGTTTGATTTTTCTAGAGTTGGGAAGGAATACATAGTAGCAGTAGCATATTATTATATATTATTTCTACCATATGGAGAAAATGGACATTAATAACCTTTAGAACATAGATAATAAAAAAAAGAACATAGATAATAGTAAAGTGTAGTAACAGTTTTAAAAAATGATGAGGTTTGAGTATTTATTACCTTGTAATAATACTCTCTATTTATACTCTCTATTTATACACAGCTATGTGTGTGTGTATAAGTATAATTACCCCTTTGTTTTTAATACAGTTTATTTAATTGTAAGTTTATGTAATCTAATTTGTAATCATGGCTGTGTTTGACAGCTGGCTCACAAAATTCTTGAAGGTTTAACAGTTGGCTCTAATAAGCCAGTATCAGTTGGCTTCATCCAGCACACCACTGGTCTTTCTCTGTGAGCTAGTTTGAGTTTCCTCATAGCTTGAGTCTCCAAGGATGAGCACCCTGAGAGTCAGACAGAAGCTGTATTGAATTCTAAGAGCTAGCTTCAGAAGTTAACATGCCTTATGCTGTTGGATGAGTTAGTCACAAAGGCCTGCCTTTGTTCAAGAGGAGGGACCGTCTATCCCACCTCTCAGTGCCAGAGTGTCAGCATCACATTGTAGGAAGAGCAAACAGGATGGGATATATATATATATATATATCTGGCCTTCTTTGATAAATAAAATCTCCTACATGGGTCAAAATTCGACTTTTTATGTTATTAATATTCTTATTTGAATTACAGATAAACATAGTATAGAACTCTATCTCAGGAGTATTTTGATAAGTACAAATCTTTATTATCTTAATGCTTATAGTATATGTGCTACTGAAGCGAGCACTATCTTAATGATGTATAAATAAATTCAGATTTTTATGAGTACAACCCCAAGACTTGTAAACCACTCCCATCCCAGGGAAGTTTTTTAATATCCGTAGGAGGGAAGTCCTTATATAATATACACACAGTATACTTTTTTTTAAAATTTATTTGAGAGAAAGAGAACGAACAAGCAGGGCGAAGGGTCAGAGAGAGAGGGAGAAGCAGACTCTCTGCCGAGAAGGGAGCCTGATGCAGGGCTCGATCCCAGGACCAGAGATCACAACCCGAGCCGAAGGCAGACACTTAACCGACTGAGCCACCCAGGGGCCCCCACTTATAGTATACTTTTGAAGAGTGATTCAAGTATACATTTTGAAAAGGGAGAGTAATTTGAAAGAGATTCAAATATACATTATTCCAGCTACAAGATTAGCAAGAGATAAGGTAAAATTTACATGTGAAAAGAAGTTTAAATATAAATATAAAAATATATAATTAAATATAAATAAGAAAAGTTTTAAACTCTTAGGAATGGACAGAACACAACTCTTGCTCTCAGAGTTTTTTTTTTTTTGCTTTAATAGGAAAAGTGAGAGGTGATAAATGCAGTCCCTTTATCACTATATTTAATAGTGACTACCTAATAGTATTATCCTAAAGGGAAAAATAATATATTCTGGCATACAGTAGATAACAGACAGTAAATGATAGTTTTCTTTCTTTTATGGATTGCTTTCTTATGAAGAACTTTTTCAGACTGTGATAAGTGCTATGGAGAAATGTGATCTTGTTTTTTTTTTTTTTTTTTTAAGATTTTATTTATTTGACAGAGAGAGACAGAGCAGAAGCACAAGCAGGGGGAGTGGGAGAGGGAGAAGCAGGCTTCCCATCAAGCAGGGAGCCTGACGTGGAACTCGATCCCTGGACTCTGGGATCATGACCTGAGCTGAAGGCAGATGCTTAACGACTGAACCACCCAGGTGCCCCGAAATGTGACCTTGTTATAGGAACACAGACAAAAGATGATTTTAAGCCAGGGGAGTTAGCAAGAGTTAGCAAGAGTTTCATGGAAAAGTAGTTTTGAGAGGAATCTTGAAGAATGAGTATGATTTTGACATGGAGGTTGGGGTTAAGGGCATTCCGGGGAGAAAGAATAGTGTGAGTAAAGCTGTGGAGGTGGGGTAGCAGGTATGTTGGGGCGGGGTGGTGATCTGCCTTCCTTGGTGAACCCCTGGGTTCAGTATCTCTAGGTCTTTCCCATTAAGCTGATCCGTTTCCCTGGTCCGGAGTCTTCCCTGCTCTTGACTGGAGCAGAAAGCCCTGGCTGCCTGTGTTCTGAGAGCTCATGAGGAAGAGGCTGCATTTCTCAGGCTACAGGAAGCCCCTGTTCCCATTATTCCTCTGGCTCAGGCACAGTACTCCATCTCAGCTGTGCCTGTTCTACCTTCTCCAGAGAAACCTCCAGTTCTCTGCTGAGGTGGAGGAAGCACAGCTGCCCTTGAGCTCGGAGTGGGCTAGGGGTCTAGGGATCAACTTGCTTTGAACCAGTCTTCTTTATTTTAGAACCTCACTTTATTACATATTCTACTGCCCTGATTCCTGAGCCTTGAGCATTTTGTGTTATAAATGGTATTGGTTCTTTCTTTTTTTTTTTTTAAAGATTTTATTTATTTATTTGACATAGAGATAGCGAGAGAGGGAACACAAGCAGGGGGAGTGGGAGAGGGAGAAGCAGGCTTCCTGCCGAGCAGGGCACCCGATGAGGGGCTCGATCCCAGGACCCTGGGACCATGACCTGAGCCGAAGGCAGATGATTAACACCTGATCCACCCAGACACCCCAGTGGTATTGGTTCTTGGTTTTCTTCACCACTGGTTTAGGATTTAGCTTTCAGGTATGCTGAATTGGTTATTATTCATCTATTTTTTCTTCTAGTTTCGGATTTTTTATTTGTACCTGTCACTTCTTTTCTTTCTGTCCTTATGTCCTTAAAAGAAAAAAAGAAAGAAAAGAAAAAAAGAAAAACCCTACTGTAGTTTGTAATGGGGTTTCAGGACCAGGTGAAATTACATGTATGTTTCAGTTTGCTATCTTTACCCTAAACCCAAATGTTTCTTTATTTCCTTATCACATTGTAGTTAGATTCATTGCTTTAGTGAGAAGCTCCCTCTTTAAAAATCTTACATTGGTTGTGAATATGAATTGACATAATGAGAACAAAATACTATTGTTATATTTTCTTCTGATTTGCTAACTAAGAGCCAAAGAAGTGTCTGAGGACGAAGAATGTTTTAAGGTCTCTGGAAAAATTGAAAGAATTCCGCTGCGATTCTGCCCCTCCTCAAAATAGAGTCCAGACAGAGCCTCTTCGGGAGAGATTTGCAATTCTGCCAAAATGTACTGATTTTGATGATATCAATCATCTACGTGCAAAGAAAGCAGTTTCTTGTGAAGATTCCAAATCTCATATTCGTCAAAAGGTGTGTGTTTTGTAGATGAATATCCAGTTACTCAAATCAATAGGTTCGGAGGTGCCATTAGGTTCTGTGGGTTCACACAAGGCAGTGGTTCCCAGACTCAGCTAATCATCCAGATTAGCTGCAGGAGCTTTTGCATTTTAGTTTATTTATTTTTTAAGTCCATGGAGATTGTGATTTACTATGTATTAAGGAGGGAAGAATTGGTGTGTATGAAAACAGAACAACAACAAAAAAGCCCGTAGGTGATTCTGATGTACAGTCTGGGTTAAGAATCCTTGGTTTGGGGGGATTCTTACTAATGAATACAAGCACAAGTTTTATAATCCTCCTTATAGTTACCATGATGGGAAACCATAGGGAACATATATGGGTTTTGAGGTTTTTAGTTGAAAACTTGGTGATATAAAGTAAACGCAAAGGTAAACCAAACATATATGGCTCTTTACTTCCACTGTTATATGATATATTAATGTTTTTCAGCATTGCAAAATCAGGGGATTTAACTTTTGCTTTGTCATTAACATCTACAATTCAAAACAGTGGTTCGCAGGTCAGCTTTAAATTAGAATCACCTGGAGAACTTAAAAAAATGCTGTTAACAAAAACCTTCAGAATCATACTGGTTTTTGCTAAAAACGGAGTATGAATATTATTTAAAAGCTCTCATTTTAGTGTGTAATCATTTTTTTGAGTCATTTAAATGAAAAGCTATGGATTTTTAAAAAGCTATGGACTGAAAGCAATGGATTTTTTACTCATAAAAATACACCAACACAATTTTTTTATGTAATTTTCAGAAGTTTACACTCCTTCCCACAAAATCCAGGTTCACGAACTCCTCCTTCATCCAAGCTGAGATCTATTGACTTAGGAAAAAAGGTGTTTTGTTTTTTTTTTAATCTCTTTAAATACTTAGAAGCAGTTCACCTGAGTGTAGTGGTCATAAAAATATTGATATCAAAACATTTGTCTTAAGAAGCTCACTTTATTAATTGGAGAGTTTACCGTAGGGCTTCATGAGAGCTTGTTTACCATTACTTTATACATAAAATGACCACCTTGGTATTTCTGATTCACAGCACATTAGAAGTCACTAGTTAGAAGGGACACCTAGAAGTGTAGTACATGGACATCATTACAGGAGATAGCTGACTGATGGCATGGAAGGACACAGACAAATGGTAAAAGCTATTAAGTGAAGTTAAATGGCCGGGTTCTAGGGTCTGGGACCATTAGTGTGGGAGTCAACAACCCCATAAGTCTTGATAGGTTTTGAAATTCCCATTTTAACATTCTGAGAAGTATTTCCACCCAAATGGTAAAAAAAAAAGTTGCTTAATACTCAAATATTCAGATTGACTTGTTAGTATAAAAGTTTTTCTCTGCATGCCTACTCTCATTCCATATGTGAATAAAGCATAAAGTAAGAACTTTTTTTTCTAGGAAACATTTTCTTCAAGTATGGATTAAGTGTTAGAATATATAGTATTCCTGGATTTTACATAAAAGGCATGGAAACAAATGAGAGAATCCATCAAAGTTAAAAGCAAATGCATTCTCTCATCTGATACATTGACTTACCCTTCCGTTGCCACACCTTCCCACACCTCACCATCTCATTGCTGATATTTGGAGATTTGCTGGGCTGCACTATTCAGATAATTCACATCTCTACCTTCTATTTCAGCTAAGCCACATTTTTAAATGCAACTGTAAAGTACATGTTGCTAGGCTTTCTCTTGGATCAAGGTCCTCTCCCTTGGCCCTATAGGACATTTTTCTTTTTCTCTTCTCTTCCCCTGCTGATCACTGGTCTTTTTTTTAAGATTTATTTATTTGAGTGGGGGAGGGGCAGAGGAAGAGGGAAAGCAAGAATCTCAAGCAGACTTCCTGCTGAATGTAGAGACCAGAGCCTGATGCAAGGCTCCATCCCAGGACCCTGAGATCATGACCTGAGCCGAAATCAAGAGTCAGACACTTAACTGACTGAACCACCCAGGTGCCCCTGATCATTAGTCTTTTAAAGATTATTTATTTTTTTAGTAATCTCTACACCCAACCTGGGGTTCGAACCCACGACTACAAGACCAGGAGTTGCGTGGTTTTCTGACTGAGCCAGCCAGACGCCCCTGATCACTAGTCTTTTAGGCCATATATATGTATTTTTTAAAGATTTTATTTATTTATTTGACACAGAGAGCGAGCCAGAGAGCACAAGTGGACGGGGGTGGGGGGAGGCTGAGGGAGAAGGAGAAGCAGACTCCCCTTAGAGCAGGGAGCCCACTCAGGCTTGATCCCAGGACCCTGGGATCATGACCTGAGCTGATGGCAGATGCTTAACCAACTAAGCCACCCAGGCTCCCCTTTTAGGCCATATTTTTTAATTCCAGGCAGAGCTGATAAATTTTTAGATGATGGTAGTGACACAGTGACAGTTAGCTAGAAGTCAGATACATCCTACAAATTTGTCTCATTTTACCTTTTGTATAAATAAGTCTCACAAGCAAGGAATATTGCCCTAAGCTCTAAACTGGAATTAGTTATGGTTTTCACATATGAAGGGAAGGCTAGCAGGAATATTAATGTTGAAATGTGACCTTGTGCTTTATACTTTTCAAAAGCTCTGTGTCATATCTCTTTACCAAAAAAAATCATGCTGCTTTCTTGCAATCAAGATTTGTGGAATGTACTATCTTTTAGACTGTGCTTGGAAATTTGAAACATTAAGTGTAGCTTTAGCTGATGGCATACTTACTGAAAGTGGTCTTATCTACTGTTGAGAGAGAGACATTCATGCCTGCTCACTTTTTGTGCCTTACACATCTAGGAATAAATATGGAAAAGTAAATGTTAATTACAATAGATTTAATGAAATAAAATTTAAAAAGAGGTGTATAAAACTTTAAAATGTTTAGGCTTTTAAAATTTGCTTAAATAATTATACAGTAGTTTAGTTTGGCTCTTTTGTTGTTTTTTTTTCAGTCTTTTACCCTGAAAAAAATTTCAAAGCTGCAAAAAAGTTTACCTGAATATACTATGTATTCCTGTAAACTTTCACTTAGATTCACCAATTATTAGGTTTGGGCCAAATTTGCCTTCTCTCTCTTTCTGAAAACTATTATTATAGTTAATACTTTCTAAACTATAAAAATCTTTTGGTTGCCAGGATAAGACACTTTCTGATCTCAATCCTTTTGGATCATCACACATGGGTAATGACAATTTACAAAAAACTTCTGATCCTAAGCCATCTAACAAACGGACCAAAAGCATCTACACACCTTTAGAATTACAATACATAGAATTGAAGGAGCAGCAGAAAGATGCAATTTTGTGTGTGGAATGTGGATATAAGTATAGATTCTTTGGGGAAGATGCAGAGGTAAGTTATTTTTTCAAATACTGTTTCATGTTTTTCTTGTCCAGCCTGAAATATTTTCTGATATTTTTGTTTCATTTTCTGACTTTATAAGAGGACCGGTGTGATCAGTTGCTTTTTAAAATGCTGTCATTTAAAGTAAAAACTACAAATAAACACAGGAGAACTTGGGGGGTGCTAGACCAGTGGGGGAGGAGTGAGGGACCCCTTTTGGAATGTCGTGCCTTTTCTCCATGTGCTTGCCCAGGACCTTTCGTCCACTGCAAGGTGATTGGATGAATCAGATAGTGAATGAACCATAATCATGTGAGTATTTGTGTTTCCTGATGAAGACTCAAGCAAGAAAAAATTTTCAGATGGCCTATTTACTCTGAATTTATAAATTTTGACGGCCTGGAAGCTAGTTACGTCTCGGTGGAAGAGCACATTAACCGCCAGGCACCTGCAGAAGGTGTTTGAAGTCTTACAGTCTCTTTGTATGTCAGTCATCTTGCTCTGTTAGTCTAAGTTGATTTTGTATTTAATTTTGAGATATTTGATGTAGGCAGAAGTTAAGGTTAGAAGTGAATTTGAGCATTTAGTGGGCAAGTGTAGGGAAAGCATTGCTGATGTTCTGTTGGAGTCATGCATGATTGTGATGATTCCACAATTTTAGGTCTATATCATCAGATGTCAGACATCGTTGGAGAGTGATGGGGTGGCACAGCTAACATCTACCTCATGGATAGGAAGTAAAGACTTAACCAACTTTTTTTGCAGTTTTTAAAATCCTGTTGTGGCATGGAAGTGGTGATCTTTAGTATAGGTGGCATCATGTTGTGTTTGGTGTTACAAAGTTAGACTTTGAAGCAGAGTCAGCATGTTTCCTGAAGACAGGAACAGATACATAGTTGTCATCGTATAGGTAAAGGAGTGAAAGAAAATGCCATTCTCTCCCCTTCTCTCCAGGTCGTGTGGTAAGTTAAAGGCTAATGTCTTCTGGCCCTTCAATGAGGAACTAATACAGTCCAGAGTTGGGTGGGGTGAGGGAGTGAGAATGTTGGAATGAGAGTTCCATGACTCCAGTGGGCAATATCTGAGCCATTGAGCTTTCCAGAAGGTAGTGGGGAGTCAGGTGGTGTTGCCCGGTTCTGCATTCCTATATTTTATTTGTGCATCGTGCATTAGCTAACCAGACCAGGGGGTTCTCTTCTCACTTCCTCAAAGATATCCTCTGTCCAAGTAGCTTCAGAATTTATGTATGATAGTATCTCCTCATTTTCAGTATTTGCATGTGCTTTGTTGCAAATTCTTACTCTTACAGTCTCACACTCTATGCACTGAATAGTCCTTATGCAGGGAAGGCTCAGCACTTTAAGGTTTCGATAGATCTAGAGGCATAGAAGACCTGTTATATTTTTCCATGTCGTTTATAGATACAGATGTTGACCATGAGGTTAGGCTGTGGGAACTGCCAAAAATAGATTAAACCGTAGGCTTCTATACGGGAAATGTCTTTTAAACTTTTTATTGATAATACCACACAGGTAGAAAAGTGCACTAATCCCAAGTGTATACCTTGATGGATACTTTGCAAAGTGAGCAAACACCACACAGGGACTCTTGAAAGAGAAATTTATTGATAACTCTCTTTTTAAATTTTTTAGATTGCAGCCCGGGAACTCAATATTTATTGCCATTTAGATCACAACTTTATGACAGCAAGCATACCTACTCACAGGCTGTTTGTTCACGTACGCCGCCTTGTGGCAAAGGGATATAAGGTCAGCTTTGGCTTTGACTTGTACAAATGGGATTGGATTCCCTTCAGAGAGTGAAAACATGTTCTGTAAGGTGGTAGGTTGTAATTGGAATTTGGACTTTGGGAAACGCAAGTGTGTCACAATTATTAGCATTATATCTTCATGAGTTTTTAATGTACTGGAATTTTAAGGTAAATTAAAAAAAAAAAGTCTGTGATACTGTTTCTTAGTGATTTATCCACACTTGCAAGCTCTTTGTGGTACTTATTACTTAAGCCCTACATCTGGACATTGTGGACAAATGTGTTTATTTTATATGTTTCAGAATTAACCTTTTAAAGTCTTCAAATGTGTTTCTTTAAAACAATTTCCATCAGGTTTGATATTCAGTATTTATTTTTGTTGAAGGTGGGAGTCGTGAAGCAGACAGAAACTGCAGCATTAAAGGCTGTCGGGGACAATAGAAGTTCAGTGTTTTCCCGGAAATTGACTGCTCTTTATACAAAATCTACACTTATTGGAGAAGATATCCTTTTTGAATAGGAATTTTTCTCGTAAAAGTTACAAGGGCTTTGTTTTATTTATTATTTATTTTTTTAAAGATTTTATTTATTTATTTATTTGACAGAGAGAGACACAGCGAGAGAGGGAACACAAGCGGGGGGAGTGGGAGAGGGAGAAGCAGGCTTCCCGCGGAGCAGGGAGCCCGATGCAGGGCTCGATCCCAGGACCCTGGGATCATGACCTGAGCCAAAGGCAGATGCTTAATGACTGATCCACCCAGGCGCCCCAAGGCTTTGTTTTAAATAACATTTTTATTTAACTCTTCTTGGGATGGGTACCTTTCTGATGAGATAAGGCGTTCTGGGTACCTTGACATTTGCTTAGTGCGCTAGTGAAGAGAGAAGGGTTGGTAGTGGCTGGGAACAAGCATTTTCAAATGCAATTGTGAAAGGAGAGTTATTATACTTCAAGAGCAAAAAAAGAGAGCCTGGTGAAAGATGATAGCAGGTCATTAACTGAGTTGCACCTTCCCTAGACTTCCCTTCCCTAGGTTAGGTGCTTAGGGGTCTATAGGCCCCTCTGGATCTTCCTGAGGTAAGACCTAAAAAGACAGCTTATTAACTTCAGAATGTGAAAAGAAAACTACAAAGTTAGCACAGAGATAACTATGTATAAAGGATAATAGTGGGGGGGGGCACCTGGGTGGCTCAGTCGTTAAGCGCCTGAGTGAATTTCAGAAATACTGAAAGCAGTATTTCTTTTTATGGTTTATTACAAACCTTCTTATTTAGAGACCTGCTTAGCTTCTACCCAAATTATGAAGACCATTTTGTTCCAATAATATCATGAATAGGAACAGCTATTACACAGAGTAGACCCCAAATCATTAACAGTTCTCTGCTGTTCTAAGCTGATCGGGCTGTAAGAACCTGGTAATTTTATTGCTGCTTTTGCCTGAACTTGAAGCCTGCTCCTAAAATGGTACACCTCCCTGCTTCTCTTTTGCCATTGCTGTAGCTCTTACCTGCTGATGCCTAAGTTGATTGTTTTCGGATTGACTTCTGAAAATGTCCCAAATCTGCATTTATCTCTGAGAATTTAATTAACAGACTCACTACATATACATACATGCATACATGTATTATGTGTCTGTTTTCTTCTTTGGTTTTCTTTTTTCATGTCTTTTAAAAATTCTCATGCTTTTTCTCCGAACTTTAGGTACCTTAAAGGAGGAAAGTAATTTACACTATTTTAGTGTATTCATGCTTTGACTTGTGGAATTAAGCATTGCGGGATTGTTAAGGATTCAAGTCTTAGCATTATCCAAGTAAAGAAGCAGATTAATATTTGAGCTTCCACAAGGGTACTCTCCTAGGCCCTTTGGGAAGTGAGAAGATAATAATTGTCTGTCCTTACAAGCCTCATATCTTAGGGGAAGATAAGGCATGTAACTATGATCAGAGTAAATCAGAAGAATGAAGGCTGTATGGAAGATTTTGCACAGAGCAGAAATGTCTGGGAAAATGAAGCATTATTTTAAAGGAGAAAGCAGTTAGTGGGAATGTAGCATATAATTTTCTTTAACGATTATTACATGTGAACCCTTTAGTCAAGCTGGATGATGCTGTAAATGTCGATGACATAATGACTGATACTTCTACCAGCTTTCTTCTGTGTATCTGTGAAAATAAGGAAAATGTTAAGGACAAAAAAAAGGGGAACATTTTCTTTGGAATCGTGGTAAGTGCATTGTAGGTAAAGATGAATGATAGATGTTCATGGTATGTATCTCTGTGAGTACTCATGTATGGTTTACGATAAGACTATCTGATGAAATGTGCCCTCAAGTAATTGTACTAGAAAAACATTTTTCCTTATAATTTTATATGTTAAATCACTAGTTAAAATTTTCTCGTATGGCTACTTGGCACTCTGTGCTATGGAGACATCCAGGTAGTTTCTGTCCATGTGCTCCATGAGTGGGTTCAAGATGGACCCAGTGATAGGCATGGGTGTGGATAAGAAACAGAAGGAAACACTAAGCCAACACATGCACAGGTATAAAGGGTTTTGCAAATTTCCTCTAGGAATTTGAAGTTAAACACATGATGATGGGATTGTTGTATATAGATTTGGAGGAGAGGGAATAGTTAGGGGGAAATGATACTTGGGCTGATAACATCCAAAGCTGTGGGCCCAGGCTGCACCTCTCTCCTGAGATCCAGCCTCCTGCACCCAACTTTTTGCTGGGCACGGCACTTAGAATTTGTCCTCACTCCTCAAACTCAGTGTGGCTGCGGTGGATCTCTTCTTTTTTTCCCTTCGGTACTATTCTTGCCGGGTTTTTCCCTGTTGTAATGAGTGTCACGAGTTCCTCTCTCACTCCGTAGGAGTTATCTTCTGGATAGTGGCAGTGTGAAATCAAAGGTTTTAGTGTTGATAGTACTGCTGCAATTATGCCCTTGACCCTCACTCTAGGTAGTGCACAGTTTTTTACAGACTAACTTTGGCGTTCTCAGTGTCACATATCGCATCGTAATAGTTGTGGGTGTTATAATATAGACCATTTCTCTGATTTAAAAAAGGCGAAGGGGAATTAGCCTGATAAATTTGTTACCTGAACTTCCGTAGCTAGCTTTTGTAAATGTTTGGTTTGTAGATTGGGAGATAAATTTATTTAAGTAAACTAATATAGTCCAGCTATCTGGGTACTAGAGAAGGTCTCTCGGCTAGAATTAAGGAAGTTCCTTGAGCCAAAAATGAGGGCCTTCAAAAAATTATAAAATATTCAAAAGAAAAAAATTCATAAAACAGTGCATAATTGCAGTAATATAGTAATGTGAGACAACCACCTAGGTCAGGAAATAGAATACTGCATAGAGAAAGGTCCCCTCCCTTCAGCAGAGGTAATTGTAATCCAGACTTTTATGATAATAATTTCCTTGCTTTTAGTTCCAGTTTTACCACCTTAAACTATATACAAATGTAAATATATTGTATCTTTTTGGATCTTGCTCCTTTTGTTTACAAACTACTATTTGTATCTGAGATTTATTTACCTGTGTTACTGTAGTTGTGTTTTCATTGTCACTGCTGTGTTGTATTTCATTTTATGATTTACACTTTATTCATTCTTCTATTAATAGACATGTGGGTTCTTGTTAAATTTTGGTTGTACAGAGAATGCTGTTAGAAACCTTTTTGTGCATGCCTTGTGGTATACATGCCTCTGAGTATATACCTCGGGGAGGATTTGCCGAGTTGTGATAATGGATGCTCACTACTTGCCGAGAAAATACCATGTTGTTTTCCCAAGAGGCTGTGTCAGTTGACTTGCTGTTGGCAGTGTTTGAGTGTAGGGATGAGTGTAGCTAATGCCGTCTGTGCCGTCTGTAACTAGTGCCATGCATTTCTTAAGCGTCAGCAGTGGACGAGAGCGTGGCCTATGGAGTGAGGCCGCATGACCCTTGGCTCCACCACTTTATCACCCTGCAGCCTTGCATGGATTACTTACCGCCTCTCCCAAACCATGATTT
This sequence comes from Eumetopias jubatus, assembly GCF_037043125.1. Classification (NCBI taxonomy): domain Eukaryota; kingdom Metazoa; phylum Chordata; class Mammalia; order Carnivora; family Otariidae; genus Eumetopias; species Eumetopias jubatus. The sequence goes on from NW_028274811.1 coordinate 61,035,821, forward strand.
TTTTCCAGCTTATCTTTGCTATGGCTTAGGATGATAGGGGGTAACTTTTAGTTTTCATGGTTATTTCCCTGGATAGATTCTCTACTTGAGATTCATTCAGAGTTTGTTAAATTTGTGGTTTTTTTTTTGCAAAAATTATACCTTTATTGATTAATTTTATATAATGAAGTAGAAATTTACTACTACTCTGATGGCCATGTTACTAGGAACATGTTACTTTTAGTGATGATAACTGCTAATTATCCAGTACTGTGTAGTTTACAAAGCGTGCACGTTTGTTTTATAATTTGACCCTTGCAGTAATCTGAAGATTAAAGTAGGCTGATTTATTCCCACTTCACGAAGAAGGAACTGAGGGTTTTGGGACTTGTGAGAGTCATTCTGTCAGTTTTGTTGGATCCAAGACTTAACTCAGAGTGTCTCTAAAAATCCCATCTAGCATAGCTTACATATTGGTGAGTCTGACTTCTTACCTAAGAATTTTGGAAAGTACACAGGTTTTCAAACACTTTAGAAATGGACTACATACTAAAGAGTATATCCTCTTTACCACGTTTCCATGTTTGTTTGTAATGTGTCAAGGTTATAATTGGGAAAACTGTTTTGTCTGTGACGTAGTGTTTTTGTTTCAGGGAGTACAGCCTGCCACAGGTGAGGTGGTGGTTGATAGTTTCCAGGACTCTGCTTCCCGTTCGGAGCTAGAAACTCGGATACTGCGTCTGCAGCCGGTGGAGCTGCTGCTTCCCTCCCACTTGTCGGAGCAAACGGAGATGCTGGTCCACAGAGCCACCGCTGCTCGGTAAGATGGCACGTCTCAGAAAAGAACACTGATTTTGAAACTCATATTTGATTTGCAAACTGGTACTTACTCAACTTATTAAGGTTGTTGAAAAGTTTTTACTTACAAAAATATTTTAACAGGAGTTGTGGAAATGTCAAAAAAGAAAACGAAAATTACCCCTAATATCACCTTAATGTAGGACTTTTAAAGGGGTTTCATATTATTTGGTAATTAATCTTCAGTTTCTGGAGGTAATTTAGGGGCGCCTGGGTGGCTCAGTCGTTAAGCGTCTGCCTTCGGCTCAGGTCATGATCCCAGGGTCCTGGGATCAAGTCCCACATCAGGCTCCCTGCTCAGCGGGAGGCCTGCTTCTCCCTCTCCCACTCCCCCTGCTTGTGTTCCTGCTCTTGCTTTCTCTCTCTCTGTCAAATTAATAAATAAAATCTTTAAAAAAAAATGGGAGTTACCAAAAAAAAATGAAGAGCTAAAAATAAGTCAAATCCTATAACACAGAAATAATTACTCTTAAATGTTTTGGTGTGTTGTTTCTATGCATGTATATCACCTTTTTTGGTTTAGAAACTTGGATTCATGTTGCAAAATCAGTTTGTGTCCTGTTTTTTTACCTAAAATTTCCCATACTTTTTTGTGGAAGATTTTATTTTATTGTGGAAAATTTCAAACATATACAAAATTATACACAATAGTGCAGTGAACACCCATGAATCTGTCAAGCAGCTTCAGCATTGCTCAGCTCAGCTGATTTCATTTCATCAATATCCCTACTCCCTCTCTCTTTGAATTACTTATCTGAAGCAAATTCTAGAGGACATCACTTCATCTACTAATATTTCAGTGGGTAGTCAGTGAAAATAAAATGACTACATATCACTCAGTCATGTAAATGGATAATTTATCCATTCCCCTTCTGTTATGTTGCATTCACTTTTCAGTTTTACAAATATTGCTGTGATAAATACCCATGCATAGAAGTATTTGTGTGTATTCCTGATTATTTCCTTAAGCTAAATTCCTAAAAGGGGATTACTGGATCACAGGGTATAAATATTTTATAAAGCTCTTGGTTGCTTGCTAGAATGGTCATATATGTTTATACCTCTACCACTACTGAATAGTAAGAGAGTTGCTTGAACCTTGCTGACATTGGATCACTTAAACAATTTCTGCCAATTGGATAGATGAAAAATTCTGCATCAAGTCTCCTTATTTTATTATCCTCTTCTGACAGAGCTAAAACTTGAATAATTAAAAGTGAGACAGTAGGCTAATAAGGGGTGCTGCTCTTGAAGACCTAAAAAAATTAATAAAATCTAAAAAAATTTTTAAGATAGTCTTCTAAAACTATTTCCAATATTTTGTGTCTTTGGTTTTCATTTTTCTTTATAACTGTGTGTACATTCACTTGACTTAGGTATAACTGTGACTAAAGTCAATCAGTTGAATCAACACTTCCATTTTTCTTTGGGTCTAAAATGAGTCTCTTGTAAGCAGCGTATTGATGGGTCTTGTTTTTTTATTTGTTTTTTTAATTTTAATTTATTTATTTGACAGACAGCGAAAGAGGGAACACAAGTAGGGGGAGTGGGAGAGGGAAAAGCAGGCTTCCCACTGAGCAGGGAGCCCGATGTGGGGCTCGATCCTAGGACCCTGGGATCATGACCTGAGCTGAAGGCAGACGCTTAACAACTGAGCCACCCAGGTGTCCTGGGTCTTGTTTTTTTAGTCCATTCCGATACCCTGTGTCTTTTTTGATTGGAGCATTTAGTCCATTTACATTCAGAGCAATTATTATTGATAGATACAAATTTAGTGCCATTGTATTACCTGTAAAGTCACTGTTCCTATAGATTGTTTCTGTTCCTTTCTATTCTTTGTTGGTTTTGGTCCTTTTCCTGCTCAAAGGGTCAAATATTTGTTTTAGGGCTGGTTTAGTGTTCCTGAACTTTGGTTTTTGCTTATCTTGGAAACTCTTTATCTCTCTATTCGGAATGACAGCCTTGCTGGATAAAGTATTCTTGGCTGCATATTTTTCCCATTCAGCAGCACGTTCAATGTTTCATGCCATTATCTTCTGGCCTGCCAAGTTTCTGTGGACAGATCTGCTGATAACCTTATGTGTCTACCCTTGTAGGCTGTGGACCTTTTGTCTCTAGCTGCTTACAGAATTCTCTTTTTATTTTTGTATTTTGCAAGTTTCATTATAGTAGGTCTTGGTGTTGACCTGTTTTTGTTGATTTTGAGGGAAGTTCTTTGTGCCCCTTGGACTTGATTGCCTGTTTCCTTCCCTAGATTATGGAAGTTCTCAGCTATAATTTGTTCAAATAAACCTAACCCTTTTCCCTGCTCTTCTGGGACTCCTGCGGTGCAGATATTATTGGGCTTTGTGGAACTGCTGAGTTCCCTAAGTCTGTATTTGTGATCTAATAGTTTTCTTTCCCTCTTCTTTTTGGCTTCATTATTTTCCATTATTTTATTTTCCATATCACCTGTTCTGCCCTCTGCTTCTTCCATCCTCATTTTGATTACATCCAGTCAGTTTTGCATCTCAGTTATAGGATTTTTTATTTCAACCTGACTAGTTTTTATGTCATTTAGAATACTAGCCCAGCTAGTATTCTTCTGACTGTTGTTCTAAATTCTTGTTCAGATATATTGCTTATATCTGTTTTGAGGAAATTTCTGGCTGTAATTTCTTCTTGAATTTTCTTTTGGGGAGAATTTCTCTGTCTTGTCCATATGTCTGGGCTTCTGTCTTTTGCGTTCTATGAAAGTTTGTTGTTTCCTGCTCCTGAGAATAATACTACATTAAGAAGGGGTCCTACACTGTCTAGGGCCTGGCACTTTGGGAAGTGTTTCTGGTGTATGCTGTGTGCAGTCTGCTGTTGTGTTTTGGTTACTCTTTGCTACAGGTCAGTCCTCTACAGAGTTCTTCCTTGCTTGCAGTGGGAGTCTTTGGACCTTTAACTAGGTGTGCTTTAATTTCTTTGTTAAGATAAGCCTGATTTAAAAAAAGAAAAGAAAAAAAAAAAGCCTGATCCAAGAAAAGGAAAAGGAACATAAAAGCAAACAAACAAAAAACTGTAAGCCTGATTCTAAAGAAAAAGTAAGAAGGAAAATAGAAAAAAAAGAAAAAAGCATTATCCAAAAAATAAGAAAAGGAAACAAACCAACACACAAAAAAACTATAAGCCTCATTCCAAAGAAAAAAAAAATAAAAGCCTGGTCCTATTTCCACCAGAACTGAAGCTGACTCTTTGGAGCACTCTGTGATCAGTAGACTTGCTACATGCAGGGGGTCTGTGTTGGTCTTCTCAGGGAGAGGCCTGTGGCACTGGCTCAGAGTCAGACCTGCTGGAGCAGAGGGGCAGGATTTGGTGTAAGAGGAGAGCCTTGCAGCACTGTGCCTGTCACTGTTCTGTTCCAGAGAAGCGGCTGCATGCCCGTGTAGCTGCCTGGAGTCTACGATGAAGCAGAGTGAAGAGCTGTGACCAGGCTCGGCGTCCTCTGCACGCTCCTCTCTGGCCTGCTGCTGAATGGCTGCTCAGTGGTGCCTGGCGGGCTTTTTGTCCTTGGAGAGGCAAAATGTCCTCTTCTGTCTATCTATTTATTTATTTTAAAAGATTTTATTTATTGATTTGACACGGAGAGATACACAAAGAGAGAGAGAGCAGGAGCAGAGACAGAGGGAGAAGCAGACTCCCGCCGAGGCAGGGAGCCCGATGCGGGGCTCGATCCCAGGACCCTGGGATCATGACCCGAGCCGAAGGCAGATGCTTAACCATCTGAGCCAACCAGGCGCCCCCAAAATGGCCTCTTCTACATGTACTCCAAGAAGGGGAGTGTTCTCTCCCAGTGTGACCTGGGGGATCCCCACACTGTGGCATTGTGTGTGAACCCTCCGTGCTGCTCTCTCTCTCCTGCTCTCCCTCTCTCCCTGATTTTGCTCCATGTAAAGGGCTCTCTTCCCTGAGGGGGCACTGTGGCTTTTCTCTCCCCCAGTTCACGTCTCAGAACCTCGCATCTGCCATGTCCTCTCCTTCCAGTTGTGCAGATTGTTTTCTTAATCCTCAGATCAGTTTCCTAGTTGTTCCAAATGAATTGATGTTGACTTAGCTGTGTGCAAGGGACAAAGCAAGTTCAGGGTCCCCCTACTATTCTGCCATCTTAAGCAGCAGCACTTCCATTTTTCTGATTTCCACTTTTTTTTTAACAAAATAATAAAGGCAAAAATTAAATAAGAAAATATTCCACAAAGACATTGCCAAAAATGAATTTTTTTGCTGGCAAACAGCATTGCCTGTGATATTCCTTAATGTTTATTCATCAAATGAGATTCAGAAGCCATTTGGTATACTAAAGATAGTTCGGGTGTCATATGTGGGTTTTTCCAAATTTGATGACTGCCTTTGTCTTGTTTTAACTTATATTTCTTTGCTTAGCATTGAGAGTATGTAATTTTTCCTATTTTTATTGAGCGCATGTAATTTTTATTTTTTTCGCATACTGGACTAAGCAAAGTCAAAAGTTAATCTATATTTCTGTGTTTAAAGCTAACCTTTATCTATGGGCAGAATGGAGTGCTAGAGATTAAAAAGTCAAGCAGTCAAACATTGTGGTTCTTGTAACATGAGGTTTGGGTTGGAAATGGGCTCTTCCCCTTAGTGATTTTGGTGCTCAACTACGTTGTCCTTCAGTTTCCTTTTCTTTAAAATAGGGCTAATAAGACTGCTTACCTCATAGGATTGTTGTGAGGGTTAAATAGATTAATATAGGTAAAATGTTTGCAATAGTGGCTGGCATAGAAAGCTCTCTAGGGGAGGAAATCATTCTTTCTATTATCAATTATTTTGTTATTGTTACTGTCAGCCATTGTCTTTTTAAATATTGCCTCTGCCCCGTTTTCTTCTGGAATTCCTTCTTATTCTGCTCCCTGTGTGTGGCCCTTTATGGTGTTATCTCCTACCTACAGCTGTCTGAAACAAATGTCTCTCCTCTTGTTTTTGGTTTTTTGGCCCTTGGGGATTTCCTCTGTTGTTGTTGTTTTTTGACTCTTTTTAAGAAACTTTTTTTTTTTAAATTTTATTTATTTATTTGACAGAGGGAAAGAGAGAGAGCACAAGCAGGGGGAGCGGCAGGCAGAGGGAGAAGGCTCCCCGCTGAGCAGGGAGTCTAACACGGGGCTCCATCCCAGAACCCTGGGATCATGACCTGAGCCAAAGGAAGACACCTAAGCAACTGAGCCACCCAGGCACCCTGAAACATTTATTATTATATTTTAATTCACGATTTCTATGTGTTTTTAGTAGACTGTTTGGATCAAACAAGTGTCCATGCTTACAGTAGCATTCCTTTATTTTTATACTTAGATCTTTCCCCATTCTGAAGCTACTTCAGTCATCATCTGTATTTTATTCAATTTAATTTTCTTTAAAATTTTATCATTTAACTGTTTTTCTTTATTATACTTTCACTGTGTAAGGTGTGGGCCTACCTTGATTTCCCCCGGGAATGCTAGTGGGTCCATTTTAGCATTCATAAAACTTACCCTTCATCAACTTGAGATACAAATCACAGCCATATTTAAAAAGAAAAGAAAAGGAAAAAAAAAATCAACGATGAGGATAGGAAGTGCTTTTAATTAGGTATGAACAACATAGCTTGACAGAATTTTGTTCCATATTTACTACAAATAACCATATAGCCTTGATATTTCAAGGAGAAAAGTTGTTTTATTTCTGATGGATTCTTCTCTGTTTTAAACAATAAGTAGATTCTCGTGTCTCAGACTTAGCGTCCCCTCTTTCTTCTGCTGTAAATCTGAAGGTAAAAAGAGTAGTTTTTGTCAGTTGCTGGTTGATATTTTATTAATATTTAAGAAATAATAAAGTGTGAGAAAAGGCAGAAGAATGGCTTGGAATTATGGAATATGTGTTTTAAAATATTAAATTTTTTTGTATTCTTTGGCCACAAGAGGTCTCCAAAGGATTTTCTATTCTGTGGGTTATCATTTAAAGACTATTGGAACCTTCACATTTATTTTTATATCGCCAGGTAGACTTACTTTGTATCTTATGGCAATTATGGATAACTACATATTAGTCAAAAATGGTACTAAGATAAAATTGTTTCTAAATAATGATAAACAGTTTTTCTTAGGTTAATTATTTTTATTTAGGTAAGATGTGTTTATAAAGCTTCAGTTTGGATCTTAGGAAATCATTTTTACTATACTTTGTTACCCTTCCCATTTGTGATAAGAATATATAGAAAGAAACAGAGGGAAAGAGATGATTTTAAGCACTGTATTAGCTGCATTTAAGATGGCTTTGGTTTAGAGAATGTTACATGTTTATAAAACTTCTTGACAGGAAGACTATAGAAAACAATAAACCAAAATTAGTCTCTGTTTACTAGTTCTCAAAAAAACTGATATTTGAGGCAAATCAGATGAACAGAGCAGATGATGCTCAATTTTGTGATTAGAGAAGTGAGGGCTTCCTGAGCCTAGCACAGCCAAGGAAGGCTTTGTGAAAGAGGTGGGCTGCGTGGGTGACATTTGCAGGATGGGAGGCTTTGTGTTGGTAGTGGAGGAGGGAAGGTTGTGCTGTGTGTGTGTGTGTGTGTGTGTGTGTGTGTGTGTGTGTGTGTGTGTAAACAGTATGAGTTCTGAGGCACTTAGGCTGGAAATATTAGAGGAGGTGTGAAGACAGAGACAGAGGGGAGACTTTTCTAACTGGAGGTGAACTTTAAAGTTGACAGTGGAGGAAGAAAGGGTCAAGAACCTAAAATCCAGCAAAGGGGTCTGGAATCCTAATGGAAGTCAGTGAGGTTTCTGGGCAAAAGAGTGACATGACAGAAGAGAAGAGGTGAAGCTACAACCTAAGGCGGGAGAATTGAACTTTAAAAAAATAAACAATTCCCCTAATGGGAAAAAGAATAAGACCAGGGAGTTTAATGGATATCATAGTTGGGAGTAAGAGAAAGAAAAATAGAAACAGAAAGGAAGGGGATAAAGAGCGAAGTAGAGAGCCAGGGCAAGGTAGGGATATGTAGTGATAATTTATTTGTTGCAAATGATATGGCCAGTGGTATGTGTTAATTTTATACAGTATTGACTCTTAAAATTTTCTGAAGCTGCACGATATTCAGATAGTTGGTTATAAATTAATCCTAACCAGTTGGTATCATTTATCATTTATTCTTATGGAAGAATGTCCTTTAGCACTACAGGATTGAATCAACTTGGCTTATGAAATAAATGCTTGAACATATTAGCATTTACCGAAAGATAGATGTTTATGTTGCAGATTTGAAGAAAACATTCAAATCTTGGTGTTGGGGAGTAAGAATGACTCCTGCTGTGGATACTTCCAGTGTTAGAAAGAGAAATACATTATTAGGTGTTTGTATCCACAGAGGGCCTTAAATTTTCTAAGGTTTAACCAAAATCATTATCTGACATGATTGCTTATAAAGGAGATTTATACCATCTGAATGTCATTTATACATGTTTGCAGTGTTTTAATTTTGTGTTTCTCTTTTATTAATTTGTGTTAGAGATTGATTCCCACTTGGTGGTCTTATACTTTGATTTTCAAATTTTTAATGGAAAATGTATCAAAATGAAATTATTGCTGTGAAGCTATGTGCATAATTATTGGAGAAATTGTCATGTAAACTAGGTACCTGTTATGGCTAAGATCCAACTTTTTTCTGATGTTATTAGTTGAATTTAGCATTAGTTAGAAAGTATCAAATCTTCTTGAAGGACGAGAGGAAAAAAGTAGACAGGTATTACTGATTAACTTGGCTAAGAGGAAGTGCTCCACACATAAGAAATGTTAAATGGCCAGTACTTGATGGTCTGAATTTAGTGATTGCAGTCTCTCAATTTGTTCTCTGAGAGTTTAATAAGCTCAGTTTCTTGGACTTTTATGACATCATTACTGGGATCCAAGTAAATGTGGCATGTATCAAACACTGACTGGCATGCAGATACGGACCACAAAGCCCCTATATTTAGTGGGAAGGTGAGGCTGGATAGGGTGAGGGCATTTAAGGGAGTGTGAACACAGGATGCGGTAAGGGATTGTGAACATTGAGTGTTCAGGTGTGTATGAGCAGAGGATCCTGGGACAGAATCTAGCCCTTAAGAACTGCTCAGTGTGGGTGCCTGGGTGGCTCAGTTGGTTAAGCGACTGCCTTCGGTTTAGGTCATGATCCTGGAGTCCCAGGATCGAGTCCCGCATCGGGCTCCCTGCTCAGCGGGGAGTCTGCTTCTCCCTCTGACCCTCCCCCCCTCATGTGCTCTCTCTCTCTCTCTCTCTCTCATTCTCTCTTTCAAATAAATAAAATCCTAAAAAAAATACTGCTCAGTGAATGTTTGCTCTATGACAATGTGTTTAAGGATACGGAGGAAGACTACAGCTGTTTTATGGAGGATGCTAGGCACTAGCATAAAGAATTTGTGCTTTATTTTGATGTTTCTCCCCTTTGGCCTACTGACTCCTTTTATTTATTATTTTGTGTTAGAATTTTCTTCTTTTAAATTTGTTAAATTACAGAGGTAGTACATGTTTTTTTGTAAAAGTAAAAAATACCTATTTTGTTTTTTAAAGTTTATTTTTTTAGTACTCTTTATACCCAGCAGGGGCCTCGAACTCATGACCCCAAGATCAAGTGTCACACACTCTACTAAGTCAGCCAAGGATCCCCAAAAATCTCTGTTTCATTTTATTATTATTTTTTAAGATTCTTTTTTCTTCTTTTTAATTAATTAATTATTTATTTTTAGGAGGGAAAGTCATGGGAGGGGCAGAGGGGGAGAGAGCATCCCCAGCAGGCTCCACCCCCAGCACAGAGCCCACAGCAGGGCTCAATCTCATGACCCTGAGATCACGACCAGAGCCAAGATCGAATTGAATGCTTAACCGACTGAGCCACCCAGGTGGCCCCAAAAATACCTGTTTTAAGGGAAAAAATTATTGCTAACCTCCCCACCCAGTTTGACGTCAAATATTTTTATTACAGTGTGACTTTAATATTTATAAACTTAGATTTTCATGTTTTAGCTTTATACCTTTTTTTAGAGTAAAAAAGTCATAATGAAATTTGAGATTAAAATCGAACAAATGTATTAAGCTCATAAACTATAGGTGAACAGTACTTTGGTACAAAGGATGATGTTCTTGTCTGAAAATAAACTCCTCCCAATTTGAGTAGGATGTGTCCCCCACTGAGGACCACGTTCTTTGCAGTTCAGTATTCTATACTGTGATGTGCCGTGTAAAGACTCAGCTGTTTCCCACTGTTTTTCTCTTTGAATCATGGTGTAACTTAAGAGATTTGCCTACCACTTTCATTGTAAGACTGCCTCCTTTTTCTTTTTTTCTCATTAAACCTTTAACACCGGAAGTGCTTCTATTGCTAATGTGGTCTTAGCATAAAAAGAAATGTAGGAACTAAAGCTTGTGGCAGCGTTCCTTTTAAAAAGTTCGTAATCCAGTTGATCTAGGATAGCGTTTTTCAAACCAAGGTCATGAAATCAGTTTGGTAGGTTGCAACTAACAGTGAAAAAAATAAATTCAAATTTATCAGAATGCTTCACATGTAGTAAAGGTTAAATATTTCATGAAATGCTTTCTTTCAGTTTTATCTGTGCATAATCTCTGTCTATATGTATGCCTTCTGATCCTCTTTCCAATCCTTACCAAGTTTATAATTCTCCAGGAAGGGAATTAAACTCCTAATAAGATGTATTAATTAAATGTTATCTTAGATTATCTTACATGCACATTCTTACTACCTAAAACTGATCAGATATTGCCCGGAAGTATATTTTTATTTTTTTTATTATTTTTATTTTTTTATTTTATTTTTTTAAAGATTTTATTTTTTTGACAGAGAGAGACAGTGAGAGAGGGAACACAAGCAGGGGGAGTGGGAGAGGGAGAACCAGGCTCCCTGCTGAGCAGAGAGCCTGATGCGGGGCTCAATCCCAGGACCCTGGGATCATGACCTGAGCCGAAGGCAGACGCTCAACGACTGAGCCACCCAGGCGCCCCGGAAGTATATTTTTAAAATAGCACAAATGAAAGGTAGTTAGCGTTTAAACACTGGATTGAAAATTCTAAAGCTGACTTGACTCGCATACCGCATATTGCCTACATAGCAAATGCAGAAGTGACAAATTATTAGAAGTAATGAGGATTTATCAAGATTGTTAAATATAATCAATATATGCAAATGAATAGTATCTTAATACAGCAGCAACAAATAGTAAAATTTTTATATAAAAAAGATACCACTTGGAATAGCAACAAAAGCAGTATTATTTAGGACTGTGTTCACCAAAAGAAAAACAAGGAGACCTTAATGAAGAAAATTTCAAAACTTTATTTAAAGATAATAAGAAGAACTAAATAATGGAAAGAGGTGTATTAAAAACGTGTAATTAGGGGCGCCTGGGTGGCTCGGTTGGTTAAGCGACTGCCTTCGGCTCAGGTCATGATCCTGGAGTCCTGGGATCGAGTCCCACATCAGGCTTCCTGCTCAGCAGGGAGTCTGCTTCTCCCTCTGACCCTCTTCCCTCTCGTGCTTTCTATCTCTCATTCTCTCTCTCTCTGAAATAAATAAATAAAATCTTTAAAAAAAAACGTGTAATTAGCGAATCAAACCTGCGATTTTAGAACTTTTTATGGTGTAGACAGATTCTTAATTTGATATTTGAATTAAAAATGACGGTTGATTTAACAGAAGCTCTTGGGTTGTGGTGGTGATGCTTATAGGTGTAATATTTTTGAAGGTGGAGGGGATATGACTTAAGTTAGGGCAGTGTGCTGGAGTACATTGTAAAGGCAGTATGTGTCATGGTTACCTGTTTCTGGTCATTTAGATTATGTGTGTTTGAGCTAAATCTAATATAAATGGGACCATTGCTTGAAGGAAAAGAAGATTCAAACCAGAATTTTAGGGAAATACAGATGATGAATTTAAGGCCTAGAAAGATGGATTACTCCCTGAAGATGGATTACTCTCCATTTTTCATGATAGCATACCATTTTTATTTTTTTAAAGCTTTATTTATTTATTGGAGAATGCAGGTGCGGGTGTGAGTAGGGTGAGGGGCAGAGGGAGAGGGAGAGAAGCAGACTCCCCGCTGAGTGTGGAGCCCAGTGCAGGGCCCAGTCCCAGGACCTCGAGGTCATGACCTGAGCCAAAATCAAGAGTGGGATGGACTGAGCCATCCAGCCCCTCTAGTAGCTTACCTTTTTAATTAAGATATTTTATTCTGCCTTCAAGTTTTTGTTACTAATTTAGCTAGCAGTAAATTCTAATTGATTACTTTCTTATCTGTATTAGCTTATCTCATCAATATCTGTATTGATAGGTATTTCCAGTAGATTCTCAATTTATTGATACATCCCCTGAGTCTGCATTATTATACATTCATTCATTCTTAAAAACATTTATTGGGTGCTTACTGTGTGCCAAGTTCATTATTAGATAGTGAGGATCTGAAAATGAACAAGATCCTTACCTTCCCAATTCTTAAAGTCTAGAAGGGTGGTAGTCACGGAAGTAAATAATTATAATGAAAATGCTGATTGTTAAGGTCCGATAGAGTGACTGGTAGCATGAGGACATCCAGCTTTGCAGGAGTTAGGGGAGGCTTCCCAGAAGAATAGGCCACAACTGAGACTTAAAAGATGACAGCCAGGCAGATGGAGGTGTAGGACAGTGTGGTTTTCTTAGGGTACAGAAACGAGTGTGGTCTGCCAGGGTGGACATGGCAGCCTGAGACAGGACAGATGTGGGGTTTGGAGAGAAAGGTTGTGTAAAGTGAAAAAGAACCAAGAGAGAAAGTAATATCGTGGATGGGTTAGATAAAGAATTTCCTGTGAAGAAGACTGAGAACGAATGGCTGGTGGCAGAAAATGTATCATAATGATCTTTTGTGTCCCCAGCACCTATCATAGTGGCTTGCATAAAGTAGGTACTTAATAAATGACCAGTGAATGATTAAACACGTGACTTTTGAGATAAGGGGGAAAATGGGTATTTCCTATGTGTTTTTCTTAGGAAAAATGATTTAGGTTTTATAAATACAGAGGGATTGTTGTAGTAGTTGGGAATTCATATATATATGTGATGATAAATGTATATTTAAGTGGTATAGATGGAGCCAAGTCATTTACTTCTTTTGGAAAGACTGTATTAATTCCTTATCATTTTTTTCTATTGTTTTTAGTCTTTAAAATTTAAAAAAAAAATGTTACTTTCAAGTAGTTTATTTAAGCTTCTTGACATTTCCATGGACATTCCTATACAGTAAATACTAATGGGATCTACATGGCTAAGTTATCCTGGACAAGGAATTATGTAATATTTTAAAGATTGATATTGATGATAACAAGGTGCCAACCTCATTTCTGGCACTTGAAACCTTTTCTGTGTTGTACTCACAGGAAATCTTTTTTTTCTTTCTTTCTGTGCTTTTTCATCTTCCTCATTCCTTAATTCTAGAGTAGGAGATAAAGTTGACTCCTTTGTCATTGTATTTCATTATTTATTATATAATAATTTCACTTTACTATTTAGAAAATTCAGAATTAAAAAATTGCAGGTGGTAGTAGATTAAGTAGCAGAAAAAAATCTCATGCACCGGAAGAAAATGTCTTTAGGAAAGCATTTAAAGAGGAAGTTTTCTTAATAATAAAAATCTGCTTTATGTTGATTTAAAAAAAATATTAATTCCTTTCTTGGTAGAAATGCTGTTGTATTTTTGGTAGTTCTTGTTTTTCTTTTTAAAAACCAAATACAGGGGTGCCTGGGTGGCTCAGTTGGTTGGGCATCTGCCTTCAGCTGAGGTCGTGATCCCAGGGTCCTGGGATCGAGCCCAGCATCAGGCTCCCTGCTCCACGGGGATCCTGCTTCTCCCTCTGCCTCTGCCTGCAGCTCTGCCTATCTGTGCTCTCTCTCTGTCAAATAAATAAATAAAACTTAAAAAAAAATACAAAAGAAATTTTAATAAGATTTTTTCCTTATAATCTTAATAAGATATAATTATTTTTGTATTTAAGATTTATATTATTTTAATTTTGTTTTTATTGAGGTATAATTGACATAAAATAATATATTCGTTTCAGATGTACAACACAATGATTTTATATTTATTTATATTGTGAAATGATCACCACAATAAGGCTAGTTAACATCCATCACCATGCGTAGTTATACAATCTTTTTTTATGATAAGGACTTTTAAGATCTACTCTCTTAATAACTTTCAGTGTGTAATACAGTATCATTAACTATAGTCATCATGCTGTACATTACATCCCCAATTGATAGTTTTTAATATATGTAGTCAGCACTTTTAATGGGTGTGCTTAATATATATGAAATGGGTGTGTTCTTCTGTGTGAAAATCCAGATTTTAAAATGTGGTAAATTAATAGGTCAGTGTTACCATACAAAAGTGTTTGCTCTGGGGTTTATCTAAATTCTAAGCCTTTGTGCATTTTCATTGAGTCTAACTCCACAGGAATGTCTTTACTTGAAAAGTATAAATGGAGGGTACACGTAGTAAGCTTACTGATAGTAGTTGAATAGGAAGAAACAGCGTTTGAAGAGTCTGGAGGAATGACTTAACAGATTAATACAGAAAACCCCCAAGCTGGGTCCAGACTGCTTCAACAGAAAGTTCAAAAGCATTGTGTGAGATATGTGTAATTGTTTTACTACTTCTATATGATTTTTGTAAGTACACTTATTCATTTGAGGTTGAAGATTTAATTGCATAAGGTGTCCTAATTAAAGCATTTTATTCTGAAGTTACAAGATCACTGAGGTAGTAAGTGGCAAAGCCCACTAGATCCCCAGTCCTATTTGATGCTTCTACTATCATTAAGATTTAACCTAATGGCAATCTAAAACACAAATATCTCCATAATTGAACTCTTAATACAGGTAGCCATCTGCCCATAGGATCTCTTCAATTATTTCTTTCTTCCCTTTCCCTCTTTATAGTTCAGAAAGAGATTCCTTTTACTTTCTTCCCTTGTAGTAAAGTTTCCTTTCACTATCTGTTTTAAATAAAAAAAAAAAAAAACGAGGCTAGCTTGGTTCACAGCATCTCTGAGCTTGCTTATGTCTAAGCCTTTGTGGACTTAGACTTATCCATTAGTCTTTTCAGTGACTCCTTCCTGTCAAACCTCCCCACTAGAGAGAGATTTCTTACTAATTTCCATTACTTCTCTTGATTACTCTGAGATTATTCTCTTATCTCTTGTTTTCAGGCCAGGACTTTCTTTTCTTTCTCCTCTTTTTTTGTGGGTTCTTTTTAACTACTAGCCCGAGTTCTGATCTCTAGAGCAATAAAAGTCTGTGAAGTCCTGCTATGTTTTTTCCCCTCTACCATTTTTCTTCCCTCTCTCTCTTACTCCTTCTGTCTTCTGTTAGGTATTTGATTTAACATATAAATTGACTTAATATACATAATACTGGGGTTGATGATGTTTCTCCAGGTTTCCTTGGGTCCTGTACACCCCAACAATTTAGAAAACTCTAGCAAGTTCTTGGGACTCTTACCCTCAGTGTTATCTTGAATTCTTTCTTTTTGAACCTTCAGCTCTGACCAGCTCTTCTTGGTCAGGCTGAACTGGGCTCTGCATCTCATGGAAGTGGACATGAACCCAGAACATAGCATGTAGTTATGCTAGGTTGCCCCCAACCCTAATAGGAAGGCTGGTAGAGAGGGGAATGCATGGGTGGATCTGCATTCCTTCTCTGAAGGCCATGTTGGACCATGACCATCCACAGGGTTAGCCCTTACTTGGTGGGGTCATTGAGATCAGGGGAGTGTCTAGCCAGGAAGGCCTGCACCTGACCCATCATGGCAGTGCTTTTTGAACGGTGGATACAAGTCATTAATGAGTCATGAAAACAGTTTTATGGGTTGCACTTACCACTTTAAAGAATGAATTAGGGTAGTATAGAGTAGAAGATAGATGAACGCGTTTATGTAATAAGCTAAGTATTGTTTAATGAAACTTTTTCCATTTGCTATACATCCTAATCCTGTCTTTAACCCAAGAAAAAGTTGCTTCAAACAGTGACATATTTCTGGTCATTCCTGTTAACAATAAAGTAATGTATGCAAATAACACATTAACTGAATGTTTTCCTTTTCATTCAGCTTCACAAACATTTATTGTATAATTATCATGAATCTCACTGAGATTAGAAGATCCATTCCCTTTGCCCAGTGAGGGCTACCAGGCTTTTTGGGGAGCCAGCACATACACAGATGGCTGTAGTACAGAGCAGATTGATACAGTATGTGATAGGAAAGCAGACTGAGTACTACGAGTGCATGAGAGGGTAGAATGGAGCGGCACTGCCTAGCAGATACATAGTGTGATCCACAAACGTGAGTCACTTGTTATTTATTTTTTCATGGAAATAATAGTTGAAAACACAACGTTACATTGGTTTCAGGTGTACAACAGTGATTCCACAAGTTTGTACATTATGCTGTGCTCATCACAAGTGTAGCTACCATCTGTCACCATGTAATACTGTTATTACAATGCCATTGAATATGCATGGTAATTTTAAATTTTTGGCAGCCACATTAAATAAAAAGAGATAAGTGAATTTAATTTTGATAGTACATTTATGTAATTCAACATATCCAAAACATCATTTTAACATGTAATTTCTTTGCATTCTTTTTTATACACTAATTCTTTACATTCCTTTTTACACACTAAGTTTTCAAAATCTAGTGTGTGTTTTACACTGAGCAGCACATCCCAGTTGTGACTAGCCACATTTCAGGGGCTGAGTAGCCAGCCACATGTGATGAGTAGCTACTCTTATCAGACAATGCAGTTGTATAGAGTGTAGGGAAACTTTATTTAAGAGAGGGTCTAGAATGTAAGTAGCACTTAACTAGACAGTGCTTGGAACAGCATTCCGCAGTGAGAGAAAAGTGTAAACAAAGATGAAATAAGAATTTGTAAAAAAAAAAAAAATAGTGAATGAAGCTCTTACTATATATCAGGTATATTCTCTGATCACTACTCTTATTAACTCGTAACCTTCACAGTAGCCCTTTGAAGAAGTTACTATCATTATATAGTAATTATATATATAAACTCTAAATTTTTATAAATGTGGAAACAGGCATTAGTGGTCAAGTAACATATATGTATATATGTATGTATGTATCTGTCTGTCTGTGGAAGGCAAAATGATGGCCCTCCAAAGATATCCGTGTCCCAATTACTGGAACCCGTGAATATGTCCAGTTACGTGGTAAGGGGGAATTAAGGTTGCTACTCAAATAACTTTAAGATGGGGAGATTGCCCTGAATTATCCAGGTGGGCCCAGTTAATCACAGGAGTCCTTTAAATGTAGAGGAGGGAAGTAGAGGGGATCAGAGTGATGTGTGATGTATTTGACACATAACCCTGGCTTTGAGACAGAGGAAGATGCCATGAGCCAAGGAACATAGCCTGCCTCTAGAAACTGGAAAAGACAAGGAACCCAATTCTCTCTCTCTCTCTCTTTTTTAAAGATTTTATTTATTTGGCAGAGAGAGAGAGCACATAAGGAGGGGAAACAGCAGAGAGAGAGAGGGAGAAGCATGCTTCCCGCCGAGCAGGGAGCCCGATGTGGGGCTCAATCCCAGGACCCGTGGATCATGACCTGAGCCAAAGGCAGACGCTTAGCCGACTGAGCCACCCAGGAGCCCCAAGGAACCCAATTCTCACCTGGAACGTCCAGAAAGGAATATAGCCCTGTCCAGTGAGACCAATGTCAGAATTCTCACCTAACTGTGAGATAGTAAATGTCTATTGTTTTAAGCCACTAAGTTTGTAGTAGTTTGTTACAGTAGCAAAGAAGAGTAATACACTATCATTATGTGTGGGTTCTGGATAATGATATAAAAATGTTCTTCTTAACCTTTTGTTTATGGGTAGCTATTTACAGGAATTAAGTCAGACCACTGTCTCTCTTTCTTGGATGCTGAGTTTCTTCCTCATTTTTCAGAGTAACTGGAAAATAACAGGTATTTAGTACTGTTGAAGTAGACATAACTTTTCTTGCAAATAGTAATATAAATACTAGTTATGGTTTTGACTGAAATATTGAGAGTTTGTAAGTACTTTTGATAAAGTGATAACTGCCCTTTTTAAGTCTGAGCAGTTTCTAGTTGCTAAGTCAGGGTATCATTTATGTATGAATTACCTTATAGGTAAGTATACTTTACAGTTTTTTATGTAACTCTTAACTATCAGCCCCCGGATGTCACAAAGTTTATCTGTGGGTGATTAAATTGAGTAAGACAAGAGATTGCCTACCCATACATAATAAAATCCTATTTCTTCTACCTTCCAGAGAACAGTGAGAACAGCTTGGCCTGCAGGTTGATTGTCATATTCTGCCTCCTTCCCACCTACTTACTGCTACCAAGAGACAGAGCTTAGCCTCTCCTTACGTTCTGTGAGGAAAGGGCTTCCTTAGGTTAGTTCTTTGGCCCTGAGCACATTGAAACATACGCTCTTAGAAGGAGAGAAGCTTCTATCTTGCTTCCTGCTTGCATATTTCCTTCCACTTTATCTTCTGTACTAACAATGCAAAGATTTTACTTCAAGGATATGTGTTTTATTCACTCCTGTCATTATCCTGTATACTAGAATACTACCTTTGTCAAAGTGCTGATGTTTTGCAATGCCCTACAAACACGTAGATACAGAGTGATTTTTTTAAAAGTATGATTCCAGAGTTAAATGCTGGCTAAATGTAGACAACAACAGTGGAATTCATTAGTTCCCTGGGGCTGTGGTGATGTGAAGTGTTTGTGGGTGTTTTTATTCTAACTTCACAAGTGGAAAATTTATGCTTTTTTTGCTTGTCTGTGCTCTGGGTGCTTAGTGCAGCCTCATCCTCTGGAATTCTCTCTCTCTCTCTCTCTCTTTTTTTAAAGATTTCATTTATTTGAGAGAGAGAGAGCTCCTGAGATTCTCTTTATGGCTTAGGGAATCTGTATGATTTTCCTGCTTTTATCCTCAGAGGCTCTAGGCCATGCTATTACTCCTGAGTGATTACAGGTGCTTTTTGCCTGCTAAGCAATCCTTATATGTAAAAATCAGGAATTAGACACAAGACTGATAAGGAGATGGTGATTTTGTTTTACAGAGATTTTCACTTGCAGACTTTTAGGTATTTTCAAATTCTAATTTGATTTGATGCATTTAAATAACATGCACCAAGGTTAAATTGATCCGTTTTACAAGTTCAATTTGCAAACCCATGGCTTGTATAAGGTAACCTATACCTGAGGCCAGAAGAATGGCATACTATCTCTCACATCACATGGTCTCTTGTCCCTGTCTCTCGAACTTAGCTACACCAGACTATTGGCATGTTCTCCACATGTCATATACAGTGACAGATGGCACAGAGCAGTGGTCTGGCACCAGACACCCTGCGTTTGAATCCTAGTTTCCGCCTCACTTTTTAGCTGTGGATCTTAACATTTTTGTGGCTCAATTTCATTATTCAAAAACAGGTGTGTAATAATACAAGTATCTCATAAAGTTGTAGGGAGGATTAAGTTAGTTAATACATGTAATGGGTTTAAAACAGTCCTTAAAACACAGTATTCAGTAAATACTAGCCTTATTTTTCTTTTTTTTAAAGATTTTATTTATTTATTTGACAGAGACACAGCGAGAGAGGGAACACAAGCAAGGGGAGTGGGAGAGGGAGAAGCAGGCCTCCCGCCAAGCAGCCGAGCAGGGAGCACAATGCGGGGCTCGATCCCAGGACCCTGGGATCATGACCTGAGCCGAAGGCAGACGCTTAACGACTGAGCCACCCAGGCGCCCCTAGCCTTGTTTTTCATTCATCGTTTATTTTTTACTATTCTTAAGCTATTCTTAGGTTGTGCAGTGTTTTTCCCACATTTGTCTTAAAATTTTCTGCATCCTGACAGTCTTAACTACTTTTATGAAGCTGCCCTACAATTTTTAGTTGTGGGTCTAACCTTGACTGTAATTGGGATTGCCTAAGGATATTAAATACTGATGCCTGCATTTTTTAAAAAAGATTTTGTTTATTTATTTGATGGAGAGAGAGGGAGAGAGAACATAAGCAGGGGGAGCGGCAGAAGGAGAGGGAGAAGCAGACTCCCCGCTGAGCAGGGAGCCCGATACGGGGCTCAATTCCAGGACCCTGGGATCATGACCTGAGCCAAGCGTAGACGCTTAACCAACTGAACTACCCAGGTGCACCTGATGTCTGCATTTTTGGTCTGTGTTAGCTGGCTGGTAGTAGTTTTGAGGTTGGGGTGTTGTATTTCTGGGAATTTTCTATCAGGTTGTTAAAACAGTGGCAGCTTAAAATCAGCCATGGTGGGAATATTTACACTATTGAAATTGGCAGATACCACCACAGCATTTCTTTCGATCTTTTGGTATTCCTGTGATTTGTTTATAAGCCTCTCTAAATAGGTGTTGAGCCTTTTACTAGAATAAATTAGTTTGCTAGGGCTGCCGTAACAAAGTATCACAGAGTGGGTGGCTTAAAAAACAGAAATGTATTGTTTCTAGAGGCCAGAAGTCCTAAATCAAGGTGTCAACAGTGTTGGTTCCTTCTAACATCTGTGAGGGAAGGATCTTCCAGGCTTCTTTCCTTGGCTTATAGACAGTTAACTTCTTCCTCTGTCTCTGTATTCTTCCCTTCTCTATTTGTCTCGATGTCCAAATTTCTCTTTTTTATAAGGACACGAGTTCTACTGAACTAAGGCCTACCCCGTGGACCTCACTTTAACTTGATTGTCTCTGTAAGGACCTTATTTCCAAATAAGGTCACATTCTCAGGTGACACAATTGATACAATTCAACCCATAACACAGGGCAGGGAACTTCTTTTTTCTTTTTCTCTGTTAGTTCCTGTTATATTTACACAGTAAAGATTTGTTGACTTGAATGAAAAAGGAAACACCAGTTAACTTCTTGTGTGTTATTTGTGTATAATTTTTTATTCATTGTATTATGAATTCCAGATAGTTAATTTGTTGATTTTTTTTTTTTTTGAAATAGCTCTTTCTGGGCATAATATCAGAGTTAGTATTTATAGAGAAAAACATTAGTTTAGGAAGATTAGTTATTTTAGGTTGTCTGAGGCAGGCTTGAGCTTGTTGGTGAGCTCAAAAGGCATGATCTGAGTGAAATAGTCTTGATTTTGTGTCTGTTGTTGAGAAAATGGTTTTAATCATGCATTAAAAAATGAGATGAATTTCCACTGATCTGAGAATGTTTTAATGCTGATAGTCATCTTCAGGATTATGTAAGACTATAGAGTTCTGAGGAAAGTAGGTTTTTTTTTTGTTGTTGTTTTGTTTTTGATTTTGCTTTTTCTTAAAGGCAAATATAATATCATGTAATGATTTTGTGATATTTGTGATTGGGAAAAAATATTTTTTGAAGCACAGGAAGTATAAATTATTTTTTAAAAATCTACCTTGTGTTAGGATGATTGTATACAAAATAGTGGATAATATTTAAACTATGATCATCTCTAAGCATGGAAATTTGGATGTACTTTTTGAAGTTAAATATTTTTCTTTCAAAATGAGGTACTTCTCCATACCATTGTTTTTTGCTAAATAAGTACTGGAATCTTATTCCAGAAGTATATTTGAAATAAGTGTTTGAGGGGTACCTAGGTGGCTCAGTTGGTCCAACTCTTGATTTCAGCTCAGGTCGTGATTCGGGGTCATGAGATGAAGCCCCACCTCAGGCTCTGCACTCAGCACAGAATCTGCTTGAGATTCTCTCCCTCTGCCCCTCCCCAGGCTCATGTGCTCTCTTTCTTTCTGTCTCTCAAATAAATAAATAAGTCTTTAAAAAAAACACATTTGCACAGGAATTTATTAGTGTAATTGTTCAGTATTTTAATAGAAAAATTTCATTTATAAATTATATATTCAGTTGTAAATTATAAAAGCTTTATTTTTAATCAACTTTAGCCAGCTATAATTTACATGCAATATAATTTATATAATTTACACATTTTAAAGGTATGAGTCAAATCAATTTTGGCAAATATATACATCTATATAAACACCCCCCCCCCCAATTAAGATGTAGAGCATTTTCATCTTCCCGGAAAGTTCCCTGTATCTCTTTGCAGTCATTTGCTCCCCATCTCCTCCTTCCAGTCTTGAATACTGATCTGATTAGACTGTTTTAGAATTTAACATCAATGGAATCATGTACTTTTATGTTCAGCTTCTTTTAGCATAATGCCTATGAAATTCACCCATGTTGCTGTGTATCAGTAGGGTTTTTTTTAATTGTTCAGTAATATTGCTTTGTATGAGTATACCAAAATGTGTTCATCCATTCACTTGCTGAACGTTTGGGGTTTTGCCTATTTTCAGTAAAGCTTCTAAGAACATTTTGTGTACTATTTTTTTTTTTGGACATATGTTTTTATTTTGCGTTAAATACCTAAGGGTGTGGAATTGCTGGACTGTACGGGTAAATATGTACTTCACTGTATAAGAGACAGCCAAACTGTTTTTCAAAATAGTTTCCCAGTTATATATTCTCACCAACAAGGAATGAGAGTTGTAGTTGTTCTGTCTTTGTCAACACTTGGTATTGCCAGTCTTTTAAATTTTAGCCATTATAGTTAGTGGGAAGTGGTGATTCACTTTGGTTTAAATTTTTTTTTTTTGGGGGGGATGACCAATGTTTTCATGTACTTACTGGCTATTCATATATCTTTTTCTTTTGCCCATTTAAAGAAATTGGGTTGCTTTTCTGATTGAGCTATAAGAATTAGAATTCTTTCTGCATTCTGAATAAAAATCCTTTGTTAGGTATATGTATTATGAATATTTTCTCCCAGTCTGTGGTCTGCCTTTTAATTTTCTTGATGACCTTAGAAAAACAGAAGGTTTTTAAAAATTTTTTTAATTTAAATTCAATTAATTAACATAATGTATTATTGGTTTCAGAGGTAGAGTCAGTGATTCATCAGTCTTATATAATAGCCAGTGCTCATTACAACACATACCCTCCCCAGTGTCCATCACCCAGTTACCCCATCCCCCAAGCCCCCTCCACTCCAGCAGTTTGTTTGTTTGTTTGTTTCCTATGCTTAAGAGCCTCTTATGGTTTGTCTCCCTCTCTGATTTCATCTTGTTTTATTTTTTCCTCTCTTTCCCTATGATCCTCTGTTTTGTTTCTTAAATTCCACGTATGAGTGAGAGCATATAATTTTCTTTCTCTGATTGACTTATTTCACTTAGCATAATACCCTCTAGTTCCATCCACGTTGTTGCAAATGGCAAGATTCCATATTTTTTTTGATGGCTGAGTACTATTCCATAGAATATATATACCACCTCTTTTTTATCCATTCATCTGTGGATGCACATCTGGGCTCTTTCCATAGTTTGGCTATTGTGGACATTGCTGCTGTAAACATTGGGGTGCAGGTGTCCCAGAAGGCTGTTTTTTTTGATGGAAGTCCCATTTGTCAATTTCTTCTTTTATGGTTAGTGCTTTTTGTGACCTAAGAAATCTTTGCCTATTTCAAGGTCATGAAGATTTTTCTCTTAGGTTTTCTGCTAGAAGTTTTATAGTTTGAACTTTTACTTTTGGCTCTGTTAAGTATATTGATTTAATTTTGGGGCATAGCATGAGCATAGGGATTGGAGTTCCTTTTTCTCCATGTAGTTACCAGTCATTTTCATGTCAGTAGTTGAAGAGACTGTTCTATCCACATTGAATTATGCTGCTGCCAAAGGCTTTATTTCGAATTTAACTTTGAAAAGTGACCTAGAGTTTTATGTTCTTCGGGTAGATGATTTAGACACTGACTTTCTAGGATGTCATTTTAAAAAGTGTGGTATTTTGTTTTTTGGTCTCAAAAATTATTTACATTTTAGACACATAGAGTAGGTGGGATGGGAGCTCTAAAAAACCACTGTGCCAACTTCTCCCTAATACACCCAATTAGAGATTAATATAAAATAGATGACTGTGTGTATGTGCATGTGTTTGTGTGGTGTGTGAGAAAAATTAAGCTAAAGCACTCGTGGAACATCCAGGAAAGCACAGCAATAGATATTGTGCAATTGGTACAGTCTTAAGGAATCAGTTTGAGGGCTTGGTAACTTCTGTTGTTAATTTTTCTTTGGTTTAACTTTAAAAAATAACCTGAGTATAGGTAAGACTTTCTCCACCTTTTGGTTTTCTTGTCTTTGAAGACTGCCATTTAAATGACCATTGAATAACTTTTTTCTTCTTGTGAAATGAAATGCTTTGTGTCTATTTAAAAACCTCTCAAGCATCAGAAATGGGTGAGATGGTATGGGAGGGGTGCAGTTTTTCTGAAATCACACATGAGCTTTTCCTCCCTTCACCTCTGTTCCCTTGGAGTGAAGAAGGTGCTCTTGGTAGCTATGGAGCGTATCCCTTACTGCTGACATGTTTTCTACTTTGTGCCTGTCCTGCCCAATTACATCTATTCTAAAGCTCTCTCCCTTTTATCCCTTTTCCTTTGAGTACATGACTACTCCTTTCTCTCATTCTTAGGTAGCAGTAATAGTAGTAATAATGGTAGCAGTAGCTAACAGTATGTTTTAGACACTATCTAAGGGCTTTGTATTTACTGACTTAATCTTCACAAACACCCTGTGAGGGAGCTGTTCTTTTAATACAGATTTTATAGATGAAGAGGCTGAGGCAGAGAGATGTTAAGTCTGGGGTTCTACCACTGGTAAGTAGCAGAGCTGGGATTTGGTCCTGGCTCTGAAGCACGTGCTTCCAACCACTATATTACATGGCCTTTCAGGAAAAGCACGCGAGGAAGCAACCATTCCCTTCCTTCACCCCTGTTTCTGGACTTAAAAAGGAGTCATGTTTTATAGCGTAGTTGACATATATTATTTTGGTTACTATTTCATGAAATTTTGATTCCTTTATAATGCATATTACAGTTTGTATTTCTATCTCTGGCAGTAAAGTTTCTAACAAAAAGCATGTGTGCTTAAAACAAAGTAGCTTTATTTCTAAAGCTATTACTTTACAAACCGCAGTCCCATGTGTCTGGTAGAAAGCACAGGCCCTTCCTAGCATATGGTTCTTCTTCTGGGAAAGCATCTTAGAAGAGGTGAGTCTTGGCCCACTTCGGTATAGGAATGTGCGCAAATGGCCAGGTTATGATATGTGGAGATGGGTGGTAAAAAGACCCATGATTGTGATGAGGTGAAAGTTTAAGAAAGGATGGAGGTTTTAAAATGTTCAAGAGAATTCATCTTTAGAGACGATTTCCAGGGTCAGAGAAGAAGAGCTGGGAGGTCATGACTCTGGGCAGAAATGAATGGCTTCTCGAGGCCTTTAGGCTTTTTCTGCCTCTGTTCCCTCTCCCCTTCACGTTTTCCCTTTCCCTTTGGTTTCCCAAGTTGGAGTACACTAATCCTCTTTGTTTTCCTCACCTCAGTGCAGAGAGAAGTGCTCTTCTGTCAGGTTTGCCAAGACACATTGGAGACTTTTTGATGCAGCTTTATCTTAAAGAAAAAAAAAAGTAACAATCACTTTATAAAAGAAGAAAAAGTAAAACCAAAAGTTTAGAAAAAGCTAGAGAAAGTTTTAAAAGACATGAATTTCCCCAGTACAGCCTTCTTACATTAAAGTAAAACCTCTTGACGCTTTTCTTCTTTTGAAGGCCTAGTTGCCCTCCATACTGGCCTTGATTAGTTCCTGGACCTTGGGTCTCTTGGGAACTCAAGGAGCTTGCGCAGGGAGTGAGGAGCTTCTCAGTCCTCCCTCTCACTTCCCAACAGGTCTGTCCTCCATGGTGGGGCCTGGTGTGTTTCTTTACCTCCACTCTCTCCAGTCCTGCAGGGGCCCTAAATCTGCTTGTAGTGTTAAGTCCCCAGTGGCAACTTGGCTAAGCTTTCATCAGCTCTGCTTGGTGGGGAGTACTGGGAGGAGGGTCCTCCTGGTCTCCAGAATCTGACTTGTACTTTGCCTGCCTTATCTAAAGCAGACTTACCAGCTAAAATCAAACTTTGGGTCTTCCTTGCCTTGGTTCACTGTTGGCTGTGTGGATTTGGGTAGAGGTTGCCAGCTTTCTTAGAAGCTGTCTGTGTCCTTGTGTCTACTTCCTTCTCTGGGCAGCAAAAAGTTCCTTTTTTCATTTTGAAAATCCCTCATTTTGTAGTGAATTCTTACTGAATTTTTTAGAGTGGAATGTGAACATACCAGCTCCTGTAAGTGAAAAGCTGGAAGGAAGGCTAGAAGCAGGCATGGCTGGATTTAGGAGCTCTTCTTCTTTGTCTCTCCTCTTTCCTGTCACGTTCCACAAGGTGGCAGGATGGCTCCAACCACTGGATCTCTGGACTCCCAGACTCCCAGGTTCAAGTGCAGGGAAATGGATGAACATCTCCTGGCAGCTCCTGCATAAATCCTGTAGTCCATTTGCCTCTTTCTCTTGCTTTTTCCTAATAAACAATTTTATTTTTTGAAGAGGTAGTGTATTTGTTCAAAAATGTGTTTTAAGGATGTGGAGTGAAAAGACTTTCATCTCATCCTTTTTATTAGTACGAAGCACCTCTTTTTGTCTTCTTTAATGCTTTTTGTCCTGAATTCTGTCTTGCCTGATATAAAATCTTGTTCAGTGCTTTCTTTTTATTTACATTTGACTAGTATATCCATCTAGACAAGTTCTTTTTTCAGCTATCCTTTTATTTTTAACCTTTCTGAATTACTTTATTGTAAGTTTTACTCCTGTCTGTAGCACAGAGGTTTTTCCCCCTCTGTAATCCAATCTGAGATCAGCTCTTTTTTAGTAAGTAAGTTTACCCCATTTACATTTGTTGTTTGGGCAGATATTTTTGATATTAGTCTGTCCATATCATTTTATTCTGTTTTTGTATCTTATGAAGAATCTTTACCACGGCCTTTTTCCTTGCTGTTTTTGTGGCTAGTTATTCTGATATTTGTCAGATAATGGTTGTCTTCATAATTTTAATTTCACATAATGCTCGTTGTCTTCCTAAAGTTCCTTATTATACGTGTTGATAAAATTAATGAATCTCATACTAATTCTAATATAGAGACATTGTAACTCTATTACATGGCCTGTTTTATTCATTCTGGATCTCTATTGGATTCTATCCTCAGAGGAGAGAATTAATCACTCAGCCAGGAAGCTTGGAACTCAATCAGTATTTTTATTATCAGTAAGAACGCTGTCAAAAGAGGCTTTGTGAGTTTTCCTATAGCAGATTGTCAGCCTTTTACAAGGCTCTTTTTGTCTATAAAAATGATAGTTTCTAAAGTTAGCATAGATCATAAAATTGGCAAGCTGACATTTGGTCACAATTGAACGTTAGATCAAGATCTTTGTAGGTGGTCTGTTATTCAGCACCCGAGAGTCAGCAGTTTTATGTTCAAGTTGACATTAAAAGGTATTACTGGGTCTGAAATTCCTTTATTTTAGTATAGGTTCCATACTTATTGAGAGTTTTATCACCATTTAGTTTTTCCAAAACAATATATTTGGCAACAGAAAGGCATGTTACATATGAAAAGGAATTTTTTAAATCAGAAGTCTTAATTTAAAACAGTCCAGCTTCACAGACACCTTGTAATGACTGAGACTCCTATTTTGACCATAGTCCTCCCATCCAGCACAGAAGGGGAGTCACCACCCTGGGCCCAGGGAGGAGCATAGCCTCTGTTCAGCCTCCTTTCCATTCAGGAGGCTTTGGCTCAGGCCACAAACAGCCTCTGTAGAGGGTGGAAAAGGGAGGGTGTTTTCATAATTTTTTTAGACTCAGGTCAGTTACATGACCATAGTTGACTTCCTGAATTTTTGTGGTGGAAAGGTACTTACTGTCCACCTCTAACAGAGCAGCTGAAACGTAGACTTGTTGGAGAAGATTTCCATCTCCTCTTTGTACTCTAGTCCTGCAGTGACTGCCATATCTTTCCTGTAGACTGCTGTTTTCAGTCTGCAGTTTACCTGTAAATCATTCTGAAAACGCTGTTGAAGATGAAAAGACCCCTTCTCCCCTAACTTCCTGTGAATTCAGATTTAACACATTTAGGGTGTGGGATCTATGCTTTTCCTGTGTGTTGCCGGTGATTCTGATGCAGGTATTCCAGGACTGTAGTTTGAGGAAATCAAGGTTGACAGTTCTGTGCCTAATGTAGAAATTTTGCTAAAATCTAGTTTGACAAAATTCTGGTTGGATATTACTCATTATATACACAGTGTTTCAAGTAGACATTTGTTTCAAAGATAGTGCTTTAATTTACCATGACTTTCTTCAATTAAGAAATCTGGCAAAACACAGATTTTTTAACTCCAACCAGTTTGTGGAAAAAATGTTTGCATGAAGATGTTCAATATACAGATTGCAGAACGATTGAGTTTAACACTCTTGTAATGCTTCCACGGAAGCCTCAAGGATAACTGACAAGTCCATTTTTATCAAATTTAATGGGTTTCTAAATCCTTATCTGCTTATCAAACAAAACGTTAATTAGAACAGTAATTGAGTAACCAGCTGCCTCTTGGGTTCATTCTAGGAATTTGTACAAAATCACCGTGGAGCTCATGTAAGGTCATTCGCTGCTTTTTGAGTTGCTAAATAATAACTTTGCTACAGGCTTCTAAAAATCCAGGTATTAAGGGAGTCTACAGGAAGATAAAAATTGATAAGAGATTTGTAATAGTCTGATACTCTTTCTCTGGTGGATTAAGGTGAAAAAATCCTTCTTCAGCACTACTGATGGGAGAAAATCCTCCCTCTTAGATTTCTTCCTGAATCAGCTTATGCTTGCCTAGTCTTGTCGTAGAACAGAAAAAGCCTTTGGAGCTAGGTATGCTGGCGCAAATTTTCTGGGGAAACAAAACAAAACAAAACACTATGAAGTCAAGTTTATAACTTTATTTAAGCAACACAGAACATCATGACAA
This sequence comes from Eumetopias jubatus, assembly GCF_037043125.1. Lineage (NCBI taxonomy): Eukaryota > Metazoa > Chordata > Mammalia > Carnivora > Otariidae > Eumetopias > Eumetopias jubatus. The sequence goes on from NW_028274811.1 coordinate 61,064,647, forward strand.
GTATGACTATCCCAGGAATGCAAGGATTATTCAGCATCAGAAAATATGAATAACATATTAAGAAATTAAGTGAGATATAAACCATGTGATTATTTTCACACATGTAGAAAGAACACTAGGTTAAGATTTAATAATCCTTTATGACTGGAGATTTTTTTCCCCCCAAACTGGGAAACTTACCAAACCTTAGGCCAATAAGTCATTTCTTCCAAAACCTATAGCAAGACTCATACTCAAGAGTGAAACTCTAGAAGCCTCCCTATTATTGTCAGTAAGAAGACAAAGGATGCCTATTAACATTACCTTTGTTCAACACATCCCGAAGGTCTTAGCCAGTAGTGTAATGAGATAGGAAAAAGAAAAGAAGAATAGAAATTGTAAGGGAGAGATAAAAATATCTTTTTTTCCCAAGGTGATATTAATGCGTACATAGACAATACACCACAAGAAACTAGGGTGTTCAGTATAGTTGCTACCTGTAAAAATCCACAGGTTCTGTACACCATGATAACCCTCTAGTAAATATGTTTCCCTTCACAGTAGTATTAATCTATATTATAGCTAAGAGTGAGCACAACCAAAGAATATCAAACATGGAGAAAATTAAAGAATGTTATTGTTACATATAAAAGAAGCAATAGGATATCTTGATTTATTAAGGTATTTTTCTCTAAATTAATTCATTGTATATCCAGTCAAAATCCTAATAATACTAGGTTTTTATTAACTTGACAAGATGAATCTAAAATTTATAAAGAAAGTCAAAGGCCCATGAATAGTTAAGACTGTCTTGAAAAGCAAGGTCTGGGGTCCCGGCTACAGATACTGATACCAAACCATGGACGTTAAGATACTGTAGTCCTGGGCGCCTGGGTGGCTCAGTTGGTTAAGCGACTGCCTTCGGCTCAGGTCATGATCCTGGAGTCCTGGGATCGAGTCCCGCATCGGGCTCCCTGCTCGGCGGGGAGTCTGCTTCTCCCTCTGACCCTCTCCCCTCTCGTGCTCTCTGGCTCGCATTCTCTCTCTCTCAAATAAATAAAATCTTTAAAAAAAAAAAAAGATACTGTAGTCCTGTTACAGAGATACACAGAAAGATCAGTGGAACAAGATAGAGAAGCCAGTAAAGGGTCACACATATATAGAAATATGATATGCATTGGAGGCAGCATAATGAAGTGGTAGGAAAAGATGGAATGTTTTCTAATTGGTGCTTTGATCTTTAATTGATAATTATATGGAAAATCAAACTGTATTTCTAACTTCATACCATCTCCCAAAATAAATTCAGGTGAATTTAATTTGAAAAGCAAATCTTAAAAAAATTCACCAGAAAATATAAGAAGTAATGGAATACTTAGCAGTACTTGAAAATTAAAAGAAGTTTATCTGTCCTCATATATAAATCTTATAATACTGAGTGTAAAAGCAAGTTATAGGAGGATAGGTGTAATAAAGTACCACTTACATAACATTTAAAGCATGAAATAGGGGCGCCTGGGTGGCTCAGTCGTTAAGTGTCTGCCTTCAGCTCAGGTCATGATCCCAGGGTCCTGGGATCGAGCCCCGCATCGGGCTCCCTGCTTCTCTCTCTCCCACTCCCCCTGCTTGTGTTCCCTCTCTTGCTGTGTCTCTCTCTGTCAAATAAATAAATAAAATCTTAAAAAAAAAATAAAGCATGAAATAAAGCAACATGTTGTATAAAGGCGTTAAAGTGTATTGCAGAGTATATAAACATATGTAGTAATAATATACACAAAATTAGAGATAGTGTTGGTAGAAAGATAAATGTGACTCAGGAGGGACGTGTGCAGTTTATTTTCTATTTAATGTAATGTTTTACTATTTTTTTAGATAAAAATGTTCTATAGCAACACATGACAGATGTTAACATCAAGTGAATATCCAATAATAAAGAAATGGTTGAATAAATTATGGCTTTTACATACTATGAAATATTTTTCAGCCATTAAAAACAATTAGTTGTAGATATATCACTTTATGTGGAGGAATTTCCAAGAGTTACTGCTTATGAAGAAAATAAGATGCAGAAATTTTGTATGAAGTCATCCCATTTCTATAAAACAAGGACATGTATGAGTATGTATATATATGATATGTGCTTGTGTATGAACATATGAACATGAAAAAAAATAAGGATTCATTCTGGGCTGTTAACATGGGTTGGGAGTGAGGTGATAGTGAAGGAGAGGGGGCTGGGGGAATGGGGAGCCAAGCGAAACAGAAAATAAGAGAGAAGACATACTACCCAGCATGGATGATATGGTTTTTTTTTATGTACTTACATAATCACACACACACACACACACACACACACACACTCACTCACTCACTCACTCACTCACGCATGCAATTTGAAAGAGACTATAGAACTGCTTTAAAGAGAGAGTGAGAGTTGACCTGGGGGAATTTACTAGGTTTGAGTGGGGACTGTGATAGAAGTAGACTTAGCAAAAAGATGCCATTTCAGAGAAAGATGTATTTTATTGGTAGAGTAATTAAACAAATGATGGAATTAAATTAAAATGATGCTTTTCCAGTTTTCTCCCTTTTGTATTTATCAAAATAATAGACCTTAGTTTCAGTGAATTCTTGATAATCACAGTGTACTACTTGGTATAAAGTACCAGTGGTAAAAATTGTAATTATATTTTATGAAATGGGGCCTTTTGACAGGGAAACTTTAGATCTTTCTCTCTTTTTTTTCAACTTGGGGGAGAATAAAGAATGAATTTCTTTTTTTGGTCAGGCCAAGGCCTAAATATAGATAGTTCAGGATTGTGAATAATTATCTTTGAAATTTTCATTTTTTTTCTTTCAGTGTGCGGGATGACAGAATTCGAGTAGAAAGGATGGATGACATGTATTTTGAATACAGCCATGCTTTCCAGGCAGTTATGGAGTTTTATGCAAAAGATGCACTTGACATCCAAGGTAAATATTTCGTATGTGTTAGGCTCAGTGTCCTCAAATTTAACTGAGTTGAGATTTGGATAAGAGTGCAAGTTTGACTTGCAATTTAATGAAAAAACTAGGCATTTATCAATAAATAACTGGTAGAAATAGAGGAAAGAGTTCACTTTTTTTGCACTCATCAAAAACACCCCTACAGCTTCCTTTGTAGTTAGGACCATTTAGTAACTTGATGTTTTTGACATATTCATTGGACTGTAAGGAGATACTGGCCAACCTTCTTTTTGCTTCTCTTAAAAAAATGGCCCATTATTTTCCTTGCAATTTTATAGAGTATTTAGATAAATCTCCTGATAAAGGCTAGTATTTCGTTAGATTGATTGCCACAATTTAAATACCAGAACATTAATGACAGGGTATTAATATGTTAAGTAACCATTATTTGTCTAATCTACATGTCGTCAGCCAGGTATCAGTGCTTGACTTGGTCTGTACCCCTACTTTCTTCTAGTCCAGCTTATTCTGTTAAGGTTCATTTTTATATCTTACCACATGCTGCAAGGCTTTCATCATTAGACTGTAGATAAATCAGTCTCCCCTTGGCTCCCCCACAGGCACCAATGTCTTGTTAGCATTTCTCTCCCCAACTCTTTTAATCTCATGGTGTGAAACTGAATTGAGTGTCTGAGAGGGTAACCCATTCTGACAGTCTGTGGTATCACCAAGGGATTGTTGTCTTAGGCTCAAGTAAAGACAAGACTACCATAAGCCACTTTTGACATCACATTCACTTAGAAGTGTATGGGATAGGAAACCAGCTTGCCAGTAGGGAGCACTTGTTTCTGTTAGTGGGCGTAGTCCTCCACAGGGTTTGTAGCCCCATAGAGCCATTGAGAGCTTAAGTTGTTGTGCAGACCCCCTTCCCCGCCATCCCTACCCCATGCCAAGTGACAGTTCAGCTGCAAAGACAGGAGATACTCGTCAGGGTCTACCCAGGCCTAGAAGCTTCATGCCATGCCAACTTCAGAGTCCCTGTACTCAGAGAAGGCCAACATTTCTACAATTGGGTTTATAATTCTTCTTAGTCCGGATGCAATTTACTGGTTTCAGGTCATTCTTACCATATACAATGTTACCTCATAACACATTGGCACTTCATTTTTATCAGGTTTCCTGGGGAACAGAGCTAGAAAGTTAAAGGTGAAATTCTCAGAAGGGGGAAGAGTTTTGTTAGCTCTTTCTTCACACCTGGTTTTATAAAAAGCCACAATAGAAAGTAATGTACTTGGTATTACTGATGTGGAGAGAATATTTTGTAATTTTTTTTATTTCTGAAAGTAATAAATGTTGCAAAAAAAGGGCCATAGTTGTGCATAAAGAAGAAAAAGTCCCTCCCCCCAAATCTTTAAGAATTTTTATAGGTACAAATCCATATATATAAGTATACGTATATAATTCTATATATTTCATATACTTTGGATTTATTCTTTCAACTAATTTTTATTGACTGCCTATTAAGTGAAGCATCACACATACAATAAGGGATAAAAAAGACAAAAATTCCTGCTCTTCTGAAGTTCACATTCTAAGAGGAAGATATATACAATAAAATAAGTTAGTGTGTTTGAAAGTGGCAAGTATTTTGAAGAAAATAAGGCAGGGAAGAGGGAGAACTTTTGAATAGGGTGGTGAAGTGAGGCCTCACTGAGAACATGGCACTTGAGCAAAGATTTGAATGAAGACTGAAGGAGTGTAGGGGTAGAGCCGTACACACAGGTGAAGGAACAGTGTTTTAGGCAGAGACACCAATAAGTACAACATATCTAAGTGCCTGGTAGGCTTAAGGAATAAAAGGAGCCTGGGTGCTAGAACAAAGTAAGGGAGAGAATCTGAGGAGGTGAGTTCGGGAAGGTGGAAGGCAGGTTGTGGGGCCTTACAGACCCCTGTCAGGACTTGAGCTGCTTCTTTCAGTGAGTTGCGGATGTCAGAGGCTTTTTATAAGCAAAGTAGTCTAATAGTCTGGTGTACATTTTTAAAAGGATTCTTTTGGCTGCTCTGTTGAGAATACCCTATAGGGCACAGGGATGAAGCTGGGATACCAGATGGTAAGCAATATTCCTGCTGAGAGATAAGAATGATTGTACAACTTCTTTTTCACCCTCACTCAGCAGTATATTATGGATAGTTGTACAACTAGCTGTAAGGCATTGTTGTTAGTAGATAATAATCTGGACTTACCAAATTTATTGAACTATTACGCTCCTGATGTTCAGTTAGGTTGTCTGTAGATTTTACTATTACAAAAGATCTTTCAGCTCACTTCCTTGTACACACATCTTTGACATGCATTTTAGAGTATTTCGGGATCAAAGGGGATGGGCATTTTATATTCTGAAAAAGTTGCTCTCTAAAAAAGGTTTATTTCACCATCAGAAAATCCCCATTTTTCCATGACCTAGGTACTTGTAATCTTATACATTTTTCCCAAAGGCAATTTTAGGAGGTATTGTCTAAATTATTATTTCAATAATCATAAACTAAATTTCAGTTAAAGTTTGTTTTTAATAATGGTGAGCAATAACTTTAATGAAACTATACATTCTGTTTTTTAGCTTCTCAAAGTTTTTCTGGCATCATTAACTTGGAGAAGGCTGTGATTTGCTCTTTGGCTGCCATAATAAGATACCTCAAAGAATTTAACTTGGAAAAGGTGCTTTCCAAGCCCAAGTAAGTGATTTCTCAAAAATAAAAAAAAGGGGGTAGAGTTATATTAAAAACATTCCCTTTAAAAAAATATTCTGTTTTTCTTTTGGCTTGAAGTTCACATGCATCCATTTAGAAATAAGAGCATCTGAGACATTTGACATTACTGCCTTTTTCTTTGATTATTGGCGGACAAAAAGCCATCTTCTATTTTCTACTGTGTGTCAATATTAAACCATATGACTGAATATAATACATCTAGCCTTAGAGTGTAATTCATTCTCTCCATAATTCAGTCTATAAAAGCAATTCTTAAATTGAATTTGGTAAGTACTGTATTCAGATAAGTTCGCCTACTAATGATAGAATAGTCTTTTTTGTTTTTTTAAGATTTATTTATTTTAGCGCACAAGCAGTGGGGAGGGGCAGAGGGAGAAGGAGAGAGAGAATAGTGACTCCTCAAGCAGACTCCCTCTGAGCATGATGTGGGGCTTGATCCCAGGACCCTGAGATTATGTCCTGAGCCAAAATCAAGAGTCGGCCACTTAACCGACTGAGCCACCCAGGTGCCCCGATAGAATATTCTCTTTGGGGGCAAAATGAAGTGTGTGGTGCTATTGGTGAAAAATATCATTTAAAAATATTTATAGAATCCTTAAGAATTCTGTCAATTTGTATTCATATAGCTATTTAATATACTAAATACTAAAGCACAGTTAATTGACAAGTAGTATTAAGTGGAATTAGGAAGTGGTATTAAAAAGCATTCATAAAACTTCACTGCCTTTCTTATTCCTGGTTTCAGTTCTTATTCCATAGACCATAAATTTGGAGATGAAAAGGATAGTTACTAACATAGTTTTTAAAACAGTGATTAACTTTGTGGAGATTTAAAACTCGCAGTTGCTGTTCTAGGAAAATGTTCGTTTAAAAACCAGTGGAGGGCGCCTGGGTGGCTCAGTTGGTTAAGCAACTGCCTTCGGCTCAGGTCATGATCCCGGAGTCCCGGGATCGAGTCCCACATCGGGCTCCCTGCTCGGCGAGGAGCCTGCTTCTCCCTCTGGCCCTCCCCCCTCTCATGTACTCTCTCTCTCATTCTCGCTCTCTCAAATAAATCTTTAAAAAAAAAAAAAAAAAAAAACCAGTGGAATAATAAAAGGTAGTGGGAGAATTTTCTTGCCTTTCTGTATTTCACCTTCACCAGCCCCTTGGCTTTGGCTCTGTAAAGAATTAACCTTTATCATTTTGATCCTTGATAAATAAGCTTCTCCCTGTTCTACAGATCGGAGCTATCTCACTAAAATAGTCGAATATGAATTGGGGTACAAAGAGGTCATATTGGTTTGAGGTTGTTGGGGAGGGTGTAAGAAAGGCAGGTCTCTTGGGAATCTTTCTGTAATGTCTTTTTGGTGTGCACAGTATTTAGGATAGAACAGAATATCATTTCTCTGGAAGCAGTTTTGTCCTGTTTAAAATTAGTCTAAATGTCCATCAACAGGAGAGTGGATTTATTGTGTTATATTTATGCAGTGTAGTGTCATAAAGCAATGAAAATAAATGGACTGGAGTTACATGTATCAATATTTAAAAAATTATGTTAACGTTATATTGAGCCAGAAATCAAATTACTGAAGGACACACGGTACACGCCATTATATGAAGTTCGAAACATGTAAAAGAGTCACTACTTAAGTACTGAAATTAGTTTATTTTTAAATTTCCTAACTTGATAAATTACGTGAAGCTGAACTCTTCTCATTTTGTATTTGGTGGTGGTGTTGGGCAGTGGTCAGGGAACTGATTCTGCTGATGACTTGGTATGTGTCTGATCTGCTAGTTGGGTGATCCCCTCTTCTCATTGTCACAGAGCCAAAGAGAAAGATGGAGAGCCAAAGTAAAAGGTGCTCATATGGTATAAGTTTCTATCACCCAACATTTACCCAGCACCAAGCAGGGAGTCAGTAAATATAGGATTAATGGAAGAAAAGGAAAGAAGGAAAGAATTCTTTATCCTGTGAGCATGGACTTGATTGGAAATTGCCAAAATGTCCTTGGGAACCAAGATTAATGAATAAAGGTGGTGATCAAAGTGGTACTGTTGTTTTGCTTAAACATAAAATGTGAGTGATGATGTTATAATTCGACTTTGAAGATATTCCAGAAGAGTAACTCCACAGTTGTATTTTGGAAAAAGAATGTTGCAGCTCAAAGTGATTACTTTGGAAAACAAGAATGTTCTTCTTGTGTATTTAGAATTCAGTTATATTACTTTAAAAGTTCAGCAGCATAAGGTATGATTAGATTTACTTTAAGAGCTGTGTTAATGGGGAAAAATTTAGTTGCCTCGTATGGCAAATGCTTTCACAAAAACTGTATAGTTCATAAAAATCTTGATACGCATTTTAAATAAATATTTAAAGGTGTTTGTGCCTTTATGATAGAATTTTAGGTTATTAGAGAAAATACATATTTTAGGTATTCTTAAGAATGGATTAAGTGAGGTTTTATTAGGTCAGATTCTGAGGTTCCAAATTTGTCTTAAGAGTTTAAGTAGGTTTGTTCCAGAGCAAAATAGTATAATAGAGTAAATAGAATGTGAGGGATATTAATCATCATGACCGAATTAGCCTGATTCCCAAATTTATGAAGTTTTAAAGGGATTTGCATTTTTGTTGGTGTTGGAAATGAGTGCTTTTGTCATTTCAGAGGACTTTTATTAAGATTGGTGTGGTCAGAACTTCACATAGGTTTTGGAAATTTAGAAAAGAATGACAAAATCCACCAAGGACAACTGTAAGAGCTTTTCCTTAGAAAACTTATTGTAACAGAAAGATAACATAGAGTGTTTACTTTTACTAGTGAAAGTAAATTTTATAATTATTTTAATGACCTCTAATGGGCATAGAACAGAGATGCAGCTGAATATCCTAAAATTCACGGTATATCCGTTTACAAAAAACAATTATTTAGCCCCAAATTCAGTAGTCCAAAATCACATAAAAACACCACAAGAGAAGAAACTACAGACTAACATGAATATGGACATAAAAATCCTCAAAAAATACAAGCAAATGGAATCCAACAATATAAAGGATTATACATCATGATTATGGGATTTATTCTAGGACCATAGGTTTGGTTTAACAAATTATAAGTCATTTAATGTAATATACTGTATCAGTATAATAAGAGATTAAAAACTATAGGGCCATCTCAACAGACAGTTAAAGCTCCGTTTCATGATAAAAACATCCCACAAACTAGAGTTAGAAAGGAATGTCCTTATCCTGATAATGGCCATTAGTGAAAACCTCAGACCCTAACATCATACTTAATGGGGGAAAGAATGAATGCTTCCCCTCTAAGAACAGGAATAAGAAGAAGTAGTGTTTTCCCAGTTCTGTTGCATATTGTCCTAGAAAGTCTAGTCAGGGCAATTGGTAAGAAAATGTAGTAAAATTTGTAAAGTAAGAAGTAAAACTCTGCTATTGCATAATTTCATATAACATGGAATTATGTATAGAAAATCCTAAAGAATCCAGGAAGAGATGATTAAAGCATATAAAATGAGTTCATGAGGTTGCAGGATGTGAGATCAGTATACCAAAATCAAAATCAGCTCTGAGTCAATAACCTTGCAATGAAGAATCCAAAAATGTAAGAAAATAATTTCATTTACAATACCATCAAAAAGAATAAAATATTTAATGCATTTAACAAAAGAAATATAAAACCTGTATTCTGAAAACTATAGAACACTGTTGAAAGAAATTAAAAGAAGACCCGAGTAAGTGGAAAGGCATCCTAGGTTTGTGGGTCAGCAGACTTAATCTTACTAAGATGACGGTATTCCTAACTGATCTACAGGTTCAGTGTAATTGTACCAAAATCCCAGCTAGTTTTTTTGCAGAAACCGACAAACTGATCCTAAAATTTTATGAAAATTCAAGGGCCAAAGAATAGCTGTAGCAATTTTGAAAAAAGAATAACAGAATCAGAAGATTCACATTCCTGTTTGAAAACTTGTAGCAAGGGAAAAGTCGCTGAGACAGTGTGGCCCTGGCATAAAGACAGATATACAGATCAGTGAAATAGAATTGAGAGTCCAGAAATAAACTACACACATATTGTCAGTTGATTTCCAACAAGGCTGTTAAAGCGTTCAGTGGTGGAAAGAATAGTTGTTTGTTTTTTTTCCCCCCAATAAAAGGCCCTGTATGAACCCTGGTTATTGTTTGACCTCGTGTTTTTTGTGTTTCTTTCCTTGTCCTCATGGATAACTGGTTATCTATGCAGAAGAGTGAGTTTTTTATTACCTTACCTCATGTCCTAATAAAAAATAACTCAAAGTGGACCGAAGACCAAATGTAAGAGCTGAAACTATTAGCTCTTAGAAGAAAACATGGGTGTAAAAATCTTCATGACCTTTGATTAGGGAATAGTTTCTTAGCTGTGACGCCAAAAGCATAAGTGGCAAAAGAAAAAAGAGAAAATATTGGACTTCACAATGAAAAACTTGCTCTTCAAAGCCTACCGTCAAGAGAATGAAAAGACAATCCACTGAATAGTAGAAAAACTTTGTATAGAGACCTATGTCCAGAATATATGAAGAACTCTTATAAATCAATGGTAAAAAGACAGATAACCCAATTAAAAAATGGACAAAGAATCTGAATAGGCATTTCTCCAAAGAACTTGTACAAATGACGAATAAGCACATGAAAAAAATGCTTAGCATCATTAGGCATCAGATAAATTCAAATCAAAGCCACAATGAGATACTACTTCATATCCACTAGAATAGCTATAATAATAATTTAAAAAACCAGACAGGTGTTGGTGTGAATGTGGGCAAATTAGAACCCTCATACATTGCCAGTGGGAAGGTAAAATGGTTATAACCACCTTGGAAAACACTGTGGTAGTTCCTCACAGTGTTTGGACTTAACCGTATAATCCAACTATTTCACTCCTAGATGTGTACTCAACACAATGAAAATGTATGTCCACACAAAAATTTGTATGTGACTGTTCATAACAGTATCATTCATAGTAGCCAAAAAGTGGAAACAATCCATATGTCCATCCATTGGTGAATAGATATATAAAATATAGAATATGCATAAAATGGAATATAATTCAACCATAAAAAAGGAATGACATACTGGTACATGCTACAACATAGATGAACCTTGAAAATATTATGGTAAGTTAAAGAAGCCATCACAAAAGACCACACACATAACTGTATGATTCCACTTATATGAAATATCCAGAATAGGCAAATCCATAGAGAGAGAAAGCCAATCAATGGTTTCCAAGAGCAGTTTTGGTTGGGGGGAAGTGGAGAGTGACTGCAAATGGGTATAGAGTTTTTTGGGCGGGTAATGCAAGTACCTGAAATTACATAATGATGATGATTGCACAACCTTGTTAATATACTAGAAACCATTGAACTGTATACTCCAAATAAATGGTGTGGTATGTAAATTATATCTCAATGTAATAGATATACATATATATACACACATATTTAAATGTTATTAGTATCAAGATTGGGAAATCCTTTGTCACTATTTTACTCCCACTTCTAAAGCAGTACTCTTCTGAGGCTTCTACTCAGTGTCCCATGTATTTTGAGGCATTTTCAGTCTAGTTGGTCAGAGAGCCAACTATTCTAAGCCCTGTACGAACCCTGGTTATTGTTTGACCTAGTGTTTTCTTGTGGCTCTTTGATCAGTGGAGGTTCCCCCATACCCGTAAGGATCAGTACCTGACCAAATCCTTGAGGGGATCCTTCTGCAGATCTTTGGATCTCTCTCTTGGGTGCAGCTCTGTCATCTCTGGCTTTTTGTCTCATGAATTCTAGTTTCCTTGATCTCTCCAAAGAGTCAGTCTTAATATACCTCATTTGTTTTTCTTCTCTCAGAGATCACAGTTTTGTGCTGTCTGATGTCTAATAGATGTTTTTTTAAATATAAATTTGTCCAATTTTCTAATTGTTTATGGTTAAAGGACAGCTCTCATGCATTTAATCTTTTATGAATGAAAGCGAAAGTCAAGTACCATAATTGAACATCACACAAAAACAACAGAAGAAGGAGATGTGTGAGGTTACAACAGCTATCCAGAACCATGCCTATGTTCTAAAGCTCCCAGAAAATTAATTTCACTTAAAATTAAAAACAGAAAAAGGACCAAATTCAAATCTTATACAAAATTATTGTTAAGAAGAAACACAATAAGGAGCTAGATAACGTCCTTACAGAAAATGAATTCATGCCAGAAAGATGCCCACAAATGAAATGAAAACTATAACCTACTACTTCAAAATGAGCTAAAAGACATTAAGAAAATGATGCTGGAGATGAAAGAACAAATGAGAAGGAGAAATAGGAAAGCTATGAAATGAGATGATAGGATCGAAGAATGAACTGCGTATTCAAGAAAAAGATCAATTTAGGAGTGAAGAGTAAACTAGAAGGAATACTAAAGTGAATAAACATAGCACGTATACTTGAAGAGAACTAGAATTAAAAAGAGAGATGTGCAAAAAAAAAAAGAAAAAATAATGGTTAACATAGCAGACCTGATGAGACAGCCATCCTTAGAAAGATCTATCTGCAAGCTTGACCCTTAACTGGCATCTGGGAAAGTTTCCAGCATTTTCTAATAAGAATGGCTCACTCTCTCCAAACTTTGCAGAGATCATGGTTTATGCTAACTACTTGCTTGTTTCTGGGAGCTGGAATTTTTGTACATGTAAGGGAGAAGCCTGTGTGACCAGCATCCAGTATAAACTCTAGGTGCTGAGTCTCTAATGTGCTTCTCTGGTGGACATTTCACACATGTAATCACAACTCATAGCTGGGGAAATTGAGCACACCCTGTGTGACTCCATCAGGAGAGGACTCTTGGAAGCTTGCCCTTTGTTTCCTCCACACTTTGACTTCTATATCTTTTCCCTTTTCTGGTTTTGCTTTGTATCCTTTCACTGTTATAAATCATAGCCGTGAGTACAGCTGTGTTCGGAGTCCTGTGTACCCTCCTGGAGAATCACTGGGGACTCATTATATACCTTCCTTATTATTTTCCTCTCTAATATGCTTCTTGGCAGCTTTTAGGAATGTAAAGGAGGTCATTTTGTTTAGTTACAAATCAATTAGAAGTGAATCTACAATAAAACAAATTTTGTAATATATAATTTGTAATTCATAAGTTAAATTAACCCTGAAAAGTTTCAAGAAATGGTGAATGTCTGAATTCTGAAAACCTTACATAGAGAACTATTTTCTACTAGAGATTTCATATGAAACGTAGTTTGGTGGGGTTTTTTTGTTTAAATTAAATTAAATAAATATTTAAATAGGGTCTTTGTTAAGGGGTTGGTCTTTCAGGTAGGATCTGCACCTTTAACTGCCTCTATCTAAATCAGAAAGATTTGTCTTCATTTTTTAAAAAAACTAGGGTAGGAATGATATAGAATCTTAAATTTCGCTGGCAAGTTTTCAGCAATGACATTTTCCTCCCATTATAAAACTTGAGGGGGACAAAAAAGCGTCCTTTGTACTTCTTTTGTCTGAAATATTAATGAAGTATTTTCCCATGTTACTTGTAGAATTTTTATCCAGGTTCACACAGCATGAATTCTAGCCAGGCATTGTTTATGAGGTTCATTTCAAAGCATATAAAATTTGGCTTTTTCCAGAAGGATAAATAATTTAGAATTGCTTGAGTATTTCAGATGGTGATCATATACAGTTGAATTTCTGAGGATGCTGGCAGATACAACCCTGAGTTCAAAAAACCATATAATTCCTAATGGAAATAGAAACTGACAGAAGGAAATTTCTTTCGTATTTGGGAAGAAGAGTCCCAACTCCAGAATACATTATCAACCAAGCATAAGGGAAACCCAAAAGCATATTTAGTTCTTGGGGCACCTGGGTGACTCAGTCAGTTAAGCATCTGCCTTTGGCTCAGCCATGGTCCCAGGGTCCTGGGATCGAGCCCCGAGTTGGGCTCCCTGCTCAGCGGGGAGACTGCTTCTCCGTCTCCTTCTGCTGTTCCCTGCTGCTTGTGCTCTCTTGCTTTCTCTCTCTGTCAAATTAATAAGTAAAATCTTTTTAAAAAAAGCATATTTAGTTCTTATGTTGCTTGATAATTATTGTTCTATAGGAATCATTCTAATTTAATATTGCCCAGTGGTTAATCTTTTATTAAAATCAATGCAGATGTCAGTTTTAAATAAACTCTTTGCTTCTCATGGTGTCTACTTTGAGATCTAGGGGACTTGTTCAATAAGGGAAAAACCTAAAACAAAATAAAAAACTATATGCACAACTTATTAATACTGCTAATTAATAAAGGAACCTGTACTTTTTTCTCTAAAGGTCTAGTTTTGTGAGCTAACTTAAGACAATTTGGTTGTTCTGTTTATTGGGTCCTTTTTGGTATTGTAGATATCCAGTAAAAATATAGGCGAGGGCTCTAAGACTCCTCCCCCAGTGCTCTCTATACTAGGTTGTGTGTTAGTCCAAACCAAATTCTGCCACACATATACTTCTTAGCAAGCAGACACAAAAGCAGTCCTGTTAACTTTTCTGTAAGCTCCATGAAATTCTGATTTTTATTTATTTTTTTAGTGTTCTGATAGCGCCTTGCTTCAGAGGTTCATTTGAGGCATAATAGGAGCACTTTTAGTTAGAGTTAGGGGACAAAACTCTCAACTAATTGGTGGAGCAAAGATGCTTTCAGAAACCTAAATCTAAGACCCCATTCTTCAGCATATGGACTGTTTGTTTACTAGTTCTTGTGAGGATAAAGCCAATTGAACAGTATTTCTGGATAGTCCACAGATCTTAAATGGCATTTATTTATGTTACAGCTCTGCTCTTCATGGGAGATGAAGGACAGCTAACTGAGGTGTTTTAGAACAGGGATTATGGGTTCTTGATTAGTCTTTCAGACCAGATGAGCATCCTTGTAGAGTCTGTGTTTGATTAACATACTCATGTGTTAATCACTGCTAGGGTGTAGGTTCAACCTAACTGTCAGGAACAGGGGAAGACTTCTACCTCAACACTTGGGAACTGGCTGGATGTCAGCTCAAGTCCAGGCTATCAACTCTTCCAATTTGGATCTTTGACCATAAAAGTGTGTGAACACCTGTCAGCTACACAGCAATTCACTGCCTAATTGTTTCTTCTTGAAGATAACGTTTTACATTTTATTCTTGTCCCTGGGTGTTTTATGGACATCTCTGGGTTTTAGGACTCAAAGGAAACCAACCCACCCACCCGAGCTGGCTTCCCCATAGGAAGATGGCAGACATTTGTTGAGTGTCTGTGTTCTGCTAGACTCAGCAGGTGGCTGCAAAATGTATGACATAAATAACTCCTGCCTTCAAAGAACTTTGATCTGTTAATGAGGATAACAGAAGAACATGAAATTGCTGTAATACAAAGCCAATTAAGTTAACCGCTATAAGAAGGAGTGAAAGAGCTATACACACCTGCTGTCAATCAGTGTTGGAGTTGCTCCTCTCTAAAAATCATTAACAAGTTATCATGGAAGCTACATCAAACCTGTCAGAGAAATCATGCTGCTAAAGGACAGTTCTTACTAGGCAATATTCCTAACATGCAGGAAGGTTATTTTTTTTTTTTTCAGGGCTTTGGAGCGTTAGTTGGGGGAGTCATCTAGAAGTGAAGGCATCTCTCAGTGAGCACTGGCTCTGATTTTAGGCTCTAGACTCCTGGATGAAGCCTTGTTTCCATAACTGGCTTGGAAACCTGGATTATATTTAAATCTTACCACAGCCATGTGAGAAGTACAGTAGTTTATAATGCAGACATTCATGCTTTTCCTCCAAATAGTTTAGTGACTTGCCATTATTTTTCTTGCCTTTAAAAATAAGCTATAAAATCTGTAAGTGCTGTTGATGGAAACATAAAGGAAAATGAATTACTGTGTTATGCATTGATTAATATACTATTTAACACGAAAGATTGCTAAGGACAGAATTGGAATTGTGTATACACTTATTAATCATCACAACTCAGTACTCAAGTCTGAAATTTATTGATCTTTAATCTCATTTGGCATAGTTTTAGGGACAGAGAGAGACTGAATTCTTCGAGCTTAAGGAAATAGTTTTTGCTACTTTCTAAGTTTTATACTCCACTAAAATGTTAGTTCCATTAATGTGTGTTGTTAATTATAGAGTAAATACCATTTGTTGTACATGTCAGAATGTTGATTAAAAGCTGTTAAAGGGTTTATCAAGATGATCTCATGCTAAAGAATAAGGAGGACGTTTTAAAATATCTTGACATATTTTTCTAGCTAATTGCATAGCTTTTCCTGAAGATACCACCACATGCTCTGCTGATGATAAAAGACTATGTTTGGTTCTATTCCTGGAAATGTAAAAAAGAGATGTTGGTACCATTTACCTCCTTGTGCTTGTTTATGGTGTGAGACAACTATCTTTTTGCATCAGTCTGTTTAATGGCATCAGCATCAGTGGAAAACAGTATCCCAGTGAATACTTGTTTTGCTCCTTTTGTTTTGATTTTCTGTCAAAGAACTCATTTTGTCATAACGGTATTGGAATATTTAGTTTTAGTTTTTAAAATTTCTTTACTTACCTCATGGCTAAATTAGTTTTAAAAAATTTTTTATGCACTTATATCATGGCTCATATTTCATTCTTTAACAGGAATTTCAGACAGTTGTCTGGTGAAATGGAATTTATGACAATTAATGGAACAACATTAAGGAATCTTGAAATCCTACAGAATCAGGTCAGGTAAACATAAAGGCTAATTGATTCAAAATGAGTGTGAAAAAAAATTTGAAATAAGGTGGCAGTCTGTTCTTAAGAGTGAAGGTGAGAACAAGAATATTGTCTTTAACTTATCACTCTGCCCATCATCTATCTATTAATTGATAACTGCAGGACCCATTTTTTTGAGAATCAAATATATGAAATGCTTCCCTGGAGGTTACTTTGGGAGCTATAGAGCTGTCCTTCTTAATTATTGAAGTGACATTCCCATCCTGATAATCTCTGTATCAAATATTTGTTTGGAAAGGCATCATCTTTGAAAATTAATATAAAGTAGATTTTTTGTCTGTTTGATTATATTTTTTCTACATACCTTTAAGTTTTCACTGAAATGTCTTCAGTCTTATTATCCAGTATTAAAAAGTTACTGTGATATTCGATTAGATTATAAGATGCATAAATTTCATTTCACAAACTTCCGTCATTTGCCCTTTATTGATGAATTAGGAAGATAATGGAGACATTAAATTGATTGCTTTCATTTATTAAACTATCATTTAGAAATAAGATCTTATATAATGTTCATAATATAAAGCCATAGAAATAAAAAGCAATTCCAGATCATTTGAGTAAGTAGTTGAAAAGCTGAACCGTCTGAGTTAAATGGTTTAAAGCTCTTCAGAAATATTTATTACTGTTGTAAATTAAAGTAAATGCTGAATTTCTTCTCCTGACTCCTAGATTTGTATATTACTAACTAGTTTCTCTCATTTAGTTTCTCCCTCTTCCAGGCTATCCTTGTATGCCAGAGTCAACCTTACTTTAATTTCATAACATTTTGATCTTGTCATTACATTATCCAGAGATTGAGAATTTTTCCCACAAATCTTTCTCAGCAACTCTGTATGCATTGCCCAATAGGAAATGAGTCGTAGGAAGAAAAGAACATTTCTTGAATAAAGAAGAGCTCGTAGTCAGACTCTGAAGACACAGCTCTGGCCTTCCTAGCTTTCTTTATTCTGCCACTTCTTCCCTGTTCCAATCCTACTGCTGTGGAGTCAGTTCTGAAAATAAATTCCTAAGGCAAAAATACCCTTCAAAGCTCTTTCATTATCAGGAATCTGGCCATTATAGAAACAGAAGCTAAGAATTCACAGCTTTGGCTTGTCTTTGCACTTGAACTTTGGCCTCTGTTACCATGGAGCAATGGAAAGGGGTAATGAGGAGGGGGCTGGGTATCAGGGAGAGCAACTGAATAACTGTTTCTCTCCCACCCTTCCCTCTCTTGTCTGAGCCTGGTTCTTCAGCAATGCAGGAAATAATTGGAAAATTATTCCCACCCACTTTCCTCTTCCTGGGACCCTTTACTGTACTCAGGCGAGTGGGGCTTGTGTTTTGGAAGAAATGGTGCTGGTTTTGATGTGGACTGCCCTCGTCACTCAGCTCATCCTTGGGAGCCTTCTGTGACCTGTAGCTTCTGTGTGCGCTCTGTCTTAAACTCCGAAGGCCTGGCAGCTTTTGTCATGGCTTTTATAGTTAATTTCTGCCAAGTGGCATCATGTGTTGATTACGAGTCATTTCTTTCTTTTTTTTAAAATATACAGTAGGAACATTTATTTTAACACTTCTAAAAGATATTTCTCCGTGCCTGATGATTTGATATAAAAGTCAAATCCGTCATACTTTTCCCACCAGTCTTTCCACATCAAGGACAATCAGAAATTTGTACAACATGAATATTTGCTTCTGAAACAAAAATTACAAATTAAGTGATAACAAAAGTACACAAATCAATTTCTCCCATACTTGATCTTATATAAGATATGGGCCTCAAGGAGGGACCATATCTTAATACACCTTTGCCAGTAATACAACTGAGTACATAGGAGTATTCTGGAAGTACTTGCTTAATGACTTGAAGGAAAAGAAAAAAAGTTTAAAAAAAAACTTAGGTGAAAGCAATTTTATATTCCAAATAAGATTTAAACCTATTGACTTTTTGTAATACAGTGAAACCTTGGTTAAAATTAACTATCATCTCTAGTTAATTTTTTTTTTTAGTCGTTCAGCTTCGAAGTAGCAAAGCACAGGTCAATAATTTTTTACTGAGGATTTAATAAAGCAGACTAAAATAAAATCTTTCCAGGGTGAATTCCTAGAGTGCGGTTTAACTTCAGTTCCATCTCCAGTACCTTCTACTTGTTCAGTGTTTTCATGGGAGCAGCAGTCCTTAGAACTCCGAGGCCGTGGAGGATACTGAATTGCCAAAGGAAATTAAATTATCTTCACTGTACTTCCCAAGGCAGAAAAGTCTGTATTTTTAAGATGTGTAGGACAAACATATATTTTAAAAGATTTCTAAATATTCTTAGTTAACCAAAACCACACACAGACTGTCCTTTTTCGGTGCAAATATCAGTACTTTATATTGTGTATGTGTGTTCATATGTACGTGCAGTCATCACACATTAAATGAATGCCTGTTATGAGCCATACTTTATGATAGGCATCTCTACCATTTAAAATTGGGGTATATGGAATAATTAAGGCACATGAGCAACTAGTAGTTTTGGTACAAATACAACGTCCACTTAACAAAACTTTTCTTCTGTTTTTTCTTAGACTGACATGAAAACCAAAGGAAGTTTACTTTGGGTCTTAGACCATACTAAAACCTCATTTGGGAGACGGAAATTGAAGAAGTGGGTGACCCAGCCACTCCTTAAACTAAGGTAAAGGGAATTCTTTTTTGTGTGTTTAATCTGAAATTATATAAAGTTGTGAAATTAAATGTGTTAGCCTCCTTAAAACCAAGATTACCATAGTTATAAGAACAGTATTTTAGGGGCACCTGGCTGGCTGAGTCAGAGGAGCAGCGATTTTTGTTCCTAGGGTCATGAGTTCTAGTTCCATGTTGGGTGTAGATTACTAAAAATAAATGAACTTTAAAAAAAAAAGAAGAATTTTAAATTGGAGAAGATTTTATTTTGTATCTGGCAATACACTGTCTAGTGTTGTGAGGATGTTTTCCTTGTCCCCAAGAATGAGTCGGCTTGCAGATTGGAAGACATGGGGTGTGTCCAGGGAAAGTGAGTTATCCGTTTAGTTTGGGTCATCCGCAGCATAAGAGAGTAGGGAGGAGGTGGTTGAAGAGCTGGGGCACTGCCTTTTGTAGAGGGCTTTGAAGACTAGCCTGAGTTGGTAGCCAGGGAAAGTTAATCCAATGATTCTGAGCATGGGAACGCTAGGATCAGAGCTGGGCTTGTATGTGGGAGGGGACAAAGTGGTGGTGGCCTGGGCAAGTTAGCAAGTTCATGGCGAGGTTCTGAGGGACCCGAGCTAAAGCCGGAACAGTAGGGATCTGAAAGAAGGGTCAGGTGTGAGATGTTTGGGAAAGTAGATGAGTAAACCAGGAGCGCCTTCAGGGAAGGTAGCTGAATCTAGTGCCTAAAATGCAGCTGTTTCCAAGCTTGTCCGCCCCTTGCAGTCCTTGGGAGGCTTCTCAGATACTGATGCCTATGGCTAAACCCCCAGAGAGTGTGATTTAATCGGTCTCCAGTGTGGCCTGGGAGTTGGAGTTTTTGAATGCTCCCCAGATGATTCTGATATGCAGATAAATTTGGAGACTCTGACCTGTCACTTAGTAGGAGCCCCATTAACGTTTACTGAATGAATGAAGGCTGTTATTTGTTGCATTTTTACTATGTACCACTCTTTAATACTCAGAAGCATCTTCTGAGGTAGGTTCTTGAGATGAGTAAACAGATTCAGAGCTTCAATAACTTGCTCAATGTTTCATAGCTGATAGAGCCCAGATTTAAAAACAGCATTGACTCCAGAGCTGAGCAGGCACTTAACCATTCTGAACCGTTTCCTAAAGAGACCAGAGAGTGTGGTGGTAGATGTGTTAGAGGTGTTAGAACGGCTGTGCGTCAGCTCTGTCAACTGAGTGAGTCAGTCCACTAAGTCCTTGGGTCCCGTGTCCTGTCCCGTGTGTCGGCCTCCCCATGCCATGTTCTCACCTTTGAATTGGTAAACTGCCTCCTCACAGGGTTGCCCTAAGGAATAAGATGAGACAGGAATCCTAACTACCACTTTTGAGCTCTTTATTACATGGCAAGCCCCGTACTGGGGGCCTTATGTACATTGTAGCTTTTAAACTACACAAGAGCCTCACTCTTGGCTGCGTATTATGCTGAGTTTAGTAAATAGTCATCTTCAGCAAAGGATAGCACAATGCTGTGAGTGCGAGTAATAAGCTTAAGACACTGTTATGACGATGATCATTACCAAATCACTTCAAGATTTACCGGGTCACTCCAGTTTTTCTTCTTGACCATAAATGTGCAGGACCACTTATGTGCACATTTTTTCTGATACAGTACAGCACTGTAAATGTATTTCCTTATGATTTTCTTAACCCCTTCTCTTTCCTATAGTTTACTTTGTTATGAGAATACAGTATATGATACATATATAAAATATGTGTTAATTTAGGCTTCTGATCAGCAGTAGGCTATTAGTAGTTAAGTTTTGGGGGAGTTAAAAGATATACTCAGTTTTTTGACTGTAGTGGGGGAACAGTGCCCCTACTCCCCACATTGTTCAGTGGTCAACTGTGTCTCCTTGGTTCAGGACTGAAATGAGGTAAGAATGCCTTGGGGAGCAAGAGCAGACAAGATGGCTTTCTGCAGAAAGTGTGGAAAGACATCTACCTAAGCATCCATAGCACTTCTTATATTCTTATTTGCTTGGTTGAAATTTTCAGCAGAAACAGTCAGTAGCAGACTTTTTCATGTAAATTAAAATTTTTATTTCTACTCTTAAAAATTTGTTTTCTATAACTAGGATTAATTTGAGATAAATTCAATAGACCATATTGTATGCTCTGTAGGAGCTGAATCATGTATCTCTTGGGATCGTGCTTTCCCAGGAAGGCCGAAAGAAAATATGCCATGTGTTGAACAGTGATGCTTTCCAAGTATGAACTCTAGACGGGCCCAACACCTATATGGCTGAAAACAAACACACAAAACTTTTTCCTTTGCGTCTTTAATTTTAGATCATAATTTCAAAACTTTTATCTTTCTAATTTACTGAAATTCATTTCAAAAAGAATTTGTTAAATCTTAATGGCACTTGCAACCTATTCCAGATAGCTAGAGAAAATCGTCAGCTGAGTAGTCATTGGTTCAGGCATATATTTATTATTGTTGTTTGTGCTAACATGGGGGTCATGCAAATCACAGATTACATCAGTGTGGTTATCCAGGCTAATATTCTCTTTCCACTGTTGGCAGCCAAAAGTTCGTTTAGAGTCTGGTTTTCTTCTATAGGGAGTCATAGAACAAAAAAGTTGGTGACAAGGGTATTAAGCAAGATATGAGAGGTTTCCCAGAGTTCTCCAAGATCCTATTATTTGTCAGTTATCCATGAATTTTCTTAAATCCCTAAAGATCTTCTTTATATTTTCAGCTCATTTTAGTTCCTGGGGCAATCACACAGTTCATATATCAAGGCCCAACTGTTTTAAGTTTCAGAGGATTTTCCACTCCCATCACCTTTTTTTGTATAAAATAGTCTCTTCAGTGTAGAATTTTACTAGTGACTTTTAGAAAATATAAATAGCTTTTACCCTATATTTACTGACTGGTTCGAAGAATTTACTTAGATTATTGAGACTGGATTTTAATTTATTGAAACCAAATTCGCTTCCCTCCCCCTTTCATTTATTTATTTATTTTTTTTGAGAGGCTGGAAGCCATTTTATTTTTTACAGTTTTCTTAATTCAGGTATAATTAACATACAGTGTTGCATTAGTTTCACACATCCAGTGTCGTGATTCAGCAATTCTATACATACTCAGTGCCCATCAGGATAAATGTACTCTTTATCCCTTTTACCTGTTTTACTCATCTTCCCACCCACCTCTCTTCTGGCAACTACCAGTTTGTTCTCTGTATTTAAGAGTTTGTTTTTTTAATAAATAATAGGTTATGTGTTGTGACCTATGCTTTTTATCAGTTTAGGCAAGAAGATTCTTCAGTGTAGTTCTTTGGCTTCTTCTTATAAATGAATGTCACATTGGCAAGTCATTTGTCCTAAGACCTTTTAAAATTAAATTATATTGAATTCATTTTTTGAGGTTCTGTCTTTGAATTCCTTCTGCTTCTTTGAGTTGATATGATCTTGTCAATTTTATATATAAACACCATATGTAGTTTGTTGGTTTTGTCAAAAAGCCTTAAAGTACAAATTCTCCTTGTTAATATTGAAAGAAATGGGAAAAAGAAAACTTTGAGAAGTATGGGATGCATCTCTAAAATATCGTTTTAGGCAAAATACTAATTTCCAAGGCAGATTTGTTCATCTTGGAAGAAGGAGTCAAGATTTGGTAGCTTACTCTGTGTTTTAAAATATTAAACAAAAATAAGTTGTGGCTTTCCTTTGTGGGTAACTCTTCTGCCTCACTTTAAATGTGGATGGTCCCCAGGGCTCTCTCCTGGGATCGCTTCTCACTTTTCAGCACTACTTAGGATCTTTTCTGGGGCCGTAGTTTCTGTAGCTCCTGTGCTGATGACTTTGTCCTATTATCTCCAGCAGCTCCATGTTCACACATCTGCCAGAACATCTCTGCCTCAGAAAATACTCAGTTTGAATGCTGAATGAAACAGATCGGAAACAAAGCATTTCCTTTAGTGAGATAGTGACTTCTTGGAAATGAAGATGTATGTGCGCGCGCGCGCACCACAGGTGCACGTATATGTGTACACACATACAGAGCAGGGTATTATTTTTTTTTTTAAAGATTTTATTTATTTATTTGACAGAGAGAGACACAGCAAGAGAGGGAGCACTAGCAGGGGGAGTGGGAGAGGGAGAAGCAGGCCTCCCGCAGAGCAGGGAGCCCGATGCGGGGCTTGATCCCAGGACCCTGGGATCATGACCTGAGCTGAAGGCAGACACTTAACAACTGAGCCACCCAGGCGCCCTTAGAGCAGGGTATTATCAACCACAAGGCAGAATCTGAGAAATCAGTCCCTTCCCTTCTAGGATGGATGATTTTGTTAAACAGTGAAAACACTGGATTTCTGGCAAGAGGTAGTATTATATCATCTTGCCTTTTTGTAAAATCACTTTTTATGAAAGGCAGATGAAAGCCTTTTCATGAAAGGTTTTTTTATTTATTGAGGGAATCTCCATGCCTCTGGTCTTGCCCTTCTCTCTTTCTGCTCTGCACTACCAATTGATTACTTAAAAAAAAAATGTATATCTGATTATGTTGTTCCCTGCAGTTTGCAGTTCTCACAACATGCTGAGGTGTCATTTATTTCTGGATCTTTGTACAGTCTGTTTCCTTTGTCTAAAGTGGAAACTTGTACTCATCTCTGTTTCCATTCTGGTGTGCTGCCTGCTTCTTCACAGTCTTCTTTGCTATCTGCTCATCCTCTGGATAGCCTTTGAATGTCAGTGTTTCAGAGACCTGAACCTTAGGAGCCGAGCTTTCTTCCTTCCCTAAACCTCCCCTCACTGCCTCTTCTTTCCTCACTGTCTCCTACCCCTATCCCTATAAACATACCTGTTCCCTTCACTGTATATATCAAAGTATCAGTGACTCCCAGATTTGTATCTCTGGTCTTTACTCTCTCCTATTCCCCAGGATTATATATTCAGCTTTGATTCATAAACACATAGATGTATCACAGACATCTCAAACTTCACGTATTCAACCCTGTTCCTCCTTCTGGTGTCCTCATTCCAGGAACCAGCACTTCACCGAACAAGTTGCTTAGACCAGAAACCTGGAAGTTATCCCGGGCATTTCCTATTTGACAACCATGTCCAATCTAATACTAAGTCCTGTTGCCTTTAGCTCTAAAATATATCCAGAGTCTGTGCATGTCTTGCCATCTCCACCGCCATCACCCTGGTCTAAACTACATTAGTTCTTACTTAGACAACTGCAGTATCCTCCTAACTCATCTCTTTTTCAAGATAAAGACTTTTTGTTTTTTAAAGATTTATTTATTTGAGAGAGCGAGAATGAGAGAGAGAGAGTACATGAGAGGGGGGAGGGTCAGAGGGAGAAGCAGGCTCCTTTGCTGAGCAGGGAGCCGGACGTGGGACTTGATCCTGGGACTCCGGGATCATGACCTGAGCCAAAGGCAGTTGCCCAACCAACTGAGCCACCCAGGCGCCCATATATTATGCCACTCCCCTCCCTTAAACTCTTCATTGGCTTGTGCTTCACATAAAGTTAAAATTCTTTCTCATGACTCTTCTGACTCTCCCCTGTGTTCATCCATTCATCATCTTCCGGTCACTCTGGCCTTTCTTTGGTTCCTGAGCAACCCAGAGCTTTTACTCATCTTGTGGTCTTCGTATTTGCTGGGCTCTCTACCTAGAATGTTCTTCTTCACATGCTGACTCCTCTTTTAAGTCTCATCTTTAAAGTGTCACTTCTTCAGAGAGATTTTCTCTGACTGCCTAATCTAAATTATGTTCCTCGTATCATTCGTCATTAGCATGTAAGACTTATCATGATTGATATTTGTTTTTTCTGTTTATTTAATATTTCTCACTGAATTGTGTTTCATTTATAACAAGCATTCAATGAATGTTTATTGAATGAATTATTAAAATGATGTCACTCAGGACCTAACTCAGCTATCTCTTTGGAGAAGTTGGCCTTTTTCTCCTCTCTTCCTATGTAGAAAGTGAACTCCCTCCATTTTGCTCAGCCTCTTACCCGGCCGTCACCAACTCACACAGAATGAATTGGGGGCTCATAGTGCTTTGAATATAATAGATGATCAAGAAATTATGAACAAATGAATCCATTTGAAAATCTTAGGGTTCCAAGTGGTCTTTGAAAATAAAGGCACACCTCTGTAAGAGAAGTTTATTTTTCTAAGAAAAACTCCTTGATTTTAAAAGCACCTTAGAAGCAGTTTTCCTTCATGTGATTCCTTATTTTAGTGGAACAGTTGCTTGATCAGGAATGAAAACATTAACACTTAAAGTGGAAGAGATGGTTTGGCAGTGTCTTGCTTTCTTGTCAACTCTTAGTGGAATTAGTAGTAAATTGAAGTTCCTTGGTGTAAGTCATGGGACTTAGTAAAGGAAGCCAGGTTGGGGGATGGGATGGGGTCATCTTCCCACCTGAGGCATAGCTGGTTTTAGATATCGTGTAAAAGGTCTAACTCACAACTCTGAACGCATCTGAATTGGAATTTTTTTGCTTAGAAATATTCGGATGCACTGTGATTTTCCTGTGACTCCTTAAGGCCATGCCTGTATAATTTGAATTCCATAGTGGGTGAATTAGATAGTGTATTAGTTTGCTGGGAGTAAAAAAGTATCACAAACTGGATAGCTTAAACAACACACATTGTCTCACAGTTCTTTCTGAGTTCTCAGAGGGAGAAGCTGTTCCATGCCTCGCTCCTAGCTTCTAGTGGTTTGCTGGCAATCTTTGGTATCACTTGGCTGGTAGTTGCATCTCTTTTCTGTCTGCTTTCACATTCACATGGTGTTCTTCCTGTGTGCATATCTGTTCATATGACGTTCTTTCAATGAGGATCTATCCTATTTGATTGGGGGTCTCCCATATTCCAGTATGACTTCGTCTTGACTAATTACACCTATAATTACCCTGATTCCAACTAAGGTCAAATTCTGAGGCACAGGGGATTAGTCTTCAACATGTATTTTTTTGTTGATACAGTTCTACCCCTAACAGGTAGGCTCAATAATTTCATCTTTCCTCCTTTTGGCATAAGCGGATTGAATATATTCATCTCTTGGATGGAAACAAGTGTTTTGATTATCATTTAAATATATTACACATTTATTCATCATCTGAAGTGATGTTATAAAGAACCATTGAATTTTGTAAGCTGCAAACATTCTGCAATTTTGTGCCTGAAGTACAGTACTCTGAAAAATCATCCAACGGTCTTGGAAAAACATTCTGGTCTGTATCTGTCCAGGTGAAGGTATTTATACAAAGTGTTAGGTTGATTTTTAGGGATCAGAAAAAGACATTTGTATGTGGGAAAAAAAAGAGTAAGGGAAATGTTTGGGTAGAAAGGAGCCGAGGTCCACATCTAAGGGTTGAGGAGAGAAAAGTAGCCATGGTGGGAAGGGAGAGGGCTGAGGCCTAAGCGGTAAAATGTGTTACTGTGGAAGTGGGTCCTGTGTGCGAGTGGGGCGAAAAAGGCAGCACACAAAATTGATGTCTGACTCTGCTGCATTTTTTGAGTCTGTGATATGTCTATTAATTCTTCCAGCTATCCTCAGAGATAGTTATTACTTCATTTTATAGACGTGGAATCCTGAGGCTCGGGTTAATTATCCAAGATCATCCAGCTAGCACATAGGGCCCATCTAGAAGCACACTTGGGGTGTTATTGGGACTTGGCCTCTAGTTCTGCTTCCCTCACCCAGTTGTGTCACTTTGTACACGTTATGAATTTTGATACACCCTCTCTTTCTTTATCTGTAAAGTGGGAACTGTAATACCTAGCTCACAGGGTTGTTGTGAGGACCAAATGAGACAGGATATATAAAGAGTTGTTCTGGTTGCTAGCATCAGTTATGTGGTTCAGGAAAATAGCTGTGGTCTTTATAAATGGTTATAATTTGTAACCAAAAAACTGGAAGCAACCTAGTTATTAATAGGGGAGTAGAAAAATAAATTGTTTTCTAGTCTTAGTTAGGATATGATAACAGCAGTTAAAATGAGGACAGTGGTCAGATGACCCAGCTGGAGGCTTCCCGTGGTGACAGGGCAGAGGCTGGGTGCCACTGTCAGGTGTCCCGTATCTGTCTGGTCAGGTCTCCTGAATTTGGTACTTGCCTGTGTTGTATCTTTTGCCTACATAGCTGCAGTCAGTATTGTGAGGAGAATTTGCAAGCAACACTGGTGAGTAGATAGTGTCTTTGTCAGTCCCCTCTAAGGATGATGCAACCATCAGCAACTGAGCTCTGTCATTTTGTGTGGTCGGGCTTGGATCACAACCTTTCTCATTTATTTAATGCTCTAAACCTGACTATGTCTTGGGACCTTAGGAAGCTCAGTCTCCTGTTCTGATTGACTAAGGACAGGTTAACATGTTTGTTAACACTAAAGGTGTAGCACATTGGTTGGAGAAACTAACTGCTTAACAAGAACAACAAAAAGTACCACACAGTTTGACAGCTCTGCTTTATCTTCTTTGCATAAACAATCCATGGTCTTGCCATTTTGAAGGTAGGCTGGAACTCATCACATAGGCATTTAGGAACTCCACAGGTTATTCAGTCTTAAACTTGTGATTTCTGAGGTCAGCCTGGGCAGTGACATCCAGCCAGAGGAAGGGGACAGAGCATGGAGGACATATTTTTGGCTCACCAGGTCTTGTAGTGGCGAATATCATTTCTGCTCACATGTCACTGACTAGAACTCATTCTGATGGTCTCACTTAACTGCAAGGGAGGTTAACAAATGTTTGTCAAGGACGAAAAAGACATATTTAATGAATACCTAGCAGTCTGTTGCCAGAGATGGGCTGTTTTTCTTTTAACTTTGTATTGTTGTTTCAACTGTGTTGTCCTTTTTTTTCTACACATTTAAATGAACTTATTTAAATTTCTGAAGAGACAGTACCTTCACATAGTTGCAGAGCTTAAAAATGGAAAAAGAGGGCGCCTGGGTGGCTCAGTTGGTTAAGCGTCTGCGTTTGGCTCAGGTTGTGTGATCCTGGTGTCCTGGGATTGTGATCCTGGTGTCTGGTGTCCTGGGTTCATGATCCCAGCGTCCTGGGATTGAGCCTTGCTTCGGGGCTCCCTGCTCAGTGGGGAGTCTGCTTCTCTCTCTCCCTCTGCCCCTCCCCCTGCTCGTGTTCTTTCTCTCTCTCAAATAGATAAATAAAATCTTTAATAAAAAAAAGTATATAGATCGTGAAATGTTTGCCTCTCATCCCTGCCCCACATCTGCTCAGTTCCTTTTGGAATAATCATGGTTGTTATTTTCTTGTGTATCTTGCCAGAGGCTTTCTGTTTTAAAAAGCAAATAAATAAATATGAATATATAGTCCTCCCTCCCTTTTTATATGGATGGGGCATAATATACACAATACTCCTTGCTTCTTTCCCTTAATAGTATAAGATAGTTACTTTTGTATTATTATGTATAGTAAATTTATGTATAGTAAATTTTGTATCATTCTGTCTCAATGAGAAGACGTTCCTACTCTCAAGGAGTTTCTCATCTAATTTGGTCAAGGTATAATCTAGTGAGGAGGAGATGCAGATAAGATATCCTGTACCTAAGATAAAATTCTTACCCGTTACATGCTGTATAGCTCAGTAGCACAATTAGAGCAAATGAAGAATACTTTTTTAATTCAAATTAGATTTTTAGAAAACTGTTAAAGAGAATTAAGCATGCTAAGGTTATTCTTGGTAATTATATCACATAAATCATTAAAATTAGCAAAACTGAAAATTGTTGGTGTTAGGGAATAGATCCCTGACTATTGATTACATTTTTGTGTAATTTTCTAAAGCACTAAGTACATTCTCGTGATAGATCTTTCTCTTGAATAATTAAATGACTTTTATTTTGGTAAACTCATGCTTGGAGTATTAACAGTTTATTTCTAATTCATAACTCTGGCCTCAATGACAAAGTAATAAAATGTTATGTATTTCCTCCATTTACCGTTTAATTTATATTAACAAAACTGAATGCCATTTTAAAGTCTCAGGGATTTGTTGCACTGAACTACATTGGGAGGCCCTCTTTATTCTTTGTGGTTTCCCATGTTCCATGAACCTGCCAAAACAGTGTTCACCTTTGGTGACTGTGATTTTCCTCAGCCCACGTGACCTGCTGCTGACACAGTACTGCTCATAAATGGGAATGAAGAGCAGTAGGTGGTGCATAGCTGAGAGTGGAGATTGGTTGGTGTTGAGCCCTGCCTCTCTTCCTTTGCTGTGTGAATGTTTGAGCAGAAACTGCTGCTGCCAAGAAAAAAGTGATCTCAAACACCTCTTACCCGAACGTCTGCCCTGACTTAGTGTCTATGGAGGAACCAGTGTCTCTAGGGACGCTTATAACCAGGAACCTGCCGCTGGCCTCCACTTTGTTCTGTAGTAATCAGGCCTCCAGGGAAGGCTAAACTGGTTCACGTGACCAGCAGGAAATGGCAGCTTTCCTTTGTGCTGAGGAGGAGATACACAGGAGAGAGTGAGGAGCAAGAGTTGGAGATCTTTTCCTTCTTGGCTCTTCCAGCTTTATTTTCCTCTCTTTGTGCCTTTACCGGTAGGGATTTTCTGAGTGTATCTCCTCCAAATGCCGTGGGAGGACTTCATTTCCTGTGGCTGTAATGTCATAAAAATCCCTCTATGAAGTAACTAGATACGCTGTATAAAGCATAAGACATTGTTTTCGGACATAGCTGAGCCTCTTAAATAATAATAATGATAAAGGGAAAAACTGAGGGAACAGATTAAAGAAGGGGCTGGAAATGGGAGTTGACTTTGCTGCTGCAGTTGCCACCCTAGGCCTCTGCAGACATTGGTAATCAAAAGGATCGGTTTTTAAAAAGCCTTGTGGGAAACTGGAGTGAAGGCTTTGTGTCTAAGTTAGGGAGCCTATAGTAATGTGAGACCCTCCAAGGATCATAATCTCATTAAAGAGAGGGAACAAGGAAATACATTTATCTTGGCCTAGTCTTTACAGAGGGAAAATTTGCCAAGAATTCTCAACCAAAGGCTCACCCTCACTCAGGTTTGCTATTCCAATTTGTACTGTCTGTGTGGTCTGGCAATTTCCAATTTTTGAAAGTTGTTTTGAATGGTCCCATGCCTCAGGGTTCCTAGCAGAAGCAAATGCAAATGCTCCCTGAAGGAATACACTCTCAATCCTGGCCTCCTAGGAATCCCAAAGAGAAAGCTCTACCATAAGCTCACAAAACACAATTACAAAAGATAAGTAAACAAGTAACCATGAATGTGAGCAGAAATTATAAACAGCAGAATTAGAATCCCAAGACCTTCAGATCATGGGATTATGAGGATAAATTCAAAAGTTAAAAGAAGTTAAAGTTAAATACTAAAAAGAACAAAAAATATGAGCACAAAACAAAAATGCCATCAAAGGAGAGAGTAGATTGTTTTTTTAAAAAGAACCACATACAACTTTTAGAAACAGTGGGTGGGTTACACAGGAATAAATGCAGTAACTATAATTTCTGAAGAAATTACCTGGAGTATAGCACAGAGAGACAATACGATAAAAAATATAAGAAATTGTAAGACGAAAAGAGAATTAGGTGGTCTAACATAATCGTCATCAGATTTCCAGAGGGAAATTAGAATAGGGAGAGAAGAGACTGTGTTCAAAGAGATTGTCTTTTGACAATCCTTTATTAGGATGAAAATTTCTCAGATTTCATGAATGATATGAGTCCTTAGGTTTAGGAAGCATGGTGGATCCAAAGTACATTTGAGAACAAATGAGAAATCCACATTTCACTAAATCACACTGAAACTGTATGACACCACATCAGATGTAAAAATATTACAGAGAGCAGAGAGCAAAGAAAGATCACCTGTCATGCCCTAATTACATAACTGATTTGATTTCTAATTTCCCCACCTGTTGTCTGCTTTATTTGCTTTCTTTCAGTGATTTCTTTTGGATTTATTGAGTTTCTGTTTTGTTTTGTTTTTCATTTAATCACCCCTTTCCCTGCCCAAAGCTTTGTAGTTTATGTCTGTTCCTGTTGATTCTTACTCATCTAGTTGCTTTTTATGCTTATCTTTGTTTACTGATTATATTCTTTGGAAATTTAAGAATAATGTGAGGGCTAGGATGAAGGTGCCTTCTCTGTTTGTTTGCTTCTGCCAGGTTCTTGGTGGCACAATCATTCTGGGACCATTTTAATTCAAGTTCAGCATTTGGTATGTTTTAGTCCATCCAAATGATGCGAACCTATGCTGCAAATTCATCTTTACTGTGAGGCTAGCTCATTTTTTAGCAGATCTCTTCAGTACAAAAGTGGCTTTGACTGCTGGATTACTCCTCTGGGTTACTGTTTTCTTTTAGATTTTGGTGATTTTATTCCTTACCATTTTGTTAGTTTTTTGATACTTTTATGAACATGTTTTTATGTCTCATTTGGCTTTTTAAATTGTCCTCATTGGAATGATGGTCTGAAAGTACTGGTTCTCACCATTACCAAAAGCAAAAATCCTATCATGTGTTTTCAAAGACTCAAGTTGATGTTCTAAACTGGTGATGGAAGATCGCTGTCAGAAAATTGTTCTGTTTAATATTCCAAAAAGGGTAAATTGTTGTCTATTCCTAAAATGATGCATCCCTAGAACAGGAGTAATAAAAATCCTCAAAAGCTTGTTGGGTGATTTATAATTTGCAACAGGTACATATTCAGAATAGCTCCTTAGAATGTAATTTGTAAATAAATAAAATAATGACATTTGTGGGTGACTCATAGCTCATCTCCTTACTCAAGCTATGCCTTCTTCCCCCTCCTGCCTTGCCTTATCTAATATGTCACAACTCTTGTTAACTTGACCTCCTTAATGTATCTTAAAACTATGTGCCTTTTCACCCCTCTATCCTTTACCCAGTTCAGATCATCAGCATCCCTCCCCTGGAGTCTTCCTGCCACTGTCCTCTGCCTTTCAGACGTTAGCCATGGGCTCCCATTCTCAGGGGAAAGTCCCAGCTCCTGTGTGGCCCACGTCCCTCACATGACCGTATGCTGCCTGGCTGCCTAGCCCCTGCTGTCACAGGCTCACACTTTCAGCCTCCATCTTCCCGTACATCTTCCTGTGCTAATTCCACAGTCAGTACTTTTGTAAGCACTTGGTAATTATTCATTAAACGAACCAGTGAATGATGTCTGTGACTCTAGGGAGATCCAAGTAATCATAGGCCCTCTCATGTTTCTATTAGAAAGCTGTGTAGGTAGTTAGTTGAGCCGTAGTGCATGGCCAGCATGGTAATGTCTGCATTTAATTTACTCATTTTATATTGTCTGTCTTTAGAGCCAAACTTTCAGTGAAAAGTCAGAACAAACACAAATGACTCTTTTTTTTTTTTTTTTAAAGATTTTACTTATTTATTTGACAGAGACACAGTGAGAGAGGGAACACAAGCAGGGGGAGTGGGAGAGGGAGAAGCAGGCTTCCCGCAGAGCAGGAAGCCCGATGTGGGGCTCGATCCCAGGACCCTGGGATCATGACCTGAGCTGAAGGCAGATGCTTAATGACTGAGCCACCCAGGCACCCCACAAACAACTCTTCAGAGCAAACCTTTCAGGGAAAAGTCAGAACAAACACCACATAAAACCACCTCTCCTCAGTAGTTTGTATTTTAGTTCCCCCCCCCGCCTTGCTCTCCAAGTAACCTTATGTTAGAATGATAGAGGCATCTCCACAAATAGCAACCAGCAGGTACAGACTTCACATGTCCTTACAATGGCAACAGCTGTAGTAGGGTTACGTACTGTGTTCCTGAGTGACAGCCACACACAACAGATACTGGTGTCATCGCCCAATTCATCTTCAAATGTGAAGGACTCCAGTGACACCCACTTTTAGTCCTTGGGTCTTTGGTGGTAAAGAAGAATCTTTGTCATCGAAGGACCTCAAGTCCATTGTTTTTTGTCATGGAATGAAATGACTCAGGGGCCTTCCTTTCATTTGGAATGTGTCATGCTGTAAGATCAACCATAGAACACTATAGGGCATCTTGACACAAATACTTTTACCATCATCTCGTTGACAGTGCTACTTCCTTTTTTTTTTGACAATGCTACTTCTTGTTTTGTTGACTGTCATGATTATTGAATCTCTCTTATTGATTACACCAAGATATTTTTTCTCTATTTTGGTATAATCTGACATACTGTTTTATTAGAGTTATTTGGGAAATCTTGTTACTGCTGCTAAGAACAGGATATGCAAACTTTTTAAAAAACTTGATTAGAAGTCATTTTACTAATTTGCATTCTGATCTGCAGATCGGAGATAAAAGTAGAACTATAGCTCCCCCCGTGGTGAGAAGTTTGTAGTAAACAGTGTCACACACCCTTTCACTCTCTTCCTGCCTGTTCTAAACATCTGTAATGCGTTATGGGATTCTCAGTGCAGCCTACTAACCATTTCGGGTGCTGTTTCCCCCACCCTGTGCTGTTCTTTGTGGTATCTACCAAACAGATTGTATAAGCAAATAAAGATCACTGTTAACAACTAATCTGTATTGAGTACTTACTATGTACCAGGCACTGTGCTGTTTGCCATGCATTATTTCATTGCATTGTTGTAACAGCTCTGAGTTAGAGACCATTATTATTCCCATTTTATAGATGGAGAAACTAGGGCAAGACTAAATAATTGGTATATGGTAGAGGCTGGATTTTAACTGAGGTCACCTGCCCGAATTTTTAACTTCTGAGTTCCCTAACCAATGAAGGCTGGGTTAAAACGAAAATGATTCATAGTAAATATGCTTTTGCCTGTGCTGTCATTAGGCTAAAATAAAAAGTCAGTACCTTTGTATTTTTCCAGATTGCAGACCAGCTTAGCACATCCTTTTTTGTCTCTTTCTAAGAAATTTGTAGTTTTATGTCTATTTTAAAAAAAATCTTCTGGAATATTTCATAAGTATGACTTAGGCTTTTATTAACCTGTTTTGCTTTTATCTTTCCATATCTCCAACAACCTTTATAATTTTTGAGAGAGCAGCTATCTTTGTAGGCTGTCTTATACATTCACAGATGGTATTATTTTATCTGTCCTCATACCATCTGTAGCATCAACCTAGTCTGTTTCAATTGGTGTTATCCTTCATTTATGCAGGAGTGAGTTATTAAAATAAAACTTTATATTTGTATAGCATTTTGGGTAAACGTTAGGGTAAAACATTGATTTATTTTATCACAACAATCCTATGCAAAGAAAATTTAATTTTTTTTTTCACCTCATCTTGATTTACTTTATATGTAGTCTTTGGAATTGAGCTGAACTGAATTCAAGAACTACTTTTTGAACACATATTGTGATCCCAGAACTGTGGGGATGAAGAAATGATCCCTGTTCTCACTGAGCTTACAGTCCAGCAGAAAAGACAGAGAAGTAAATACAATTACAACAATTTCCACTATGGAAAGACAATAGAGGGTTGTGTGGAAAAGGGTGGCAGAGGATTAAATCTGGTCTGCTGTGTCTGAAAAGCTCTTTCAGAAGAAGGGTGAATAGGAGTTTGCCAAACAAAGTGGAGCTGGTAGGTAGCAGGAGAGAGGAAGAGAGTCTTCAAGGCAGAGTGAGCAGCAAATGAGGAGGCCCTGATATCAGAGAAGTTGGAGTGACCAAAACATGGAACCATTTCAGTCTAAGTGAAACTTACAGTGAGAGGAGGAGAATGGCAGCGGCCTGAATGGAGACTTGAGAGGTAAGCAGGGCCCAGTTGTCTTGTAGGTCAGTGGAGGAATCTGGATTTGCATCTAAGATTATTGGCAAGTCATTGATGAGCTGAAAGCAAAGGTAAGACTTGAACAGATTTGGAAGACCGCTCAGGCTACAGTGTGGAGACTGGATTGGAAAAGGGGGCAGAAGTGGATGCAGGAAAGTTAGGAGGCTCTTTTTGTAGTCTGTGTGAGAAATGATTTTTACTTAAACTAGTGTAGCAGTAGTAGAGATGGAAAGAAATGGATTGATTTAAGAGGCCACCCCACTGAGAATGGAGGGACCAGTGTGTATGTCTACAAAGCTCAGGTGTGTTTTACTGTGTCATGCTGAACCAAATGCCTGTTCTACATAGTAGAGTATGAGCCAGAGAAAAATGAAACAAAAATGAAGCCAACTTAGTATGCATGTTGTGAACAGGCATGTCCTCACAGAGTAGTTTGAAGGATACTAAAGAGAAAAGCACTCAATTAATTGGGAAGTACTCAATTTAACAGTCATCTAGGCAGGATTCTAAGGCTTGCCCTTCACGTCAGTGTGTGTGATATCAACAGAACTTTGTTAGACAAACGTGTATTCAGTAGCTCACGTTTCCCTTTGGCCCTAAGTGTCAGTTCATTCTTTCATTTGCTTGTTTGCTCATTCTTCATGCAAAAAAACATTTACTGAGGGCTCACTATCTACTAGGTATGTTTACTTATCTCAGTCTTTAATACCACATTATGGCCATCATACCTAGTCTGGGTCTTTGGTGTTTATAGGCACTAGGTGCGCCACATCCCATTTAGGGCACATTTAGTCAATCCGGTTTCCATTTTAAGTTGACAGCCTCACCATTTCCTCTCCAGTGGCCTGCCCATCACTTATGGTGCAGCCACTGATGAAATCCTCCTACTCTGGTCTCCCCTGTCTCCTGATGTCTTATCTTCTGTACTTTCTGTTACTGCTCCGAGTCTTTGCTCAGGCTCAGTATGCCTAATCCCACTTCAAACGGGTGATCAATTCAGCCACCAAGTCTTCCATCAAAGTAGTTGGTTGAATGAATGAATTGGTTTTTGACTGAGATGATCAGTCATTTCAGTCGGACTAGAAAACTCAGTTGCCCTTTGTAGATCTGTTTTATTAGCCAAGGAAAAACAAGCAGTTGTAGCAAATAAATCCTCAGTCTCAGTGGTTTAAATACAATAAAAGTTTATTTTTTGCTAATGTAAAGTACACCTGGTAGCAAATGTGGGAGTGATGGGTTTTCTGCTCCACTAATGGACCCAGGCTGAGAGAGTCTTCAGGTGCCTCACAAGATTGTTTGGGGCCTAACATTCAGCTGGGGAAAGAACAGATGTGAAAGATCACACAGGAGGGTTTTATGGGCCAGAGCCAGAAGTGGCTTAATCATTCCTGCTTACATTTTATTGTCTACAGCGTGGGTACATGGCCATACCTAATTGCAGAGGGAAACTGGGAAATGTGGTCTGACTGGTAAATGTGGTCTGTGTGTTTGCCCAGGAGGAATGGAAAATCTAATGAGCCAGTTTCTGCTCCACCTAGCTAATGACTTTCCTTGTATGGTACCTGCTCTTTGATGTAAATGATTGGGGTTAGGAAGGGCCAGAGGTATGGGGGAGGAGTCCCTTTATGTTTTTCTAAGTAGCTGTTGTCACAGTGCTGGGCATAAGAGTGGGAAATGTCTCTATTCTGAATTCCTAACGTATCTTACAATTGTTACTACTCTGTTCCCACAGGGAGATAAATGCTCGACTAGATGCTGTATCTGAAGTACTCCATTCAGAATCCAGTGTGTTTGGTCAGATAGAAAATCATCTGCGTAAACTGCCTGATATAGAGAGAGGACTCTGTAGCATTTATCACAAAAAAGTAAGTGTGATAGAAATCAAATCTATTAAAACTGTTAATGTTCTGCAGCACAGGGACACCACGTGTTAAAGGAAAACATCTCAGAGCTTTATCATTGTTATTATTTTGTGAAATCTTATGGATAACATGAGAGAAGTCTTAGAACATTTAATGGCACAAATTAAAGTTATTCCAATTTTTTAGGGGCGCCTGGGTGGCTCAGTCATTAAGCGTCTGCCTTTGGCTCAGGTCGTGATCCCAGAGCCCCGCATTGGGCTCCCTGCTTGGCGGGAAGCCTGCTTCTCCCTCTTTCACTCCCCCTGCTTGTGTTCCCTCTCTCGCTGTGTCTTTCTCTGTCAGGTAAATAAATAAAATCTTTAAAAAAATAAAAATTAAAAAAAATAAAGTTATTCCAATTTTTGCATTGTAAAAAGTAAAGTTTGCCCATTTCTGTTAACTACAGCAACACAGAGGCCCTTCTATTTTAACACAGGATATTCTCATGTTTCATCCTCAAAATGTGGGCCATCATCAAAATAGGAAATTTCTTAGACTAGCCATTTTTTTAAAAAAAGATTTATTTAATTATTAGAGAGTGTGCGCGTGCATGCACATGTGTGCACAGAGGGGTGGGGGGAGGGGCAGTGGGAGAGGGGAGAGAGAATCCCAAGCTAACTCTGTGCTAAACACAGAGCTGGGAGTGGGGCTCGAGCCCATGATCCTGAGATCATGACCTGAGCCAAAACCAAGAGTCCAACACTTAATTGACTATGCCACCCAGGCACCCCTAGACTAGCCATTTTTAAAAAAGAGATGCCTTATTTCTTTTGACCCTAGAACAACTTCTTATTTGACTTATCCAAAGGAAAAATCTGCTAATATATCTGTGGTGGTATCAATATGCAAATGAGTTTGGGTATTAAAGCAAAGTAAAAAGCATTATTTTGATTTTTAGCACTTAAGCTTTACAGTTTGTCATAACATTAACAAGAGAGGATTTTCCCATTAGGCTAGCAGCGGATTTTTTTCAACAGAAACTTTGCAAATCAGAAAGGAGTGGCATGATATACTCAAAGTGCATAATGGGAAAAATCTGCAGCCAAGAATACTCTATCCAGCAAGGCTATCGTTCAGAATAGAAGGAGAGATAGTTTCCCAGACAAACAAAAACTAAAAGGAGTTCATGACCACTAAACCAGCATTGTAAGAAATATTTAAGGGGAACTTGAGTGGAAAGAAGAGATCAAAAGTGAAGTATAAATGTAGGAAATCCAAAAGCAGTAAAAATGATTATTTCTGTAAAAAAATCAGTCAAGGAACTCACAAAAAAGGATATAAAATATAATAACATATACCTAAAACATAGGGAGGAGGGGAGAAAAGAATGGGTTCAAACTTTAACAGCCATCAACTTAATATAGACTGCTACATGCAGAAGAGGTTATATACAAACTAATGGTAACCATATATCAAAAATCACTAGTAAACTTGTAAAGAATAAAGAGAAAGAAATCTAAATGTATCACCAAAGAAAACCAGCAAAACATGAAAGAGAGAAAGAAAAGAAAGGATCAAAGAAAATCTTCAGAAACAACCACAAAACAAGTAATAAAATGGCAATAAATACATATCTATTAATAATTACTTTGAATGTAAGTGGACTAACCACTCCAATCAAAAGACGTAGAGTGACAGAATGAATAAAAAAAACAAGACCCATCTATACGCTACATTCAGCAGATTAAAAGTGAGGGGATAGAGAAACATCTACCATGCAAATGGATGTCCGAAGAAAGCCAGGGTAGCAATACTTATATTGGACAAACTGGACTTTAAAACAAAAACTGTAACAGGAGACAAAGAAGGGCACTAAATAATAAAGAGGACAATCCAACAAGAAGATATAACAATTGTAAATATGTATACACCCACATAGCACCCAAATACATAAACAGTTAATAACTGACATAGAGGAACTAATTGATAATAATACAGTAATAGATCAATGCACAGATCATCTAAACAGAAAATCAAGGAAACAGTGGCTTTGAATGACACATTGGACCAGAAGGACTTAACAGATAAATTCAGAACATTCCATCCTAAACCCAAAGAATACACATTCTTTTCAAGTGCACACAGAACCTTCTCCAGAATAGATCACATATTAGCCCACAAAGCAAACCTCAGCAAATTTGAGAAGATCAAAATCATACCATGCATCTTTTCTGACCACAACGCTATGAAACTGGGAGTCAACCACAAGAAAAAATCTGGAAAGACCACAAATATATGGAGGTTAAACAACATGCTACTAAATGATGAATGGTTGATCAACCAGGAAATAAAAGGAGAAAGGAAAAAACTACATGGAAACAAATGCACATGAAAACATGATGGTCCAAAACTTTTGGGACACCTGAAGGCAGTCATAAGAGGGAAGTTTATAGCAATACAGGCGCCTACCTCAAGAAGCAAGACAAATCTCAAACAACCTAACCTTACACCTAAAGGGCCTAGAAAAAGAACAACAAACAAAACCTAAAATCAGGAGAAGGAAGGAAATAATTAAGATCAGAGCAGAAATAAATGATATGGAAACTAAACAAACAAACAAAAAAACCAGCTCAATGAAAATAGAAGCTGGTTCTTTGAAAAAAAAAAAAAAAAGATTAATAAGATTGATAAACCCCTAGCCAGGTTTACCAAGAAAAAAAGGAAAGGACTCAAGTAAATAAAATCACAAATGAGAGAGGAGAAATAACAGCCAACACCACAGAAATACCAACAATCATAAGAGAATATTATAAACTATATGCCAACAAATTGGACAACCTGTAAGAAATAGATAAATTCCTAGAAACATATAAACTACCAAAACTGAAACAAGGAGAAATAGAAAACTTGAACAGACCAGTAACCAGCAAAGAAATTGATTTAGTAATCAGAACTCTCCCAAAAAAAGTCCAGGACTGGATGGCTTCATGGGTGAATTCTACTAAACATTTAAAGAAGAGTTAATGCCTAATCTTCTCAAACTATTCCAAAAAATAGAAAAGGAAGGAAAACTTCTGAATTCATTCTGTGAAGCCAGCATTACTCTGATATCAAAACCGGATAAAGACACCACTGAAAAAGTGATCTATAGGCCAATATCCCTACATAAAAACCCAACAAAATACTAGCAAACTAAATCCAACCATACATTAAAAAAAACATTCATCACGATCAAGTGTGATTTATTCCTGGGCTACAGGGGTGGTTCAGTATTCTTAAATCAACATGATATATCATATCAATAAGAGAAAGGATAAGAATCATGTGATCATTTCAATAGATGCAAAAAAAGCATTTGACAAAGTGCAACATCCATTCATGATAAAAACCTTCAACAAAGTAGGTTTAGAGGGGACGTACCTCAACATAATAAAGGGCATATATGAAAAACCTACAGCTAACATCATCCTTAATGGGGAAAAACTAAGAGTAAGATCAGGAATAAGACCAGGATGTCCACTTTCACTGCTTTTATTCACCATAGTACTGGAAGTCCTAGCCACAGCAATCAGACAAGGAAAGAAATAAAAGATATCCAGAATGGTAAAGAAGAAGTAAAACTTTCACTATTTGCAGCTGACATCATACTCCATATAGAAAACCATAAAAACTCGACCAAAAAAACTTCTAGAACTGATAAATTGAATAAAGTCCTATGATATAAAATCAATGTACAGAAATCTGTTGCATATATATATATACCAATAATGAAGCAGCAGAAAGCAAAATTAAGAAAACAATTCCATTTACAATTGCACCAAAAATAATATACCTAGAAATAAACCTAGCCAAAGAGGTGAAACACCTGTACTCTGAAAACTATAAAACACTGATGAAATGTCCGTCGGCTGATGATGAATTGGTAAAGAAGGTATGATATATATATCTACACATGCAATGAACACACACACACACACACACACACACACACACACACGAGTATTACTTGGCCATAAAAAAGAACAAAATCTTGTCATTTGTAATGTTGTGGATGGAGCATAGAGAATTATGCCAAATGAAAAAAGTCAGAAAAGACAAATACCATATGATTTCACTCGTGTGGAATTTAAGAAGCAAAACAAATGAGCATAGGGGGAAAAAAGAGTGAGCAAACCTTGAAAGAGATTTTTTTTTTAAGATTATATTTATTTATTTGACAGAGAGAGAGAGAGAGAGCACAAGTGGTTTGCATGGGTAGAGGGAGAGGGAGAAGCAGACTCTCCGCTGCTCAGAGAGCCTGACGTGGGACTTGGTCCCAGGACCCTGAGATCATGACCTGGGCTGAAGGCAGACACTTAACTGAGCCACCCAGGTGCCCCAGGGAGACTCTTAATTATAGAGAGCAAACTGATGGTTACCAAAGGGGAGGTGGGTGGGAGGATAGATGAAGTGGGTGATGGAGATTATGGAGTACACTTGTTGTGGTGAGTACCGGGTGTTATGTATAGGTGTTGAGTCTCTGGATTGTATACCCAAAGCTGGTAGTACACTGTATGTTTACTAGCTGGGGTTTATATTAAAGCTTTAAAAAAAAAGAGAGATACATTGGAATATTACAGAATGGAGTATTACTGAGCCATGAAAAGAAAGAGAGCTTGACATTTGTGACAACATGAATAGACTTAGAGGGTATAATCCTAGATGGAATAAGTCAGAGAAAGACAAATACCATATGATTTCACTTATACATGGAATCCAAAAAACAAAAATGAACAAATGGATAAGGAAAGTGTGGTGTATATATACTCAGTAGTAATCAGCCATAAAAAAAAGTATGAGATCTTGCCATTTGCAACATCAGCGGACCTAGAGGGTATTATGCTATGTGAAATAAGTCAGAGAAAAAGAAAACAAACGAATAAACAAAAAAGCAGAATCAGACATGTGACTACAGAGAACAAACTGATGGTTGCCAGAAGGAAGAAGGTGAGGGGATGGACAAAATGGATAAAAGGGAGCGGGAGCTGCATGCTTCCTGTTAGGGAATGTGTAAGTCACGGGAATCAGAGGTACTGCATAGGGAATGCAGTCACTAATAGTGTAATGGCATTGTGACAGATGGTTGCTACCCTTCTGGTGAGCAAGCATAACGTATAGCTTTGTCAAATTGCTGTGTTCTATACCTGAAACTAATGTAACATTGTGTGTCAACTCAAATAAAACTTCAACAACAACAACAAAAACACAGATGAAAGAAATTGAAGACAACACCAAGAAATGGAAAGACATTCTGTGCTCCAGTATTTGGAAGAACAAATATTGTTAAAATGTCTATACTACCCAGAGCAATCTACAAATTTAATGGAATCCCTATCAAAATACCAACAGCTTTTTTCACAGAACTGGAACAGATAATCCTGAAATCTGTGTGGAACCTCAGAAGACCCCGAGTAGCTAAAGCAGTCTTTTTTTTTTTTTTAAGATTTTATTTATTTATTTGACAGAGAGAGATACAGCGAGAGAGAGAATACAAGCAGTGGGAGAGGGAGAAGCAGGCCTCCCGCGGAGCAGGGAGCCCGATGTGGGGCTCGATCCCAGGACCCTGAGATCATGACCTGAGCTGAAGGCAGACGCTTAACGACTGAGCCACCCAGGTGCCCCAGTAGCTAAAGCAGTCTTAGAAAAAGAAAAGAAAAGCTAGAGGCATAACAATTCTGAACGTTAAGTTTTATTACAAAGCTGTAGAGTCAAAACAGTGTGGTACTGGCACAAAAAGAGACAATAGATCAATGGAACAGAATAGAAAATCCCAAAACAAACCCACAATTAAATGGTCACTGAACCTTCAACAAAGGAGGAAAGACTATCCATTGGGAAAAAGGCAGTCTTGGAGTGCCGGGGTGGCACAGTTGGATAAGCGTCCAAGTCTTGGTTTCAGCTCAGGTGATGATCTCATGGGTCCTGAGATCGAGCCCTGCGTTGTCAGGCTCTGCACTTGGTGGGGTGCTTGAAGATTCTCTCTGTGCCCCTCCCCCCACTTTCTCTCTCTCTCTCTCTCTCTCTCTCTCTCAAATAAATAAATCTTTAAAAAAAAAAGAGACTCTCTTCAACAAATGGTGTTGAGGAAACTGGACAGCAACATGCAGAATAATGAAACTGGGGGCACCTGGGTGTCTTAGTCAGTTAGATGTCCGACTCTTGATTTTGGCTCAGGTCATGATCTCAGGGTTGTGAGATTGAGCCCCGGATTGGGCTCTTTGCTCAGTGAAGAGTTTGCTTAAGATTCTGTCCCTCTCCTGCTGCCCCTCCCCCCACTTACACACATCCTCTCTGTCTCAAAATAGATAAATCTTAAAGAATGAAATCGGACCACTTTCTTACAGCATACACAAAAATAAATTCAAAATGGATTAAAGACCTAATGTGAGACCTGAAGCCATAAAAATCCTAGAAGAGAACACAGGCAATAACTTTTTTGACATTAGCTGTAGCAACTTCTCTCTAGATAATGTCTCCTGAGGCAAGGGAAATAAAAGCAAAAATAAATGAGTCGGACTACATCAAAATAAAAAGCTGCACAGTGAAGGAGATAGTCAACAAAACTAAAAGGCAGCCTATGAAATGGGAGAAGATATTTTTAAATGATATATCCAATAAAGGGTTAGTATTCAAAATATGTAAAGAACTTATATAGCTCAACACCTAAAAACCAAGTAATCCAATTAAAAATGGAGCACTGGGCGTTATATGCAAACAATGAATCAGGAACACTATATCAAAAACTAATGATGTTGGGGTGCCTGGGTGGCTCAGTTGGTTAAGCGACTGCCTTCAGCTCAGGTCATGATCCTGGAGTCCTGAGATCGAGTCCCACATCAGGCTCCCTGCTCAGCAGGGAGTGTGCTTCTCCCTCTGACCCTCCCTCCTCTCTTGTGCTCTCTCTCTCATTCTCTCTCTTTCAAATAAATAAATAAAATATTTAAAAAAAACCCCAAAAAACTAATGATGTAATATATGGTGATTAACATAACATAATAAAATTAAATTTAAAAAAATGGGCAGAAGACATGCACAGACATTTCTCCAAAGAAGACATCCAGATGGCTAATAGACACATGAAAAGATGCTCATCATCACTTATCAGGGGAATACAAATCAAAACTACAATGAGGTATCACCTCACACCTATGAGAATGGATAAAATCAACAATATAAGAAACAACAGGTATTGGCAAGGATGTGGAGAAAAAGGAATTCTCTTGCACTTGTGGAGGGAATGCAAAGTGATGCAGCCATTGTGAAAAACAGTATGGGGGCTCCTCAAAAAGTCAAAAGTACCCTACGATCCAGCAATTGTACTACTGGGTATTTACCCAAAGAATACAAGAATGCTAATTCAAAGGGGTACATGCACCCTTATGTTTATTGCAGCATTATTTACAATAGCCAAATTACGGAAGCACCCCAGGTGTCTGTCGATGGGTGAATAGATAAAGAAAAGGTGGTATAAAAAAGAATGAAATCTTATTTGCTATGACATGGATGAAGCTAGAGATTATAATGCTAAGTGAAATAAGTGAGACAAATACCATATGATTTCACTCATGTGGAATTTAAGAAACAAAACAAACGAGCAAAGGGAAAAATAAAGAGAGACACAGATCAAGAAACAGACTCTTAACTATACAGAACAAACTGATGGTTACCAGAGGGGAGGTGGGCGGGGGGATGGGTGAAATAGATGATGGGGATTC
This sequence comes from Eumetopias jubatus, assembly GCF_037043125.1. Taxonomy (NCBI): domain Eukaryota; kingdom Metazoa; phylum Chordata; class Mammalia; order Carnivora; family Otariidae; genus Eumetopias; species Eumetopias jubatus. The sequence continues at coordinate 61,109,159 of NW_028274811.1, forward strand.
GGGAGTAGACTTGTCATGATGAGCACTGGGTGATGTGTGGAATTGTTAAATCATGATATTGTACACCTGAAACTAACGTGACACTCTGTTAAGTATACTGGCATTAAAGTAAAAACTTAATTAAAAGTAAATAAATTAATTAATGCCAATTAAATGAAAAAACCCGAGAGATTTTTCACACAGAAATAATTTATCTTCAAAATATGCTTAGAATTAATGAAAATCAATTAAGTATATTTATAATTGTTGATTAACTTTCTGTAGTGTTTTACCTATTGCGGGAGTCATTCACATACGTTAGACCCTTTGTCCCTTGTAAAAACTTTATGAAATTGAGAAGATAAACTGTGTTTCTCACCTTCTTACAAAGGGACACTATGTATACTGCTATCTCTATATAATGCTATCAGAGCTTGCATTACCTTGGATAAAATGATGATGCTGAGAAGAGAGTAGTTTGTTAGGGACAGAATTAGTATTTAAACCAGGGTCCTTGACTGGGTTTTTAGTGGGTACACTTTGGACGTAACCATTTTTGATGTAGTAGTTTTGACTACCATTGCATTTTTTTCCTGGTTATCCTGACATAAGCCATCTTTATTTTCTGCCCAAATGTAAATCCCTGCCAATGTAATAATTTTATTGTAGAACAATTTTTATGTGCCCACATTTTAGTTGTGACCAATTTTTCATTAGTCTTTACTTTTTTTAGTCCTTTCCCCCCACAAAGTTTTACTGGAACAATAAGTACTGCTTCTGAGAATACTTGCAGTGCCCGAGAGGACTTATGTAACTGCTCCATATGCTTCAGCTAAATTTGAAAACAAAGAACAAGCCAGAATTGGGAAATACTCATCCCTCGAGAAGAATGCATGGGTGGGTTAGGGGGTCATTGGAGTCTTTCGTACCATGAGTCGGTGCCCTTGTGGTGGTGTTTTGCTGGCAGTAACAGAGGTTGTCCTGATAACTGTACTGCCCCCTTGCCTGCGGTTGCAGTTACCTGCCATCAACAGCAGTCTAGAAGCAGGTGGTCACCTTCTGATATACTGTCAGAAGGTCAGTAATAGCCTAACTCCATGTCACAGTGCCTATGACATTCACCTCACTTCATCTCATCAGTAGGCATTTTATCATCTCATATCATCATCATAAGAAGGGTAAGTACAGTATAATATATTTTGACAGGGAAAGAGAAGGAGCACATTCATAGAACTTTTATTACAGTATATTGTTATAATTGTTCTACTTGATTATTAGTTATTGTGCACCTCTTACTAGTGCACTTAGTTTATCAATTAAACTTTATCATAGGTATACGTGTATAGGAAAAAACAGTACATATGGGGTTAGGTACTATCTGGGGTTTCAGATATCCATATGGGGTCTTAGAACATATCCCCCATAGATAAGGGGGGACTAATGTCGAAAGTGTTAATGGTTGACATTTTTGAGGTTACAGAGTGGATGTCAAACCATTTGTTAGGTTGTATCATTGGTCCGGTGCCTGACAATCAGTGCATATTACCCTTCATCAAGCAATAGGTCTCCAAGCACCTTGTCTTCACTGCTTGAAAGGATTCACTGACAGTCGTTAAAGATTTCTCTCTTTCTCAAGAAAAAATAGGGACAAAGCTGAGAAAATTATTAATTGCTAACTAAAAGAGCCGAGTCAAAGTATCCATGGCATCAAGGCAGAAGCATCTTTCCATGGTGCTGTGATTTGTTGTGCTTTGCTTCCCTTTAAACTTTACTTTGATGTTTTCAATTCATAAGGTTTGTGTATTTACAAAAGTTTTAAAACTCTGGTAAAAGAATCTAATTCTTTTTTGAAAATTGAGATATAATTGACATATAGCCTTGTATTTCAGATGTACACATAATCAATGGTTTGATATACGTATATATTGAGAAATAATCACAGTAGGTCTAACTAACGTTCATCACCACACATAGTTACAAAGCCTTCTTTTTCTTATGATGAGAACTTTTAAGATTTACTCTCTTAGCAGTGTTCAGACATGCAGTGCAGTATTATTAACTATAGTTACCATGCTATACATTACATCTCCAGGACTTCTTTTATAATTGGAAGTTTGCACCTTTTGATCATCTTCACCCATTTCATCCATTTGCCCTCCATGGCCCACCTCTGGCAACCACAAATCTATTCTCTGCATCTATGGGTTTGCCTTTTTTTTTTTTTTTTAGATTTTTACATATAATTAAAATTATATGGTATAGAATCGGATTCATTTTAAAAGTAACCAAGAATGACTTTTGTTTTAGAGTTTCAAACTGTACTTTAGTGAAGGAACTTATGACTTACTTAGAGGTTGTTCCTTATTGCTGTTTTAATGTTTACACAAGTGTGCCTAAAGATTGATTTGAAAAGTGAGGATTAGAAATGACTTGGTAACAGACCAACTTTAGGAAATCTAAATGCTTTCAACCAAATTTTTATAGATTAGTTTGCTGGCTCTTGGAACACACCACCAAACACATGTCTGTTCTTTATCATTAGATTACTCTAAATAAGCTTCTGCTGTATGCACCAAATGGTGAGTGATATCCTGGGTACAGACTGTGCCAATTATGTAAAATTCATAAAATGGTTAGGAACACTATTTGGATATTGTGGAAGTGGTAAGCCTAGGCCATATGGCTGTGTGGAAAGTGCCATGGAATAGTCACAAATAGGTATTTTTCATGTCGATAATAATAGAATATACCAAGAAGGCCGACCCTGAAATGAAACAAACATTTCTTGATTAGTAAAAGTATTTACTAAATATATATAAATAAATATATATATATATATACACACACACACAATTAGTATCTTATAGTAAAACTTCAAATTCAAATCTTAGAGAACAGTGTTAGTCTTAGAAACTCATACTAACTTTGCTCAAGAACTGTTTTGTAAGAAAATGATACATAACTGCTAAGATTGGTGAATACATTTAAAGGATTATAGCACTTAGTAAATGTTAGAGGAGAGTGTTTCCAGAATTTTGTAGGCGAGAATAATTTCTTGGCCAGACTGGTATAAGCCTAAAGCCGCGTTCTCAGTATGGAACTTAGGCTGGAGTTCTTCGAGTCCCATGATGACCCTTTTCCACACTTAGGGATGTGTTCTAATGCTCTTCCACAGAGAAATTTGCTGCTGGAGATGGGATTGAACATGAGTGACTCCAGGAGCTACTACTTCACCCTTCTCTTCAGCTTTCTGGCAGCTCTGTTGAGTTATTTTGCTTAAGAAACTTGAAAACAACGTGCCTTGGGCACATAAAACTTGATTGCAAAGCACTTCATTTTCGCTTTGCTGCTGTTGCTGACTTAAATTTTATATCTGAAGATGAAAAATCATCCTCAAATTACAATCATTATAAGAGATTGTTATTCAAAAATTGTATTGAAATGTTTACTTTTAGTTTTCACTTTTGTTAGAATGTATCTATTTAATAATTAACTATTGACTGTTGGCCAAAAACCTTCTAGGCTCCACATTACAAAAATCCAGCCTCTATATTTATCTTTGGCCTCTCTGGTGAAGAGATACTTTATGATACACTTTAGATTCAGCTTTTATTCAGTTGGGCCTAACTTCTTATTTTTTTGCATAATTTACTTCATTCCTTTTAGTTAATAATTTTTTCTTTCTAAATAGGTTCTTAGCATTAATTCATTTTATGTATACTATTTATTATGTGTACTTACCATTTACTCAACCCGAAATCTTCTCATCTCAAGATACTTATTTTCATCAAATATTCTATTTCATTTTACCTGGTCCCACTTAGACTGATTGCCCTCTCTACTAGTTGTATAGCCATCTTTGATTTATTTCCCTTGAATTGAATCTTTTGTTCAAAATTCTGTGTCTTCCTTTTGGTTTATTACTTCATTCTGATAGAGTGCATTTTCTAGAAGCATCCTGAGACAGGGTATTGGAAGTACAGTTGACCTCAACTCCTTTGAACAGTGCAGGAGTTAAGGGCATTGGCCCCTGAAGAGTTGAAAATCTATGTATAACTTTTGACTGTCCCAGAACTTAACTACTAATAGCCTGATGTTGACCTGAAGTTTAATGATAGTCAATTAACATGTTTTGGTTGTTATATTTTATTATATACTGTCTTCTTATAATAAAGTAAGCTAGAGAAAAGATGTGAAGAAAATCATAATATTAAGACAATTTCTTTTGAGAAAGAGAAAATACATTTGCAGTACTGTAGTATTTATCCAAAAAAATCTGTAGAAGCGGACCTGCACAATTCAAACTTGTGTTGTTCAAGGGTCAGCAGTAAATGTTTCGAAATGTCTGGAAATGTCTTGTTTTCTTTTCTTTTTTTTTTTTTAAAGATTTTATTTGAGAGACAGTGCATGAGCACGGGGTGGGGCAGAAGGAGAGAGAGTAGCAGGCTCTCCATTGAACTGGGAGCCCAACACAGGGCTTGATCCCAGAATCCTGGGATCATGACCTGAGCCAAAGGCAGATGTTTAACCGACTGAGCCACCCAGGTGCCCCTGGAAATGTCTTGTTTTCTACTCACATTTGATTGGTAGTTTGGGTATAAAGTTCTAGGCTATAAATTATTTTCCTTTAGAATTTTGTGTTACTCCATTGTCTTCTAGCTTCTATTATTTTTGTTGGATAGTCTGGTTCCTGATTCTTGGTGTGACTTTTTTTATCTCTTTCTAGAAATTGAAACATTTTCTTTTCATCCCCGATATTCTCAGATTTCATGATGTTTTGCCATGATTTGATTCTGTTTTCATCCATTGTATTGAGCCTTTAAATTTGGCAACCAAGTTCTGGGAAATTTTCCTGAGTTATATTTAGGTTCTTTCTTTTTTGAAGTTTTTTTTTTTTTTTGAATTGATTGAATCCTGTTCTCTGAATGTTTCTATTTAAAAAAAAAGTATTCTGTTCTTGTTTCATGACTGCATTATTCTCTGGTTAACTGAGGATATTGTTTTTTTTTAAGTTTATTTTTAATATGTTTTTATTTAAATTCAATTAATTAACATATAATGTATTATTATTAGTTTCAGAGATAGAATTCAGTGATTCATCAGTCTTACTAAATACTCAATGTTCCTTACATCACGTGCTCTCCTTAATGTCCATCATCCAGTTATCCCATCCCCCCACCCTCCTCCCCTCCAGCAACCCTCAGTTTGTTTCCTATGATTAAGAATCTCTTATGGTTTGTCTCCCTCTTTGATTTTGTCTTGTTTTATTTTTCCTTCCCTTCCCCTATGATCCTGTTTTGTTTCTTAAATTCCACATATGAGTGAGATTGTATAATTGTCTTTCTGTGATTGACTTATTTCACTTAGCATAATACCCTCTAGTTCCATCCACATCATTGCAAATGGCAAGATTTCATTTTTTTGATGACTGCATAGTGTTCCATTGTATATGTGTACCACATCTTTTTCCATGTTTCAATGGGTATCTGGGCTCTTTCCATAGTATGGCTATTGTGGACATTGCTGCTATAAATGTTGGGGTGCAGGTGCCCTGTCGGATTACTGCATTTGTATCTTTGGGGTAAATACCCAGTAGTACAATTGCTGGATCATAAGGTAGCTCTATTTGCAACTTCTTGAGGAACCTCCATACTGTTTTCCAGAGTGGCTGCACCAGCTTGCATTCCCACCAACGGTAATACTGGTTTTTTTTAAAGACATTTTCTTCTACGTATATAGACTGTATTCCCTCTAGTATTTGTTGATTGATTGATTGATTGTTTTGGTTTTTTCATTTCATGTTAGAATTTTTTATCTGATGCCTGAGCATTTTTAAAGAGTGGATAAGAGTTTTATCAGTGGATAAAATGCTGATAAGATCTCTTTAGATGAATATGGCTTGCAAAATATGAGGTGAACTGTACAGTGTACTAGCTGATCCATTTTTGGAGTGAACTCCTGCTTTAGTATCTTCAGAATTTTTCTCTTGGATCTGTGCCATTCCCTAGGGACTCTTCTAGCCTCCTGAATGGCTAACAATGTTCTGGGAGCTAGGTGGAGGCAATTGGGAATCTCTGTTTTCTCTTATTTTAATCCCTTGCTTTTGGTGGTATTCTCATCTTTCACTGTGCCTGAAGATGGTTCAGGTACGCTATGTTTTACCTTCTCCAGAGAATAAAATTAGTCTTCTGTTGGTTAGGAAATAGTGATTGCTCAGTGGCATGGAGAGGAATAAAATATTGAGGGATAAATTGCTTCTTAATTCATTTGCAGCCAGTCATGTTCTACCCACCCACCCACTCCCAGCTTCCACTTCCAAAGATAATTTGTGCCACCAATTTCTGAGTCTTTTAGGATTCTTGGTGTAACTCAAGTTGCGTTCTAGTTTTCCTCACAGTCAGCTTGAAATGCTAATATTTTGAATCTTCTAAGTCAGTTACTACTTATCTATTTACTTTATAGTTTCTAAGATGTTGTTACTGCTGTCTTCTAGTTATTCTTGAGGTTTTATGCCTTTTTAAACCATCTTGGACTGTAGTTTTAAGGTAGTGTGAAATTAGATGTACATGTTCAGCTTATTCTCTTTATCAGAAGTTCCAAAAGTAAAAATTATTCATGTTCGTGTTTAAAAATTGCAACAGTATTTGTAAAGGTATGAAATAAGGAATAAAACATTTTCTTCTACTTTTCCCTGAATACACACCACCCAGAGGTAACTAGAGTAAGTTAACATGTGTACCCTTCCAGATATTTTTTATTTATATTTTTATCTATAAAGAATAATGCATATAGTATGAAGAATCAAAAATGAAATTTTACTGTATAAATACACATATGGTACATAGTATAAACATACTATGTATATTTAATATTTGTCAAAATTATGGAGTTCCATGTTGATCTGTACATCAATATGTACAGATGCCTTAATTTTCATTTAACTGTTTAATACTGTTACATTGCGTGAGCTTTTCCTGATAAGATCCCAGTTTTTAGATACTTGTTTCCTATTCATCTTTTTAATATTATTACCAATATTATTACCAATTATTACCAATAGTGCACTATAAATATTCAGATACACATACTTTTTCACTACTTGTTAAGTATAGTTTTCGTTTAACTTTTAAGAGTGGAATTATTTAGTCAAAGAGTATATGCACTTTACTCTTCAAAGAAGTTATGCCTCTACTAATTGTATATAAAAGTGTCTTTTTTAATACCCTGTGTGACTTAGCTATTATCAGGTTTTAAAATCTTTAGCATTCTGATAAGTGACAAATGCTATCTTGTCATTTTAATTTGCTTGTTCTAATTATGTGTGAGGTTAATTGTGCTTATTGGACATTCCTTTTTTTTTTTTTATGAGCTGCATATTCAGTTCACTTAGCCATTATTCTGTGGATTATTCATCTTTACCAGGTCGATTTGTAAGAAGAGCTCATTAAACTGGGAAGAATTTTGCCATTTATTTCTCACATGTTGCAGATATTTCCCCAGAATTGTCCTTTATATTTTTGACATTGGTTACTGCATTTTTGCTATATGGTCAATATATTTTAAAATGAAAAATTATTGAACAAGTATTGGCTTTACTCTCCCTGGCCCAAATTATTTTCTTTAGAGTTTTAAAATGTTACAAAGTGTTTGAGCTATTGATTTAACATTTAGAAGTTATCAACAATACTTTATTTCAATTAACTAGTATATAGAGTAAATTAAAATTTTCTTGAATTCTGATTCTAACTTGAAAAAGACCATTAACTAAAAAAGAAAAGACCACTAATTAAAAGACCACTAATTAAACTTCATGTTCATATATCTTATGTTATTTAGCTAAAAAGATTTCTTTTTTCAGTGTTCTACGCAAGAGTTCTTCTTGATTGTCAAAACCCTGTATCACCTGAAGTCAGAATTTCAAGCATTAATACCTGCTGTTAATTCCCATGTTCGGTCAGATTTGCTCCAGACATTTATTTTAGAAATTCCTGAACTCCTCAGTCCAGTGGAACGTTACTTAAGGATACTTAATGAACAAGCTGCCAAGTAAGTAGTAGACTCTTAGATTACTGTCACTGCTGGAAAGGAAGAACTAATAGATTTGCCATTTGTTGTATGGATTCGTAAGCTTCCCTCGCGGCACTGGTAGACGTTGCATTTGAAATTAGAAATAGGATGGGATGCTAAAGGCTGTCTATGATAGCTGAAAGTAACCCTCTGCCATCTAAAACTTAGGCAGTTCATTATCAAGGACAGATGACAGTACTTCTCCAGGTACCAGATGATGAAAAGATAAAATCCAGGCAGAACAAGTAGTAGCAGTTTATTAATTCAAACATGGGAGTCAGATGGCATCTTACACTTATTTCCTAGATTCCCAGCAGTAGTCTGCGTTATGTTTAGAAACCACAGAAGCAAAGTTTTCCTTTACAAGGTAGTCATTTTTACAGTTCATCCCATGAAGAACTCTGTATAAAAGGGGAAGAAAGATAGTATTTACATTCGTGTTTATTTTCTGCATAGGTGAACAACACATATTTAATTTTATCTCTCATTTTCACCATGGGAATCATGAACTTGCAAAATGAAAAGGATGTTAGGATAATTTTGTCTATATTCAAAGAAATTAAGAAACCAACCCATAAATACTTAGTGACAGAGCTGGGATTAGAACCTTGCTTTCCTGATTCCCAACCCTTTGGTATTTTATCATGCTGTGAAAAATAATTGATAACTGGTATAGGTAGTATGCTTCAATATATGTATTTGCATTTTTTTTTCATTTTTTTAGAACTGGGAATAAAACTGAATTATTCAAAGACCTTACTGGCTTCCCTTTAATAAAAAAGAGGAAGGATGAAATTCAAGAAGCTACTGACAAGATCCAAATACATTTACAAGAAATACGAAAAATACTAAAAAATCCTTCTGTACAATATGTAACAGTGTCAGGACAGGAGGTAATGTCAACATACTTTTATTTTGCATTTGTTTATCTCAAGTAGAAAAGCTATTTTAAAATGTAAACAAAAATCCAAGGATAGGATGAATGTTTGTTTTCAGATTTTCTCTTTTGTTCCTTGGAAATATGATGTAATACTTTGTGTTGGTAAGAATTATTTTAGGAACAGTTTTTTGTGTGTTTATTTACTTTACTCTCTTGGTAAAATAATGCAACTTAATGTTACATGTGTTTTAATATTATTTGTTGAAATTATATTATAGAAAATATGACTCTTGTTAATAATAACTTATAGGATTCATTTACCCTAAATCCAGGAGAGAAAAGTTAGTCTTTTATCTCTGGCCAGCAGATAATGAAATGATAGAAGTGAACCACCTGTGTTGGTTGGGTCACACAGTGATTAAAAGGCAGGGTTTCCTTCTGAAGTTAGTAGTATAGCTGCTAGAGAACAAATAGCAAGAAAAAAAAAAACCAAAAAAACAAAACTGTAGCAAAAACCTACAATTAGTGAGTCCATGAGCTGATGTAAGTGCTGTTCAGAATGTGTTTTTTGGTATGCATACTTCAGTTTAAAGTTTGATATTATTAATATCTGGGTGAGAATCAGGAAGGAGTATGCTTTTTAAATGTGGTTGTATCCCTTGGTCTTAGATATTCTGAGTGTTGAGGCATGCTACTTCTATATCTTATGTTTAATAAAATATAGAGAGCCTGGGCCCCTGGGTGGCTCAGTTAGTTAAACGACTGCCTTCGGCTCAGGTCATGATCCTGGAGTCCCGGGATCGAGTCCCGCATTGGGCTCCCTGCTCAGCGGGGAGTCTGCTTCTCCCTCTGACCCTCCCCCCTCTCATGTGCTCTCTCTCTCATTCTCGCTCTCTCAGATAAATAAATAAATAAAATCTTAAAAAAAAATAAAATAGAGAGAGCCTAACTGAGGGAATTTGAGGAATTCTACTTCGTTAAAATAGCAAATTAGGAGATTTGTGAATAATTTTCATAGGATGGATGGACATTTTATTCAGGATTTTAAAAAGCAGATATTTTTCTAGTGGGGAAGAGCTTAATTTCAAATAAAATTTTTAAACATTTGTATTTACTTTATATATTTAGTCCAAAGACTGCTGATTTCTATAATTATTTGAAATAAGAAACCCTACAGATTATAATCTTTATTAAAATATTTATTTATTTATTTAAAAAACTTATTTATTTATTTGACAGAGAGAGAGAGACACACAGCAAGAGAAGGAATACAAGCAGGGGGAGTGGGAGAGGGAGAAGCAGGCTTCCCGCCGAGCAGGGAGCCCGATGTGGGGCTTGATCCCAGGACCCTGGGACCATGACCTGAGCCGAAGGCAGATGCTTAACGACTGAGCCACCCAGGGGCCCCTATTAAAATATTTATTAATCTTGTGCCATGTAATAGACCATTGATTAAGTCAGTCTATCTTTTGGACTCAAATCTTTTGGCCTCAGGCAGATGTTTCACAGTGTATTCCACCTAGAAGTCTATATAACAGAAAAATAATGTGACAATATTTATACTTAGTGCCCCCCCCCCAGCCAAATATTTAATTGCATCAGTTCGTTTCACTATGCAGTCAGGACCTTGCAAACCAAACAAGTGACCTTAGTGCCAGTATCTGGGCTATTTGTTGAAAATGAGATGATCAAAACTGCTTAATAATATTAATAAAAGATATGTAGTAGAAAGGCAGTTACCTGGTATGACAGTAGGAAAAAGCTGGGTGTGAAGTGCCACTTCCCCCTTCATGCTATGTGACCAAGGCAGAATCACCTGTGTCGTGAGACTACTCCAAAGACCAATTGAGTTAAAATACATGAAAGTGCTTTTTAATCATACATTAAGCCCTATGTAAATGTTATTCATATACTACTACTACTAATATAGTTACCATTTGTCAAGCACTTGATCAGAATGGTGCTAAGCGCTGTATGTATATTATTTAACATTTGTAATAACACAGATTTTAAGGGGTTATTCCCATTTTGTAGTGAAGAAAACTGAGGGTTGGAATAGTTAGGTAAGTTACCTAAATCAGAAGCCCAGTCCTGCCTGACTCCAGTCTTTCGACCAGTTCCTTATTTCACTCTACTTACAAATATTAACACAAGGATTATTAACATCTTGGGTTTTATTTTATGAAACCCAGACATTTTTAGAGCTCATACTATGCAAACTGAAATAAAGCTTAAGTCTTGGGAAGACAGTCCTGGATCCAGCTGGTAGTTTTACAGTAAAAATGGGGAAAACTGATCAGGAATTCATAAGGGATAGTAGAGTAGTTTTTTTTTTTTTTTTCTTTTTTAAATCAGTGTGGCAGTGAAGTTCAAGAAAGAGCACAGTATGGAGATGAAATAATTGGGTTACAACTAATTAGGGAGGTAAATTATCTTATTCTTTATTTAACCTTTATTAGGTTAAGGTGATGAGGTTGAGGCAAGAAATTTCTTAGTTATTAACTGTGGGATGAATTCTTACCGGTTTTTAAAAACCTATAGAAATTGAATAGTATATCGATTCAGAATCACTTTTACAACATTTTTTTGAGAACTAGTGATTCTATTCAAACAACAAATGAATTCTAGATATTCAGCATTGTTATAGTCAAATTCTCTTTTAAAAAATTATACTAATGGTATCAGCAAATTATTTAAAGATACAGTATCAAGAACAGACTCCATCAAATATGATTACCTCTGAGAAATGAGAGAGGAAGGCAGGAAAACCCTTACTTTGTGTGTGCTTCTTATTTTATACCCTTCTGTTTTTATAACTTTGTAATAATTTTTTAAAAACCTGTTTTAGCAGCCCCATGTAGTACATGGATTTTGTTATTGGGAAAAATAAGTAGATTGTCAAGCCAGTGATACTTTTGACAACTTTCCTTTTTCACCTCTGTTCTCAGTTTTTATGTATTCATTAGAATACTATAAGCCTTATTGACTATATTATCTCTGACTCTGAAAGTATTTGTAAGAAAGTAATGAAAGCAGAAACTTAGCCCACTGCTTCTGTGATAGTTTTTCTCATATTTTGTGTATATAATCATCTTTTAATTGAATCAAATATGGAGTGGATATAGGGTGATATTTAGATTTAGGGCAGTATTGGTAAGTAGTAGTATTCTTAAGGAAAAGGGAAGAAATATTGGGGGAAAATCTTTAGAAAAAATTTTTATTAATTCACAGCATGCAGCATATCCGAATTCTGCTTAGTGTGTTTAAGATGTGAAAAGCGTTCTCTGTGACATCTTACTTCTAAAGAAAAAATACTTGAGAATTCTTGAGAGAGAAGAAAGAAAAGAGGGAGAGTAGGAATGGGTTAAGTGTGGTATTGGAGAAAACAGAGAGCGGTTTCTGGAGTGAATTTAGCAAACTTAGCAACGATGCAAGCCCAGTGCTATGACAGCCTGTAGTTTGAGTAACAATATCTGACGTTTAACCAGGACAGAATTGGATCCCAGGAGTATGTGAGAAATTACTAGAACAAATCAAGGCATCCGTCTTGCATCAACACCTAAGAAACAAAGTCAGGAACTGTAGAGTAGGGAAAGGTACTTGTGAGAATTTTCTAAGGTTTCTGAAATACATGTTAATTTCCAGTTTTAGTTTCCTTTTCTGTAGCAATAAAATTTTTTAAAGGCCTTGTCTGCTCATTCTTAGAATGTTTGTGAAAAGAAGCAGAGAGAAAATTTCCTATTCGTTAGGCAGTGTAGAAGAGAAAAAAAACCCGCTGGTGGATGACAATTCTCAAGAGAGACCCCAGCTGAGAAGAGGACCCGCAGGACCAGCACGAAGTCGAAGAAGTAACGCCCGGGGTGTAACGAGCCGGAGGTCCGTGTGGGCCTTCCCAACTCTCACCCTCTTTCCCATCGAGTATTGGCTCTGCATATGGCTTGTTTGAGGAGCTGTGGTCCTTAGAGTAGACCCTTGATACTTACAGATTGAACCATTACGGTCCAAACTGTTGCCAGCCCGCTCTAAAGGGCCATGCTTAGAATCTATCTGTGACGTGTATAAGGTACAAATTTGAATCCAGTGCCCCGTGCTGCAGTGTTATGGCACGTTACTTAAGTAAGCCAGCCTATCTGGCTGCCCACTGATCTCACTGAGGCAGTTTTAGCTGCTTTTTCAAAATTTCCACCTTCCCTTACACGGTAACTTTTGTGGAGCTCTGTGTTTTTATGGATCTAGATGTGTCCTTTCCAAGTATTAGTGAGCCGCTGTGGCCCTGAATTTTGCTGTTTGCTGCAGGCATAGCTCTTCTCAGAATTATTTTATAAAAAGATCAATATGCTTTACTTGTAGGACATTTATGAATAATATGTAAGCAGCATTTTTTAGCATGGTCTTAATGTGCTTTTCTTTCTCGTCAATGATATTTATTTTGTGGGTTTTTTTCCTCAGTTACTCTTTGTAGCCGAAGGGAACTTTTTTAGACTTTCGACTCTTCACTGTTTAACTGGGTGTAGCAGATTTGAAATTGTATTAATTTCTGTCTGTCTAGGAAGACATCCTTAGTCACAAAATTCTTAAAATTAACAAATAATATCTGTATTATAATTAATGTAAAAACTATATAGAAAAATAAAATCAAAGATAGGCCAGTATTATTGATAATATGCATATTATAAATGCCAGAAATGTTATAAAACTGGTATATGTAAAAAAGTTCCTGTGCCATCTCAAAATTAGTGGTAGCCACAGAGCTTCTGGGTTTCCTCCTGTATAAAATAAGTGTGTGTATTCATTTAAATAAAACACTGAATTTTATTACAGTAATACAGGAGAGTGAGCGGAGGAAGAGATGATACACCACTAATGCTGAAAAGGAAAGGCATGATAGAAGAAGTTTATTTCACTTGCTTCCTGATTGATTTCAGAAAAGCTTGCTTGCAGAACACAGCGCTATAAAGATATGGTTCATATGAGTGAAAACTTAAAACACTCATGGGAAGAAATCTCTTCTTCCCTTAATAGCTGAAGAAATCAGTGCTTTTTCATGAGGATATTCTTAGAGCACTTGGGCTCTTTGGATAAAAACTATGACAATAAATCCTCTTCTGTTCAGAATAGGGGATGGACCATGTCTGAAACTGGTATAGCACATCGTAATTGATTTTTTAAAATTGTATGTACTTTGTAAGAACTTCAGTCTTATTACTGAGTATAATAGAATTCTTAATTGGTACTAATAAATGAAAGAGGCCATTAAAAAAAGAAAAATCACCACACGTAGTGCACATGACAATGTTATAAACATTAAAGTGCCAAGTTACACGCTTATTACAAACTTTTGATCAATACATATTGTACTTTATCCCAAGTATGGCAACCCTAATTAATGATATTCGGTTGTATGGACATATTTGAACTTTCCTCTTCACAATACTGGATTTATTTTGAATGTTTAGAATAGTATTTACTAAATTTATAGCACAATTTTGAGGAAGCTTTAATAATGGTTAATCATTTAAATATCTAATTTTTATTTGTATTTCTTTTAGTTTATGATTGAAGTAAAGAATTCTGCTGTATCTTGTATACCAACTGATTGGGTTAAGGTTGGAAGGTGGGTTTAAAATTACATTTTTTTCTTATTAATGTGAATTATGACATGTGTATACCTGTATACTACTGGAATGAAGATAACCACATCCTTGACATAAAAAGTAATTCTTTCCCTTTGGTTTTCTTGTGGAACTTTTAACCAAAGAAATAATTATTTTAAATTCTTTTTTATCATTGATTTAAAAATATTTTTTCCAAAGAGTATCTTACTTGTATACATTTGTTTTCCTGTTTTGTAAATTACCATTTTATTCTTACACCTCAGAGTATACGCTAAACACACGAAAAAAAATATTGGGTTATCTTCAGTAATAAGATTAATTTGATTGCTTGAAATTCCTGATGAGTGGTATACCTGAAATTTCTTTTAGGAAGATGAAATTTCATTTTCTACCTCACTGAGCTCTGCATTTCTTTATTCTTGATGCTTTATAGTGCACATAATTATAACAGTTCTTTATGGCTTCTTTTTTGTAAGTTATTCATGAATTGATGAAAACAAATTAATCAAAAACAGAATTAGAGAACCACATTGAGACTGCCTTTTCTCCTTGATTAGGCATTAATCCCCCAAAGGGGACTCATATAAAGAAGTGGTATTAGTGAAGTATATACTCCTGTGAGTAATATTCTTTGTGAAGTATTTATTGCTTCTGTTATTAATACGCTTGCATGAACTTGAGATGAAAATGTTACATTTGCCTAAGTGAGCAGAAGAGGGACTAGTATAGTAGCTGGTGTTTATATGAAGGAACTCCGTTAAGGATAAAAGAAAATTTTAACATCTGTGAATGATTATTATTTAATTAAAAGAAAAAAACTAGTATCCATTGCCATTATCAAAGGATTCTGAATGCACAGTCATCGGTTTCTTTAGCTCTGTTACCATTGTTTTATTTGTTTTTTTTTTTCTCCTGTGTTACTAGAAGCTGTAGGTGAGATTTGAGTATTGTTGATTTTAGGGGCTGTTTTCTCTCTTCACGAGCTTTCTTTCCATTATCTACTTTTGTCCTACCCTACAGCTCATGAATTGAAATATGTTTTACGAAGAGAAATTATTGAAAATTGTATATCTAATTCTCTAAGAAATTGAAATGTTTCACTAAATGAATTTTATCACAAGAGAAAGCTATGATAAATATGTTGGCCTAGAAATCTACATGACATTTCAGAAGCAACATGGAAGGCATAAATCAGTGCCAGCATCTTTTGAACATTCAATGATGTAAATTGAATGAATAAATAAGATGGCTTTGGGGAGGTTCACTGTTATTTTTATATGTCGTTTGACTACTGGGACCTTGACAGGGATAGGTTAGAATATTAGTCAGAATTTGAATATGAAAGGCTCACCCCTGGTCCAATAACTGGCCAAATTAAACCTAATTGTGACAGGAGTTGGGGAGCAAACAAAGAACAGTAATTACACTCTGTCATCACCTGTGTATCACTCAGTCCTGATCTTCTCTTCTCATAAGTGCAATCATAATAGTAACATCAACAGCAGTAGCAATCACCACCTCCACAGAACAACTCCTAACATTGGGTACTAATGACATAGGACATAGGTACTGTGCTAATCACTATCTTATCCTCTCAACAGTACCTATGATGTAGATACTATCATTATTCCCATTTTATAGATGAGGAAAGGAATGTTTAGAGAAGGTCACTTATATTTGCCTAAGGTTACATAGGTAGCAAGTCAGTGGTTAGAGATAAAGCCTTGGCCCAGATTTTTTAACTGGGAACCCATGGCATCCCCTTTTGTGCTCTGCAGCTTCTCGATGAAGAAACAGATGATACACAAGCCCACAAGAGGAGCATGTCATATTTCTTCCCATCTGGGGCCACTGTGAATCTACAGTTAGATCATGAAACATTCCTCTTCTTTGACTGCCTCCTGAATTAATGCATTGCTATTCTTTGTAATTCTTTATATTTTTCTTTTTTCACTGAAATACATTAATTATACAGAAAAGTATCAAACATAAAGAATAATAGGACTTTCATCCATGTATCCAGCTTTGTCAGGACTTACTTGCTTCTGATCTTTTAATAAGCATTTTCATTTAGTGTAATTTAAAGAAAAAAGCTTTCTGCTTATGAAATGGAAATTCTAAACTTTGACTTTGCCATATGGATATAATTTAAAACGCATTTTAGAGCTTGTGAACAAAGTCCTGTGAACTCCAAGTACTTTATTTACAACAGAGATCTTTGGAATCAATAGAGTTCAGCACCATAATTAAAAGAATGTTCTCTGTTTACAGATATTTACTTTCAAGGTTCATCAGAGAACAATAAATAACTACTTTAATTTTCTGAAGTGATGGCATTAGTGATTTCTTAGTAACCTTGATTTCCTATTTATGTTTCTTTCCCTCTTCTAGCACAAAAGCTGTGAGCCGTTTTCACTCTCCTTTTATTGTAGAAAATTACAGACATCTGAATCAGCTCCGGGAGCAGCTAGTCCTTGACTGCAGTGCTGAATGGCTTGATTTTCTAGAG
Source organism: Eumetopias jubatus (assembly GCF_037043125.1). Taxonomy (NCBI): domain Eukaryota; kingdom Metazoa; phylum Chordata; class Mammalia; order Carnivora; family Otariidae; genus Eumetopias; species Eumetopias jubatus. The sequence goes on from NW_028274811.1 coordinate 61,126,209, forward strand.
TGAGTTTACAATGAAAAATATAATCTGACTTTTTGCTATGAGAAATAGACCGGAAAATCTTTCCATCAAAAAGAAAAGTAGAGATTACTGCTTGTGACCTGCCATAAAATAGTTGAGTACATGTGTTCTCTGATTTTATTTTTAATCCATTGAAATGTAAGCTCATCTTAGTCTTTAACGAGAGACCTAAATATACTTTATTGTTACTGTACTAATATTTAGTTGCTAAGGATGTTTGGTAGAGTCCCTTTTTGAAATGCCACCTTGGACTTCCTTTACTTTTCTTATAAAAAGGCTCTAACGTTTTCAGAGTTGGAAAAGAATGGGTTAGTTGCTTTGTTTTTATTATCTCCATTTAATTTTTTTCTTATTTTTTTACATCCTGAATATTTTCTTCCTAACTTTTTATTTTAAAGAATTTTAAATCTGGGAAATTTGAAATAAATACCGATATACTCTTCATCTAGATTTATCAAGTGTTAACATTTCGCCACATTTGTTTTATCTCTCTCATATACTTTTTTCCTGAACCTTTTGAAAGTACGATTTAGACATTATAACACTTCACCCCTAAATACTTAATTAAGCATACATCTAAAACTAAGGACATTCTACTATATAATCTTAAGGCCATTATCACATCTAAGAAAAACTATTAATTTAAGGAATATTGAGTTTCTCTAATTCTGCCCCCTCATTTTTAAATGAAAGCTCTATTCAGCTTTCACATGTTACATTTTGTTATGTTTCTTTTGTAGTTGAATCTAGAATAGTCCCTCACCTTTTTGGTTTTTTTTTTTTTTAAGATTTTATTTATTTGAGAGAGAGAGAGGGAGCATGAGCAGGGGAAGATGCAGAGGGAGAAGCAGACTCCACATTGAGCAGGGAGCCTGACAGGGGACTCGATCCCAGGACTCTGGGATCATGAATTGAGCCGAGGGCAGACATTTAACTAACTGAGCCACCCAGGCACTCCACCTTTTTTGCTTTTTTGTGAGTTTTTTTTTTTTTTTTTTTGAAGAATCCTTGCCATTGCCTCAAAGAATGTTTCATATCTGGACTTATTAATAGTTATATGTTCATATTGACAGGTTTAAGTCAGTGGTGTACTGGTAAATAAGACATTAACAGCCAGTTCTTTGGAAGAATAGTAGTGTCTGTGGCATTTGCTGGTTTCTATAGTGTAAATACTCCTGTGGTTGATTTCAAGCTATTGCTGGACTGAAGTTGGGAAGAGAGGTATACAGTTGACTTTCATGAGTCCTTAGCTATGAGCCATTCATCTAAGCCCTTTAGGTATATTAGGTCATTATTTCTCACAAGATCTTTGTGACTGAAATATTATCACCCCCAATTGACAAATGAATAAATTGAGATGCAGAAATAAGAAGTAAGTTGCCTACATTGGGTTGGAGCCAAGGTTCAATGCAGGGTGCACAAAGATATTAAGTAACAGTTCTTAAAAGGTAGTTGGTACCATTTTTTTGCCCAGAGGAGTCTTGAATTAGAGCATTAGAAACACATTCTAATTTACTTATCCTGAATCTTCTGAGGTTATCTTAACTCAGAATCTTGGACCCAGGGATAGAAACTTGGTATATTCATTTCCTTTTCCAATTTGCTTTCACTTTCCCATTTTAAGGGTCTTTAGGGCCCTTGAGTCTCAAGTTCTCCTGGTTTTCCCCTTAGAAATATCACTGAGAGGCGCCTGGCTGGCTCAGTTGGTAGAGCGTGCGACTCTTGATCTTGAGGTTGTGAGTTTGAGCCCCATGCTGGATGCAGAGATTACTTAAAAAAAAAAAAAAAAGTATCACTGAGACATGAAAATTGGATGAAAATTAGTTCTTTCAAGCTTCAAGGGCCACATTCTAGGGTCCTGGGATTTGATGACATGATACATATTTGCTCTGTTCATAGTATACAAGATTTTACAGATCTGGTTTATGTAGTCATTGTCATTATTCTAGACTAAAGATAAAGTTCAGATCTCTCAGGCCGAAAACTTTAGCATTGTCCCTGATTCTTTCTTCTTTTTGTCCCTTTATCTTTTATCAAATTCCTGTTTTCTTTTCCCCTTGAAATGTATCTTTGATTTGTCCCTTCTCTGTTCTGTTCTAGCACCCCATTATTTCTGTGTATCATTCTTCCTGTATTAGCTCTTTGCCTTCTACCAAATTAACGCAGGAGAATTCAGCTTTCATCTTACTACCTCTTTGAGTGAGGTGACATTAAATACAACATCACCGAAGAATATGATACTCATGTTGTATTGCTAAGTGAAAAAAGAATGCAAAACAGTATTGAAGGATGATGCAGTTCTGTGTAAATTCACATACATGCACAGCATACAGATCTTTTTATCTGTTTTTAAAAGATTATTAGAGAGCATGCATGCATGCATGCGCAAGTGGGGGAGGGGCAGAGGGAGAGAATCCCCAAGCAGACTCCCCACAGAGTGTGGAGCCCTGTTTGGAGCTTGGTCTCGTGACTCATGAGATCATGACTTGAGCCGAAACCAAGAGTTGGATGCTCAACCTAGTAAGCCACGCAGGGTGCCCCTAAATCTTTTTATCTTAAAAGATTAAATGTATATATTCCATTATTGTATTATCAGTATGCTTATTGGTCATTTGTATATCTTTTCTGGAGAAATGTCTTCATATATATATCCTCAAATATTAACTGATTATTTCTGGATGGTGAGATTACTGGAGATTTTAATTTACTTTGCAAATACATGATATCAAAAGTGTCTTTAATGTACTTACATTAATTTCAGAATAAGAAAAATACATTAATGGTTTTATCTAAAAAAATAATATTGGCTGAATTTTTGCTAGAGCTTTTGCAGCTAGAGCCCCCACTTGAGAACAACATTGACTGTAATGTACAATATTTATTAAGGTGCCAGATGGTATGAATATGATGTCATTTTAAAAAATGATTAACCTCAGTGAACCTGACATCAGAGGATTGAATACCAGCTATACACATGTATTTGTCTCTTATTGAGATACTGACCATTATACATTAGTCATACTACTTTTGATCAAAATATTGCAAGAAATCAGGGCTGTAAGAAACTCTAAATGGAATTTTCTTTGAAAAAAATGTGTCTCTTCATCTGTATTCCTAGAAGATGGGCTGTGGATGTTGAATAATCTTCTCGATTGGAGATTTTTTAAAAATTGAATTATAATGTCTCTTGTGCAGTAAGTTAAATATTTTAGAAATAAATTTGCAAATAAAAAATGAAATATTTTCCTTTTTTGTTGATTTTACATATCATTGGGCAACATCTGATGGTAGACTGTCCTAACAGCTTTAGAACCCAAGTACCTTAATCTTTATTTTTCCTATGGATGTGGCAATATCTTTTGACCAGAGATTAAATCATAGTACTTTGGCTTCATCTTTAAGTTGGTTGGTGGCTTAGTGATAAAGTTGCCTGTTATGATATAAACCCAGTCTTATCAGATTGTTATTTGAATTGCCCATTTTTTAGCTTGTTATTTTTCTAGGTATGGATAATCTTTTTGAAATTTGGGAAAGTGTAGCAAATGGACAAAGATCAAGAAGTCAAACAAGACTTCCTAGGTTATGATGATGATGTTAAAGGTTTATGATAGTGTTTCATTTTATTCACACATCTTATTTATATAATTGACATGAGAAAGAACATTATTGTCTATATCAAAATAATTACCCTATCTCTCTCTGCCTTTTCTTTTTTCTTATTTTTTTAACCAAAATGGTACCCACTGAGAGCTGTGTCACTCATTTCAATCCCAGACACTAGAATATCATGAGGGACAGTTACCCTCAACCTAAGGCTCCTAGATAGTAGCAAATTAATTAGGGTCTTGGTGGCCTGGACAAGAGCTGAGAAGCGGGGAGTGAGAGTGAAGAAAAAATGAGAGTTATTTAGTGCCAAAGACACTTTGATACTCATATTCCAGAGAGGCAAGAGGAGAGACATCAAATTTGGCCACTCTGAGAAAACAGAGTGCCAGGATTGGAAGGACCAGATGGGTCAGTAATTAGAACAGGGACAGAAAGCAACACAGTCCAACAGATAAGCCAGTGGTCAGATCTAAAATTGAAGTCAGACCAGGAATGACAAGGCATCATCACTGGGCAGTCACTCAGAAGTGTTAGGTCCATGTAGCATGTGGTATCTTCAAAATGGAGTGAGTCATTTTTAAGGTGGCACCTGAGCATTGTCTCTCTGATGCCAGTCTCCTTTGTGTTTGGGATTTTGCACAGACTCTTACCACTGTTAGTGGGATTCTTGCTTGTTTTGATGAACCTTAATTCAGTGAGAAATAAGTAAATTATATTTATTATGTTCTATCTATTCAGATAAAAAGGTATAAAGTATACTATAAATATATTTTCCAATTCATAACGTTAACACAAAAATGAAAATAAGTACTTAAAATGTTGCTTCTGTTATCTGGAAAAGTCATTTGCATGGAATACCTTGTAATATTACTAGAAAAATCATATTACAGATTCTAAAAAATCAAGATAGTGATAATATAGGAATAACTGATCACATAATAGCTTAGTTTGGATATCCTTTTCAAGCTAGGAAGCATTCTAAAACTTTTGAATTTAAGAAGCAGATTAAATCTCAAAGTTTCTGAAACCCATAATACAACAGAGAAATCATTTTTTTTTTAAGATTTTATTTATTTATTTGACAGAGAGAGAGAGAGAGTGAGAGCAGGAACACAAGCAGGGGGAGTGGGAGAGGGAGAAGCAGGCTTCCTGCCAAGCAGGAAGCCCGATGCGGGACTCGATCCCAGGACCCTGGGATCATGACCTGAGCTGAAGGCAGACGCTTAACGACTGAGCCACCCAGGCGCCCAGAGAGAAATCATTTTTAAGAGAAGAATTCAGCCTAGTATTCTATTTTGGTGGGAATCTTCTTTGAAAGGATGTAAGGGATACCTGTGATATGAAATAATGGAATAATTTGGGGCTCCTGGGTGGCACAGTTGGTTGGGTGTCTGACTGTTGGTTTCGGCTCAGGTCATGATCTCAGGGTCATGAGATCTGTGTCAGGCTCCGTGCTCAGCGGGGAGTCTGCTTGAGATTCTCTCTCTTCCTGCCCCTTCTGCTTGTGCTCTCACGCTCTCAAAAATAAATAAATCTAAAAAATAAAGGAAATAATGGAACAATTTAAATAATAAAAAAAGGAAAGCGCTTACCTACATTCCTATATTTTTTCTGAATAAGTCTTTCAATAAAAGTCTTTTAAGCCTTTAGATCACAAGCGATTTAATTAGCCAAAGATTTGAGGCACTGATGATTATCTTTTTAAAATTAATCTAAAATTTAATTTATATATGTATTATTAATAAGATAACTGAAGATCACTGGAAAAAAGTACTTTATTGGCTTGCTTTTAATGAAATTTATTACAATGTCTACTGCATATCGAAGTTATGGGCTAGATGTTAGAGCTAATAATGATAGGAAAATCAGATGAACATGGACCCTACCGTTGAGAACCTTCCAGTTCAGTGTGAGAGAAAGATACTGAAACTATTAATCCTAGTTTGGATGATGCTATGAAGGAGAAGCACAAAGACAAGCTGACCCATCTGGGTAGTTCATGTTAACTTAAGCTGAATGAAAATGATCACTATATTTGTGTTAATTATGTTAAAGTTGACATGTCATGGTCAAATGAAATGTGCAATACAGTATTAATAGTAGACATCTTTATATAGAAGCTATTTTAAATATATGTAATTCTATCCACATGAAACAAAAGAAGCCTCAGTAATCAAGTTATATGAAACTGAGAAGTCGTCCAGAGTAATTTCCATGTTTCTTAACTGTTAGGTATCTCTGGTTATTTTATGCTCATCTTAGCTAATAAAGCAATCGCGTATTTTGCAGCTTTTACAGATCTAAGAAATCAATGTGTTCATCTTTTTGTTGTTGCTTCTGTAGGAATTTCAGTGAACATTATCACTCCTTGTGTAAAGCAGTACATCACCTAGCAACTGTTGACTGCATTTTCTCCCTAGCCAAGGTCGCTAAGCAAGGAGATTACTGCAGGTAATGTATTTTTTAACTCCCCCCTCCTTTTCAGTGCTTTAGATCAGATGGCATTATCCCATTACTTTTAGTATTTTTATTATAAAATATTAAAATATGCAGATATGTTGGATTCTTGGTAAAGCTGAATGTCATACACACATAGCTTGATTTAAAATTAACAGATTCCTAGGGGAAGCCTGAGTGGTTCAGTCAGTTAAAATTAACAAATTCCTTTCTTACTTGCTCTGTCTTTGAGTACAATAAAAGCAGATGTTCACAATAACTCTAGAGGTGAATGTTATATGTTTCAATTTTTAAGTTTATGTGGGTGACATTTTTTTAAAGCCATAATCCTTTCATTTGTTAGCTTTGACTTGAACACTTTGTAATATATTTCACTTTATAATTATAAGTCTCATATAAATGCCAACTAAATCAGATATGGATGAGACTGAATGTGTCATCCATTTCGAGACAGTGTCTCTATTGCTATCAAATTGCTCTTCATTAAGTCTAAAACCTTAGGCTTGAGCCAAATCTTTGGCTCATTTCTCTGCTTTCCAGGCCCACTGGGTGGGGATTCCCACCTTCCAGACCCACTGGGGCAGCAGTCCTGTTCCCGTAGCTTTGCGGGGCCAAGGTTGGGCCCCCAGAGCTCTAGGCTCTATTGCTCCTTTGGTGGTCCTGTGCCTGGGCCCCACCCCTGAGGTGGTTCTTTCTTGTAGTCCCATGTCTGCTGATGCCCTGTGCCTGGTCTGCTGATGTTCTGTGCCTGGTCTGCTTTCTGGTAGTCCCACATCTGCTGATGCTGATGCCCTGTGGCTCTCCCAGGCTGGAATTTTGTACTGGTGGCTCTGTGGGTCTGGAGAGCTTTGCCCAATTGGGGTCTGGCTCTCTGTGGGCTCTTTTATAAAACCACTAGCACATTCACGAGGGCTCTGCCCTTATGAACTAATCACTTTCCAAGGGCCTTACCCCCAATACCATCACATTAGGTTTCATATGAATTTGAGAGAGGACACAAACATTCACTCTGTAGCACAAAGCCTATTTTTTCATATACTTAAGGAAATTTAAGGGAATATTTAACTCACTGGCTTATTATGAGGTCTAAAAGGAAAACATGGAAGTGATACTGCCTATCAGTGCTTTGGTATACAGAGTTTGTTATGTTTGAGAGGATATCTTCTGCTGTTCATACTTCTTTCATGTTCTCTCTAGTTTGTGCCGAATATTTTTTTTTTAATATTTAAATGTTCTCTTTATAACTAGCATAATACCCATAGTGGATGTTAAAAAATAGTTTATTGTAAAGCATTTATTTATTTATTGGAGAAGAGTTGCAGGAATTGGCTACCCCAGTTTTAGATAAAAATGTACATAGTTTTGCTGTTTTGTTTCATTTTGTTTTGCTACCCATTTCTGTATGGAGTGATCTACTATACTGTGCACAACGGTTTTGTTTAAAATAGGCTCTTTACGGGCGCCTGGGTGGCTCAGTCGTTAAGCGTCTGCCTTCAGCTCAGGTCATGGTCCCAGGGTCCTGGGATGGAGCCCCACATCAGGCTCCCTGCTTGGCGGGAAGCCTGCTTGCTTCTCCCTCCCCCACTCCCTCTGCTTGTGTTCCCTCTCTCGCTGTGTCTCTCTCTCTGTCAAATAAATAAAAAAATAAAATAAAATAGGCTCTTTGCATTTTTATTGTTACTCAGTTTCTTTTCACATCAGAGGACTTTGAAAATTTTGTGCAATTTATCATTCATGAAAATGAGATCTGTAAATGAACTCTAGTTGAATCTAATTCTGGGAGAATAAGAGTCTATCTTCCGTTGACTTGATTTCTTCCTTATGTACTGTGATCTTAGTAGGACTTCTTTCTTGGTGCACAAGGTTTGTGAAGCTAATTTTTCCTAATGGATTTGTGAATTAAGCAGAGGATCAGCTATAGTCTGCACTTGATGTTTTCACACAAAGCTCTTTCCATTGAAAAATACTGATGCCTGGTTTCTTTCTTCCTGCACTTCTTCAAGTGGCCTTTTGCCATTTGCTGCTGCAGCAGCTAGTAAGAACAGAAGAACCATGTCTGTGGGCTTATGGTTTATATTACATCAGATTTAAGTTTTCATATCTGTATGTGCATATATACCTATTTGTAAGCCTAAACATACATATATATTACACATAATATGTAATTTAAAGTAATACATAATTTTCAAGGTGTTATAATAACCAGAATCTAGCTTTGATATCAGAAGGTCTGGTTCTAGCCCATCCTCTGTCACTAATTAGCTGTGTACTCTTGTTTAAATCTCAAGTATTCATGTATAAAATTGTAAGAAGTAAAGTTATGAATTAGTAAATGGGATAAATCTTACAATTGTAGGTATTCTTTATTGAGAGCTAGTTTTGGCAAAATCTCTGAGGAGTGAAAATGCATCCCTTATTACGTCACTATAAAACTATGATTAATTTGTAGACTCATCAGAGATTTAACAAACATTTTGAGTATCTACAATATTCTAGTTTGGTCCTGAATTTTTCATTTTGGGACTTCTGCTTATTTGGGCATTTTCCAGTACATTTACTAAGAGACCCCTTGATTTGCAAGTAAAATTTGAACTGTTTTTTAGTCATATCCTTCGGAGTGTAGACTTTGGATCAGACAGGCTAGGCTTGGTTATTTGGCAGCTGACCTTAAGCAAGTTACTTAACCTCTCTGATCCTCAGTTTCTGCATTAACAGAGTACCTACCTCTCAGAGTTCTTGTACAAATTAAATGAGATAAAGCTATATTAAACTTCTAAGCAGAACCAGACAGATAAGAACTTAGTAAATAGCAGATAATATTATTCAAAGATATTTATTCAAAAATCAGGAAGAATTAAGTAAAAAAAAGAAGTATTTTAAAAATTATTTGTCTTTTTTTTAAGATTTTATTTATTTATTTGAGAGAGAGAGAGATAGCACGAGAGAGAGGAGGATCAGAGGGAGAAGCAGACTCCCTGCTGAGCAGGGAGCCCAATGCGGGACTCGATCCCAGGACTCCAGGATCATGACCTGAGCCAAAGGCAGTCGCTTAACCAACTGAGCCACCCAGGCGCCCAAAAATTATTTGTCTTTAATAGAAATATCTAAACTTAAGGGTTGTTAGAATCTTTCATACCCATAATTTATTCTTTAAAAATCATTTTTAGTTCTCTGCCAGTTCTCAATCTTATCTCTTTGAACATGGTAAGCATCGTTATCTTAAAGTCTGTGTCTCATAATTCAAATATCTGGAGTTCTTGTGGGTCTGTTTCTATTGATTGTTGTTTTTGTTCATTTCCATTCTTAGATCTTTTTGAATTCCTGGTTGTTTTGATTACATTATGGGCATTGTATTTGCAGAATCATTATAGAAATAATTTGATATTATATTTCACCTGAAAGATTCACATTTGCTTCTACCAGGCATCTTAAGACCCTGATAATAATCTGGCATCACTTAATCCGTATCAGGTCTTGAGGTGACTCAAGGATTCAAAGGCTGCCATTATTACTTCAAATGTGTTTCTCTGCCTGGGGTGCAGCCCATTGGTGTCTCAGTCCAGAGCCAAGCTGTTCATAGTGCTCACCCTTAGTGGTTCCCTTAGGGATCCACAGACACACTCCCTGGGTCTCTGTCCTGCCCCAGGTCCTAGCCAGCTAATTCCTTGCTTTCTTGTTAGTTATCAGGTACCATCAGGTAACTGTTTTCTATACTTTATCTAACTTTCCTATTTGTCCTCAGTAGGATTGTTCCAACTGATACATTCTTTCATGAAGACAACTTCAGGAAATATTTCACATGCCAAAATACTTTCCAAATTGGATACTATATGTTAAGAAAAATCCACCTGAATATTTTTAAATGAAAAATCATGCTATAAAGTTCAAGGAATATAATCACTTCTCTCTCTCTCTCTCTTTTTTTTAGCAGAAATAAAATAGAGTGTAAATAGCCATGAAATAGGAAACTTTTAACTAAAATGCATATTAAGCTAGTATTTAAGTATCTGAAACTTATACCTTTTTTTCCCTTAGATTTCCAGCTTGTTTGAAGATTTTAGTGCATTTGAGCTATTGCACTTAGTTCAAATTGATTGTTTGGATGCATAATTGCAGTCTTTTCTTCCTAAATGTTCTTAGGACATTTTATTCACTATTATAGCCTAACCTTGAGACAGAAGTTCTTGTTCTAAGTCTTTCTATCCATTTTTTATTCTGGATGTTATATTGTTTTACTAATTATGTTTCCCTGAGGCATTTAAAGGAGAAAGATACTATTTCAAAAATATAAAATAAATTTGTTCAAGTTTAATGTTTCATTCTTTCCAGGCAGCATCTAAATTTCCTCAGCTTTTCTTAAATGCCATATCATCAACATAATTTTCGTATCCTTTTTGCTATAACTATCCTAATCTCGTGCATCATTTCATCTCTCCAAATTATGATTTGCTTCTCATTCCACCAGGAAGTGTTTTGTCATTATATAATTTTGATAGCAACAGAGTAAGTCAGTGTAGATTTTAGAGCAGAACAAATCACTCAAAATTTTATTCTAAAGTGAAAACCTTCCTGGGAAATTGTATCAGTGTCATGAATAATGATCTATTGATCTCACTTGGCAGAACACCTAGGATTTTATTTTAAAACTGATATTACTTGCAGATGCTTTCACTTTCTATAGTAAATTTATAATGCACCTAGATAAAAATCCTGTCTTTAGAATTAAACTTTGAAATCCAAAAAAATGTCCTTTTCCTGTCATTTTAAAAGTCTCTTTCCAATGGATAATTTTAAATTACTCAGAAGATACTTTAGTTATTTTCTTTGAGAAATGTGAGTGTACATACTTGGGGTTTTGTAAGCCAGATATATTTAAGGAAAAGGATTTAAGTATTTAGGAAAGTAGTATTTCTTAGCCTGATGAATAAGGTCAGAAATGTGCTTATATGTGAAAAGTTCTGAGTCAAAGCACTTAGTTATCAATGAATGCAAGTTAACACGATTCGAGAACACTTCACCCAACACATTATCGGAAATTAGAAAATTTGGTAATACCTACTTTAGGTGAAGGTATGAAAAAACAAGTCAACTTTCGTATCCTGCTGGTGGGAAGATAAACTGATACAGTATTTCTATGTGTTAAAATAAAAAGTATGTATACCCTATGACTTAGAAAGTACACTTCAGGAATTTACTCTGGCTTAAGAAACATTTGTCCCTATGCACATGGACATATATGTAAGATTGTTGATTGCGGTATTGTTTATAACAGTGAAAATCTAGACACAGTCTAAATGTTGGACAGTGGAGAACAACTGACTTATCTATGTAGCAGCTTCAAAAGAATGCTGAAGATATGACAAGAAATGATCCTGAGTCTTCAGTATAGCATACCATCAGGGTCCCTTGGACCTAATTTCAGTTTTTGAGTTTCTTAAAGGTCTTTTAAAGAACAAAGAGAAAATTCATGTTTTTTTTTAAAAGGAGAATAAAATTCTGTCTTGCATTTACCATATGGGTCCATTGGACCCTTTTGTAAATCTAAGATTAAGATGCACTTTGGGATCTTTAATGATTTTTACCTTTTCTATATCTGGAACATCTTGCTATTTCATCATCCTAAGAATTAGTTTATTATTGTTTATCGATTATTTCTACTAAAAAGTCTAAATATAAGAAAACTAGAGGGTGATGATGCAAAGGTAAGATAAAAATCACTACCACACCATCCTTCATTGTTTTAATTGTATTGCCCAAAGTGCTGCATTGTCCTTCAGGAAGTTATAAAAGACTGGAAATAGCACTGTTGGAGTCTAACTACAACAGTTATTATAACTGTTATAGTTATAATTAATTTCTATTAATGTAATGATTAACTTTCACACATTGTAACTATTGTTTCTAACTTTCACTGAGCATAGTTGAGAAGTCTGAATTTTTAAATTTTTCACCCATAATAGCAAAGAGGAAAAAAGTGACAGAAGACATTTCACAATTATCAGACTAATCAAAAAGACTTTCTCTTCACAATCAAAAGATGAATGTGAAGAGAAAGATAGCAGTGCTCTGGATACTACTGATGATGATGAAATTTCTTGTATAAACAAAATCTCAGATCATAAGTGTTCAGGTGATAGTATCCTAGATGAATTTTCCCAAACTCAAGAATCAGTGTGCGAATAATGTATTTTCAAGGACAAAATGAAATGTGTTCTTCTCCAGTTAGTTATTCCATAGGCAGCACACATCATGCAGTATTTGGTGACAAGAACCTGAACCATCCTGTTGTGCTAAAAGGATATGTAGTGGTTTCTTTTGCCTTTACGATGTTTGTGCACTAAAGTTTACTTGATACTGTTTGTAGGTGCACAGGTTCTGAAGGGAGGAGATTGAAAGAAAATAGATGATGTGAAATAAAAATATTGATTTGATCAACTGTTCTAATTTGGTATTTATAAATATAAAACTGAAAATGTTTTGCAATTGTGGAGCGAAGAAGATGGCTGTCCTCTCCTCAACATAATGAAAAGCTTTTGAAGATTTCAGAATTTCAAGTATTGCATTTTTGTCCATGCAAGTGGGAGAAGAACCAGAAATTATGATAAGCTAGAACATTTTAGAAATGTATTGAAACCTAGAATTAGTATTTATGAATGACTGTGGTCCAGGTGCACGCATGATAGCTGATGAGCAGTTAATTACATTGAGAGTGTGTTGCCCATTCCAAGTATATATGCCTTTAAGACCAGGAAAATGTGGAACAAAAATTTGAGATTTGCTTTGTTTAAGTTCTTACTAAAATTTGTCATGAAGTTTTGTTTTGTTTTTACTACTCCTTTATTGCCAATTCTGCAAATTATTTGTAAAATGACTTGAAAGTATTAAGAAAAATAAAAGGGTCCATTGGTAAATTGTGAAACCTATTTCTTTTAATGTGTATTGAGTATTAAGGGGGGAAATGTAGTTATAGAATAACACATTATAGTATGATCCTGATTTGTTTTGCTGTTTTTTTAATGAAATCACAAACCAGCACAGTGAGTGTGTAAAAACCTAAATGCAGAGAAGAAAGTTGGGAAGGGTAGACACCACACTGATCTCAGTGGTAACCTCTGGGGAGGAGAATAAAAGGAGAGCAGTGCTCACAGGGGCTTTGATAAATAGATAAAGCTATAGATAAAAACAGAATATAAAAGCTTTAAAAGGAAAACCAGCAAGGCAAAAAAAAATAATTTTTGTATCAAGAAAAGTGAAAGATACCAAAGACCATAGGAAGATGTTTCCGTTAAACAGAATATGAAAATTTTAGGTCTCCAAGGGCAACACGTAATATAATTTCTACTAATGTAATAATTGAATCTGGAAATAATTTTCAGTGATTTCCTTTATTATGCATGTAACTGAAAATGATTTAAATGGCAATAATTTGAACTGTAACTTTTAGTAATGAAAATATTGATCTTAGAGAATAGTAGGAAAAAAAGATCTTGTAAAGTAGACTTCAGCAGTGGAGCTATTGTAAGACTCTGCTAAAGTTTGTGCTTCGAGCACTATTATTATAATGTCCTCCCAATTCTTATTTTATAGTTAAAATTTAACTTTTGTACTCAAAGCCTTATTCTGGGGGTGTGCTCTTAAAGTCTATCTTTTATGCTAGAACTTAGAGATTTTTTAAAGGCAGTTTTCATGCCTAGTAAATTGGAATATGCTTCTTTTCACAGACCAACTCTACAAGAGGGAAGGAAAATCTTGATTAAAAATGGCCGACACCCTGTGATTGACGTGTTGCTGGGAGCACAGGATCAGTATGTTCCCAACAGTACAAATTTATCAGTAAGTAACACATGATGCCAGCAAATAAGTAAAAGATGGTAACACTGATCCAAACTTTCAAATACAAAATAAGTATTTTTATAATTTACTCAGGTTTTAACTTTGGCGTTAAATGTAGTAATCTTGGGCTGTAGTTTTATATTCACCACCAAGTGTGGAGTTGGTGTCATTTCCAATGAAAGATGATTGATAAATGGAAAGATGTAGCAATGAAAGGGTTAGTCTTAATTAGTTATCCTAGGCAACCCCTGTAAATATTTTTCATTTATAAATGCCCAAATATGCTAATAGGGTAGAATCATACCATAATTTTTGCAAATTTCTATTAGTGTTTAACATCATATGCTTTGTCCTGTCTTTCAATATTTTAAGATGTTCGGCAAAAGAATTGGAGATGCTTCAACTGATTTCAGTGATGAGAACTTTGTCATATGGGCTAGCATTCTGTCACGGAATGTTAATGATCCTAAAGATTTATTCATTTAACACATACTTACTGTATTCCTATTTAGTTTCAGGTAGTGAAGCAAGTATTAGGACAGAGAGTGGTAAGCAAGACAGAACTAACTATTCCCTGCCTTAAGGGTGCTGTGATCAAGCAAGAAGGTAGCCAGGCTGTTACAATACGTGATATATGAAACCACATTGTCCTGGGAGCATGTAGAAGGTCAACCTAACTTAGTGTAGAGGGAGCATCGAGGAAGGTTTCCTGGCGATGAGCTACTAATTGAAGAGGGAGGCAGTATAGGCCAGGGAAGTGGAGAGCAGTATACCAGGTCAAGGAACCAACATGGCAGAGGCTGGGAGTGAGGCAGAGCAGGGTGAATTCAGGGAAGTGAGAGATGTTGAGTGGTGTGAAGCGTAGGGTGTAGAGAAAGAGGGGTTCAGAAATAGGAGGCCAATTTGACCGTATGCCATGTTAAGGAATTTTGATTTTTTTTCCCTAAGGGATTGAGAATACCAGCAACAGAATGTTTGAGGCTGGGAACAAAGCAAACTTGTGGGATGGAGTGTGAGTGTATGTGCCTGTGCCTCTGTGTGTGTGTGTTTGTGTTACATAGAATTACAGTGTCAAAGACAAAGCATACACTAATTGAAGTGGTGCAAGCGTAGATTTTATAGAGAAAAGAGTCTGGTGTGAACGGAACTCAACTTCAGTTTGTGCAGAGGTGACTGGGTGTTGTAAAGGGAGAATGAGGGATTAGGAAGGAGGGATGGGATGGGAGGTGGAGGGGTATCTTGCAGATTCAAGGGAGTAGAAATGATAAGAAGCAGGAAAGGGGATTAGTTAATGTGAAACCCTTCTGGGTTTACTGACTGGCATCTGGAGCTTATGCCCTCATATAGAGAGTAGAAAGAAAGGGAGTGCTATCTTCTAGAATGTTTGCATTTTAAAGAGATGACCTCTTCTAAGTGGTGGAAGAGTTGCACCTCAAAGGGGCAGAGAAAGGATTTATAACTGTAAGCTTTCTGAAGTAATTGCTCTAAGAGGAGGTTCAGGGGCCTCTCTGCCTGTCATCAGGTTTTGGCTGGAACAAGCTGTAAATTTTCCTGCCAGTCTTGTACTTTTTCAGGTTGGAACTTAAAATGCGATTGGGATCACCCTAAGAACATGGCCATGAACTGTTAGAAACTATGCTAGTGTTGGTTCTGGTGTCTTAGTGGGAGGAGTAAACAAAATCATTTATGTTGAAAGTGTGGGTTTTTATAGGCCAAGGTTGAAGCCTGGTGTAGAAGAGGGCTCAGGAGGAGCCTGACTAGAGTTTGGTTAAGGTGAGAGCGTCTTTGTCGACATTGAGTGAAATAATCTGGTGGTGAGATCAGAGAATTAATATGTAGGGAGGAGTCAAGTGAGAGAGGTTGTTGTATCAGTGAATGAAGTGTCTGACTTTAGGATTTCGGAGGTAGTGCTCTTCTGGGAGAGAGCAAGTCCTAGGTATGGCCATGGAAGAGGAGTAGCAGAAGTGGAGAAGGTCTTTGGAGATGAAGAGATCAAGGAACAGAGTCTGGGAAAAAGTCACCTACATAAATGTTGAAGTCATCTAAGAGAACAGCAGCATTTGTAGGGGAAGCTGAAGGTGTTCTAGGTGTCAGAGATCCCAAGGGATGGAGACTGGTGACCTGGAAGTTTGTCGATGCCTGAAGTGAGGACAAGCAGAGGGCGTGGTCAGGTGCTAAAGAAACACATAAGAACACGTAAGAAAGAACCTCCGATCTCTGGGATATGTGTGGTAGGATGTGGCAGAAAGTTCAGCCTCCAAATGAAGTGAACAATAGCCAGGTTTCAGTTTAAGCCTGTTCAGAGGAAATGTTAAGCAAGGATATTAGAAATACAGAAGGATTTGGGAATTTTCAGAGGTCAGTGGGAGAATTGGGATGTAGTGCAGCAGCTAGAAATTAGGTCAGAGAAAGGAAGCCCAGAACAGCGAGGGAGTTGAGAACATAACAGAGTACTCCCTCTTGGGCTGTGAGCAAGGATGACAGCAGTGTGCACATGGTGAATTTGGCCACAAGTGTGGTGAGTGAAAGGAAATGCTTTCAGTTACGTTTAGTTTAATATTACATTTTGATGCAGCTAGGTTTGTTGGTAGTATATAACCTGATCCCCAAAGTCTATAAACTTGCTCATTCTCATTAAGGAATTTGTAGGAATTTGTAATTGACTTAATTTATCAAGCCAAGTTAACACTTCCTGATGCTTTATTGACTTTTAAAAGAAGACTGTGTGAATATAAGAATTTCTTTTTCAGTTGTCATAATACCAGTGGGGTATAGCTTTTCTTGAGAAAGTAATATAGTTGTAACATTTAATAACTTGGTTTATATTTTACTTATAAATCACTTAAACATTATTTCCTGTTACTGTTCCCATCCCCCAGCATGCCCACCAACTCGATCCCAAGTATGTTATCCTTGATATTGGTTTTTTTTTTTCTGTGCTTTTTCATTATTTTTTTCCTCTTTTGCTTTCTTTTAAAAATGTATTATACTATTTAATAAAGCAAGATTTGAGAACCTTAAATAGCCTTTTGCCTAATTATAAGAATGTTTTAAGGAAACATTAAACTTTTATATTTAAATTTTTACAAAATAAATGGAGTGATTTTTTTTCCAGTAGGCGCTTCAGAATATTCCAGAATATTCATTTCTTTTACATATGCTTTTTCTAACTTGAGTAGGAGTTGATATAGAACTGTTGCTATGGTGAAGTGCATTCTATTTTGCAGGGTATAAATTTATATATAGGGATAGTGTTGAAAAAGAACTTACTATGTAAAACTCAATTTAAAATATTTTATAGGTGTTAATTATAAAATATAGCCTGAAAATAATTTCCTGAAAGCCAAATGACATTGTTGCTTTTGATAATCATGTAATTTTAAGAAATGGTCTTTTGTACATGTGATTATAAGTGTACTTTTCTGGATTCTGTGTTATGTGAACTTATTATAGTCCTTCTGAACAAGCCAACTTTCTGCCTACTTTTCTTCTCTGTTTTAAGAATACTCTTCACATTTCATAATCTGGCATTTATTTTGAATTTTTATTAGCATTATTTTATGAATATTTTGTTCTTAGAGATTTTGACACACTTTATGTCAGTATTGTGCTTGAGGTCAGATTACACAGAAGAAAGAGACAGAATACCTCCCTGATCTGGTGGAACACACACCCAATTAAATTAACACTAATACTTACAAAGGCCATGAAGGAACTAACAGATTACATGGTAGAAAAATTGGCACCAAACTTGAACAGGCATTTCAAAGTAGAGGATATCCAAATGGTCCCTAACAGACTAACATTTTTTTGACCTGCTATATATTAGCTTTTCTAGAATACAAGAATATAGCAAAGGATTAGAGAGGAACTGTGAACTTTGAGGTGTTTGGGGGACCCTGGATGGAAATCCTAATGTGAAGGTGGATAGATGGATATGAAGACCATGAGAGTGGTCTGAGCTAGAGTTACAGATTTTAGAATGAGCATGACATATGTACAGGAGTTTTGATTCTGGATCTGTCAGGGAAATTATATGAAAATGTAAAGAAGGCTGATGAAAAGGCCTTCTCAGGCATTAACACTGAAGGCATAGTTTTACTAAAAAAAAGTAGGTTTAAATGAGAACTTTTTAAGAATCTTTTTTTTTTTATTTTAAGGTTACTTATTTACTTATTTGAGAGGGAGATAGTAAGAGAGAGAGAGAGGACAAGAAGGGGCAGCAGCAGAGGGAGAGGGAAAAGCAGACTCCCTGCTGAGCAGGGAGCCTGACTCGGGGCTCGATCCCAGAACCCTGAGATCATGACCTGAGCCAAAGGCAGACGTTTAACCGACTGAGCCACCCAGGCGCCCCAAACTTACTCTTTTAAACATATTTACCCTACCTCATTTTCAGAATTCAGAGTTACAGTTTAATCTGAAGATCACACTTGTTACAATGGTAACCACCTGCTACTGTACATTCCTTTCTATCCTGTGGGACCTAGCTCTGTTGCATCTTCTAGGAAACCTCAGTTTGACTTTTCCAAGCAGAATTGAAAGGAATACTCTCTTACATCCTCTTTTTGTTTCCTTCCCTGATTCACGACATAATGTGAATATTTGTAGACTCAGCAGCGCGGGATCTCCCAGCTCCATCTTGCCCGTCTCCGGTGTATTTCTCCATTCTGCAGACACAGGGCTTTTCCTAACCTCTCCTAACACTCTCCATTTAAAATCATGCTGAAAATTCCAGCCATATAGTTCCCAAGTTGCTGTTCTTCTGGGACTTGGCAGATGGTATTCCCTCTGCCTAGAATGTCATCTTTGCCCACACCATCCACTCCTGCCTCACACACACCCACCACCCAACCCACCCCACCCTCTAGCTCCTGCTGTTCTTGAAGTCTTGTCTTGGATGTCAGTTTCTGCACTGAGCCTTTCCTAACCAATGCTGGGTTGGGTACCCTGTCACTTACCCATAACACTCATATTTCTCCCCATTTTAGTACTTAACCAGTAAATTATAACTGCCTTTGCTTGGGGTTCCCAGTGCACTGTGAATTTCACAAGAACAGAATGGACTTCTCTGGTTTAGTGGTAATCCACTGTCAGTCACAGT
Source organism: Eumetopias jubatus (assembly GCF_037043125.1). Taxonomy (NCBI): domain Eukaryota; kingdom Metazoa; phylum Chordata; class Mammalia; order Carnivora; family Otariidae; genus Eumetopias; species Eumetopias jubatus. The sequence goes on from NW_028274811.1 coordinate 61,145,224, forward strand.
TCTCTTGCACTTAGCAGGCACCTGATCATATTTGTTAAATAAACAAGGATTAGCCACAAGCCTTGAACAGTTTTCAAATCTTAAATTTTTGCCTTTTTTCCGCCACAAAATGTTATTTTTCAGGATGTTATATGGGAATATCACGATTTACTGAATAATTATACTGTAGAAGTAGAAGGGAAATTAGGAATCATTTAGTGTAACCACTTCTTCTTACTTATGAGGAAACAAGGCCCAGAAAAGGGAGAGTTGACATGCCAGAGGTTACCCAAGTTGATTGGTCTTGAATCGTCTCCCAAAACACAACAGTATTCTAGGGCAAGCCAGTGCTTTTCAATCTTTTTCACTCTGCAGCACACCTTGAAAATGATAAGAGTTTGGGCCGCCGGGGTGGCTCAGTCGGTTAAGTGTCTGCCTTTGGCTCGGGTCATGATCTCAGGGTCCTGAGATTGAGCCCCGCGTCAGGCTCCCTGATCAGTGAAGAGCCTGCTTCTCCCCTACCTCTGCTGCTCTCCCTGCTTGTGCTCACTTGCTCTCTTTCTGTCAAATAAAATCTTTAAAAAAAGAAAGAAAAAATGATAGTTTGATGGTACGCTGGAATGAAAGGAAAAGGAGAAGGTTGCTCGGAGCCAAAGACGTCCGCCTAGGGCTCTGGCTGCCCCAGCCCCACCTTGAGAATTAGGAGGTCAGCTTCTTAGCGTCCCTGTAACCCATGAGGCAGACGAAGACATAGTGTGCCAAGACATCCTGCTTGGGAAACGCCACTGTGATCCACTGCAGTCTCAGGACTGTTGACTTACTAAACGAAATGACTTTCTAATGGATGGATTTTTGATAGCGACTAAAGTTGGAATTTTAGTTTGTGTTTTTTGTTTTTAAAGATTTATTTATTTATTTATAAGTAAGTGTTATTTATTTATAAGTAAATGTTATTTATAAATAAATGTTATTTATTTATAAACAAGTATTATTTATTTATAAGTAAATGTTATTTATAAATAAATGTTATTTATTTATAAATAAGTGTTATTTATTTATTTATAAATAAATGTTATTTATAAATAAATGTTATTTATATGGGGCTCAATCCCAGGAGCCTGGGATCACGACCTGAGCTGAAGGCAGACACTTAACTGACTGAGCCACCCAGGCGCCCCTGTTTTTTGTTTTTAATGTAAATAATATAAATTCCCCTTATTGGGAGAGAGAATGGGAAAATTGTGGCTGACAGCTTCTCGATTTGTGGAAGGGAAGAAAATGAGTTGAATGTGCAAAGCAGGAAGTTTCCCAGGAAGTACTTGAACCCTGTGAATCTCTGTGGCCAAAGGGAAGTCCACAGCCCAGCTCTTGTGGAGTGGGACTGGGTGGACACCAGAATCCTGGCACTGTGTGGCACATAGTAAGTGCTGACATATTTGTTACATGAATGATGCTTGAAACTGTTAAAGATGAGGGAGTACTAGATGGGACCAAGGATCACCAACTTCCCATTTCCTCCCTTCTCCCAGACAAATTCTTCTAGCTACCCCAGAAATGCTTGGTTTGGCTATATAAAAGTAAGACTGATTGTACTAATATAAGCTGTTGACTCTTTGTCCCTAATTACCAAGCAGACTAACAATAATGCATACCATAAAAATATGTCTGAGTATTAAGTTTAATTTGATTCTGTGCCTGGATTATTCTCAGAGATTTTGCTATAAATGTATTTTTCGCATAGCATGATCATGGGATCATATTGTTAAAAAATAGAGGAAACAGGTGGTGCCTGGGTGGCTCAGTCATTAAGCATCTGCCTTCAGCTCAGGTCATGATCCCAGGGTCCTGGGATTGAGCTCCGCATCGGGCTCCATGCTCCGCGAGAAGCCTGCTTCTCCCTCTCCCACTCCCCCTGCTTGTGTTCCCTCTCTCGCTGTGTCTCTCTCTGTCAAATAAATAAATAAAGTCTTAAAAAAAAATAGAGGAAACATCAGTGGCATTTGAACATTGTTTTCTGTTAATTCTCTTCCCTGGTGCCCATTCCTACTTCTGACACAGTGAGATAAAGAAGGATATTTTGTATGATAACTGCTTACTTTTTAAAGTGTTCTGACCTAGATTGCTGTCTTTGCCCAGAATGTTCCTTCTTCTGTCTTCCTGTCTTGTAACCCATCTCCACTGATGGAACTCCTGCTCATCCCTCATGACCCAAAAGATACTACTGCCTCCTCAGAGCCTTCACCATTACTCTGGCCAGAAATAATCTCTTTTATCTTAGCACTTTTTCTTTGTTCTGTTTTTAAAGCTCTTATCACATACCACTTGTTGGTACATAGAGGTAGTGGGAGAGTTGATTGGAGGAGTAAATTCAAATCTTAGTTAGTTGTTATTTTATTATCATCTTGGATAGACCACTGTACTCTTCAGTTTCTTCATCCATAAAAGGAGGGGATTAGGTTGAGTAACAACTAGCTTTCTGTGGAATGTAAAGTGGACAGCATCCAGGCATCAGAAGGATTTGGACCCTTTCCTTAGCATGTCAGCATACAGCTTGTACTCTTCTCCAGCCTCATTATCCCCCTTTCTGTTTGTAGTTCCCCTTGGGTTAAAAGTGCAAGGATTTGGCTAAGAGCTTCTCTGGAGGAGGCTTTCACTAGGGAGTCTCTTACTGTAACCTGTTATTGATTGACATTTTCAGGGAATAAAACACTTTGAAACTGCCAAACTTTTTCAGCATTCTGCAGCTATTATAAAAATAGCTCTACCATGAGTCTTTCTTGAAGACAGATGTCAATATCTGTACCTGTCAAGGAAGGAAGCCTTTTTTGTAGAAAATTAGCTGATGCCCAAGTCTAGAAATGAACGTGTGACAATTTTAGTGTTTTATTTTATTTTATTTTATTTTATTTTATTTATTTTATATTTTATTTTATTTTATTTATTTTATTTTTTTATTTTATTTTATTTTGTTTTATTTTATTATTTTATTATTTTATTTTATTTTTTTGCTGGGCGTCTCCTGACCTCAGGGATATTCTGACTGACCATCACTGTAGTGTACCCAGCGGTGGACCCACGGATGCTTGCCCTGCCCTAGAGCAGCTCTTCTTGGATCTAGCAGTGACTGTGACTCCCTGTCATTGAGCCAGGGATTCCCTGTGAGACATCTGTCAGGGGATGATCTTCACTTATCATCCCCGTTCTGCTACTTAGTAGCTCCATGTTACTGGGCAAGGTCCTTAGATTCCCCAGGCCTGTTTCCTCGCCTATAACATGGGAAAACAGTAGTACTTGTATGACCCTGTGAGACTGTTGTGAGGACAAAATGAGGTGATGCCTATACAGTCGTTAGCACAGTTACCTGTGGCACTTGTTAGCTGTGGTTTTTTTAATGATACCTTAAAATTTGCCTTTTGTGTTTTCATCTCCACTTCTTTTCTCTCCACAGAAGACAGCATTCAGTGTGGAAATTGATTAGTTATTTCAAAACATACTGGTTTAGATTCAGTGTTTGATTCTTGGTACATAATACTAAGATCTTATTGACTGTTGCTGTCCAGATAGACATCACTAGTACTGAGGTAAAAACTTGAAAGTTTGAAGTCTAGCTTCTGCAAAGGTTTATTCAGGCAGTAGGTGCTGTCCAGAAACAGTCCCCTTGGTACATTACTTCAGTGTTGGTTTATTGTCATTCATCCATCCATCCATGTTTTTTTTTTTTTTTTTTAAGATTTTATTTATTTATTTGAGAGAGAGAGCACAGCGGGAGGGAGAGAAGCAGGCTTCCCGCTGAGCAGGGAGCATGACGCGGGGCTCCATCCCAGGACCCTGGGATCATGACCTGAGCCGAAGGCAGACGCTTAATGACCGAGCCACCCAGGTGCTCCCATCTATGTTTTCTTGAGAACTTGCTCTGTGTGCGGCATCATGCTCAGTGCCCAGCACAGGTGTGGGCACCATCTAGGCTGTCCAGTTTAATGCATCCCCGGGAAATTCAGTAGGCTCCAGAATGGGTAAAAAGGTGGTTTTTGCCAACTTTCAGCTTCTGGCTATTCTGTTGGAATGCTTACTTGTCCTAACTGGTTTTCCAGATAGATTTAATGTGTTTTTCACATCTGGGACCTTTTGATGTGTGGTGCCTCCAATACATATGATCTGTGCTGAAAGGTAGATGCACACATGAATATACGAGATTCTTTTTTTTTTCTTTAGATTTCATTTATTTATTTATTTATTTATTTGACAGAGACACAGCAAGAGAGGGAACACTAGCAGGGGGAGTGGGAGAGGGAGAAGCAGGCTTCCCGCGGAACAGGGAGCCCGATGCAGGGCTCGATCCCAGGACCCTGGGATCATGACCTGAGCCAAAGGCCGACGCTTAACGACTGAGCCACCCAGGTGCCCAATATATGAGATTCTTGATCATTTCCTCACTTACTGTGTCATCTTGGGAACTGTAGAAGAAAGGGAGTCACATATTCCTGACTCGTTTCTAGAGAGAATGCAAATGATTTTTTGATCTGTAAGGGTGGTGAATATCCCTGTTGTGGTGCCTTTCGCTGGTATTTATTAAGTGCCTTCTTTTTGCCAGACCTTGTTGTAGTCAGTAGGGATGAACAAGATGACATAGTTCCTCTCGTGGGAGCTTACTTTCTAGCAATGACATTGGTAATAAGTAAACAAGAAAATTAAGGAAATTTCAGAGAGGGATAAAAGGATAAAAAGTATAAAGAAAATAAAATGGGGGTGCCTGGGTGGCTCAGTCGTTGGGCGCCTGCCCTCAGCTCAGGTCATGACCCCAGGGTCCTGGGATCGAGCCCCGCATCGGGCTCCCTGCTCGGCGGGAAGCCTGCTTCTCCCTCTCCCTCTCCCCCTCCCCCTGCTTGTGTTCCCTCTCTCGCTGTGTCTCTGTCTGTCAAATAAATAAATACAATCTTAAAAAAGAAGAAAAGAAAATAGGTTAACATCATAGAGTAGGACAGGTTAGAGGGGCTTAAGGTAGTTGAGGGTCAGAAAAGGTCTCTCCTGGGAGCTGATGTTTGAGTTTGGACTTGAATGACAAAAAGGATCTAATCTCAGGAAAGAGCATCCCAGATGGAAGGAACGGCTATGGAAAGGCCTGAAGGCAGAAATAGAAGAAGAACATAAATCCAGTCTGGCTAGTGCTGAGTTAACATGTGGAGGGTGAGAGGAGATTAGGCCAGACAGGCCGGCATGGTCTCTAGGCCATGGTGAGGAGTTGAGGCTTTAGTATTAGTACACTGTGGAGCTATTTGAGGGCTTTTAGCGGGAGACAAATTCTGTTTTAATTTTGAAGACAATCTGACTGCAAGGTAGAGAATGATCTGTGGGCAGAGAAGTAGAGAGACTAGTCAGGATCCACTGCAGTGGCCCCCCAGAATGGTGGCAGTCAAGATGGAGACAAGAGGTACCAATGCATCTCAGAATACCTTCGGATTCTTCAGTCTCTTTTTCCCCATTAGTATTTACTAGAATGTGCCCAGTATATAGTCTATCTCCCATTGGAGGTATAAATATTAGTGCTTACTAGCAAAGCAGCCACTTTATTACCTACAAATAGTTGAGTTGAAAGCATTTCCCTCCTTAAATCTTCCGAGTTAGATCTTGTCTGAACTCTTCAGATCCTGGAGAGGCCTGGAAAGACCACTTCCACAGAAGGGACAGCACATCTGACTGGGGTCACTGTGTACCATTTTTCCCAAGTACTTCGTGTAAGTGAATTCCACAGCTTCCCCTCTTTGATTCAACCCAGAGCCACCTACTCTGTGTCATATGCCTGAATTTGGACATAGTATTTTTCAGAGGGTCATAGAATGTGAGGGTGAGAAATCATTTAATTCAACTCCCTCATTTTAGAATTGAGGAAACTGAGACCTCAAGAGCTATCTTGACCTGTCAGGACCCTGTCAAATTTTTGATTCCCATTGGATGAAGACACTGAATCGAGCAATAATTATAAATACTCTTATCTTTCAAGGCATTGGAAGAAAGAAGGTTTCTACAAGATAAAGGGTCTATATTTTTATATTTTTTCCTCATAGGTTTCCTAAATTACTTATTTAATAAATTTTTTTGTTTGTTTCTGCACTTCCATCACCCAACCCCATTGCTCATTAGGTTTGGTAATTCTGCTTCAGGCGGTTCCACCAACAATGCCTTTACGGTTCAGGGCCTCCTCGTGGCACATGTAACCCTTCTGTGGGTTATTCTATCTTATGTTACACTCTTTTACTTTCTAGTATGTGGGGCTTTTTATCTAATATTCTATTTTTATGTAAATATGCTGGAAGTCCAAATAACAAGATGTCATTAGGAAGTTATGTAAATTTTTCCTAAATATATTAATGGATTTATAAAGAGTTGTTTGATGGCTCATGATGATTATTCATGAAATAAATAATTAAATCTTAAGATAATGCATTTAAGTAACTTTTAGCTACCTAATGTTTCAAACAAATGAAAAAGTATAGAAAACAGTAGAACAGACACCCATTTACCCTTCCCTCAGATATCATAAAGAATGACCGTTTGTGATATGAACTTTAGATTTATTTAAAGTAAGTAAAGTGTTACAGATCTAGCTAAGGTTATACATAATTGATTGCTCTCCCTTTTCCTCCCCCTTCACTTCCTTATCTGATTGATAACCATTATCCTGATGTTACTTGTTATCCTTATACATATTTTTATTCTTTTATATAATATTTTAACACTATATAATTTTGTGTATTTTTAAAATGTACATAAATATGGCACGTTGAACCTGTCATATGCTATTTTGTAAATTATTGTTTTCATAATTGTACAAAGTAGATGTATTCATTTTCCTAATGAAAGACAGTTAGAGTGCTTTTTTTGTCTATTATGAATACAAACAGTACTAGAGTGAGCGGTCTTATAAATATCTTTCTGAGTACTGTGTATTTTTCTAGGGTAGACTCCTAGAAGAGGAATTGCTTGGGTCATGTAGACTGGTATACAGAATCTTTAACTTTACTAGGCATTTCCAAATTGCTGTCCATATACTTCCAACATGCTGCATAAGTAGACTTTTAAGCCTTTTGATGATATGATGAATGTGAAAGTGTCTTTCAAAAATTATTCCTTGAAAAATTTTCACTGTTTCCTTCATTTGAATGTTAGGGATAGCTTATAGGTCCCTTGAAAAATCCTGCGATTACATTTTCCTGATTAAGAATATGTTTTTGGCCTTGAGTGTTTCTTTTTCTGTAAATATCCTATTCATGTCCTTTGCCCACTTTCCCATTGTTTTGGTGTTTTTACTGTGTAGGAGTACTTCTTCTTTATTTTAGACCTTTTCATTTTGTGTTTGGTGACTTAATAGAATTTTTAAAAAAGTTAATAGATTTATAGATTTATATTTTTTGTGTTGCTTTTCCTATCTTGTTCAATAAATCATTCTCTGCCTTGATGTCATTAAGCTGTACTTCCATGTTTCCTTCTAAAAGTTTAAAGTTTGCTTTTCACAGTTAATTCCCTTATCTAGATTCAATTTGGGGCCTCTGTGTGAGATTCAGGCCTAACTCTCTTTTTTTTTTTTTTTTTACATGGGTACCTGGTTGTCTCACCATGGTTTATTGAATATGGCAATTAATTTTTTTTTTTTGCTTGTTTATAATCCTATCTCTGACCTATACCAAGCCCTTTATGTATTTTCTTTTGTCATGTTCTTTTAAAGTTATCTTGACCATTTCTGGGGGGGTTATCTTTCTTTTGATTTGTAGAAGTTTTTTTATGTATACTGGATTTGAGTCTTTGAGAAATATATAATACATATAATCTTTTATTCTGTAGCTTTTCATTTCCTTAATGGCATCTTTTGGTGAATAGCATTTGATTTTAATATACTTCAATTTTTTTTTTAAGATTTTATTTATTTATTTGACAGAGAGCACAAGCAGGGAGAGCGACTGGCAGAGGGAGAGGGAGAAGCAGGCTCCCCACTGAGCAGGGAGCCCGATGCGGGGCTCCATCCCAGGACCCTGGGATCATGACCTGAGCCGAAGGCAGACACTTAACTGACTGAGCCACCCAGGCGCCCAATGTACTTCCATTTTTAAATCTCCTTTTATAGTTAATTATGATTGGTGATCTGTTAAAGAAATCTTTCTCTACCCCAAGGTCATATATTATTGTCCAGTAATCCTGTTTTTTTATCTGTCAAACTATAATCTACCTGGAATTGATTTTTGTTTATGATGTAAGTTAGGGGTCAGGATTTCTTATTTTTCTATGTAGACATCCTTTTGACCAAACACCATTATTCAAAAGGCCATCCTTTTTCTACTGTGCTACTGTGTCCGCTTTGTCGTAAGGCAAGTTAACTGTATACACATCAATCTATTTCTGTGCTTTTTTCTTAAAGATTTTTATTTATTTGTGAGAGAGAGAGTGTGAGCAGAGGGAGGAGCAGAGGGAGAGGGACAAGCAGACTCTGCGCTGAGCGCAGAGCCCTATGCACAGAGCTCGATCTCACGACCGGAGATCATGACCTGAGCTGAAACCTAGAGTCAGATGCTCAACGGACTCAGCCACCCAGGCGCCCCAGTCTGTTTCTGTTTTATTCCACTGTGGGTCTTTGTGCCAGAACCATAGTAGTTTATTTATTACAGCATTATAATATTGAGCCTTTCAGTCCATGAACATCATATATTCTTTCACTTAATTAGGTGTTCTTTAATTTCTTTCAAAAATATTTTGTAGTTTGCTGTGTAGAGATCTTGCTCATTTCGTTAGATTTATTCCTAGGTATTTGATTTCTTTTGATACTGTGGTAAATTGTATCATTAAATTTTCTATTTTCAGTTACTAATTGCTAAAATCTAGAAATAAAGTTGACTTTTGAATACTGACCTTCTATCCAAAGATCTTGCTTTAATTCATTTATTGATTATAATAATTTTTATAGCCTTCTTTAAATTTTCTGGGAACATAATCATGACATGTAGGAATAATGACAGATGTATTATTTTCTTTCCAATGATTGTACCTTTTATTTCCTTTTCATGCCCCCCTTTTTTTTTAATGAGTAGATACTGAATTTTATCAAATGTTTTCTCTGTGTCTTTGGAGATCATCTGATTTATCTTCTTTATTCTCTTAATGTGGTGAATTACATTGATTGGCCTTTGAATATTAAACCCACCTTACACTCAAAAATTCTAAATGTTATGTAGCTTTGGATTGGTTTATTAATATTCTAAGGAGTTCTACGTATATATTTATGGATGAAATTGGCCTGTAATTTTTCTTTCTTGTGATGTTCTTGTCGGGTTTTTGCTATCAGGATTCAGTTGGATTTTTTAAATGTTTTGGTGAGAGTTGCCCTTGTTCTGTTTGTAGAAGAGTTTTCGTAAGATAAGTGCTATTTCTTATATATTTGCAAGAATCAGTGGAGAAATTATCTGGGTTTGGAGTTTTTCTTACAGAAGGGCTTTTAATTACAGATGTAATTTCTTTAATAGATACAGGATTATTCAGATCATCTATTTCTTGTATCATTTTTGACAATTTTAAAAAAGCTGTTCATTTTATTTAAATTTTTGAAATATTTGGTTAGGTCACATATTCGGTTGTTTACAATAGGTTTATTATTTTTAAATCTCTGTAGGAGAATAAATTTTATTTTATCATTTTTATCATTCTATTCATGCGAAGTTTCTTTCTTTGCTTTCACTGTGCTAAGCTCTTTTTGTTCCGAGAAACATAGATTCACTCAAGTTCGTTCAAGTAATGGAGACATATGATGCTCATTTTAAAGCTACCTGCCATAAGAGAAAGGAATCACAGGGAGAGCAAATCTCTAGTACAGCTTGGCTTTAGTGAGACTGGAAATGTCTGGTTAATTTAGGATATAAGGCAACTTTAGAGATGGAAATGGTTTTCTTTTTATCCCCTCAATAGTAAGACTTTACAGTGTTTTAACTCCGAGACCCTCATTATTGGCATGAAGTTTCTCACCCCTCTGGACTCTCCTCTGCTTTTCCTTCCTTTTCATTGCTAACTCCCCCTTTTACTCCCTGGTCTATGTAATTTTTCTTCATACCTTTTGTTTCCTCATAACTTCTTATTCATGGTCCCCAGTGCTTTGTGGCTTTGTTCTGTGTTCCTCCAGTTTGAATCAGTGCATGGTACTCAGTTTAAACCCCCAAGAGATGATTTGATTAGTTTCAGAAGCCCTCTTATGTTAGGCCACCTCTAGGGCTGTTGGTAGGTTACACAGTGGCCGCTCTTGACCAGGCAGGTATTAACCAGTGTGGTGGGTTCACAGAGCACATGGATGCCTCGGGCTCACTCCTCTGCAGAGGGCTACAGCTGGACAATTTCCCTTAGGATGAGTCTATATGTGGCAAGTACTGTAATTGGTTAATAGAGGCAAGTTCTAGAAATTAAATTAGTACAAGTGTTTGAGCTTTTCTGCCTCCTTTCTATGCTCTGGTGAAATGCCAGTGAAAAATGCTGATAAAGCTGATATCTAGAATTTGGTACTATAAACCTCTTTAGTAGTCATCCATCACTGAGACAATTCTTGTGCTACCAACCCACATTAGGGCCTTGAGCAATTAGCTATATAATGTGTGTAGTTTTAGGATGGATAAATGGAAATCGATAGATTTTAAATGTAAGCAATATAAAAAACACACACAGAGGCAGATTAATGAATATTTAATGAGAAAGCCATAGTAGTTATCTCATTTACTTGCTCCGTTTTGTTTCCTTTTTCATATGCAGAAATAATCCTGTGCGTTGCTCAGAATTGACTGTTCTGCAGTTACACAGTTCAGGTTGAAGACAAGGAGGTCCTCCTTCCCTTTGTGATACTTAATTGGTAACATATTTAAATACCAGAAAGCCATCTTTTGCCTAATGCATTCCCATTTATGGACCAAATTATAGATATTACATAAAAGCCCTTTGGGTACAATAAGTGAAATTGCTTTTTAATTTTCTAGGGGGATTCAGAGAGAGTAATGATAATCACTGGACCAAACATGGGTGGAAAGAGCTCCTACATAAAACAAGTTGCATTGATTACTATCATGGCTCAGATGGGCTCCTACATTCCTGCGGAGGAAGCAACAATTGGAATCGTGGATGGCATTTTCACGAGGTAAAAACATTAGTTCTATTTGAATATATTTCTGAAAATAAAGCAAGCCCACATTGTCACATGAACTTTCTGTGTACATATTTAGATGAATAGATTTGCTCTTAAAATATTTAAAGCTTAGGAGCGTAAAGAAATCATTTCATCATGAATATTAATACCAGAAGAGACCAAGGAGAGCATTTTGTCCAGTTATTTTCAAGTTATTTTTAGTTACTGAGTTCTTTAACAATCTTACATAAAAGATGAATATTTAAACAGAAAAGCAGATCTGCTCTGCCTGAGTCAGAGTGGAAGGCTTGCAGACTTGCCTGGATAGACTCTGCGGAGAACAGTCTGGAAACCAGTCCACTCTCCTTGTTTTATAGGTGGGGGACTGAGAACAGACTGAAAAGGACACTGGCCCAAGATAATTTAATTCATATTCTTTTTTTTTTTATTCTAAGAACATTACCTACAACCAACTAGGTCTTACCCTTAATTTATAAACCCAAATTGCATGTCATATTAGGAATATGGGTGAAGTACCTGGTCTCACTAATAGAAAAATCATAGTTTAATCTGTTTATTCAGATTTATCAGTTCTTAAAGTATTATATTTCTTGCATGTACACTTTTGGAAAAATCAAATATAGTCTATATGTGTGTAGTCAGGCTTTGTGTATAAGTGATTTATTGTCTAGCTGCATATTTATATGATACTTGACTTTGGAATTACATCAGAATATATCACATGTTGATATTGATGCACCTGAGTAGACATTAAAATACTTTACCTTAAGAGCTTGGTTTTTAGTCTGAGAGAGAGCAAAGCAAAGAGACCTAAATTCTTTTTGATGCCATATCACAAACAGATGTTACTTTGATCTACATATATTTGTAGATCAACTCAGTATAAGAAATTTAAGGAATCTGTCTTTACTTTTTAAATTGTCATTAATTTTCTATTTTGTAAAAAAAAAATGTGTGTGTATGTATGTGTGTGTGTGTGTATATATATATTTTATTTTGGTTACATTATTAGGGAGAGTGACAGAAATTTAACAAAGAGAAGAAAGATTAAAAGGGGAAGAGAAAAATAAAAAGAAAGAAAAAGACTTCTTGGGCAAAGTAAGGTGATTTGTCTGAAAGAGAATCTTGTTAGTGAGCAGAATGTCAGTTACAGATGTTTTTAGATACAAGTAATAGAAAAGAAAATAAGAGTTTACTTTTCTCATACAGCGAGAAGGCTTGGGGTGGGCTGCTGCTTCTGCTGCTTCTGTGGTTCTGCAGTTTTGTTGGCCTTTTCCTCATAGTTGCAAGATAGTCGCTGTGACTCCAGACATCACATCACATGAGGAAAAAGGAAGACAGAATGCCACAGTTCCCCCCAACACATACACCTTTCCCTCCACCCCCAGGAAATCAGTACCTTTTCAGAAGCCTCCCAGAAAACTTCCACTTATATTTCATTAACCAGACCTATGTCTCATGGCTGTAATTGCAAGGGAAACAGAAAGTAAGAATTTGCTTTTGTCCAGCTTTCCTCAGGGAGTTAGGCAAGTGTTTGGGAATGGATTCAAAGGTAATCAGAAAATCGTTTTTGCCTAGAAAAAATGAATTCGGTGATAATAAAACAGCTAAACTTTATTATAATAATAACATATTTGAAATAGTAGTGTAACAAATATTTTTAGCAATGTATAGGGACTGCCCTATGCCCTCTATATTAAATACTTTGTATAAAGTACATTCCACGATAGCAAGTATAAGCCTTCTGAAAAAGGACAAACCACTTTTGGGTATTTCTTCATTTTCATTTATTCATTCATCCAACATATACTAACTTAGCATCTAACACATGACAGGCACTGGGACTACAATGCAACCATAGTTTCTGTTCCGGTAAAACTTACCTGGTGGAGAAGATCAGCATTAACCAAAAAAATTGAAAAAAAAAAAAAAAAGTGAAATTGTAGCTGTGACAAGTCTACAAAGGCTATGTACAAGATGCCGTGACAGCCTGTGAAACTGGGGTATGATCTGGACAGGGCAAGGCTTCCCTTAGCAAGTGATTCTTGAGGCTTGTCTGAAGGGTGAGCTAACTTATCAAAGGAAGAAAGAGCATTTCAGACAGAGGAAGCATGTGTGCAGAGTCCCTTAGCATTTTTTAAAAAATCGTAGTTAAGGGACTGAAGAGTGATTCTGTATGGGAGCATTATTCTATATGAAGCTGAAGAATAGGTAGGGGCAAGTTACACAGAGTGTAGAGTGTTAGGAGTTTATCCTAAGCTGTGGAAAACCGTTAAAGGGTTTTAAGCAAAGCTTGGCATGATCACATCTACATTGACTACAATGCCCAGAATGTTTGGAGAAAGGACACAGTAGTACCCTTATCAGTAATGGTCTTAGAGGTATCAGTAGTTTGGATGAGGTTTGTGGTGTTAGAGTGGAAAGGAATCGCATTTGAAAGGTGTTCAGGAAGTAAATCAACAGGGCTTGGTGATAGAAGGGAGATGCAGCTGAGATAAATGGAGTTGTCAGATGACAGTGGTTTGTGCATCTGGTTGGACAATGCTGGCATTTACTGGAAGAGGGTTATTTTCTTTTTTCCACAGATCCTGACTTTATTTTTATATGTAGTAAGTAGAAATACTCTGAGACATTTGAGGGGAGCTGTCGTAGAGACACTTGTGTATAGAGAGTCCAGAGGGAGAGATGAAAGGTAATGATACAAATTTGCTGTGAGACATTTTTGTATAAGTGGTAAGTTAAGTCTTGGGTGTGGGTGAGATCATCTCAGCAGAGAGGATAGTAGAGAAAATAGTGTTCTAAGACTGAGCTTTAAGAATGCCAACATGTCATCGATGAGTAAGATGATAAGCTAGAAAAACTGACGGGGACAAAAACCAGGATGTGACATGGTCAGGGGAAAACTCCTCCAAGGAGAAAGGAAGTGGCCAGCAGCCCAGAGCAGTCAGGTGAAATGAAGCCTGAAAAGTCAACTTTGATCTTGACAAAATGGTGGTCATTAGTGACGTTAGCAAGAGCTGTTTTGTTTGTTTTTTTAAAAAGATTGATTTATTTGTTTTAGAGAGCATGAGTGGCGGGGACAGAGGGAGAGGGAGAGAGAATCTCAAGCAGGCTCTGCACTGAGCGCAGAGCCCGATGCAGGGCTCAGTCTCATGACCCTGAGATCATGATATGAGCCAAAACCAATTGTACGATGCCCAACCAACTGCGCCACCCAGGCACCCCAGGAAGAGCAGCTTTGGTGGCATGGTGGGACCATACTCCAGTTAAAGACAGTAAAGGAGTGAGTGAGAGCTCAAGAAATAGAGTGTCTGGGTGTCACCAGGCAGCTTGGCTGGGAGGGGGAGGTGAGAGATCCAGTGAGGGACTTGTTTTGTTTGTTTTTGAATGGCAGACTTGAACATGTTTTAGTGGAATATCCAGGGGTATATGTTATACCCATAAATTTATGATTTAAAAAATGCATTGATTACCTTGGAGGATATTAGAGTAAGTTAATAATGATATTTACAACAAAAAAATCATTAATCACTTTGGAGAATGAAAATTGAAAAATAAAGAGACTATCAAGCAGCTATTCTCTTTCCACACAGATGATGAGAGGAAGTTTCTCATTGTAGAAGTAGCCCAGCTAATAAGCAAAGAAGGAACGATAGAAGTAGAGCATCACCCTTTTTTGCAACCCCTCCAAGGGTGGAGTTTTTCCAGAGAAGTGAATGAAAAAGCAGAGGGAGTTTAAGAGTTAGCATGTGGGGGCACCTGGGTGGCTCAAGTTGGTTAAGCGTCTGTCTTCGGCTCAGGTCATGATCTCAGGGTCCTGGGATCAAGTCCCACATGAGGCTGCTTCTCCCTCTGCCTCTGCCGCTCCCCCTGTCAAATAAATAAATAAAATCTTTAAATCTAAAAAAACAAAACAAAACAAAACAAACAGTTGGCAAGGGTATGTTGGGAATAATGGACCATGGAACGTCAACAAAGAAGAGGGCCCAGGGGTAAGCACCGTGGTAGGTGGGCTAGAGTCCTGAGAGCTTTGAACAGCAGTTGTAGAGGTGCTGCGTGAGCCAGAGTGGGCAGCTTTTGAGGTGAGACAGTTCATGTCTCTGATGAAGTCCCAGATGTGCCCCTGGTGCTGGACGGCTGAGGTAGAACAGAGGAGGAGAGGTGGCTAAGGGGAGATCTGGGATTATCTAGATGGTGTTGGCTGGTTTAGCTACATGGACCCTCAGTGCTACCAGCAGAGTTGGCAGGGCTCTTGAGGCAGAGAAGAAAATAGACACCAAATGTTAACAACTTGGATGAATGAGGGGTTGTGATTTGAAGTTGGATAGCTGACAACATGGACAAAGGGAAGATGTTATGGCCAAATGGTATAACCTCAAAGGAGCTAGTTTTGTTACCAGAAGGTAGAGCCTAGAAATAAGAGTGGTGAGCAGGAGGATCCTTGCGGTATCGCAGGAGGCGAGGAAATGAATAGCTGATTTTGAAGAGGGTTGCAGGGGAGGGACTGGAGAGGAATGGGAGGGAGTACCCATGTGGAGAAGAGAGCAAGGACACAGGAGAGTTGGCTGGACATTTGGCAGTATTCCAGGGTGTCCAGTGTCTGGCTTTGGGAGGTTAGTGAGGTGGAGAGTTGGATAAAACCTGGCAAGTGTAGAGCAATTTGGACTTGATGTTGGCTCCAAGAACCACAGAGGAGGACACACAGTGTTCTGACTGATGAAAACATGGGAAGGACAAGGGTGGGGCCTGGGACGAGTCTCACCAAGCTTGGACAGTGGTGGGTCTACAGCTGTAGGTGCCACACACCACAGCCTAACTGGGCTGGCTGGTTGTGGCCCTGAAACTTGAGACACATACTGTGTCACCTGGACTCAGACGCTCCTCAGTCAGGCAGGAAAGAAACAGGTAAAATATGTGTGTGTGATTGCATTGTCCCCAATGGATATTGCTGAACGCACTTTGACCATTGATGCATTTTTTTCCTGCTTCAGGTCTAATCCTGGCACCCATTACTTACTACATATTTTTGCAGAAACTGGTCCCCTGCTCTCTCAGTCTTCCTTTTTCCCTCTCTCCAGTCAGTTTTCAAGCCTCTGTGAGGTGCCTGTCAGAGCACAGCTGTGATCAGGTCATTCTGCTGCTAAACCTCTACCGGTGAATAAAGGTCTCCAAGCATGTCAGTCAGGAACCACCAGATGACCCCCAACCTTTTCAGTCTTGTTTTCTGTTTCTTTCCCTCACCTACCTGTGTGTCAACCCAGCACTTCCTTCTGAATTCCAGGAAGCTATTATGTGCTTTCCCATTTTTTTTTCCAGTTTGTATTATTTCCTGTGCCAGAAATACTTCTACTAATTTTTTTTTGTTAAAAATCCACCTCCTTCATGAAGTCTTCCCTGATTCCCATAGCCAGAATTAATCTTTCTCATCTTTGTGCTTCCATCATCCATGTATTTTGCCTTGTTTTAAAGCTCTTACTACCACTTTTAGTTTTATAGTTCTTCATGTACAGGTCTACCTCTACTGTTGAGTAGTCCATTCTCAGAAGATGAGTTTCATATTTTGTACATTTCCCTTCTCCCTCCCCAAACCTAGACCTCTCTCTACTTTGTACATACATAACACTCAAGAACAGGGCTATTGAATGAATGGACCTTTAAGTCAAGATCAGGCAAATGGAAGCTAATCCCATGGGCAGTGGGGAGTCCTTGAAGACGTAGGAATAGGGAAGTGATGTGAACAGAGTTACAGTTGAGGTTCCAGGAAGATTAATCTGGCCACACTGTGAAAGACAGACTTTACAAAGGCATGATGTCATGCAGTAATTCTTGGGGAGATCCCAAGCATCTTAATTAGACTGATAGAAATGGAAGTGGACAGGGACAGAGGAGAGATGTTGCAGGGTTAGAACACACAGGCCCTGGTAACTACAGTAGTGGATGAAGAGAAATAGTTGAAGAACTGAGACAAGGAGGCATCAAGCCTAGGTGACCAAGAGGAGTGAATGGTGGTACTTGTTAGTAACACTGGGAAATTCAGGAGGAGGATCTGATTTTGGAAGTGATCTTAACTGCTAATGTGCAGCACAGCAAGGAGGCTGTACCATAACATGGCCGTTACATTTCTGGGTCGGAAACACAAACTGTAGGCTGTTAGAACACTTGAGCACTCGCTCAATAACGAGGCCAAAATGCTAGTGTACTGAACACGTATTTTTCTTAAAACCTTACCATGTACCAGAGTTTGATGCTAGGCGTTAGGAATATAAAGACAAATGAGACCACTTGACCTGCCCTCCAGAAACTCAGGTGTGGGAGATGGAGGCACAAGGCATTACAATGCAGTAAGATTATGCAGTGCTGGAGGAGTGATTGTATATCTGTCTTTATTTGCTTGCTCATTCATTCATATTTATCCTGCCATCTTTCAGAAAGGAATTAAGTGTTGGTTTGCAGAAGATTCCAAATAGCATGAGTAAAAATGAGGGTGAGGGATTAAAATGGAGCCAGCAATGAAGCTTAAAATATTTATCACATGATGACTGACACTGGTGGGGAAGTCACAGATTTGTCTCAGAGGTTTCCACAAAGGTAGACTTGTTCATTTAAAATAGTTCGCAGTACCTAGAAAAACAAATAAATTGCTTAAGAAAACAGCTTAAAAAAACCTTTTTATTGCGATAGACAACGAATTGTAATGATAAGACTAGCTAGTGGCGGGCTTGGACCATGAGCTTCTTGTTCCTCCATGCTGATGGCATGATAACGTGCATTTATCTCATAAACCAGGCAGCCTTGAGGAGCTGGACTGATTACCGGTCACTGAGTAATGCAACAACTAAGCTTTAAACCTTGCAAACACCAAATTCATTGTTTTAGTATGGTAGTTTTCATTCTGAATTAGCTCCTTCACATGTGTCAGTTTTTTCAGCTGCTTGGGGGTACATTTTAGTTACCTGGTCCTGGTGGGCCCATCCAGAGGCAGTATTACGTGAAAGAATATTCTTGTTATAATACACAAAAAAAGGGGGCGCCTGGGTGGCTCAGTCAGTTAAGGGTCTGCCTTCGGCTCACGTCGTGATCCCAGGGTCCTGAGATCAAGTCCCGCATCGGGCTCCCTGTTCAGTGGGAAGCCTGCTTCTCCCTCTCCCACTCCCCCTTCTTGTGTTCCCTCTCTCGCTGTCTCTATCTCTCTGTCAAATAAATAAATAAAGTCTTTAAAAATTAAAAAAAGATAATATGCAAAAAAAGAGCAGGTTACAAAGCCTGGCATTCAGTATGATTCCACTTTTGTATGAGAAATTATATATGTAAATATATGCAGAGAAAATCATCTAAATAGAAGGCTTATATTCCAAAATATCATGAGGGACATGGGATTATGGGTGAGTGTTCTTTTCTTCTGCTTATTAATATTTTTTAAAAATCTGAAATATGTAACAAAGATACAACCTCAAATTAAGGGCAGTATCAGTCAAAATGGGAGGTTTTATAGGAGTCCAGTGAAATGCTTATATGGTCATTGTCTGGGAACACTTTTTTCCAGGGCAAATTTCTCTTCCCTACTCAGTAGAATGGAATTTGTGGTTCTGAGTATAAACCTTCCCAGGTGCTTCAGTGTATCAGAGCTTACTTTTCCAAAAAGTTTTTAACCCAGCCTATATATAACCTTCTTTCTTCCTCCTTTAGGCATTGATGATTTTCTTGTCTGGATCAGTATACAAGATCGGTGTCTTCAATTTTCATAACTCACATTGTCATTTGCACATGTAACATCTAAAACAATGAGTTTTAACCCTTAATGTACATTAGACCTTTTTTTGAGAGAAAGAGTGCGCATGTGCACACGATGGGGGGAGGGGCAGAGGAAGAGGGGAAGAGAGAATCTTAAAGCAGGCTCTATGCCCAGCACAGAGCCCAAGACAGATGGGGCTTAATCTCACAACACTGAGATCATGACCTGAGCTGAAATCAAGAGTCTGACATTTAACTCACTGAGCCACCCAGGCACCCCCATTGGACTTTTTTTTTTTTTTTTTTTTGTAATGGAGCTTTTAAAAAATAGTGATAGTTGGACCATACCCTCAGAGGTTCTAAGTTGGACTGGGGTCTGGAAGTTGAGTTATGTAAGGGTCCAGATGGTTTTGAAGTGCAGCTGAGGGTGAGAAGCATTTCCCCAAGCCCTTGCTGGAGAGCTCAGTTGTTTAATTATAAAAGTTAATTTAAAAATTATAGATACTTATTATGAAAACAGCTTGACAGTATAAAGAGCATAAAGTGGAACTTTTGCCTTCTGCCCAGGTCAGCACCTATTAATGGTTCTTTGTATAACTTTCCACAGATGTACAAGTATATGTAAACCTTCTCTTAATATAAATGATATTATACTAAGCATTACTGCTATGCAGCTTGCTTTTATTTCCTAATATGTGGGGGACATATTTCTCTTTCAGTTCATGCTGATTAATCTCACATGTTTTAATGGCTGCAAGGTATCTGCTGTACAGAGATTCCTTGGTCTCCAACCTCAGAGGGCTGTATCTGGAATGCACTGCTTTAGTAGAAGGACCCTGTTCCCTGTCTTTTCTTCTGTCCTCACCCTCTCTTCCTGTTAACAGTTGGAAAGGAGTCTGCATGGACCACATTCATTTATATCCTAGATCCTTACTAGAATACAGTTTGATATTATGCCTTCATATTTTTCATTTATTTATTGTGAAATAATTCAGATCTATAAAAATTCCCCAGGTAACTGCCACCCTACTAAAGAAATAAAACATTGCCAATACCACTGAACCCATAATTCTCCCTAATTCATTTCCCTTCCACGCCATCTAGAGGAGCTGCCCTTCTTGACTATAGTTTTCATCCTATGTATTTCTCTGTATTTTTACCTCATAGGTATATTTTTGAGACAACATAGAGTTATTGGGTATGCTTTTACACTTTATATGTATCACATCACACTGTGTATTCTTCTGCAAGTGGCTTTTTCCCCCTCAATATTATATTTATGAAATTCATCCATATGGATACATATAATTCTAGTTTACTCATTTTGCTATAATTATGGATATTCCATTGTGTATGCACCTACCACAGTTTATCCATTTTCCATGATTCAGATTTGTTGCAAATGCAAATGGTACTGGTACTTGTCTTACACACATCTTCTGGGGCACATGAATGAGTTTTCTGAATCCAGGCTGTTATCTAGGAGTGGGACTGTGGAGTGTAAGGAATGTGCATCTTGTTCTTCAGAGGCTGCTAGCAGTATGTAAAAGTTTGTACTTGTGCTTTAAAATTAAATTAGGGGTGTCCGGGTGGCCCAGTCAGCTAAGTGTCTGACTCTTGATTTTGGCTCAGGTCATGATCTCACGGTCGTGAGATTGAGCCCTGCATCCTGCTCTGCGCTGGGTATGGAGCCTGCTTAGGATTTTCTCTCTCTTTGTCTCCCTCTGCACCCCTCCCCAACTAGCGCAGGCGCACAGGCGCGCAGGCATGCATTCGCCTGTGTGTGCACGCTCTCTGTCTCAAAAATAAATACATGAAATAAAATAAAATTAGACATATCCATTTGATGTTTTATATGGTCTTCAAAATTGCTCATAAGTAAATTTTCATTTTTATCATTTACTGTCTTTTATATGAAGTACCATCTGATAAAGTCATTTTTTGTTAATGCTAGAGAATTTTTTCCCTCCGAGTGCATTCTGTGCCTGTTTACAAAAAGATTTGAAGCAATTTATTGGCCTTCTCTGACAAACTGCGAGGCCTCCTCTCATCAGCCAGTGGTTACTTCCTCTTTAATTCCTTTTTGTCTTGGCTGCCAGGAAAGCAAGAGCTAAATTCAAGGCTCAGGTGCAGAAACAAATTTGGTGTAGTTTTCCCCTTCTCATGCATGGGAGTATTTCTCTAATATGGTTCTTATATCAGCTGCATCAGAATCATAGAGATGCTTGTTTCAAATGTTTAAAACTTTCTAAGCCCTGTATCAGAGACCTGTTAAGTTGGAATCTCTAAGATGAGATCCAAAATTAGCATTTTCAAAGCTCTTGTAAAATGTGCTGTCTTAAATATGAAGATCTACTGTATGGCTTATGATCTTAGTTTCATATTCATGAAATTATAGATATGTTGTTATTCCAAATCATTGCAAATCCTTTTTGTACTCAGTGGAAGAAATACTGAAAATCTAGCAGAGTGAGATATATGTATAACATTTGGCTCCAAACTTTTATCTTTAAATTGGTTATTTTTGTATTATTGACTGGACATTTATGACACTGGGTTTTAAATTCATGCATTCTGTAAATACTCATTGAGTGCCTATCGTGTGCCGTGTGCTGTTCTGTAAGAGGACTATATAAATGTGTGAAAAGCTGTGAATAGACAGGCTTTAGGAATATTTTTTACTGAACATTGTAACCTTGTATAAGCCTTTTCCTGAATAAGAACATTATTTTTAAAAGTAGAATTTTGGCAAACATTTACATGTGGCTCTAATTAGTATATTTATATCAGTATATTGTGATATACGTATTTATCAGTTAAATATTTCTAGACATACACTTCCAAGGATCATAAACATGTGTGAGTGCATCACTGGAATATAAGATCTGTTGTTTATTATCCTGATAAATGCAAACTTAAACCTCATTGAGCTTTTTAGACTCGCTAATTAAGTTTTAGAAAAGCAGTGAATTAGTCTGGTTTGAAAAAAGCAAAACAATTGGCTTCTCTCAGCAGAATTTACTTCTACTTATGTGAATTAAATGTTGGTAGAAAGGGGTATTTACATTAAGTGGCCCTTGGTTAATAATTTTCTTGCCATGTTATCCAAGTAAACTCTGTTATGGCCCCTCACTTCAGGAATGTGGTGTACTCAAAATGATAATAGTGTGTTTATTTTGACAGAGAATTGGGGAGTAATAGGCATTCAAGTACTTATTTTAAATATTTGCTTTTGACTGTGCAAATGATTATGATTTGTTTGCCCGGTCTAGTTTAATTCAGCAAATATTGATTGAGCACCTACTGTGGAGTATTTGTACTCTATTAAATATATATATGTTTACATATACTTATATGTGTATGTATATATCCTAATATATATTTATATAATAAATATATATATTTATATATGTATGTAAATATCCTCCTTGGACAGAAAGAGAACATCTTGAATCAGTGCATGTTTTCTAGTTGGTAGTAAATACCAGCACTAAAAACCACATGATAAGTGATATTTTACTAAATGAGTAGGCTGTTATGAATTCTATTGGCATCAGAAGTGTTGCCTATGAATATCTCTGTTGTTTATTTAGTTCCCGCAGCTGTGTTTGCCAAACAGGAGATGCCTCACTTCATCTTTTGATAGAAAGTGGTTGTATGAATTTAATACTTCAGTCACCTGAGGATTTGGTTTGGTTTGAAATGCAGATGCCGGACAGTTCCCTTGAACGCAGATCCCCTGGAGATAGTGTTGTAATTGGTGTGATGAAGGGGACTCTTGGACTCTATAGTTAAGAACCTCTGCAAGTGACTCTGAAACATATCCAGATTAAGAGCCATTGTTCAATTTCAACTTCTGACATTTTGCAAAGAGAACAACGGAATCAGAGAGATTGTGATTTTGCCTGCCTGAGCTCATAATGTGCGTTTAATTATAAGGATGCATCCCTCAGGTTGTGTCAGGTTCCCCTCTATTAGTCTTACTAATTAATCTGATTAATCTTATTCCTGATGACTGATTAATCTTATCTTTCTTTTGATGGCCTTAATTATTTGTGGCTTTCACAGATACAGTTAAGTTCCACAGAGCGGACTACTGGATGTGTTAGAGAATAGTTCGCCCAGTCAGCACATCCTGGGCTCCCTTTGATAGGAAAATGCCCATGTCCTTCATAAGTGGCCTGCATGTGTTTGTAGATGTTTCCAGTGAACACGGTTTCATGAAAGCCAATGCAAGTTTGGCATTTTCCTGGATTGCTGTCTTGATTCTCAGCAGCGTTTCCATTGAAATTGAAAGATTGCTAACAGTATTTTTTGCTTAGTTGTATATGCAGTTCAGTGTTACAGCTTTTATAAGTTAATTTTAAATACGGTAGTGTGATCTGATTGCAACTGTTAGTAGAAACAATTATATGAAAGAAAAACTTTTTTTCTTGCCTTTATAATAATTTTATTGCTGCTAATAAAGTGTTTTCAATGTTGCTGGAAGAAAGCTGCTTATTTAACCTGGTAATTACCTTCTTTTTCCATTGTCTTAAAGTGTTCTTAAATGTATCATTTGTGATTTTTAAAAATAACATGTAATGCTTGTTCACTGTGCAAAATTTAAAAATAGAAGAGCTCAAGCTTTGCGCAGTGGCACTATCATAGCCAATGAGGTTTATTTGAGGCACGATAATTGCTAATTGAAAAATAGAAGAGCTCAAAAAAAGGAAGACATTTAAATCACCTGTAATTCTACTACCTAGAAATTGTTGTTTAGGTATTTGGCTTTTCAGGCTCTTTTTAAAATGCATACAATGTAGTGTTAAATCATCGGTGGCTTCATTCCGTTTCTGGGTTAATGTTTATGTTTAATTAAATGCAACACAGATTTTTTTTAAATGCCTTTTAAGTACTCTCCTGTATCTACACATCTTGTAGTAATTGGTATCCTTTTGCAGCTTTTTCTTTTCTTGGACTGTAATTTTTAAATTTTTCTTTCTTATACCACCCTCCCCAAAAGTTAGAGTACTTTGTTATTTAGGAGATGATTTTCCTTGTGTACATTTACATAATATTCAAAAAATCAGAAGCTTAGACATGTATATTCTACAGAATTCTGTTAACAAAGTGAAGTAAATAGGAAAACATCTTCATTCCCAAAAGGAAGGCAAAATAAGCTAATATAAAAGACCTCCTATTCCTATACAGAGCACGTAGAGGACAAATAAGGCATTCCACTTACATGAGGAAGCTAGAATAGTAAAATTCATAGGGACAGAAAATAGAATAGAGGTTACAAATGGGCTGGCAGGAAGGAGAGAATATGGAGTTTGTTTTTTAATGAGTACAGAATTTCTTTTTTGGGATGATGAAAAGATCTGGTAATGGATCGTGGTGATGGCTGCACAGAATGTGCTTATTCATGCCACTGAATTGTATACCTGAAAAGGTTAAGTGGTAAATTTTATTTATATATATTTTTACCACAAGTTTTGAAGCACTCAGATATGTCCAAAAATCCTAATGCAATACAGTAATTACTGTGTCTATTCAGTAATTTTGATATTTAAGCTCCAGTATTGATCATTCAATATGAAAAATCATTTTCTTTGTTAATTGCAGTACTTCTCCCTCATGCTAGCATTTTCCTTGTATAAGTCCCAGAAATTGTGATTTGAGGGGACAGAGGCCTACCCTGTTAGGTACAATTGAAAAATATCTAGAATGTTATCTTAAAATATCAAGATCTCATTAAAACAAACTCTTGTTCAAATTTTCAAGTAAGTGTTCTTTATTTTAGAAACTGATTTTAAACACTATTTATTTCTTTTTTCCATTAATGCTTTATTAAGCTTTGTTGACCTATATAAGGGTTATAGGCGAGGAGGGAGTAGGGGATTAGAAAGATTAGTCAACCGCCACTCCTAAAAATATCAGAGTGATTTTTTTTTCTTAATCACATAACTGTAACCTGTCTACTCAGAGCAAACTAACTCTAAGATGCAACCTAAAGAATGCATTTTTTTATTACTTTTGAATATAAATACTGACAGAATAATAATTACATGTGTTCTAGAATTCCTTAAATCTCTAACATATTGTGACATTTGAAAAACTTAAGAATCATTGTCCAGTATTGTGTCTTGTAAAGTGCTTGTTGAAGTAATAAAAAGTTATAAAAATTTTAATTTATAATGTCTTGCTTCAGAAACTTAGTTTTGCTGCTTTACTTGGGATATGGACAATATAGCAGGATAATAAGAGAGTAGAATGGTATCTAAAGACCCTGGAATAAAGAGAAAATAAGGAGAGAAATGTAAGATAGTAAGGATAGAAAAATAAGAAAGTGCGAGTTGCTATTTGTTATTATAAGATGTTATTCAGTTATTAGTAACCAAGGTGAAAAGGAAAATGTGTTTAGTTATAAAATGCTGTGTCCATCAGAATCATTATACTGCTGAAATTTATTGGAAAAATAAACTTATTTCTTAAGGGAAGTTAGCAGAAAATATTTTTATCAGGAAACATTTCTCAGCGTCAGAAGCATACATTTCTCTAGTCGCCTCAGTGACTGGCTAACAAGCTGGCCTTTCTTCAGGTCGGCTGGGCAGCACTGTTCCTTTCTCATCATGTGCTGTGGAAAAATAGAATTGTAATAGAAAATGTGTTGCCTGCTAAGGCAAGGGCTTTCAAACTGTTGTACATAGTGTTTAAAGGCCCCCAGAGCCCCCTTTGGATGAAGAGAGGGGGCCTAATAATGCTATGTCGTGACCAAATCAGCATGCCTTTTATTTAATCTGTAGTGAGTTTCTCTGCGAAATTTCATTTGAACAAGGGATTTAACAGCTAAAAAGATACACGAAAATCACTGGCCTAATGGCAGAGTTAGGACCCATTGCATAATAAAAGTATATCTAAGATCCCCTGAAATCTGGTCTGCTGTCCTTAAGGGCAGAAACCTAGTAATACCATGAGGCACGTTGGGGTAATTCATCTGCAAGCCGGGAACCTGAAGGCCTGTGTGTTTTTTTTCTTCTCTGCCACAAATTCACTGTGTCACCTTGGGAAAGTGACTTGATGTTTGAAGTGTTTTCCCACACCTGTAAAATGAGAGTATAAAATGATTACAACCAAGTTGGCCAGCAATAAGACTTTTTTTTTACTCTCTTGGCTTGTTAATGGGAAATTCTTTGCTATCGTACAGGTTCTAACCTATCAAAGTGGAAGGAACCATTGGAGAAAGAAATGACCCAGTTCTCTGTAGGGAATGTGAACATGGAAGGAAAAAAAAAAACCAGGGAAAGGGAAAGTAAGTCTGTCTAGAGCAATCATCTTTTGGTGTCTGTAGCTCATCTAGGCAGACAGATCCCATAGGAGAGATTGAGTGAGAGCAACAAGGGCTTTGGATAAAAGGTCACTGAGAGGGGCGCCTGGGTGGCGCAGTCAGTTAAGCGTCTGACTCCAGATTTCAGCTCAGGTCATGATCTCACAGTCATGGAATCCATCCCACGTTGGGCTTCTGCACTCGGCGTGGAGTCTGAGGGTGACTGAGAGGCTATCAGGGCTTTGGTGCTAAGATCGTTAGAGAACAATTGGTGGTCATCAGTGAGAAAATCTAAGAAGGTCAGGATGGAGAATGGGCCATGTGTTAGTCTTGTCAGGAAGGCCTTGAAGACATTAGCAAGGGTAGTTTGGATAAGCAGAAAGTAAATAGCATTTTTAAAAATTATACTTCATCAGCATGAGTTTGACTTTACCACTAAAAATTTAGCATAGGAAAAGCATTTTTACATTAAGTAGGTTATCGTGAAAAGGGAAAATTGGAATTACTCTTTTAAATGCAGTGTCTTTAAACTGAGTGGAAAATACAGGTGAATACTGTTGAGATTGCATGCTAGTTTTAAATTACCAGGTACTGTATTATTGCAATAAGCTTTCCATGAAAATATTAAACATTAATTTTTATATCCATTAAAAACTGAAGTTTCTCTCATGTTCCTTAGATTTTTACATTGTAATTTTAGAATAAACACAGCAACAGTGTACAGGATAACCCTAATTTATAGGGAAGCACAAAAGAGAACATAAGTTTAAATCCTCTCACTCCTTGCGACTTTTGCCACAAATGGTCAATCAGGCCTCTGTTACCTTTAAGTTTGGACATTCACATTGTTGTTTACTCTTGACTCATTTGGGTTAGGTTTGAGAAGGAGAAGAGATTGGAGAGAGGTTTAGGGACAGAGACTCAGAAGGCCTTGTAAACCATGCTAGGAATTTAGGGTTTTATTTTCCAGGCTTTAGGAAACCATTGTAAGTTTGTTTTGGGTTTTTTTTAATTATAAATATTAACTTATTTATGTCTCGTAACCATCCCTGAGAAGTAGAAAAGCAGGCACTGTTATTGTCACTGTTTACAGATGGGGAAACTGAAACACAGCACACTGGGATTCGTACACTCAACCATCGTGTCCTGCTGCCTCTTGGATAAGATTCAGTCTGTATGTATATGCAGCAGTTGTCAGTGATTAAACTCAATAATTAGTAGTAAGATTAGAAAAAAAGTACATTTAAACTTTTAAAATCATTCATGCGATATCAACTGTTAACTGACATTGCAGGAAAAGCTATTGTCTAGTTTGAGACACCTTCTTATTTTCTTTTATTATAGATCTCAAAAAAATTATTTTATTGTGGTAAGAATAGTTAACAGGAAATCTACCCTCTTAACAAATTTTTAAGTGTACAATGCATTTTTGTTGACTATAGGAACAGTGTTGGTGCAGCAGATCTCTAGCACTTACTCAAGTTGCATGATCGAAACTGTATGCCTGTTGATTAGCAATTCCCATTCTCTCCCCACCCCAAAATTAGCCCTTGGCAACCACCATTCTACTCTCTGTTTCTATGAGTTCATTTATTTTATTTTATTTTAAGATTTTTTTTTTAAAATTATTTGAGAAGAGAGCACGAGAAGGGGGAGAGTCAGAGGGAGAAGCAGACTCCCCCCGAGCAGGGAGCCTGATGTGGGGCTCGATCCCAGGACCCTGGGATCATGACCTGAGCTGAAGGCAGACGCTTAACAACTGAGTCACCCAGGCGCCCCAAGTTTGTTTATTTTAGAGAACTCACATAAGTGGAGTCAGGCAGTATTTGTCTTTCTGTGACTGACTTGTTATACTTATTTCAATATGACTCAGTTGATTTTAAAATAGGAGTCTGCTGGTAAGGTGAAAAATAGAATAGCTGTTAGAGAAAGTGAAGATAGAAAAGTTAGGTTATTGGAATAACTCGGATCAAAGAACATAAATTAGTGAAACGTCAGTGGGTTTGAAAGGAGAGTACTAAGGACTGGATATTGTAGATTAAGAGGGCTAGAGGAATCCAAAGAGAACACCAAATTCTCATTTTTCATACTTACAGAGTAAAGGTACTGAATTAGTTTTCTGTGTTGTATAACAAATTGTCACAAATTCAGCAGCTAAAAGAAACAGCATATTATTTCAGAGTTTCTGTGGTTTATGAGTCCAGGCATGGCTTAGGTGGGTCCTGATCAGAGTTCTCATCTGGAGGCTGAACTCTGGGGATGGATCCACTTACAAGCTCATTCAGGTTGTTGGCAGAATCCATCACCTTGAGATAATAGGACTAAGCTCCCTGCTTCCTTGCTGGCTGTTGGCTAGGGACTGCTCTCAGCTCCTAGAGACCACTCACACAGATCCTTTTCACATGGTCCTCTCACGGTCCGGTAGCATGCTTCTTCAAAGCCAGCTAGGGAGAAAGTCTGTAGTGTCAAGTCTGTAGCAACACATGGTCTCACATAACATCAGATGATCTAGGGAGTAAAATCCCATCACTTTGGCTGTATTCCGTTGGTTGAAAGCAAGTCACAGGTCCCACCCACACTTAGGGGAGGTGGAATAGTACAAGGGGGTGAACACCAGAATGCAGAGTTCATTGGGGTCACTTTATTGTGTGTCTATCACACATACTTCCAGCCTTTTACAGCGTGTATGGTAAGGAGATCAGAGTGTACATTCTGGCATTAGACGGACCTGGGTTTGAATCCTGACTCCATGACTGACTAGCCTTTTGGTCACTAAACCTGTTCCCTCAGCTGCAAATTAGGATAAAGTTTTATCTCATGTGGTGTCAGGAATCAGTGAAATAATGCAGGTGTAACACTCAGGTGGGTGCCCAGAACACAATAAAATGCTCTCTCTTTCTCACGTGTGTTATCACATTTGAGCTTCAGCCACTATGGGGAATAACTAATTGAAAAGTTAAGTTTCAATTAAAGGATTTGCCCAAGTTAAATAAGTTGATATTGATATTCAGAATGTGAAACTTAGTCTAGTAGACTTTTTGCTATGCCAGTATGAGCATAAATGAACACATTCGTGAAAACCATGGGACTTGAGAAGAGGATGGGCCCATAGAGGCTTACTGTTCCAACCTCCCCATTGCACAGATGAGGAAACTAGGACCACACAGGAAAGTTACTTAACTTGGCTAAGATGACACGGTACTTAGTGGCCAAGCCAGGACTAGAGCGCTGGTCTCTTCCCTCAAGTTATTACTTTTCTACCATATTTAGCTACATTACATAATTTATAAATTGCATGACTTTTTAAAAGTTTTCACTCCATCTTCTAGGCCAGAACTTCCTTTTTCAATGTGACAGCTAATTTTTTAATGCCAAGAGATAGATATATAGAGAGTTCAAGTTCAAGGCCTAAGGCCTAAAATAAGAATTCACCTATTTCTAGTGACTAAAACTCAGCCTTTCTGAACATCTCTATTGTATAAAATGTGACTTGCTTCTTTAAATGTAAACTTAAATTACTGACTTTTATGTATACATTTATCTATAATTATTGACTCTATATTTTATTTTGAACTGATTCCTAAAGGTACCTCAATGATGATAATGAAATGGACATTTAAAAAGCATAGAATCTTGTTAGCAGCCACGTTAGGCCACTGTTGCCTAAAATGTCTTAATCCCTGGAGTTAGGAAAGAAGACATTATTTAATATTCTTCTATCATTCTCCATCCTTGTACCAGATGTTTTGCTAGGTGTTTGGAGGAAGAGAAAGGGTCACCAAATGACCAGTAATTCTCCCAACCCTGAGACAATAACTCTAAACATGTTGATAACCTTCAATATTTTTTTCTGCACAGGTAGTTTTTAATAAAAACAACATAACATTTTTTTTAAAAACTATGATTACAGAAGCAATGCCGGTCACAATAGGAGGGAACTCAAACAGTACAGGGGGCACACAATTGAAAACTGAAAGGCTCCCCCCAACCCCCCAGGCCCTCTGGCACCGGACCTTAGCCCTTTGCACTCAGAGCAGTCGCTCCGAGGGGTCCCACTTTTGTTCTGCTGGTAGTTAACCTACAACGTCTGTAAAATATTCCTCACTCTGATTTTAGATGGATTTACTTTAGATAGTAGCTGTTGAACTGGCTACAAATACAAAGAAATCATTTATCATTCCATGAGCTTGCCTAATTTTAAAACTGTTCTTACGTTTACCTTTCCAAAAGCTCTCATCTGTCCTGCTGTAATTATCTGGTTCTTTTTCATAGGCTAGTTTACAAATGGAAGGACCCAATAATCAGCATTTACGTTATTAGGATTTGTGTATATGTTACATCCACATTCACTTGAAAGCTTAAAAAGTATGTAATTCTTAAGGTGTTAGACTGTCAGAGGGGCTCCTCCTAAGCATCCCAGTCTAAAATTTTCATTTCTTTCTAGCTTTTTTCACTTCTCTTATTCCCTGTATCTCGTGTTTTCTTCTCGAATGCTCTTTTCCCTTTTTGGTCTCTCTCTGTCTTTGAGCAGTTTATTCATGAGGACTCACGGTGGCAAATTTTCTGAGTTCTTGAAAGTCTAAAATAAGCTTTATTTTGTCCTCCTATCTGTTTTGCAAGTTTAAATGAATATAAACTCCCAGATTTTAAATGTAAAGGAATTGCTCCCTTATCTTCTAGTTTGGCATTGATTATAGATAAGCAGTTTGATGGCATCTTATTTTTTTTTTTTTATGGCATCTTATTCTCATCTTTTTGTTAGGAATGTTTTTTTTCTCTCTCTGAAGTGTTGAGGAGTTTTAAAAAAATTTCTGTCATATCTAAAATTTTACCTGTATGTTTCTACGCGTAAGTCTTGTCTTAATACTCTTGTCATTTTGTGGAAGCTTTCCATTTGAAGATGCATGTCTTATTTCAGTGTAGCAGTAATTTCTTCTATGATACAACTGTCTGCCTTCTGCACTTCCTATTGGGTGGGCTTTAAACCCTCACGAACTGGCTGTGTTAAAATTATTTGTGTGTATTTTTCATTTCTTGATCTGTTTACTGGGCTCAGAGATTTCTTTGAATTTATCTTTCAGATTAAAATCTTGGTCCTCCACAGGATCTAATTTTAATCCCGCCTATACAGTGAATTTTTTCGGTCATCATATTTTTAATTTACAAGAGTTTTTGTTCTCCAGCTGTTCCTTTTTTTGGCAGGCTGTTTTATTTTAAGGCGGCAGTGTTCTTAATCTCTCTGAGGACACCAAATAGAGGTTTTGTTTGTTTTAATTCTGTTTAGTGAATTATATTTTTATTCATTTCCTCTGTGGTCGTTGTTTTGTTGGTTGTTCTCAGTTCTTCTCTTTCCTCCTGTCGGTGTTCCTCAGCTCTCCTCAGATTTTTCTTTAATTTTGGATGCTGTCCAAGTGTCTCAATGGAACACTACCTCAGGTGTTCTTAGCCCTGGCATGTGCTTCCTCAGCAGTTGGGCAGGCCTGTTGCCCTAGCAGGTCCCTCCGCTAAATCTAGACACTTTCTGGTGACCTAGTGTTTTCACATAAGGTATGTTGTGACCATTTTCCCATGTCATAAATTCAAACATGCTAGTTCTACTGGTTGCAGAGTTTTCCATCATAGTATTATTGCTCTCTCTTTTTTTTTAGGCATTTGATTTTTCCAGTTTTTCACTGGACAACATTAAGGAATATATTTATACATGCATTTTTCATACCTCTGCGATAATTTCCATAGTGTTAATTCCTAGAGTAAAATTTATGGGTTGTGAAAGACTTCTGACAGACATTACTAAATTGCATTTTGGGAGACTGTAACAACTCTCAGTCTCACATAAGAATACCCTTTTCCCTACACTCTCGACAGTGGTAGATGTCATCATTCTTTTTCATCTCTTTGCTAATTCATATATATAAAGCAGCATTTTATTCCTGTGTGAACTTGCATAATATATGAATATTTTCGTGAGTTTGTGTGTGTGTGAATTGATTCTTCCTGTCCTTTGCCTGTCTCTGTTGGAATGTTCACCATTTTGTTTTGCTTTATGAGAATATTTGTTTTAGGAATATTAACCCTTTTTTATAAATGTAGCAACTATTTGTGTCAGTTTGTGGTTTGCCTTTAACTTTTTCCTATGTGTTTTTTTGCTGTACACATGTTTTGGTGTGCTAAGTTTATAAAGCCACCCATCTGCCTATCCAGAGATTAAATTTCATTTATACCTCTTGGTATGTTTATGGTTTCTTTTTTTACATTAAGCTTTTAAATCCATATAATTTTATTTTGGAATATGGTTTGAGTAGGGGCACATCTGTTTTGTTTTGTTTTCAAGATAACCAACTAGCTGGCATGTTTTTTGTGGATTGATCATTCATCCTTTCCTCCCTTACTGATTAGAAATCTCTCCCTTGTCATATACTAAATGTTTTATATGTGTATGTGTGTATCTGCCTAAAAATATCTTCCCAAGAGCATCCTACAGTTCATGAAATTTCTAGCCAGGCCACTGTGTTACCCTACTATTTCTAGAAAACACTTAAGTATAATACTTAGACTATTGTATTAAAATCTTACTTAGTGCTTGCTTATTATTCTAATTCTTGAGAATCAAAGACCCTTCCCCCCCAACATTTGCCTTATCTCAGAGCACTTCGTTATCCACTAAAGATTCATTCTTTTCGTCAGCTTGCAACCTGTAGGGAGTAAAAGCAACCATATTTAATGGGGGTCAAACATTACCATTCTAGAGAATTCAGAATGGTTTCAGAGATAGGAAAGTTTAACCTTTGTGGTGGTGAGAAATATTATTAAACACTGGAAATTGATATAAATAATAGTATTTGAACTTTAAGGAAGTAACCAGAATGCTCATAAGTTAACAACATTTCAGAAATTATGTTTTAAAGTTATTGATTTTAAAGTGGATAAAATTAAACACTTTCTATAAAACCTTAATAATCCCATCTATAGTAGAGTTATCCTAGATGGAGTTACATACAGTTTCTAAATGACACTGATTCCTGGAGCAGTTCTCCTAAGGGTCTATCAATCTGTGGGAAAAACAATGTACTCCATCTTCCCTGCCCAGTACAAGGCTCCAGTCCGGGGATGGTTAAGGCTGGATTTCACCATGAGTTTCTCCAAAAAGAAAAGGTACATTATGCTACTGTAGGTCACAGGTGAACTATTAGAGCAAAACTACATTGATGAAGGTATTTTGCTAAGAAAATAGTTAACCAGAATTCACAAAGCTGGTTAGCGGGTCGAAAACCTGAATTCTAAGTTTTGCTATTAACTGCATGACCTTGAGTGAGTATTGCTTAATGATTCTACCCCACACACACTTTTTTTTTTTTTCCAGAATCCTTTTGGACTAAATAGACATTTCCCCAAATATATTCTGTAGACCATTATTGCCACAAGGTGCTCTGGGAGTTTTAGGGGTCCACAGTTAAATGAGTTAGAGAAATGCTGTATAGTAGATCCTTCTCTAGAAAATACATAATGTGTAGTATAATATTAAAGGATCATGGAAATCTTACAGGAAAGAAACCCTTACATCTTTTGCACCCATTTCTTGACATCTCTTAAGAACTGTGTTCCATGAAGTCCACTTTAGGAACCTGTTTTAGGTGTCTGAGATTACTAAACATTTATGATCCTAGTAAAAATTTTAGCTTATATAAATAAATTATCTCAACATGATACTATAATTTGTCATACACTGTGGAATCTTCTTTAGGAAAGACTAGGGACAAAACCCTTTAATTCTATAATTTTCTAGTACTCATGGATTTTTTTAAACACAGAGAGGCAGTATTTTCCCTTGGGAATACCAAAACTTTGGTTTGGAATGATTGCTCAGAAGGTAGGGTCAGGTTTCCCTACTTTTTGGAATCTCTGTCCAATCTCTCAGACTCCATCCACAATGTTTCTACAGGGTGCAGTTTGATGTTAGGCACTCTTTTATATCCAACACATGTTTATTTTTGTTTAATATGATTTCAGCTATTATTGGCATAAAGTATATAGACCCTCAGGGATCCTTTATTGTTCATAAAGTAATACTTGGCTTCCTAATAATAAAATTCAGAGGAAAAAAATCAAGGTGTCTTCATCTTATTTGTAGGATGGGTGCTGCAGATAATATATATAAAGGACAGAGTACCTTTATGGAAGAGCTGACTGACACAGCAGAAATAATAAGACAAGCAACATCCCAGTCCTTGGTTATCTTGGATGAATTGGGAAGAGGGACAAGCACCCATGATGGAATTGCCATTGCTTATGCTACACTCGAGCATTTTATTAGAGATGTGAGTATCTTGCGTACCTTTTTGTATGTGAATGATGCATAGTATACAGATTATTTTTCTGGCCTCAGCTTCTAAATGTTCAAAATTATCTTTAATTATTATAAGTGACCCTATACCTGCAATTGACCACTGAAACACTATACATTGAACTTAGATGGACTGGCCCTACGTCATGTCTGTAATTCTTTGAATTGTCTTCTTTGCTTTTGCTGAAGCCAAATAAGCCTGGTCAGTAGGATGAAGGCCTCTCTGGTAATATTTCCCCCCCAGAACTGTTTCTTATTTTCCTTGGCAAACTCTAAATCAAAAGCAGGGACACTCCCCACCCAACCTGCAACCAGTCCTTAAGGAAAGAACAGAAAGGAGATAGAGCCATTTTTAACCTATGAAATCCTTTTTTCAGCAGTATCCTACAGGACCTCGATAGTAGGCTTTTAATCTCATGTCTTTGTGTCTTTCTGTTTCACTCTTTTAATGCATATCTGTTTTTTCCAGATTGCAGTTCTGAGCATCTCCTTATGAAGTTTTGTTTGTGTTAAACGCTCCATCCCTCCATCTCCATCAAACTCTCCCCTTTATTAATGCTCTCTCTCTTTGTTCATTCTGGTCTCTCCCCTTCTGACTCTCCTTCTTGGCACCTGCCCTGAACCTTGTTGGTTCTTTGGTTTTTCTTTCTGTATTTTGTTCTTCACTTTTTAAACTGTTCCCTTTGTGTCTTTCCTCCATTTTCATTTCTTTTTCTCTTCCTTACATAACCAATAAAAGCATATTTTTTTACTCCTATTTCTTTGCACAGCACAGGATGCAAAAATAACTCCCCTTTCCTTTAAACTTCTGTGGGCCTCAGTTTTGTGTTTGAACATTTAGTTAGATTACATAGTTAATGATGGCATGTTTTCTACTTTAAAATAAATACTTTTAATTTTTCTTTAAAAAAATTCTTTATTTGCAAAAAGATAGAGCTCAGGAATGTCTCTTTAATTATTGTAGAGACTGCATATCACAGGTTCAGTAAGTCCTGTCCCTGCCTCCGAAACACATTTTAAACATTGACATAAGAGCCTTCAGGAACAAATTACGACAGACTGAATTTGCCACCTCTGAGCTTGATTTCATTGTTCCTACTCTAGAGCTGCGTATCAGTTACTATGACTGCATAACAAATGACCCCAAGACTAAGTGGCTTAAAACAACAATAATCATCTGTTATATCTCTCATGGTGTCTGGAGTTAAGGAATTTGGGAGCACCTTAGCCGAGTGGTTTTGACTCAGGCTGTCTCCTGAGGTTGCAGTCAAGTTGTCAGCCAGAGCTGCCTTCATCTGAAGGCCTGACTGGGGCTGGAGGACCCTTTCCAATGTGGCTTACTCTCTGGGGCAAATCAGTGCTGGTGGTTGGCCAGGGCTCTCACTTCCATTCCCTGTGAACCTCTCCATAGAGCTGTTTGAATGTTGAGTGGCTTCTGGCTTCCCCCAGAAGAAGCATTCCAAGAGGCCAAATTATTTTCTGCATTTTATGACCTAGCTTCACAAGCCACACACTGTCACTACCATCATACTCTGTTGAGCACAACAGCCAGCCTTGGTTCATTATGGGAAGAGGCTGCTCAAGAGCACGAACATTGGGAGGTAAAGAACTTTGGGGCCATGCTGGAGGCTGACTGCCAAAAGCAGTTTGGCGATATTTTAAAGATTCCTCTAAGAACCCTCAGGAACAAATTATGACAGAATTAAATTTGTCACTTCTGTTCTCATTGCTTCTATAGCAGTTTTTTGATGTTTTAAATGTTAATGAAGAAAGTGTTATTTTTAGATAAAATTTATGTTAGAGGTAAGTCATTGAAGAAGATTCTTCAGGAGCAAAGAATCTCTACCCTTTTTATGGATGAAAATCTGTATTTTCATGGTGTCTTTTGATTGCTGGGATAGGGAAGAGAGAGCAGAGAGGAGGAATGGGGAGGCTCTGTGTTGCAGCTGCAAGCTGAAAATGGCCTTGGGGAGAGCAGTGTTGTGGCCCAAACCCTTAGGTCTTCTGGCAAGAAGTGCCTGTCAGCTCAGGGAAGGGGCATCCTGGAGACAGCTGGTCCAAAGATACTTCAGGGCAGATTCTAAGAGCAGCTCATCAAAGAAATCCTGCCTTAAGAGGTTTATTGTAATTGTTATACGAGAGAAGGCACATGTTCTGACTTTTAATGAGGTGAATGGCAGATGAAACAAAACTGAAGTTCTTTGGTTTAATTACCCTCTTCTGCTGATTTTTATCTTTTTTTTTTTAAGATTTATTTATTTGAGAAAGAGAATGTGCGAGTGGTGGGGGTGGGGGGCAGAGAGAGATTCCTCAAGCAGACTCCCCGCTGAGCATGGATCTCAAGGCAGGGCTTGATCCCAGGACCCTGAGATCATGACCTGAGCTGAAATCAAGAGTCAGCTGCTTAACTGACTGAGCCACCCAGGCATCCCTTCTGCTAATTTTTAGACCGAGATTTGATGTTAGCTTCTTTTAAGATTTAAGAAATAAGGGATTTCTAGAATACATAATAATGTGTGCTTTAAAATAATGCTTATTAAAGAATCCGTAAATGCATATTAATACTAACAAAATAAAAATAAATTTTAAAATGGTGGCAGTAGGGTGGGGAGAAAAGAAAGCTCTTCTTTATAGAATGCCAACTAATAAATACTGAGAGAATTTTTTTAAATCAGCATTTACTAGTCACCATATCATCAGGCAATGATGATCCATAGATGGCAAAACTTTGAGATGAAAGATTGTTGGAAAAAAGGATATTCACACAATCTCAAAAGTATTACTCCACAAGTTATTAATTACAAAGGAGATAGGTGTCGGTATAGTAGAGAAACCTGGGCACTCACTTAAACCAAATAAGCAAATTTAACATCCCCAATAATGGGCCAAATTGATAAAGTAAAATTTAAAAATAAAATAACGGGGGCGCCCGAGTGGCTCAGTCAGTTAAGCGTCTGCCTTTGGCTTGGGTCATGACCCCGGGGTCCTGGGATCAAGTCCCACGTCAGGCTCCCTGCTCGACGGGGAGCCTACTTCTCCCTCTGCCTGCCACTCCCCCTGCTTGTGCTCACTCTCTCTCTCTCTTTCTCTCTGTCTCTGACAAATAAATAAAATCTTTAAAAATAAATAAATAAATATAAAAATAAAGTAACATTTGTCATGTCTTACTGCTTTAGGTGAAATCCTTAACCCTGTTTGTCACCCATTATCCACCAGTTTGTGAATTAGAAAAAAGTTACTTACAACAGGTGGGAAACTATCACATGGGATTCTTGGTCAGTGAGGATGAAAGCAAAGAGGATCCAGGTATGAAGTACGCTTGCAGTAAGTACAACTAGACTGTGGTTGTTTTCACGTTTGATAACTCAGAATTCATGAATACATGAACTTACTGCTTATTAAAAATAAAAGCTGTGAATGTTGATTTTAAATGACATTTGTCTGACTTCATTTTCTCTAAGCTTAGGGTCAAGTAGAATTTACCTTTATCTTTGCCATCTCAGCACTTCTCTGGTCTTTCTTTACCTCATTTTTCTACAAGAAGAAGATGGGGTCGGGGGGGACATGTAGGTTTTACTCTCAGATCCATCCCAGGAAAGATGCCCTAACAGTCAAGTATATTAGTCATCTTTAAAAATGTCTGATGTATTTCCCCAAATATCATCCCCAGTATTCAATACTGGACATATGTTTTATCTTAACTTGACAAGGAAACTGAATGTCAGGTCAAGTGGCTTGCCCATGTGGGCCACCTGGGTGGGGGCTGAACTGAGCCTAGAATCATAGAATCTGCTTGCAGGTTCTGTCCCACTCTGCTAGAACTGGTATGTGGGATCTACACTATTTTTCCTAGCCTTCCCACACTGCACCATTGTCACAAGAATGAGACGTTTCGTGAAAAAGAACATCATTAGCCAACAGAAATAAATTCAAGTGCTGTAAGTAATATAGTCAATTTTAGTATAATTTTATTTTCCTGTTCAGTAGTAATTTTTTTAAGCTCCCAACCTGTGGGCCAGTGATGGTTTACACAGTTGGTGTGCTACAATGGAAAAATCCATTACCCAAGACACTCCAGAGTCCAAATTTTATTTTGGAAAAGTAATAAAGATGAACCTGAAAAAGAAATCAGGCGACTGGCCCAAATAAAACAAAGCCCTGGACCTGAGATAAATGTAATGTTAGGCAATCCTTGCCTTTCACCACCATGCAGTCTTGAAAAACACATCATAAATTTTCTCATGGAAGCAGTTTCATGTCTATTAATCTGCATCCAAAGTGACAGGAGGAGCTTATAAGCTAAAATCCAGTGGGATAAACAAGAGTTCACCAGCAGGGAAGCGTCAGTGATAAGCATTTACGTGAACTGACTACCAACCTGTAAGGGTTCTGGCATTTTATCTTATTGATTGAAATTTATATTCATGAACATAATTTTAAACAGTAAATGATGCGAAAAGGCTCATGCTAACAGGCCAGAGACCCCTGCTTCTTTCCCTTCCCTCCATGACTCCTCCCCATCCAGTCCCAAGGCAGCTACTTTCAGCTGTTTCATTGCTTTCTTCCGTATCTCTCAATAAGACGCTTATCTGCCCATCTCTTGGTTCATTGTCTTGACACATCACTGTCGGGCTTCTCATTGAGCTGGATGGGAGTCTTCAGCTTTCCTGCTTTAACCTCCCAGTGTACTCATTCCAGGTTCTTTCTGCCTCATTCCTCATCATAGTTTTCACTGTTACTGCCAGTAACTCTTGCTTAATCATGAGCCAGGTATGAGGACAAGTGCATTTTCTTTCTTTCACAACTTTTTTGTTTTTTGTGTTTTTGAAAGCAGTAATTGCCTTGTTTCATTCCATTCTTTTATTTGAGTCTGTATCTGACTCTCCCTGTACCCTCCAGCAGCTTTGTAAAACACCTCTCTAGACATGTTTCCACGTGATTGAACTGCTGGTTCCACTTCTTGTTGGAATCGTTCCTCCTGGAGCCCTTTGTCCTGCGTGTCGGCGCTGGTTGCTCCCTAGGCCTGCTGCACACAGCTGTTGTCCCGACACCTGCCTTCACCATCAGCCTAAGAATTCTCTCATCCTGCCTTCTGTGCATTTGATTGCAGGTGACTGGACCCTGGAATTCATAGGAGTGCCAACAGTGAGAATGGGAATAATCTCACATTACAGGGACCTCAGAGGAAGAGTGGGCTTCAGCTCTGTCTCCCTGTCTTCCTGCATCATCAGGCTAGTGACAGGGCGGCTGCAGCTTTTTCTTGCATCAGAGCCAGAATTGACAGTGTCCCAAGGGACCAGCATTTCCTGGACTCTTTCTCTGGAGCCCAGATGCTCACTAGCATCTCATCATTGTCCCCTCTCCTTTTCAGAATTGAATCACATGCTCACTCTTAAGCCAATTGCCAGAAGTGACAGTGACAGGGATGACTTTGATCAGCCTAGGTTAATCAGGATCCACTTTCGTAGCTTGGTATGAGGACATTATCTCCTCAGTTAAATGGTCAGGGAGTTAATTCCATATAAAATCAGGGTTTTCTTAGGGTTGGAAAAGATTTTGGATAGGCTACTAATAATATCAACTAAAGGAGTTAAAAGTTTTGAGATTTTGCAGGAATGAAAACGTCTCCAATATACCTTCATACTTGATTTATAATTTCACTACGGCTAGAATTTTAGGTCGAAAATAATTTTCACTCAGAATTCTGAAGCATCAGTGCATTGTCTGCTTACTTCTAGTGTTGTTCCAGCAACATCTGTGTCGCATCCATTACCTCTAACCTAACTCCTCTGCTGTCTGAATTAGAGGCCACCGCATAGGTCATCAGTCAAGGGCCCCAAAGACCTTTTGGGTGGCTTTTAAGATACTCTGTTATTTCTCATGGCAAGGTAGATAAAGCAGCGGACTAGCAGTAAGAAACATGTACTTTAATCTATTCCAGTCTATAAAATCTTGGACAAGTTACCTAACCTCATCCACCTCTAAAAATGTTATGAATCAGTCCCAAAAGTGACTTCAGAGACTATTTCATCAGCACATATTTCTTTAATAACTGCCTACAGAAGTTTGGCTTTCAAACAAATTTTGCTAAGTTCCCCTGTAACAAGCAGAAACATGAATTATTACTTTCTCTGATTCTAAGCAGTGTCAGATTAATTTTCCAGTAATATCCATCTAGGAAATGGTTACAGCTTATAAGTAAAGTCCTCACCAAGAGCTTTTATTTACCATCTTCTCTCCTATCTGGCTCTGTCTGCCGCCACATTTCCATCACACACCCACTCACACTCTCTCCCTTTCTCCCCTCTGAGAGGGGTGAAGGACAGTCCTGATGTAGAACATAACTCTAAAAACTCCCTAACGTGAGGGGGCGCCTGAGTGGCTCAGTCAGTTGAGCGTCTGACTCTTGGTTTCAGCTCAGGTCACGATCTCATGGGTGGTGGGATCAAGCCCCATGTCAGGCTCTGCGCTCAGTGGTGAGTCTGCTTGAGATTCTTTCTCTTCCTCTGCCCGTCCCCCTGCTCGTGCTCACACTCTCTCTCTCTCAAATAAATAAATAAATCTTAAAAAAAAAAAACAACACCGTAATGTGATTATGGAAGAATAGTCATTTACCTCGATGCTGTAAGAACTACCATAATTACATGTATCATATGATCTCACTGATATGAGGAATTCTTAATCTTAGGAAACAAACTGAGGGGTTGCTGGAGTGGTGGGGGGTGGGAGGGATGGATGGCTGGGTGATAGACATTGGGGAGGGTATGTGCTATGGTGAGCGCTGTGAATTGTGTAAGACTGTTGAATCACAGACGTGTACCTCTGAAACAAATAATACATTATATGTTAAAAAAAAGAAGATAGCAGGAAGGGAAAAATGAAGGGGGGGAAATCGGAGGGGGAGACGAACCATGAGAGACTAGGGACTCTGAGAAACAAACTGAGGGTTCTAGAGGGGAGGGGGGTGGGGGGATGGGTTAACCTGGTGATGGGTACTAAAGAGGGCATGTACTGAATGGAGCGCTGGGTGTTATACGCAAACAATGAATCATGGAACATTACATCAAAAAAATTAATTTAAAAAAAAGAACTACCATAATTAGTACTACAGTGGAGACTAGGATATGATGACAAATTGAGCAATTTTTCGTACTGAGGTATGTTAAGTTGTTCATAGCAATATAATATATAGCTATAAAATATATAGATATATTTTATAACATATATAAGAAGCATTTTATAGCTATGCATATGTATACATACTGTATTATATACATATAATATATATATAAACAAACAAAAAAAAGCCACCAGAAAAACGAATTTTAACTAAGGGGGTTTTGTGGTGTTAGAGGGCTTCCAGAAAAGGATAGAGGGAAGGATGGATGGATGGATGGATGGATGACAAACGGACAGATGGATGAATGAAGTATTTTTTAGAAAGACCAGTATAGAGGCTAGATCATAGAAGAGAGGCTGGATGTAGGTACATCAGTTAGAATCAAGCCAGGTGAAGTGGTAAAAGACTGGTTTTTTGTCTTAAGAATGAGAAGAGTTTGCCCTTTTGATTGCCTACTGCTGTTCACTTCACTTTTGGTCATGTGAGCATCAGAGAGTAATAAAAAATTACCCAAGTTAGCAGGTACTGGATTCTCCACGCTTCTTTCCTGGTCTCCTTCCACCCACCTCCTCACCTGTTCTTTATGTTCCTGGAGTTTTATTTGGAGGCAAAGGGATTGTTAGTGCTTTTTTTGTTGTTTTTTTAAATTTTATGTTTTGTTAATCACCATACATTATGTCATTAGTTTTTGATGTAGTGTTCCGTGATTCATTGTTTGCGTATAACACCCAGTGCTCCATGCAGTACGTGCCCTCTTAACACCCATCACCAGGCTAACCCATCCCCCCACCCCCCTCCCCTCTAGAACCCTCAGTTTGTTTCTCAGAGTCCATAGTCTCTCATGGGTCGTCTCGTCTCTCCCTCCAATTCCGCCTCCTTCATTTTTCCCTTCCTACTATCTTCTTCTTTTTTTTTTTTTTTAAACATATAATGTATTATTTGTTTCAGAGGTACAGGTCTGTTATTCAACAGTCAGACACAATTCACAGCGCTCACCATAGCACATACCCTCCCCAATGTCTATCACCCAGCCACCCCATCCCTCCCACCCCCCACCACTCCAGCAACCCTGTTTGTTTTCTGAGATTAAGAATTCCTCATATCATGAGATCATATGATACATGTCTTTCTCTAGTTGACTTACTTCGTTCAGCATAATACCCTCCAGTTCCATCCATGTCGTTGCAAATGGCAAGATTTCATTCCTTTTGATGGCTGCATAATATTCCATTGTGTATATATACCACATCTTCTTTATCCATTCATCTGTCGATGGACATCTTGGCTCTTTCCATAGTTTGGCTGTTGTGGACATTGTTGCTATAAACATTGGGGTGCACATACCCCTTCGGATCACTACATTTGTATCTTCGGGGTAAATACCCAGTAGTGCAAGTGCAATTGCAATTGTCATTTGCAAATATCTTCTCCCATTCTGTCGGTTGTCTTTTGGCTTTGTTGACTGTTTCTTTTGCTGTGCAAAAGCTTTTCTCTGATGAAGCCCCAGTAGTTCATTTTTGCCCTTGCTTCCCTTGCCTCTGGTGATGTTTAGGAAGAAGTTGCTGCAGCTGAGGTTGAAGAGGTTGCTGCCTGTGTTCTCCTCTAGGATTTTTTTTCCCTGAATTATGTTTATTTTACCCCAGTTTAGACACTTAAAATTGCCACTGTCATCCTAGTGGTATTTTTTTTTTAATTTTATTATGTTATGTTAATCACCATACATTACATCATTAGTTTTTGATGTAGTGTTCCATGATTCCTTGTTTGCGTATAATGCCCAGTGCTTCATTCAATACGTGCCCTCTTTATTTTTTATTATTTTTTATTATGTTATGTTAATCACCATACATTACATCATTAGTTTTTGATGTAGTGTTCCATGATTCATTGTTTGCGCATAACACCCAGTGTTCCGTGCAGAATGTGCCCTCCTTAATACCCACCATCAGGCCAACCCATCCCCCCACCCCCTCCCCTCTAGAACCCTAAGTTTGTTTTTCAGAGTCCATAGTCTCTCATGGGTCGTCTCCCCCTCCGATTCCCCCGCTTCATTTCCCCTCCTGCTATCATCTTCTATTTTTTTTTAACATAT
This sequence comes from Eumetopias jubatus, assembly GCF_037043125.1. Taxonomy (NCBI): domain Eukaryota; kingdom Metazoa; phylum Chordata; class Mammalia; order Carnivora; family Otariidae; genus Eumetopias; species Eumetopias jubatus. Next base: position 61,188,957 of record NW_028274811.1, read on the forward strand.
AATGTATTATTGCTTTCAGAGGTACAGGTCTGTGATTCAACAGTCTTACACAATTCACAGCTCTCACCATAGTACATACCCTCCCTCCCTGCCTATCACCCATCCACCCCATCCCTCCCACCCCCCACCACTCCAGCAACCCTCAGTTTGTTTTCTGAGATTAAGAATTCCTCATATCAGTGAGATCATATGATACATGTCTTTCTCTGATTGACTTATTTCGCTCAGCATAATACCCTCCAGTTCCATCCATATGGTTGCAAATGGCAAGATTTCATTCCTTTTGACAGCTGCATAATATTCCTGTGTGTGTGTGTGTGTGTGTGTGTGTGTGTGTGTGTGTGTGTGTGTGTGTACCACATCTTCTTTATCCATTCATCTGTTGATGGACATCTTGGCTCTTTACACAATTTGGCTATTGTGGACATTGCTGCTATAAACATTGGGGTGCATGTACCCCTTCAGATCACTACATTTGTATCTTTGGGGTGAATACCCAGGAGTGCAATTGCTGGATCATAGGGTAGCTCTATTTTCAACTTTTTGAGGAACCTCCATACTGTTTTCCAGAGTGGCTGCACCAGCTTGCATTCCCACCAACAGTGTAGGAGGGTTCCACTTTCTCCGCATCTCTGCCAACATCTGTCGTTTCCTGACTTGTTAATTTTAGCCATTCTGACTGGTGTGAGGTGATATCTCACTGAGGTTTTGATCTGGATTTCCCTGATGCCAAGTGATGCTGAGCACTTTTTCATGTGTCTGTTGGCCATTTGGATGTCTTCTTTGGAAAAATGTCTGTTCATGTCTTCTGCCCATTTCTTGATTGGATCATTTGTTCTTTGGGTGTTGAGTTTAACAAGTTCTTTATAAATTTTGGATACTAGCCTTTTATCTGATATGTCATTTGCAGATATCTTCTCCCATTCTTTAGGTTGTCTTTCGGTTTTGTGGACTGTTTCTTTTGCTGTGCAAAAGCTTTTTATCTTGATGAAGTCCCAATAGTTCATTTTTGCCCTTGCTTCCCTTGCCTCTGGTAATGTTTCTAGGAAGAAGTTGCTGCGGCTCAGGTCGAAGAGGTTGCTGCCTGTGTTCTCCTTTAGGATTTTGATGGCCTCCTGTCTCGCATTTAGGTCTTTCAACCATTTTGAGTCTATTTTTGTGTGCAGTATAAGGATATTGTCCAAGTTTCATTCTTCTGCATGTGGCTGTTCAATTTTCCCAACACCATTTGTTGAAGAGACTGTCTTTTTTCCATTGGATATTCTTTCCTGCTTTGTCAAAGATTAGTTGACCATAGAGTTGAGGATCCATTTCTGGGCTCTCTATTCTCTTCCATTGATCTATGTGTCTTTGTGTGTGTTGTAAGGAAATGGTCCAGTTTCATTCTTCTGCATGTGGCTGTCCAATTTTCCCAACACCATTTGTTGAAGAGACTATCTTTTTTCCATTGGACATTCTTTCCTGCTTTGTCGAAGATTAGTTGACCATAGAGTTGAGGGTCCATTTCTGGGCTCTCTGTTCTGTTCCATTGATCTATGTGTCTGTTTTTGTGCCAGTACCATACTGTCTTGATGATGACAGCTTTGTAATAGAGCTTGAAGTCCAGAGTTGTGATGCCACCAGCTTTGCTTTTCTTTTTCAACATTCCTCTGGCTATTCAGGGTCTTTTCTGGTTCCATACAAATTTTAGGATTATTTGTTCCATTTCTTTGAAGAAAGTGGATGGTATTTTGATAGGGGTTGCATTAAATGTATAGATTGCTCTAGGTAGCATTGGACATCTTCACAATATTTGTTCTTCCAATCCATGAGCATGGAACGTTTTTCCATTTCTTTGTGTCTTCCTCAGTTTCTTTCATGAGTATTTTATAGTTTTCTGAGTACAGATTCTTTGCCTCTTTGGTTAGATTTATTCCTAGATATATCATGGTTTTGGATGCGATTGTAAATGGGATCGACTCCTTAATTTCTCTTTCTTCTGTCTTGGTGGTGGTATATAGGAATGCCACTGATTTCTGTGCATTGATTTTATATCCTGCCACTTTACTGAATTCCCGTATAAGTTCTAGCAGTTTTGGGGTGGAGTCTTTTGGGTTTTCCACATAAAGTATCACACCATCTGCAAAGTGTGAGAGTTTGACTTCTTCTTTGCCAATTCGGATGCCTTTTATTTCTTTTTGTTGTCTGATTGCTGTGGCTAGGACTTCTAATACTATGTTGAAGAGCAGTGGTGATAGTGGACATCCCTGCCGCATTCCTGACCTTAGGGGGAAAGCTCTCAGTTTTTCCCCATTGAGAATGATATTCGCTGTGGGTTTTTCATAGATCGCTTTTATGATATTGAGATAGGTACCGTCTATCCCTGTACTCTGAAGAGTTTTGATCAAGAAAGGATGCTGTACTTTGTCAAATGCTTTTTCTGCATCTGTTGAGAGGATCATATGGTTCTTGTACTTTCTTTTATTAATGTATTTTATCACATTGATTGATTTGCGGATGTTGAACCAACCTTGAGCCCAGGGATAAATCCCACTTGGTCGTCGTGAATAATCCTTTTAATGTACTGTTGGATCCTATTGGCTAGTATTTTGGTGAGAATTTTTGCGGTATTGTTACTGCTTTTAATGTGAGTTTTAGTCTGTATTCCTGAGAGTGGCAGCATTCTTTCCCCTTCCCATGTCCATCACCCAGCCTTAGAAAGATGTTATTTGTTGCTGAATTCTTAGAAGAGGTTAAAGAAAATTCCATTATCCTTTTTCTCGGTTATGCTTTTTCGTTTTTAGCTGATAAAAGAATAAAGCATACACATTTATCAAGTGACATAATGTATGAGAAAAAGCTCTTGATAAACTTATAATACGTTTATTGGGATCTCAGAAATTATTAAAAATCTGGTTCATTTTGGGCATTTTTGCAACTCAGTGTAATTAGATTGAGTTTCATAATAAAAGCTGCAGAATCCTGAGGTGCTTTAGATTTATCAAAGATTAAACAGTATGCAGCTTTGTCTTCCTATTATTGTGCTTCATTATAACCCATATCTTTGGAAGTTTTTAGTTCATGTATGTATATTTGTATGGTAGTCTGGGTTCCCCAGGAAGCAGAGTCTGAGATTTTTGTGCCAGGCGTTGACTGAGAGTGCTGTCATGATCAACACTTGAGGACAGGCCTGGGTAGGATGGGGCTGTGTTGTGGTCATAAGGCTTCAGCCAGCCCTACAGAGAGCTCTGAGATGTGCTTGGTCTTTCAGAGTTACCTCAACTTGGGGTGAGGGAGCCTGGCCTTTATACCCTTTATTAGTTAGCTGTTGTTGCATAATAGATTACCCCCAAACGTAGCTTAAAACAACAAACATTTATCATCTTATCATCTCTCTGGGTCAGGAATCTGGGGGCAGCTTAGATGGCCACTTTTACCTCAGGGTTTCTCCCAAGGCTACAGTAAAGGTTGGCTAGGTCAGTTGTCACTTCATGGTTTCACTGGGGGAATTTACTTCCCAGACCTCTTACATGGTTGCTGGCAAGCTTTAGAATGTCTACTTCCAAGTTCACTCATGTGGCTGTTAGCCAGAGACATCAGTTTCTTTCCATGTGGGCTTCCTCATAGGGCAGGCCACAATATGGCAACTGGCTTCCTTCAGAGCAAGTAAGCAAAATGAAAGTGCCCAGGACAGAAGCCACAGTATTTTGTAATCTAATCTCAGAAGTGACCACACATCATTTTTGCCATATTTTATTTGTTAGAAGCAAGTCACTGTGTCCTGCCCACACTCAGGGCCAGAGAATGACACAAGGGCATGAACATCAGTAGGCAGGGATCTTTGTTGGCCATCTTAGAAGCTGCCTACCAACTCCCATAGCAACTGGTCACGGTGCAGCCTGCCGAAGACAGGACATGACCTCAGATGAAGCAGTTCTCTTCTTAAGCTGAGGTGACTCCTGAAGAGGGGATACAGCTGAGGATTGTGGATAGACAGCCTTCCTGACAGCTAAGGCAATAAACCCTTTAGGCCTAATGGGAGCTAGGTGGAACTGAACAGCATCCACTTGAATATATATAACCCTTAGTTAACCCAGTATATTTAATAAACCAGAATTTCTCAATCTTGTTATTTAAACTGTGCAACATGTTATATTTCCTTAAGCATTTTTTGCTGTTGTTTTGGTTTTAGCATTCTTAGAAACACCTCTTATGTGTGTTACTTTACAGAGTATATTACATACAAGACTGTTCAGTGAGTACATTCACTGAAATAACACTTTTTTAGTCTGATTTTACAGGAAAAATTATATTGTACTGTGTATCAGAATCATTCCCTTTCTGATAATAGCAGTTCAGTTGAAATTTTTTAGCAAGCAGCATAAAACAAATCTTTACCTTGCACCGAGTCATTTTTAAAAACTTGTAGCTGGGGGCGTGTGACTCTTGATCTCAGGATTGTAAGTTTGAACCCCACGCTGGGGTGTAGAGATTACTTAAAAACAAAATCTTAAAAAAAAAACAAAAAACCCTTTTAGGTGAGCTACAAGATCCTAAATGCAAGAGAATTTTCAAAACAGTATTTTCCCTTTTCCTAGATAATGTACAATTGATAAATGGAACTAAGAGGTGATTAGGAACAACATGTTTCTTTTTCAGATTGTAAATTTTAATTGCGTGAAGTTGTAAGAATTTATGTCTTATTTAATCTTCTACTTTGAACTTTCAGGCATGATTTCCTTTGTCTCCTCTTTTTTATTTATTTATTTTTTAATTTTTTTTAATTTTATAGGTGAAGAACAAGAACCTGATTTTGTCACTTTTCTTTATCAAATAACCAGAGGAATTGCAGCAAGGAGTTATGGACTAAATGTGGCTAAACTAGCAGATGTTCCTGGAGAAATTTTAAAGAAAGCAGCTAGCAAGTCAAAAGAGTTAGAAGGATTAGTAAATACGAAGAGGTCAGAACGATTGTGTTGCATTTTTTGGTTGATAATGAAACCTACCAAGTTGTCCAAGGAAGAGGAGTGTCCTGTAAATGAATGTCAGATTTACCTTTAAGCATTTCTTCAAATATTCTGAAACATGTAATTAAAATGAAAACAGATCTTTGAAAAGCTCATGTGAATTCAGTCCGCCTTCTCTACTCAGATCTTTATCTGTTAAGTTGCTAAATTGGTTTTTCAGTCATTTTTCTAAAGAACTAAGTTAACTCCTTACTGTGTGCCAACACATTATTTGCTTAAAGCATTCAGTTATATAACAAATTACTAAAAGAAACCATGACATTTAAAACCTTTAGAGTACTTCCTTTATTCATATATGCATTCAGAAAATAAGAATTCTGTCAGGACATGAATGAAAATAATAGTATTATATAACTATGTAATTGTGGTCAGTATCCCCCTGTCACTTCTTTTGCGGATTGTTTGTGACAAATGTTTCATTCTAAACTACCTGCGGGGCACCTGGGTAGATCAGTTGGTTGGGCATCCGATTCTTGATCTCAGCTCAGGGTCATGAATTCAAGCCCCATGTTGGGCTCCACACTGGGCATGGAGTCTACTTTAAAAAAAAAAAACAGCTTTATTGGGGTACCTGTGTGGCACAGTAAGTTAAACGTCCGACTCTTGGTGTCGGCTCAGATCATGATCTCAGGGTTGTAAGATTGAGCCCCCTCCCTGTTGGGCTCCACACTCAGTGAAGAGTCTACTTAAAGACTCTCTCTTCCTCTCCCTCTGCCCCTCCCCCCCACTCTCTTGCTCTTTCTCTCAGAGATGAATAAATAAATCTTTAAACTGCCTTCTCTCTGTCACTTAGAATGCTTACATGAATGCATTCTATCTTTTACCCTTGATATCAAGCCAGTATGTAGTCAGTATATTAACTAATATTAATATATATCTGAGGTATACTTTGGAAGAAAGATATTCCTAGAAAAATACCATATTAAAAAATAATAAATTACAGCCTCTTTTCCCCCAAATACAAGATTATATGATAAAAGGACATAAGCTCCTCATCCATCTCTTGCCCCACTCCTGCACTACCTGGAAAGTCTGATATGCCTGGGGCAAGACATTACCACCTTGGTTGATAACCATGTGACCACGAGGGAACAGATTGTTAGTCAAATAGAAAATCTTGGCTGGGGGCACTTGGGTGGCTCAGTCGTTAAGCGTCTGCCTTCGGCTCAGGAAAATCTTGGCTGGTCAGCATACTACAAGAAAAATTTTAGTCCTGGAAATCATTACCAAATTTAAATACTGAAATAGCAATACCTAATATTAGTTAAACAATTATCAACTTGTATACTGAAGTACAGTTGTGTAACCAACTTCATTTCTTCTCTCTTGTGGTTCTGCCTTGCCACAATACTTTGCAGTGGTAAATGGTGGTTGACCAGGTCCAAAGTGCTGGAATACAATAAATGGCATGACAGGTAGTGTCCTCTATTGGCATTCTCTTTTGGATCATTTCTACAATGCCAAATTAGAAAAGTAATTATTTATTATGAGAGTCCAAAGATAAGCCCTTAGTTCTCTGCAAAGTCCAAAGACAAACTTAAATCCTCTTTTGTTATCTTATTATTTTTCTTCTTCCCTAGAGAAACTAAAATAAAACTTAATTACAAAGGGATATATATATGTGAGATGGCAATAAAATATGGTAGTTTATAATTATTGCTGCTATATAGCTTATATAATAGCAAGAGCAATAAAATTCACAGGTTATAATATTTTAACTCTTCCAACTACTGTGTGACATTTTGAAATCTGTAATCTTGACAAGACAGAATTGTCAAAAGAGGTTGCATTGGGTAGAATCTGATCATTTATTAGGACACTGTATTCATTATTTTTACCTTTTTACTGAAAGTGCTATCACATCAGTTCCATTGGTGAGATCAAAGAAACCAAAGGGAACCCTGTACATTTATGGGTTTGTGGTAACAGCTAGTATTTCTTGAATGCCTGCTGTGCACAGAAACAAGTCTGTGCAGTCATTTGCAGCAACCTAGATAGGTGCCCAGTTACTATTCTTACTGCTTTACGTGTATTAACTCAATCTGTATGACAGCCTTGTGAGATATAGGGACTGGTGTTCTGCCCATATCGTAATTGGGGAAAATGAGGCCAAGCGAGGGCTGGAAATCGACCAGGAAGTCAGGGTCCCATAACTAGTCAGTGGTGCAACAGTAACTGGAATTCACCCTGGCTCCAGACCCTAAACACTTAACTGGTTGGTCTTCGACGGAAAGAATATGTCTATGTTGTGTTGGCATTCTGCTCTTTCATTAGCTAGCTGTACTATATTAAATCAGCTTTACTTTTCATCCTGTGAGCACACACAGCCTCTGGCCTGAGTTAGACGGGAACAGGCGGGGTTCTCCCCTCCTTGGAGGTAGTAGTGGCAATCAGCAGCCTCAGTCCTTGATTATAACAGCGTCACCCGAAGGCTGACGCTGGTACAATTTCCTAACCACAGAGCCCTGCCTGGTATTCTAATGTTATAGACCTTTTTTTTTTTTCTTTAAGATTTATTTATTAGAGAAAGAGCGCGCAAGCAGGAGGGGCAGAGGGAGAGAGAATCTCAAGCAGACTCTGCACCTAGCATGGAGCCCAACATGGGACTCGATCTCACAACCCTGAGATCATGACCCAAGTGGAAACCAAGAGTCAGATACTTAACCAACTGCACCACCCAGGCGCCCCTTTCATAGATCTTTTCTAGCTTTCAGCGAAATGTATTGTGCCCCAACAATTTCATTTATAAAATAAATTGTATTTTATTTTCTCTCCAGGAAAAGGCTAAAGTGTTTTGCAAAGTTATGGATGATAAATGACGCAAAAGACCTACAGAAATGGAAAGACGAGTTTGAAATGGAAGAAATTCCAGGCTTCTCTTCTTGATTAAAATGAAGACTACATTTTTGGACAAAACATGGAGAATTAAAAATACCATCTGTACCAAACATCTCTCCAGTAACAGCCTATCTTTGTGTGATGTGAGCATAAAATCAGAACTATGGTATATTCCATTGGAAACAGGCCTTTTGTGTAGAAAGTCTATTCCACGTTCTTGTCATCCTAACTTACAAAAGTATAAACAGTTTTGAATATTAAGTCTTCTGTTATATAGTTAGAAAACTTCATGAATAGTAAGATTCACATAAAATCTGATCTCCTAAATGAAGCCTAACATAAACTTTTAGAGAATGATAGAAAAATTTAATTCATATTTTTATTTGTTCCAGTTCAGATTAATTTGCAACTGGGTGAGATGTCTAGCAGAAATATACCTTTTCATTTGAACTAATTTTATAATGCCACCAGTTTATTCACTATGAGTGTAAGAATTTTTGATGAGAAATAGAAAAAGATATCAAGCTTTTAGAAAGTAGAGCACGGAAGGAATAAGATCATATGAAATTTGAAAAGTTAAATACTCTCACAGTTTTAAGCAATTTAAAAATTATTGGATGAAATTATTTGTCATTCACTCAGGTAATAAACATTTAATGAATACTTGCTTGTATACTGAAGTACAGTTGTGTAACCAACTTCATTTCTTCTCTCTTGTGGTTCTGCCTTGCCACTATACTTTGCAGTGGTAAATCGTGGTTGACCAGGTCCAAAGTGCTGGAATACAATAAATGGCATGACAGTAAATAATGGCAGTAAATAATGATTTTTTTCGTTGTTGAATTTTGGGTTTTTCAACTATTGGCAGTTGCTACTTTTTAGGTTTAATTATGGAACCAAGGTTGCTGCTCCTAGCAAATACACAGAACTGAATTTTGGATCTTTCTGTTAATCAGTGTAGAAAATGTATGATCTCCCCGGTATCGAAGTATGTAGCTTTGTTGATAGTTAACAGCACTCGCTCCCTGCATGTTTAGGTAGACATGTGTTCATCTGTGTCCCTGAGGTTTTAACAGCACTTACAACCTGACTTCTCATAGCCCGTGTGGTTTTGTTTGTAAATCTGTGATCTTGCACAAAGGCTCTCCATCCTATTTCACACCCATTTGTTACTCCTGCTTGTTAAATGTCTTCCCCACATTTGACGGACATATTTCTAACTCCTTTAGTTTATTTCCTCCAGTGGTCCTAAGAGTGACGCCTTGACACAGGAGTCAGTATAACCTCCCCAAGTTGAAGGGTGGTTGGTTGCCGGACTTTTGAATTGCTCACACTGGAGCCCTTTGATTCCTAGCCTTTTTGCAGTTAAGAGTATGATACCACTTGATTGATTTCACAATTCCTTCAGAAGTACTAACACAGTAAAATCCTCAAGAATGTCTCAAAAGAGAGTTTGCTATTGGAATTTACTATCTAAATTTTAGAAAGAACAATACTTTTTAAATGGTGTTTTAATACTCTATATAATAATAAATGTTTTATATTCTTTCTAACAAGGTTTTAGAGGTAGTGCTGTCACCTTATGGCAGGCCAGTAGGAAAAGGAGATGAATTCAGGAATGTCATACCCTTGCCTGAAAGAGCTGCAGGGACCAGCCATCAGTGGTCATGTCCAAGGGGACATTTTGGGCCATCTCTGGCTTGGACAGGCCAGCGTCAACATTTAAGCAGGTATGGGCTCCAGGAGCAGTGTGTCCAGGCAGTGGCAATACATATTGTCTGGCAAGTGACAATGTGGACTATTACAAGGTAAATCTTTAACACGAGGCAGGATATCAGCCAGCCAGCCAGTGTGCAAGAGGTCAGGCCTGGTTAGGAGGAAATGCATTTACAAGTGAGGCCCCTTCCTGGCCAGATAGCTGAGACATTGAAGGGAAAGTTGTGACAGAGACCCAGTTAGGAAGATGGCACAAAGGCCATGAAGATTGGCAGGAAAAATGCAATTGATTGGGTACATACTGCAGATAACCAAACCATGGGGTACAATTCTAATGTCTTCCAGATACTAATTTCATTTCCTTTCAATATAGACCCAGAAGTAGAATTGCTGGAGCACATGGTAGTTCTGTTTTTAATATTTCGAGGAACTTCCATATTGTTTTGCATAATGGCTGTACTAATTTATATTCCTAGCAGTAGTGCACAAGAGTTCCCATTCTCTACATCCTCACCAATGCTTGCTATCGCTTGTCTTTTTGATAATAACTATTCTAGCAGGTGTGAGGTGTTCTCTTATTGTGGTTTTGATTTGCATTTCCCTGGTGATTACAGTCAGCTTTAGAACATTATCATTACTCTAAAAAAGAAACCTGTACTTATTAGCATTCCTCCATTCCTCCCCAAAATACCTAGTTCTAGACAGCCATTATCTGCTTTCTGTCTCTATAGATTTTCCTATTTTGGACATTTCATGTGAATGGAATCATTACAATATATGGTCTTTTGTATCTGGGTTCTTTCATTTAGCATTTTGTTTTCAAGGCTCATTCATGTGGTAGCAGGTAATGGTACTTCATTCTTTTTTATTATTGCAGACTACTCTGCTTTATGTACTTCATTTTATTTATCAATTCATCATCTGATGCACATTTGGGTTGTTCCCATTTTTTGGCTTTTATGAGTAATTCTGCTGTGAATGTTTTATGTGGCAAGACGCAGGGTTGTTTTTTTAAAGCTCCCCCAAATAATGCTAATGTGCAGTCAGGTTTGTGAACCACTATTCTCAATGATGACAAATGGCTAAACTTCTCAGTGGATTGACAACTATTTGCTCCATCTTTCCTCTGCTTTATCTGTCACTTAGAAAGTATGGCAAACTAGAGACCACCCCCCACCCCAATACTTATTTGTTGAAAGAGGAAAGAAAACCCAAACCCTTTCAGATTAGAAACTCAAGGAAAAGACTCTTCTTTTCATAATCAAGATACCATTTCACTAGGGAGTCAAGATCCATACAAAAGTATACTACATCTTAAAATTTAAAAAAAAATTTTTATTCTGATAATTTATTCAAGTTTGAATCTGTTGTCATGGTTGGAGTGGTAATGGGGCTGGTGAAAATGCTCCATGAATGAATTCCAGAGTAAAGGCTAGTTTGAAGTCCAGTGTTGACCTCTACTAAGTTCCAAAATCAATATTAATTACTCCTGGGCTTTGTAATTATAAAAGTGCTATTTGATGCTCTCTACCAAGGATATGGGTAGAGAGAGAAAGAAACTTGAATTAATACCATCTGTGGTTTCTAATTTTATAATTAAGGTCAATTCCTCTTTGGAGTGTTGTATAGTTAGTATGTATGATTACTGTTAGGTTTGTTATGCCCTGAGAAGTATTACCATGAGGGGGATATCCTTTCTGGTTTGGTTGGGACAGTCTCAGTCTATACTTGTTTTCTTGGCATCGTTATTAAAAGTCTCTTTCGGGATGCCTGGGTGGCTCAGTTGGTTAAGCGTCTGCTTTTAGCTCAGCTGGGAGCCTGCTTCTCTCTCTGCCTGATGCTCCCTCTGCTTGTGCGCTCGCTCTCTCTCTCTCTCTGACAAATAAATAAATAAAATCTTAAAAAAAAAAAAGAAAATACTTACAAAAAAAAAGCCTCGGGGCACCTGGATGGCTCAGTCATTAAGCATCTGCCTTCGGCCCAGGTCATGATCCCAGGGTCCTGGGATCGAGTCACACATTGGGCTCCCTGCTCAGCCGGGGAACCTGCTTCTCCCTCTCCCACTCCCCCTGCTTGTGTTCCCTCTCTTGCTGTCTCTCTCTGTCAAATAAATAAAATCTTTATAAAAAAATAAATAAAAATAAAAATCGGTTATCATATTCTGAATAATCTGAAGGATTCTCTTAAGAGAGAACAGTGGCACATACTCTGCATTCGTGATAAAGCTGATTTCTAGTACTGTGACTAATGGTTGGACACATACTTCATAAATTATGCCTTCTTACCAAATGAAGCCAAATATCTTCAAGGTGAACAAAACGTTTCACAATAGTGAGAAATAGAGGGGTGCCTGGGTGGCTCTGTCGTTAAAGCGGCTGCCTTCGGCTCAGGTCATGCTCCCAGGGTCCTAGGATTGAGCCCCGCATCGGGCTCCCTGCTCAGTGGGAAGCCTGCTTCTCCCTCTCCCACTCTGCCTGCTTGTGTTCCCTCTCTCGCTGTCTCTCTTTCTCTGTCAAATTAAAAAAATAAAAATTAAAAAAAGTCTCTTTTACTCACAAATGTCCCGTTTTAAATAAGACATTATATGGTTACCCCAGTTATAGATCCTACTTCATGGGCAAACTTTACCTACTTGATGGATTTTAAATATCACCTAAAAAAATCCATTTTTTTCTTATGCGTTGTATGAACTGATTCTTATAGCAAAGACCCACCAATTGTTTTTTCTGTTTGTAATAAATGCTTTATATTGTGACATTTAGAAAATGACTCCCTGCTAATTGGCATGTTAGAGCTTTGTTCCATAGTCTATTTTAGAAAGAGAGGGGAGAGGGGCAGAGGGAAAGAGAGAGAGGGCAAGCAGACTCCCTGTTCGTAGCCCAAGGCAGGGCTCCATCCCATGACCCTGAGATCAAGAGTTGGACACTTAACCAACTGAGCCACCCAGGCACCCCGCTAATCTACTTTTGAGACTACATTCCTGAAGATTACTTGTCATCTGCCTTGTTTCAATGAAATCATGGTGAAGAATGTGCACCTACATGACTTGGTAAGACACACAGCAGGACTGTCTTCTTGCAGAAATAATTATTGAGCTTGGAAGGAAGAATCTTCTCTCGGGTTGTTTTGCCCTTTGCTCAAATCCTCCCTTCATTGCCTTTGACTATATGTTCCTTTTTTGGGGGGTGGGGGACATTCAGAACAGTTTATTTCTACATCAGAAATAATGCATGCCATTTTACCTCCTTTTTATAAACCTCCTTCCCTGAATCTCCCTCACTGGATTGGGCATGTCCTTCCCTTTATCAGAATCACCTAAGGAGTTTTTGAAATGCATATTTCTAGGCAGCCCTCTCACTGTACTGAATCTGAATCTTTAAGTTGGGATATGGAAATGTCAGTCAGTCAGTGTTAATTTCTGTCCTCATCTCTTCTCCATTTTCTCTCCCCTTTTCCTTTCTCACCTCTCCCACCATGTTAGTAATCTTGTCTCCAAAGCCATTTGCTAAAAATCAGATTCCTTAAATCTTAACCCCTTTACAAGATTCTGTCTGATTCGGTAGGTCTGGCTTGGGGCCCAGGGAACTTTATTATTTGTAAAATAGACTTTATTTTTTCGAACAGTTTTAGGCTCACAGCAAAATTGAGCAGAAAGTACAGAGATCCTCTCTACTGTCTGCCCCATCCCCAAGCACTGCCTCCTGGCATTGTCAACATCCCTCGCCAGAGTGGTATATTTGTTATAATTGATGACCCTACATTGGCACTTCATTTTCATTTACAGGAGATAGTGTGTACATTAGGGTTCATTCTTGGTGTTGTACACTCTGTGGGTTTGGACAAATGAATAATGACATGTATCTACCATTGTAGTATCATACAGAACAGTTTCACTGCCCCAAAAGTCCTCTGTGGTCCTCCTATTTAACCCTTCCTCTCCTCTAACCACAGACAACCACTGATCTTTTTACTCTCTCTATAGTTTTGCCTTTCACAGAATGTTACACAATTGAGATCATACAGCCTTTACAGATTGGCTTCTCTCACTTAGTAATATGTATTTAAGTTTCTTCCATGTTTTTCACAGCTTGACAGCTCATTTCTTTTTAGCACCAAATAATATTCCATTATCTGGGTGTGCCACAGTTTATCCATTCACCTGCTGAAGGACATCGTAATTGTTTCCAAATTTTGGCAGTTATGAATAAAGCTACCATAAATATCCGCATGTAGTTTTTGTGTGGACATAGTTTTCAGTTCATTTGGGTAAATACCAAAGTGCAATTGCTGGATCATATGGTAAGAGTATATTTAGTTTAGACTGCCACACTGTTTTCCAGAGAGGTTGTGCCATTTTGCATTTCTCCCAGCATTGAATGAGAGTTCCTTTTACTCCTCATCCTTGCCAGCATTTGGTGTTGTCAGTATTTTGGATTTGGGCCATTCTAATAGGCATTTAGTAGAATCTCTTTGTTTAACTTGCAGTTTTCCTGCCGACAGGATGCTGCACGCCTTTTCAAATGCTGATTGGCCACGTGTATATCTTTGGTGGGTGTCTGTTCAGGCCCTCTGCTCATTTTTTAATTGTATTGTTCATTTTCTTGTTGCGTTTTGAGAGTTCTTTGCATATTTTGGATAACAGCCCTTTTATCAGATGTGTCTTTTGCAAATCTTCTCTCCCAGTCTGTGGCTTGTCTTCTCAGTCTCTTGATTGTGTCTTGCGGAGCAGAAGTTTTTAATTTTAATGAAGTCTAGCTTATCAACTCTTTCTCTCATGGATGGTGCCTTTGGTGTTACATCGAAAAAGTCACTGGCATACCAAGACCATCTAGATTTTCTCTTATCTTCTGGGAGATTTATTGCTTTGCATTTTACATTTAGGTTTATGATCATCTGAGTTAATTTTTATGAAGGGTGTAAGGTTTATGTCTAGATTCATTTTTTTAAATAGATTTTATTTTTAGAGCAGTTTTTGTTTCACAGCAAAATTAAGCAGAAAGTACAGAGAGAAAACTTTATTTTAAAGAAGAAAGAATTGAGTTTCAAGAAGCTCAAATGGCCTCTAATTCTTCTTCATTAGAAGACGCCACTTTTGCAAATGACATTGGGCCTTTAACTTCTCCAAACTCTTTGGGTTTCTTTTAAACAGAGTATCAGGCAAAGGCAAATATTTCAAGTTGCATTTTTGTGTTATGAGATTTAAAGGAGTGTCTATAAAGAGCATGCACGATACCTTAAACTGTTTATAAGCTTTCTGCTATAATGGTATTCTAATAATAGTCTACCTGTCATTCAAATACTGATACTATTTCGTGATATTCTAAATAATCAAACCGATGTATAGAATAATCAGGAAAAGGAGTCATGAGAGTGTTCCCAAGCACCATCTCTGTTTCAGGACCTCGAACACTACAGTTTTCCAGCAATCAGTGGCTTTGCTATCTGTACACAAGGTAGATTCTAAAATGTTCTCTCATTATAGGTACAAAAACATGATGGTCTTAGTCAGAAATTAACCCCAAGAATTGACTCACACTTTATAAGCAAGAGGTAAACAGATCTCTGTGTAAATTAATGCTGCTTAGCAGTGGTGTAACTTATACTTGCAGTATTAATGCTCCCAGAACAGTCAATTCTATGTTAAGTAGAAACTTTGGAGGAAGGTCTGAATTTAAAAGGTTTTGAGTTAGTGTTCTCTTACATTGAAAAAATGCAATTCCTTATTTATAGGGAGGAGCAAGTTGAAAATATTAATTTTTCTACATAGCTAAGTACCAGAGATTGCAAGGCCTCTGGGTTAAATATAAAAATACATTTATTAGTGGCAGGTGAGTATAGGTGGCCAAATTCAAGGCACCTAAATATAGTCAGGTAATTAGGTTACTAGCCCCAAAACAGAAGAAATAAAATGTTACATAAATGCGCAACCACAGTTAAGATCTTTTGAAATTAAAATGATCCCTTCAGAATAGCAATTTATCATAAATTAATGATCTGTGCATAAACAAATAATTGCAAACTTAGTTAATAGTGGTAGACTCGAAAGTTGCAAGAACAGAAAGACATGTAAGGAAACATTGAAAGTAAGGAGAACAGAAAGAGCAGCTTAACTTGAGCTAATAGAAGATGGTAAGTTGGAATAATTTTCAAAACACAGCATATACAATTCTGTTTCTTTTATTTGTTAGTTCATTATCAGTGGGCTTCCATTTCTCCCTACTTGGTGGCTGTTCCATCATTTCAGTGATTCGGCTTTTCTCTATCTTTGTTTCTGCTGCTTCTCCCTTACTTTCTGCTCTGTTTTCTCTCTTTTCTCTGGCCTCTGATTTCCCATCACTTATACTTACTGTCTTTTCTCCAGAGATGTCCATTTTTGTCCCTTATTCCCAGTTTCTTACTTACTTTGTTCTTCAGCCATCCTAAGAAGGCAGACCTGATTGTCTCAGTTTGTCATGATTAGTCCTGTTGGGTAGTTTTGGCTTGGGCCACCTCATGGGCAGCTGACTAGCCTGAAAAGTAGCAACCCTTAGATCAAGCAACTACTCTATTCAGTCAGTTCTGTCCAGAATGGCAGCTTCACTTTACTCAGATGGAGCTACAAGCTTGGCAGCAACTTTTAGCACCGATACAGGTGATTGATCTGGCTTCATGAAAGTGCTGGGTGTTTGCACAATATATAAATACATTCAGCCTTCTAGAAATACACAACTCTATTGGTTCATCTTAGCTGGAACAGTATACCCACATACACATCGGAATTAGTGAAATACCTGAATTACAGAATGTTTTGCACAATCTATAGATTCAGTTAACATCTTAAATTTGAGAGGGAGGGGCGCCTGGGTGGCTCAGTCGGTTAAGCGTCTGCCTTCAGCTCAGGTCATAATCTCAGAGTCCTGGGATCGAGCCCCACGTTGGGCTCCCTGCTCAGTGGGGCGTCTGCTTCTCCCTCTCCCTTGCCTGTGCTCTGCCTACTTGTGCTATCTCTCTGTCAAATAAATAAAAAAACCTTTTAAAAAAATTTGAAAGGGAAATTAAAAGATAACAATTTTTGATTGGTATAGAGAAATAGGGCAAGTACTTTTTCTTTTACCATACTATAAACTGGATGAAATCTTAGGGTTTCCATGAATTGTTAAAGTCTTAAAATGATGAATGCAGAGTTAGTGTTAAAATGTATATAAAGTAATATGAAAATACTTTTTACAATTTCTGGGCTAATGGAATAAAACTAGATACTCCTGGGAATAAATGTACTACTAAGGACAGATCCTTATATTCTTATTTAAGATTAAGTCTTTTGAGTAGTTACAGAAAGAAATCCTGATGGGACACAAATAGCAGAGTCTTCTTCTTAGTGAATAACAAGTCTCTCAAATCCCACAACTGGGAAAATGTTATAATGGTCCAGTACTTTTTGGTTTTTACTTGAGTTCTAAATTACCTTGTTTAAATGTAGATGTGGGAGTTGATCTGGAAGACTTGGCATATACAGTTTATTTGTTGGCTCCATTACACAGATTGAGCAGGTTATCCTTGAACTTTTGACTAAATAGCTAGATGAAAGAGAATATATTCCTGTCACAGGGATGGCAGCCCTTACTGTTGTTCATATTCCCCCAAAGTGGAGGGGAGGTGAGACGACCTCATCAGCTCTGGACTATCACACTTCATGAAGCAAGATTGCCCTGCACATGGCTGTGTGAATTGATGGGTAAAATGTCCACTGAATGTGTCTATCCCTTCTTTCTGTTTCCCCTTGTCCTCTTTTAGTGAATAATTTATAACTTCCTGAATGATGCTCTTTGCTCCTGCCTGTAGTCATTACCCTTACACCCAAGCTGCGGTTCCTCTGCCTTTTCTTATTGTCTCAGATCTGGGGTTGTTACTTTCCTAAAATGCCTTTCCCCCTGGCTTCTCAGTGAGTGAACTTGCTGAGCAACTTACAGCTTTTGGGTAGAAAGGGGTTCTTGGGATTCAGCCACTGAGTCTTGGTTGCCTTGGTGTGTGTGTATATCACTGAGTATTGTTTTTACCCCAAGAAATACCCAAATAGGAACCAGAAGGACCATTTTTCATGACATCTAGTATTCATCATAGTAGGAGGAAAGAAACATTGTTCACTGAACTCAAGATTTCTACCTGAAATGATGGTATGCAGAAATAGCACTAAGCAGCCTTTACTTTGGCTCCAAAGACAATCCTCTAATTATGACTTGCCTGATCATTAATTAAAATATGAATGATGGGGCGCCTGTGTGGCTCAGTCGGTTAAGCTTCTGCCTTTGGCTCAGGTGATGATCCTAGGGTCCTGGGATCAAGCCCTGCATCAGGCTCCTCGCTCAGTGGGAGTCTGCTTCTCTTGCTCCCTGCCACTCCTCCTGCTTGTTCTCTCTCTTGCTCTCTGTCAAATAAATAAAATCTTTATAAATAAATAAATAAATAAAATATCAATGAGACTGAATGTGATGTACATACAACTAAGGTTCCATGGATCCGTGCAAAGAACACTGGACAGAGTTAGCAGACCATTTCTGGTGCTGGCCCTGCCATTTAGTATCTTTTGAAAAGTCATATAAAATATAAAAAAATCTCAACAACTCACAAGAAAAGCCAACTTCAAGATGGCTCAGATGTTAGACTTATCAGACAATGACTTTAAAGCAGCTAGGATAGCCAAACTCCAAGAAGTAAGAGACGGCACTCTTGAAATGAATGTAAAGGTAGAAATTCTCTGAAGAGAAATAGAAGCTATAAGAAAGAACCATGGGGGCAGTGGGGAATGTGGGGAGTTGTGTAAGGGTATAGAGTTTCAGTTTTGCAAGATAAAAAGAGTTCTGGAGATTGTTTGCACAACAATATGAATGTATTTAACATTACTGAACTGTACACTTAAAAATGGTTAAGATGGTAAATTTAATGTGTATTTTACCACAACTTTTTAAAAAAAGGAATAAACTGTTATGCACTTAGCTGGGAATATATACATAATATATTTCTAAGTAAAAATAAAACATGTTTCTGAGTGGAGGAGGACCAAATGGATATGTACAAACTGAGAACTACACCTATCTTGCTGAGCACTGAATAATATATAGAATTGCTGAATCACTATATTGTACACCTGAAACTGAATATAACAATGTTAACTACACTGGAATTATATGTATATAACATACATGTGTGGAATCCCAGAAAGAGAGGAGAAAGAGATTAGTACAGCTAAATATTGAAAGAAATAAAGGATGACCTGGCAAAAAAACATGATTCTAAAGATTCAAGGAGTTCCATAAATCCCAAACAAGGTAAACCAAAATAAAAAAGCTGCCCAGATGCATCATAGCCAAACTGCTTAAAATTAAAGAAAAACTTTGAAAAAGAAAAGTGGCACATTATGTATAAGAGGCAAAATGATCAAAATATTGTGGATTTCTCATCATAAATCATGGAAGATAGAAAGCAGTAGAAGAACTTTTTTTTAGAACATTTTTTAAATGCTGAAAAAAAAGTCAACCCAGATTTCTATGTTTTGTAAAAATATTATTCAATAATGAAGGCAAAATAAAGGCTTTTTCAGATGAAGGGAAATGAAGAGCATTTGTTACCAATACACCTGCTGTAAAAGAAATGCTAAAGGAAGTTCTTCAAGTCTAAGGGAAATGATACCAGAGGGAAACTTGAAACTTCAGGAATAAAGAGCAACAGAAATAGCAAATCTATGGGTAAATATAATACTGTTCTACTCCTCTTAAGTTCTTTAAAATATGTATAATGGTTGCAAGAAAACAATATGGTAGGATTCTTAGTGTATATAGATGTAATACATATGATTACAACATAAAGTGTGTAATGTAAAGGGGCCTATATGACTGAAAGTTTCCTACATTTTGAATAGTAAAATATTAAGTAGATTGTAAGACTTAAGTATATTTTAATCCTTAGAGCCATCATTATAAATATTATGCAAAGTATAGAGTTTAAAAAGCCAAGAGATAAGTTAAAATAGAAAACTAGAAGATATTCGTAATTCTGAAGAAACCAGAAAAGAACTGAGAAATGAAGAAAAAGGAGAAACTAAAGAAATTATAAAATTATAGGTCCAACCATGTCAACAGTTACATTAAATGGAAATGTTCTGGAAACACCAATTAAAAGACATTTTATCATTTTGGTTAAAAATAAAGACCCAATTATATGCTATCTAAAAGAAGTCCACTTTAAATAATATAAGTAGCTAAAAGGTAGAAAGATGGAAAAAGATATACCATGCAAAAGAATTCTGGAGTGGCCATATTAATCAGACAAAATAGACTTCAGAACAAAGAAAATTAACAAGTATAAAGAAGTAAATATGGAATTTAATAACAAATTTGTATATTCACTAAGAAGACGTAACAATTCTGAATTGTATGCAGCCTAACAAGAGCTTCAAAATACATAAAACAAGTGATATAACTGAAAGGAAAAAAATAAATTCACAATTACAGATGGAAACTTCAACATTCCTTTCAGTAATCAGTAAAACAAGTATACCGAAAATCAGTAAAAATGTAGAAGGTCTGAATGATAGCATCAGCCAACTTGATCTGACTTCTATAGAACATTCCACCTCAAAACAGCAGAATATACATTCTGTTCGAGCGTATGGACCATGATAGACATATCCTTGGTCATGAAACCTTAACAAATTTAAAAGAATTGAAAGAATACAAAATATGTTCTAAAATGGAATCATACCAGAAGTCAGTAACAAAGATACCTGGAACTCCCCCAAATATATGGGTATTAAATAACACGCTTCTAAATCCATGGACCAAAAAGAAAGTCCCAAGGGACATGAGAAAATATTTTGAAGTGACTAAACTGCTGAAGCAGTAACTTTAGGGAAATTTATAGCATTAAAGGTTTATATCAGAAATGAAATAAATCAATAAGCTTCAATTAAGAAACTAGAAAAAAAGTGAACAATACTCAGAAAGCAAAAGGAAAGAAACAATAGAACTAATGAAACCAAAAGCTAGTTCTATGGAAAGATCAACAAAACTGATAAACTTCTAGCCAGACTGATCAAAGAAAAAAGACACAAAATATCAATATCAGAAAGATATAATAGCAGTATAGACCACACAAACACTAAAAGGCTAAATAATTTGGAAATACTATGAACAAGTCTATGCACATTAAGTTCGACAATTTAGATTAAATGGACCACTTTCTTGAAAGACATAAATTACTGAAACTCACATAAGAAACATAATCTGAATAACCTGTATCCCTTAAAGGAATTAAACTTGTAGTTAAAAACCTTCCAACAAAGAAAATTCCAGGCCCAGATTTAAGGCAGACATAATATCAATTCTACACAATCCCCACCAGAAAATGGAAGAGGAAGAGACACTTCCCAACTCAGTTTGAGAGCCAGCCCTACCCCAGTACCAAAACCAGAGAAAGACATTTTAACGAGAAGACTAAGATCTTGAACATAGACAAAAAGATCCTGAACAAAATATTAGTGAATTAAATAAGAGTAAAATGCATCAAAACCAAGTGGCGTTTATCCCAGGAATGCATGGCTGGTACCATTTTTGAAAATCAGTGTAATCTACCATCTTAACAGACTATAAAGGTATCATATCAATAGAGGCAGAAAACGCATTTGACAAAATTCAGCATCCATTCTTTACCAAAACAAAAAACCCTCAACAAACTGGGAATATAATAATTTCCTTAAATCGATAAAGGACAGCTATAAAAAACTGATAACATCATTTTTAATGGTGAAGGACCAAAATGCTTTTTCCTAATTTGGGGAAGAAGACAAGAATGTCTGCTCTGAGCATTTCTATTTAACATAAGTCCTGGCCAGCATAATAAGGCAAGAAATAGAAATAAGAGACATACAGATTGCAAAGGAGAAAACAAAACTTTCTCTATTCACAACCAATATGATTATGTAGAAAATACAAAGGAATCTACAAAAAAAAGCTGCCAGAACTAATTTCTGTGGTTACCATGGAGGATACACAGTTAACATAAAAATCAATTACATTGCTATATATTAACAGTGAGCAATTGAAAGAAAAAAAATTACTGTTTTTGTAGTCCTACAAAATGAAATACTTGGGTTTAAATTTAACAAAATCTCTGAAGAATTTTTATGTTCAAAACTGGATACACTGATTAAGGAAATGAAAGAAAACCTAACTAAATGGAGATATT
This sequence comes from Eumetopias jubatus, assembly GCF_037043125.1. Lineage (NCBI taxonomy): Eukaryota > Metazoa > Chordata > Mammalia > Carnivora > Otariidae > Eumetopias > Eumetopias jubatus. The sequence continues at coordinate 61,210,736 of NW_028274811.1, forward strand.
CATGGATTAGAAGACTCAATATAATTAAGATGTCAGTTTTTCCAAATTGATTTAGTTTTAGTGAATTCTAACCCAAGTCCCAGCAAGATTGTTTTAAAATTTATTTGAAAAGGCAAAATAACTGAGAAAGAAAAATCAAGTTGGAAAGCTCATTTTATTAGATTTTAAGACTTACTCTAAAGATACAGTAATCAAGACAGTGTGACTAACAAAAAGCATAACCACATAGATAATGGAATAGAATAAAGTACAAAAATAAATCCACACAAATATGGTTAATTGTTTTTTGACAAAGGAGAATGGCAATTCTTTGGAGAAAAGATAGTTGTTTCAATAAATGATGTTGGAACAATTGGACATCCATATGCAAAAGAATGAACCTGACCTCTACCTCACTTCTTATATAAAAATAAACTTGGGCCGCCTGGGTGGTTTAGTTTGTTAAGCATCTGACTCTTGATTTTGGCTCAGGTCATGATCTCGGGGTCATGAAATTGAGCCCTGTATCGGACTCCACACTGGGTGTGGAGCCTGCTTAGGATTCTCTTTCTCCCTTTTCCTCTGCTCCCCCCCTCCCCTGCTCATTCTCGCTTAAAAAAAAAAAAAAAAAAAACCCAGAAAATTAATTAAAATAAATAAACTCAAAATTGCCAGTAGACCTATATATATAATGTAAAACTATAAAAAGAAGATGCAGGAGAAAATCTTCATGACTTTGGATTAGGCAAAGATTTTTTAGATATGGCACCAAATACAATCCATTTTAAGAATAAGTGAACCTTAAACAAAATTTTAAAAAACTCTTAACCCACAAAATACACTGTGAGAGAATGAAAGATCAGCTATAGACTGGGAAAAAATATTTTCAAATCACATACTTAACAAAGAATTCGACCATGATACATAAAGAACTCTCAAAACTTAGCAATAAGGAAAAAACTCAATGCAAGAATGGGCAACAGATTTGAATAGACATGTCGCCAAAGAAGATATGTGAATGGCAAGTGAGCACATAAAATGTGCAACATTGTTAGTTATTAGAGAAATGCAGATTAAAGCCAAAATGAGATACTCTTTCACACCTATTAGAATGTCTTAAAACACACACAAATAACTGATAATACCAAATGCTGGTGAGAATGTGGAGCACCTGGAATTCTTATACATTGCTGGTTTAAGTGCAAAATGGTACAGTTGCTTTGGGGCATCTGAGTGCCTCGGTTAAGCATCCAACTCTTGATTTCAGCTCAGGTCATGATCTCAGGGTCATGAGATTGAGCCCAGTGTAGGGCTCTGCACTGGGTGTAGAGCCTGCTTGGGATTCTCTCGCTCCCTCTGCCCCTCCCCTCTGCTCTCATGTGCAAGCGTGTGCACACTCACACTTGCACACACGACCCCCCCCAAAATAATGGTAAAGCTGCTTTGAAAAACAGTTTGGCAGTTTCTATTAAAGTTAACATACAGTTTCCATGAAATTTAGCACTCCTACTCTCAGTTGTTTATCTTAGAGAAACAAAAGCTTATATTCACACAATAAGTTGTACATTAATGCTTATAACAGCATTATTCATAATGGCCAATTACTGGAAACAAATAGCTTTCTGCTGGTGACTGGGTAAACTATGGTAGCTCCATACAGTGAAGTACTTTTCAGCAATGAAAAGGAACGAACTATTGATACATGCAACATGGATAAATATCTCATGTGTTGTACTGAGTCAAAGAAGCCAGTTCCCAAAGACTATGTACTATATGATTCCACTTACATGATGTCCTGGAAAAGGCAAACTGTAGGGAGGGAGAGCAGATTAACGATTGCCTGTGGTTGGGGTTGGAGTGGGGCAGGATGTAACGAGAGCTTTTGGGAGTTCTGTATCCTGATTGTGTTTGTGATTACACAAACCTGTGCTTATATTGCAGCACGCAGAAGTGTACATCAAAGAAAGTAAATCTGACTGTAAGTTTTAAAAAAAAACTTACAAAAACAATGCAAATAATTTTAAAACACATCGTGTATGTCAATTTATAAGTTAATAGACTTAAAAACAAAGGAAGTTCTGGTACATGATGCAACATGGATGAACCTTGGGGACATTATGTTAAGTGAAATAAGCCAGTTAGAAAGGAAAAATACTCTGATTCCACTTACACGAGGTACCTAGCATAGTCAAATTCGTAGAGACAGAAAAGAAGAATGGTGGTTTGCAGGATGGAATAATGGCGAGTTATGTCCTGTGTATGCCCTATTCAAATCCATTTTGAGTTCTTTAGAGAACAAAGAAGTTAATCTATTAACTTTCAAAAAAGTCATGTGTGATTTCCATATAATATGTAGCCATAGAACTTTGTGGGGTTTTTTGGTTTTGGTTTTTTGTTTGTTTAAGATTTATTTATTTATTTTAGAGAGAGAAAGAGTAAGAGGGCAGGAAGGGGCAGAGCGGGAGGGGAGAGAATCCCAAGCCGACTGCCTGCTGAGTGTGGAGCCCGACATGGAGCTTGATCCCAGGACCGTCAGATCATGACCTGAGCCAAAACTAAGGGTCAGACGCTTAACTGACTGAGCCACTCAGGCGCCCTGCCATAGAACTTTGTTAATCACACAAGTTAAAATAAGCTCTAAGTGCAAACGCTTGCTTTAAATGCTTCTGCAAAGCCCTAGACAACAATGAAAACAATGTTTCCTCCTTTAATTAATCTCAGAGAAATGACATATAGTTACATAATTGCCCTGATTCTTATCCTGAGGATATAAGAGTGGAATGTGGAGGAAAGAATGCTCGGGAGAGAGTTGCTTTGCAAGAACTAGAGGAGGACTGGGGAGGACTAGAGTAGAGCCTTAGGTGTAGGGTTTGCCCCCAGTATAAGTGAGCTTCTCAACAATAAAATGTATGCCTTTTTCAACTAGGCTCTGAACTGTGAAAGATTAGGCTATTGTGGTTGTGTCAGAACTATCCCTGAACAAGCCTAATTCTAGATTAAAACGAGAACATGAGGTGTTGGACAGTTGAAATCCTTTCTGCACTCAGAAGGGCTTAAAGCTGAAAGGAAAAGGGGAGGTGGAGCTCAGGAAATGGGATCTTTTATGGCTGTTTTAAATTATTTTTAATATGGTTTCATTATTTATTGAACATTTTTAAGCAGAAAACAAATGCTATTACATTTACTTGGTTCTTTGAGTGGCTCATCATCATAGGATAAATAGCAAGGTATGGCCGCTATGCTTCAATGGCAACAGAAAGAATCAAATTTTACAAAATCTTAAAGCTGAGTCACAAAAGTGCATGACCACATTGAAGTGAGTAATGGCTAAATGGCACAGTCATCTTTTTGATAGATTGCATTTTCACTCAAATATCTGTTGCCCCTCCCTGAGCTCACCTTCCCACAGGAGGATGATACTCTTGGCTAGTGGACCCAGGCATGGCCAAAAGACTTGGTTTAGGTAATAAACTGTGAGCCTAAGTGACAGGTATCATTTTGGAGCAGGAACATCAAGAGCCATCACCTAGTTCACTGTGGTCTTGTTCCTCTGCTGCAAGACCAGCAACATCCCATATAGGAACTGCTCTGTGAGTTGGTCCTGTGAGTAGAGCAGAGTTGCAGTGGACCCATGATGAACATGTAAATTGGGCAGGAAATAAACCTCTGATTACTTGGGGTTGTTTTTTTCTGCAGCATTACTTAGCCTATCCAGACTTTTGTATGTTTCTACCCACACCACAGCAGTGTCATAAACATTTATATAGTCCATATAACATCTTGCTTAGCCTTCTTATTTACCTATTTCCCTTTTCCCAAAGGCCAAATTCACACAGTTTCTTCTCCACCCCTTGGTAACAGAATCCCAGCTTCATTCTAGCTACTATGTGCCCACCTAATAGTCTAAGTCAATTTTTTACAACTTGCTTCCTCCTTGAAAGTAATTGGCCCAGGAGTGAGCATGTGACCAAGTTCTGAACAATGAGATTGAAGGGGAATCTGCCGGAGAATTTAGGAGAAATGTTCCCTTTCTGATAAGAGCAGCATGCAAAGAAAAAGTTGTTTACTGTCCTCCAAGTTTAGCTTTGAAAGCTGTAATGTAAGAATGTGATGCCTGAAACTGTGACCATGAGGATTGACGCCAATGTGCCGAGAGCAGTGGATTTGTCAAGGATAGAAAGAGCTGGAGTCCTTGATGACATATCTGAACAAGCAAATCAACCTTAGGACTGCCTACCTGGACTTCTGAGTGAAGTATCAATGTCCTTGTAGTTTAAGCCATAGTCTGATTTTTCTGTTGCTTGCTGCCAAAAGCATCCTAACTGATGCAGCACGTGTAGACAAAGCACTGTTCACATGGCCAGTTTCACAAGGGGTTCATCTTTACGACTGCCCCAGATAGGCTTAGATTTACAAGTTCTTAAAAACAGTACAGTGGAAGTCAAAGGAATTTGGAGATTTTACAGAATTGGGTCACCATAGTACAGTTCTATCCTTGATGAAATCCTCTCTGGTGCATGCCCTGAATGAAGCACTCCACTCCCTATGGCCATTTGGTTGGCCTAGGGTCATGTATGCCTAGGTAGGCCTGGAAGCTACCTGGGCCTCATCTTTTCCGCAGTGGCGAAATAAGTCTTTCAACCACCAAACCCCAATATGAGATTTCTCCAACACAAGGTAGTCAAGCCAGAAGGACTGCCAAAGCTGTTGTCTTGAGCTCTCTCCATTACATAGTATCCTAAAGCAGCACCATAAATGAGTGCAGAGGGAGCTCAGGGCTTAAGCTTCAAGGAGTACTGTGTGTGTCACTCGTCTGAAGCCAGGCTCATCCCCAGCTGGTCCCAGGAGCTCCTCAGCAGCTGCAGCCACTGCCACAGAGCAAGTCATGGGTTTTGGCGAGTAGGCCCGCGTCTAAATGCTCGAAATAAGTTTGGTCTTTTCAAGGTTTCTTGGAGCAACATCTACTTTGGTCTTTTCATAGTTTCTTGGAGCAACATCCACTTTGGCATTCTTTTATCAGCCATTATTTCCAGATGTTCCTTGTTTTTATTCCACTTTCCTATTTCACAAACCATGTTGTGTTATTTTCAATCCTTGTCTTTTGTCTGTGTTTGTGGATCTCAGAAACAGTCTCAGAAATGTGATCATTCTTTGATTTTTCTAGGTATCTTTTTTCTTTGTTGTCCTAGCTGAGTGTGGATTCTGGACATCATGTAGGAGTGTTACTTTAAGCTTTTTGGAAACAAACAACTATCTTAATTGTTCTAGCACTACTTTCCTTTTATTTCCATTTTACGTGTATTTTCTATTTGCCAAGAATGTTGTTTTAATAGTTGGGGGCCCTTTTTTTTTTTAAGATTTATTTATGTATTTTTAGAGAAAGAGAGAGAGCGTGCACAAGTGGGGAGGGGCAGAGAGAGGAGAGAGAGGATCTCAAGCAGACTCCCCACAGAGCACGGAGCCTGACGAGGGGCTCCATCTCACGACCCTGAGATCACAACCTGAGCTGAAACCAAGAGTTGGACACTTAACCGGCTGCGCCACCCAAGCCCTTTTTATTGTCTCTGCTACCATATACTTCTTTTCATCTTGCAAATAAGAGAGAAGTACACAAAATTTGTCTAGTACAGTTATTTATATCAATTCTTGTAACTGTTTTTGGAAAATTCCACGAGGAGCAGTTAAGTTGCTGTGAACCCAATACAGTCCCCCTCAGCCCTGAATGGTACAAATGCAATATTTATCAAAATAACTTATTTTAAATCTGTATTATCTCATTTCAGTTTGCTTAGTATAAAGTAGATAGTAACTGGCTATATTTGCTATTTTTCTCTACTTTCTATATCCTCCATTTTATACTTACACTGCCCTTAGGTCAGGTTTTGTCGCTACTTGGCACCTCTGAGTTCTTAGCATTCTTTCTTAGATTTATACCTTGAATCAGAAAATCTTTTTTAAGAAATCTGTATCTGCACATTGTCCCATAAAATTTTCTTCGGATGGATTAATAATGTGCCAAGCTCATAAGGAGTTTAATGGCTATTTTGCCTTGTGGATTTATTGTGGTTTCTTTGTTGTTGTTTTTGGAGAATTTCTATTCTTCCATCAGTTCACAGAAACCTTGAAGCATCTGTGCTTGGGAGAAGGATGATCACAGGGAAGTGAAAAAGCACATGTAACTGCTTTGTTCCTACATATTGTGTGGCAATAAAAGTCATAGGCCCTGACGTTCCAGATAGTCAACGATGTACAAACAGCTTGTGTTCCAACAGTCTGTAGGTCAGCTGCTTGTTTGAAATGCATTTCCCTATGGAAACAAGGTTAAGAGGGGCACTTGGGTTTTTAGGTGAGTTCATAAAAGCCTGTTTCACCCAGAATATCACAAATTCTGTACATTGTAGTGAATAAGAGCAGAATATTGTTGTACTGCTAAGTCTTAAGTAGCCAAAAAAGAAATACAACTGAATAAGAAAGCGCCTTTAAAAAACGTATATTGGGTGCTGATAGTCACAGAAAAACAAATTTAACTAGACAGGCATGTAGAGGAATAGTCTTATGAAAATTCCAACAGGGACAATGGAAGGACAAATGGTACTTAGTTTCCTTCCTTTCCTTCCCCTCCCTCCCTCCCTCCTTACTTCCTTCCTCCCTCCCTCCCTCCATCCCCCTCTCTCTCCCTTTCTCTTTCTTTCCTTTTTTTCCTTCTCTCTCTCTCTCTTTCTCTCTCTCTCTCTTTTTTTTCATTTTGAGCGTCACACAATACAGAAAGCTTTGTTCAGCCACACTGTACCAGAGAAAGGCGGGCTCACTTTGATGCTGTCATCTTAGGCTTCTGCCAGTTCTCTCTTACTCCATTTCCGTTCATCCCGCTTCCTTTTCTCCTCAGCTGCTCTACTCCTTCCCTCCTTTGCCTGAGGTTTCAGGGACCTGTAGCACATGGCTCCGTAGGCCTGTGGAGCAACAGGGCGGAGTGACAGCCGAGCTTGATGGGTGGAGACCTGCACCAGTGACACCATCTTGTCGGTACAACCCGCACACCCGCTAATTTTCTTTTTTATGTCTGTTTCTCTTTAAAACAAACAGCTTGAGGGGCAGGGTGCCTGGGTATCTCAGTTAGTTGAGCTTCCGACTCTTGGTTTTGGCTCAGGTTGTGATCTCAGGGTCGTGAGATTGAGCCCCGCATCAGGCTCCATGCTCAGTAGGGAGTCTGCTTGAGATTCTCTCTCCCTCTCTCTCTGCTCCTCCCTCCCTTTCTTTCTCTCAAATAAATAATCTTTAAAAAAAAAAATTAAGAAAAACAACTTTGAATTCTGCCACACCATCACGGTTCTATAGTGACCCCTCAGAAACATTAACTTTGAATGGCTGGCTTTTCTTTTGGCTGGTTTGTTCCTGTATTTTTACTTTCGTTTCTCGGTGTTTAAGAGAAAAGAAGGATTCAAGTGAAAGTATTGGCAAATTCACACAGATCCACTGCAATCTTTGGTCTAAACTCCTATCTGCCTAAACTGACAGTTTCTCCCTTTGTGCCCAGAATACTCGTTGTTCAAAACAATATGACTGTGTTGCTTGGGTAGCCAAAAGAAAGGGGGACACTTCGCGGCAAGGAGGACAACTCTAAATGTCAGCATTAGGTGGAAAATGCTGTTCTTCTACACCCAGTAAAGTCATCCTGTTCTCCATGCAAGCAGAGGCTTTATTTTTTATAAAGACAACTCCCTGCTGTTGAATATTGTCTAAGAGGCAAAAAAAAAAAAAAAGTAAAGAATATGTGTTTTCTACTTATGCTCCTGGCTGACTGTACCTATAATCCAAGCAAGTATGACTTATATGAAAAAAGGCATATTTTATCTCTCATAACATACCATACTCAGAAATTGCTACATAACACGAATTTAGAGCCCATCTTTATAATTTAACAGGATGTGATCATCTAAGTAGTGAAAAAAATGTGCCAGAATTATTTTAAAAAATTGAAGGGCGTGGGCGCCTGGGTGGCTCAGTTGGTTAAGCGACTGCCTTCGGCTCAGGTCATGATCCTGGAGTCCCTGGATCGAGTCCCGCATCGGGCTCCCTGCTCGGCGGGGAGTCTGCTTCTCCCTCTGACCCTCCCCCCCCCGCATGTGCTTTCTCTCTCTCTCATTCTCTCTCTCTCAAATAAATAAATAAAATCTTAAAAAAAAAATTGAAGGGCGCTTGGGTGGCTCAGTCGGTTAAGTATTTGACTCTTCATTTCGGCTTAGGTCATGATCTCAGGATCGTGGGATCGAGCCCCATATCTGGCTCTGTGCTTAGGAGGGAGTCTGCTTGAGATTCTCTCTCTCCCTCCCCTCCCAGATAAATAAATAAATCTTAAAAATTTTTTGAAAGAGCTTTCAGGGTTTGAGTTATTTTGCTTGGATTGAGAACTCTAAGAGGTGACCAAAATTGCCTTTGAAACATAAAAGGGAACTTTTAAGGGATAAACTGAGACTTAATAAAATTTTAAGAGGTTATTTGAGCAAAAGTCTATTTTAATTGGCAGTGCCACACTGGAAGTAATTAGGAGTGCTCCACTGACAGTAGCCAGGGCAGAGACTTTTGTAGGGAAGCTGGGGAAGCAAAGCAAGGGAATTATTTGATTTGCCATAGCTTAAGCATTTGCTTTATTTGGAAAAGCCCAGTTAGCTGTTGGCAACTGGTTGTCCTTAGATTTCAATTTCTTGGGTTTTTGAGGCATTTACAGGCTTAGGTTTTGGTTTGCTTATGGAAGCTGCTAAATATTTAGAACTACCTCAGTCTAATGGCCTCTTTGTTTAATCAGTTACTTTGAGGGGCTGTGATGAACCTACCATATTTACCAATTGCAGAGCATTGCTGCATTTAAATATCTCTAAACTTGAATGTGTAACTGAAAAAGGAATATGTCACTAAGCCAGTAATAGATATATCTGATCCAATAGCTCCTATCAAAGTGATTCAGTTTATTTTAGTTTAAGGAGACCATTGTGAGTCACCTCATTCATACAAACTGTCAGGTGTGGTCTGAGGGGCCCACCATGAATGATAAAGGCACAGACATTCCAGGAGTTTAGAGGTTGCCTCCTGGAAGCTAGAGACAAAGGCCAGTCTAGTTCTTTGTTATACAAAATTATGTAGACCCTGATAAAGGTCTAATGTTCAGAATATATAAAGATTAAAGAATACTTACAACTAAACAATAAAAAAAACAACTGAATCAAAAAGTGGGCAAAGGATTTGAATTGACGTTTTTCCGAAGAAGTTACACAAATGACCAGTAAGCACATGAAAAAATATTCAGAATTGTTACTTCATTCATTACCCCTCTTGCCAGAATCTATACTGAAAGCTCATTTTTTTTTTTTCGACTGAGGCACAAGAATGCAAAGGCAACATGGCCCATCTCCCAATCTCTCTGTTCTCTGTTTTTTTCCAGACCTCCATTAGGGAGTCCTGTACTTTGGAAGGGATTAGGTAGACCTTATACTCTGGTCCTCATTTAGTTCCTTGTGTCCATTACCCCTTAGAAACTGTGGAATGGGTGGGACAGTTGATTGGTTCCTCAGATCTTCAGCAGGTCTGGCACTGTAAGATTAAGCATGCCATGCCTCCTGCTGTATAGTCTCCATGACTGACTTCTTGTTCTTTTAAATTTCAGTTGGATGCCGCCTCTGCTCAACAACTTCCCAGAATTTCTCCCCTGTTCCCAACCCCAGTTTTGATTCAGGTGCATCTCCCATATGCTCCTCCTGTACTGTATCTATATCTCTGCCATAGGTGGCATTTATTAATGTTGACATATAGATAATATAGTGTGGTAATGGACACTGGAGTCACAATGTCTGGGTTTAAATTCTGGCCTTATTTCTTATAAACCATGTGACATGAAGAAAGTTTCTTAAATTTTGTGTGCCTCAGCTGCCCCATCTAAAATAGTAAGAGGTTCCTGGATGGCTCAGTTGGTTAGGCATCGGACTCTCGTTTTCAGCTCAGGTCATGGCCCCAGGATCCTGGGACTGAGCCCTCTGTCGGGGTCTGTGCTCAGATTCTTTCTCCCTCCTCTGCTCCTCCTCTCCCCGCTACCCCGCTCACATGCCTACGTGCAGGCTCTTTCTCTCTCTCAAATAAATAAATAAATCTTAAAAAATCAAATAATAATACCTCTTGCATAAGGCTGTTGAAAGAATAAAATAATCTATGGCAATTAGTATTATTTGTTTGGCACATAGTAATTGATCAATAAATTTTAACTATCGTTATTGTTTTTGTTTACAAAACAATTTGTTCTAGTTTATCCAGGGGGTAATAAGCTTCTTAAGGACAGAGAGCTTTATCTTATTCCCTTGTCATTCTCCAGGGCTAGTAAGTGTGCCTGACACACAGTAGATGCTCAACAAATATTTTGTTGTTTTTGAATATAGACAGAGCAAGGTTTTGTCTCAGGGGCAAAACTAAACAATACACTTCAGTCTATCTCCAAATACCTAGGGTTCATTTTGCTCTTCTCTGGTCCATGCAGTAATTATCTTTGGGGACTATCCATGGTGCTGACTTTTGCCCAAGTGGCTTACGTAGCCAGAGCCTGCCCCAACAATTTGGGCCATATCCTCTGTTGACTTAATATCTCTGCTGTACCCCCAGGCTGACCGAGCATGCTGTCATCTCAGTGTGCTGAAGGCTAAGGCCTTTTAGTAACCCTCCCTACCTGACTTCCTAAGTAGGCCAGCGGACTCTTTCCTAAATCCTACCCTTTCGACTTGCTCCTCGCGACACCAACCACAAAAATAGCTAGTGTTCTTCTCTACTCTCTCTCCCTTTCTTGAATGCCTTTTCTGTTTTCCTTCCCCACTACTTTGTTGCTGTTGTTTTTCTCTACTTTTACCTTCTTCCTCAAGTATGATGCAAAATACTTTATGCCACTTCATTATCAGTGACCTCCTCCCCCAAATTTCTTTGGAATTTGTGGCATATTTTCTCTAAATGCAGCAAGAGGAAGGAGGGGAGGACCTCAGTGGGAGAAAAGCAAGAGGCAGGCAGGCTTTTCAGAGGCGGCGAGCTGTATGTTTGCCCTCTAACATTTACCTGTTTAAAGTTAAGTTCAAATACAGACTTTCCTTAAGACAGAGCCGAGGACAACAGTGGTTATGAAATGTGTGTGGTGATAGAGCTTGGATGGGGGATAAAGCCTAGGTGAGAAATGCCCCGAGGATGAACACTGGTTAAATCACTAGCTTGTGTGGGGCCGATGTGGTGAGAGAGACAGTTTTGTTTTGTTTCCAGATAAACTCTGCTAGAAGGAAGCCATCCAAAGAAGAAAGGGAAAGTTCTGAGGTTTCTTTCCCTCCATGAACCTAATTAAAAGAAATTGTGCTACATCTACACACAGATAAAAATCATCACCATCTTTGAGTAGGAAGACTTGATAGCACTTAACGGATGCACTTCCTAATACAGCTCTAGCAGTGTACAACCAACAAATTTGGCCTAGTCAAGGAACTGAAGTGAATCAGCTTCAGCTGTCACAGTCCCAGACTTAGAGCTCCTCTGATAGTCAGTGCTGGGAGTCAGTGGAGCCCAGAGAGCTGAGCCAGTTTCCAACTCTTCACATGATCACAAGCTTTACTAGAATGTTTCCAAAAGCAAATTAATATGCATGCTGCAACATTTCCTATTGTTTTAGTTAATGTGAATAACTGGCATAGTAATTTTTTTTAAAGATTTATTTTTTGAGAGAATGAGCGAGCACATGAGTTGGGGGAGGGGCAGAGGGAGAAAATCTTCAAGCAGACTCAGTGCTGAGCTTGGAGCCTGATGTGGGGCTCGATCCTACAACCCATGAGATCACAACCTGAGTTGAAACAAGCGTCAGACGCGCAACCAATGGAGCCACCCATATGCCCCTGGTGTAGTAATTTTTTAGTTTTATTTGTTTTGTTTTGCTTTTCAGAGTTAACACTATTTGGAGCCAGGCATTTTTCTGAAAGCTTCACATACACTAACTTACTCAATTTCCAAAGTAACCAGATGATCTAGGTGCTATTAGTATTCCATTTTACACAGGAAGAATTGGGGCCCAGAGAAGTTGAATAACTTGCTGAAAGTCACATAACACTGCTAGAAAATGACTGTCCTTTGAGTCAGAATTCAGACCCAGATGTTCTGACTCCAGAGTCTATGCTCTGAATCCTTGCACTGCTCTGACCCTTTTAGGAAATCATGTGTGGTGGGGCCATCTTTCTAATGGTGTAGAAACTGGGTGAATCTGCATTACTTTAAATGCATTTAAAACAGGGGCACCTGGGTGGCTCAGTCGGTTAAGCGACTGCCTTCAGCTCAGGTCATGATCCTGGAGTCCCGGGATCGAGTCCCGCATCTGGCTCCCTGCTCGGCGGGGAGTCTGCTTCTCCCTCTGACCCTCCCCCTCTCTCATGTGCGCTCTCTCTCTCTCTCTCTCTCTCTCATTCTCTCTCTCAAATAAATAAACAAAATCTTTAAATAAATAAATAAATAAATAAATGCATTTAAAACAAATGCCAAGGACTCCTTAAAGTGAACATAAGGATAGATCAGTAAAAATAAATGCAATCTGATAAACCTGCAAACCCGGTGAGAAAGTTGTCAGTTCGTGAGCTAATTCTTACCTACCCTGCACGGGGAACCACTTTTTTATGTACTCACTGTTTGTGGGGTCCCAGTTACCTAACTAGCTCTCTCCACGTCTGTCCCTCCAAATATACTATACAATTTGCAACCACACATTATCTTATTATAACAAATATAAAATAGCTTTTTATTGTGAAAAAATAGATCTGAACTGAAACTCTGGAAATTTCTCAAATTATTTCTTCTGATTTACTCTTTGAAACCATGGAATTTATTTGAGCAAAACCTCTGCCAGTCTACCCTTTCCCTGTACTTCGCTTCCTATATTTTCTAACATCCATCTTGCAAAACGGCCCCTTCTCTTTGCTTGTGCTGAAATCGCCTCTCCACACCTCTCTCTCTCACCTTGGATCACAGAAGTTTGTTTTGCGGTGGACAGGTCACTCCTTGGCTTGGGCTGATCACTAATCAAGTTCTGTCCTTCCTACTTTCTTTTCTTCTCCCCAGTGAGTCCAACATTCTGGTGTTACCTTCTTCTCCTCTGTCCTCTCCTATTCCCAGATGAATTCATTCCTTCTCAGGAAATCTCCATTTCCCATCTTCATCTTCAGTAATTCCCTTCCTCTTCACCTTTTTCTTCCTTGCCCCATTTCCATAGGAAAATCTCTCACATAGAAGTTCTTCATTCTCTCTATGAATGAGCCAAACAGACTTTTGTCTCTCTTGCCTGCTGCTGTATCCCCAGAGCCTAGAACAGCACTTGTCACTTAGTGGCCAACCAGTACTCATCTGTTCAGCTCATGAACAACCGAAGGAGACTGAAGTCATGACTGCTTGATTTAATCAAAAGTGTCTTTGACACAACTATCTCAAGCAAGAAGAAAACCACAATGGTTTTCATTTCTTAAAAATTTCTTTTTAAATTAACACTCAGCATATTTGAAGTGGTTATAAGAAATAACACTTATTAAAGAATAGTTTGAAACTATATAAAGCTGTTTATTTTATTTGATTTTTTGAAAAGATTATTTATTTTAGAGAGAGAGAGAGAGCAGGGGGAGGACCAGAGGGAGAGGAAGAGAGTATGGAGCCTGACATGGGGCTCAATCTCACGACCCTGAGATCAGGACCTGAGCCAAAACCAAGAGTCGGGAGCTTAACTGACTGCACCACCCAGGTGCCCCAGAATTCAAACTTTTTAAAGAATGCTTTATTATTAATCTAGTTATCCCTAGATTATTAATCATTTATTCCCAAATAGTGAATTTTGTTTGCTTTTACAATGAGCATCTTCTTTTTCGGTGATTTCTTTATTGTAAAATGTACTGAATATCTCCTTTCCTAATTAGGAAAATCAAGCTGTTCCCATTTTAGTATAATTGGAACCTATATCACTGGAAGAATCTTAACTGATTTGCATTAAGACAAGTTCATGTGAGGCATAACGGAGTAAACATATACATACTACTGATGATAGGGTTTAGTTGCTGTGCTTTTTTTTTAAGATTTATTTATTTATTTGAGACAGAACACAAGTTGGGGGAGGGGCATAGGGAGAGGGAGACAAACACACTCCCCACTGAGCGGGGAGCCTGACAGGGGGCTCGATCCCAGGACCCCGAGATCATGACCTGAGCTGAAATCAAGAGGCAGATGCTCAACTGACTGAGCCACCCAGGTGACCCTCATTGCTGTGCTTCTTAAAACATGGGTATGAAATAGCGTTCCATGTCCCTGCTGAAGGACCTTATGTCCTCTCTCACTCCCCACTAGTGTTGGCTTCTACAGGCATCAGCTTCTTAGTCCATAAAATGGAATAGCCCTTACTTTGTTGTGAGGTTTACAGCACTCCATAGGATGCCTGACATCTAGGAGACACTCAAAAATATGGACCTATTTCATGTTTACTGGAAAGAACAAATATTTTGTTCATTTACTTATATGACCTAATACAAAATTTCATTCAACATTTTGGATTCTGGACACTCTTTCTTCCTATTTTTAATGTTTCCTAATGGTCACAGCCTTCAGGTTTCCTAGACAACATCTTTTTTTCTCAAGAGGTTCTTGACAACTGTATTGTAAAAAAAAAAAAAGTTAAGATGTAACTTGGTTGATTTACAATGATACATCTAGGTTGTGCGTTGGTCCAGTTTTGCACAGAGAGAATAGCCTGCAAGTTCCCACATGGCAACTTGTCTGTCATGGGGCTGCCCAGTACCTGGGTTTTCCCACTTCTGACTTAGACTAGTGGATCTAAGCATCACCAGACCCCAAACTGTTACAGGTCTGGAGGGGGGATGGTGCTTGGGCCCCTCTGTTAGAAGGTGAAAATGTGAGGAGACTATTGACCTTCTTGGGAAGAGGTGCTTGAGATTCTCTCTCCTCCCTCTGCTCTTCCCTCTTGTGCTCTCTCTCTCTCTCTCTCTAAAACAAATAAATAAATCTTAAAAAAAAAATGGAGGTTGCTTCATCTTCAACACAACAACCATTTACTGAGCACCTACTGCATGCACAGGGCCAAGCACTGGCGATGAAATCAAAGCATAGAGATGAGTGAAGCATGGCTCTTGTACATGCAGGGTTCCTAAATACAATGAAGACGGCACACACAAATTTACATGGATACAGGGTAGTTTGTAAAAAGAACAATCAGTGGATCCAAAGTTTTTTTAATGGAGGTTGGAGAGTTGAGGACAACTTGGGTTGTCAGTTCTTTATTTTGATAAGGATATTTAAAAAAAAAAAAAAACCTGTCAACAACCACTATCATTTTGCATAAAAGGGATACATTCATTCCTAAAACAGGAAGGGCAAATTTTTCAGAATAATAGGCCTTTAAATTTTAATGAGTTGTATTACAAACTTACTACATTATCCTTATTTTTCTCATTTCACAGAAGATCAGTGAAACTTTCTTTAAACCAATGTTTTAAGAATTATGGTCTAAATGAATTCCTAAATGTCATTCCTGCCAAATGACATATGGGTACATTTTGATGTTTTTGAAATAGAAGCCTGCTAGAATATGAGGAAGTGCTATTGTTTTATTTCCTTGCCCAACCTGGGCCCCAGCAATTGCTCTCATGGGAATATTCCAGGGGTCCAGGCTTCAGTGGGCAAGGGCTCTTTGGATGAGCTGGAATGGAGCCACTGGTAGAAATGGGTATGGCCCAGGAGAGGTTTAGCTGCTTCCTGTGGGGCCGGGCCAAAGTTAACCAAAGTGCCTTTGATAAAGGATTTTGAAAAATAATATTTTTCTTTTTGTTTTTTTTTCGAAGATTTTATTTATTCATTTGTCAGGGAGAGAGAGAGCGTAAGAAGGGGAACAGCAGAGGGAGAGGGAGAAGCAGGCTCCCCACTGAGTAGGGAGCCTGTGGGACTCGATCCCAGGACTCTGGGATCATGACCTGAGCCGAAGGCAGACGCTTAACCAACTGAGCCACCCAGGTGTCCCTATTTTTCTTTTTCTTGACAGTTGTGACAGTCTAGAATGGAAAATGCTCAAGGGATAATGTTACTATATCATGTAGCTTAATTAGTAATAAAATCCCAAGGGGGTCTTAATGACTGGAAATCCAGAATTTCCCAGTGGTTCGACATCTATGTTCAACTCTGCCAATCTTAATCAGCAGAACTTTCTTTCCAAATACACTGAAGTCCACCCTGTGTGTTCCTGTACAAGTAGTTCTTTTTCTACATCTTGACTTCAAGGCAATTTCAGTATTTATATTTTTTTAAAAAAGCATATTCCTTGCCATTAAGACATGTAATATACTTTTAAAGTTCCTGTGATCTTTCAAGTTTATTCCTGCAGTAATCTGACAAACTAGAGTAACAAACAACACAGGAAATTAAACCAAGAGACCATAAGCTGAAATTCAGTTTTTTAATTTAAAAAAATGTCATCACCAAAGTCAGGATGGGGTTTATCATCAAACTTGGGGCAATTTCTCAGTTTTCTTCAGATGCTATTAAAAAATAATGTTTGAAGTATCCCCAGGATATTTGGTCTTCCAGTAAGTCAATCTATAATTCACTTTGCTTTTCTCTTTCACAATTACGGTGCTTGCTATTTGTATTTGAGATGAAAATAACACAAACATAGTTGTGCTCTAGAGTGGAAACCTGCTCTACTGACCAACAGGAGCTAATTTTGTCATAAATAATGATCACAGCAGTGGATCTCAGCAACTACACCACCATACGAGTTATATAAATAAACTCATTGACAGTTAACTTCACACACTCACGGAAACAGAGGCAAATGAAAGTAATGAAAATGCATTTGCGGCTCAGTGTGAAAGCTCTCAGGCTTGTCTTCTGAAGTTATTTCTTTTACCAGCTCAGGGTATTTGGATTTCTGAGGTTTTCCTTCTAATGTTTCTGGGTCACATTGTCTTCTTTTTAAATTAATTTGTTTTTATTTTTTTTAAACCACCTTTGGAGTTATGCTTGACATACCAAAGGCTGTACATAATGAATATAACTTCATGAGTTTGGAGATAAGTACACATCCATGAAACCATGACCACAATCCATGCCATAAACCTTCTATCACCTCCAAAACTTTCCTTTCACTCTCTTAATTGTTATCATTATCATCATTATTGAGTGATAAGAACACAACATACCAAAACTTTAAGTATATAATATAGTATTATTAACCATAGAAACTATGAGGTACAGTAGATCTCTAGAACTTACTAATTTTGTATAAGTGAAACTTGTACCTTTTGACTCCTATCTACCTGTTTCTCCCTCCCCCTCAGCCCCTGGCAACCACTATTCTACTCTCTGCTTCTGTGAGTTTGACTGTTTTAGTTTCCTCATTTAAGTGGCATCATTTAGCATTTGTTCAACTGTGTCTAGCTTATTTCACTTAGCATAATGTCCTCCAGATTCATCCATGTTGTTGCAAATGGCAAGATTTCTTTCTTGATATTCCATTGTGGGCATATGCAACATTTTTTTATCCATTCATCTGTTGATGGGCAATTAGATTGCTTAGCTATTGTGAATAATGCTGCAGTGAACATGGGACTGCAGATATTTCTTTGAGATCTTGATTTCCTTTCTATATCTATCCTGACATGTGATTGCTGGATTATATGGTAGTTCTATTTTTAATTTTTTGAGGAACCTCCATACTGTTTTACATAGTGACATGGGTCATAGTGAAATATTCAAAACATGTCCCCTAAAATCAGGAACAAGGCAAAGATGACCACTCTTCATCTTCTAGTCAATATTTTACTTAAGTCATAGCTGGTATAAACCATGAAGTTTGGATAGAAAGAAAAACAAATGTCTCTATTCACAGGGAAAAAGATTATCTTCATAGAAATCCTATGGAATCTACAGTGAAACGATGAAAACTAAAAGTGGACTTAGGAATCTTTCAAGATATAGTTTTCACAACCATAATTCAGTTTAATTTCTATATATAGCAGCAAAAAACTGAACATGTAATTTAAGAAAAATATATTTTAGCTTTTTTAAAACTCACAAAATAGTTATGAATAAATTTAAGAAAAAATGTGAAATAATTCTACCCTGAAAACTACATAATGCTGCTAAAAGTAATTTTTTTGTGTGTTATGGGTACAACTATATTTATATACCAAAGTGGAATCATACAGTACATGCAATTTTGTAGCATCCTTTTTCTGAAAATGAATACATTAAGGACACATTTTGAGATTCTTAATTATTTATTTTCAAACTTTAAAAAAACTCTGGGGGCCCTGGGTGACTCAGTCAGTTAAGCGTCTGACTCTTGATTTCGGCTCAGGCTGTGGTGTCGGGGTCATAAGATCCAGGCCTGTGCTGGGCTCAACGCTCAGCAGTGAGTCTACTTGATATTCTCTCTCTCACCCTCCCCCACCCCACTCTCAAATAAATAAATAAATACATCTTTAAAAAATAAAATAAAAAACAAAAAAACTCTGGAACTTGGAAAATTTCAAGCATATATAACAAGAAACACAACACCGTCAGAAACCTTCATGTACCCATCACCCAGGTTCAATGCTTTCGGTTCATCTGCTACTCTCTTGCCTGCCACAGAGGTATTTTTCTTTTAATAGTTGCTATACAATATTCTTTTAGTTCCGGGTATATAACACAGTGATTCAACAATTGTATACATTATGAAATGTTCACCATGATAAATATAGTTACCATCTGTCACTGTACAAAGTTATTATAATGTTATTGACTATATTTCCTATGCTGCCCTTTTCATTCCATTTCTCCTTTATTTTAGGCGAAACACATTGCCTTCTTAATAGAAATATCACAGAACTTTTCAACTGGGTCAAGATCTAGAGATTGCTGCTATAAAGAGACCACAGCCTTGTAGAATGAGTGTGCATTGCAGGCCTAATTTCACATTTGATCCCAGAAAAGGAAAGCAGAACTGTAATTTGAACAAAATATAACTATTGAATCTTACAAGAGAAAATGAAACGTACTCCTATGCCAACTGCCAGGCAATGTTCCTGGCTCCAAAGTATAGCCCGGGGCTATGCCAGATGGTCCTTCCTAGGAAACTGAGTTTGTCCTCCACATAGGAAATCTGAATGACTCTATCTCCCAGGATATGCTCTATTGTCCATTCCCATGAACACTGTAAGAAATTAAAAAAAAAAAGTGGCCACGGCTGAAGATTGATCAAGGAATGGAAGCTGTTAAATAATTGAGACTTTTGCTCATTGCTCAGCATTCTGGCTGCGACCGGAGGTTGTGGCCTTAGAATGATGGGGTAGAATTATTATGCGGGGTGACAGAGCAATTAATAACTAACAAAAGAATACATACTATGTCCCTAACGCTGTGCTAAAAATGGACACACATTAACACCTACAACAAATCCAGGAGGTCAGTGTCATTATTATGATGATGATCATTTACCATCCCTATTCACAGACGTGGAAATCAGTGGACACATTTCCACTAGATTCTGGGCTGCCAGCTCATAGAGTTGCCTAAAGTTTTACTTTTGATAAATGGCAGAACCTCAGTTTGAACCCTGATCTCTTTGACTTCAGAGTCTGGGATTGACATTATATGTAACAGTATCATGACCACCCCCAGCATTTATATAAAATAATATTGCCTCAGACGGGCTAGCTTTTGAGTGTTAGGAGGCTCCACTGAGCTTTCCCTTGCTCAGATAACATTTGCTGGGGGGCTTCTCTATCCTGCTTTTTGTTCCCCAGACCTTTACTGAGGTGTCTCATCCAGGCTTGTCTTCTTCTGTTCAAATTACATAAGCTTTGGTCTCTACTAAAAACAGGATTATGTCTATCGATCATTTTTTTAAATAGCTTCAGTGGTGACATTTCTCCTCTGCTGAAAGAGCCTTTTAATTTTCATGCTGCTATGGGTGAACCACAGCTAAGCTTGGGGGTAAAAAAAAAAAAAAAAAACCCAAATAAGCCAAACTCTACAGATTCTAATATTATTTGGACAATTGAATTCCTACATAAATTCTGAGAGATGATAGGTAGAGTCAGATTTATAATATTGCTCAAGATAGGGCCTGGAATCCACAGCAAAGGTGAGAACGTGGATTCATTCAAGCCACCTCTGCTCTCCCTTAAAACTTTCCCTAGCAAAACTCCTCCTCTGCAATGTCCAAAGTGCTCTAGAGTTAAAAACAAGAATGAAAAGATATTATTAATTATAGCCAACATGGGTGGTACACTTCTGTGCCAAGCTAAGTGTAAGTTATCATTACCCTTTCAAGAAAGTCCAATGATCCTGAGCAGTTGAGTAATTCCTTTGAGTCATAGCCAGCAAGTGACAGAGTTGTAGGATTTAAACATTGAACCTTGAACATGAGTTGGATTTGTTTTGGTTTTTGTTTGTTTTGTTTCTTTTTTGCCAGAATCCATGTGTCTACAAGTTATCAAACACGGTCTGCCTGGGCCAGGCCCTTAGCAACACCTTGCCGGGAAAATGGATCCATCAGTTATGATTGCTCTTCAGAAAGGCCAGAATCTGACTAGTAAGATAAAATATAAATACATGAAGTTTATTGACCACAAAAGAAAGTTAAGTCATATGTCAAGAGGTGTTGCTTGCAATACAAAATTCGGTTGTCAGATACATTATACTAATCCTAATTGCGATAGGAGTTCAGAAGAAGTTGAGGGGGTCTCAGGTGCAGGGCAGGAGCCTCAGGGTGGAGGTGGGGTTTAGCCAACTGTGCAAAAAATATTGGGTTTCCCAGAATTGCCAGATGGTGGGGCTTTCTAGGTGAGAGCAGGGGCCAACCCCAGGGGTTAGGGCAGGTGAGTACCAGAATTTAATACTGTACTCCACCTCCTTTCCCCCTCCCTCCCTCTAACTGTTCCTTCTTTTGATCCAGGGCTTTTGTGCTGCTGCATTTCTCTTGTTAAGAAGGAATATGAGTGGGGCACCTGGGTGGCTCAGTCGGTTAAGCATCTGACTCTTGATTTCGGCTCAGGTCATGATCTCAGGGTGGTGAGATTGAGCCCCGCGTCGGTCTCCCACTTAGCCGGCAGTCTGCTGGAGATTCTCTCTCCCCCTCTCCCTTTGCCCCTTCCCCTGCTTTTGCTCTCTCACGCTCTATCTCTCTAAAATGAATAAATAAATCTTTTTTTAAAAAAGAAGGAATATGAGCTAATAAATCCATTCATACAAAGATGTGTACCCTTGGGCGCCTGAGTGGCTCAGTTGGTTAGGCGACTGCCTTCGGCTCAGGTCATGATCCCGGAGTCCCGGGATCGAGTCCCGCATCGGGCTCCCTGCTCGGCGGGGAGTCTGCTTCTCCCTCTGACCCTCCCCCCTTTCATGTGCTTTCTCTCTCTCTCTCTCTCATTCTCTCTCAAATAAATGAATAAAAAAAACTTTAAAAAAACTTTAAAAAAAATAAAAATAAAAAAAGATGTGTACCCTTAGTAAGAGTATATGCATTTCTAACAAGTGCACAGGGACACAGAAATGATAAAGTAATGAGTCACTGATAGTGGAATTCCTCTTGCTTAGTGTCCTTCAGAGCCCCCCCCTGCCCGTGTAAACTACCACTTCTGGACTTTGTGTTGAATCAGTGAGTACCACTCTGCCTCCCACAGCATTGGCCCCAACCAGGGCTGGATGAAGGAATGTGGCCGCCATCTCTGGCAGTGGGAAATCAACCCAGAGCACCTGCTTTGCTAGTGGAGGTGAGTGATGTGTTTTTCAAATATATAGCATACATACATTGTTACTCTTTATATATTTTACCCGAACGTTTACCAAAGCCGGAACAAAAAAATAATCACATTTTAAAATTATCTTCCGTACTACTTGAGAACTAAGAGTAGCAGCTACAGAATCTCATTTGATTTGCCTCAGGCAAGCATATGCTGCTCTATATGTATTTTTGACTGACACATTAACTGCCTCAGAATATGGCAATTTTAACTATTTAAAATAAACTATGGAAATTTAACTGCATAAAGATTTGATAATAAGCTCCAGCCATGGTAAGCCTGGGGTCATCTGGTAACTTGTCACTTCTACGCTCATGTACTCAGATGGACTTGAACCTTGAATGGGCTTGAAAATAGCCCACGGGAACGAAGAAGTCATGCACTGGCACCAGGGTTAGGGATGTCAAGCATCCCCTTTGTCGGGGGCTGTGGGGCTTCCCAGGACAGAGGCTTTGCAGTGCTCACCCCAGGAGAGTCCTGAGCAAACTAGGACAAGGTGGTCACCCTGTGAAGACCGGATTACAGGGCAGGGGCAAGGCTCTGAGTCTCGCGGCCAGTATGCTGGCTGTGGAGGATACCCCCCAGAAGGAAAGCGCTTCTCTGATGGGGTGTCCGGGGCTGTGTGAGGTTAGCCTTTTGGCTCACAGAGCTGTGGGTATGGGTGAAATAACCCAAAAGAAGGGACAGAGAGGACATAATACAGGAAAAGAGAGTGAAGGGTGTGAGCAGAGCGATGGTTACAGGCAGCCTGCAGTGGACCCTGGCAGGAGGGGAGAGAAAAGGAAGCGGAAGACAAGCTGCTCTACCCTGTGGGCCCAGAGGAGACAAGCGGCTCGGTGCAGATCGGGAAGCTGTGCTTCAAAGGCCTAGCACGGGAGCTCTTAGCCCCAGCTGGCCGTTAGAATGATGTGGTACTTTTGAAAATGCAGATGTCTGGGCTATACCCAGGCTAATTTGGATTAGGATTTCTGGAGGTGCGCACAGTCATTGGTCTTTTTTTAAAAGGATCCTTAGGATCCTAGGTGATCCTAAGACACAGGTAAGATTGAAAACCTTTGGCCTTGGGCTCCCTGCTGGGTGTAGAGTCTACTTTAAAAAATAAAAATAAAAACAGAAATAAAATTGATTTTGATAATACTGACCTTCTCCTCCCCCCTCCCCCGCCCCCGCCCCGGTAATCTCTACATCCAGTGTGGGGCTTGAACTCATGATCCTGAGATCAAGAGTTACATGCTCTTCTGACTGAGTCAGTTAGGTGTCCCTGATATTCTAATCTTATATCCTACAACCTTGCTGTATTCACTCACAAGGTTTTGTAACCTTTTCAGAGATTAGGATTTTCTTCACAATCATGTTATCTGTTTAAAAAGATGGTGTGATTTTTCCTTTCATGTCAGTATGTCTTTAATTTCCATTTCTTGCCTTTTGCCACAACTAGGACCGTTAGAAAAGATGTTAAGTAGAAATGGTGAAAGTGCACATCCTTGCTTGTTCCTGATCTTAGGAGGAAAGAAATCAGTCTTTTTACCAGTATGACATTAGCTGTAGATTTTGAATAGTATGCCCCCAATCAGGCTGAAGAAGTTCCCAGCTGTTCCTCCTTTGCTGAGAGATGGGTTGTTGTTGTTGTTATTGTTTTTAATAATGATTGAATGCTGAATTTTGACAGATTTTTTTATATTCATATGGTTTTTCTTTTTTAATTGTTCAATATGGTGAAGAAGTAGTTGATTTTTAAAATGTTAAATAAACACTGAACCATCTCCCTGCATTCCTGGCATAAACTCTACTTCGTCATGATGTATTAACTCCTGTTTATCCCATTCAGTGTATTTTTTATCCAAACACTGTATTTTTCATTTCTGAAGCTTGATTTGGCTCTTTTTGTTTCCCATTTCCCCCCCTCATCATTCTCATGCTTTCTTCTACCTTCTTGAGTATATGGGGTGTGTTTATAACAGTTGTTTCGGTGTCCTGGTCTACTAATTTTGAAATTTGTGTCATTTCTGGCTCTGCTCTTACTGTTTGCATATTCTCTTTCCTATGAGCCACATTTGCCTGCTTCTCTGCCGTTTTTGGTTAGATGCCAGATATTGTGGATTTTACCTTTTGGGCTCGTTGTTCTTGTTTGTTGTATTCCCTTAAGTATTTCCTACTTTGTTCTGGAACCTAGTTAAGTAAATTGAAAATGTTTGATCCATGTGAGACTTGCTTTTAAGCTTTTTTAGGTAGGTCCAGAACAGCTTTTAGTGTCGGCTAATATGGCCCACCCATCAGAATACTCTCCTTCATACATTCTGATTTCTGAGAACTGGTGTAAGCACTGGGGATCTTTCCTCCTGCTGCTTTCAGGGGGTTATTTTTCTGGCCTTAGTCATATTCTCACATGACACGAGCTAGTTGGAACTCAGCTAAATACTGGAGGGGAGCCTTTTGCAAATTCAGAGCTCTCTCTTTGAGCAACTGTCTCCTGCCCAGCATTCTGTCCAGTGTATTCTAGCCACTGCTTCTCTGAACTCTGAGTCTTGTCTCTTCAAGTCCGTGAGGCCCCCAGGCCTTCTTTGGGTTCTCACTCACAGTGCTGCAGCCTGGCTACTCTCTTTAGGCTGCAAACTGAGGCACTTACAGGGCTCATCTTATTTGCTTCCTTCATCCAAGAATCACAGTCCTTTACTGCCTATTGTCCAGTGTCTGGAAACCACCGTTTTGGTGTGGGTACATTTTGTCCTATTATCTAGTTGTTGAAGGCAAGAAGTAGAAGTTCTGTCCCACGTTCTTCAGAAGTTATTTGACAGTTGCTCACAGATGAGGAAGAGTTGATGTTGCTGAGATTTCTACGAAGTAAACTTTTTTTTTTTTTGGTGGGCACTTTAGCCCTCATGTCGGAGAGACTGTAAAGGAGCTGTACCAGGCTCGGCGGGCCCTGGAGTATTGATGTCCTACCTACCTGACACCCAACACCACAGACAGTTTATATTGACTCTAAGTCCCATTAGAGTCTTAAAGCAAGTCTTTGGGGTAGGACATGTGTTTTCTACTAACGAGAACAAATCTTCCTTCCACAAGATCATCCAGAGAGGAGGTTGATGCTATGACAAGAAATGACAACTGGAGAGGAAAAGCTTGGATTGAAGGGAAGAAGAAGCTCTTTCTGAAGCAGGGAACTCCTGAGTTAGTCTCCATGTTAACATGTGCATTCTCTGTTTTCTCCCCTACAGTTCTCTGTTGTTTCGAGGGAACTTAAAGAAAGGACCTATTCCATGCTTACAATGGATTGGCAAAGGTGGGTGGTGCTTCCCCTGCCAATCTCCATTCCCGTTGGCCAGAATTGCAGGAAGGAGACTGATTCTAGCTTCAAGGGGATAATAGACAAAAGGCTGGCAACCCTGTGAGGAGGATGGAGGAGGACACCATGTGCAGACCTCTTTGTGAACCTTCAGAGTGGCCTCCTAGCAATAATAAGGAAACATTTTGAGATGGCAAAGTTTCCACAGTCAACCAGATGGGGGCATGGAAGCATGATAGGTAGTCTAAATATTAATGGACCTGTTCCTTATTTACCATCTCTGACTGTTGGTGCCTAAATAGTCTCACACTTACACACACACACACACACACACACACACACACACACACTGCTAGGTAAACTGACCCAGGTACATACTGCTAGGTAAACTGACCCAGTGCACAGGGATATCCTTTAGGCTGACTGAAGTCAAAATGCCTTCCCCAATACACAAAACACACACACATAGACACTCAGATATGCAAGCCAAAGGTTTTCTTTCTTTTTTTCTTTCCTTTCTTTCTTTCTTTCCTTTTTTTTTTAAGATTTATTTAAGAGAGAGTGTGCTCGCATATGCGTGCATGAGTGCGAGAGCAGGGGGCGGGGCGTGGGGTTGGGGAGGGGGAGAATGGCAGAGGGAGAGAATCTCAAGGAGACTCCCTGCTAAGTGCAGATCCTGTCGCAGGCTCGATCTCATGACCCTGAGATCATGACCTGAGCCGAAATCAAGAGTCAGATCCTTAACCAACTGAGCTACCTAGGAACCTCCAAATCAGTTTTATTTCTATATAACTATCACTGAACAACCAGAAAATCAATCAAAACATATCATTTATTATTTGTTGTGGACTGAATGCTTGTGTCCCCCCAGAATTCATGTGTTGAAATCTAACCCCCAACGTGATGGTATTTGGAGGTGGGGCTTTTGGGAGGTAATTGGGCTGTGGGTGTGCAGCCTTCATGAATGGGATTTGTGTCCTTATAAGGTGATAAAAGGGACCAGAGCTCATTCTCTCCCTCTCTCTGCCATGTGAGGATACAAAAAGTCAGTCATCTGTAATTGGGAAGAGTGCTCTCACCCAACCATGCTAGCACCATGATGTTGTTGGACTTCTAGCCTCCACAACTGTGAGAAATAAATTTTTGTTGTTCATAAACCACCCAGTTTATGGTATTTTGCTACAGCAGCCTGAGCTAAGATACTTGCATCAAAAAAATATGAAGTGCGTAGAGATAAATTAGGTAAGAGTTGTGCAAGACCCATACACTGAAAACTACAAAACACTGCAGACAGAAATGAAAGAAAACCTAAACAAATGGAGAGATAGACCATGTTCATGGATCAGAGGACTCCGTATTGTTAAGATAATAGTTCATCCCAAATTGACCTATAGATTCAACCCAGTCCCCATGTAATTCCAACAAGACTTTTTTTTTTTTTTGGTAGAAATATATAAGCTGAATCTAAAATTTATATAGAATTGCAAAAGATTTATAATAGCCAAAACAATTTTGAAAATGAAGAACCAAGGTGAAAATCATAAACGACTTGATTTTAAATTTTTAGGAAGTTAAAATAATCAAGACAGTGTGATATTGGTGTAAAGACATACATCAATGTAAATTTGTGTATATATATATATATATAAATAAAGATATATATATAAATAAAGATATATATATAAATAAAGATATATATTTATATATATATATAAATAAAGATAAATAATAGAGTCCAGAAATAGACTCACATATGTATAGCCAATTGATTTTTAACAAGGATGCCAAGGCAATTCCACAGGGAAAGAATAATCTTTTAAACAAATGGTGCTAGGACAGTTGGACAGCCATGTGCAAAAATATGAACTGCAAGTCAGTACCACACCACTGGATTATAGGGCTAAATGTAAGAGCTAACACCAGAAAAATTCTAAAAGAAAACACAAGAGAAAATCTTAATGTCCTTGGGTTAATCCAAAAGACAAACCAAATGTTCATCAACATAAAAATGGAGAAACAACTGTGGTGTATTCATACAGTACTATTATTAAAATACTATTTAGCCATGAAAAGGAACAAACTATTGATACACTCATCAAAATAGATGAATCTCAAAATCATTATGCTGAGTGAAAGATGCCACACCAAAAGAGTACATACTGTATCCGTCCATTTAAAGAAGCTTTTAGGAAACGCAAACTGACTCACAGTCACTTAGTGGGCCAGTGGTTGCCTGGGTGGAGGGGGTGGACGGCAAGGAGAGGTAGGAGGAATAGGATTTCAGAGAGCAATGAGGTAGAAATGTTTGCTGTATTGATTGTGGCCATAGTTTCATGGAGATGCAAATATGTCAAATCTTATCAAATAGTATTCTTTAAATATGTGCAGTTACTGGTAAGTCAATTATACCACAATAAGCCTGTTTTTAAAAAGTACAAAGAACAGTCTGTAGTATAGTGCAGTTTAAATCCATGGAGAAGTGTACCAGTCAGGGCCATTAACACTAGATGTTGTAACAAGAAACCTGGTATCTCAGCAGCTTACCACAAAAGTTTCTGTTTTGCTTATGTTACAGTGTCACTTGGGTCATACAGCTCCTGGCAGCTCACAGCCAGCCAGTGACTCCAGGACCTTGGCTCCTTCTGTCTTACAGCCTTGCTGACTTCAAGATGCTGTCTCTCTTCTTACCAAGGATAAGAAGAAAGAGCCGAGATGAGCATGACCACACCTACAAGGAGGTGCCCATCACACGTGCCCACATCCCTGAGGCCAAAACCGAGTTACACAGCAGGCAAATAGAGTTTTCTCCCTGCTAGGAAGAAGGAGCAGTGCTTTCATCGACCCAGCGTGCCAGCTTCTGCCAGAAGAAAAAGAAGTATCAGAGTAGTTGTGCACACAATAATGGGTATTACAAAAGCATATTGAGTTTCTGAGCCAAAATACTTGCGTTCAGATCCCTTCAGTTTTCTCCCAGAATGAAAGGGTATCTATTTGCTTTATATTTCTGAACTGCTTTAAAGCACCTATTTCAGGAGTTCTCATAAAGGCACAGTTTCTGCACCTAGAGAGAACCCAAGGCTCCCAGCTCCTAGGAGACAGGAAATTGGTATAGTTTTCCAATCGCTCCCACAGCCTCCCCCACTCCTTTTCTACTTCTGCCCGCAAAGTATGCAGCTTGTGCCCTCCGCCATCTGTGACAGCAATGACAGCGCAGCTAGCCGGATGTTAGAGCCACCAAGAAATGTGCTCAGGGTCTTTTGTGCAATGTAGCCGGATAAAGGGATTCCTTGCCTAAGCAGCCAGTTAGCCTCACTGTATGACCATTTGGACAGGCAGTGGCAGTGACAAGATGTGGATTCAAGGGCGTATACCACCAGTCAGGTGACCCTGACAAGGTCACTCCCTCTTTCCTCAAATACTGTCTTCACTGAGCTTCTGGGATGGCCCACTCTCCGGGTCCTCCCTCCCTCTCTGCTGTCCTCCCCCCCCCCACCAACCTCTGAATGGTAGTTTGCTCCCAGGGCCCTCTCCTGGAGTGCCATCTCAGGTATGATCCCAGGGACTTTGAAAAGCTATAGAATATGCTCTACTTTTGTAGAATCAGCTCCCCAGCCCCCCCCCCCCAACCTTAACAGTTTTGGACACTCAGATAAATTTTTCCTCCCTCCCTCCCTTCCTTTTTTGTCAAATTATGTGGATAACTTCTCTCTCTACAAGTTGTCATTAGGTTCCAGAAATGGCAGTTCATTGCTGCTTTTTTTTTTTTTAACTTGCTTAGGAAAAGGCAAAAAAGACCCTTTCACTGTTATCAGTCAGAAATGCTTTGTTGCCCTTGAGAATCGATTGAAACTGACCCTTTCAGGAAAGAGTCCATGAAATACAAGAGGGAAAAACAATGATTTCACAGAAGAGCTTGCTCCCACCCACTTGGAACATAGTCCCTTTAGCCAACCTGTTTGATCAGCTGGGGAAAAAGCACCCTCATTTACGTAACCTCCTGGCCCTTTGTGTTTCAAGATGGCACCAGTCCAGAGAAGCAGTTTCCATATGAATGAAGGAGGATAAAGGCCCACCAGTGCCCATCACACCCCCACAGGGTATGGCTTCTCTAGATTGTCCAGGAATTTCTGGTTTTTCCATACAGCTTTGCAAAATGATCTAATATTTGCAAATGTGTGCGCCCTTTCACAATTCAGTGAGCAAATACTACATTAATTTAGGAAATAGTTATGAATCACTTGTGTGCCAACTGCATATAAGCCCTCTTACTGGGTGCTTCAGGGATTAGCGATACAGCCCTGTCTTGGAGAAGCAGACAGTCAAGTGAGAAACACCTAAACATTAAACCATGTTCTTAATAGACTGAGCACACCAGGAACTTTTGTCTTTTGTCTGTGTCTTCTGCATCACCTAAGTATCATGTTGAGGACATGAACAGGGGATCAAATCCATAGTTCTCCCAGTGAATTTCCGTAATTAAAACCAACAATGATTACCAGCCAAACTTCAGAGGAAGCCAGAGCTCCCTTCTGTCACTGTCAGGGGCCATATGACAGCCACAACATCTTACATGGTAGGAAGTGATGACAGACAAGAGGCTGAGAAGAATACTTCGTGTGGTTCAAATCAAAAGGACATTTGAGTAGGGAGAAAGGATAAATCAGCACTGAAATTAGCCTCCACACCAGAGACATTGCTTATTAGGGAAAGAATGTTTCACATCTGAAAGAAAAACACACACACACACACACACAAGTGGCTAGAAGGTTTGAATACTCATCGCAAAATTGTTTTTGTACTGAATTCACACCCTTAATGGTTTCCACTCAAAACTGGAGCGCATCAAATACACAGGTGTCAACTCACTATGGTTCTCAGAGCTGGGACTGGACCACAGAGAAGGAAATAAAAGGCCTCCTGAGGCAATTGCCATCTCCTCTGCATTTAGAATCTGGCTTCAAACCTTGTCCACATTTACTTATGGTCTCTGTACTTGTATCTGCTCTAAGTAAGAATGCAAGCTCCCAGCTGGGTTAAACCCAAATTAGCACAGCACTGTCCCTAAGACTACCAGTGTGTAAAGAGGAATGACCACTGTTCTCACACTATAATTTCAAATGGCAATTCCTCTATTATATAGTTTTTAATAGTGAAAGTGTTTTGTTTTTGTTTTTAGGTAAGATGGAAAAAACACTCAGCTGCTCAGTGAGGCAGAGATAAAATATTCTGCAAAAACAGCACTGATGGAATAGGCAGAACCCCTGGGCCATCAATTTATGAACACACAACTTGTGGTACAAGACAGGTGTATTGTTGCAGATTGGTGGTCCAGAAAAGGATTTTATTTTATTAAAAAAAAACTAACAATAAACACTTCATGGCAAACCATTTTTATGATAAGTGACTAAAGGGAATGAAAAGCCTATAGAGTAGAGTCAAATCCTGGCGCTCGCTGGGGCTTTCCCTAGCTTTCTCCTGCAGCTCCTGGGCACGTTCTTTTCTTTTCCACTTACATTTTATAACAGGGGTCTCGGTTTTCTGGTCGTACTTCTGAGAGTGCTACCTGGGGTATCTAGTGCATCTACGACAGTGTGGCCTCTGGAGACGTTCTGTCAGGGGCAGCAAGTCTCCCTAGTTTGGGTATTTTTTTCTGGTTGAAAACTCTGTGCTTAACATTCCGTTTTGTTCATCTCAGTCCTGAGAAATCACAGTCGTTGAGAGGGAACCAACAGCATCTGGGGACAGGGGGTTGCACTCATTAACCTTCTCCCCCCGTTTAAGTACAACAGTGCAAGTACAAGTGGAAAAGTCAAGGTTGTCCGGTATGCAAAGCCACCCTGTGACCCCACCTACTGCCATGGAAATGCACCAATGGATGAGTGTGAGTGTGTGGATGTGGCAGGTGAGATTTGAGTTTTTGTGAATGGGTTTGTGAAGGTGGATGAATTTGCATGAATGTGTATTTGTATGTAAGTGCTTGTGTACAAGTATGTGAATGTTTGTGTAAATTTTTTGAGTGAATGTGTTTGCTTCTGTATGTTCATTGTGTGTTTGGGTATGATTTTTTTATGTGTCGGTGTGTGTATTACTGTGAATGTACGAGTATAAATGTGTATGTGCGTGTATTTATGTGTAATTGGCATGAGTATGCATGTTGAGTGTATGTGTCTAGTGTGTGTGAGTTTGGGTGACTGTGTGTATGAGTGTATCGTTTGTGTCTGTTAATGTGTGTGGGTGAGCGTATAAGTGTGCACGTGTGTAGTTGCCTAAGTGTGTAATTGTATATGACTTTGTATTTTTGTGTGAAGTACTCGTTGTGGTTGTATTTGTACATGAGTGCAAATTTTGTGTGTATAAGTATTGTGTGTGCGTATTTGTGTGTATGTGTATTCTTGTGTGTATGCGTGTGAACGTCGTGGGAGTGTGTAATTGTGAAAATGCGAGCACTGTGTGGCGACTGTGAGCGCTGGGTCAGCGTGCATTTGTGTGCATGTGAGTATATATATTGGTCTGTGCGTGCGGGCGCGCGTGTGAGTCGGTGAGCGCTGCCGCCGCGCGCCTGCACCTCCCGGCTTTCCGCCCCATCGCCGCGCGGGAGCTGGGGCGGCAGCCGGCCGGCCTGGCGGGCGAGGGTGGGACGCGCGCGCCGGGGTGAGCCGACTGCGCCGCCGTCACCGCCGCCGCGCCGACTTTGCCCTTTAAATCGGTCTCCAAGCCGATTACAGCTGATCTCCCACGTGACGTTTTACCTTCTGTCTCCTGGAGCGAGTTGCCCGAGGGCAGTCCTCCTCGGGCTGCCGCGAGTCGCGCCGCCCCAGCCCGCCGCGGGGCTCCGGCTCCGGCAACTTTGGGCGAAGCAGCGGCGGGCCGGGGCGCCCTCTCGGGGCCACTTTTCCACGCGGTCGTCGGGGGCTCCCCGGGCTTCGCTCGGCCGGGAGGGCGGCGGTCGCGGCCGAGAACTTGCCCTGGCCGCAGCCAAGCGCCCCCTCGGACCCGCGCGGCGCCGCGCCCCGAAGGCCGGCCGGGTGCCCTGCGCGCTGCGTCAGACAAGGGGGCGCCCTTCGCCAGCCGGGACCCGAGCGGGCGCGCCCTGGGGCGAGCCGGCCTGGAGATGGCTGCGAGGCACGGGTGAGCCCCCTGCGCCCTCACCATGCAGAAGAGCGTGCGCTACAACGAGGGGCACGCCCTGTACCTGGCCTTCCTGGCCCGCAAGGAGGGCACCAAACGCGGCTTCCTGAGCAAGAAGGCAGCCGAGGCGAGTCGCTGGCACGAGAAGTGGTTCGCTCTCTACCAGAATGTGCTCTTCTACTTCGAGGGCGAACAGAGCGGCCGCCCGGCGGGCATGTACCTCCTGGAGGGCTGCAGCTGCGAGCGGGCGCCCGCGCCGCCCAGGGCCGGGGTCGGGCCAGGCGGCGCCCGGGACGCGCTGGACAAGCAGGTACCACGCGCCCTCCTTCCTAGGTCTCCCTCCCTGCGGCCGCGGCACACTCCCTCTTCTAACCCTCGAGGTTTAGGGCTCGACCGAACGCGGGAACCGTACTCCGAGATCCAAGGTTCCCCCGCGGTGTCAGGGGCAGGACATCTCCACGCGCCTCCCGTCTCCATCCCCCCCTCTTCCCCACCTCCATGTAATCACTTGGGAACCGAGGCTCCGCTTTATTTCTTTCGCGACCCTGAAAGCGGTCGGGTCTTTTCAGTTTCATTGCTAACCATCCAGTTCTTCTCTAGACCTAGTTCGGAGGGATTTAGTGTGGTGACGTGTGTTGACACCTGTTGGGTTTAGATTGGCACGACGGAACTAACTTATTTGGAAAAGTTTGGTTTCTCCCTTACCCGGCTGGTGCGTGTGGGGTTTTTTATTCTGCGTGCGCATGTTTGATCGCTGGCTGTGCAAGGAACAAGCGGGGGCTCCCAGGAAGGACAGGCACTTTCTGTTGGCGATTTTCAATGTTTTGTGGTTTATGTCGGTTTACCTTGCTCACATTTGACCTGCTGGGTCTAATTATGGAGGTAAATGTGTATGCATTTCCCTCAGGATTAGTCTTTGGTAGCCGCATTCCTGCTATGTTTAAACCTGTGGGCATTTTTAAAGAACGCTTCTCTGTACTTTTAAATGAATGCTTTGAAAACAAATGTGACCTTTTTATCCCGGGTCATAATTTTATTAGTTTTGCTGTGTATGCATTCGGGGAGGAAAAAACAAACCCTCTAGATTTAGTAGCTCCTGCCCCCCCATTCCTGCAAATGCGAAATTTATATTTTTTTCCAATCACCGTTGGGTTATTAAAGTTAGAGCAGACTAATTTTATGCTCCCAAATGTTCTCACTTCGCTTCTAGATCTCCACCTTGAAGAAAAGAGGCTGATTGTCTTTGCTGTAGCATAAAATGTTTCGCAGATGAATTTCCCCTGCAAGTAAGACCAAACAGCTTCTCTTGCAAGAGCGTGGCTGAGGGAGGCGCTAGCGATGGGATGATGAATAAGATGCCTACATAACCCCTGCGGCTCATAAAACAATGTGTAAAATTAAGAGGAGTTCAAACTAGATCAACCAGAAGTTTTGTTTTGTTTTGTTTTTTTCCACTTTGGTTTCACTATAAATCATTAACAGACTTAATTGATTAAACTTGTTATATTGCATATAAATCTGATATTTAAAAAATACACCCTTTGGTGTTTGAGGGCATGTTGAGGGTTATTTGAAAAACTGATTTTCAATTTTGTAGATACAAATACTGAAAATATAAGTTTAAATTTCAAGTCATGCATTTTAAAATTTAAGAGCACGAAAAGGGTATTGAGGAAGCAGATTTTTTTCAATTATTGTTTTTTTCTATTGGTGAGGTTTTTTTTTTAAAGGTACGCATTCCAAGGCCCCCCAGGAGCCAAAACTAGTAAGTTCTTAAGTGTTACTATGTGTAAAAGCAAATAGGTACTTTAAATTACCCTGGATATATATCATTGACTTAATCCCAAATTATTTTTTCTCCTATTTATACTAATATCAGGAGATAACCTTCTTTTCTTTCTTTGTTTCTTTGTTTCTTTGTTTCTTTCTTTGTTTCTTTGTTTCTTTCTTTCTTTCCTCCCTCCCTCCCTCCCTCTTTCTTGCTTCCTTCCTTCCTTCCTTCCTTCCTTCCTTCCTTCCTTCCTTCCTTTCTGAGTTGGGGGTGTGAAGATGTTGCTTGCTGCAACTTACCTAGCTGACCAGTTAACATGAAAACCTACATTTTTCTACTTGGAAATTATCGGGGCTCTCCTCTTCAGGACAGTTTTCTTTACATCACACTTTAAGACATACATGTAACCCTCCAATAGTATGACTTTTATGCCACTTTCTAACGGAAGTCCTAAACAGGTCATCCTAGGGAAAAAAATTTTTTGTTTGCCATACAAGTTATGAGTATTTCTCACTCATTTGGTACATAGAAGTTGGAACCTTTGGTGTACGTAGAAAAACTGAGATATAAAGAACAAGCATTTCAAAATGGAATCGAATTGGGAAATCTGTCAAATTTTGTTTTCTGCTAGGCATGCTTCTGTGACTCAGGTTAGTTTAGCAGATTGATGCTTTTCTCTAGCCTGCCTGTCTGGATGTGTCTGAAGAATTAAGAAAAAACTACAAAGATAAGAAACAAGAAGCAACTTCTACCTTAAACCTATAGTTTATGCAGTTGGTTCCCTTTCAGTTCATTTGTGTTCCTACGTGCTCACATTTTCTGAAGCACCTAGACTTGAAACTGGCAAAGTTGAGGCACTGAGCAGGGACCATCTTAAGGTCTGTTTCTCCAAATGTGCTCCTGGAGCTTTCTGAGTAAATCTCTCTCTCAACCCCATAAACGCAGTTGAAGGTTAGGGCTTGAAACAGGATTTAGGGAGGCAGAGTGCGTTTCCTCCACCATGTTGCTGTGACTTAATGTACACAAATCTCTTAACAGTCTCTATTTTTTCTGTGAATGAAATCCGTTTCTTAATATTTAAACAATAAGAGTTTGGCTGAGAAGATTTCAAGTTGCCTTCCAATAATGACATCTCCTGTTTCTAATGCTGTAACAGCAGTGTGAGCTTTTGCTGTGTAGAGAATGTGACAGACTGTTTCACAAGATTTAAAGTGTACCAGTCCCTGTAATAACTATTGAATCTGAGAAGCTAAACACAAGCAGATGATCAAAGTGAACGTTCTAATAAATCAGTTAGGTTAGCAGATGTGCAAACCAATAGGAACATCATTGCTAGAGGAGGGGACATTTTTATTTACACTGGAGTGTGATGTAATGTTGTTGACAGTTATAGTTAATGTAATTTTTGCTCTAAAATGCCTCCAATCATTCTTGTCAGTTTAAATGCTACTTATCCTTCAAATAATTCTTAAATTCTGATTAATTGTGTTTCGGTAAGTTACATAATAAGAGGAAAACACTCATTGGTTTGTTTCTTTTAAATTGAAGTTGGTTGACAAAAGAAAAATTAGGTTTTTTTTTTAAACCACTGTTAAAGTGGTTTTTAAAAAACTGTTTCCAGTTAAGAAAAAAGAAAGGTGTTTTTCACTTTCCAAGTGTGCCTGGGTTGAAGGAATATTTGCATTGCTCCATTTTTTCAAGAATGTCCCAAGGATTTCACTTTGGTAGGTCCTCGGTTGATGGCAAGGCTCTCAGATCAAGTTTCCATAGTGGCTACCTTTTGGGTACTTTTAGTTATGGTGATAGAATCAAAATGAATTCAGCTAAAAAATTTTCAAGTAGTGTTCCTTTTCTTGAACCTGTGTGTTGGTGGTACTTTCTAAAGAAATCTCCATTTATGTGAAATGAAAAACTTACTTTTCATTCTAGGTAAAAGTGTTCAAGGGGAATGGGAATTTGGGTTTAATAAGTACCTTCTGTGTGCCATGCTCTGTGTAATCCTCCATTATCACATCTAATTTGAACTTCCCTTCAGCTCTCAGAAATTTCGAGTACTTTTTTCATTTATACCTATGCTAACACTGAGACTGAAAGCGTTCTAGGGAGATGGAGACGATCAAAGTCCAACTCTAGGTATGAAGATTGAATAACGTTGAAGAGTGCCTTGGGAAGGATCTACTTAAGTTGATTGAGCTTCAAGAAATTTAAAATCTGAGGGGCACCTGGGTGGCTCAGTCAGTTAAGCGTCCTGGGATTGAGCCCCGCATCGGGCTCCCGGCTCAGCAGAGTCTGCTTCTCCCTCTCCTTTTGCTTCTCCCCCCACTAGTGTGTGTGTGCGCTCTCTCTGTCGAATACATAACTAAAATCTTAAAAAAAAAAAAAGAAATTTAAAAATCTGAGTGGGATGGGGGTTGGGATTGTATGTGAATCACTATTTTGTTTATTCTTATTTCCCTTTAAAAACTATTTACAGGGCAGTTGTAATTCTTGAGAAACGTAATTGCAAACCATTGCATTTTGAAAGAAAAATGAGACTTATGTTTAAACAAACAATTTTACATAACATTCATCTCCTTCAGTAGGGGATCTTTAAAAATATTTGTACTTAGGTGAAAGTACCCATTGGTTAGTCTAGTCCATTTAAGTGACTGAATGTGTCTTCCCTGCTAGCAGGAGAGACATATAGGAACAAAGCCGTATTTATTCTTATTTTCCTGCTAATGGTAAATGTTCTGTTCACCCTGATTTCAGTCATTTTTGGGGTCAGACATCTTAGTTCTGGAGGCTTAAAGTAGTAGATATGTGTCATATTTGTGCTGAATTAAACATGTTGATTTAATTTTAAAGGGATTAAAGGTTATGTGATTTCCCCTGTCACCTCGTTATTAGCCAGTCATTTTAGCCTTCCTAATGACCACAAGTGGAGGATTTTAATAGTTTTATGGAATCAGGCAGAGCTGTATGCAAGCCCTGGAATACTTGTGGAGGGTGGAGAGTGTGGATGGTGGATGTTCAGTCTCATTTATGTTGTTTAATTGATATATAATAACCAGCTCAATATTTTCTCTTCAGCTTTTGCTTATTGAACATAAGTGAAGGGAAAATGGCATAAAAATATTTACTAAATCTTTTAAAAAGTTTTAAAATATAATTTAAGGAAGAGACATGATTTATTATTGGAACTTTGTAATCATTCTTTCAAACTTAAATGAAAAATAACCTATGGGTTAGCAAAGTGTAGTTATTTTAATTTTGGCTACACTAAACCTTACTATATATATTATTGTAACAATTTTTTTTCTTTGGGACTTAAACATACTTTAATATTTTCTTCTCACTGGGTGATGATAAGTTGTAAAGCGTGTGTGATGACCACAGGTTTCTGGTTTTAGCAAGCAAATGTTAATAGTTGGTTCAAACAATTGATATTGCTGTGTGTTTAATGCAGATTGTATTTTTAAGTTGATTTTGTCCATGTTTTTCAATAACTATGCATGCTGCAGCCAGTGTAGTGTTAATTTTGTAGAATGTAAAAACTTAGTCATTAAGATTATTTTGTAATGAAAGAAGCCAGATTGACAAACAATATGGCTTTACTTAGGTTTTACTTAGTCCTAATTTTCACACTTTTAAAGGAGCTTTGTGTTTTCATGCCTGTTCATTTGTCCTGTAGGAAAGGGATATATGTGTATATGTGTGTGTGTTTGTTACATTGTTATCTTCTATCATAAATACAAAACATTTTTTATGCACTTACATATTTTGGAGTTTACAGATTTTTATTTTATCATTAACATTTCAGTCTGTGAATTGTAAATCTAATCTGTCTACAATTTAGGGAGCTTTATTTTTCAGGACCAAGTATATATAATTATTCTGTTACATTAATCACTGTATAAATTTTTCTCTGAAATAAGTTTACCTTAATCCATGTGTTTATATAGTAAAATCTTAATTAATATTTAAATGAAACTAGAAGCTGATATTTGTTAGGTGTCAATATAGTACTGTGACAAACATTTGTTTATTTGATAATATTTGGCCATTATTCTAAAAATTAACCATTATTCCAAAATTATTCATTACACATCAGCTGGTATAATTTTCAAAGATTAGCTGATTGGGAAGTTATAAATGCACTATTTTGGCTCCACCAAAGGGTATAGTTGAACTTTTTGCCCAACAAATTCAAATATGGGTGTGTGTGTATTCAGGGAAAAAAAAACAAACAGTAGCAGGATTTCTTTTTTTATTTGAGAAAACATTGGTATCAGTAGGTGGAACAGAGATGCAGAAAGCACATATTCTCGGGCGCTTGGGTGGCTCAATTGGTTAGGCGACTGCCTTGGGCTCAGGTCATGATCCTGGAGTCCCTGGATCGAGTCCCGCGTCAGGCTCCCTGCTCAGCGGGGAGTCTGCTTCTCCCTCTGACCCTCTTCCCTCTCGTGCTCTCTATCTCTCATTCTCTCTCTCTCTAATAAATAAATAAAATCTTTAAAAAAAAAAGAAAGCACATATTCTCACTTTTCCTTTTTACTGGCACTTGAAAAACTTAATGGTTCAATGAAAAATAAAGACTCAAATCATTTTTCCTTAAAATTCATCACAGTGAATGCAAAATGCCCCAGATATACTTTTAAGGAGAAGGCAGAGAAACATAGACACACACACAAGTTTGAGTTGATCAGTGTTTATTTAACTAATATTTCTTTTCTTTTTGAACAATAAAGGAAGAAATGAGGAAGTTGGGGAGGCCAACTTACTCCCATGACTTATGGCATCAGAGTAGAGTAAGTCAATAAAAGCTAGAATTCTCGTAAGACCTGAGAAGACACATAAAATGACATTTACAAAGCTATGTTTAAAAATAAAATTCATCGATCCTTTAGTGCTGTATCTTTTTTAAATGTAAGCAGCAGTTTCTTGTATTAACTCTTCTCATACTCAGCAGTGTGACCTGGCGGAGACCCATGATGCCGGGATCTGAGGGGCTCTGGTTACTAGTACTTTGCATTCTTTTCAGATTCCTGAAATGTGTTATTTTGTCATTGGTCTGATTTAATTTAGACAATGCCTGATTCATTTCCTGAACTGTATTTATGAGCCCATGCCATTTGTGTGACTAATGTAAACAGTGGGGTTAGTGCTGTTCAATAGAGGGAAGATTGGAAAGCTAGGAGGTTTCCTGGGATTAGCAACATGGGAACGTGGAGGTGGTAGCCTGGCCTGCAGCTCATTGTGGAAGTGACATCCTAACTCCTTACAGAAGCCAGGATGAGACCGTGCCCACAATGTGTAGGAATAAGAGGCTGCTCACATCCAATATGAATTTTCTTTCTTTTCACCTTAGTAGGACTATCAGTTTCCAGGTCCGATCGATGGTAGTATTGTGTATGGTTCCGTTCAAGAGTTAACCTACCAGGGTTTCTCTCTCACCTCAGCTGCTTACCAGATCCATGATCTTGAGCAATTTGTCTTTCTAAGCCTGGACCCCTGCCTGGAGACGAGCATCGCAGTGGTACCTACATCATCAGGTTGTTGCCAGGCTCTTAACATAGTATGTGAATAGTCTACTCCTTTGTCAGCTGGTGTTTCTGTGAAATCCTTTCTGATAGAATTCCTCTTTGGCTTTCTGCTTTTTGTTTTCATTACTTCAGTCATTTGGGAAGCTTTTTTCCTGCCTTCCTCTTTAAAAATATTTTAACACAAAGCAGAATAGTTCAGGGAATGCCAGTATACCCATCACCCAGCTTCA
The DNA here is from genome assembly GCF_037043125.1 of Eumetopias jubatus. Classification (NCBI taxonomy): domain Eukaryota; kingdom Metazoa; phylum Chordata; class Mammalia; order Carnivora; family Otariidae; genus Eumetopias; species Eumetopias jubatus. The sequence continues at coordinate 61,250,482 of NW_028274811.1, forward strand.
ACAATCTCCAACTTTCTGCTATCTTGTTATCTCTGTTTCCCTCCACACATGCTTTTTTTTTCCCCTAGACTATTTTAAAGCAAGTCCCACACATTGTATTATTTTAATTGTAAATAAGGAAGTTTTTTTCTTTTTTTGCACAGACCTTGTTTGGCATTGAAGATTGTACTAGATGTGGCTCTGAAAAGAATGATCTTGGGGCACCTGGGTGGCTCAGTGGGTTAAGAGTCGGCCTTCGGCTCAGGTCATGATCCCAGCGTCCTGGGATCGAGCCCCACACTGTCTCCTTGCTTAGCGGGGAGCCTGCTTCTCCCTCTCCCTCTGCTGCTCCCCCTTGCTTGCGTGCTTGTGCTCTCTCTCTGTCAGATAAATAAGCACAATTAAAAGGATGATCTTGGAACGAGTATGTAATGTGCTTCTGTTTTAATGTATGTTATTGTAATGCTCATCTTTTTGTTTCTTTGATACCATTATAAAGGAAAAAGCTCAAGACAGTAGTTGAGAAGACATAAAGGTGGTGGAATTAGCTTTTAAATAAATTCCAGTATGTTAAATACAGAAGAAAAGAAATTTTGAAATCAGTTGTTTAGCTGTGATCCTGGGGTAAAGATATTTTCATGATTTGACCTCACTCTATGAGAAATTAAATTATAGGTGATTCTCTTCCTGAGGGTTCTTCTTTGCTTTACTGAAGTCCATTTTCCAAACTTTTACAGCTGTGTAGCCAAAGAGCCTTGTTTAGAGCAAGAATGAGTCCTTCCTCCTGTGACATCCTTAATGCTTCTTCTCACTCAGTATTTTGCATAGATCTGCAACAGTCGGGGCATCTTTTATAAACCAGTGTTTCATCAGTCTTTCAAAATAAATTCTGAGACCTAACAGCTAGTCAATGTTATTTTAAGGCAATTACTAAGGTTTCAATAAACAAGGGTGTAGTTTGCTCTCTCTAGTATTGCTAAACTTTTTTAGGGTTAGTTGGTTTCTGCTATGTGATTATTTGCTTTAGGCCCTTTTGATTGCAAGGGAGAGATATGAAGTCAAGTTGTCTTGAATAATGGTCACCTCTGTGTATGGTGGGGGGACAGTGGGAATACTGAAAGGCAATATAAAGGCGAGTCTCACTCTAGTACCTTTCTTGCGACCTAGCTGATCTTAGGACATTGGTGCTGGTTGACCTGTTGTTCAGCATGTTTGTGCCTTTTAGGTTCCTCACTGCTTCTGGGTTCTCCTAACTTCTGCTTGCCCTAACTTTAGGCTTCTGTCAACCTTATGGTACTGACTTAACACTTTGTGGTCCCTTTCTCTTGCTTTTCTTCTGCTTTAATTTTCACTGCAGCATCTCTCATTCACTCCATCTATTCAGGCTTGTATTCTTGCGGGAGAGATCTGATTGGCTCAGTTCACGTTTTTGGGGCTCGACAAAACCAGTGGTCTCTAGCCAGTCCATGGATTGGCTATTAAACTGCAGGGGCTGTGGGTGAGGTCGTTTCATGGAAAGTTTGACGGGTGTGATAGCCATCATTACTGACATGTCTAGTATACTCCTCAAGCTACTTAATGTTATTTTCACCAAACTAATATTAATATTTATTTGTGATGAGCCACCTTCTCTTCTTTCAGTAGCAGTTTTATAGCCTCACTTTAGCAATTCGATCATTCCAATAATATAATTTCTGTCCTCTGGTCCTGATTGGCTTCCTGTGTTGTTTAGGGTTCATGTTCATCATTTTCCTTTACTTTTTAATATTTTGAGATTCAAATATTATTTGAATGTTGTTCTTTCAACAATAAATTAAATGCAAACCTATTTTTTAAGTATAGCAAACATACAGAAAAGTGATCAGCCCTCCAAAAACTAACCTCATGTCCCTTCCTCTTCGCTACTCCTAGGCATGGGTAGCTACCATCCTTACTAATAACATTAGGGATTGCTTTTGCCTATTTTTGAACTTCATCATGGACTCATGCAATAAGCACTCCTTTGTGTCAGGCTTCTTCCCCTCAACATCATGTTTGTGAGATTGATCTGTGTTGTTGGATGTTGTGTTCACTCATTTTCATTTCTTTGTAATATTCTATTGGATGAGATCTTCCTTGACTTACAAAGGGGTTATGTCCTGATAAACCATTGTAAGTTAAAAACATTCTAAGTCAAAAATGCATTTAATACGCCTAACCTACCGAACATAGCTTAGCCTAACCCACCTTAAATGTGCTCAGAACGCTTATATTGGCCTATAGTTGGGCAAATCATCTAACACAAAGCCTATAATAAAGTGTTGAATATCTCATGTGATTTATTAAAGACTCTACGGCAAGTGATAAACAGAATGGTTGTATGAATACAGAATGGTTGTCAGTACTTCAGTTGTGACTGAAGTTGTGACTGTGTGGCTGACTGGGAATTGTGGCTCACTGCCACTGCCAAGCATCATGAGAGAGGGTCATATTGCATATCAGTACCCAGGAGAAGGTCAAACTTCAGAATTCAAAGTCTGGTTTCTACTGAATGTGTATTGTTTTGTACTGCCACAAAGTCAAAAAATCATAAGTCACACCATTCTAAGTTGGGAACTGTCTGTACAATTTTCTAATATTTATGAAGACATAAGTCCTTTGTTAGTGATATATATTGCAAACATTTTCTACTCGGGCTTCCCTTTCTACTCTCTTAAAGGTGTCTTTTGATGAAGAGAGGTTTAAACCTTTAATATACTCTATCTTTTTCTTTATGGCATTTGTCTGCCCATGATATGGATAGGGATGGGGACGACATCCAGAAGTGCTTTATGTGGAAGGGGCAGGAGCTGGGACCCTCTCCTGCTGCTCTGTGGTCAACACAATCAAGTGGATCACAAAAGATGCAGTAGAAAGTAAAAATAGAGCGTGCTTGCAGCAGTTTCAAATTGCCGTAGCAGGATGTTTTCCCTTTGGAGGAAGGCTGCAGGGGTAATTCTAAAAGACAAAAAATCATGATGTCCTGTCCTCCACATACCTTTCTGGAGTCTGAGATATTTCTTCCCCTACTTACACCCACAACTTTCATCTGGAAGGGTCGGGTGCAAGAGGGACAAGGGAGGGCACTTTTATAAAACTTTCAGAGTTAAGCTTGAATCCCTGATGCCTCTTTCAGCTATGCTGCCACCTGGAGTGTATGTCAACCAGACTGGCCTGGGGGTGCTGCTAGGGAAAAAAAATACATCATGTCCAGCAGTGCTCAAGATGGAATCCTCAGTTTTCAAAATATACTTATATAATGGCTTATAATTCTTTCCACTTTTGTCCTGACTGTTAGCCAGGAAGTAGCCAAGAAGGAATGATTCCTTTTTTGGAATGCCTGCTTTCGGTGATGCAACTGCCTTACTAAAGTGTATAGACTGGGGGGGAATGAGGAAGAGAGAGGTGGACTATCAGTCCATTCTTGAGTACACAGATTCATTTCAAGGGCCACAGTGGTGTGGCTGGAAACAGCTAACCAGTAACCTGAAAATTGTCAACATACTGAGAGGGGTTCAGAGATCTGATGTAGCCAATCTGCAAGGAGTGGTAGGGGGTAACACCCCTGGTGATATGGCCTCTTCCCTTGTAAGACAAACAGGTCCACTTGTGGCAAGAGTCACAAATCTGCCCTGCAGTGGTAGCCTCTGCATTAGAAATAGAGTCAGGCTCCATCAGCTTCAACGAATCAGCCTACTTGATTCCAGTAGGTTCACAGCCCTTCCTGTGGGCATCTACATGAGTGTTCCAGCCAATTCAGTCAGCAAACATGGTTTGTTTCTAGGTTATTCGTATTTCCAAAGAAGGGTCTCTTTATCTACCAGCTTGCAGCTTTCCAAGTGGAAAACAAACAGCTAACCATTGGCAACAGCCCAAAAGCCTGAGTACCGCCCCCTGACCAGAGCAACTACATCTCCTTTTGCTTCTGCATAGCTGGCACTGAGGTTGAATATCCACAGCACCCAGTGCATACCACTAGGTTTCAGCCTAGCCAAACCATCAGTGAACCAGGCCCAGACATTTAGGGAATCTTCATGTATTGGAGGGAGGTCCCATTGATTCAGTGGCTTTGCTTTAGGTAGCGGAACAGATCAAGTTCCCCGCAGAGGAACTTGCTACTTTTTGAAATGTGAAGCTGAGATGCTCCTGAGGCCAGACCAGCTACATTTTTCAACATACCGTTTCCATTTGACAAGCAAGGTTTGACCCTTCCTGTCTTGTTTGTTCTTGAGTCCGAGTTTCATTCTTAAAATGGGAATTTCAGGTTGGAGAGTTACAAGGCCTCTATGGGTCAGTTTTGACAAGGACTCTGCAGTAAGCTAGTAGTTGTCTGCATGCCTTGTAATTTCGTTTGAATGTTGGACATTGTGTATGAAGCATCAAAAAAATAATTCAAGGCTCTGCATGATGCTATTTTCCTTTAAGAGAGGGTTTACTTTTGCTTTCTTGCAGGCATAAATGTGGGGTTATGGTACATTAATCCATTCTGGGATTGAGCTGGTGAAACCTGGGTTTCAGGTTTTGTGAGACTATGTCCATTTCCAGTTTGCATTGATTTCTGAAGTATAGCCTTTTCGGGGATTATCTGGAATTCTGAGTGTTTACAGAAACTTCTCGTTGGTCTCCTCCATCCCCATGAGACTGCTAGAAACTCAGTGCTGGTTTCCAGCCTCTTAGCTGCTGCTTTCTGAATGGCCTCCTAGCCTCTTGGCTTTGTACTACTTAGAAATTGGCAAATTCCTTAGAAACTTCAAAGACTGTCAGATTCACTAGTTTACTTCCCTTCTTTAAGGTGTCTTTATTCCTTAGGCCCTGGCTTGGTCTTGTTAGCTCACTGATGCTTTCAAATGGATTATTTTTGTGTGTTGTGTCCAGCTTTTCTAATTGTTCTCAGTGTGTGCATGTTGGGCTGGAGAGTGGGGTAAGGTTTATAACAAGCTACTTGGCCATTACTACTCAACAATGAGTTTTAATAGTGAATCTGAATAAAAATCAGTAAAACTCCTTTCAAAACAGTGGAAGAGTTATCTTGTTTCTTTTTTTCTAGAGATTTATTTGTTAATTACTTCTAATTCGGTAATGATAAAAGAAGTCAAATCATAATTAATCCTTTATCAGTTTAATCTGAACATCTTTGAATATGGTGTTTTTGAACAAAATAAAGCAAAAGTATACTTTTGGAGTCATAAGATTTTTTTTATAGGTGTTTATCTTTATCTTACTACTGAGGAGCAAGGTGTATATTTTGAGGGCACTGAGATGTGAATCCCATTTTATTTCTTACGAAATGGATTAGGTTTAAACTTTTATTTTAGATAGTTTCCTCATATTTGATGTCTATCTTTCTCTCTCCCTCCTTTTCTCTTCGTCCTCCCCCCATCTATCTATCTGTCATCTTAGTTTATGAGTATTTAATTTAAAACAATCATCTTTCTCCTGGCATAAGTTAGCCCTTCTTAGAAAGTAAAACAAAATACAATTAGATGATTTCATTTAGGATACTAAACTTGTTAGTTTTTTATACATGTTGTTTTATATTATGTGGTTGGAAGAGCTACCATTACTGAGTGCTAATCTTGGGTTAAAGGGCCAGGCATTCTATATATATTATCTCATTTAATTGTGACAACCATCCTGAGATGACACTGTACTCTTTATTTTGCAGATAAGGATAATGAGGCCTAGAGTCGTTTAATAATTCACCCAGGGCAAAATTTTACTAAATGGCTAACTTGGTTAATAGAACCTAGTTAAGTAACTTAGCATTTGTTGAACTTGGCCGTAGCAAGGAGCTAGAAACATACAACCAGGAGGGAAAAGTTTTTTTCAGTCTCATTCTTCTCTGTCATGGTTCATTTGCAGTTTGAGTGGAAAACTTCTCAGACTGATCTGGCCACATTCGTAAAGCCCATAAAACAGGTTGTTATTCCCACTCCAGACTGATGGAATTATGTCAACAAAGCAAAGCTATGGGCTCATGTTTATCTAAGGGAAGCATTAGAACCAGTTCACATAACCCCTATGATCTCTATCTGCTTGGCCCAGTGTGGAGGGCCTGAGAGCTGGGTCATGGTGGAGAGTGGGATGTTGGAGATCAGGTCAGTCTGTCTCCAGAGCACCCCATCTTTCTCCTGTGCTGCTGACTTCCAGCACCGGAGGGGTTAACACTGAAGATGTAGAAGGCACAGCCCCCTCTGCCATTTGAGACCCTGCTTATGCTGTGACTCTTGACGATGAGATTTCCTGTATCTTGATGTGAGTCCACATCCTCAGTATTTTGATTTATATTACCGCTTTTTGGCCACTAGGTCTACCTAGGTTATAGTCTCCCCTGACCCAGAGCAGTGAATACTGTTGTCTGAAATATCGGGCAACCAAGAATAATATTTGCCACCTGTGCACAGTCTTTCTGTTCTGGGCACCAAAGTATCTTCTTGTATTTGTTTGGTCAGCAAACAAAACAAAACAGATGAACTCTTGTGTCTGGAACTTGTAGTCAAATGGGTGAAGAGTAGTATCAATAGTACCCTGTGACTGTAGTGCCTCAGCTCTGGTTTCCTCTTGTGAATGTTATTATAAAAAATGAATTTTCACGGGAGACCTGAAACCCTAAAACATCCTACAAGAAAACATGTGCAGTAATATCTTTGTCATCAGCCGTGGAAACATTTTTCTAGATATGTCTCCACAGGCAAGAGAAACAAAAGCAAAATTAAACTGTTGGGACTACACAAAAATAAAAAGCTTTTGCACAGTGAAGGAAGCCATCAACAAAACAAAAAAAGCAACCTCCTGAATGGGAGAAGATATTTGCAAATGATATATCTGATAATGGGGTAATATCCAAAATATATAAAGAACTTACACAATTCAGTACCAAAAACAGAAACAATATGATTAAAAAATGGGCAGAAGATCTGAGTAGACATGTTCCCAAAGTAGACATACCGATGGCCAACAGACACATGAAATAATGCTCAGCATTACTAATCATCAGGGCAATGCAAATTAAAACCACAATGAGTTATCACCTCATACCTCTCAGAAGGCCTAAAAGCAAAAATGCAAGAAATACCAAGTGTTAGTGAAGATATGGAGAAAAAGAATCCCTCATGCATTGTTGGTGGGAATGCAAATTGGTATAAGCACTTTGGAAAACATTTAAGAGGTTCCTGAAAAAATAAAAAATAGAATTGTCATCTGACCTTGTAATCCTACTTCTGGGTATTTATCCAAAGAAAATGAAAACACTAATTTGAAAAGATATATGTACTTCTGTGTCTATTGCAGGATTATTTACAATAACCAGGATATGGAAACAACCCAAGTGTCCATCCATAGATGAATGGATAAGGAAAATGTGGTGTATTTATGCAATGGAATATTACTCAACCCTAAAAAAGAATGAGATCTTGCCATTTGCAACAATATGGATGGATTTAGAAGGTTTAATGCTAAGTGAAATAAACCACTCAGGGAAAGACAAATATCATATGATTTCATTCATATGTGGACTTTAATAAACAAAACAAATGAACAAACAAAAAAGAGCTAAAACAAAAACAAAAACAAAGACAAAAGCCAGACTCGTATATGCACAGAACAAACTGGTGATTGCCAGAGAGGAGAGGTGGGTGGGGGATGGGTGCAATAGATAAAGGGGATTAAGAGTTCATTTATATTGATGACCGCTGAATAATATATACAGTTGTTGAATCACTGTATTGCACATCTGAAAGTATAATACCGGATGTTAATCATACTTCGATTAAAAAAATTAAAGTTTATTTTCAGCATGCCTGTTTGAGCTGAGACCGTCCTCTTTCCTGTTCACCTGCCGTGTCTTTGTCTTACAGCAATGAAGACGCAGTGGCTTTCCAACTGGCTGAATGGTGCAGAATGCATAGTATATTGAGGCAAAGTTCTCAAGTTCAGGTTCTAGCTCCACCTTTAATAAGCTGTGGATTCTCAAGCTTAGTCATTTCCTTATCTGGAAAATGGGCATGATAATTCCTACTTTGTAATGAAAGTGGGAATATTAAATTGAGATAATCTTGGTGAAAAGTGTTTTGTAGACTAAAATGCTGTAAGAATGGTATTTAAAGTTTTCCACAGTTACATTTTTTCATGTAAGTGAGGGCAATTTAAACAGCATATTAGTTGGAAGTTTGATTACTACAGATGATATTCTGTTCATTTTATGGTCCATTTTGCGAACCAGGTAGCTTCTCTGCCTAGTTTGCAGGCATCTTTATGAGTCCAAGACTTTAAATTTCTGTGGACAATATTTAGTGGATGACAAATTCCTTGAGAAATAGTTGGAAGATTACTCTAAATGAGGGGGAATATTACCTATAAGGATAGATGAGTGAAGAGGTTTTTCTTTGACATTTAAATCCTTACTGTTGTATGCATCCTTTGACTATAATAAATATTAAATAAATGAGAGTGAGATTAATAGGTAATTTTTTCAGAAGAAAGATACAGCTAAATTGATATTTGTGCTTTAAAGATTCCAAGTTTTTGGGTTTTGGTTTTGTTTTGTTTTTTACTACAGAGAATGTTTAAAATGTATACAGAAAGGTAAATAAATCCACAGCTTACTCATTTTTCTCCTTTTGGTATAAACTGCCATGTTAACAGAACATTTTTTAAAGCAGTTTTTTATTTATAAAAATAATGTTTCTGAGATCTAATGTGTACAGTATGGTGACTGTAGTTAACAATACTGTATTGTATAAATGAAATTTGCTAAGAGAGTAAATCTTAAATGTTCTCACCACACACACACACACACACACACACACAGAGGTAACTGAAGTGATAGATTTATTAACCTTCTCATAGTAATCATTTCATAACATACAGTATATCACATCGTCAGTTTGTATACTTCAAACTTACACCATATTATTTGTCAGTTACGTCTCACTAAAGTGGGGGAGAAGGAAATCAGTGAGTGGATGTGGGTAGTGTATCTTTCTGATTCCATGAGTTATATTACAAGTGATTGGTTGTTCTGGCACCATTGTATAAACCCATTATTAAATTTTAAACTCATTCTCAAAAAAGGAACATAATGTTGCTGTGTGAAATCTGAAAAATCAAAGTGAATTATAAAATAAGAAAATTAAAATATCCTGAAATCCTATCCCTCAGGGAAAACCATGTTGTTGGAGGAGTTCCTTCAAAGACTTTCCTGTGCATGCATATAAATAATAGACATTTTTATTATTATTTTATTTTATATTTTTAGTGAGTGGAGGACAGAGGAAGAGGGAGAGGTAGAATTCTAAGCAGGCTCCACACCCAGCATGGAGCCTGTCATGGGGCTCGATCTCACAACCCTGAGGTCATGACCTGAACTGAAAGCAAGAATCTGATGCTTAACCGACTGAGCCACCCAGGCACCCATATATAATAGACATTTAAAAAGTGGGACACGCTTGCGATCATATTGTTTGTAGAGTTTTGGATCCTGATTTTTAAAATTGAACATTATATTGTGAGCATTTTGTTTGTTTTGGGAAACATTATTTTTAATGACTGTACAACATTCTTTCTGTCACACAGATAACAAACATTTTCCTACTGTCGGGTATTTAGGTTGTTTTAATATGGAGTTTTGCTTTGCAATTTTAAGTAATGTTGCAGTGACCATCAGCATGACATTTGTGAATAAATTGTCAAGGCAGGGGAGGCACATGGAAACAAATGAACAAACAAAAAAGCAAGAAGTGAGAGTCCTTTTAACCACCATGATAAGGATATTTTCCCCAAGTTCTCCACTATAATGTAAAACTGTTCTCTGTAATATATACCCAACTTGCATTTCAAGGTGGTTTTGTAACTAGCTGAAAACCCAACATAAAACATGAATTTCTGGAATGAAAGTACAATCTCATCTGTGAATAAAATACAGAAATAAATGTGGCCAAATATGGTTGTCTAATTTTTGGAAATAACACTAGACTCTGAATGCTTTGTGGTGGAATTTACTCTCCCTAGGGATAATTTTTGTTATGATTCGTTCAAGTGCCTGGGCCATGATCAATGAGCTCCATTTGAATGCACAAAGTAGAAATGCCCAAAATTACTATGTACCATTGATTTTAATCATACTTGGATTATAATGTTTTACATTTTCTGAAATCAGGATGTGTTTTCAATCAATGTGCACATTTGATTGATGTGGTAGTACTGTTCCTACAAACTTTTACTGACTTATGTTGCATTTTACAGTACCATCATAGAAACAAGCAAACAAACAAACAAAAAAGTGATAGCTTCCAGACTAAAATATTGGCCTTTATTTATGTTTTCAAAGGTCTTTGCTATGTGCGTATTTGGAAGAGCATGGAGGTATATGGATGTCTATGTTGTATCATATACTATGAGCCTTTGACCTTTTGATAATAATTAAATATAAATATAGGGAATATCGTGACCATGTGAGAAAGGGGAAAACTCAGTGCTTGGCTTTCGAAGTATTTACTCTAAAAAAAAATATATACTTGAAAGATGGGAGATGTTACTATCAGTTGAGCTTTACCTTGGTTGGTTTTTATCTCTTCCTGCAGCCCCTTTGGGCCACAAGATCTTGGGTTAGTAAAAGTCATACAACACACTTCTTCATGCAACTACAACATTATTTACTTTTTTTGGCAGGGGTTTTTTCATTTTTCATATTCTTTCATAGTGGCTGGAGATTGGCAAATTTTCACTGATCCTTAAATTTGATTGTGTTACCTTTTGTGATTTAGAAAGACCAAAACAAAACAATTGAAGGTTAGGATACTTGTTCTTTCCTACCTTTAATGTTGCTGACAGCTGCCTTGCCTCCTTGGGGCTATTGTTAACCTTCCCCCTGAGAGAGAACATTGTATCCCTGGGGCCGGACCTGCCCTCCCCCATCGTGGCTCTCCCTGTGGCTTTTGATAATGAGAGTGATTTTGGCTCACAGACAGAACCCCTGAAAGAATATTACTGAATTTCTTATGTCCTCCTTCTATTTTAAAATTTAACCCTGTTGTGAATTTCAATAAATGAGATTTCTAGTCTTGATGTTTGGACAAAACATTTTATTTGAAGAGTATTTTAGGGTCCTGGAAGGCAGGTTTGTTTGGAGACTCTTTGTCACTTTGAGTAAAAGAGGAAGATCTGTCGGCTTTTCACTTGGCAGCCTTTGGCTAGCAAAGTCTTGCAGAGAGTCTACTTTTTCACACACCCTGCGAGTCCAGTTCCCAAATTCCTCAGGATTGCTGCTAATGACATCACAGTAAAATCCAGGCAAGCGTTTTCCAGATACCTTGTAATCTCTTTTGCACATTTGTCTAAAAGTCACTTAAAGTTTTGGAGCTGTGTATTTATATATCCATCATGTAACTGAGCCACCCAGGTGCCCCTAGAGTGCTTTCTAAAAAGCAAAACATCTAGTTTCACTGGGAAAATAACAGTGCATTAAATTTGTCTTTAGAGAACAATATGTAGAGGATAAAGTGTCTTTTAAAAGGAAATAGAAGTGGGGCACCTGGGTGGCTCAGTCGTTAAGTGTCTGCCTTCGGCTCAAGTCATGATCTCAGGGCCCTGGGAGCGAGCCCCACATCGGGCTCCCTGCTCAGCGGGAAGCCTGCTTCTCCCTCTCCCACTCCCCCTGCTTGTGTTCCCTCTCTCGCTGTCTCTCTCTCTCTGTCAAATAAATAAATAAAATCTTAAAAAAAAATAAATTAAAGGAAATAGAAGTTTGGCCATGAATTAATTCACTAGCAGTGGAGTACTTCAGTGATGTGGCTCATGCCCCGAAATGATAAATCAGGAAGGGATTAGTGTGGCTTTTCTGTCTATAAAGGTTTGAATGTATACCCTAACCTCTGGTGTCATTTGGGAAGCCTAAATGTGCTCACAAGCCAGATCCACCTTCACTGAAGCCTGAGCACTTCATGCCTTCATTTATTTGCTAGGCAAGTTTGAGTAGTTGCCACAAAGCACTGTACAAGGCCTATGCCAGAAGTTTAAAGTGTAGTCTCTGTGGTCCTCAAAGTGCCTTTGTAGGGAGGAGATGAGGTAGTGTATTTGAAGGAGTTTTCTGATGATGCGTGAGGCTTAGTAAAGGCTGTATGTGTTCAGGGGACGACGAAGAACTTTTGGCTTTGTGGTCAGGCAGAGTTTTAGGAACATCTGAGGTCTGTGGTCCATGACAGAGAAACCAAGTTTAACTGGTAAGAAGGAAGCACTAGCCTCATTTTGGCTTAAGTTGGGGACATTTAGATTCAAGTTGGAAGTAACATTTGGGCAAGACCGGACAAGCCGATGAAGCCAACCACGTACATTGGGTTGTAGAGAGCCTTGGAGGGACATGAGTATGGGGAGGGGAGAAGCAGAAACATGTTGAAAAAATAATCAGGCATGGTGTTTGGGTAAAAATGGAACAACGAAAGATGGGAACCTGAGAAGGAACCTAAGAATTTAGTTCTATTATTAAGGTTTACTATGAGGAACTTTTCCTGGTATCAAATGGGGCTTTACAAAATTAACTTTGCTCTGAGCAGTGTTTCTCAGAGTGAGTCACTCAGAGAGTGTCTCTCAGAGGAATATCCACTTGTGTGCCTTGGTGTTTGTTACTTGTTAAAATGGGTTCACACCAAAAAAGTATTGGGAAGGGCTAAGTTACTGCAAGTGAAACAGGTTTCTTTATGACAGGATTTCTCAGAATCTTTACTATGCAGTTGGCTTTGTGAATCCTCCCTTACTGGATAGTTTATTTCTAGAACTAACATAGGCTGGCACAGTGAGCTGCAGAGACCAAGTTCAGCGCCGCCCCCCCCCCCCCTCGCCAGCCCCTTTCCCCCCTGCTGGCCACTTTGGTTGCTGCCAACACACCGGGATCTCCACTGTGGCACATGCAGGGCACCGAATGGTAGAATCTCTGTCTAGGAAATCTCAGTCACCAAGTCTTGTCCTTTCAAGCCACTTGCCTAAGTTGTGCTGACCTGGCTCTTAGGAGGAGACAGGGGCTAGCTGGGTTTCAGGTTACAGTGATGGCAGCGCCCCCCACCCCAACCTTGGGCTGGCCAGTCTTCATCCTGAAAATGTCTCCTGAGAACGTCTCTGGCTGAGGGCATTTAGATGCAAAGCTATTCACCGCCCTGGATGGGCTACCCAGGCAAAGGGTACAGTATTCTTGATTTTGCCTCTTGGCCTGCAAAGCCTAAAATATTTACTATCTGGTCCTTCAGAGATAAGGTTTGCTGACCTCTGCCATAGTCCTGCACTGTCCATTGTGGTAGCTACCAGCCATAGGTGGCTTTTGAGCACTTAGACCATGGCTAGTCTCATTTGAGATGTGCTGTGTTCGTACTTTATGCTGGAATTTAAAGACTTGGTACCAAAAAAAAATAATAATAAAATATCTCAATAATTTTTTATATTCCATTAGATGTTGAAGGGATATTCTGGGGACACCACATCAAATAAAATGTGTTATTGAAATGTATTTCACCTGCTTCTCTTTACTTTTTTCCATGCAGCCACTAGCAAATTTAAAATTACATGCATGGCTTGCATTTGTGGTGCACGTTATATTTCTCTTGTACGGTGCTGACTATTATATAGCACCCACATTTGTTGCCCACAGAGTTCTTTTTACAAGGAGCCTCTTGAATAAAGCTAAATGTCTTTTCTTGAGGCACAAGTTTAGCAAACATGACAGAGCCCTAAGCATATTCTAGTTTGAGGGTTTGTGTTTTGTTGACAGCTAAGCTATAGTTTAATAGATTTCCTTTGTGTTTTTCAAATAAAGATATATTTATTTTTTATGTTTTATTTGAAATCAGGGATTCCTTTATTATTCTTCTCATTTGGTATGCTTTAAACAGTCTGTGAGCCATGTATTTCCTGTGATGTAAAAATCATGACCTTATGTCTATTGTGATTCAGCAAATCCACTTCTAGGATTCTGTCTTAAGGAAACAACTGAATGAGTGTGCAAAGATGCTATATAAGTATGCTCATTATGGCATTGCCTTTAATAATGAAAAGTTAGGAACAACCTTGATATCCAACTATAAAGATTAATTACCTAAATTAAGGAATATCTACATAATTATTTTGCCAATATAGATGATGACAATGAGTTAGTAAAGTGTCTTATAGACAACAAACATTTTATTTTATTTTTAGAGAGAGAAAGAGAGAGAGAACTCGTGAGTGAGTGGGGTGGTGGGGAGGGACAGAGGGAGAGGGAGACCTTGTTAAACATTAGACCTGCCCATACACATTGCCCATATTACTGATTTCAAGTGTGCTGCCCCAAATTAGAAAATTCTTTTTTTTTAGAGAGAGCACACTCGTTTGCGCGTGAGTTGGAGGTGGCGGGGGGAGCAGGGGCAGAGGGGGAGAGAGAATCTTAAGCAGGCCCCACACCCAGGTCAGAGACCAACTCGGGGCTCGATCTCATGACCCTGAGATCACGATCGGAGCTGAAATCAAGAGTTGGATGCTTCACTGACTGAGCCACCCAGGCACCCCGGCCAATAGGCATTTTAGAGAGAAATATATGAATTTATACTTTGAAAATTCGGAGAAAAAGAAAACAGGTTTTACCTGTTTATACTGATTCTCTTCGGGGAATTGGGGGTTATTTTGATTTTCTTCATGCCTATTTATATGGTCTAATTTTCCACAATAGACTTGTATATCTTATATAATTAATCAAAATAATTATTTAACCACAGTGTAACTAATATGCAAAATAGCTCCTTGGAAACAGGAAAAGCTCAAATTTCTAAGTGAACATATTTATGTGGCATGGGAATTCATAAAAATAGATTTCATTGTCACATAATGTGAGACATTAGATAAAAAGCATTTTCCCTCAGATTGGTCACATATTGCCAACAGATTTTTCTAGTAATAAGGTAAGAAAGAGGTCATTGGTAGCGAGTAAAGACGTTTGTACTATCTAGAAGATAAAGTTCTTACTTGAAAAACTTTTGAGGTCTCCCCTGGGTTCTCCACCTCACCACAAGTGTGAGGGCCGGTGATTTTTCCACTGAAATAATTTGCTGAAATTTAAAAATGCTTCATGGCTAGTTATTTTTAAGTGACCCAGTACAGGAAGGATGTGGAGGGGTGGAGTAGCGTGGGGACTCCTGCCTGTTAATGGAAAATTATTTGAAAGCGGACTAAGGCATGGCAAGAAGTCTGAAGAGACTATGTAAAAAAAAAAACAACTAAGGTTTTTATTGTGGCAGGTATGTGTGTGCTTGACCCCAGTAGGCCTTGGGATATTTGCATTTTGTTTACTTCCAGGGTGAAATTCAACACTAAGAATCAGTTTAACAGTGGAAACTTAGAAAAGTAAGAAGATGACTTTCATCACAGTGATTGATAGGTGAGCCCCGACTAGCAAGCAGGACTCTCCAAATGGGTTTTACTTTTAACATTCATAACATTAAACAGAATTTCACAGAATCTGTTACGTGATCTATTCTGACAGATATTTTAAACAATTTACATGTAGCGTCAGTTAAGTTAATGGGAAATGTCACTGGCAATGTGTGTGTCATTAAAAACTGGTGATAGTTCCTTTAGATTATGAAAACATTAATGGAGTCAGATGTTACTTTCCCCATCCCAACCAGGCACTTTGTAATTCTCCTCTGTGCACTTACCACCTCATGCACACCTTTTACAGCATTGTACGGCATTGGGGTCATTATCTATGTGTCCATCTGTCTTCTACTAAACTCTGAGCTCCTTAACTGTCTTCCTTGCTTTTGGATCCCTAGCTACCAGGACAAGACATGTAGTTAGTGCCCAGTAGATGTGTATTGAAAGAAGGAAAGTAGGAGAGGAGCATTCCAGATGGTAGAATTATTAATTGGTCCCCGTATTCAAAAGGCAGTAGTCTGAATTGCTCCATGCCAGATGCTTTTGGGAGACAGGAAATCCAGCAGTCTTTAACTTGGGAGCTTCAGCGACATTTTGCAGGGGGAAATCTGTTAGTATTTGTTAAGGTCCATTTTTCTATCTCGCTCCTCAGTATTTGAAATCAGACCCTCACCTTACCCCAGTTATCTTTGGGGGGCCTCCATGCCTATCTCCATTCCATCCTCCACATTGCCATCACACCTGTCTCTAAATTACTACGAGCAGATTATTGTCCTGCTTGATGTCTGTTACTGGTTCCCTATAACTGCTAGAGAGTCCCACCCTCTTCACAGGACACTGGAGCCCTCTGCGGTCTGGCTCAGTCACTCCTTCTCTCTCCCCTCTCTGGGCCCCTATCATGCCAGACATAGTCATCATTTCATTTTTTTTTTTTAAGATTTTATTTATTTATTTGACACAGAGAGAGACAGTGAGAGAGGGAATACAAGCAGGGGGAGCGGGAAAGGGAGAAGCAGGCTTCCCGCCGAGCAGGGAGCCTGATGCGGGGCTCGATCCCAGGACCCTGGGATCATGACCTGAGCCGAAGGCAGTTGCTTAACCAGCTGAGCCACCCAGGCACCCCCATAGTCATCATTTCTTAACAGCCATGTGCTTTGCTGTTTTCTCTGCTTGAAATGCTCTCCAGCTTCCTATTTCGGCCAGATGAGCACCTCTTCTAAAGAAGATCATCTGCCTGACCCCTCCAGGGAGTTTGCCACACCCTTCCCAGGGTCCCTGTCTGGTGCTTATCAGCTCTCTCAATTACTATGACCTTATGTATTACTACTACTTCTCCTTCTTCTCCTTCTCCTTCTTCTTCTTTTTTAAAGATTTTAAAAGAGAGAGAGTATGAGCTGGGGGAGGGACAGAGGCAGGGGGCGAGAAAGAATCTCAGGCAGACTCTATGCTGAGTGCAGAGCCCGACTCAGGGCTTGATCTCGCAACCGTGGGATGATGACCTGAGCTGACAGCACGCGTTGGATGCTCAACCAACTGAGCCATCCAGGTGCTCCTGTCTTTTCTTTAGTGCCTCACTGCTCAGCTATGATGCACAAGAAATGGAAGCTCCCATTTACTAAGTGCCCACTGCATATCAGGCATTGTATAGACTCAATTCCTGCTGGATTAAAGAGTCCTTGGGGACAGGAACTAAAGCTTACCCTGGGCTGAACATCTGATTGGCTAGGGGCTCTCTAAATAAAACATATCGGTTAAGTGTAAGTCTTTCCATCGTCTTTTAAAATAAATAGGCAAGTTGTCTAAGTCATTTAAATGCAACGCTCATTTAGGCTTCATGCAGGCAATTTTGGAAATAAGTGGTGGGTGATTATCACTCATTTACTCTGCTAGTTTGTTTTTGAGCAAATCATTGCACACTGGTAGGAGACAGACCAGAGAGGGAACACGGAGAAATGGTTTCCACTTAACACTTAGAAGGTTGCCTGGAATGCTGAGATGAAAGGAGAAGAAAGAATAGTGATAGGGATAAGTGTAAAATGTAGATTCTTGGTTAAAGGAACACCACTGTGCAATAACTCATCACAATTTCGTATGACTTGAAATACTTCATGACATACATTCTGTTCTTCAGCTGCCACCTCCATCTCTCCTGTTCCTTTTTGCTTGTTTTCCATCCCAGTGTGAAATTTCCTTACACCATCACTCTGCCAGACCAGGGAGTGTTGCCTCAGAGAGCTCCGTTAGGGATCACTTCTATGGCACTTCCCCTTAGATTTGTCATCTTTCCTTTTATTTCATTCATACCACATTGTCATCTTTACTTAGAAGTTGCTTTGAAATGAATGCATTTTATGTACATATTTTTGTCTCTTTAATTCGTCTGCAAAGTCCTGGTAGCTAAGGACTTTTTTTTTTTTTTTAACTACCTGGAGTTCTTGGTACCGTTCTGTGAAGGTTGTTATTAAATGTTAGAGTCTTGATGAATTAAGTTATTGTTAAGTGTTTAAAACTTAGTGGATGGACATATAGCCCAGGCCCTGCTGGATACTGTTTGTATGTATTTGGTGGCAATTGAGAGAGAAACAGGCTGCTTGGCTTCCAGTACCGACTTTGCTAGATATTTGCAGTCTGACCTTTCTGTGTTGTAGGTTTTCATCTCTTAGTGAGGCCACAAGTAGCATCTACTTCATCTACCTCATGGATGGGAGGATAATGGTGTCTTGAACAGGAGTATGTAAAACAGTTATAATGCCCGGCACGTGAGTGCTTGATAAATATTAACCATTAATTAGGTATCATTTGTGCATACAAACACAGAAAAATAAAACACAAAATATGTGTATTTTATGCAAACATAATTTACTCTAATGATCATAAAATTGCCTTATTAAATTGCAGACATTTAAAAAATTAGGGTGACATTAATTATGAACTAGAAAGTGGAACATTATTACTTTTGTTTTTCTAAAAGGAAGAACTCCCTTACTGTGTGTTGTTGATAACTCAAAATCAGATTAAGTCTGCTGCATGAAATCTAGCCTAAAGATACCGGCTGTTGAAAGAATTGAGCGGAACACTCACAGAAATGTTTTTCATGATTTTGCCCATTTCTGTGCAGCCATTTTTAGCGTAGACATTCTACTGTAGTAGGGGTTCCTTAAAAACTCCTCTGTGTGAAATTCTGTGTTAGAGCAAACTTTATCATTGCAACAACTAATAATGTGGTTGCAGTTTGGGGCTATTACTGTAGAGTGGTGAAAAAATGTTTTCATAAAGTGCCCCATCGTGTTAGCAAATGAGGACTGGAGAATAGACCGTGAGGGGAGCAGTTACCTCACACCCCTCCCATGCTGCAATAAACAGCTCCATTTTTGAAGCATGGGCTTTATTATGTTCTTGCATTTAGGAATGTCGCCATTACTGCCAACATAATACAGTGTAGTTATACTGTAGTTAATCATGCCACCTGTCAATTTATAAAACTCATATCATCATTTTGTGATAAAATACAATTATAATAAGAGTTACAATGAGAGGAGAGGGATGGACGACTCCTCTCGGAGTTGTTCCTTCCTTCTAGAGTATTCTCTGTCCAGACTGTTTATTGGATTCTGGGATTCCTATGCCTATGTACTCCTCCTTTCTCTTCTCTCCCATCTTAGAGGCTGCCAGGGTGGGGAGGGCAGGTGGTTTTGTATATAAATGCTGCATACATGTGTATGCTAGGGGTTGAGAGGGAGCTGTGTCCTCTGGAGAAAAGAGGGCCATTTTCTTAGCACACAGGTCTCTTCCATTTGCTCAGCCCAGGGCCCCGTCGCCCAAAGGAGTCCTTTTACTACTTTAAGTGCCAGAGGTTTTTTACTTTTTCCGCCCAGCTGAAGACCCATTTTCTAAATTGCACAAAGAGGCACAATGTATGGTGGAGTAGTGGCCTGATTCCCAGGTTCTGTAGGAAGTAGGTGAGCCCCCTCACACCCAGTTTCATGGCCAACTCAGAGCCAATTCTTGGAGCCCTGAGAATAAATACTTCTGAGCACTGCACTTCCATGTTGCCCATGGAAGGAGGGGGGAGGGCCCTCCAGCCGGAAGCGGTCAGGACCCCCATTGCCGGACCAAAAGGGGTTGTGAGACTGGGGCTTCCTGTCTGCTGGGGGCCTTCCCCTCCTTTAGCTGGCTTACTTCAGGAGCTCTTCATGGCAGTGGCCCTCTGTTATTGAGCTGGGTTGTCAGTTCAGGGAGAAGCTTGGTGGGGGCTGGCTTGGGGGTTGTGAGAGCCATTGCTTTGTTCTCCAGTCACAGGGACTGTACCTGTGGGGTCCCCCCACGTCTCCTCTCCACCAGGCCAAGCGCTGAGTTCCCTAGAACTCTGGGTCCCTATTTATTGTTGGCTCTTCCTACTTCCTAGAGAGGTTTTTCTCTCCCATGGCTTGCCTGGCTGGCTGGCCAGTATGTCTCTCATCATGGTGGTTTCTAACTCTATTTTGTGGGAATTCCTTGGTCTGAATTCGGGAAAGAACAGAGTTTATATTGTCATCGTATATTAGAAGCGCTGAGGTCTTAGTACATGAAGGCTCAGATGGGGTGAGCTGTATAAGCTCAGGTTAGTGATGGTTCCTCTGTGGGTTGTAGGGGTTTGTAAATCAGCCTAGAGCAGAAAAATTACATCCCAAAATATCAAAAACTCATTTTCACTTTACTATAAATTCTGAGACTCCTTGTTTCTATCAGTCCCTCCTAATTTATATATGTTCACTGATTGAATATCTGAACTTCAGGGACCTTAGAAGAAGATCTCTCAAACCTTGCAGAGGCCTACAAATCACTTGGGGTCCTTTCAGATGCAGGCTGTGTTTCATTATATTGTGGGCAAGCCGTGAGATATGCCTTTCTAACAAGCTCGGAAGGACTTTATCAAACTTCTGTCACTCAATGGGACTTTTTCACCTTTTTCCTGTTTTACCTCAAAGCGCCACCTTACATACCCATTTATATTTTGTTTTGTTTTATTTTATTAATAGAGCCATTTCTGGTGTGCCTGTTTGCTTTCTATCACTGAGATGATATGGATGTACCTTTTTTAAAAGATTTATTTATTTGAGAGAGAGAGAGAAAGAGAGTGCAAAAGCAGAGGAGAGGGACAGAGGCAGAGGGAGAGAGAGAATCCTCAAGCAGACTCCCCGCTAAGTGTGGAGCCCGACACGGGGCTTGATCCCAGGACCCTGAGATCATGACCTGAGCCGAAATCAAGAGCCAGCCACTTAACTGAGCCACCCAGGCACCCCAAGATTGTACATTTTAAGAACCTTCTGAACTATCAAATGTGTTCCCAAGATAACACATACAAAAAGAAAAATAGTTGCTTTTATTTTTAACATGCTTTCCTTCTTAAATTATGTAAACATGTTCAAATTTTGCAGAAATATTTTGAGCACCTGCAGTTTACATAGCTACTTTACTGGGAAAGGTGTCTTTTAACCTAACAATGTCGATATGAATTCTGGAGGCAGGAGGCCCTTAGATAAGCAGGTGCTATAAATTTAATAGGCAGACAGGACTCTATAGACAAGGGAATGACCCTTTGGATGGGATGTCCTGGGAGGAAATTACCAGGAGGGGTCATAATGCAGACAGTCTTCCATATGAGTACCTGTCACATTGCTTCCCAGCCTTTCCTGGTCCACTCATGCTTCCGTCTCTAACCCCCATCCCGGACCAGAGAAGTCTCACTGCCTTTAACGTAAAGAATAGCCCTCTTTGTGTGCATGCATGGTTACACACATACACACGCACACATGTGTGCGCACACACGTACACACGCACACAGATTGAGAGACTGAGATCCTCAGAAAGCCAGTATCATCCTTGGCAGGACCCTCCCTCTTGGATCTGAGTGTTCCCTTTGGTGTTGAGGCTGCAGGAGGAATTGTCTTCCTGTCTCACTTGGGGACATCTGTGGCCATGTGCCTGTCAGACACTGTCACAGAGCATTGACTTTCTTTAGGTTTCTGCAAGTTCATCCACTGCATTCTAGTATCTGTTCCACTTTTTTTTCTGGTTAATAAAGTGAAAAATTAGTGTTCTAACTTGCAGAAGAGTAGGAGGCAGATACATCCAAGGTCTTACTTGTGAAAGGAGAAGAAATTCTTCAACAAACAGGAAGGAATAGGTTCTAGGATAAGTTATAAAGGTTATCATCCCAATTCGGGCTTCTTTATGGTTCTTTCTTTCTAAAAATATTTTATTTATTGATTTAGTAAAATTTTTTTCAATTCAATTTAATTAACATATGCTGTATTACTAGTTTCAGAGGTAGAAGCCAGTGATTCATCGGTTGCATACAACACTCATTGCTCATCACTTCAAGTGCCCTCCTTAATGCCCATCACCAGCTTACTCTGTCCCCCCACCCACCTCCCCTCCAACAACCCTGTTTGTTTCCCATAGTTAAAAGTTTCTTATGGTTTGCCTCCCTCTCTGTTTTCATCTTACTTTATTTTTCCTTCCCTTCTCCTATGTTCATCTGTTTTGTTTCTTAAATTCCACATGAGTGAAATCATATGGTATTTGTCTTTCTCTGACTGACTTATTTCACTTAGCCACCCTCTAGTTCCATCCATGTTGTTGCAAAAGGCAAGATTTCATTCTTTTTGATGACTGAGTAATATTCCGTGTGTGTGTGTGTGTGTGTGTGTGTGTGTGTGTGTGTGTGTGTGTGTGTATAGACCACATCTTTATCCATTCATCTGTCGATGGACATCTGGGCTCTTTCCGTATTTTGGCTATTATGGACATTGCTGCTATAAACATTGGGGCGCATGTACCCCTTCGGATCACTATATTTGTATCCTTTGGATAAATACCTAGTAGTGCTATTGGGTGGTAGGGTAGCTCTATTTTTAACTTTTTGAGGAACCTTCATACTGTTTTCCAGGGTGGTTGCACCACTCTGCATTCCCACCAGCAATGTAAGAAGGTTCCCCTTTTACCACTTCCTTGCCAACATTTGAGAGAGAGAGAGAGAGAATGCTCGAGCTCAAGTCGGGGTAGGGGCAGAGGGCGAGGGAGAAAGGGAGAGAGAATCTTGAGTAGACTCTGCCACCGAGCACAGAGCCCCATGTGGGACTTGATCTCATGACCCTGAGATCATGACTGAGCTGAACCCAAGAGTTGGATGCTTAACCCACTGAGCCACCAGGTGCCCCCTTTATGGTTCTACTGGAGTTTTTAATATAAGTGGGGCGCCTGGGTGGCTCAGTCGTTAAGCGTCTGCCTTTGGGCTCAGGTCATGATCCTGGGGTCCTGGCATCGAGCCCCATGTTGGGCTCCCTGCTCAGCAGGGAGTCGGCTTCTTCCTCTCTCTCTGCTCCTCCCCATCCCCCCGCTTTTACTCTCTCTCTCTCAAATAAATAAATGCAATCTCAAAAAAATATATATAGGTTAAGTTTTATGAGGAAAGAAACACGTCACTATTTTCGGCCTTTTTTGCTTATTCTAAATTATCTTCATCTCTGCCTTATTTAAAAAGGGATTTGATACAGCCTGTCTGGGTCTGTTTGAGCTTCTATGTCAAAAATACCATAGACTGGGTAGTTTATAAACAACAGAAATGTATTTCTTACAGTTCTGGAGGCTAGAAAATTCAAGATCACAGCACTGGCACATTTGGTGTCTGGTCAGGGCCCACTGCCTGGTTCGTAGATGGCTGTCTTCTTGGTGTGTCTCCACATGGTGGAAGGGGCAAGGGAGCTCTCTGAGGTCTGTTTTATAAGGCACCAATCCCATCCTTGAGGGCTTCACCCATATGACCTAATCACCTTGCAAAGGCCCATTTCCAAGTACACATTGGGTATTATGGGAATTATGTTTCAACATGTGGATTTTGGAGGGACATGAACATTCAGTATTTAGCACAGCCCACAAAGATTAAAAAATAAAATAAAATATATAAAGAGATGGAGTGGAGAAAAAAAAGAAGCTAGGGGTAGGGTTAGCACACAACACATTTCCTAGAAGATGCTGTTCACTAGTTCAAAGCGAGCTACTAATAGGGCTGAGAGCTGCTAGGTTTCCTGAGCTAGTGATAGGATCCATGATGGCCCAGAGATTAAGGTGAAATGGTTTCTCCTGTGCTGAGACTTGAAAAAAGTACCTTCTAAAGGGAAAACTGTGTAGTGAACTATATTCTCAGCAACATTCCTCAAATAGATGGTAGAGTGTTTTGTGGAGCTATTTTTCAAAAGGTCTTTCGATACAGGCTGATGGTGTGTGTATACATAATTTAGTGAAGACCTTTCCATAACGGCCCCAAATGATGAAGTCTAAATATCCAGCTCTCTGGCTGCCTCCAGAGATAAAATTACATCTGAAGGAATGTATGGGCCCCGTATCCATTATGCAGTCTTTTTTTTTTTTTTTAAGATTTATTTGAGAGAGAGGGAGAGAGCGCACAAGTAGAGGGGACAGGCAGAGGGAGACCCGCTGAGCAGGGAGCCTGAGATCACAACCCAAGCCGAAGGTTGACGCTTACCTGACTGAGCCACCCAGGCGCACCATTATGCAGTCTTTTATGAGGATTTTGCCCAACTGAGCTGTATTTTGGAATATTGTTAAGTTAAACTGCTTTAAAAAGGAAGAAAATATGTGACTTAAATCTTTCTTTAGCAGAAAATCATCAACTTTAATTTCAGGGACAGTATATACAAAATAGATTCAATTCAGTGGCTGCTACTGATTGCTCAGTTTCCTGATTTGAAGAGCAAGAGGATTTAAATATATCCTTGAGTTCCCTTTTTGTCTCTAAAGTCTTCTGTAAGGTCTTGGCAAGTGAGAATTGATATTCTCAAACTGAGTAATTGAGGCGACATCAACAGACTGTTTACAGCAGTGACGACAGGGTCCGGGGAATGAACAGGGCCTAGTGCAGTGTCCAGGGCTTTCTAGGACAGGGTGCCATTACCGTGTCTAAGCTTGAAGCTTGAAAGGAAGAAGTGTTTACAGAAATTGTAGAGATTAGCTTTAGGGAACTATGTGGAGGGCTGCATCCAGTCCTGGTAGGGAGCTGAGCTGGAGGAAGGGCTACCCCACTTCACTCTTTTCCTCTGCCATCTCCTGATGGTGCCTCCCATGGGCCAAACCCAGTAAAAAGCCAGAGGGTTTTCATACACCTTGGCCTCCAGGGGCTCAGAACGGGGAGGGGAAGAAGAGTGGAGATGGTGGAAAGGTAAATGAGAGACACCCAGCACTTTCCCTGACTTCATGTTCCTAAACAAACACTAGGGTTTTTCTCTCAAGGTAAAGAAATTGTGTCTTCATGTTTAGCTTCGGGAGGGACCTTATCTCTGGCTTGCTGCTCTAGCTCCCAGGCTCCACATAGCACCTGGTCTCTGGTACAGCTCAGTGAATATAGGGCAGCAAAGCACGCCGTAAGAAGGGGCTGTGAGTAAGTGGCACCAATCCGACTCTGCAGGGCCCAAGAATTAAAACAGAGCTGGTGAGCTGGTGGCTTTGTCACGTTGCGGCATGTGCGGTTCCGCTCCCCCTGAAATCTGTGAGAAAATGGTTTTTAGACTGCAGGACAAAAATAAAACCTTCATAAAATTTCACTTGCTTCTTTCATCTTTATTGTATTGGAGAAAACTCCTCATGTTCTGATCCATAAATCTCACAGACCAATGACAAGATGACACCGTGGCCTCCCCTGTGCGACAGTCTCTATAGTGAAGAACAACCCTCTTAGGTTGTGTTCGCTGATGTGACAGCTTGAAGTAAGACTGGCTTTGCCACAGAAATAATACGATCTGAAATCGAGTATGGGAATATACTCTCCTGAGGGAATTATAATCGTGGATCTTACCCCAGTTTTGTAAACAATTAGTACATTTGTCAACAAGTTCAATTGGCATATAATTTATATATAATAAAATCCATCCATTCTTGTGTATATATCTCCATGAGTTGGGCGTATGCATAGTTGTACAATCACCACCACAATGAAAATATAGGACGTTTTTATCACTCCAAAAACTTTACTGGGGCCCATTTGTGGTTGATCTCCTCCCTAATTCCTGACCCCAGGCCATCTCTAATCTGAGTTTTGTCACTATAGCTTGGCCTGTTGTGGAATTTTATATAAATACAATCATATTTATATTTTTAGAATCAACGTCTCAATTTCTACCAGAAGTCTTCTGCGGTTTTATTGTATATTTGTGTGTATATGTTTATACAAGTTAATAATATTTATCCAAGTGTATACACATGGCAAAAATGATCTGGGTAGTATAAAACGGTTTAAAAATGAAAAGACAAGTCTACCACCCACTCTCTCTCATTTCCAGTCCCACTTCTCAGAGCCTACAGCATTTAACTGTCTCTGTTTTTAATGCTTCTGTAGGTTTTAATTAATATCCAAACCACTCTTTCTTGACAGTGTCTATTGACATTGTGCAGTGAGAGGTGATGATTTTGCTCATTACATTACCTCCTCTACTCTGCCGGCTCCTCTCGCTTCCTCTCAGTAGTTGTTCGTTAGCTTACCATTTGAATTTCCTGTATGGTTACCTTGGAACCTTAAATGCTTACTTTTGATTTTATACCTTAAATTAAACTAGCACTTTGAAGAAGAAGAAAATAATGACCTTATCGTTCTTGGACTAAA
The DNA here is from genome assembly GCF_037043125.1 of Eumetopias jubatus. NCBI lineage: Eukaryota > Metazoa > Chordata > Mammalia > Carnivora > Otariidae > Eumetopias > Eumetopias jubatus. Next base: position 61,276,526 of record NW_028274811.1, read on the forward strand.
TAAATTATCACTTATGTAAAATAGCAACATACACCATAAATTTCAGGGGTGGGTACCAGGCGTGACTAGTTAAGTCATTATGTGTGCTTGTGTGTGTGGTTAATTGATATGATTCACTTTTGTCTCGGTCGTATATACATATTACAAACAGCCAAATAGATATCAGATGTTAAAAACTTAATTTTGGGGGCGCCTGGGTGGCTGAGTCGGTTGTTAAGCGTCTGCCTTCGGCTCAGGGCATGATCTCAGAGTCCTGGGATCGAGCCCCAAATCGGGCTCCTTGCTCAGCGGGGAGTTGGCTTCTCCCTCTGCCTCTGCTGCTCCCCTTGCTTGTGCTCTCTCTCAAATAAATAAATAAAATATTTAAAAAACCTTAATTTTGTTAACAAAGAAAACTGAGAAGGAAATTGCAAGAGACTTGATCAAGTGTCTTGTAAGTGTTTTGTGTCTTTGGTGTACACAGGTTCAGCAAAGCAAACTAAGAAGGAAGTTTTCTCTTTCTAGCAAGAATATGAAATGGAAAACTAAAGGCATATGAAAAAATTAGCTAACAATAAAGATTTTGTAACTAAGGACTTTTTATATTGGCAGCTAATTGAGTTAAAACATTCTTAGCCAAGTTATAAAAAAAACAGACCTTAAGAGTAATATTTATGAACACAAGCATATTTTCTTTGTACTTCTATAAACAATCATCTTTGAGATGTTAAAAGTGGATTCTGATTGTGGTTTCCCTCTAGTATGAGGAGCTACAGGTGCAGAGAGGATGGGTCAGTATTTTGCCTTCTTGAAGTCTTCTTTGTAAGTTGTGACTTCATCATCTGACATCTGGCATCCAGTTTGTGGGTCAGACTTTCCCGTGGACTCTACAATGTGTCACTAAGCACAGAGTCTTTTCTGTGCTTAAGGATACTATTGACTGTCAAATACTCGATGACTTCACTTAAGTATAAAGAGACTTTTAAAAAATTTTAAGTATAATTAACATACAGTGTTATGTCAGTTTCAGGTGTACCACAGTTCTGTACATTTCTTGGTGCTCATCAAGAGAGGTATACTCTTACTCTCTTTTATCCATTTCACCATCCCCTTCTTACCTCCCCTCTGGCAACCACCAGTTTGTCCTCTGTATTTGAGTCTGGTTTGTGTGTGTGTGTGTGTGTGTGGGGGGTGTCTCTTTTTTCCTTTGTTCGTTTGTTTTGTTTCTTAAATTTCACATGAGTGAAATTACATGGTATTTGTCTTTCTCCGACTTACTTATTTCACTGAGCATTTTACTCTCTGGATCCATCCATGTTGTTGCAAATGCAAGATTTCATTGTTTTCTTATGGCTGAGTAATGTTCTATTATTATATACATAACACCTTTTCTTTATCCATTTATCTATGGATGGATATTTGGGTTGCTTCCATATCTTGTCTCTTGTGACTAATGCTGCAGTAAACACAGGGGTACATATACCTTTTTGGAATTCGTGTTTTCGTTTTCTTTGGGTTATATCCAGTAATGGAATTACTGGATCATATGGTAATTCTATTTTTAATTTTTTGAGGAACCTCCATACTGTTTCCGCAGTGGCTACACCAAATTAATTCCCACCAACAGTGCACTAGGGTTCCTTCTTCTCCACATCCTTACCAACACTTATTATTTCTTGCATTTTTTTTCTTTTAGCCATTCTAACTGGTGTAAGGTGGTATCTTATTGTGGTTTTAATTTGCATTTCCCTGATGATGAATGATGTTGAGCTTCATTTCATGTGTCCGTTGGCCTTCTGTATGTCTTCTTTGGAAAAATGTCTAGTCAGGTCCTCTGCTCATTTTTAAATCAGATTATTTTTTTTTCAATGTGGAGTTGTGTAAGTTCTTTTTATATTTTGGATATAACTCCTTAATGGATATTTCACTTGTAAGTATCTTCTCCCATTCAGTAGATTACCTTTTTGTTTCGTTGTTTCCTTTGCTGTATAAAAGGTTTTTATTTTTGTCATCCCAATACTTTATTCTTGCTTTTGTTTTCCTTGCCTGAGGAGACATATTTAGAAAAAATATTTCTATGACTGATGTAAAAGAGATTACTGCCTATGTCTTCTTCTAGGAGTTTTATGGTTTCATGTCTCCCATTTAGATCTTTAGTCCATTTTGAGTTTATTTTTGTGTACAGTGTTAGAAACCGGTCCAGTTTCACTCTTTTGCATGTAGCTGTTCAATTTTGCATGTAGCTGTCCAGCACCATTTGTTGAAGAGACTGTCTTTGCTCCGTTATGTATTCTTCCTCATTGTATATCCTTTGTCATAGATTAATTGATGGTATAGATGTGGGTTTATTTCTTGGCTCTCAGTTTTGTTCCATGGACCTATGTGTCTATTTTTGTGCCAATACCATATTGTTTTGATTACTACAGCTTTGTAGTGTATCTTGAAATCCGGGATTGTGAATACCTCCAGCTTTGTTCTTTCTCAAGATAGCTTTGGTTATTTAGAGTCTTTTTGGGTTCCATACAATTTTAGGATTATTAGTTCTAGTTTTGTGAAAAATGTTGGCATTTTAGTAGGTATTGCATTAAATCTGCAGATTGCTTTGGATGGTATGGACATTTTAATAATATTGGTCCTTCCAATCCATGTCCATGGAATATCTTTCCATTGTGTCATCTTCTATATCTTTCGTCAGTGTTTTCTAGTTTTTGGAGTACAGGTTTGTCACCTTGTTGGTTAAGTTTATTCCTAGGTATTTTATTATTTTTGGTGCAATTGTAGGTGGAATTGTTTTCTTAATTTCTTTCTCTGCTACTTTGTTACTATTGTATAAAAACTCAACTGATTTCTTTTTTTTGAATGATTTTATTTATTTATTTGAGAGAGAGAGGGCATGAGTGCACAAGCAGAGGGGAGGGGCAGAGGGAAAGGAAGAAACAGACTCCCCACTGAGTAGGAAGCCTTGACGTGGGGCTCCATCCCAGGACCCTGAGATCATTACATGAGCTGAAGGCAGACGCTTAACTGACTGAGCCACCCAGGTGCCCTCGTATTTCTGTATATTAATATTGTATCCTACAACTTACTGAATTCATTTATTCTGGTAGTTTCATGATGAAGTTTTCAGGGTTTCCTATGAATAGTATCATGTCATCTGTAAAAAGTGACAGTTTTACTTCTTCTTTACCAATTTGGATGCTTTTTTCCCCCTTATCTAATTGCTGTGGTTAGGACTTCCAGTACTATGTTGAATAAAAATGGTGAGAGTGGACATCCTTGTCTTGTTCCTGATCTTAGAGCAAAAGCTCTGTTTTTCACCATTGAATATGATATTAGCTGTGGTTTTTTTTTATGGCCTTTATTATGCTAAGATGTTTCCTCGAAACCTATTTTGTTGAGAGTTTTTATCATAGATGTATGCTATGGTGATCATGACTTTTGTCCCTTTTCTTGTTAATATGATGTATCACATTGATTTGTGAATATTGAACCACCCTTGAAATAAATAAATGAATAAATAAATAAATTAAATCTCACTTGATCATGGTGAGTGACTTCTTTTAATGTATGTTGGATTTGGTTTGCTAATATTTTGTTGAGGATTTTTGCATCTATATACAGCAGATATATTAGCTTGTAATTCTCTTTTTTGGTAGTGTCTTATCTGATTTTGGTATCAGTGTAATGCTGGCCTTGTAGAATGAATCTGGAAGCTTTCCTTCCTCTTCCTTTTTTTTTTTTTTTTTTGAAACAGTTAGAGAACAGGTATTAACTCTTCTTTAAATGTTTGATAGTATTAACATGTGAAGCTATCTGGTCCTGGAATTTTTTTGGGAGTTGATTTCTGATTCATTTTCATTGGTAGTGATCAGTCTGTTCAAATTTTCTATTTCTTCCTGATTCAGTTTTGGAGTATTATATATTTATAGGAATTTATCTATTTTGAAGAGATTTCATAATATAAGACCAGACGCCTCTTACAGAAACCATGATCTCAAGAAATTTGTTTAGCCAAATCTAACAACAACAAAAACGTATGATCTTCATGAGGCCCAAACAACCATTTTATTTTCTTGGCGTGTTTGTGTAGGCAAGATGGCTAAATTGGGAAATCACTGAAACAGTAATAGCTTCATAATTCATATCATGAACTCATTTGTTTTGTCACAGAACGCAACAGTTTCTGTAGTTCATAGAAAAGTGAGATCCAAAGCATAGAAGAAACTTGAGTATTTTCCTTTAAAGTTGTCAAGGCTTTGATCTCTTCATTGACAACAGCTGCATCTTTAAAATATTAAGATGACAGTAGGAACATAGCATGAGAACTGGTGCTGAAATAGTTTTCAATGACCAGAACAAGAAGACATTATGTTTGCTGAGCTATTTGTTCAGGGGAAGGTGCTCACATGTTGTGCAAATAAAGCCTGAGGTAACCTTCCCACAGTGGTTACCATATTCCTATTTTATAACTTTCAATAATATTTATAAATTTGTATTTCTTGTTTCGCTGACTTTCAGCAGTACCTCTTTATTCTCCACTTTCTGCCCTTTCTCCTCCTCTCCTACCCCACTTTTACTGTGAAGTTTTATTATGATTGGAAATATACATTCTGAGATTAGTCATCTGTGCTTTATATATAGGTTGATTTTTGAAAGACAAAAACTGAAAGTAAGTTTCATTGCAGCATACAGGGGTATACTGTGGTTAGATTTCTTTCTCTGTAATTCCAATGCCACATTTTTGTCTTCAAGAAAAAGTTTTAAATAAATTATTTTTCCAATGTACCCACCACATTTGGCTGCATTTTAGTGGGTTTCGTATTTCTTTTGCATTTTCGCCTTCCTGGAGTTCTTATGGCCTTTCATTTTTCTCATCGAGAGACATAGAATGCCTTCTACTATGTCCCTTTACACCCACTTTCCACCCTTATTCACTCTACTCTGCTTCTATGGATCACATCAGCAGGCTACCATGCCTGATGGCTTCTAGGTGGGTCCACCCAATAAGGGAGATCAAGATGAACAGGAGTGGGGAGAATGAGGTCAGTGTATGCATTCTGCCGGAAACTTGATCTGTGAGGGTGCCTCATCTGGCAATGTTCTCCTGCTGAAGGTCAGTTTTCCTCTCAAGGTAGCATTTTTTTTAAAGATTTTATTTTTTTTTAACTTTAAAAGGATTTTTATTTACTTGGGGAGGGGGGAGAGAGAGGGAGAGCATGAGTGGGGGCAAGGGCAGAGGGACAAGAAGACTCCCCACTGAGTGCAGAGCCCAAAGTGGGGCTCAATCTCAGGACCCTGAGATCACGACCTGAGCCAAAATCAAGAGTAGGCTGCTTAACTGACTGAGCCACCCAGACCACCCCTAAGTGGGCCCTAAGTAATTTAAATTATTTTAAAATAATGTCTACACCCAAAGTGGGGCTCAAAATCACAACCCTGAGATCAAGAGTCACATGCTCTATTGACTGAGCCAGCCAGATGCCCCTTAAGATAGCATTCTTGGACTCTCTGCCTTTTTGATTTGATTACCTACTCCTTTTGTGTCTTTGATCTTAGGGAGGGGGGACAGTCCCACTGCTGCTAGTCCCTCACTTTACTGCACACTCTTTCCCTCAGTTTTGTAAATAGAACCCAAATTATCATAATCTGAGGTTCCACTCGTTTCCTGTTGGCATCTTAACTGATGCGGTAGGGTCTCAGGAGGAAGCAGGATTCAGAGGCTGAGGTTTGTTCACTATTCTGATTTAACATGAAAGAACCAGGAAGGCTGACTGGGCTCTCCTTTTATATGGTTGGGGCAATCTTCACTTTCTGGTGATTAGGCAGGGAGCTCACTCCCATGTACTGCTCTCATAACCACCTTCCTCCCAAAGCCAAAATTGTAATAGTTTTCATTCTGGGAACACCTGCTTATCCTGGTCAGCTGCTTCAGTTCTCCTCAGTTCAGTTTCTTTAAAGAGGAGCCCTCTATTTTTTAACATTTTTTTTCTTTATATTTTTTTGTTTGGGCCTGCTGATGAACTTCTTGAGCTCTGTTCCCTGGGTTGGGAAAAGTAGAAAGGGGTTGTTTCATAACGACCTTCCTGCCCAAATCTTATCAGCATAAAATATCAGTTATTTTATTATGTTCACAGATTCTTTGGGTCAGGAATTCAGAAAGGCCAAAGCAGGGATGGCTCTTCTCCGTTCCACAATGTCTGGGGCCTCCACTGGGATCATGGGGGACTTGAACATCTGGGCCTACAATGGCTGGGATTGCAACAGCTGGGGCTGGAGGAGCCCCTTTTCAGATAACTCCTTGATTCATGTGGCTTATGCCTGGGCGGGGGTGGCCTAAGGAAGACTCACTTTTGGAGCCCTGAGCCACCACATCAGAAATCTACCTACCCCGTGGATGCTATTCTGGAGAGAGTACACGTCCCTGTTATGGTTGAAAGTTCCAACTAAGCCATGACCTCAGTTTACACTTCCTTTTCCATTATGGAAAAAGCAGGACTCGCTTACTTTTGAACAACCTATTTAAAAAACTAATGTTGTAAATTAGGCTCTCATGCTAAGTCACTAGCAATAGTTTATGATATTTTCCTGGTAAAAATACAAGTGTCAAAGGCATATCTGACTTTACCCAATACTGGTTTATCAAAGCAATGCAGACAGCTCTGATGCTGTGGAAGTGTTGTTTGAATACAGCAGGTTTAATGGGGTAGCCGGTCTTGGTTGTGTTCTACGCACCTATGCATGCTAGTGACTCATCAAAGAAAGGCTTTGTTCAATTTGGATTTCTTCATTATGGCACACAAAATACAGATAACTACAATCAGTAATGTTGTTGGCCAACCAAATTCAAACAGAGCTGCAGACCTGACACCCTATCATCTGAACAAACAGATGAAACCAGGACAACATGCATAACTGGACATCAGCTTCTTGCTGCTGTACCTTGCCTCCGTAAATCGGGAGCTGTGTACTTCAAACGCAAGGATCTGTGAATTGTGAGAATGGTGAATTGTTGCATAGCCGAGTTATGCACCAGTGAATGCTATCATAATTTTCCATTTTTTTCTCATTTACCATTTAAATAGACTGGGCATGTCTACCAGACTAAAGGATGCGTGCAGCCTTAGTGAAGGAGGACTGTCCTATAGAGACTGAGATTGAGATATAGTTGAGATCCAACAGGCTTTTTTTTTTTTTTTCTTTCTCTGTTAGTATGCTTTCACTTCTGGGAAACGGAATTTCTAAGCAGCCAATAGCCTTCCAGCAGCAGTCTTTTTTATTAGATTTGTAAATGAAGCTGGTCTTTATTACATGAGTCTTCTCTGCGATAATTTTAATCAAGGATAAGATACTCTGAACTAAGGATGGGTTTGAGTGGTGACTTTCCTGCCTGTAGGATTGTCACTTCCTTGAGGGCTGAGAGGAAAAGTTTCTCATCTTGAAAGACACACAGTACCCAGCGTCGTTTTGGCCATGTGGTAGACACTTAGAAATCTGTGTTACACAGAAGGGAAATAGGGCCTTCCCCCCCATCTGCTAGTTTGAACAAGATCTTTGTCTTCTGTGTCCTTTTGAATGGTGCCAGAATTGGTGGCCTCTAGGGAGTGGGTGGAAACTGTTCATACATTTCAGTTGAAAATGGATTATTCTGACAGTTTCTCTATGAAGAGCCATCTCCATGTGGAATTAGACCACTGTAGTTTTCAGTGAATGACTTTGCACCAGTAGTCAGTTGGCAGGCTCCTGTGTATATTCAGTGATATTTAGTGGAAAGTCTGTTTTTCAAAGGAGTATTAACCAACTTTTCTTTCTTCTAGTTTTGCTTCACTGGAGGAAGTATAGGTGGCATTTTTAGCATGTACCGCCCAGTTCCATTTATAGAGGGACTAGTTACCTAATTTGTCAACTTCGTATTCAGTATTCAGGGCTTTCTCCAACCGCCCCCCCCCCCCCCGCAACACATCTAGTTATTTACTTGCTTTTCTTTCCTGCATTTGTGTTTGGATGATACTAAATTTAGTGCTATGTTTTGATCAAAGTATTTACTAATATAGCTAGATGGCAATTGAAATGCCATTCATTTGCTACCTGTTTTAAATGATGATGAAGAAAGAAACTAACTGAAGGATAGTTAAGGAGAATCCAGACAGTAACCTGTGAGGACCTATCCATTTTAATATTTTCTGTGGCTCAGAGGCTGCGATTTTGTCATTGTGAAGGAGTGATTATATGATATTAAAATGAAGGGCCTATGATTACTACTGAGTAAATTTGTATCTTTAAAAGAAGTAAAAAAAATAACCCATCTCACTATACCTTTACTTAGTAACAATCTAGATTTTAAAGTGCCTCAGTACTTATGGGATACCAGGACCATGTAAGTAAGAGTGTACATTGTATAGATCTGGAAAGTTTGTAATTAAGGCATCCCCCCCCACCCCGCAGGATACTGCAAGATGTTATCTCACTAGACATGGTGAAATGGAGTTGATAATAGGATTATCATTTTCCTTGACAGTAGATTATTACCTTTGTATTACATTTATTATGACAGATCTGGCAAACAGAACGCCATAACTGGCTTTGGTCATTGGACTGCTCATGGAAAAAAGTAGCTTTTTGGATGTCTTCAAACAGATGGAAACCATCAATGAGAGTCCCTTGAACTACTTTGTCCAGTGGACATGAATTTGGTCGAAGTAATTGATTACCTGTCAGAGGAAAGTAGCTATCTCAATTTTTTTTAATATATCACAAAGAGACAGTTGTTTTTGTTTTTGTTTTTTTTAAATAGAGAGGGGGAGGTCAGTAGGTAGAGAGAGTCTTAAGTGTGCTACACACCCAGTGTGCAGTCTGACGTGGGGCTAGATCTCACAACCCTGAAATCATGACCTGATCTGAAATCAAGAGTCGAACACTTCACCAACCGAAACACCCAGGTGCCCCGACAGTTTTTTTTAATGAAGGAAAAGTAAATTGGTTTGGATTTTAAGGTTTATTCACAAAAACAATTTTTTCAGCTTTATTGAGGTAAAATTGACAGATGCAATTATATGAAAACAATTTGTTTTAATTTCAGGTATCAAAGTAGAAATCTATGTAACATAGGTCAATTCTTAAGCTGAACTATAGACCTAAAGAAACAGAATATCTACTCTTTCTGAATTATTTTAGGAAAAAGAAGCCTATATTTTCCTCCCCAAAGGGGCGAGCTGAGCCTTCTGACACATTTACCATTGTCTTAGGTCTTTGAAGAGTCTTAGACATAGCACTTAGGGGGCTTTGCCTAGAGAGTGCTCGTCTAGCCTTCTATCAGTGGTACTAATGAGGGTGCCAGTCACTTGTACATATCTTCACCCTTTATTGATTGATTGATTGATTGATTTCCTTCACCTTCGTTTAAAAAACTCCTTTAAATATTGCTGCCTGAAAGCAAGGTCCCTGCCACAGAGCTGTTGGTGGAATGACAACTGGGAGTAGACCTGTGTGCCTTGTGTTTGTGTTACTGTTGGCAGGAAGACCTGGTCAGAGCCTAAGAGCATTTGAGATTCTCTAGAATGATTTGAGGCCTGTAGCCAGAATAAAGCTCTTGCTTGCTGCTGAACTTGTACACACAATGAGCCGTTTCCTGTCATTTAACAGGGCAGGAAAAGTAGTGCTCAGCTCCTGAGTTCTGGATGCACTTGGATTATAGGTCTCCTCCTTGATGAGAAATATGATAAGATGATAATATAAAACATGACTTTTGTTTTTGGTCAGTGATTGACTTACCGATCACAGAATGGTCTTTTTCTTTTCTTCTTGAAAACTTAATCTAATTTAATTTTAATTCCAGGGTAGTTAACATATGGTTATATTAGTTTCAGGGTGGTCTTTGTTTACCAGCGAGTTCCTAGACTCTGGATGGGTGAGAAGTGGGGCTCACTACGAGGCTATTTCAGGTATGATGTGAGGGCCATGAGGCTGCGTGTCCAATAGCAACATTCTACCAATTGGCCTGTGAGGGAGAATCACCAGACACCTAATTACTTGGTCAAACCATTTAAAGCAGGTTCATTTCATGCCTTTTAATCATGTATTGTTCTTTAAAGGAGGTGGTCCTCTTGGATGAACTTGGCTCGTTCCACAAGATGGTACACACAAATATTTAAATTGGTCATTTCCCCAGTTGAAATGGTCCTGGAGAATTTACCATCTTAACAGAGGTAGGAGTCCCAGAGCCTGGGCAACATAACCAGTTCCAGGGAAACAAACATGGGAAAGATATAAATGCCCTGATTGAAATCATAATCTGCATAGATGGTTGTTTTCTCCATAATGTGACATCATCAGTATTGTTCTTTACTTGGAACAGAAATGCAATGCGTGCTGATGAATTTTTAGTCCCTGTTTTCATCTGCACTCAGCACCACAAAGAATTTAAGAACATTTTTGTCATATTCAAAAAATGAACTTCTCCTCCCTTACCTATCACCACCTGACCTCCCTAAGCTCACCTCCTGCAGCCTTAGGCAACTACTAGTCTATTTTCTGTTTCTATAGATTGGTCTCTTCTAGACATTTTATATAAATGGAATCATATAATATATAGTCCTTTGTGATTGGCTTGTTTCACTTACCATAATGTTTTTAAGGCCCATCTATGTATGTATATAGCATGCATTAGTTCTTCATTCTTTTTTATGACTGAATAATACTCCATTTTATGGATATACCACATTGTTTATCCCTTCATCAATTGATATATATTTGAGTTGCCTCCAGTTTTTGGCTATTAAAATAATGCCTTCTGTGAACCTTCATATGCAAGTTTTTGTATGGACACATATTTTCATTTCTCTTGGATATATACCCAGGAGTGGAGAGACGTCGTATTTTGCAGTGTTTTTTCCTTTCTCCCTGGAAGCTGGAGGGGATGCTTTCCTGGGTGATGCAGACTCAGGGTTGGAGAGAGCACTGAACAGGAGACAGGACTATGGGTCAGAGTTCCAGGTCTGCCCCTTACTGGTCGTTTGTTAGGAAATTCACTCCATTTCCTCAGCTGTAGAATGAGGTCAGTTTTTATCAGGAAATCTTTAAGGTCACTTCCAAGTTAAGAAATTTTCCTGAGTGACAATAAAAGGTTTTCAAAATATGAAGGAAAATATTTCCAGTGAGATCTAAATAACAAACCACACCTCACTAAAGTCCCTAGATGTTGTTTTCTTTGCTTCCTAGTTTGAAAACAACTTGGACTTTAATATTTATTTAGTTAGTTAAATGTTTGTGTGTTTTCCAATAAAAGTAAGTAAATGCTCCTTCAAAAACTGGATGAATATAGAACCAAAATTATTCAAATTTGTATTACAGATATCTACTTTAATATTTTGTTGTATTTCCTGTCAGTTTTTTTCCCCACTTTAGGTTTTTTTTTATTTATTGAGGTGTAATCATACTCAGTTCAATTTTTTGTTGAGATCCTGTCTTGATTACCCTCAGACTCATCTTGATTTCACTTTGATGCTTTTTGTTCTGATTGAAGGACTTTTGAGAGTGGAAAGTCTTTTGATATAAACGACTTTGGGAAAGCCACAATTTTGGAAGTGAAAAGGTGTTTCCAAAAGCGTGTTTCAGTTAGAGTAGTGAGTAGAAAGATTTGTACACAGTAGACAGACATGAGGCTGTATATGAGTTTGAAAATCAGTTTCATGCCACAGGGCAGCTCATCCATTTCCTCTTCCTGTATTTTGATTGATTTAGATGTCATCAAAATCACATGCTTATTTTTTTCACAATGTCATCTGTTCAAAACGTTTCTGATTGTATTTCAAATTAGCCAAGTTTTCCCAGAAAACATGCTCCCAAGATTCTTTCCTGTGTTGGAAGGAAGTTTGTTGAACTTGAGTTTCCTTTTGCCTATTTACTGGTTTTCATACTCAACAACTTGAGAATTTACATTGACCATTTCTGGTTCTTGAGAGACCACTCTGTACAGTAGAGGAGGCCCTTCTTCTCTGGGGGCCAGATAGTCTACTTTTTTTCTTGGACCTTTCCCAAGCTGAATCTTGAGGCTTCAGGGTCCCTTCCCTCCTGGCACCAGGGCTTTCAGAGAGTTCCCCCATTTTTAAAAAACTTGTGCCATCTACCCAACTTACTCACAGTGGTCCTTTTGGTTATAGTAAATATTGTTTTGTATTTATTCAGTCAATATTACAGAGCACCTATTAAGTGTCAGGCACTGGCAGGCACTGGGATTAAAGAGATCCAAGTCACAGTTCTTGCTTTGATGAAATTCAGTACTGATTGCAGAATCCTTAAAAATCTGGCTGGAAAACATGGAGAAATAAAAGTGCTAGTTTTTGTCGTCATTGTTGTTTAAAAAAAACAAACCTCTGTTTTGAATGAATGTAGAGATTTCCTACAGAAGATTTATACAGCTGTCAGGTTAATCCTTATAAAACACAGCTTTCATTATCTCATGGTTCCAGCTCAAGAAAACATAATAAATCACTATTACCTATAGATTAAAATGTATTTGATTTCCTAATAATTTCTGCATCACTTCAAAATTAGATAAATGAATTGAGCCAAGCTTAGAGCGATTCCTTTTGTCCTCTAGGGCTTTCCCCAGTAGACCATGTATGGAAGAATATCCAATCAAATGAGTAACAAAGGCCATTTTATTAATCTGGGCACACCTCACTCCTCGAGGATGTGGGGCAATGTGACCTAAGCTTGACATTGAATCTGAGTACTCAGGGCCTGCAAATAGAGAGTGAGGCACATCCAAGTTTGTTACTGAAAATAGCTCCAAGTACATAAGTCCTTTACTTCTAAGAACTCATGCAGTTCTCACGATAACTCCTTGAGGTAGCTATGACAATTTACCCATGTTTTTCGATGAGAAAGCTGAAGCACATAGAAATTAGGCAACTTGTGCAAGGATATGTAAGTTCGTAAGGGACATCGATGTGACCTGGACCCAGGGAAGCTGGCATTAGGACCAGCAAAGGCCACTGTTAAGATCCGCTACGTCTCCGTGATGATGCCTAGCCTTGCTCCCTTAATTGCAGGTACAACACAGGTGGAAGTGTGACCTCTTGTTGCTCTTCAAAGCAGTAGCCCCACCCACAGAGGAAGCCAGCCCCCTGAATGTCAGATGCTGAATGAGCAGGTCACATGGGCCTCGCTCATTTGGGAGGGCGTGACTAGGGGATGGAGGCAGCAAGAGTGTCCACATCCCTTGGCAGAGGCAATAATGGAGAGGTTCTAAAAGGCCTCAAGCTTCCCCAGTGCCATCCAGCAAGAGACCTCTGCCTCATACTTGCCAGTCTGTTCCCACTTAATGTTTTCATACTCTGGACCATCCTTCTTATCTGGGACTTAGAGCCTTTGGGAGAGACTCAGATGTCTTTTGATCTGTTTGTGCAATGAACTTCATCTATGGTAAACACTCTCTAATAGGACAAAATCTAATAGGCACGGTCTGATATACAGGACCAACTATCTCAAATGTATATTAATCTGAAAAAATGAACAATGATGTTTTCTATTTTCATACAGCTTGTTTTAGCACTTTGACACATCTTGCCCTGCTATTTAATCTTATATTGTTATTTAATTGCTTTGCAAGTGCCTGATTTAGCTCTTTAGCTAAACTGCAATGTCCTTAAGACCAGAATGTGATATATATTAAATATATATTGTATACCAGCAAGGTGGTTGATAAATATCTAATGGATTTCTTCCTTCCTCCTTCTTTCTCTTTTTCCCTCCTTCCCTTCTTTCCTTTTGTAGCACCTCTTATCTCTTAGGCCATTGATGTAAAGATTAGAAATGAGGATAGAAATGGTTAGGGCAGCAGATAGGAGCATTATACAATTCAAGGACAGAAGAGAACGTGTAGACTTGATAATTTTTGGAAGTTTATTTTCTGGACATACTTATTGTCTATGCAGGGTCCAGCCCATCTGTTTCTTCCTTCTCATGTGGTCCATCCTTCGGTGGGTCCGCTCAGCAGAGTAGACCTCTGAGGCAGAGTCCTGAGTTTTGGACTCATGCAGCCTGGTTAGCTTTGCCACATACAAAGCTTTCATGACAGAGAACAGGAAACAAAGTGTGGGTGGATGAGTGTGAATCCATTACTACTCCTGGGCCTAGAGCTTAGGGCACAGATTAGGGGAGACCATTATGCCTCTATGAGCCTATTTCCTCATCTGTAAAATGGGAGTAAATTGTGGGTCATTGTGAGCATTCAATGAGAAAATGCAGAAGGTTCTTAGCATGATGCCTGGCATATGTTAAGCACTGAATAGATGTTAGTTATTATTATACCCAGCCGTGGCAGCACAAACATTCTCATATGCTGCCCAGGTTAAAGAAGCTCGCCTGTGAGTGTAAGCTCCTAGAGGGCTGGAACTACTCAATTGCTTGTAATTTCTAGTGAGATTCCACATATGGAGCCACTCTGTTGCTGAAATGGTCATGTGAGTATTGTTCTGTAGCTGACTGTCAGGTCTGTCATACACAGCCTCACATCAACCGTGGCAAACAAGTGGAGCAAAGATCCCTAAAGAAAATGTAAAAAAAAAAAAAAGGTTTCAAGAAAACAAACTACCCATATCTTTTGCTCATTCTTGAGAATCTCAACCAACTGACAAACTCAAAATTAAAATAAAAATTGTTATGTACCAAGATGTTATGAGGAATAATTGAAAACCTAAGTGTTTCAAAAATAGGCAGCTACATTAAGATAAACTGTAGTATAGCCTTTCTAGTTAACGTCATACAGGCTTTATAAAAGTTTAGCACATTTTAAGTAACATGGAAAAATATTTTGGCTATCGTGTGACGTGGAAAACACTGGAATAACGTTGCACAATGCAGCATGAGCTCAACTATATGAGATGGTTTTAGAAAATAGGCTGGATTGAAGTACATTGAAATCATTTTTGAATGATTTTGGAGTTATGGATAAATTTTCCCCTCCAACTTTACTTCTCTATACTTTCAATATTTACATGATATATGTGTATTATTTTCGTGGATAAGAAAAAAATAAACTTTTTAATAAGGGGTAAGTAAACGTACGTAGGTGATAGACAAGAGCTGTGGTATTTGGCTTGCATTTTCATGATGAAAACTGGATTGTTTGTTATATATTCCTCGAAGAGAAATAAAACTTAGCATAAGCTAAATTAAAGACATGGTACTTTGGAGAATTTGAGAGAGGTTTAGTTGTTTTTTGAGGACTTTAGAGAAGCTGCAGAAATATAAAGCTCTAGCTAACATGCATGAGCATGTGTCAGTTTTCTTTTCCAGCACTGAAGTTTGGTATTCTCAGCCACTCTGATTATTGGAGGTTTGGGATTGTCATTTTCTTCTAAATGTCTGACAGCTATAAACTCTCAGCTATCAGCAGATGAAGTGAAAATGTACTTTTGATATTAAAAATCTTTCTAGGGAAAGAGGCCCAGCAAAACCATCATTCATAGTTCACATTCAGGCAACACTATAAGCTCCCTTTCTAATCCTGCTCCTATGGTATTTAATAGTCAGGCATGTTCACCAGATGTTCCTCAACGCCTTTTATTTACATAAATGTTTCCAGCAATTCACTGTGGTTTTCTACCTATAAATAAATACATACCAAATAGCCTTCTTTTTTATGACTGTGCTTCAGTGTATTTATTTTAAAGCAGGAAAATGTCTAATAGGCCCTGAGTATTTTTATGTCTTTTCCACACATAGAACTATATGTCTTTAAAATGTATATTCTCATATGGCTAATTTGGAAAATGCATAAAATGTATAAATAAGAAGATAAGGGTGCCTGGCTGGCTTGGTCAGTGGAGCATGTGACTCTTGTTCTCAGGGTCGTGAGTTTGAGCCCCACATGGAGTGTAGAGCTTACTTTAAAAAAAGATACTTACTCAGGGGTAACTACTGTTAACATTTTGGTATGTTTTCTTCCCCTTATTTTAATAATGCTTTTTCATAAATGTTACCAATTCTGTATTTATTCTCTAGCTTGCTTTTTATTGCCTGTCTTATTCAGGTTGGTACATAAAGAACTTATCCTTTTAAACTACGTATGCATGGTATACTATAGTTTACTTAGCTATCCTTTTATTGATAGACATACAGATTATTGCTTTTTTTGCTATTAAACAATATTGCAATGGACATACTTCTGTGTGCTCTCTGAGCACATGAGTGTTTTTCAAGGAAGTAGAATTACTCGATGGGGTGTGCTTTTACGTTTTCTAATTACTATGTGTTTTCAGTATATGGCTTTGTCCTTTTACAGACATACACATATATAAATGGATGTTACACATATTTATTTTTCTTTTGAAGTAAAGGACTAATTGCTTTACTCTTTTGCTCTTAATATCACTTTTTTGACTTATTAACATAATATTGATCTCTTTCCATGTCATATGTTCAAAAGTAGTCTAGTGTTATAGGTGGTCTAAACTTTTGCAGGAGATCCACAGATACCTGGAGATATGACTATAAACTTGCCTTCTAGCAACCTAACTTTTTTTTTTTTAAGAGAGAGAGAGAGAGAGTGGGGTGGAGAGGCAGAGCGAGAGAGAGAATCCCAAGCAGGTTCACTGCCCAAGCGCAGAACCCGACCTGGGGCTTGATCTCGTCACTCAGAGATCATGACCCGAGCCAAAACCAAGAGTCAGATGCTTAACCGAATGAGCCACCCTGGTGCCCCTAGCAACCTAACCTTTAAAAAACTTTAATTTTGTTATTATTTTAAATTTTAGTAAAATTGCAAGAGTAGTACAAAGAACTCCTTATATGCCCTTTACCCAGATTCACTAGTTGTGAACATTTGGCCCCATTTACTTTCTCTCTCTCTTTCTGTATGTATGAACTCATAATTGTTCTCTACTGGAGGGTTAGTTTGATAAAAGCTACCCTGCCAATACTAAAGCCAGAAAATCATTCAAGATTTTAATAGATATTGTCAAACTAAGTCAACTCTTCTAAGTCAGTTTTTATCAATGTCTCTCACTAATATTGTATCGATGTTTCAGTATCTTCTATGTTCAATAATACTTACATTGTAAAGTTGTTTTCATAGTACCCTACCTGATGGATGAAAATGTTATTTCAATATTTTAATTGGCATTTCCCTAAGGTTTAGTGAGGTTGGGAATATTTTCATTCCATTGGAAGGTTTTATATTCTTTTTTTTTTTTTTAAAGATTATTTATTTATTTATTTGAGAGAGAGAGAGAGCACAGAGTGGGTGAGAACATGAGTGGGAGGGGGCAGAGGAAGAGGGAGAAGCAGGCTCCCTGCTGAGCAGGGAGCCCGATGTGGGACTCGATCCCGGGACTCCAGGATCATGACCTGAGCCAAAGGCAGATGCTTAACCAAAACTGAGCCACCCAGGCACCTCTGGAAGGCTTTATTTTCTAATTTGTAATTTGCATACTTATAGTTTTACCTATTTTCCTATGGGTTGTTTTTCTTATTGATTAAGCATATAAATTATAATTAATTGTCAGCTATTTGTATCACAAATAACTTCTTACAGTCCATCTTCATCTTTGCTCATCTATCTTTTATCATACAAAAGTGTTAAATTTTTATGTAAACTTTATCTATCCTTTATCTCTCTTGCTTTTTTATGTCAGTGCTTTTTCTAGGTACAGGTATTAATGTCTTTTTTTTTTAAGATTTTATTTATTTGAGAGAGAGAATGAGAGAGAGAGAGAGAGAGAGAGCACATGAGAGGAGGGAGGGTCAGAGGGAGAAGCAGACTCCCTGCTGAGCAGGGAGCCTGATGTGGGACTCGATCCCGGGACTCCAGGATCATGACCTGAGCCCAAGGCAGTCGCTTAACCAACTGAGCCACCCAGGCGCCCCTCTCCTTTTTTTTTTTTTTTTTTTTTTTATGAAATTTGTTTCACACCCAGTCTCTGAACTCCCTCTTCCCTGTGTTGGGCAGCAACTGAAATGTGCTGTGTTATTTTATTGCCTGCTTTGACACTTAATATGTAAAATAAGAAATATCCCTAGGAATATTCTTGAATATATTCTTAGTGAGCATGATTATTAATTAATTACTTAATTGACTAGAGTTTGAAATTATTTTTATTTTAATTTGTTTTAGTTCCAGTTAGTTAACATACAGTGTTATATTAGTTTCAGGTGTACAATGCAATGATTCAACACTTCCATACATCACCTTGTGCTCATCATGACAAGTGCCCTCCTTAATCCCCATCACCCTTTCACCCATCCCCCCACCCTCCTTCCTTCTGGTAACCATCTGTTTGTTCTCTATAGTTAAGAGTCTGTTTCTTGGTTTGTCTCTCTCTTTTTCCCCCCTTTGCTCATTTGCATTGTTTATTAAATTCCACATGAGTGAAATCATATGGTATTCATCTTTCTCTGACTGACTTGCTTTGCTTAACATTATAATCTCTAACTCCATTCATGTTGTTGCAAATGGCAAGATTTCATTCTTTTTTGTGGCTGAGTAATATTCCATTGTATACCACATCTTCTTTATCCATTCATCAATTGATGGACACTTGGGCTGTTCCCATATCTTGGCTGTTGTAAATAATGCTACTATAAACATAGGGTGCATGTATCCCTTTGAATAACTTTTTTGTAAATACTCAGTGGTGGAATTACTGGATCATAGGGTAGTTCTATTTTTTTTTTTTTTTTTAAGGAGCTTCCATGCTGTCTTCCACAGTGGCTGCACCAGTATGCATTCCTACCAGTAGTGCACGAAGTTTCCTTTTTCTCCACTTCTTCACCAGCTCTTGTTCCTTTATTTTTGATTTTAGCCATTCTGACCACTGCGAGTTGATCTCACTGTAGTTTTGATTTGTATTTCCCTGATGATGAGTGATGTTGAACATCTTTTCATGTGTCTGTTGGCCATCTGGATGTCTTCTTTGAAGAAATGTCTGTTCATGTCTTCTGCCCACTTTTAATTGGATTTTTTTTTGGGGGGGTGTTGAGTTTTATAAGTTCTCTTTTTTTTAGGTTTTAAAAAATTTATCTTTTAAAGGTTAACATGTGCATAAAAGGAAACTGAAAAACACAAGAAGCAAAGAACAAAGTCATCCATAATCCCAAGCAGTTTATAGTTTGACTTCTAGGTCCCATGTGTGTATATACACAGCTAAGCATTTTAATGTAATTAAGATCCTACAATTATGTATCCTGCTTTTTCACTCACCATGAATATTTACCATTTCAAAAATCTCAAAATTAAGAGTATTTTGATAACTGACAATACACTACACCAACTCAATTTGAAAGGAAAGTATATAATCCTGCCTTTCTCGGCAGCAAAAATTTCATAAAAGACAAAAATGGCAACAGGCCTCTAGATAAAGATGTTGGCAAAGGTACAGTTAAAATACTGCATTCCCTCAATGTTCACTTAAAAATGAGACATAAAATAACAGGGTACACAATGTATAATGCTTCTAAAAGAATTCATTAGCCAATCTATACTGTTCAAATATTAGCAAGGAGGTATGTTTCCATTGAATCACTTAATGTATTCCTAATAATACAGCCAAAGGAGATGCACACACATTAATAGTTATCATTAAAATGTAAATATGAACACATCTGCATACATCTTTCCCTTTATATTTCCTTCTGCCCCTCTGCTGCCAACCTAATGAGTAAGCCCAGACGTACATTTCTCAGAGACAGCTTAACAATTCCATGTCCAAGATGCTTCTTTCCTATCAATTATAACAAAAAGAAACTTATAAGTTGGTTAGTTCACTAGCTGTACATTTATCATACTTTATCACTGCAGGACATCCAAAAAGCTTAGATGTTACAAAATAATGAACCCTGCTCGCAACAAACACAGGTACTTTACAAGAACGCCCATATAGACCTATGGTTATAACCTGTCTTCTAGATATGGAGATAGTAGCAAAAAGCCCTTCCCTTCCTGAGTTTTGTAAGTTCTTTATGTATTTTGGATACTAACCCTTTATCAGATTTGTTGTTTGCAAATGTCTTCTCCCAATCTGTAGGCTGCCTTTTGAGTTTTGTTGATTGTTTCCTTTGCTGTGCAGAAGCTTTTTATGTTGATGAAGTCCCTATAGTTTATTTTTGCTTTTGTGTTCCCTTGCCTCAGGAGACAGATCTAGAAAAAAGTGGCTGTGGCCAATGCCAGAGAAGTTACTGCCTGTGCTCTCTTCTAGGATTTTTATGGTTTCAGGTCTCACATTCAGGTCTTTAACCCATTTTGAGTTTATTTTTGTGTATGCTGTAAGAAAGTGGTCCAGTTTCATTCTTTTGCATATTGCTGTCCAGTTTTCCCAACATCATTTGTTGAAGAGACTTTTTCCTCATTGGATAGTCTTTCCTGCTTTGTTGAAGCTTAATTGACCATATAGTTGTGGGTTTATATCTGGATTTTCTATTCTGTTGCATGGATTTATGTGTCTGTTTTTATGCCAGTACCATACTGTCTTGTACACTACAACTTTGTAGTATAACTTGAAGTCCAGAATTATGAGGCCTCCAGCTTCTTTTTCTTTTTCAAGATTCTTTGGCAATTCGGGGTCTTTTGTGGTTCCATATAAATTTTAGGAGTGTTTGTTCTAGTTCTGTGAAAAATGCTGTTGGTATTTTGATAGGGATTGCATTAAATGTATAGATGGCTTTGGGTAATGTAGACATTTTGACAATATTTGTTCTTCCAATCCATAAGCTTTCCATTTATTTGTGTCATCTTTAATTTCTTACATCAGTATTTTATAGTTTTCAGAGTACAGGTCTTTTACCTCTCTGGTTAGGTTTATTCCTAGGTATCTTATTATTTTTGGTGCAATATTAAATGGGATTGTTTTCTTAATTTTTCTTTCTGCTGCTTCATTATTGATGTATAAAAATGCAACAGATTTCTATACATTGGTTTTGTATCCTGTGACTTTACTGAATTCATTTATCAGTTCTAGCAGTTTTTTGGTGGAGTCTTTTGGGTCTTTTTTTATTTTAATTTTTATTTATTTATTTGACAGAGATAGTGAGAGAGGGAACACAAGCAGGGGGAGTGCGAGAGGGAGAAGCAGACCTCCCGCCGAGCAGGGAGCCCAACGCAGGGCTCCATCCCAGAACGCTGTACCATCGACTGATACAATGTCATAAAAGACCTTACTTCTTAAAAGGCACTGATTATTTCTTTACTTAGATATGTATTTTCTTTTATTCCATTTTGGCAAATTCCATGCAATAAAAATTGAGATATTGAATAACAAAGTCAAAACAGTGGTCTAACCATTGTTTATATGCCTCTTCTATTGCATAACTTTTGCAATACCTTCTATTTGCATCCCTTTTTAAACACCACTGAGAGATGGACAACTAGTGGCAGCATCTCATTCCAGTTTTGGAAAGGTCTCCTAAATCGCTAACTTTAACCTGTTATTCCTCTTTGTGTCTTCTGGAGCCACATAGGATAAATCCCAAGTCTGTCTCATTATCCACATTTCCTCTGTCCATGTTTTGGCATAACCACGGTGCCTCTTTGACAGAGCACCTCAAGAATAGGCTTGCAGCAAGCAGTCTGTAGGACTTGTCTCTGTGTCAAAGTATTTTCCTAACTACCCTGGGTAATAACAGCATACATTTTTATTGTATATACCTTCTGCATAAATGAGAATGTGGTTGGCAAATGGACAATAAATAAAATCAGTGGTTGAAATGAGAAAGTGACGAGAATGGTATGAAGTAAAGGGGCTTTTGGGGTTTCATTATTTAGAGCTTGTGAAGTTAAGAGTTCTAGATTAGTTCGTGAGAGGCCAGGATGGAATGGATATTGGCATGGTGATAAAGTTTCATCATCTCGCTGTGAGAGAAGGCTGTGACAATGGTGACTGAATTCTCAAGTGTGTTCAGTCAGTGGCTCTAGGCTGACCAGAGTTAGATGTCTCTCTCTCTCAAGTGAGTAAGTAAATGGGAAGGCTGGAGGTGGGGTGAAGTCAGTCACATAGATCAGATGTTATCTTCAGCAATGTTCATCTCTGTCTGGAGTGATAATGCAAAAGAAAGACAGGAACTTGTGTGGACTTAATGAAACATAGAGAGGGATTATTGTCTCTCCCTTGCCAGTCAGGGATGATGACTTCCTGGTAAGCCATCATGCTTACCTTTTCATACATTTCAGTATGTTTGGTGATTTATGGGAGCTCAGATCCCTTGGTCGATGGAAAGTTTCTCTGTTCCAATTTTTATATGATAGCTTCTTGAAGATTTGAAGAGCCACCAAATATATCGAGTTCTTTTAGCCATTCTTAAAATGACAGGTTTTCTGGCATCTTGTCTTTGTCACTCTTAAATGGGTACAGTCTAATTTAACTCTGTTCTTTATGAAATTTGGAAGCCAGACACAATGTATTTTTGTTGTAGAAAACCACAGTAGGAGGCAGTTAAACTCTTACTCCCTGAGCTGGTTTCTAAGTTAAATTCTTATTCAATTAAAACCTAAAATATGTCTAATAGAAGAATATATTTTGAGTCAGTTCTTAAAAACTGATTTTACAACTTAGTGTGGATTTTACTTTGTCATACTCATAGTTTCAAGTTCACAATCAGTGCATTGGCTTCTGTTGGGACAAATCATTAAGCAAACTCTGGCATGTCATTGAAGCTTCAAGCTCCTCTCTAAGTCTTTGGCAGAATTAAGGATCTTTTCATCACGAATATCAAACAACCACAAAAAAAATTCCACAAGAACAAAACAACCAACAACCACCACAACAAAAAGTATGACCTCTTCTTAATTACCAAGTACCCAGTGTGCTGGCTTATAATTTTAATACATCCTTTTCTTCTTTTTCCCGTGCACTTTTTTAAAAAAGATTTATTTATTTATTTTGAGAGAGTGAGAATGAGAGAGAGAGAGCACACATGAGAGGGGGGAGAGCCAGAGGGAGAAGCAGGTTCCTCGCTGAGCAGGAAGCCTGATGCGGGACTCGATCCCGGGACTCCAGGATCATGACCTGAGCCAAAGGCAGTTGCTTAACCAACTGAGCCACCCAGGCGCCCCTTTCCCATGCACTTTTATCCGAAAAGAACAGTGGGAAAAAGGGAAGGAACATTTGAATTACCCAGATTTGTGGATCTGGACCAAGTCCAGTGTCCTAGGAAGACTTGAGATGACAGGTTCCCAAGTGAGATTTGGCCATTCCACTCCCACAACAATGATAAGATGTGCTTCATGCCTCTCATGGTACTTTGATATATACGATTGCATTTGATCTTTACCTTAGGGGTTAGTAGGAGAAGTGGCCTTGTCTTCACCTTGGTCCAAGAACAAAATGAGCACAAGAACTTACCACAGTTCACACTTCATCTCCAGAGGCAAGAGGAAAAACCTGATGTCCCACCTTCTAGCCTGGGGCTCTTTCTGCTGAATCACACTGCGGGCTCAGATGCTGGAGTTTATCTGTGAAGTCGGCTTGCACTGAAGTGAATATGCCCATGGCAAGGTCTCTGAATCCCTAGAGTTAAAAAGGAAGTAAACCAACAGGAGGAGGAAAGCCTTCAGCATCTTAGATCTTTGTTTCTAAGAACACCAGGAGGAGGTAGTTGGATGATTTGACATGTTTTAACAGTGAAGAGCTTCACCATATAACTGTGATATGAAAAGATGGAGTCTCTAAAGTAGTTGGGAAACCAGCCTCCTTTCATTTACACAGAATCTTCTTTGGAGCTAAAAGTGCTTATGGGATAGAGCTGTGGTAAAGAAATGATCCCAGGAGATAAAAACAATCACTAAGGCAGGAGAGTGAAATGTTTTCTCTCCTAGATCCACTGGAGCTGGGTTAAGGGCATAAAGCTTTAGACTTCTCTTCATTTAGTGTCCCACCAGCTGGCACAATGGTGAGCAGATGCTGTGGGCAGAGGGTACCTTACAAGTGACATCTCAATGACAGGAATACCAGGGAGTGAGAATTTGAGGAGGAGCATGGTATCAAGAAACATGAAGTATTTCCCCCTTTTTTATGTCCACCTAACTGTTATTTTTCATCTGTCTTTCTGTCTCTCTCCTGCTAGGGCCATGGCAACGTGGCAGATTTAGAAGGATCTGTCTGTGCCTCTAGGGCTTGGGGTTGGGCTACTTTTCTCTTCGAAGGGCCAGTCATATGCTAGGAAAACATTATTTGGGGTTCCTGTGCATGCTAGAGATAGCTCGTTGTCAGGTTGGGTGACGTTGAGCTCCTCAGAGTCAAAATGAGTAGTATAGAGCACATAAAGCTCAATTGCATCAGTATAGCAAGTGTTTCGGATGTATTTCATTTCCACTCTACAAGCAGTTACAGAAAGAACAAGAAAGAGCAGGAGGTAGTGAATCACAGGAGGAATAATAGGACCGTATACTTTATTATCACTTTGGAAATGGACCTAGACTGCTGTACACAGCTTTCTCTCTACATCCTGAAACACTTGGAGTCTCCCCTTTGACTGGATGGCCATAGCAACCCACGAGGGGAATGGGGAGAAATATACTCTGTGCTGCAAAGGGCCACCGAATAGTATTGTTCACATTCCCAGGGACTCAGAGGCCAGACCCCAAGGCCTGGTGAGGATGGAGAGCTCCATCCCGTGTTAGGTCCTTGCTGTGATCCCCGAGGCACTGCCCCCCAGGCTGCTGGCCATCAGGATCCCTAGTCCCATGGGTGTAAGTCACCCATCCAGGGGCAATTTGGAAGGCACCCATTCCTTTATCCATCCTGTGTCTGACTTGCAGGGTCATGCTACCGGGAGGCCCGGAGGAGAAGACCACCGTGGGTTCTTGCGGGGCATCTCCTATCCCTCCTCCTTGGCAGGGGCAGTGGGAAAGGAATACCAGGAGGATTTTCTGACTCCAGTGGCTGAAGACAGAGGGTTGGTGTTGCTTCTCTTAATCTAAAAGTGAAAAATTTCAAGAGCATATGTAGTAATTTAAAATCCTGCAGTACCATCCAAATAATAATAGGCATGCAACAGCATTTTTAAAAAGAAGTTATTTTTCTGCTCTATACTTTTTAAAAAACCACGGTAGGCTTTAATCTGCCTTGAACATCACTGATTTGACCAATGTAATTTACTTTTTCTAGATATATAGGTTCTATTATAAAGATGTGAACATAGTTTTTAAAATAGGTGTCTTTATTGTTGATTATAGAGCCGAATGTGTCCGTTGTAAGTGACTCCAACAATTTAAAAGTGGAATGAACATATTTTTTTTTTTTTTTGGCTACATAGCTGTATGTGTTTATTGTGATTTGAACAATATAGAAATGTAGAAAGTGGAAGTGGTCCTGTAGTCCTATTCCTCAGCAATTGCCACTGGTAGCTATAAATTTGTTTCTAACTTGCAGGAGCTTAAGGGCAAGAGTTTTAAGTGAGCTTGTGCTTTCATATTGGGTTACATTTGTACTCTCTGCAAAAACACATAACATAAACAGCAGCAAACCCATTATAATAACAACCAGAAAAATGAAAATTCATACAAAGCTACAATAGATTCCAAAAAGACCCCGAACATTTAAATGTGCTAGGTCTGTTCGTTGTGTTCTTTCTGGCATTTTTACGGTCATTGTAGGTAGGAGGTAAGACTCTTTGGTGAAACTGCGAACCCGTGGTATCTGTTCTTATTGCTCTCCTGGGTGTTGGTGAGATCATCATGGTGTTCTGACTTTCCATACTTAGGATAAAAAGATATATTGGTAGTTTCAGCAGTCTTTTTAAATCCCTTCTCTGCGTGGCCACCTGGATATGATTATAAAGTCATGAAATTTATTATCACCTGTGGCTGTTTGAAGCAAATTGGTTAGTTTAATTAGACCTCGTGTTTCTTTACTGATGATTATTTGTTTATCAAACAGTACTGGGGGCTCTGTGCATGCTAGCACAGTGCTAGGATCAAGGGTGCAAAAGGACCAGAATGTCAGGAAAGAGAGGCACACAGGAGGACACCTCTAAGGTGATGTGAGAGGGTACACGGGGTACTGAAACCGGGAGCACAGAGTGACTCCCTCTTGCCAGAAGATACCGGGGAAGGATTCTTAGAGGACTGGCATTTCGGTGACATGAGTCATGAAAGTTTGGTAAGAACTCGTAGGTGGAGAAGAGGCTGGGGAGGAAAGAAGAAACGAGGTGTGTCAAGACAAAGATACACTGATAGAGAAGGGAATGAACACTTGTGAAGCGCCTACTGTGCGCCAGACACTGCGCATCAGCTAACTTGATCCTGTCAGGTCTACGCCATCATCTGCTGAGGAAACTCAGGCTCAGGAGAGTTATGTGACTTGCCCAAGTTCTTGAATTACCACTTGGGGAGTCAGGATTCACACCCATAATTCTGTCAGTAAGGTGAGGCTGAGGAAAGAGCTTGTCTTCTGGTGGGAGTGATCCCTTGGTGTGGCCGGGGTGTGGCATGCCGCGAAGGAAACAGACAGAAACAAGGTGGAAGATGGAGAATGGAACTGATTAGTGAAGGGTATTTTCAGCCTGCATAAGATTGGCTCTTAGTGTTTGAGAACACCAGTAAGGGTTCATAAGCAGACACGGGAAGCTTGATTTATCGTGTGTGTGTGTGTGTGTGTGTGTGTGTGTGTGTGTGTGTGTGTGTGTGTCAGTCAAAGGTCGGGGCAGCCCTTGCTGACTGTGGTCTGGCGGTGTTCCCGCTCTGCCTGGGCCATCTGTTGGCAGCCGTTGCTGAAGTATGTGGCTGCTCTAACTTGCAGTCTGTTTTCTCCCAGATCAGTCAGGGCCTGGTTGTCCGTATTGCCTACACGGTCCCACCGTGGCTCTTGCTCGGCCTTTATACCCCTTACCTTATCCCACAGGAAGTTTTGATAATGCCCTTCCCTCCGTGGTCCTCCACAGTGTCCTTGGGGGAATGTCCACACTGCTTAGAAGCTAGTCAGGCTTTGGATAGCAACCTCAAAACTTGGGCCTTTTTTTTTTAACACGCAACTGCTGTGACACCAGTTTTGCTGATTTATGTGATATGGTCACCACCTATGCAGTCACCACCCCATTTTGTCTTGAGAGTGGGGGGCGGGGCGTGAAGATGTTCTGTGAGGTCGCCTCCTCTAGATCCCTGAAGGGAAAGTGATACAGAAACTCCTTGGCCTTTGGTTTTTGTTATCAACTCTTTCAACTCCTCACCCTCTTCTGGGATTTTAGCCCTGAGTGGGGAGAAGCTGTACCATATGTGTCTCCATCTCCTGATTTCTCTATCTACCTTGACCACTTCTTCTCTCCACACTTGTCCTTGTGTTCCCAACTCATCGGGACTTCTCTAGGTCATTCTGTCTTCCTTCGGGAAGTGCCTTTAACCCTCCACTTTGGGCTGTCATAATGGCCAGGATACGAGGAAGGAGGGAGGTCAGCTTTAGATAAAGGAATTTCAAATGAATTTCAAAGCTGTCGTATTTGTCACCTGATGGTAGAGCTGCTACAGTAGTCTAGGTGAGGGATAAAAGAAGCCGGAAGAGAGTCCTACGAGCGAGCCTTAGTGAAACCAAATGTGGGGGCGATGAGACGGAGAAGTTGAAGATGACTTTGTGGTTCCTAGTTGGGGCCACCATTGAATAAAGATTCACTTGACAGAGAAAACACCAGAGGAGAAGGAAGAGTTGTGAGGGCAGAGGGGAGGAGGAGGAGGTTTGGGGGCTAGGAAGAAGAGAGGGAGGGCAGTGAATTCAGTTTTGGATCTCACTGAAATGCTGTCTAATAGGAGAGAGATGGGGCTGGCACCTGGGAGAGAATCTGCCTGAAGAAATGGGTTTGGGAAACAGGTGAGAATATCTAAGAAGAAAAGGAAGAGAAACTCACTGTCATTGTAGATGCTAAATTTAAAAACATAAACAAGGTCATCACTGTTTTAATTCTTCCTCGCATTTCACAGTGACCCAGTACTTTGGAACCTCTCCTCCAGGTTCCTGCAGCAGGATAGCTCTAAGGTCACAGGGTACTGTCAGGGGTATCTGCTGCTACTTCTGATCCCCGAGGGGACCTTTAAAGCGCCAGGCCTGACACATAGATCCATGGTATACTAAGGTCATATCAGGATGAGGCCAGAATGTTCTACACCAAGAAAACTTTGATGAGTGGTTAAAACTAAATAATTTGCAGGTACATGCAGAGGCACTGTTTAATTTTTTGTAGTTGAACTGAATTTGTTAAGTGAACTCCTAGAAATGTAACATGTACTTCTCAAAACCATCATCATTATGCCTGAGACATGGTCTAACCTTTGGATGTCCTCTGCTAATATAATTGCCTTGCTGTCTTTGAAAGGTGGCTTTTAATTGGGTTTCAGAGTAGCAGTTGCTGTCGAGATGCCAGTTGCAGCCTTTCAATAGATTGGGCCAGTTCGTTAAGCGTTTCCTCTCCCTGGTCTGGACAGCTGAGCTTGGACAGTAGCCAGCAGTTACTGAAATGCCATCACTTGTAGGATTGACCTTTAAGACACTGATTTGTTATAGTATTGAGTTTTGATTTTTTTCCTCTCAAATTTAAATGGAGCTTTATTGAATACAGTGCTAAATTCAGTTCTTCTCACTCTCCGTGGCCTTTTCATCAGGTTATTTCCCCCTGGCTCCTGGCATTTGGTCCTCTGGCTGGACAAGAGGTTTAAGAACTAAAGACAGCTTGCCATTTACAGGGCTTAGGATGGTCCGTGGGAAGTGTGGTGGATTACCGCGCAGGCGTGGCTCAGAGTCCTCACTGGACTGGTCATTTATGTACAGGTAACCCGAGAAGTCTCTTAGCCCGTTTTCTTCTTTTTGGTAAAATTGTGCTGAAAATTCCTTTTTATCTTAAGTTTTTATTTTAGTTCCAGTTAGTTCACATACAGTGTTCTCTTAGTTTCGGGCGTACAATAGAGGGATTCAGCACTTCCGCGCGTCACCCTGTGCCCATCACAGCAAGTGCCCTCTTTCATCCCCATCATCTATTTCCCTCATCCTCCCACCCACCTCCCCTCTGGCCACCATCAGCTCGTTCACTGCAATTAAGAGACTGGTTCTTGCTTTGTCTCGCTCGCTCTCTCTTTTCCCTTATGCTGGAAATTCTTATCTCTAGGATTATTGTCCTGAAGGTTTTTTAATTCGTTTGAAGAAGATGAGTACATAACTGTCACATTGAAGAAACAAGAGCTCGGGGCTGGGGGTGGGTGGGAAGGTGGTGTGACAGAAGGAGCCCTGTGTTTGGCTTTGGCTCTCCCTTAGAGCAGCTCTGTGGCCTGGCTCTTTTTATGCACCAGGAAGGCGTCCCGGGCAGGTCCAGTGTATTTTCTGATCATTTTCGTAGAATAAAAAGCTCTCCAGTCACATTTCCTTTCCAGACTGTCTCAGTTTGGTAATTAATGTGTCCGGCCTCAAACAGACTGCTTTAAAGTGAAAGCTTCTCCCCTGGCACAGATTTCAGATTCAATTTGTCACATTCTACCAAAAATAAGAACTCCCGATATTTTTATTGGAATACATTGAAATTATAGACTAATTTACTTCTTAGAGGTGATAAACACATTTTCTTAGACTCAGTCTTCAGTTACTTGTATTTGTTATTGCAAATGCTGTGTTTTCAAAATTAAGCTTTGTGTTTGTCGATATTTTACCAAAGGGCAATAAATTTTTGTGTATTGATTTTGTACTTAACTATTTTGTTCAGTGTTCTTATTCTAATAGTTTTTCAATGAGCTTTTAATATAGACAATTATATCAGCTGTGAAAATGATTTTTTTCCCTTGCTTTCCATTTCTTGTGCCTTTTTTCCTTTATTTTTCTATCTTGCTCTCCAGGCAGAATTGGTAAATAGAAGTGTCAATAACTACCATCTTTTTCTTATTTTTGATTTTAGAAGGGTTGCTTTTTAATAAAATTATTTATTTATTTGAGAGAGAGAGAGAGAGAGAGAGGGCACACACACACACACACACACACACACACAGACACACAAGCAGGGGGGAGGGGGGCAGAGGAAGAAGCGGACTCTGAGCAGGGAGCCCGATGTGGGACTTGATCTCAGGACCCTGGGATCATGACCTGAGCCAAAGGCAGACACCTAACAACTGAGCCACTCAGGAGCCCCAGAAGGGTTGCTTGTAATAGTACACCAATAGGTAAAACATAGTAAATTTTTTTAGATATCCTTTATTAGGTTTAGAAATTTCAGTAAGGAATTTTAATCATGTGTCTGTGTAGAGTCTTAATCAAATATCTTTTCTGTATCTAGTGAGGTATTGTGGGCTGACTCTTACAGAAGGGTGTTAAGATGAAACCTGTTGAATCTTCTAGGTGCAAAGTCATTGCCAAGTGGAATGGGAGTGATACTACATTTTGAAATATGATTTATATACTGCTGATTCAGTTTTTAAACATATACCCTTTGTAAGGGAAATATTATATTATGCGGTCATGGTTGAAAAATAAAACTAAACTTTGTTTGTTTTTCTCTCTAGTATTACTTTACTGTTCTCTTTGGCCATGAAGGTCAGAAAGCTCTGGAGCTGCGCTGTGAGGAGGAGCAGGATGGTAGAGAGTGGATGGAGGCCATTCACCAAGCCAGGTATGGGCTCAAACCCTCTGTGTGACACTGGATTGGCTAGGTCTCTCACACTGGGGTTTTCACTGTTGGCTGTAGTTTTGGGAGAACTTGCAATTCCAAGATGGGTTTCCCCTTGGTACCCCCTCTTTAGTGATGTGTGAGATGATTCTTTGAGCGTTCTATGGCTATATTCTAGCTAAAGATGAAAAGTAATGTATGTAACAACAACAACAATAATAACAATAGGTCACTTTTGTCAATTGTTCCTATGTGCCAGGTACTCTTCTAAGCGCTCAATTAAGGCATTTATTAAATGTATTGATTTGCTGATCCTCTCGACAGTCTGAGAGTGGGTATTATAATTGCCCCCTTTTACAGAGAAGGAAAATGAAGCCGGGAAGGTTGGTTTGCTTGTCTGAGGTCTCACAGCTGGTGAGTGGCAGAGCTGGCTTACAGACCCAGCCGAGCCCACATTTGTAAACCCTGCCCTGGGCAGCCTGGTTATCAAGAAGGGTGATGCTGACTCTATCTAGGGAGATAAAAGAGTATGATTTTTTTATTTCCTCCTAAGAAATACCAGGAAGGTACAAAGAACGCACTTGGCCTCAAACATAAACAAGAAATCTGAAAGAGAGTCAGGCAGATCCCTCTTTTTTATTTTTTCATATTCATTTCTGAAGTCCAGCCCATTTTTGCTTCAAATAGCTCCCATGCTCACTGCTTTCCTGGCTGTCCCCTCCCTCGTCCAGTCTCTGGTCACTCTGTAAGTCCCTGCTCATCTCCCCGCTGCTTCCGTGGCAAAACTCCAGCTGGGGCACATCTTTTTCTTCATCTGACACGCCCCCTGCTTCTCCTAAGTCCCCGTTCACGCCTGTACCGCCCCTGTCCCTGAAACCGGCCCCCACAAGTAGCCCTCACAGGCCCCTTCTCCAGATCGCCGAAGCACTTGCATTACTACACATAGAATATTTAACAGTTCAGGACAACTTAGGGGTTTGTTTTTGTTTTTATTTTTTTATCATTTTTTTTTACATATTTCACATGTGTGATTTCTGTTTCTTGAGCTGGATTGCATGCACCTCAAGAGTGAGGAGGAGGAGATTTCATTTCTGAACAAAGCACAGTGCTAATTATGTAGTAGGTGACCAAGAAATATTTTCAGATTGACTGTAAAGCAGATGGGACATTTGTTCTGAGTTGAGACTCTTCTTGAACCCTTGAGACTTTTTTCTCTGAAAGTCTCCTCCCCTCCCCGCCCCTCTTTTTTTCTTCAACTACTTTATATTGACCACCTACCTCCTCTGTGTCAGGCACCATGCTAAATGCTTTACATGCTTTGTTTATTCCTCACAACTACCCACTTTACAGATGAGAAAACAAAGGCTCATGATTATTAAGCAGATTGGCCAACATCTAACATGAAGTTGTTAAGCTGCAGAGCTGGTCTTCAAACCCAGATCAGTCTGACTCCAGAGCCTTTAACCAGTGTTTTGGGTTGTACCTGTCTTCATTCTTGTCTTTTTCTCTTCTTTCCCCCCCCTTTTCTATTTCTTTTCTTTTCCTCTATTCAAAGATGCAAATAGATTAATGTAAGGTCAGGGTTGAGAGTAGAAGATGTTATTTGCAAAATATTTCAGTTCCTTTTCTTTCCTCCTCTTCAGAATATTTCTTTGAGATGCACAGGGTTGGCAACCAAATGCTGCTCTCCGAGTGGGCCCTGGGGGCAGCTTGTCCACACCATGACCCTGGCACACCATTCAGCTGTCTTTTCTCTCATTGTTTCTGTCGGAGGGTTTTGCTCCAGACTTTACTGTAATGTAAAATGACTTGTTATAGAAAGAAGGTCAGGTCTTGAGAGGTGAAAGAAGTTATCAAGTTGGCAAGGTAGAACTCTTGGGTTCTTTCTAGACAATCTCTGTGTAATTCCTTCCTACCTGGGAATTAAAATGAAGTAGATAACCTAAAACATGGGCATTCCTCCCCTCCCCCCCTTTTTTCATTCCAGAAAAGTGAGATACTATTAGTAACCTAAATACCTTACCTTTGTAGTTGCCAAGCAAATACTCAGGTGGACCAAACACAGAGTATGAATTACTTCAAAAAATGGTTAGATTTTAAGTGAGGTTTTTTTTTTTTTTTCCCTTTCTGTATCATGAGAACTTTGTCATATATGTGGGTGTGGGCCAGTATTTGGTGTTGACTGACATATGATCAATTAGGGCACTTGTGGTCTTGTCAGGAGACAGACTTTAGAAACCACTTTAGTGGTTTAGGTGAACAAATGATAAAATTCTCTTGTGGATTTGAAGATTTAGCTAATAATTGATTTTTTTTTAATGTCCTGACTTTTTGGTCCATTAGATTTGCTTTTCCTTTGATTTAAGGCCCAGGACTGGGTTCTTTGATGAGTTCTTTTTAATCAGACTGCTTTATACTTGAGTTCTTATATTTGACTTTTTGCATTGAGATGCTTCTTAAATCTTTTTGTTTTATAAATCAGGGAAGATAACAGCTTTTTCATTTAAGTTGAGTGTTTGGTGTAAACTTGGATCTGTGAAATTCATTCTGACTGTTCATACATGTGCAGAGCCAGAAAGTTAATGAAGCTGATTCAGAGAAAGCATTTGTCAGCCAGTTTTGCTTGGCATTTGGCTAATTACACAACTGATTGGTTGACTAAATATTTCACCTTTAGAGGATAGTTGGTGGTGTTAATCTGGTGCCACTGCTTTTTTAATAGAAAATGCTCAATAATTATAGTGTTATTATTCCCTCTTTTTAAAAGTCTGAGCTATTGGTTAACTGATGACTATTTTAGCCCGAGACCAGTTCTTTCCTGAGTGTCCTGCCGACGCTGCCTAGAAACAGGGACTGCTCAGAACCCTTCTCCTGGTCTCTGCTGTTTTCCTGGGATGTCTTCTCAGTACTGGCTTGGGCATGCTGTCCTTGTATGCCATGAAAATCACATTCTTGCTGCTGGCCTTTGTACCTCCGAGCTGAATCTACTTGCTCCAATTTGCCGTTAGAGGATCTCTCAGTCATTTTCTGGGATGTTGAGTTGCATGTTTTCTTCCTTAGATGCGGCCCGAGGAAAAATCTTTTTGGAAATTATATTCTCATTTCGAAGCCCTGACGGGGTCCAGAAAGCTTGTTTTACAGTGTTTTTTTTTTTTTTTTTTTGAAGTTGGCCAATATTACATTTCTAGAACACTGGCACATTTATAATATCATTCCATCACTTATTATTGGCACCAGCTCATGGGAAGCTGCTAGCCAGACTTAATCTTATTTTTGTCTGGATAAGGAGAGGCCAGAGCATTTTGATGGCACTGAAGTTCTATGCTTATTCCATAGTGGTTTGGTAGTTGAGTATGGAACTCTGGGTATTCCTAATAACTGATTTTTCTTGTTGTCCTCTTGGTCTATCTGCCTGCTGTGGTTGACTTAGTCATTGACATTAGGACAGTCAAAAACACTGACTCAGTTAATTGTGGGTCCTCAGGGCTCACTGGCTGAAAAGACAACATCCACAGCACTTTTTCTCCACTTTTCATTTGGTGGAACACTGACCAAGCAAAGCCTCAGCAGTTAGAAGGTGGTTATGGCCTGGAAGGGGGTCTAGGTGTGCGGAGGTACCGAAGCTCTTCCCGGTCTGGTCTAAGTGTAAGACCCGAAGGACCTGGTCTCTGCCAGTTAATAAAAGAGAAGTGGAAAGTATTCCAGAGATGGGGTGGAGGGTAGACTTCCTCTAGGACTCTGTGACCACCTGGGTGCAGGTGCTATTAGATCAGGTGGGTATCTAACACATCTCTCAGAGTGTCACTTCCTGGGAGAAGAAATGATGGATGAAAGGCAGGATTGTGGGGCAGAGATGATGAGCGCTGGTCAGGAAGGGCCTCTGTGGGGAATTGGAGGGTTTGCTTGCCTGAAAGGGGCTGTGAGGAGCCCCTCTGAGGGCTCTCCTTGCCCTTGCTGTGTAAGATATGAGAAAATGAGTATCAGAAGCTACTAGAGAAGTAAGGTGTGTCCTGAGGGAAAGCTGGCTTTGGGTTTCTATCAAAGTGGAGGTTAGGGGAGGACTTGTGAAAAGTTGGAGACGTAGAGAATATTGTACCTGGCACGGCGCACCATGGAACGTGCACAGCTTTTTCTTTTTTTCTCCCTGCAAAGGTATGCCTTATGCTTCCAGTGTTTGAGACTGTCCTACCTGTGTCTTTTGCCTGCTTTTCTAATTTTTCCATCTGTAACTCTGTTCAGACCCCCACCTCGACTGTCCTCCCTCCTCTTGGTATGTGCCTGTGGCAGGTGGATCTTAGGCTTTTCTCGGTGGAGAGGGCATTTGCAAGCGAAAAGGAACTGGGTGTATGCTTCCATTCCATAAAGCTCCTGTTCACTCACGCTATCAGTCCTAAGTTTGACCATCAGAGGGACTTAATCTTCCAGTTAACTCTTCCAGGGAAGCCTTGTCTTCTTATCCACTAAAGAAAGCCCTGATCCAGCCTCTCGGGTCTGTTTTTATCTGTAGTCCTTTTGATTACATGTGCCTGAGGCAAACTGTAGTTCATTCTCTCCACCCGCCCTCCTCAGTCTGTTGTTCTCCCCTTCCCCACAACGTACACAACCACACGCACACGCACACACACACGCACCCGCCCCAACATAGTAACTGCACCAAACATCTAGTGCCTGTAACCTCATCCTCTTTACTTGGTTAGAGGCTTAATTTAGAGTGAAGCGTATAGTATACAATCTGTCCAACCATAGAGGCCACACTGTGTATCACGTCATCCCCATAAAACCAGCTCTTTATAGAATGTCCATGGAGAAATCCCCTACAAATCAGAAAAAAAGTGATTACATAGAAAAGCTGAAAGTGCTTCATGTATCACAGGGAAATGACAGGACTAGAAAATCAGAAATGGGCCGAAAACCAGAAATTGCCTAAAGCAATCCTGAAGCCATATTTTGTATTCTTCTTATAGTAAGACTATCACTACTTTAAAGCCGAAGATGTGGATTTTGTTCATTTGAGATATATATATGTATTTTTTTTTTTTACTCAGAAGTTCTGTCGGGCCTTTGCCTCCAGATTTGACGTGATGAAAAGAGACTTCAACACGTTCTTCCTCAGAGCCTGCAAAGCGCAACACGAGAGAAAAGGGATAATATGTCTGGGAACAATGAAAGATTTCACTTGATGAGATCATAGAACTTGTTTTCTATAGGGAAGAGTTGGGCTTGAATCGCTTTATTTGCAGCCCGTTGTTAACACTTGAACCTGCCGGCTCTCTTTCCGGCTCCTCACATGGCTTTTGCTTCTGCTTACACGGCGGCAGGAGCTCCGTCTGTCTGTGCGCGCCCTCCGGGCCCGCCTGCGGGGGGCGCCACCGCCACGGGTTCTCCCCGTCCCAAGAACTGACGCTGCTTCAAGGCCCATTTCTGCCCTGAGCCTCTTCCCTCGGATTCCCTTGCTCCATCATTTATTCCCTTGCTCTATTATACTTCCCATCTGTTTACCAACCCCTCTTGGGCTTTTTTCCTGCATTCTTTGATTCTCCACGAATCTCTCCCACCTTGAAACAAAACGTTAAAATCCCTCCCTCGGCCCCCATCTTCCTCTAGCGGCTGCGCCGCCTGCCTTTCTGGAAGAAATCCTTGGGTGGTTCTCCCTCCGCACCCAGCACCCAGCTCAGGCTCCCTTTGTGATGGGTTTCTGTCCCTGCCCCAGGGAACCTGTTGTCGCCCGACTCAACAATAACTTTCCAAAGCTTTTCTTTCCTTATGTAGCTCCAACTTTCCAGTTATATTTAATAGTTTTTAAATAACACAAATAGTACATAAATCCAGGCTCTCTAAAAAAAGAAAACGAAAATTCAAACAATGAAAAGTAGAGTAAAAAGTTAGTTTCCACTCAAATGCTCCTCCTTCCCCGCTCCCAATCCCCAAGCCCACTTACTTCCTCAAAGGTATTTATTGGTAACAATCCAGTGCTTAGTTTTTCTATACATTTGCATATCTCTTAGATAAATAAGTAGAAAAGATGGATAGATAAGACGGGTAGGTAAATTATATGATTATATACTCTTTTTACTTACTAGTCACATTATGTTCAACCTTGCTTTGAGGTAGGAAAGACGTTAGGGTTCAAAGCTGACCTCCAGAAAGGAATTCTTGAGACATCTTTGGTGCAAAAAGGTGGTTTTATTAAAGCCCGGGGACAGGACCTGTGGGCAGAAAGAGCTGCACTGGGGTCAGGAGGAGCGGCTCCTTATATACTTTCAAGTTGGGAGGGGGTTAGGGATAGCGTAAGTCTCTAAGGAATTTTGGAAGCAAGTTTTCCAGGACCTTGAGGGGGCTAGCTATTGTTGGGAAAGGGTCTTGTATTAATGTTTCATAAAACCTGAGTCAGGAGACCCTCTGATGTATATCGGTGGGCCATATGCTTGGGGGATGATCGCCAACACGTATCTTGGGGGGTAGAGATAAAGGAAATTTCCAAAAGTTTGGAAACTTCCAAAAGTTCCAAAAATAGTTAAAGTAGACTTACAGGATCCTGGGGGGGGGGGGGGTGTCCTGCTAGGATTGCCTTTTGCCCTCAGCAAAGTGTCAGCATTGAGGCAGTGTGTCCCTTAGAGGAATGTCACTCGGCCTGTTTCAAGGACTTGTCAAGGGGCTGTAGGTAGTAAGGAAATTAAATAATTTCTCTTCTGCCTTTGTCTCCCACATCACTTTCACACTAATTTGGAGGTTGCTTTTTTTGTTTTTTGTTTTTCAGTATATAGAGACCTAAATCTTCTCTTGAAATTATCTTTCCTTTTGCTTCTATGACCTCTCTCACTCCCGATTCTCCTTCTGTTCCTTTGATCATTTCTTCTCCTCCTCTTTCACTGCCCCTTGTATTCTAATCCTTTCTTTAATGTCACGGCTCTGCGCCCTTTTGCCTTTCTCTCCTCACCGGGTATCCACTGCCAGGGCTCCTTCTGCCAGGTGGCTGGAGTCACCTTCCCTGTGCTCTGGTGACGCTGGATACTGTGCTGAGTGCACCATACTCTTTTTCACTGAACAGTCACACAGCCCATGAAGTTGGTGGTACCATCCCTGTGGAGTCTGCGGTCTTAGAGGATGAAATAACCTCCTGAAGGCCACCAGCCTACTAAGTTCAAATCCAAGGTCAGGCTAACCCCGGAGCCTGTGTCCTTGGTCCCAAGATGAATTGCCTCTATTATGTGCAGAGTCACCTTTCTCTGCTGACCCATCTACATACCCTCTCCCCTTGGGTGCTCAGGGTTACTTGATACTCAGTAAGTCCAAAGCCAAACTCATGTTTTTCACCATGTCCCCTTCTTGTCCCTTTCTTTGTACCAGGGTATAGTCTCCTATACACATACACTCCGTCGCCCAAGCCAGCACCATCCTGCACCCCCCGCCCTCAGTGCTCACATCCATTCAGCCACTTGTAGATTTGAGCCCTGGAACATCTGGGAGTCAACTCCTCCTTGGAGTCAACGGTGGTTGCCTGGCTTACTGCTCAGCCCTCTCACCTGTCTCTCTTCGAAGTTTGCCTCCTAATCCCTCCTCCACAGGGTACCAGAGTGCCCTTTCTGAAAAGAACATCTGCTCCTAGAAGAACTCCAGGGTTCCTGTTAGCTATTTTGGTTATTATATTCCATTTACTTCTTCTTAGAGAAAATTTTAATCAGATGCAATGGTAGAGAGAATCGTATAATGATTTTTCATGTTGCTTTTAAGAAAAAAAAATGTATTCGTTCGACTGATATTTGTTATATCCCTGAACTTGGGATTCAGTGATCCAGTCCCCGCGAGGCCTCTCCTGAGTTGACCTTTGTGAACTTCTCACGCCGCCCCTCCCCTGTGTCCGGCCTGTAGCTGTAGCACCACACCCAGGAATTCGAATGTGCTGGCATGGCCCCTTCAGTCTGACTAACAGCCTCGTCCTTCAGGACTCAGCTCTCAGTCCTCTGCATCACCTTCCCTGGTCCTCTTCTTCCCCCTGTAGAAAGGACTGACCTTGCCCTTCTTTGGGCTCCCACTGTAACTCCTTATTTCTTTTCAAGTCCCTGCGAGATTAGTGTATTGATTTGTTTATGTCTGTTTCTCTCTGTCAGCCTTCAGCACAAATCTGTACTGCTCACCTCTTATCTCCTGCTCCTGGCACAGTGACAAATGGCTTTTCAGAAATTTGTCTACCAATTTAATCTCCCTCCGCTAGGACATGAAAAAGCTGGAAACATTTTTTAAACATCTGTATTATATTGGTGGGTGAAAAATAGATCTGTAATGAACATTTCCTTGATTATTGGTGAAATTGACTATTTTTTGCTATTAATATTTGCCTATGTTTCCTGTAGGAATTATCATCTCATGTCCATTGCTCATTTTTTTCTATTGGTGTTCTTCTTATCAGTTTATGAGCTCTTTGTATGGTAAAGATATTATCTCCTTGTATTTGTTGTAAATTCCCTTGCATCATTTTTTGTCTTGTTCTTATATATATGGAATTTTTTTTTGACCGAAAGAGTTTTTGAATTATAACGCAGTGCAAATATTGCTTTTGGTGGGGAGGTTGTTCCATTGTTTTTAAAAAAAAAACAATATTTTAAAAATTGAGATATAATTGACATACCATAAAGCCCACCATTTTAAAGCATACAGTTTAATGGTTTTTATTTTATCTATTTATTTTGGCTATTATAAATATTTTATTATTTTTTTATTATGTTATGTTAATCACCACACATTACATCATTAGTTTTTGATGTAGTGTTCCATGATTCATTGTTTGCATATAACACCCAGTGCTCCATGCAGTACATGCTCTCTTTAATACCCATCACCAGGCTAACCCATCCCCCCACCCCCCTCCCCTCTAGAACCCTCAGTTTGTTTCTCAGAGTCCATAGTCTCTCATGGTTGTGTAACCATCACCACTATCTAATTCTGGAACATTTTCAACACCCACAAAAAATCCCAATATTTGTTAGCATCTACTCCCTACTGCCCATTTTCCCTAGCCCTAGCCAACCACTGACCCACTTTCTGTGTCTACGGATTTGCCCATTTTGGACATTTCATTTTTTTTTTAAGATTTTATTTATTTATTTGTCAGAGAGGGAGAGAGAGATAGAGAGAGAGAGAGTACAAGTGGGGGGGGGGTGGCAGACAGAGGGAGAAGTAGGTTCTCTGCTGAGCAAGGAGCCTGATGTAGGACTGGATCCCAGGACCCTGAGACCATGACCTGAGCCGAAGGCAGATGTTTAACTGACTGAACCACCCAGGTGTTCCATCATTTTTTTTTTAATTTTTTAAAATTTTATTTATTTATTTTTCCTTTTTTATTTTATTTTTTTAAAGATTTTATTTATTTGACAGAGAGAGAGAGAGGACAAGCAGGGGGTGCAGTAGAGGGAGAGGGAGAAACAGGGTCCCCGCTGAGCTGGGAGCCTGACATGGGGCTTGATCCCAGGACCCTGGGATCATGACCTGAGCTAAAGGCAGATGCTTAACCGACTGAGCCACCCAGGCACCACCATTTTGGACATTTCATACAAATGGAATCATACAACCTTTTGTGTCTGGCTTCTTTCACTTACCACAATGTTAACAGACAGAGTTCATCCATGCTGTAGCATAATCAGTCCTCTGTTCCTTTTTATGTCAGAATACTGTTCTGTTGTATGAGTATACCACCTTTTGTTTATCCATTCATCTGTTGATGAACATTTGGATTGTTTACACTTTTTGCTATTATTAACAATGCTGCTATGAATTTTTGTGGACACATTTTTGTGGACATATGTTTTGAAATCTCTTGGGTCTATCTAGGAGTTGAATTATTGAGTCATATGTTAACTCTATGTTTACCTTTCTGAGGACGCACCAAACTAATTTTCCATCGTGACTGCACCATTTTATATTTCCTCTAGCAGTTTATGAGGGTTCTAATTTCTCCACATCCTCACCAACACCTGTTTCCATTTCTATTTTATTTAGAGTCCTTGTAGTAGAAATTGGATATGAGAACTTATAAACCCCTTTAATCTATATGGGTTTAATGAATATAGTTAGATATATACTCTCACTAAAGAATTTTTTGTGATCAGAAAGAGAATTTTACCAATACTACTTATGCACATTTATAAAGAAATAAAAGTGTCAGTGTTAGGAAAGAATCATCAATACAATTATGATATAAAATATTTTCTTCAGTTTTATAATATAGTACTATAAAATATATTTGCTTTTGGAAGTAAGTGTTCCTCAAAATTTCTCTGCCCCCAAGTGATTATTTTACCATTAATGACTTTCTGTTATACTACCTTATAACAATATTTTGCTTTTTTTTAATATTTAATTGTGTTTTGGAAAGGATTATTGACAACTTTCCATATGCCCCAAAGTTAGTCAGATGTTTAAGTAATGAACTACTAAATGTGAAATGGAAGGAAGGAGCAGTATTTAGAACAGAGACTTTTAGTCTTTAAATTTTATTCCTCTTTTTGGTCTCTTCTAACAGAGATGTTGAGTTTTCATTCATTGTAATGGGAACAAGCTTAGGAGAAGAGAGTCTACCAGTAGAGAGAGAAGAAGGGATTAGTGGGGGTTAGAACCTCACCCTAACGTGACACCTCACAAATATTGATTAGCCGGTGAAGTAGAGCTATGGACGTAAGAGAATTTGAGAACCAGAAAAAGCGGTTGATAGTAATCCTGAAATGGCCATGAGTAAAGCTGGGGAGGCAGGGTCTTGTGTACATGAGCTGGCTGCTGCCAGTGCTCAAATACTGTTTGGATGGGAACTGTCATCCAGGACTGGTTTTTCCCAGCTCCCAAAGACATCATGATGCCCCTGATGTGAGGAATGCTGATTCCAGAGAGTTGTCTCAATAAAATTGAGTATAATCCTAGAGCGAGTGGGAGCTTTTCTTCAGTCACCTGTAATATGAGTTTTCAGTTTGGGTTTTGTTACAGTTCTCATTATGTATGTCTCTCTAGCATATCTGTCTAGCATATCTATCTGTCCATCTGTCTGTCTATCTATCTATCTATCCATCCATCTATCCATCTATCTATCTATCTATCTATCTATCTATCTATCTATCCATCCATCCATCCATCCATCCATCCATCCGTCTATCTATCTACCTAATTAGCAAATATGTCTTCAATCAAAGTAGCTAGGATGAGGTCCTGGCCCATCTAACCATTTCTTGTGAAGC
Source organism: Eumetopias jubatus (assembly GCF_037043125.1). NCBI lineage: Eukaryota > Metazoa > Chordata > Mammalia > Carnivora > Otariidae > Eumetopias > Eumetopias jubatus. Next base: position 61,318,282 of record NW_028274811.1, read on the forward strand.
TAATATAATTTTTACTCTTCTGTAAAAATAATGAAGGCCTTTGATTTTTATACTGTACTTCTCTGGACTCTTTAGGATTTCATTGGAATGTTTCCTTTTCTCCCATATGGAATAGTGGTGTCTTGGTGTTGATTATAAATATTATACATAAGTATTTTACTCTCATACATATATATATACCTCAAACTTGCCATCTGTTGGTACTGGACACATGAGTTTGGCTTTCATCATGTTGATTTATATGGCTTAATTTTGTTATTTCACTTGGCAGTGAAGAGACTATTTTTCCCCTGGTGGAAGTTAAACTGAATAACAACAACAACAACAACAAAATTAAAAATAAAAAGAAATAATAAATAGATTAGGCAGAAATTCTTAAACTTGAGCAAATGGATAATTTAATCAGATAGAACATATATTGGAAATAGAGTAAAATAGAAATACCAGTGCTCTGAAAGTTCTTACATCGAATGGAAGCATTTCCAGTTGATTTGTCACAATTCGTTTACTAGCGGGATGCATAAAGAAAGCTTTGTGGGATGCCTGGGTGGCTCAGTCGTTAAGCGTCTGCCTTCAGCTCCGGTCCTGATCCCAGGGTCCTGCTCAGCGGGGAGCCTGTTTCTCCCTCTGCCTGCCACTCCCCCTGCTTGTGCTGTCTCTCTCTCTCTGACAAATAAATAAAATCTTAAAAAAAAGAAAGGTTTTTGAATGTAAAGTTGAGACGATACCCCGGTGAGAGTAGTAAAGTAGGTAGAACCAATTAAATGAATTAAAGGACTCGAAAATTATGAGAAATGAATCAGAGGCATGGCAAGATCTGACATTTTAGCAGGATCGCACTGGCTGCTGTAATGGGAAAAGACAGAGGTGGGGGTGGAGTGCCAGGGGACAAGAAGGGAGACCAGCTGGAGGCTCCATAATAATCTAGGCAAAAATGTTAAAGATCAGTTCAGCACCTGGCATGGGGCCTGGCACAAAATAGTCATTCAAATAAAAGTCCTTGTCAAATGAAAAAAAGTCATCTAAGATGATTCACTTTGCATGCTTTATTCTTCTTCACATAATAATTTTCATTTCTCATAATTTTCAAATGAAGATTCTCCTGGATGGGCCTGACTTAATCAGTGGGAAGCCCTCAAGGAGGGACTGGGGTCCTCCTTGAAGTCAGAGATGCTCTCCTGATGGCCTTGAGGAAACAAGCTGCATGAGTTCTGTACCTGCAAGAAAATGAGTTTTCCAACAATTTGAAATACTTGGAAATGGGTTCTTCCCCAGTCATGCCTCCAGATGAGAATGCACCTTGACTGACACCGTAATGGGTGGCTTGTGAGACTCTGAGCTGAGGACCCAGCTAAACAGCCTGGACCCCTGATGCGCAGAACTACGAGATAATAAATATGTGTTGTTTTGAACCTGGGAGTTTGTGGTCATTTGTTCACAATAGAAAAACAGTACATGTATTTCATTCCTAGTCCCTCCTAGTGCTGATCCTTTTTTGGTTCTCTCTTGGGTCAACAGTGGAGGTCTGGGGTAAATTCAAGCTCTGTTCTCTCCGAGTTTAGCTTCCTCATTAAGAGTCCTCTCTGAGTCTAGCTTCCTCATTAGGTCCCTTTTCTACAGAGAGCAGATCTTGTGCTGTGACTTGAGGACATGTCACTACTGCCGGTTGTGCCTTTTATTTCTTTACTTTAGGAATTGGGAAGAGGAGAAGCCTAACTTGCAGATGTTCTAAAGGCACCTGTTTAATGAAAGACCCTAATGATCACCCCCTTACCTACTCCATTTCTTTGAATTTGTTGATTCCAAGCTTGGAGCCCTGGCCACCTTGGTGGGAACCGTGTTTATGCAAGGTGTCTCCTTGTGTGGTTTCCTCTACTCTGAATTTCCCACCACTCTGATTCTACTTGGTCTTTCTCTTCATGGAATTTCTTACAACTTCTGATCTGTTGATGGCATATTTTCCTGTTTTATAATGCTGTTGTGGTTTCATTCTTTAAACAGAAAATAATTTTCCTAGCACTTCAGTGGGGGCTTGGAAGTGAAGGGAGACAGATGTTGGTAATGAGTCTGCATGAACTCACCTGCACAATCTGGACTGGACTTTTTATAAGAGAAAACAAATACTGTTTTGCTACCTAACACTGATTTAATATATTTTAATAAATTTGGCATATTTCTAATAAAATCAAGGAGAAAGGGCAGAATTTTTATTATAACAACTACTTTTCTCATGTTCTATCATTTCCTCCTTTTAAAGTTCCTAAAAGCCTATCTCTATGAAGACTCTGCTCTTTTTTCTCTTTTTTTACTCTCCTCCCACTTACACTTACACAGCCTCTCTCTCTAATTTCTTAGGGTGATTTCTTAGAACAAATGACTTTAAAATATTGCTGACACTATGTTTTTTTTCTAACACTGATAGCACACATGATGTAAGTGCTGAGGATGTTGAGATAATTGAACTAAAATTATGATTTTAGAATTGTTTTAAGACTCTTTCAGTTCTAAGTAACACAAACCTACTTCAAACTAGTTTAGGTTACAGAGAATTTATTAGACAGAAATTGTAATATTTCACCGAACCCAAGAGTAAAAATTATATTTAGATATCATGAGGATGTGGAGCCAGAAGCTAGAAAGTTGATAGAAACCCAGATAGTTGTTACCTTTCTGTCTCTCTAATCTCTGTTTTCGTGAACATCTGCTTACTTTGTTTCTCAGCTGACTCACTTTGTTTCACATGGGTATGGCCAAATATGGCTGCCCAACAATGATAACCAGGGTTTCCAAGCTTGTATCGTATCAGTTCAAGCAAATAAATAAGAGGCAGAATGCCATATTCCAAGGAGAAATATGAATTGGTTTAGCTTGGGCCAGATATCTCTTTTTAGACCAGTGTAATGTAGTCATGAGGACAGATTTTGTGGTATAAACAGGGCTGCTATGGCCCAAGTTCTCAAAGAGGCAAGAGGTAAGTGAGTGCAAAATTGGGCAGATATCTCAAGAGATGTCTGCTACAAACAACATTCTTGTGTATATCCAGTGTGCTATTTCTTATCAGAGAGACAGTTTAGCTTGTGGTTAAGAACATAAGCTTAAGGTCTAACATAAATTGATTTGATTCCAGCCTTGCCACCTACTAGCTGTGTGACCTCTGTGAGGATTAAAATCTTTCTGTGTACAATTGGAATGATAAAGCCTATCCCCTGGTTGCTGGGAGGATAAAATGAGAATATATATGGTACATCCAAGCACTTAATGAATAGTAGTTATTAATTGTTACTATTATCAGACCATTTGGGAAATGGAGGAACATACATTTTACTACCTCAAAGGGTGCAAGAAGATCTAGAGGCAAAATTCCACGTGCTACAGAATTACATAGTCAATAAAAATCTAGGAGAGAGTTTTGCCTTTACCACACTTGACCAAAAGAATGGATACAAGTGAGGCAGATGGTGTTAGGGCCCAAGAATCTACACTTATTTTTAGAATGAAGTATTAGCTTCTATTCATTTTTGAAAGAGGTATCGATGGTCTCACGATCCTAAAGAGAGCCAAGCAGGTGGTCACTGGAACAGGCATCATAGTTCTTTCGAGCCTGTTTTGCTACCTAACACTGATTTAATATATTTTAATAAATTTAAACATTCATTCCACTTGGTGGCCGGTCTGTTCTGATTGGCTAGTGACTTATCATAACAGTGAAATATTTTTGAACATCATCCCTCGAAACTAGGTGTGTACCATCAATTCAAAGACTTCAGTTTTTGTTAAAGGAGATGCATCTTTTTCTTTATAAACAATAGATTTCCTTTGCAGTTTTCTAATGTATATGTTAAATTGTAGGTGGCAGCCATTCTTTAAATGAACTCAGTAAAGGATATGTAAAATGGTAATGATCCAAACTCTATATAGTTAAATGAACTCATAGCTTAGTAAAGGATATGTAAATGATGATTTGAATTCTGTATAGTTAAATGATACCAAATGTCAGCCAAAAGTTAATATTTACATTAAGTAGAGTTAGCCAACAAACTACATTTATGGTTTCTTTTTAAAACATGATGTATGCTGTTGTGTATGAAATTGCAGGAGAACAGTATCTCATTGACTAACTGTGTAATTTTCTCTTAAGTTACGCAGACATTCTGATTGAGAGGGAAGTGTTAATGCAGAAGTATATTCATCTAGTTCAGATCGTAGAAACAGAAAAAATTGCAGCTAACCAGCTCCGGCATCAACTTGAAGATCAAGATACAGAAATTGAAAGACTTAAATCAGAGGTACTTCCCAGTTGATAGATTCTTCCCCATTGTTTCACATTTATTGTCGTCTCCTCATAATTACATAACCCCTGTGTAGGGCAAGATTTTAATCCCAAACTTCGTTCCTTTGCCGTCAACATGTACACGGTCAGACTACAGATCTATGCTAGAAAGGTATCTAGTCTGTTCGGATTTGAGTAAATATGCTACAACAAAATATCAGAGTAATATGCTGCTTTTTAAATATTTTGTGCTCCTGATGTCCTTCATTTGAGCAGATAACCAAGAGCTGACTCTAGTATATAATTGTTTGTAGACTGACTATTGTAGTAATGATAACTGTGAATCTATCATAGATTCAGTTAAACTCCCAAATGGCAACTAAGGAAGGACCAGAAATGAAGCCCGGAAGAATTTGCTGCTTCTGTATCTAAGGAGTCCAACTTTCTCCCCTCTAGAATTTTGGAAAAGTACATTTGAGTTAAAGTATAAGACATTTTCTAGGGTACACTTTTTCCTGAATTTGGCATTCCTGCCTCCCTCCACCCCACCCCTCACCCTCCGAAGGTGAACTTCTTAGGCCTTGTACCCCTGGATTATGAGATTGTGCCAAGTGAGAACAGAAGATGGTCATGGTGTCTACAGCCCTGGTGGTGGGCCTGGGTCCTCCCATGCTCACAAGTGCCTCTGTCTATATACAGAAGCCCAAGGGTACCTTTCCTTGCTGTCCTGTTATTCCTCATGGAAAGTGGTCAATAACTGAAGAACTGAAGAGGAATGTAGAAAACAAGATTTTCCCCCCTTTCTGACTAGGGGTACATTAGCATTTTCCTAGCTTCAAAAGAGAGGAATAGAACAGAAGGAAACCTACGACTAATTGTATCCTGTTGACAGAACAATTCACGGTCCTCAGTCTTGGTGACTTTCTTGTCACTTTTACAGTCGTTGGATGCTTTCTCCTCTTTGTTTCCTCACTACCTTCCTCTAAGACATACTCCGAATCCTGTGAGAGGTTTTCACCTCCTGCTGCCTGTGTACATCACCTCCAGTTCACAGAGCAAGGGTGTAAGCTGATTCCACCTGGGATCTGATAAGTTGCAGACCATGTTCACCATATCATTAGTGTTGTTAACTTCCCAGTTCAACCCTGAAATCTGATATAGCGAAAACAACAACAGAAAACTTAAGAAACCTGCATTTTAAAAGACTATATCAGGCACTGTAATTTAAAACAAAATTATTGTGTTCTTTCTTTGCCACAGTAAGCTAGAGCAGATGCTTGTCGGCTAAGTGAAAGAAGTTGGCATTTACTCCACAAGAGAAACTCAGCACCAAGCAATGTTCCCCAATCTTTATTTGTGCATGCTTATCTGTCTTCACTATGCTCTATTTTAGTCTGAATATAGATTGCAGCCCCAAACTGTCAGTAGCAGGTATGCCTTGTTTGGTCAGTTGGCAGGAACGATAATTTATTTCTTACTCCTTTTATTTTCCCACATCTCTGCCAGAAAATGGCAGAAATGTGTATTTGGTATTGGTGACAAAATGTAAAGACAGGTCAGAGGAATCAGTTATGACTCTTTTTAAATGTCTGCGTAGTAAATCTGTATAAGTTCTTACCTTTATAAGAGCCTGCAATTGAGTGGTAGTCTAGTGAATTTTATTAATAAGTGTACTGGAGCGGCCATCTGGTCTTGAGTTGCCCTTCACAGGCCACATAACTGAGCTGGAGATAAAAGAGATCCCAGGTTGTTTCAATCCTTTTTACCTTTTCACCTTTTCTTGGTTGGCTTGGATCAATCCCAAGACTCTGAAGTTCCTTTTGCAGTTACCATTTTCCCAAGGAATTTTGTGAATCTGCTGTACTTATGTGTATCTGGAAGGCTGCAGGCTCATCATGGGAAGCAGGAGCTTTGGCTTGAGTGGCATTGCATTTGGAGACCACAGGGCATTACAGGAAGCTACCATCAGGCAAGATGGCAGCATGCCACTCAGCTCCTGTGAAGGCCTTGGCCTACTCCTCACTGGGCCAAATTGTGGGCTAACATTTCTCCTAAGCCAATCCCAGTTCACACTTCCCACAGTCACTTCTTATAAGCACTTAATGTTAGCAACAGAACTAAACAGGCTTGCGGTGAAGTTCTTTCTTCCCTTGCCTTAGCACCAAGGGAAGAAAGGATGGATAAAAAAACGAAAAAGTTTCCTGAGGATCTCATAAACTACCTTGTAGGTATAACTTCCTATGAGTTAATGGCTAGAAGCCAGTATTTCCCAAATCACGAAATGGACCAATTCTGTGTTCTAGATTATTGCTCTTAATAAAACCAAGGAACGAATGCGGCCTTACCAAAGCAATCAAGAAGATGAGGATCCAGACATCAAGAAGATTAAAAAGGTAGGTTTTGGGGGGTTTCTGGCTTTGGGGAAGCATGATGATCAGTTATCTGTCCTGTAGTGTTGTCTTTGCCACCCTGTCCCTGAGCTGAGAACGACCTTGGTGTATCTGTTCTAATGGCTCTCAGACTTGCCCTTCAGCGTGATCCAGGTATGGCTACTTTGGAAAAGTTTCAGCTTGAGATTTTTTACTGGTTCTGGGAATCCCCTTTGGACTCTGTGGGAAGGATGCCAAAACCAGACGTTAAAACAATAGTGTTCTCAAGTTGGGTTAAGTAAGTGCTGTTGAGCCTCCTGAATTTGTGCTGCTTTCATATTTTAGGGGAGTATTTTTTAAATGACATTTAAAAATATTTCTTTTAGATTTAGATTTCAGTGCTTATTTGGAAAGGATTTTTGTGAACATGTGAGAAGATTGACTAAATACATCTCAGATTTCTGTTTTATTATCGTTGTTCCTTTCTTGTTTAACATCCACATCATCAGCAGATCTTTCTACTTCACTGTCAAGTATTACTGTACAACTTTTGCACTTAACCAGACACTGGTGCTCACTCTGTTCTACTGTGTTTGATTTATGTCATCTAGGTTTTGAGTTCCATCATCTTAATTCTCTCATAAATCACCTACCCAGCTTTGTTAACATTATATGAAGAGCTTCGCAGTTAAAGAACGTTCTTTAGATACACATCTTCAGGTCTTTATTTCATCTTATTTTTTTTCTTATTCCTGTTTTCCATGCTGAATAATTATTCCCCTGTAATTGTAACAAAACTTGAAATATTGCTCAGAGTTTGAAATAGAAATTCTTCTTGGAACTAAATTGCAGTGTTTTCAGTTTTTAAGGAATAAAAAGTGAAATAACACCATTCCCTTAGAATTTAAAAATTTTTAAATCGAATTTGGTTTATGTTGTTGTGATACAAGATTAATGCTGTTGCCTTTCTTTTCTTTTTTTTTTTTTAAGGATTTTATTTATCTGAGAGAGAGAATGAGAGAGAGAGAGAGCATGAGATGGGGGGAGGGTCAGAGGGAGAAGCAGACCCCCTACTGAGCAGGTAGCTCCATGCGGGACTCGACCCCAGACTCCAGGATCATGACTGAACCAAAGGCAGTTGCTTAACCAAATGAGCCACCCAAGCACCTGCCTTTCTTTTCAATAGTAATGAAGTTGTCTGTAAACAAAGATAACAGTAAAATACAATTTCCAGTTCTTTTTTTTTGTAGAAACTGGTCTTTTAGTAAGTAAACCAGCTTTTGCCCAGCAGGCAATACCTAAGTAAAGGAAAGATTTTATTTAACATAAATTTCGATTAAGTTGATTTTTGAAAATACTTCTGTTAAATGGAAGAATACTGATAAATGCTTTTTACATTTTCTGCCTTCCTGTTTCTCAATAGAAGCAATTAAAAATTATTTTTGAGGTTGTTAAGTAGGTTTTGAAATCAATTCTATTGTCCTTTATGTCCCCATCAACCTAATGTCTGTGTGGAAAGGGGTGTTTCAGATGAATTAGTTTCTCTCTTCCAATCTTGCCAAATATCAACATAATTTTTTTTATCTTCAGGGAACCGAAAATTGAAATTTATCATATTAGACAGAAACTTCCCATTAGAGTTCTCCAAATAATGTGCATATAACTTCCCCCACATAGTTCTGTTAAAATGTGGTTAATTTTTATTGTTTGAAGCATGGCAACTGTATGAATGCCTGCATGCAAATTGACAGTATGATGACAACATTGGTAGGTAAATGAAAGAATTTTAAACATTGCAAAAGAAGAGTAGTTGTTTAAACACATGGTAATTTAGACTATATGGGTGAAATAGTAGGGAAAAAAAGTGTAAGAATGTGTTGAACAGATAACAATGATACTAAAAGATTTGGGGTGTGCCTGGGTGGCTCAGTCAGTTAAGCGGCTGCCTTCAGCTCCGGTAATGATTCCAGGGTCCTGGGATCGAGCCCCACATCAGGCTCCCTGCTCAGCGGGAAGTCTGCCTCTTCCTTTCACTCTCCCTCTATGCTCTCCCTGCCCCTCTCTCAAATAAATAAAAATAAAATCTTTAAAAAACTGTTTAAAAAATAAAAGGAGATTTGGTAGTGATTTAATGCTTTCAATTATATGTGGATTTGCAACCTGCTTTGTTGCTGAATCTGCCACTTAGATATCACACACCCTAATAAATTATCATATAATTTTTTTTTATATTTAGAAAGGACTTCAGATTGTTTTGGTCCATTATTTTATAGGTGAGAGAATGGAAGACCAGAGTTCAGAGTTACCCAGCAGGTTAGTGCAGAGCCTTTGGGTTAAGGTATGTCTGGTTAGCACCCAGCATTTACCTGGACACTTGAAAGATGTTCAGTAAATACTTGTTGGCTAAAACGCACAGGCCAGTGCACTTTCTCAGGTTTGTCTGTTATTTTTCAAATCAAATTCAGATCAGTTTTAGAGGCTATCATGTTTTCTACAGAATTGATTTTTACTTATATTTCCTGTTTCTTTTCACAAAATAATCTCCATTGCAAATCATTAACATGTGTTTTCTCCATGTGGCTGGGAGAGAATCCTTGCAGTTAACAAAAAGCAGGTAAAAGAATGCCAAGTCTGATTGCATCTTTCCTATGTGACTTACCACAAAATTTAGTTTACTTGTCTATAAATGGAAGGGGTCAGATGAGCTTACGTCTAACACTTATTTTCTAAGCTTACCAAAAAAACCCCTCAATAACAACAAATCAAATAACCTGATTTAAAAATGGGCAAAGGACTTGAATAGACATTTCTCCAAAGATGAAATCATATACACATGATCTTTGGAGAAGTCATATACACATGAAAAGCTGCTCAGTATCACTAAGCATCAGAGAAATACAAATCAAAACCACAGTGCAATGTCACCTCACACCCATTAGGATGACTACCATCAAAAAACCAGAACATAAGTGTTGATGAGAATGTTGAGACATTGGAACCTTTGTGTACTCTTGGTGGGATCGTGAAGTGGTTCAACTGCTGTGGAAAGCAGTATGGTTGTTCCTCAAAAAATTAAAAATAGAACTACCACATGATGCAGCATTCCCACTTCTGGGTATATATCCGAAAGAATTGAGTGTAGGATCTTGAAGAGATATTTGGAACTCCCATGATCACTGAAGAACTATTCACAATAGCCAAGAGGTGGAAGCAACTCACATGTATATCAGCAGATGAATGGATAAACAAAATGTACGTACAGTGGAATATTATTCAGCCTTAAACAGGGAGGAAATCCTGACACATGGTGCAGCATGGATGAACCTTGAGGACGTTATACTAAGTGGAATTAACCAGTCACGAAAAGATAGATACTGTGTATATGAGCTATCTAAAGTGGTTAAATTCACAGAAACAGAAAGTAGAACAGTGGATGCCAGGGGCTGAGGGAAGGGAGTAGTGGGGAATTTTTCTTCAATAGGTATAGAGTGTCGGTTTTGCAAGATGAAGAAGGTCTGGAGATCTGTTGTACAACAATGTGAAATACTTAACGCTACTGAACTATACACTTAAAAATGGTTAGGATGGTAAATTTTAAGTTATGTGCTTTTTTACCACAATTAAAAATTTTTTAATATCTGCGTTTGTATTGTTAAAGAATAAACCTTCAAGTTATTCCTTTATTAAAATGTTAATAACTGAATATGTAATATTATCCTATTCTGGTGGCCATTCAGGCAGTCCTAAAGAGCTTAAGATAGGGAAGAAACTTGTGAAGCTGAGAAAAATACTATTTTTAAATCCGCTCTTTGCCTGTTATCTGGAAAAGCCTGCCATTACTTATTTTAGTGTTGTGACCATTAACGCACTAACAAAAAAGCAGTGTTTTATATGGCACAGGGTGGAAACAATCCTCACAGCTCCCTGAGATCTTTCTGTTGTTGTTTTGTAGGTTCAGAGCTTCATGAGAGGATGGTTGTGTAGAAGGAAATGGAAGACTATTGTGCAGGATTACATTTGTTCTCCTCACGCTGAAAGTATGAGGAAGAGAAACCAGATTGTGTTCACCATGGTTGAAGCCGAGTCGGAGTACGTTCACCAGCTCTACATCCTGGTCAATGGCTTCCTCCGGCCCCTGAGAATGGCGGCCAGCTCCAAGAAGCCTCCCATCAGCCATGATGATGTCAGCAGCATTTTTCTCAACAGGTTTGTCTTGGCATAAATCAAAGAGTCATGTGAAAAACGCATATCTGTTTCTTAAAAGAATTTTTACTTTACTCTTAAAAGAATAGGTATCATAAATTCACCTTTACGAATGTGTGATATTGAAAATAAGAACACTGTCATTTGTGTTTCATGATTTGTCCAAATTTATATGTTTTTATCTTGCATCATGGCATCTAGTTTTCTGGGTTTTTTTCCTCTATTTGACATATGTTTTCTTGTCATTGTGTGGGCATGTATGTATTGGGAAAGATAACCTCCTTCATAAACTGAGGGAAATGGAGTGAGTAATGAATGGGTCTTTACATGTAATTTATACAGACGTATTTTAGAAAGAACAATAACTAACAGAGGGCCTGAGAATCTGTAGCAAATTTATTTTCCTCAGTAAATATATATAGTGTCCTTCCTGCTGAGGTTTCATCAGTGAGCAAGGCAGAAATCCTTGCCTTCGTGGAACTTAAATTTCGATGTGGGAAGAGAGACAATGAATAGTGAATAAGTGAAATATGTAGTATATTATGTGGTTATGAGTGTTGTGGAAGAAATCAGGATGGGGAGAGGAGAAGGGGAGAAAGGGGGTGCCTGGGTGTTTTATGTAAAATTTAGTAATTTATTTATTTTTGAATACATAATACATGTACATTGTTCAAAATTCAAAACAACAGGAAAACATTAAGTAACTCTTACTTTGTCTCTGCCTACCCCATTTCCCCCATTTTCTGTATTTAACCATTTTCAGTAGTTTCTTATATATCTTTCTAGTGTTTCTTGATGTAGATCCAATCAAATATGAATATAGTGTTATTTTCCCCCTTCTTACACAAAAGACAATGAACTTTAATATGTACTTGCCTGTTTCACTTTTTTTATTATGTTGTTAGTCACCATACAGTACTTCATTAGTTTTTGATGTAATGTTCCATGATTCATTATTTGTGCATAACACCCAGTGCTCATTGTGGTACGTGCCTTTTTCACTTAACAGTATATTCTAGACATCTTCTGATACTGACATCTAAAGAGCATTCTATTTTTTAAAAAATCACTACATTGTTTTACATTAGGTGAATGTGCCATAGTTTTTCGCTAGCCAGCCTTTGGAAAGGCCTCAAAGATAAGTTGATATTTGAATAAAGAACTTTATCAGTTAGGGCTGTAGGATGAAAACCAGCAGAACGGGTTGTCCTGGAAACCAAGGCAAGAGAGAACGAACTATGTCAAACAGGTCAATTAAATGATAACTGAGAACTGACCGTGGGTTTAACACAGAGCTTACTGGTAACTTTGATGAGGGGCCAAAGCCTCACTGGAGGGGACTTAGGAGAGAATGGGGGGAAGGATAATAATTGGAGAGAGTTGGTATCAAAAACTCAGTGTTGCTATAGAGAGGAGCCCATAAACAAGATGCTACCTGGAGGTAAATGTAAAAGTATAAAAAAGTCTGTGTGTGTTTTAAGATGGGATAAAAATTACACTTGATAACAAGGGGGAAATGATGTAGGTAGAGAGGGGGAAATTGCTGGAGCAATAAACTTGCATAGACAAAAGTGGCTAAAACATGGTGTTCAAGTCAAGCTCGGAGCATAGAGAGGGAGGGAACAGTGCCTTGACACATATGTCATTGGGAAGCAAGGACAAGTGGTGACAGTGCTGATAGAAGGAAAGTGTTGGGGTTAGATAAGAGAAGAAAGGTGTAAAATAATGTAGTATAATTGTTAGGCAGCTGGAAGAGCCTATATTACTCTGTTAAGCTGGTGGTCATGCCTTTGCAGTGAGACTAGTCAGGATGGTTGTGTTTTTCTTTAGCCACTTTAAGCTGCATGGGTACAGGTGCAGAGTAGATGGATGGTTGGCTTACTGCTGTTGCATGAGGCTAATATGATGAAATGAGAAATGAATAGGGGAGTTGAAGGTATATGCAAGGAAGAGATTATAACAATGAGCCACGGAATCTAAACTGTGTGGAAAGGGAAATGATGGTGTGAGGGGGTTGTGATCAGTGATAAGATGACAGGATCATGGCTTACGGTCCTGGTGATGTGAAAGGATTTATAGAGTCAGAATTCTAAAGGAAGTGAATTGAAGGATAAGGAGGTGGTCAGAGAATAGTTTGCTTGAAACTGAGATAGGAAAGGGATGTAGTTACTGACAATGACAAGGTCTAAAGTATAATCAAGGGAGTGTTGAGGTCAATGAAGGGTAAGATCCCTAGAGGAGAGGAGTTCAAAGGCCCTACACTCCAGGATATTGGAATGTTGTTTCTTTGTGCATATTAGAGTTGCCCAGAATTACGACGGGAGTAGTGCTGGAGAAAGGACTGCCAGCGAGCTGGGAACTTGGAGCCCAGAACTCAAGGCATTAAAAGAGTGGCTGGGGAGAGTTCTGCTCCAAGATGGTGATGTAGGAAGACCCTAAACTCACCTCCTCAATGGAAAATAACAAATTATACCTGTTAATATAACAGTTCTTCTCAAAGAAGACCTGAGGGCTTGACTGAACAGTTTCTGCACACCCAAAGATAGAGAGAAGGGCAAGAGAGAGGAAGACATGGTAACAAAGGGACTCAACCCTTGATGCTGCAGACAGCAGTGGGACTGGGTAGTAGTGAGGGGCCAGGGACAGATTCCTCTGTCCTTGGGATAGAATGAAAGCCACAGTTTAAAAGAGCAACTGGCATATAAAAAAGAGACAATGCTAGAAATTTGCTAAGTGGTGGAAGGGCCGCATGGATGCTCTCCAAGTCAGAGGGACTGGAGAAAGACACGGTTTATGTTCCCGTCCCCCTTTTTTGTTTGTTTTTATAAAAACCTGGAAAAGTAACATATTAGTTTTGTTTGTTAACATGTTCACACACCTACATGTTTGGCTGTGTACTGCTTTAAGGAAGTAACTTAAGTGTCCATCAATAGACCAATGGATAATAATATACACACACGCGCGTGCGTGCACACGCGCGCACACACACTAGAATATTACACAGCCATAAAAAGGGATGAGATTGTGCCATTTGAAACAACGTGGATGGACCTGGAGGGTGTTATACTAAGTGACATAAGGCAGACTAAGAAAGAAAATACCATATGGTTCCACTCAAAAGTGGGATCTAAAATTAAATAAATAAGTAAGCAAAAAGTGGAATCAGACCTATAAATACAGAGAACAAACTGATGGGTTGCCAGAGAAGAGGTGGGTGAGGCGCTGGGCAAAATGGGGGAAAGGGAGAAGGAGATACAGGCTTCCAGTTATGGGATGAGTAAGTCATGGGAATAAAAAGCAAAGCATAAGGAGTACAGTCAGTTGTATTGTAATGGTGATATAACGGGACAGATGGTAGTGAGCATAGTATAATGTATAAACTTGTCAAATCACTAATTGTACACTTAAAAGTAATGTAATATTGTGTATCAACCATAGTAAAAAAAATTTTTTTGAAGAAAAAGACCAAAAATTTTTGTAATATATTTTAATTCGGCTTTTTAAAGAATTAGGCTTTTTTGCATTTATCTTATTTTATTTTGTTTTATTTTCTTTTATTATTGAAGTATAATTGACATGCAGTATTATATTAGTTTTAGATGTACAAGGTAGTGATTCAACAATTCTATACATTACTCAGTTTCAACAGGATGTGTGTACTCTTAATTCCCTTTATTTTACCCATCCCCGAGCCTGCGTTTAAGTTATTGCCAAATATGAGATAAAGGTTATTTTCCCTAGGTTTTTATAAAGTGAAAACCCTATAAGGAAGATTTTAGGGACTAAATCATAGATCACGATTAAAATGCATTTAAATATTTAATAAGGCACAGCTGGGGGTTTATAGATGATTGCAAAAAAGAGTGGTTGATGGATGGTAACTTGTTTTTTTTTTTTAACGATTTATTTATTTATTTGAGAGGGGAGGGGCAGAGGGAGGAGGAGAGAGAGCATGTCAAGCAGACTCCACACAGTGCAGAGCCCATCTTGGGGCTTGATCTCAAGACCCTGAGATCATGACCTGAGCGGAAACCAAGAGTCAGACGCTTAACTGACTGAGCCACCAGGTGCCCCTGGATGGAAACTTTTTTTTTTTTTTAAGATTTTATTTATTTTATTTGAGAGAGAGAATGAGAGAGAGAGCACATGAGAGGGGGGAGGGTCAGAGGGAGAAGCAGACTCCCTGCTGAGCAGGGACCCCGATGCAGGACTTGGTCCCGGAACTCCAGGATCATGACCTGAGCCGAAGGCAGTCGCTTAACCAACTGAGCCACCCAGGCGCCCTGGATGGAAACTTTTTAACAGGGGTTTAGAAGCTTGGCTTCTCTGTTGTGAGGTGGGAGGGAGATCTCCCCACATTAGGTGGCAGTGGCCACGTTCAAGTGTGTGGGACATCGCCAGGGACCTAAGCGGGGGCTTCTGCTCCTCAGGCTGCGCAGCTTGCATTTTGGCAGTGCGTCAGTCAAGCACGTCATTCCAATGGTTCTGATGACAATGGAAAGGATGGTAAACTGCACTCTGTACCGCATTGGTCTTAGGTCACCTCTGGGGATTTGTTTCCGTTGGATTGCCTGATCTGCAATGTGGAAGGCCAGGCTTGTCATATTGTTTAAATTTGGAGTCAGGATGTGCTGTGCCTCTTCTTGGAAGGCAAGGCTGTAAGCTCTACACACAGTTAGTAGTTGTTTACCATACCTAGTCCTTAATGGAGATTTGAAGAGGTATGTTTTGATTTATTTATTTATTTTTAAGATGTATATTTTTATTTTTATTTTTTTACTTTTTTTTTGCTTTTTAAAAAAGTTTTTATTTTAATTCCAGTTAACATACTGAGGAGGTATGTTTTTAAAGCTGAGGCTTATAGGGTGTTGTCATTGCTGTTGTTTAACTGGATTTCTTTCCTTGCCTTTCCTTAAGCGGGAGGTACAGGTTTCCAGTTATGGCAGGTCAATTTTTTTGAATTTCTTTTTTTTTTTTAAGATTTTAAAATTTATTTATGAGAGAGAGTGAGCAAGCGGGTGGACGCAGAGGGTGAGGGACAAGCAGCCTCTGCAAGCGTGGAGCCCGATGAGGGCCTCATTCTCACGACCCTGAGATCATGACCTGAGCCGAAACCAAGTCTGATGCTCAACCCACTGAGCCACACAGACGCCCCGATATTTTTGAATTTCAACAGAGTTCATACTTAAAAAAAATAACCTCCCTATCTACGTGCAGGATTGTTTCGTCTGTTTTCTAACCATCAAGGTATCAAATATGAAAGTAGATATATCAGTTACAAACATTGTCAATGTAGGAAAGAAAAGCCTCTCTGTGAGCAGAGGGAGTTCACTACTTACAGAAGTCTTTGGAAGAGCTGGAGGAGTAATGTCAGGGAGCTGCCCCCGGAGCTTTGAGTTCAAGGGTGCAGTACCACAGACATGCTTCAGTGGTTAGCACAGTACGACCACCACCATTGCTACCGTATCTGCCTCTCAGGTCCAGGAAGCTGCTGCCTAGAAACTAGGATGGTGAAGCTGGGTGCTGGAATGGCCCCTAAAACACGCACATCTCCGTGACTGATTTCAGCAACAGGAAGATCGCCTATACTCCTGCCTTCCATGTCTTACCAAGTGCATCTGTCGGTGCAACTGGTAGGATGGAACTCACATCCAGAACCGCATTGCCAAGGGAGGCTGGGGAGCATAGCTTTAGCTCTCCATCCTGTCCACCTAGAAGGAGGACAGGATGGAGGTTAAAAGACTAATACACAATACCCACCAAGCTAGATTTGGTTGAAATCCTTGCACAGCAAACACCGCTTGGTTAACATTTCTGTAAAAGAAGAACAAGTTAACCTCTTCAAGCAGTGTGTTTTTTGTTTCAGGGACCATTTGGAAAAAGTTCAGGATTTCCCATTGATGTTTATGTAGTGGAATCTGACTTCAGCAAACCAGAGGATCTCACTTACATGAATGATTCTGTATTTGATTGTGTGGATGTGTTAATTCAGAAAAGGCTTTAGAGGTTCATGCCAGTGGGTGAATTGTAATGAGGAGAAAGCAAAAGTTGCTTTGGTAACTACTCTTCTTGAACCTTTTAGAAATTTGGACCTCTAACAATGCATAGTTCTTATTTTAGTAACTCCATGTAGGCTTCGTCCTTTTCAGAGGATTCTTTCACATTTCTGTCTTGGGAGTCTTAGGAGTGGTTACAGTAGAGTTCTGCCAAACCTTTGCTATGGATTTTTTCCCCTCTCTCCTGTCAAAACTCATTCTGATTGAAGAGAGAGTCCTTTCCCTGAGTTATCATGTAAAATCAAATCTAAGAGAAAAAGGATCACAACTAATTTTTTGATTATCAGTTGAAGTGCTACATTCTAACAGAAAGGTATTTCTGTTATAAATTGATAAAGAGAGTTATATGACAGTGATTTGGTACTTACTCTCTTCCAGTATTTGAAGCTTAGCTCAGAATTTTCTTTGAATTTTTAAGATTGTCTGGAAGGGGGATGCCTGGGTGGCTCAGTTGGTTAAGCGTCTGCCTTTGGCTCAGGTCATGGGGATCAAGCCCTGCTCAGGGGGGGAGCCTGCTTTTCTTCTCCCACTCCCCCTGCTCATGCTGTCTCTCTCTCTCTCTCTCTCTCTGTGACAAATAAATAAATAAAGTCTTAAAAAAAGATTGAAAGGCACATTGCTTTGTGAGGGCTAGTGCAATCCATGTTATTATTAGGTATATAGTTTGGAGGCCCTGGGAGACATGTGTATCATGTATTTATTAAGACTTTAAGGACTCAGTGGGCTTCTTTAACAAATAGACACTTTACAGTGACTGGATTATATTATTTTTCCATTTTTTTTAATAGTGAAACGATCATGTTTCTTCATGAAATATTTCACCAAGGACTGAAGGCAAGGATAGCAAACTGGCCTACTCTAATTTTAGGTAAGTGCATGCTTTAGAGGTAAAAGATTTTCTTCTAACACGGCTACAATTAAAGTAAAGTAACTTCAACATCATTCACCTTACACTGTCTGAATTTCCCCATTGACCTGTGAGCTTCCTTGGGTACTGGGCTTCTTTTTCATTGCCCTTCCAGCCCTTTCCCCTGGCCTGTCATGGTGCATGTGGGGCTAGAGTTGCGCCCCACCCCCAGGTTCATTCTACCAGATCTATCAGTCATTCAGGCATCTGAATTGGGGGGCCCTGTGCACATGTGAGCCCGGTGCTGGGAGCCCCTCTTGGCCAGTCCCATGGAGTGAACAGAGTCTCTCCTCATCCCTCGAGAATTTACCAAGCACAAAGAGAAACTGTCATGTTTACTTCTTTTTTCCAGCTGATCTGTTCGATATTTTGCTCCCCATGTTGAACATTTATCAAGAATTTGTGCGTAATCACCAGTACAGCCTCCAAGTGCTTGCCAATTGTAAGCAAAACAGAGATTTTGACAAACTCTTAAAACAGTATGAAGCCAACCCTGCCTGTGAGGGGAGGATGCTGGAAACGTTCCTGACCTATCCAATGTTTCAGGTAAGTCATCTGGGACCCATTTCATAAGTCCTTGATTGCAGCCTGGTGGTGCTGATATCTCGGGTGACCAGAGCAAGGTGTGCAAGGATGCCCTGTGGGGAATTACGGCACAAGTGCATCGTCTGTCATCTTGAGCTTGACCCTGAGATAAACAAATATATGCCATACATTTTCTCTCTGTGTAGTATAGGGAAGAAAAGCAGGCATCGGTGTTTTTTGTTGCTGTTGTTGTTGTTTTTTTAAACCAGGCATTTTTGGAGCAATTAAATCAGGAAGGATTTTTTGCAAAGTAGCACAAATTTCTCTTTACAGAAAGATTCCACACAGACTTCTTCCATGGAGTCTCCTCCTCCAGCATGTTTAAAAATATTATCAGGTTTACAGAAATAGGATGCTGTGCAAAAGTTCCAGTATATGCTGGTTGCATAAAAGGCTCCTGTGGGGTGGAGTGGCTGCTGGGAAAGTCTTTGTTTTCCTGCCCATCCTCCCCGCCCTGTTACAATTGCTGTTGAAGCTGGTCTTGAGCTGGTCTGGAGCTCTGGGGAGCAAAAGGAGGACGTGCTGGGTCACAGAGGCCGTGGAGACACAAGGGTCTGGAGGCACTGGCTGGACCTGGGGACTCTTGGCCCCTAGTCGTGTTGCTGCATTGAGGCTGGAGCTTGTCCTTACGTTTACTTTTTGGCGTTAGAGCACCCTGAGGGATCAAGCACACTTGTGTTCTTGCCTGTAGCTAGGGCTTTACTGTTAAGAGTCCTTGAGTGAGCATGACAGAGGCCAAAATGTGAATTGAATCTCCTGTTCTTTTGAAAAGTGTAGATTCTGTTCTTTTGGACAGGCATTGAGTGTTCTCATTGTGGAATTTATGGGGCTTCTGGCCAGGCCTCCAGATTGTCATGTGGTAAACCAATTCTCCTAATCATGTGTTACGGCTTCTGCGAAAAGCTTTGCCCCCCTGAACAGGCATCACTGACCCCAGCTGATCATTTTGTAGCCTCCGAAAGAAATGTTGCTCTGGTTCATAATTGTTTATCCTAAAATTTGTCAATCCTGCTTGAAATCCTGGAAGTCACCATAGAGGTTTAGTGAGATTTTTAAAAACCAAAAGGATGCATTTGAAACAACTTAAATATAGTGTAACTTTATAATGTTATTGTGTTATTTCATGGAACTGAGTTGTTTGAACTCTTTGCGTCTCTGAGGAAATATTTTGCAAGAAAAACTTCAAAGCAAAAAAAAAAAGTTTGCTTTTTTTTAAACCTTATAAAAATTGTAATTTAAGCTTTTATTTATAGTGAAACAAACTTTATATAGTGCAGTGTTCTGAGATTCTGTTTGAATTTTTGGCAGTTACCTCCGGCTTAGGACTAAACACATGAAATTTGTCTTTTTGGCAACTTCATCTCAGGTGAATATTCAAAGGTAGAGTTGTGAAAGGCACATGGAACATTCAGGGAGGTACTTAGCTCACTTTCTGACAGCCCACTGATGTCTTCCTGAGGCCTATTTAATTTCCCCTTGGTGTCATTCAGTGTTTTTTAAAATGCCACAACTGCACTTGCACGTTAGGGGAGGTGTCCAAACAGTAGAATGTAGGGCCTTGGAAAGCCATTCGGATCACCTTATAAATGCTGAGATACTCTCCTACCACCTGCCCTCCTTGCCCTGGAGTATAAGCCCAGTCAGAATGACTTGGCATTTTGATTGACTCCAAGGAATTCCCATAATGTCAGGAAAGGATGGTTGGACTGAGAATCTTTAGGAGACCTGGATGTCTTGCTCACTCTTCAGTTGTACCATTGAGGAAAATAATTGAGCTAATCTAAATCTCGGTTTCTTACTCTTAAAATTGAGGCACCTGAGCTCTAGTCATGTCCCGGAGCTCTAGCTATCTGAATCTGTGATCCTAGGGGGACTACACTGGTTCTGAAAGTTTGGTTTGGGTAACTATGTGGCAGTGCAAGGAGCCTGGTGTTTGTCCAAGAATCGTTATCCCAAGCCTGTGGTGGGCCCAAACCCTAGAATTTAGCTGAAGGGTCAGATGTTGAGGTTCTCTGGCTTCTTCCAGACCAGGGTAACCAAAGGCACTGGTTATGAAAGCCATTGTTCTGGGAGAAACCTCAAACTTGAAGAATTTAGCCAGCATTGGTCCAAACTGCAAGAAATGCGCAAATTGAAAGAACATGGAATTGTACTGTTTATTTATTTGCTTCCCTATAACTATTTTGAACAGACCAAGAGGGGAAACCCCATCAGAATTTGCTACCTAAGAGCCTCATTCTCCTTGGGTGTCTCTCCTCTGCCTTGTTCGCTTGGTGTCTCTTCTTCCTGCCTTCTCCCTAGCAGTGACCCTATGGGACACTTGGGGGAAAATTGCCCTTTCTGGAAGCTTGAAGGTTTTCTTCTTCCTAGGTTCCTTCTGTCCTTCTTGTTTCCTTTGGGTTCTTTCACAGGTGACGGGAAATAGTCATGGAAGCGTTGGCTCCCTCGGAGGGTCTAACTGTTGCTACTTCCCTCTACATGCTGTGCAGCAGTACCTCGGCACCTCCACCTTGCTCTATTGGAGGCTGGACCTTGGGCCTTCTTTTGCTATAAGGCAGCAGAAGATGTGACCCTAGTTCATGCCACCAAGGGACCTCTGGCCAGACTTTTTCTTGAGTCTAGACATGGGGGCAGAGGTTGGTGTGGGCACAGGGGAGAGGCGATTGACAGCCTTTAGCTTGTATATGTGTAGAAGAGAAAAGTGTGATATTCTTCCTTTTTCTGGGCCCTTCATCAAGTCCATCGTTGCTGTTAATGTCCTATGGTGAGCTATGGACACATGGAGGAATTGTAGAATTTGGATGATGCAGTAGATTTATTTATCCTCAATTGAACTATCAGACCAGTAAGTCCAAGTGTTGCCAAGAAAAAAATTTGTTATGGGAAATAATGTAGTCATTAACATAATCTTTAATTCGCAAAGACAGTGGCTTGAGGGGTACTGTTTAAATTGGCTTCAGCTGCTCGTAAGTCCATAGGCAAGCAAATCGTGCGGTCTGCCCCTGACAAGAACAGTGGTGTGAGATGTTCTCCAGAAAGTAGCCACTTGCAGCTCTAGCCACCTAGTCACTGTAATTGGAGAGCCAGCTAATTAATGTCTATAAAGTGACAAATATTGTTCCATAACTGAAAGGAGAATTAGATTCGTCTGGACAGCACTTACTGTGATTCTTGGTTTTGAGGGGGAACAGATTTATAATCAGCTCTTGACTATACAGATGAGCTCTTTGGAGAGCTGTCCACGTCTCTGCAGAACGTCCTTTCCCAGCTTTTTGGCAGCTTCAGGCTTGTTTGTTCCTCCGCCAGAAAGTAGAGAGGGCCAGTCTCCGAATTTCAAATCCATCTACTTGAATCTTAGCCAAGGAGCTCTCTAAAATAGATTTAATTAATGGGGGAAGATCATGAAGCTATTGACTAAACTTAGTTTTGTGGGTTATCAGTGCATGCATTTTAAGTGTCAGGCTCTCCCACTCCTACCTTCTTTGTTATGAAAAATGTAGTGCATTAGCTGTTGATTGCCTTGATTTTCTTGTAGGACTGCTGACTTAGAGGCAAACTTACCCATCATGACATTGTGCAAAAGGGATATGTGAAAGTGTACGTATCCCAGGGGCCTTTACCAGGAGAAGTTTTATGGGATGGAGAGACAGAAAGCGTCCTCCACATGTCTTACAGAGAAAGGAGTCTCCCTCCTCTAAGAAGTCTGTGTCTGAACGTCCAAAACCTTCATATGATGACATTCCCTAGGACACGGTCCCAGAGTATCTGCTACAGATCCATGTCAGTGCTGATGTCACTGCCCTTTGTGCTCATGCATAAACATGGGCTTTCAGTAAACCACAGTAAGTAACCCAGTGAAGGCCACCACCTGAACAAGAGCAAAAGCAGATCCATGGATAGAGCCGCCAACACCTCAGGACAGGATGGAAGGAGCTAGGCATGGCACCCTGGGAGGCTGTTTTACTTTCTTCATTCTCAGAAGTCCTTTCAAGGGCCGAGTGAGACCCCAGGCCCCACAGAAGAGATCCAGTGGGTTCATGCACCTGTTAGAGTCATGAGCATGGCTGGCTCTGGCATTTACTGTGAGACCACCTTGGGCAAGTCACCAGACTGCTTCACACTTTGTTTCCTCCTTCTCTCTGAAAAATGGAGAAATAACCCTTCTGTTGCTGTGAAGGTTTGGGTGTACATGCCAACCTCGAGCTCCGATCTGACCCATAGCAGGCAGTGTTATGATACCTGTTGTTCATGCATGTTGTTATTAAAATTAAGGCCGCTGCCCCGGCTTTCTAAAAAATTTTAGTCTGTAAGCCAGTAAAAAATGAATATGTAGGATCGCTATAACTTGAGTTAAATCTCTACTGTGTTCTATTAAAATCTTCATAGGGCTGGTGGAGTTTCTGCTTTTGACAGAATTCAGGTAGTTTACCCATAAACAAAAGTATAAGTAAATAATGTGATTGAACAATACTTTTTACCGCTAGAAGGACGAGTTAAGGTAAAGTAGGATGAGAATTTAATAAAGGTGAATATATCTTCTCCCAAGTTTTAATTCTTAGAACATTGCAGTAGGATTGTGAATTTAAAAAAAAATTTTGTGGGGGCGCCTGGGTGGCTCAATCAGTTAAGCATCTGACTTCGGCTTAGGTCATGATCTCAGGGTCCTGGGATCAAGCCCCATGTGGGGCTCCCCACTCAGCAGGGAGTCGGCTTGTCCCTCTCTCTCTCTCTCTCTCTCTCTCTGTCCCTCCCCCCTCTCGTGCTCTCTCTTTCTAGCTCTTAAATAAAAAAATTGTGAGCGAATATATCTAAAATACAGACTCATGTGACTTGATAATTGCTTTATGTTTCCCTCTGAGCCAACTTTCAAATCTTATGATTAAGAAATATATGATTATATTAAAAAATCTGAAGAAACAACGGTTTCTTTGGAACATAATATTTTATTACTCTCTTCTTGTGTTCTTGGTGAATGTGTGTATGTGTATGTGTGTGAAGTTTGAAGCATAGTTCATTTCAAAACTGTTAAAGTGGAGATGAGCTTCTCAGACATGATGGCACAGAAGAGCACATCCTAGGGTTACTCATCCTGACCTCTTGCTCACGATGGCCTTTATTTGCATTTAGATCCCCAGGTATATCATCACACTTCATGAACTCCTAGCTCATACACCCCATGAGCATGTGGAAAGGAAAAGTCTGGAGTTTGCTAAATCGAAACTAGAGGAACTGTCCAGGTATGTGGAGAACTGATAGTAAAGGCTTGATTCGAGAAAGCAGTAAGTTAGTCTCTGTGGAAACCTAATATATTTACGTCCAGGGAACAAGAAGCAAGACATAGTCCAGCTTCTCAGATTCACCTGAACATGAAATGCTAGCTCTTCAGATGGTACTGAAGCAGCATACACATTAATTTTAACCAAGAAAAAATATATCTTTGAAAATGTTTTTATAGCATGTGAATTTATGTAATTGAGATTATAGGTTTATTTGGGTTTAAGTTCGAAAATGTTAACATTTCTTTTAGCGTAATAGGGGAAAATGATTTTTAGTTGTATCTTTATGTTCATATTTGACAGGAAGCTAGAGAATGTGTATTTTGGATTTTTCAGTGAGTTTTCACTGTTTCAGGGAATTATTTACATCTGTGTTCCTTTAGCTTATATGGAATAAATGGTATAAAGGTCTCTAATTTGCTCCACCTCTAAGGAATGGCATTCTAATTTCAGTGAAGGGAGCTGTTCATAAAATAATATGTTGCTTTCCTGTTGCATTTATAAGCAACATCCCCAGGGTACTCATTGGGCGCTGACCCACTTGTCATTTAGAATCGTGATGTACATTGGCTTTGGTTTGAGTCATGGCTGGTTGAAGCCTGGAGGTCTGCTCTCCCCACAGCCTCAGCTATACTGATCCAAGTTCAAAACTGAGCTTCCCAGAGAGAGCTCTTTGCATACCGGCTAGGGCTATAGCAAATATCTCTCCCTGTGATCTGTCCGTGCTGTGTCTGACAGGATAATGCACGATGAAGTGAGTGACACTGAAAACATAAGGAAGAACCTTGCCATAGAAAGAATGATTGTAGAGGGCTGTGATATTTTGCTGGACACCAGCCAGACTTTCATCCGCCAAGGTAAGTCCTTGTTCGGTGGACCCACGGTCTTAACGATCTCTGTGACTGTCACATTATCCCTGGCAGATCCCGGAAGGCGTTTTGGAGCAGGCTTGATGGAGCTGTGTGATTGATACTGTTCATGCAGGACATCCCCCTGGCTTTGACCGAGGCTGTGCGTGAGGCCCACCTTTGTGCTGTTTCTTTTCAGGGGCCATGAAAAACAGCAACACAATAATAGTAAAGCACGAGTGGGACAGTAAATTACATTCTGACTGGACTCTCCTCCTCAGTGGACCAGACATTCTCTACAGCTCCAAGGAGGACAGATCGGTCTGGCCGATGAGAGTGGCAATGCCAGGTGGCGACGATACACAGGCCAAGGCCCAAGAGAAACTTGCGTTACTCAAAGCCCTTTCCCATAGCGGTGGGGACAATGTCCGAAGTGAAAACAGCTGTCTCTTGTTCCCCTTCTTCATCAGCACTTCTGGATCAGCCCCACATGATATGATTTGATTCATTTGGCAACTCCAGTTGCCCAGTGAAATGTCTCTTGACCCCCGACAGGCTTTGGCAATGGGGAATGGGTCTTGTCTGTGGGGTGGGTGCTTGGCAAGCATCCCCTAGTATACAAAGCTTTGGAAGTGTTGAAGCTGTGGAGAAAGCAGCCACCGAACAGTGCAGCTCCCTCCAGGGCCTAAACCCCATCCAAAGTCCTTTTTCAGTGCTTAGGTGTTCTGAGGGAAGGGAGCATGCCCCATGGAGTTGATCTGAGATGATACATTGCGCACATTCATAGTTTTGAACTTGGTGAGCAGTGGCACATGAATTTAGAACTAGGATTAACCTTTAATGTAGTTTCTGTTCCTAATGTGCCGATATCATTGGGAGATATTTGCATTTCTGTTGCCTACCAAAATGTGCTGCTTAGCATTTTTTTTTTACCTCATCCAACAAGACATTGTTTGAGCTGTGAACATACTTTTTTTTGCACAGAATACTTAAAAAATGTAACATGCGCTGTTCTATTTTCCATTATTTATTTACAGAGAGAGAAATTACACATATGTTCAAGTTTGGAAGTATATTTTAGGAAATGATAACTTTTCTCATTTTTGGCTTTTGATATTGATTTTCCTTTAAATATGGCGCAGTATAATGCTAAACAACATCAGGCCTCCCTAATGCCCCTCTGTTCCTCCGCACAGACTGTGTCCCACATGGCTTCCTGCCTTCCTGACCCTTGCCTGGCTCTGTGCCTTCCCGTGTGCTGTCCCCAGCCCGGGGATGGGGACTGCCTTTGTCCATCCCTTCTGTGCCTATCAAAGGTCTGCGTGTCCTTCTGGGCTCAGGTCAGACTCCTCTAGGGAGCCTTTCACAATTTTCTCATCTTTCTCTCCCCTTCCCTCCAGTTAGAATGACTTTACCTTGCTCCTGGTTTCGAGGCCCCTCCCTCCTCATGCATGTTTTATCCTCTCGTTCATTGTAGGTACACATTGGCACGCCTGTTGCTCCCAGCCATTGTAACTCTGGAGGGCTGTGTTTACGAATTCTCTCCTGCCTTATATGCTGCTTTCCATTATAGATACCTGAAAGACGGGCATTGGCATTGGAGTAAATGGAATTGCTTGTTGAATTGCAGTTTGAGTTGTTAGATGTCTTGTTTTGTATCTTTCTTGTATTTGGAGTTCATGGAAAAAATACTAATTGACTAGAGCTTTATAATACATGAGAATGCAAACAAATGTTTCTGTAACTAGTATTCTATTTCTGAAAGGTCTTTTGATTGAAAAGTGTTATGCATAAACATTTATTTCTACAAACTTAGACTGCTCTTATCTAAGTTTGAAAAAAAACATCTCTAATGAAAAATGCTGGAAGGCCGAGTATATTGAATAAGTCATTTTTTTTTTCAATGCACCGGGAGGAAAAGCCCCCACGAGACAGCCCTCCCTTTGATTCCTGTCCAGATGTTATTGATTGCCTGTTTGTGCCACATGTTTAAAGCACTTCTGTCAGCTATTAATATATCTGATGTTATTATTGTATTGATGTTGATATAATGATTTGTCTTTACAGTATTTTTCTGTATTGTTTGGCTGGTTAGTGTGTTTAGGAATTATTCAATAAAGTTGATTTTAAAAAATCAGACCTGAATCTGAAAGTAGAAAGGAATCCAGTTACATATAATTTGGGAAGTTTACATTGTTTTGCTTTGGTTGCTCCTATTATCACTTCTCCTTAATACCCTTAACAGATTTTAAAACCCAGTGAAGTGGGTTTCTCATTCTTTTAAACTTTGAAGGATTCTATTTTCTTTGAAATGGACTACAACCTAGCTCTAATTGTCCACTAGTATTTGTGTTATTTACTTTTAGGGAAGGTATGAGGTATGTTTCTGTGTGTGTGTGTGTGCGCCCATATGCACAAATATATGTGTGGTTTTAATCTTAAATGAATTGTTATTCTGAGGACTAGAAAAAAGAAACCATCCAGGTCAGCCAAAAGGCCTCCTTGGAATAGGGGCATCAGCTAATCTCGAATCTCAATCTGTGGGAATTTAGTGATTGAAATCACAGAAGCTTTATTGTAAATTGTTTCTAATGATTAAACAGTTGATGAGCAGGATGCAAAGGACTCTATCATATTGCAGTCTGATAATGTCATTTATTTATTTATTTATTTATTTATTGATGTATTTGCTAGAGAGAGAGAGAGAGTGAGAGTATAAGCGGGGAGTGGCAGAGGGAGAAACAGGGAGCAAGGGAGCCCGATGCGGGGCTCGATCCCAAGACCCTGGGATCATGACCCGAGTCGAAGGCAGACCCTTAACCGACTGAGCCACCCAGGCGTCCCAGTGTCATTTATTTTCTAAAGTCTACTCAGAGTTTGTTGAACTAAAGTGTAAGAGTCCAAGGCAACAATAGGAAGACAGTGTAACCACGTCACTGGAGGTCAAATCCTGCCCCCTCCTTTTCCTTGCTGTAGGATACTGGGCAGTTTACTTAACCCTCCTTTGCCTCCATTTGCTCTCCTTGCGTTGGAGTTAATAGTACCCAGCTTTCCTGGATGTGGTGAAAATGAAACGGACTAATAATGCTCACAGGAGCATCTAGACTAGTGCCTGTGTGAATATGATATAAATTTAAAAACCAAGATCTAAATTTTGGAATGAGTTTCTATTTTTCAATAACATGAAATATATATGAATATTTAGTAGACGATAAGGCACTCTAAGTTGACATTTTGCACAAAACCCGTTATATATAGTCAACGTCTTGTGGAAATGTGACTCAGGATCATTAAGTGCAGGTGACCGAATTCAGAGCTAAATGCATTGAGAATGAGACCTGGACCTCTGTGGTACCTTAATCATTCCCAGACTGGAAATTATGTCCTTTCAGTGTATCGGTGTTCTTTGGAATTGTAACATGGGGTCTGGAAGTAATTGTACCTTCTCAAATACCTAACCAGATAACCTGGAAATTGCTCTTCGTTGCTTCTCACTACTGAGTGGAATGAAGAGTAAGGGCATTAGCCAGTCCTGAATCCCACTCTTTCGGCATTTAGTGATTGAATTAACAGAAGCTTTGCTGTAAATTGACCCCAGTTAATAGGTTGAACGGTGATAGAGATGCAAGGGACTGTGTTGCAGCAATGGTCTGATACTGAGGAATTACCAATTTAATACTAAATATTCCTTTACCTTGTATTAACTAGAGAGGAGTCCCCAAGTCTTATAGTTGTGTTTAAACACCAGGTCAAATGTAAGATAAAATGTGAAAAAAAAATCCACCTAACATGTTTTTTCCAAAATGATTACTTTATAAACCAAACAATAGTGTTGAAATTGCTCACTTTAAATTCTGATGTATAGACTTCTGTATATACCTAATGTACATAGCGAGATGAACAGTTACAGATCAAGCAGATTAGTGTATCGTTGCTAATGAAACATTTATTTTTTTTTACCTGAAAGGTGAAATTCACAGTATTATGAATATATGAGCTAGCAGGGTATTCTGTAATTTCTGTTTTACAAAATCATTAAATGCTAGAAGCACTTAACAACACATAATACTGAGTCTTCGTGAACTGGGGTCCCTTTCTGAAAATGACTTCTACACCTGTTTATCCACCAGGATATTTGTCTTAAGCTCCAGCCTGCCCTAACTGATCTCACGACCACCCGCGGCAAAGCTAGAATGTACTGTCTGCTCCCATCCGGTCCCGTTCCAAGGGTCAGTTTTAATGTTGCTGAATCCGCGGCTGTCTCCTGGCTGTGCCACTCACTCTGGTGTGATCTTAAGACAGCTGCTTAGCCCCTGAGGCGTCAGTTTCTCTTCTGTGAAATGAGGGGTGAACTAGGTCCTCCGAAAGGGCTCCTCTGGCTTTCATTCCAGCCCGTGAGCCCCATGAGTATGATCCTTCTGCTATTACTCGCTCATTTACTTCTCCAGGCATTCTGCCTTCTGCTGTCCCCACCCCTCCTTTACTCATCAAATGTAATTTCTTGCTGCCTGCGCGTTCTGACAGCTTGCTCCCACCTGCCTCACCTCCTCTTTTCCCTCTCCTCCTGCCTGTTCCCTTCAGTGGAGTCAAGCCTTCTCCTGCCCCTTGTTCCTCAGTCCCACACCCTCCCCCAGGACTCCTTCCATGCTATTCTTTGCCCCCCCGCCCCCCCCAGTAGCTGCCTACTCTGCCTCTGTCAGGCAGCCCCACCTAAACACTCACCTGAATAGATGGAATCTGCACGTGGAGGCTGGGATCCCACCCGCTCCCTCACCCCCACCCCCACCCCACCCTTCTTTAGATCTCTGTTAAGAAGTAGATGCTGTTTGGAATATTCATATGCTAATGTGAACATTTTGTGACCCACACAGTCCTAGTTTTACCATTATACATATACGAACAACTTTAGTGGGGTTTTCACCACCTACGGAGGTAATCTATGCTCATTAAAAAAAATCAAGAAATGCAGAAAATGTATGAAGAGGAAATGAGGTTGCCTGCAATCTCGTTTTTTAGTGCTGACCCCTGTTAATATTAAAGGGTTAGATATGCATTTAATGGTTCTTATGGGACTGATATGTGCCTTTGGAAGGCTGCATTTGGGGTAGGTAGTAGATTGAACGAATAGTAGAAATATTGCTGACTCAGGGTAATTCAGAAGTCAAGGTATTTACAAGAATCTTTCCTAGTATTTTTTGGTTTGATATCTAACTTAGATTGGAATTTTATTTTGTGGGGAGAGGGAGGGCATTATTAAGGTGAAATTATAAAGTCTCTGTACAGCTTCTCACATTGAATGGAAGACAGGTTTGCTCACAGGAATGCTCTGGGTATAGACTTCATGACTTCTTTTCCATTTAGATTCCACAAAGAATTTTTCTCACTATTTATTTATTTATTTATTTATTTATATTTTATTTGAAAGAGAGCACGTGAGAGCACAAGGTGGGGGAGAGGGAGAGAGAGAGAACCCAAGCAGTCTCCATGCCCAGCACAGAGCCTGTGTGGGGCTTGATCCCACAACCCTGAGGTTACAGTCCGAGCTGAAGTTAAGAGTCAGACACCAACTGACTGAGCCACCCAGGCGCCCCATCACACATAATTTCAATAGAACCTGAAATAGCTGCCCTTTAAAAATTAACTAAATTGCATTGAATTGTATAATTTGTGTATCTTTATAATATACATGCATTGTAAATTTTATTTTTTAAATACAAAGTAAACTCTACTAATATGCTCTGTCTACCTTCATGGCCTCAGGAAGAATAAATTCTATTTTTATTATGTTGTCATTATTATCATATGTAATTATACAATATGTATCTTATTTTTAAGTAAAGAGGTTGACTGAGATCAGATCACCAAGGGACGGATGGCAGACGTGCCTTGTTTGAATCCCAGTTTGTCTTTCTTTCAAACTTATTGTAAAGTTTATAGATGAATAATCAATGAGTCTGAAGTGTTTTACAAAAGTAGTAGGAATTACTTGGACCCTTAAGACCCAATGCATTGTCTCTTCTGCTCAGAGTGTAGCGGGTTTACTTCCGATGAGTCGTGCATCGAATAAGTCCCTGGTATCTTGGGAAGCAGGCCCTAGAGTTTGTTGCATCAAGAACAGCTCTCACTTGACAGAATTTTAATTGTGTATTCTTCACTTTTGTGATCACCAGGTTCTCTTATTCAAGTACCTTCTGTTGAGAGGGGGAAACTTAGTAAAGTTCGCCTGGGTTCATTGTCTTTGAAAAAGGAAGGAGAAAGACAGTGCTTCTTATTTACAAAACACTTTTTAATTTGTACGAGAAGCTCAGGAGGAAAGCTCCATCTGCTCAAGGTACGGGTTTACATGACTATTCCACTTATGTCCATGCACTTGAGAGGTGCTGAGGTTAATTTAATTATGGCTTTCCCATGCCTAGTATCAAAAACCCAGATTGTCACAGGTGCATGGTGAGGCAACCATACAGTTGCTAAGCTTGACATGTACTTTGTTGTCAGTTGTATCCAAAATAATAGAAATTTAAGTGTGTGTTTCCATAAAGAAGTACAATTAAAATCATCACCTGGAAAGAACAATTACTATTGAGCTATAAAAGTCCTTCTTAAATCACTACAGTGTACTGATCCAATATTTGCGAAATGCTATTTTATCTTGCTCTATACAGAGTCAGCACACCACGGCCCACAGCCTGCTGCCTGTTAATAGAGCTTTATTGTCACACAGCCACGCTCGTGTGTTTACCTATTATCTGGCTGCTCTCATGCTTTTAAAAATGGCAGATTTGAGTGGCTGCGATAGAGATCATATGGCTTGCAAAGCCTAAAAGATTTACTATCTGGCTCTTTATAGAAAAAGTTTGCCTACCTATACCTTCTGTTAAGAGTGCCTGCCTTCTTAGCCTGTGCCATGATGATGTTTTTCCACTGCGTACAGCGCTTCCTGGTTGGTGGGCTCAGCTGTATTCACTCTCAAGGTGCCAACTAGTCTCCCACAGGCCGACCTGCTCAATTTATAAACACTGGGAGTGAGCGTGGGTTGGGGGAGAAGAATCATGAAGTTTAGTGAGTTTAATTGCTTTTACACAACTAAATTTAGTTTTGGAATCTATGAAAAATTATTTGTGATGCAGAACTGTTGTGCTTTCTTCTGTGGCAATTTGAATAAAGGTTTATAAATCTGAGCTTCCCAATGTATGCAAGACTGTCAGCCTCTTAATGAAACAATTGGTTTGTTTCCAGACAGGTGGGGTTCTCTCTCTAATAGAATGTACGTTGATTGAGGAGCCCGATGCGAGTGATGATGACTGTAAGTCACATTCTATGTCTTAGAATTATGGTAGAATAACGAGGTCTTACGGTTTTTACCTACTTAGAGCTATGAAGAGCTTCTTAAGGAGGCAGGGAAGATGTTGAAAATACACTCCCTGAAGTCATTTATGTACGAGAAGTTCTGTTGAATCATTTAACCTGTGAACTTCGTTAAAACATCTTTGGGAGTTCATATTTTACTGAATTTGTCTCATGATAGTGACTTTTTCAGTGACAGGCAGAGAAGTAAGGAATTGAATCAGAGAGTGTTGGAATTCTGTAGATTATGGAAATTAAAAAAAAGAAAAGAAAAGAAAAGAGAACAGGAAATGAGTAGGAGCCAGGGATCCGAGTCTTGAGTAACCTGCTGACCTCAGCTTCTTTATCTACCTCTGAACTTCGTAAAGGCTTCCCCTTGCCGGAGAAGTACACATGTTGCTGAAATGAGATTCTGGATTTGAACACACATCAATCATCTTAGTAGAACTCTGTGAAACTCTCTTTTTTCATATTTTTGTATTCACATCTAATTGTTTGCTTTGCGTGTGTTGAAGCCAAAGGTTCTGGGCAAGTGTTTGGACACCTGGATTTTAAAATAGTAGTGGAGCCTCCTGATTCTGCCCCTTTCACTGTAGTCTTGTTAGCACCTTCACGCCAGGAGAAAGCTGCCTGGACGAGTGACATAAGTCAGGTAAGCAAGTGGCTCTTGCCGTAAGTTGTGTTGTTGCTGTTGCTGTTTTTAATTTCACAACGTAAACTTGGTAGGGGGAGATTTTTAGTTATTTTGTTTTTATTAACAAACTTACATCTGGTTGCTGTGGTCACTGCCATCACCCCTGTGTATCCTGTTAGCTGGGACCATTTGTTACTGTTGTTTGTTTTTCTTGGTAAGGTTAAAATTTACCTGAAATGTGGTCCTTGCATTTTAATTCCTGGGCATTTTTGTACAGGCTCTAAGTGTAATCAGTTGTGTTGAGCAGTGTTAAAATTGCCCCGTTAGCAGTAGATTCTCCAGTGACCCCCCACTAGATTATCTTATGCTTACTTGTTTCTGAGGTAGGAAAATGGTGAGAGATACAAAAACAGCTAAGAAGGGCTGTAGTGAGAAATCACAAATTAAAGAATCACATCGAAGATGAGATACTGTCTGTAGTATGAAACCTGAAAATGAGCTTTCCTGTATTTTATATAGAAAAAAATCAGGAAACAGATTTGTTTACTTTTCCTTGATCGGCAATGCCCAGTTAAGGAATTGCTGCATTTATACAGAAATTGGAAATATATCAAAACTAGTTGTGATTGGGCCTAGGCATTCCTAAATCCACGCTCCACATTAACTTTTACTCCATTAGCTGATATAGGAGAAAAATGTTCATGTAGGGAAAATATTAAAAGAAGGCTTGGTAATTATTTTCTATGTTATTAATTCAAGGAGGATTGGGGCAAATGGAAAAAGCATATACTGTAGATTCAAATGCTTTCTTTTTTTCTGAAGAGCTCATAATAATTCGTGTATAAGACTTAGATAAAAATGTTAATTTTTTTCTGAGTGACTGAAAACTGAGGGAAAATAGAAAGACAATGAAGGGCAAAATAATTATTTTTATGTGTCAAAAGAAATTTTATAGACTTAATCTAATTTGATCCTGACAATAGTATTCTGAAGGTAAACTGAAATATCAGCCCACTTCACAGGTGAGGAACCTGAGGTCTAGAAGGCTAAGTGTTTGTCCAAAGTTACACTAATCCTAATGGTCTTTTATTAGCATTCTAAACATCCTCTACAGGAGTGCTGGATTTATGCTTATATACCCCAGGACTCCTTTGATGGTGAATAAGTAGCTTCAAGTGAAGGCACTTCTTTTCTGGCCAAAAAAAGAATGAAAACATGGGGTCTTCTGTATTTACATAATTATATCCTTGTTGTGATTTATCAATACTTTCATTAGCTCTGTACTGCATGAATTAATACTTTAGTCTGTTTGGAATATATCTCTTCCCTTACAAAACTCTGAATCATTCATGGTTCTATGAATGTTTGTTGAGCAATCGACATATACTGCCAGGTATTGTGTAGGTATCAGGGATATGGTGATGGTCCCTGGTCTCAAAGAGATGGGCAGGCCAGTAGGGAAGAAAGGTCTGGGGACAACTTAGTGCAACAAAATTTTGCAGGTGTTGTGAAGCCAAGATAAGTAGAAAGAATGGGGAGAAAAGGAGTGGGCAAAGGTGTTTTTCTAGCTGCTTCTAGCTTCTACCTTATGATACAACTGGGGCTCCTAAGATACAGAATTGATAAAAGATCCAGGCCTTCATTAGCATGCCTGGTGAGGCATTGCTGTGAAAGAAAGACAGACCCTTGGGTGCATGGAGGATCCTATAACTGGTTTTTTAAAGAAAGGGTAAAATGCTTTGTTTGCCGTAAGCATCCACGTGAGTCTTCCGACTTAGACTCCATCTTGAGACAGAAGTACACAACTTCATATTTTTTCCCCAAGTCTCTATGGCTAATATGTTAAATTCTACCAGATTGTATCTACAAGTGAATTGGAGAATAAGGCTAATAGAAAGTTCTATCTTTTTGAGTGACAATGATATAATTCATGAAATTATTATGTTTGATGGAGCCTTGATGTTGTGTGGCTTTGACACATATTTCATTCATTCAACAATATATTTATGCAATGATAGTATATGCCAGGCACTGCTTAGGCACCTGTGATATATCACGAACAAAAGAGGTAACAACAACAAAAATTCTCTGACCTTATGTTGCTTACATTCTAGTGAGAGGAAGATCGAAAATAAACAATACATGTCATAAATAAGTACATACTGTTTTATGCTAGAAGGGGATAGGGCAGGGTAGGAGAGATTGCACTACTGGGGGTAGGTCTGGGTCAGTACACTTTTAAAACGGTGGTCCCTTCAGGTTGCAGGAGACAGCTAAAGAAAGGCTGTAGCAACTGGTGGAAATACCATGTAGATATGTGATGAAGGAAAAATCATTTCAAAGAGAGGGAAGAGCCATTTGTGAAGACTCCGAAGTAGGAGGACACTGCCTATTTTGAGGAATAGCATGAAATCAGTGTGGTTGAAGTGGAATGTATGAGAAGGAGATTAGGAAAAGAGGAAGTCAGAGAGGTAACAGAGGTCCAACCAGGGAGGGCCCCCTAAACCAATGAAAGGGTTTTAGCTTGTACTCTGAGTCAGATGAAAATCTCTTAAAGGGTTTGACAAAGGAATTCCATGATCTGACTTAAGTTTTAAAGGGATCGCTTTCCCAGCTGTGTTTCATATAGACTGGGAGCTGAGGGCAAGAGTGGCAGCAAGGAGCTGAATGAGAAGCTGCTGGAGTAACCCAGCCGAGACTTCCTGAAGGCTCAGCTCAGCAAGGCAGGAATGGAGCTGGAGATAAGGGTTGTGATTCCGGATTCATTCTGAAGGTAGAGCCAACAGGGTTTTATTATGGCTTTTATTTGGGTCATGAGAGAAAAAGAAGAATCAAGGATGTCTTCAGAGTTTTTGGCCTGAGCAACTAGAAGAATGGAGTTGTCATTACAGAGAGTTTGCAGTGAATATCAGAAGCTTACTCTACATAGGTTCAGTTTCAGAAGGCTATTAGACATTTGCATGGAGTTGTTAAGGAAGCAACTCACTAATACTGAGTTGTTAAGTGAGCAGCAGTCCAGCGTTTAGGGGAGAGGTCCAGGTGGGAGAGTCTGTGCATTTAGGTCGTGTTTAAGGCTGTGAGAGTATTGCGACCACCTAGGGAGTTAAGTAGAGATAGAAATGAGAAAAGGGCCATGGACTGAGTCAGGCGTCGTGGAGGACAGCAAGAGGACGGAGAAGGTTCCACTAGTGTGTTAGGACAGCCATGAGGGTGTGGTGTCCTGGAAGTCAAGTGAGGAAAATGTACCAAAGAGGAGGGAGTGGTCACGTGTCCACTGCTACTGAGGCCTGAGTACGGTAGTGAGTGCTCTGAGGTACTTAGCGATTTTGCCAATGCGGGGTTTGGTCAGTGGGTTGTAGGGACAGAGTGCCCCACTGTCGATTGAGCCTAGCCTGCCACCTAGCAGCCTGCATCTCAACTGGCTTTGTTCTCTGCTTAAAGCATTTTCATTTTATGGGGGAAATTATGCGCTATACATACATTGATGGTATTTGTCAGTCTCCCAATACGTCTCTGGACATGTTCATTATTAATAAGATGAGCCCCCTGAATGCTTGAAAGTGTACTGTTTAATATTTTATTATGTATATGTAAAAATGTGGACATAAAGAGGAGCTAAAAATACTCCCAAACACTCAGCCCACTAAATTAACATTTATCAAAGTATTTCCACCTAAGGGTTTTTGTAAACTTGCAGGTTCCTGAGTCTACATTCCAGACATCCCCCCAGCTTTAACAAGCTCCACAGATCACTTTTGCACAATTAAATTGGAGAAACTTGGCCCTGAAAATCAGTGGTTTCCATTTCTAAAACCTCCACAATCCTGCCGTGCAGAAATAATTTTACAGTTTGGCTCCCAGTGTATATATACATCATTTTCGTGTTTTACCTCATTTATATCTTTCTGTATTCCTGAAGATTCTTCATATTGGTGTCTTCGAATGGCCACACACACACTACCACATTAACATACCACTTTTCCAGCTTTTCCTAAATGGTTGGATATATTCCAGGTTTTAGCATTAATATGTGATGTGGTGCTAAACATTGTTATACAGGGAGTTACCCTCCCTTTCAAGGTCCCTTGTTGGCATATCTTCCCCACAGAGGGTAAGGTTCGTACAGAGGGCCTGATCACTTCCATGACTTCGCGATTCGTGACTTGACAGACTGCCAAAACGTAAGAAATCTGTAACTCATCATTTCACTACATCATCGGCAAGATATCTGTGCGACTTTTTCTAAGTCCTGTGCCATTGTTGAATTTTGTCATATTTATCACATCTTCCTATTTAATGAAAAAAGTGGTATGATTCTCTACTGGTTTTAATTTACATTTCTATAATTATCAATGAGATTAACATTTTCTACCATTTCTATTTCTTATGTTTATGCCAGATGGACAGTTATTCATTGGAACTATTCTACAGACTAAGGAAATAAACATTTTCCTTCAAGTCAAATTATGAATATGTTCTCCATTATTTTGTCATTTTATTTGTGTCACTCTGTTTTGCTAGATCTTAATTTTTCTGTGACTTGGTTTAAAGCCACCTTGCTAAGTTACTGTACCATGTTACACTAATCACATATGGCTCTTATTTATGATAATAAAGAGGTTTCTGACTATTGATACAATCCCAGTTTCACATAAAGAACTCGATACAAAAATTAAGTCTATTGGTTTTGCCAGGCCTCTTCTCTGAAGCTGTAATTTTTAGAAGTAACAATTGCTTGAATGATTAATTACACCTTTACTTACACCAGTAAGGCCATAATTAACTGTTGGCACCTCCAACAAAACGAACAAATAGCTAATGGTCTTGACCAATAATTCTTCCCTTTTCATCTATTTATAGGGAAAAATTTGAGGCTGAGGATTTGACCATTCATTTCAATATAGTGCATTCATTTATGCTTGTCTTCTTGTCATACATAATGGTGTATTAAACAGATTTTTCTGTAATTATGGGTATTAACTAAAATGCAGAATTAAAATTCACCTCTGAGCTTGGTTTGGGCAGATGTGTGAAAATGTGCACCTTGTATAGACAAATCTGTAACACTCTCACATGCTTTCTCCCTTAAAATAGCTTCTTTGGAATCAATAGGGAATTTTTTACTTTAACATAAAAAGGTGAGTTAAAAGAGAAGAATTGAATCTAACCTTTCTTCCCACTACTTAGAAGTGTTAGAAGGTACAAAGGGTGGTGGTAGGTCACAGTAGACAGTGACCTTTGAACAGGTATTGCCTTAAGTAAGATCCTCAAAAGACCTTGCTGGAGAAGTCATTCTCAGCAATTTTCTAAGGACCAGTTGCCTCAAAATTGTCTGGGGCTATTGTGAACATGCATGTTATTCTCTTAATTCTATTAATTTCAAGGTTTACTGTAATTCACATAAATTTGGTGTATGCTCAAAGATATGTGACACTTTGCTTATCATGGTTCTTCTTGAATGAGTGAACTATATTCATTTTCTCAGGGCTCAGTCACTTTTCTCCAACATAACTAAAAGACAGGCTTATATGGTCATGAATATATGCCATGCCTTCCAATACACAGATTATCTTGTTGTAGTCCAACTTTTTATGGAAGAGAACCCTTTCTCCAGGGCAGCATCATTGAAAGTCCCAAATGGAAGTGAGAAAAAAACAGAACACTCTTGTTGAAGTAGAGCTAGTGGACTCAGAGCCCCCAGGAGTTCTGTTCGTAAACCCAGGTTGTCACTGCAGCCTGTCTGTGGAGCCTCTAGGAAATGAAGATTTTTATTACATGGCCTTTGAGCTATGGCTCAGATTGCATGTGTGTTTTGATTTCCTGAAACTTGAATGTAAGCAAAAAATTTTTTCTGTTGAAAATAATTTTAATGTTTCATACAGGAAATCACAGAGATTTATGAATGAGATATGACATTGGATAATGAGATGGTCAAAAGTAGTCACACAAATCTCTTTTGGACCTAAAATATTTATCTCAAGTTCCAATTTTGACAGTGTAGAGGACTGAGTTGATTTAGATCCCCTCTAGTTACAAAAACAGAAATGTTTAAGATATAAAATCAATATAATAAAATTTTTTAAAATACATTGGTGATATTTACAGATTGGTCATATTTTACAGAAATCCCTAGTTGTCAGAAATACCGAAGAAACTTAAAGTTAGAGCAGAAAGCTTCTAAGCTGAAGACCTAGAGACCTAGGAATGATTTTTGATTGAGTATTGGTCCCAAGCCCGAGGGGTTTTAACTAAAGGGACTGAGGTAGCTGTGGGCCCCTTAAACCAATTGAGCTCCCTGCTTAAATCCTGGATATTGGAAGGGTATCCCCTCTGTGAGATAAGAACTCAAAAAACTCTTCTCATTAGCCCAAAAAAGAAATAAGGAAGTTTGTCTTTGTCTTGGGTTCTGATTTTTAAAAAATTTCCTTTGGAAGAAATGAGTGTGTTTCTGGACTATGGATTTGAAATTTAAAGGCATAATATTCACATGGTGTGAAAAATCCAAACTGAGAAATTAACGTAAAAGCAATTTTGGGGACTGTTGAAATCTCAAGACTGTTTGGTAGGAGCAAACACAAAAGTCACTCCATTAGCAACACTTTACAGTTCACGCCTCATGACAGTGTGCTCAAAATCAAAAATTACAAATCTTGTAAGTAACTTATCTCTCATGAGAGAGTCAGAAGACACAGTGAACAGCAGAATTAATATTGCTGGAATTTCAGATAATAGGGTGACAACTTGGAAAAGACTGTAAAATAAGAATGTTTAAAATATTTTAAAGCCAGAAGGAGGAAGGAAGGAAGGAAGGAAGGAAGGACGGAAGGAAGGAAGATAGATGAAGGGAAGGAAGTGAGGGAGGGAGGCAGGGAGGGAGGAAGGAAGGAAAAATAAAAGATTACTATGTAAAAAGGACCAGGTTGATGTGTCAAAGAATCAAATAGAAAATCTCAACATAGAAACTATAATCCTAAATCATCCTAAAGCTGTTGTTTGTGTAACTCTGCCATTTGCTTAAAATGTTAAAGGAAACTGAAGGAACATTGTTCATTTTCCACCAAACACCATCTCTGTCCTCTCACTTCCTGCATTGGTAACTCAGGCGGCATCCTCATTGTGCTTTAGAAACACTGAGAATGAAAAGAAGGCCACTGGGGTAAAGGATCACTTATCGCATCTCTTCTCTCCCTGTCTGTGTCTAAGTCCTGTCCCCATACAACACTCTTCCCCATGCCCCTCACCCTCCACCAGTCAACCTCTTCACACCATTTAATTACAGTTATAAATCACTACACGGTATCCTAGTAACTAGAAATAAGTTCTGATTTTAAAAATTGCTTAAATCTTTTTTCATTTTCTGTTTTGTTCAAAAAGAAGATGTGTAATTCAAAATAAATCCTTCTCTAACTTTTCTCTAATTGCAAAGGGAATTTTTAAATTGATAAGGCATAAGTAAATAAGGCAGTGGAAATTAGCAGAAGTTCTTGAATTTTTCTCCTAAAAAGAAAAGAGAAAAAGATGAACAGGGCTTCATGCATTCCAGAAACAGGAGAAATTACACAATGCATCCTCATCAAATCAACATGGTGCCAATAGAAACTGCTAGAGAAGCGAGTAAAGTGTGGGAAAAAAACACCTCAGAAGCAGGCGTAGAGCCTACTGGTGAGACAGAAGATGAATTCCATCCGTGAAAGCCAACATTTCTACTCAGCCTGCCCCAGACCACCTTCAGGCAGAGAATGAATATCGCAGAGGCAATTACTGTCAGAAGGTATAAACCTCTCAACTGGTGCAGCTACTGGCAGAGAATTGTGATGATGTGACATTGGGGCCAGAGTCCTTAGGCAGTACATTCCAGGAGAATACAGCTCTTATATCTGTCCTCAGGTATTTGCCAGGTGCACAGTTTGGGTATCTGGGCATTGAATCTGTTCTTCAATGTATAATGTTTACATGCTGCTGTGTGTGTGTGCACAGAGACAAAATGAGAAACTCAACTTGTTTTTGTGGCTATAAACAATTCTGAGACTATATGATCTGCCTAGGTTTTCATGTGGGTTGAAATTGTTTGTTTTCTAATTTCGCAGTGTGTGGACAATATACGGTGTAATGGTTTAATGACTATAGTATTTGAAGAGAATTCCAAGGTTACTGTGCCACATATGATTAAGTAAGTGTAATAATCCTTTCCCTTACATTTTAATCAAGTCAAATTGGTAGAGAACATAAAGCCCTGCATAAAACATTGCTTCAGTAGGATTCTGCTTCACTTTTGTGAATATGTTTCTTGACAGTAATGCAATAATTCATGGTATGCTATTATAAATCATAAGACTATCAAAATGGTTTTTTAGATTCGTGTTTATTGATTCATAGCATAAGAAAATGTTTTTCATACTGTTACATATGCTTTTATTCAGGACAAAAGCCTATTGAGATTTTTCAAGTTCAATATAAAAAGTTGTGACAGCCAGATGTATCCAAGGTCAGAGGCTGGGTCAAAGTATGGCACATTCTTTTTGCATCTTCCCAGTGGATCTGAATCGTATTACTCAGATTTGGTTGTAGAGATATATTTAGATTGCGAAGACACTTGACATGCATCAATTGGCCTTCCCAGGGTACTGTCTACTACTGCCCATAGGTGGATTTGCCCAAGTCTGTCATCATGCTGTCTCTCTGTTTTGTTAACAAAACATATCCTATAATTTAAGGTAGTCAATAGGGAAATGGTAGTTTAAAATGAGAAGTTATATCATTAACTGTGTGCCATTGCTCTCTGTATTAATGCTTTTGTCTCTACATACTTTTTTGATTATAAATTGTGAAATTGTTTCAGGAGTATTTTGAAGCTCACCAAATTGTTCCCTGTTCTCATTTTTTTTTTTTGGTTATTTGTAGTTCAAATTCTAAGAATAAAATGTATTTTTGAAAGCAGTCCTGTTATATCTTTAAAAAAAGTTACATGAAACCAAGAAAATATTTGTCTTCTATGCATTTTTAATGTGGATTGTTTTTAGATCTAAGCTGTTTGTGCTAAGGCAATAAATAACATTAATTTTCCTCTTCTGATAGGAAATTAGTGTACTTAGCACCATCCCAACAGTACAACTTTTAGAACTTATTATTTACTGTATCAGATGAAGACAGAGTATGTTATACTCCTGCCGTAATTACTGCAGGAAAATATAAACTGTGAAAGAATGATAATATTTTAAATTACTGGTCAAATTTAAAAATATTTTAGGTAGAATCATTTTAAGACTCTAGGGCGAAGATTCCTTTAGCATTCAGTTTTTTGGTTTTTGATTTAGTATAGTTTTTTGGAACCACATTAGTTAAAAATGTATGATGCTAAGATTAAGACCAGGTATGCAGTATTCAATCAAAAGGTCCAAATTGTGACTTAATTTTTAAATTCACATCATTTGGTTAGAGTTATTTTAATTTTCTACCACAGGATGCTTATTTTAATATTTCACAAAATAGCATATGTAACTTTTATTCATTTTTAAAAGTAGTTTCTTGAAGGCTAGACAGCCATGAAAGTCCCAACTGCTTTAGAATGAGAATATGTGAATTGGACATTGCAGCCAAGTTATAAGCTCCTAAACCCTAGAGCTACTTTACGTATGCTATACATACATTTTGTTGACTTTAAAAATGAATACAGACACAAATTTTCATTTTGTGCCTGACTGGTTATGGCTGGTGCCCAAAGGCATCTTCTGTCTCCTATGATGTCCGTTTGACAAGTGTCCATATCCAACCTTGTAGTGTAACTACCTCACACACAGACCAAAACTTCCCTCTTATGGGTATACAGAGTGCTGCTTGAATGAGTAGGAACCGCTCTCCTGCTAGGACAGAAACCTGTAAAGATTTTCTATTAGAGTCACGCATGTTTTGATGCCCATCTATCCTATTCTAGACGTAATCCCAAGGCAAAGTAAAGTCTCATATATTTCTTCGTTCCTCTTTTCCCAGACTTACTGAGCCTGGTTTTCCTCAGTCGGAGGAAAGAGGATAATTTTGCAGTCTCTCTTCCTTCTGATAGTTCCCCCTGTGTCCCTATTCTACCCTAAATTCTGTATTAGTGCCTCCCTGTGCCTCTCCTTGGCCACATACCATGAAAAAAAAAAGACAACATTTTTTTGATAGTTAAAAGAAAAACTATCCTAATTGTGTCTTGTTACATGGCATCACTTTGCAGGCACTCACTTCCCTTTAAAACTTAATTATAATAGGTGATTTGGGTTTCATGTCTCAAGATTGCTTTTTTAAATTCACCAAAAAGGACTTGTTATTGTCACAGGAGGTTTAAGTAATGCATTATATCTCACTTGAGAGCCCCTTAGGAAATAAACACTGTGTTCAGTGTAATAAAAGAAAATTAAATAATTTTATCATATTTAATTTATTATCTTTTCTTAAAAGGAAAATATAATTTTGAAGGACAGTGGTATAATTAGTCAGTTTTATTTTAATTTAATGTTGCCACAACATATTTTTTTCTTCCAGTGTTGTTGTTTTTTAAGTAAGCTCTATGCCCAA
The DNA here is from genome assembly GCF_037043125.1 of Eumetopias jubatus. Lineage (NCBI taxonomy): Eukaryota > Metazoa > Chordata > Mammalia > Carnivora > Otariidae > Eumetopias > Eumetopias jubatus. The sequence goes on from NW_028274811.1 coordinate 61,361,328, forward strand.
CGTGGGGCTAGAATTCACAACCCTGAGGTTGAGTTGCATGCTCTACCAACTGAGCCAGCCAGGTACCCCATTTCTTCCAGTGTTTGGAGTAAAGTAATTAGAATCAAAAGCTGCAAAGCTCAGAGCTATTATTAGAATGCAAAATTATGATACTGATTAGGTGAAAATGCCCCTTTAAATGATGCTTCCATTTTAGGGTAGGGTAGGGTAAGGCTCGCTTCCTTTTAATAATAGTTGACCTCACCTTTCTTAGAAAATAGAGATTTTTAATAGGAAAATGGTCGGGGAGAAATTGATTACCTCAGTCAGCCATCTTCTGGACAGCCTTATTGATTGATGAAAGTTCTGAGGTCTTTCTCCTAATGAGAAAATTAAGAACCATAAGAGTAAAGTTGATTAAGGGTCACATAGTGAGTGGAAAAAAAGAGCCCCATGCCATTTTCAAGAATCTCAAAAGATGTGCTTGTGTATTTTCGAGATCAATGAAGTGGCTCAAACAAATGGGCCACCCTTAGTTTCTGGGGAGGGGTAAGGTAAGCTGCTCATTTAAAATGCTCCTTCGAGCCTGTAAATGAAGTACTCTTGCCTCACCAAGCATATGTTGGGGTGGGAAGTTTCCAAGAGCAAGCTAAGAAGGTTATTGATTCCTTTTTATTTGAAGGAAAATAAATATACAATTTAAAATCCCTCGGAGTGCTGAAGGGGCTAATTTAGGGCACTCACAACAAGTGAGCTGATTCTAAGCAAGCAATCACCTTACTGAACGTTCCTGGCCCTGCAGCATGTCCGTTCATCAAGTCCTGGTGCAATCCAGGACTTCACTGTTGGCTTGTTCTGAGATACTGCAGTGGAGGGGAATAAGGGGTCTCAGAAGGCATTGCGAAAGCTCTGGGCAGTCCTAACAAAGGTGTGCATTTCTTTGAGCCCCACTTGGATTCAGCCCCTGCTTCCAGGCATCCCCTCTTGCAAGCTTTGCCTTTCTGCTGGCCTCTTTTGCCCTTTCAAACAAATGTGCACCACTGGCTGAGCGCTCTAAGCACACCCACAGATTGTGAGGGCTGCTGTGTGAACCTTCCTGCTAGCGTACTCATCCACCTCGACAGGCTGCTCAGGCACCCAGGGAATCCAGTAGGGGAAAGGAGCAGCTACATGGGAGGTTTTACAGAATGAGGAAAAAACAGAACACTGAAGGGGGTAATGGTGGATACTGTTCATGGAGAATGTCATCCATTACTTTTTTTTTTAAAGGAAGATATTTTTAACACTTCAAAATATTGCAAAATAATGAAGACATAACATTTCACACAATTTATGGATTAAACTGTACTACTCATAAAATGGATAGACTTAAATGCGCTAATGAGCCAGGAAGATTGGAGTGAATTAAGCATTCAGTTCAAGAAGTTAGAAAAAGAATGACAAAGTAAACTGTAAGAAGGTGTGGGAAGAAAATAAGATAAGAACAGACATGAATACATTAAAATATAGAAAAACAGTAGAATTGATCAAAGAGCCAGTTCTAAAGGGAAAAATACCTAATAACATAGCCTGTTGGTCAGTTTAGTTAAGAAAAAACTGGGGGGGGGGGACACAAATGCACAAAATCAGAAGTGAGGAAAAAAATAACCATAAATATAGCAGTGATATCTGTGTCTCCCTCTCCCCCACTACCCATTACTTACTGAGCACACTTCTGATATGCTGATTTAAAGACATAAGCAATGCCCCTCCTAAATAGGGCATTTAGTTTCATTTCCCTAATAAAACATGATTGAACTAGAGAGAGAAGTGAAGGATAGCAGAATGTGCCACCCCGAAACATGCCACTTGGGCGTATTGATTGAGCTGTAGGTACTTGAAAAACAGCAAATGCAGGGAGAAACTTTCTCTGAATTCCTTTTATTTGCCTAAAGACAGATCCTCCAAAAGGCACTCAGTTGTCATAAATCCCCTCCCTGGGAATTTCATCAACCAACTTTTATTGTAGGAGAGGATACTAGAAGTCAGCTCCACACCTAGATGAACTGTCCCAAACTATCCTATATCCCATCTAGTCTCCTAGGGGCCCATTCATCTTTCCTAAAAATCATTTACTCTCCCCTAAGAGGCCTACCCCTCCTGCCCCCCCTTCCTTATTAAGGTGGTATTTAAGCCTGAATTCTAAGCCACCTCTGGGAGTTGCTTATTTTTCCCTGGGTATCTCCCATGTGTACATGAGGTATGCGTGTTAATAAACTTCTGTTTGTTTTTCTCTTGCTAATCTGTCTTTTATTACAAGAGTCTCAGCCAAGAACTCAGAAAGGTAGAGGGAAAATTATTTTTCTTCCCCTACAGAAGGAATCCACAGAACGAAATGAATTATTCTTACCTTCTCTGCAATTAATTCTGATCTCCCTAAATTATAAGGACATAGTTGATGTTTTTATAGCCCTGCCTTCTTACATGTAATAAGTCATATCAACATCTTTTATCAAATAAAATTGTGAAGCCCACATACAAGTTTGTGTTTTGGAATACTGAAATACTCAGTGGCTGAGAGGAAGCCATGTCCCGGTTTTGTTCTTATGTTCCTGCTTTGTGGGTAGGTCTGATGCCCGTCTTCATAAAGATGACACCGACATTTGCTTCAGTAAAACACTGAACTCCTGCAAAGTGCCCCAGATCCGCTATGCCAGTGTGGAGCGCCTCCTGGAGCGGCTGACAGACTTGCGGTTTCTCAGTATCGATTTCCTCAACACCTTTCTGCACACCTATCGTATTTTCACTACGGCAGCTGTGGTGCTGGCCAAACTTTCCGACATATACAAGAGGCCTTTTACCTCCATCCCTGTCAGGTAGGCTCTGGACTTGCCTGTCGTGGAAGTTGGCTCTCATGGTCCCTGGGTCTCCATGCAGATTTCTACCGGACTGGCTCACCTGGGAACTTACATGCCCTGCCTGTAGAAGGGGGTGGGTTGAGGTCACAGATAGTTCTCCATGGAAGAAGCTGAGAAGCCTAGAGTCCCCAAGTCATCTTTGCTTGCTCCATGATTATTTGGAAGCTAACTGTATTGTTTTAGGCTTTCCTATTTTTTTTTTTTTTAACACTTGGGCTTTTCAAACTTTAACATGCGTTAAGAATCACCCAGGGGTCTTGTTAAATTGCAGACTGTGATGTAGCATGTCTGGAGTGGAGCCTGAGTTCTGCATTTCTGACAAGCTCCCCAGAGATACCAATGCTACTGGTCTTTGACCCACAGTTGAGTAAGCAAGGGATTAGACAAGGCCTAAAATGTGTCTGTATTCCGTCAGCAAGTATGTGGTATATAGGTAGCATTTAAATGAAGTAAATCCAGCAACGGAAGTGTGATGATATTGTGGCCTTTTAATGGAGGGAGCATGTTCTGAATGATAAGGGAATCCTCTTTACTTAACTGTCTTCCATCCATGGCTTCTGTTCTTACTTTTAGGTCATTAGAATTGTTTTTTGCCACCAGCCAGAACAATAGAGGTGAACATTTGGTGGATGGCAAATCCCCACGCTTGTGTCGCAAATTCTCTTCCCCACCACCGCTGGCTGTGTCCAGGACGTCCTCCCCAGTGAGGGCCAGAAAGCTGTCCTTGACTTCTCCGTTGAACTCAAGGATAGGAGCGTTGGACCTGACTACCTGCTCAGCGTCCAGCAGTCCTACCACCACCCACAGCCCTGCTGCATCCCCGCCACCGCACACTGGCAAAGTACCGTTGGATCTTAGCAGAGGCCTTCCTTCTCCAGAACAAAGCCCGGGATCTATAGAGGAGCCTGTAGATAACCCCCGCGTGGATCTGTGTAACAAGCTAAAACGAAGTATTCAAAGAGGTATTATCCAGCTGCCACAGCCTGTGTTTGTTTGCTGGCCACCTGCTTCCCCACCATTCCTTCTGGAGCCCTAGATCCCTCTCTTTATAGCTTTCCTACTCCTGTGTAGAAAGTAGAATGAATACAATGGCTAGTTAGAAGAGGCAATGCCTGTAGGTCACTCTAGTCTGTGTGGGAAGGAGGGCAAAGTTAGCTGTCCTGGGGTCTTTTACAGTAAAAGGCTGATTGTAGTCAGCTGTGTATGGAAAGACAGCGTTATCTGAACCGTATTACTGGAAGAGTCCTCATGGAATTTGGTTAAGGCTGTTTGGTAACGAGCCTAACATGATACTTTGTGTAGAGGTAGGAGGTGGGCACCCTTTTCTGGGAACTTGGGCCTCAGAGCCTTCTCCTTCAGTGTCTGCCTTGAACACCAGTACTGCTTCCAGTCTCCCCTGCTGAGGATGACCCAGCCGGAAGCATTAAGATGGCTTCTTCAGTTTAGTTACCAAGGCAGTGCTTCATACTACAACAGAGATAGAGTGAGAAAAATAAAATTCGAGACAGTGTTCATTGTCCATGACAGCCAAAATGGTTTTTTTAAAAAGGTGAATTAGATATGTTTTCCTGATTAAATTCTCTAATGACTTTCTGTGGCACTTAGATTAAAATCTATTTTCCCTCACAAGGCCTTCAGATACTATGAGACTTGGATCTTGTCTCTCCAACCCCTGTTCCCATCATGCTCCCTCATCCACAGGGACTTCCTTTTTGTGTCTCAGAAACAGCTCAACAATTTCTGCCTCAGGGCGTTTGCACTTGTTCTTCCTCCTGCCTAGACATATAAGTTCCATAAGATAAGCAACATTGTCTATCTTATTCATCTGTGTACTCTCAGTGCCTTGGCCAGTGCCTGCCAGGTAGTTAATTTTTGTTAAATGAATGAATCAAGCAAAACATTCAGTTAACTAACCAAGGATCCTGTGTTCTGTCACCTTACCTTTTGCAGCTCAGTACAATGTAGGGGTTAGAGGAGGTGACTTTTGTTGCTTTAGTGTTTCTGTGGTGAAAATAAAAAAGGTTTCATAGCCAAATTAGCAAATAACTTTTTTTTCTGTATGATAACTGCTTTATTTACTGATGACATAAAAAAAAATTGGGTATTTAATCAAAGTGTCCAAATTTCAAGGAGGATCACCCAGATGGAAGCATAGACCCTTGGCTTCTCTACCGGCTTGAAGCTTCTATATATTGCCTAGCTCAGATAATTTAAAAATAAGCCTCCTGAGTGAAGTACTTAATGGAATTTTAACTGGATGGTTGTCATTATCAAAAGTAGCACCCTTTTAAACAAGAAATTCTTTAAATTGACAAGTTAGCAACTAAGGAGGAGGGAAGGAGGAAGATAATTAAAAAGTCATTACAACAACAAGCTTTAGTAGAATCATGATGGATTCTTCTTGGGAATAATGAGGCAGCACGCAAGCTGACAAGTACATTTGGGGTTCCATCCAGCACCAGTGCCTGGGAACCTCTGTGGAGAGAGCAACTTAGGGAAGCTTATCACAGACCTGCCCCCTGGGGCAGGGTGCCCTGGAAAGTATAGGAACTTCCCTGAATATGGGAAGGTCTGTTCCTTCCTTTAATTGGACTGCAGCAAATAGAAGTCTGGGGTAAGTCTGGATTCTTGTGTTATTTTGAGTTAGGAGAGCTTTAGGAGTAAGCATGTCATGGCTTTGAGTTTGGTCTGAATTCATGTTGTGGTTCTAGAGGTCCTCAGTCAAGCTGCCCGTTGCCCATCGTGGCTAATTCTTCCTCTTAACTTGTTACAGATTGTGACATTGCTCACCAAGTTCCCTAGTTTTGGTATTCAACGCCCAAGCCCAGAGTGTGTAGCAATGGTCCAATGTTTGTCCTACTATATAGGATGGAGGTGTGGTCACTGGTAGGAATCAGTAGTTTTTTCCCCTATTCAAGTTAGACTCAGGGAGACCAAGATAAATGAGGAAGAACTGGATTAAGCTCCGAATGAAGGACACTGACAAAGGCTCCTAGGGACTGGTCAGTGCAGATGTTGGACAGAGTTGCAATCACTGTGTTCTCAGCTCGTGGCAGCTGGAGAGCTTGTCATGTGGCAGCATTGAGCATTTATGACTGGCAGCCAAAGGTGGAGAAAACCTATGAATAATGGTGTGGTAAAAATATTAGGTTCTCAGGGGCATCTGGGTGGCTCAGTTGTTTGAGTGTCCGACTCTTGGCTTCTCAGCCCAGGTCGTGGTCTCTGGGTTATGAGATCGAGCCCTGTGTGACAGTCTGCTTCTCTCCCTCTCTTCTCCCTCTGCACCCCACCCCCGCATCCCCTGAGCTCGTGCGAACTCTTTCTCTCTCTCAAATAAATAAATAAATAAATAAATAATCTTTAAAAAAATTTAGGTTCTCTGCCACATTAGAAAAATAGTAGAGGGCTTAATGCCCCGATTTTCACTGGATTTCCCCCAAACAAATGATTTGCAGTTAGATTTTTCAAGAGTTAGTTTATCCATGTGGTTCATGAATTAGAGATGTCATTTTGCTCTTCCAGGTCATTGTTAAATGCAGAGCTGTTTTCACTCTGGGTGATGGAGAAGTTCCAGGATTGTGTCAAGTGGGCCCCATGGCACTTGATGAAGCACACTAGGGCCAACCTCTCCTCCAGAGAGGGCAGCTCCTCTACCCTCTTTGTTTCTTATTCACATCCACTAATGTGCACCCCCTTATTGCTCACCAATTGCCCCCCCAGTCCTTCCATGCCACTTCTTTGCTCCTGGTCACTTCTTTACATCATTCTTTCTTATTTTTTTTCAAAATTTTATTTAAATTTTAGGTAGTTAACATACAGTTCAATATTGGTTTCAGGAATAGAATTCAGTGGTTCATCACTTGCATACAGCCTAAAAGTGCCCTCCTGAATGCCCATCACCCATCCAGCCCCTCCGCCATCCAGCTCTCTCCATCAACCCTCAGTTTGTTTTCTATCGTTAAGAGTCTCTTATGGTTTGTTTCCCTCTCTCTTCCCCCCCCTTCCCATATGTTCATCTGTTTTGTTTCTTAAATTCTACATGAGTGAAATCATACGGTATTTGTCTTTCTTTGACTTATTTCGCTTAGCATAATACATCTAGCTCCACCCACCCCACATTGTTGCAAATGGCAAGATTTCATTCTTTTTGATGACTAATATTCCATTACACACACACACACACACACACACACACACACACACACACACACACACACACACACCATCTCTTCTTCATCCATTCATCAGTTGATGGACATTTGGGCTCTTTCATATTAACTTGGCTATTGTTGATAATGCTGCTATTGTGATAACATCACCCCCGATGCTAAACATCGGGGTGCATGTACCCCTTCAAATCTGTTTTTAGTATCCTTTGGGTAAATATCTAGTAGTGCAATTGCTGGATCATAGGGTGGTTCTATTTTTAACTTTTTGAGGAAGCTCCATACTGTCTTCCAGAGTGGCTACACCAGTTTGCATTCGCACCAACAGTGCAAGAGGGTTCCCTTTTCTCCACATCCTCACCAATCTGTTGTTTCCTGTGTTGTTGAATTTAGCCATGCTGACAGGTGTGAGGTGGTATCTCATCATGGTTTTGATTTGTATTTCCCTGATGATGAGTGATGTTGAGCATCTTTTCATGTGTCTGTTAGCCATCTGGATGTCTTCTTTGGAGAAATGTCTATTCATGTCTTCTGCCCATTTCTTAACTGGATTATTTGGTTTTTGGGTGTTGAGTTTGATATGTTCTGTATAGATTTTGGATACTAACCCTTTATCAGATATGTCATTTGCAAATATCTTCTCCTATTCTGTAGGCTACCTTTTAGTTTTGTTGATTATTTCCTTTGCTGTGCAGAAGCTTTTTATCTTGATGAAGTCCCAATAGTTCATTTTTGCTTTTGTTTTCCTCTGGTGACATGTCTAGGAAGAAGTTGCTACAGCTGAGGTCGAAGAGGTTGCTGCCTGTATTCTCCACTAGGATTTTGATGGTTTCTGGTCTCACATTTAGGTCTTTTATGCATTTTGAATTTATTTTTGTGTATGGTGTAACAAAGTGGTCCAGTTTCATTCTTCTGCATGTTGATATCCAGTTTTCCCATCATTTCTTGAAGAGACTTTTTTCCATTAGATATTCTTTCTTGCTTTGTTGAGGATTAGTTGACCATAGAGTTGTGGGTCCCTTTCTGGGTTCTCTATTCTGTTCCATTGATCCAGATGTCTGTTTTTGTACCAGTACCATAGAGCTTTGATGATTACAGCTTTGTAATATAGGTTGAAGTCTGGAATCATGATTCCTCCAGCTTTGCTTTTCTTTTTCAGGGTTGCTTTGTCCATTCGGGGTCTTTCGTGGTTCCAGACAAATTTTAGGATTGCTTGTTCTAGCTCTGTGAAAAATACTGGTGGTGTTTTGACAGGGATTGCATTAAATGTGTAGATTGCTTTGGGTAGTATAGACATTTTAACAATGTTTGTTCTTCTAATACATGAGCACCGAATGTTTTTCCATTTCTTTGTGTCCTCTTCAGTTTCTTTCATAAGTGTTCTGTAGTTTCCAGAGCATAGATCTTCTACCTGTTTGGTTAGGTTTATTCCTAGGCATCTGACAGTTTTTGGTATAATTGTAAATGGGATGGATTCCTTGATTTTTTTTTTCTGTTACTTCATTATTGGTGTATAGAATGAAACAGATTTCTGTACATTGATTTCTTTCTTTATTTTTAATTATTTTTTTGAGCAAGAGTGAGAATGTGTGATGGGAGAGGGAGGGGCAGAGAGAAAGGAAGAGAATATTTTTTTTTAAAGATTTTATTTATTTATTTAGAGAGTGCGAGCAGGGAGGGGGCAGAGAGACAGAGAGAGAGAGAGAGAATCCTAAGCAGGCTCCACACTGAGCACATTTCCTGACCCTGGGCTCAATTCCACTACCTTGAGATCACGACCTAAGCCGAAATCAAGAGTTGCACTCTTAACCAACTGAGCCACCCAGGTCCCCCTCTGTACATTGATTTTATATCCTGCAACTTTGCTAAATTCATGTATCAGTTCTAGCGATTTTGTGGTGGAGTATTTCAGGTTTTCTACATGGAGTATCATGTTGTCTGCAAATAGTGAAAGTTTGACATTTTCCTTGCCTATTTGGATGCCTTTTATTTCTTTTTGTTGTCTGATTGCCGAGGCTAAGACTTCCAGTACTATGTTAAATAGTAATGGTGAGAGTGGACATCCCTGTTGTGTTCCTGACTGTAGAGGAAAAAGCTCTCGGTTTTTTTTCCCATTGAGGATGAGGGTCTTTCGTATATGGCCTGTATGATGTTAAGGTATGTTCCATCTATCCCTACTTTGTTGAGGGTTTTTATCAAGAATGGATGCTGTATTTTGTTAAATGCTTTTTTTTTTCTGTGTCATTTGAGAGGATCATATGGTTCTTATCTTTTCTTTTACTAATGTGGTATATCACTTTGATTGATTTGTGAATATTGAACCACCCCTGCAGTCCAGGAATAAATCCCACTTGATCAAAGTGAATAATTCTTTTAATGTACTGTTGGATTCAATTTGCTAGTATCTTGTTGAGAATTTTTGCATCCATGTTCATCATGGTTATTGACCTGTAATTCTCCTTTTTAGTGGGGTCTTTGCCTGATTTTGGAATCAAGGTAATGCTGGCCTTATAGAATGAGTTTGGCGGTTTTCCTTCCATTTCTATTTTTTGGAACAGTTTGAGAAGAATAGGTCTTAACTCTTTAAATGTCTGGTAGAATTCCCCTGGGAAGCCATCTGTCCCTGGACTCTTGTTTGTTAGGAGATTTTTGATTACTGATTCAATTTCTTTGCTGGTTATGGGTCTGTTCAGGTTTTCTGTTTCTTCCTATTTCAGCTTTGGTAGCTTGTATGTCTAGGAATTTGTCCATTTCTTTCAGATTGCCCAGTTTGCTGGCATATAATTTTTCATAATATTCTCTTATAATTGTTTGTATTTCTGTGGTATTAGTTGTGATCTCTTCTCTTTCATTCCTGATTTTATTTATTTGGGTCCTTTCTCTTTTCTTTTTGATAAGTCTGGCTAGGTGTTTATCAATTTTATTAATTCTTTCAAAGAACCAGCTCTTAGTTTTCTTAATCTGTTCTACTGGGTTTTTTTTTTTCCCTTTGGTTCTATATCATTTATTTCTGCTCTAATCTTTATTATTTCCCTTCTGCTGGCTTTAGGTTTTATTTGCTCTTCTTTTTTCTAGCTCTTTCAGGGAGTGTATTTGAGACTTTTCTTGCTTCTTGAGGTTGGCCTGAATTGCGTTACACTTCCTTCTTAGGACTGCCTTTGCTGTATCTCAAAGGTTTGGGACTGTTGTGTTTTCATTTTCATTTGCTTCATGTACTTTTTTATTTCTTCCTTAATTTCCTAGTTACCCCATTCATTCTTTACTAGGATGTTCTTTAACCTCCATGTATTTGTGGTCTTTCCAAATTTTACTTGTGGTTGACTTCAAGTTTCAGTGTTGTGGTCTGAAAATATGCATGCTATGATCTCAGTCTTTTTGTACATGTTGAGGGCTGATTTGTGACCCAGTATGTAATCTATTTTGGAGAATGTTCCGTGTGCACTCAAAAAGAATATCTGTTCTGCTGCTTTAGGATGAAATGCTCTGAATATATCTGTAGAGTACATCTGGTCCAGTGTTGTTCAAAGCCATTGTTACCTTGTTGATCTCCTGCTTAAATGATCTGTCCGTTGCTATAAGTAGGGTGTTAAAGTCCCCTACTATTATTGTATTATTATCAATGAGTTTCTTTATATTTGTTACTTGAATTTATATTGATTCATATATTTAGATGCTCCCAAGTTGGGGGCATTAATATTTAGGTCTTCTTGATGGACAGACCCCTTAATTATGATATAATGCCCTTCTTCATCTCTTGTTACGGTCTTTGGTTTAAAATCGAGTTTGTCTGATATAAATATGGCTGCTCTGATTTTCTTTCGATGTCCATTAGTGTGATAGATGGTTCTCCATCCCCTTTACATCTTTATTTCTTTTCCCTTTCTGTAGCTGTATTCTGATTATGTTTAATGTATTTTCTTCCCATCTTGTTCCTACTTGTTCCTAACAAGTAGTTAAAGTGGTAGTTCAAACAGGAACATCATACAGCTGGATTAAAAATAAAATGAATAAGGAAATCAGGCAATGAAGAAAAACTATATGAGGCCAAGGGTATGGTTAGTGAACAGAGAACACAACACTGTGTGGTCTTCTGCAGTTCCTAGAGTCGCCCTGGTTTGGGTTCTGAAAATGATCAATTATGTGATTCATATTGAAACCTAAGAATAGACTGGTGTACAGGCACATCTTTTCTTCCTACTGGAACTTGAGAACAATTGATCCTGTGGATTCCCATAAAGGAAATGCTGTGAGTAGAAAGCTTAGAATTAACACTGGAGACCAGGGAGCTCTGTGGCATTTTTCTGAAGAGGTGAAACAAAGAAATCATAGATTTTTCTTTTATTTTGCATTGGTAAATGAGCAATATTAGTCAGTCATAAACAGGCCTAAGAAAGTCATGCATAAAACACTTCACTTCAGCGTCAGCCTGACAGGTTCAGCGTGGTGTGTGTTGTGTGTGTGTGTGTGTGTGTGTGTGTGTGTGTGTGTGTGTACACGATGTCTGTAGGAGCCAAGAGTGCTGCTGTGTCTAGTCTTGAAAATTCTAATCGGCAAGGAAAAGGGAGACACTGATCTGTCTTTAATTTGAAAGATGTTTGCATGTGCTTTGCATAATGTTAACACTTAAAACAGTTGGCAAACTTGAATAAGAATTCTGTGCCAATAGTTTATACATTTTTGGCTTTTCACTTCAGGATACAACTTTGTACGACCTCATTGCATAATACCAGCTTCATCCATTAGGTCCCTACTGAGGCCGTAGGTCTCTCTCACTACTGATCAGCTAGACATTTCAGGACACACTGTGTGGAAAATGCTAGTGACCTTTGTCCAGTTTTATTGTCATTGCAGTGCTAATGCCAGCCTTGCAATATTTCCTGGCAAGAAAACTTCAAATGATATAAAGGGAAAGAAGAGAAATAGGAACTATCCCTCAAAGTGAGCAAAACGATGAACCTTGAAGGGAAACGAATGCACTTTATTCCCCCCCACCTCCCCACCTCGATCGGCCCCAGGCTCACCTATTATTCATTAGTGCCCTCCTTTCTTCCTTCTTCCACCCTGGATCTTCTTTAGAAGTGCACATCTCAGCCCAACTTACATCTGTATTCCACCCGATGGTTGGATCTCCACAAAAATCCAGCCAGTGGCGGGCAAGGAAGGGAAGGCACAGGACCGCCCCCTGTGTTGGGGCCTCTCACCCGCCAGTGTGCACTCGGGTCACGACTGTGCAACCCAGCCGAAATGTTGCTGCACGGCCCACATCACTGGTGTCTGTTTCTGTGTGCTTAGCTTGAAAATTGCCTGCCGTGGGCTGAAAGTGCTCCCAATTTTAGCATTTGTTTTGAGCCCACATCTGCCTACTCGTCCTGAAAGCAAAGCTGTTTGCATGGAACTTGATTGAAAGTGAACATGCCAGAAGGAAATGCTGCTTCTCCCCCACCCTGCTGGCATGGTTTCTTCTCTCTGTAGCTGCCTGTTTGCTTACAGTGTTATTCTTTGCTTTCCTCTTCTTTCAGGGGATATTCAGGGCCTGACCATCTCTCTCACTGGGAAGTTTTTTGGGTTCAGTATAATTGCTGACGAAATGGTTTTTTCATTTGCCTCAGAGGACTGAATGGTTGAATCAGCCCAAGGACGTGTATTTGGTATTCTGCTTGCTCTTGCAGAGCAGATGCCTTCCATTACAGAATTTTGAGGGAGTTATTTAGAAAATAATAAAACTAACAGCTAAGCATGGATTTTTTTGTCTGTATCCCGCATCGTCGCCAACTTTACTGTAATTATGTCATTCAGGGAAAGAGCCTAACCATTTCCCTTCCCTGGCCCCTTTGTATTGCAAAAGAGCCGAATTGTGGCCTTATTTCCAAGGAAGTAAATCAATTGTGGCCATATTTCCAAGGAAGTAAATCACATGCAAGAAGTCATTAGGGATTTTAGAAGGGTTTATTGAGTAAAATCTTGAATGGAATGGCAAAGGGAGCCAAGCTGAGAGCAATCCTGCCGACAGGGGTCATGGAAAATTAGTGGAGGTGACAGAGCTGTTATGGGTTAATGAAAAGCTCTAGGAAAAAGAAATAAAAGAGTCGCTGGAAATGTATGACTTTTTGGTTGTTTTTCCGTGAAAGAACATACACATTGTTGTAGTTTTACCTGGTTAATAAGCCAGTGCGAGTGGTACAGAAACATCATCAGTAATAGCCTAATGTGACCCTAGAATGATGTGTCTTTTATTCATGGGATCTTAGATGCAGTGGAAAAGCTCAAATGATCTTAAACTTTCCCCATAGTTCGTTCTAAAAATTTCCACTTGCCTCCTGCTGATCTGTAGCTTTAGATCAGGGCTATCCAATAGAACTTTCTGGGAGGATGGAAATGCTCTATATCTCTGCCATCCTGTACCGTAGCCACCAGCCACATTTGGTACTGAGCACTTGAAATATGGCTAGTCCAAGTCAGGAACTGAAATAGTAATTTGACTTTAGTTAATTTTAATTTAAATTTACCTAGTCACATTTGGCTAATGCTACCATTTTGGATATGGCAGCTGTAGATCCTTACTAGTCCCCAGAGCTGCTGAGGTGGGGTGGGGGGGACACCGGTAGAGATTCAGACTTCAGTTGGTGTAAGGGGGTAACCCAAGTAAAGAATTAGTGAAGTCCGAATTTTGATCCCAGTCTGATTTACAATCTGGAAATGTCCCTCTTCCCCACAGCACAACCCCTGTTCTTTTGAACATCTGCTGTTGTGTTGGGCAGAAAAGGACTGGGTATGGTTAGCCAGGCTCAGTAGGGTCAGTGAGACAGGGTTAAAGAAGACACTGCACTGAGATTTAGCAACATTAGCACTCTGCTAGGAAATATCACTTGATTTCATATTAAAGCCCTTTAAAAATGTAGACTAATCTGAAAGTCTGTTACCCATAATAAACCTTTGTGTTTCTGTGCATACTACTGACAAGAAGGTCTTGAATTCATGGCCTGGTTGTTAAAATTCCCGATGTTTCTCAACAGCTGTCCTAGAGTCTGCACCCGTGGACCGAGCAGGAATGGAAAGCTCTCCGGTGGCGGACAGCACGGACCTTTCACCTTGCCGGTCACCCTCCACTCCTCAGCACCTTCGTTATCGTCAGCCTGTAGGTAAGCTCAGAAGGAGCCATGGAAATATAAACGCAAAAGGTAGTTCCTTGCTTCAGAATCTTTTGCCTCTTGCACTCCCAAAATATTTTTTTGGTCTCAGTTGCTAAAATTTGTTGGAAGGAAACAATGTTACTATCAAGTAGTGGAGATATGAATGATTAGAGAATATGTCATTAGTGTAACTAATACTGATTTGCCCCATCATTGCATTGCACTCTGTGTGGAGCAACATGAATCAAGAGGCTTGTCCTCAGAGGATGGCTGTTTGAAGAATCTCAGTGCTGCCTTTACCAAAATGTTCCCGGACTCTGATACCTTGTCGTGAATCCCAACGCAGTCTGTATTAAATAGGCTCATCTGGGACACCACAATTTTGGGGGGACCTTATTAAGAACACTATTTCACCTAAAATAAGGTCCAGTTGGATTAATACCCATTAGTGCAATTGCTGGGTCATAGGGTAGTTCTACATCTAACTTTTTGAGGAAACTCCATGCTGTTTTCCACAGTAGCCACACCAGTTTGCATCCCCACCAACAGTGTAAGAGGGATCCCATTTCTCCACATCCTCACCACCATGTGATTTCACTCATATGTGGAATCTAAGAAACAAAACAGATGAACACAGGGGAAGGGAAGGAAAAATAAAATAAGCTGAAAACAGAGAGGGAGACTCTTAATTCTAAGAAACAAACTGAGGGTTGCTGGAGGGGAGGTGGGGGGTTGGGGTAATTGGATGTGGGCATTAAGGAGGACACTTGATGTAATGAGCACTGGGTGTTATATGCAACTGATTAATCACTAAATTCTACTCCTGAAACTAACACAGTATATGTTAACTAAATTGAATTTAAATAAGGAATTTAAAATAAAATAAGGTCTAGTTGCATGGGACCCCAATTATCATTATTGTTCATGTGGCAGAAACTGGTGTATTTTCTATAGTTATGAAAATTACAAAGCATTACCCATAATTTGTTTTAGAACATACCAAATGTCCTCTAATTGGAGGAAAAACCATCAGACCAAAAGGTAGAAATCTTTTATCTCCCCATTGTTCAAATAAAAAAAATCCAAATAACAGTTGTTTTTTGAAACATTTTTACAGTGGTTTACCATTAGGGTCTGCATTCAGATAATATTTTCCTACTAGAAATTAACAGACTTTAAACACTTTTTAAACCTTAGAAATATTTAAAAACAAATTAAACGGATGTGTTGTTAATCCTTACATTTTTCTTTACTAATCAAAAACAAAACACAACAGTTGTTTTTGAAATGTTTCCTTTTTTCTCCTCAAGCTAGAAAACTATTCAGATGTGAAAGCAGATTCACCCCAGGTAATCAAGTAAAATGTAAACATTTTTTGACTTTCATACTCCTGCTTTAAGTAGAACAGTTTAGCAAAAGGCTCCAAATGGCCATTTCATTTGTAGCCTTGGCCATGTGGTAATCAGCTCCAAGAGAAGCAAACCTGGGTCAGGCTGTTGTTAGAAAACTCACCCAGATGGATATCAGCCCTTGGGGAGTGGTCCGATTTCTGGCTCCTGATCAATCACAGATCTCCCTGACTTTTGGGTGGTTCTGGTAAATGAAAGCGGCGAGCAGGACTCCCCTGGCTTGTTAAGGTCTACTTTGGGGTTAGCCAGATCTCTCTACTACTCTTAGAGCTTTGGTCAGTCCAGGCCTTGGCAACTTCCTTGACCATTGCCACATGGGACAGACCCCCTCTTGAGTTCATGGTAACCTGGAAGAGTTTGGGGCCAAAACCTATGGAAGTGAAACTCTACCAAGGTGAGAAATAAATGCTATTCACTTGATCACTATTATCAGGGCTCTGCTTTATAGTCTTTTTTCATATATTTATATTCATATATAAAATTTTTAAATTTATATACGCATTATTTGGAAATCCTCATCCTGTTTGTGAATTAAGTCCTTTGTTTCTTCTCTGATGTGACTACATCCCAGAGACATAGGAACATGGGAAGGAAGCTGAAATCTGACAAAACGGAGGATCCAAATGGGAACAGTGTCACACATTTTCTTGCCATTTAGCTGAAATTTTGCCTATTCATCTGTCTACTTGCCACCTCGTTCCACAAATATTTAAAGGCTACTGCTAGAGGAGAGGGTAGAGCTGTTCTGTGCTTTCTACTTGGGTGTATTAAGGAGCTCTTTGCCTGGCCTCATATTTATTTATTTTAAGCATGACTAGATCACTTTAGGGGCAAACTAATAAAAACCCTTCAGGTCAGAGTCACAGTGAGTTATTTTCACTAAAAGCCTGAATGAGGAAAAAAGTGAGGTTGGCATCAGCATTATCAGATGCTGTGCGTAAAATGTCTGAGGAGGGAAGGGGCTGCAAAACAGTGCTCAGAGCATCCTTTTGATTTTATAATGCATCCTCACTTTAGAGGTGTTTTGAGCAGAAAATTCTATCGGTAGTATGATGTAGGAAATTTTTTAAAAACTATTTTTTATATTGAGATATAATTCAAATATCATAAAGTTCACCCTTCTCAAGTATACAGTTCGGTGACTTTTATATGTTCACAAGATCGGGCAGCCATCACCACTGTCTCACTCTAGAGCATCTTTATTACCCTAAAAAGAAACCCTGTACCCATTAGCAGTCACCCCCCATTCCCACCCCCCACCCCCCCTGCCCCCAGCCTCTGGCAACCACCAATCTACTTTCGGTCTCTGGGAATTTACCTCTCCCAGACATTTCATATGCATAGAATCATATAATACATGCCTTTTCGCTTAGCATAATGTTGTCAGGGATCATTCATGTTGTGGTAGGTATCAGTCCTTCATTCCTTTTGTGGCTAAATAATATTCCCTTGTATCGCTCTACCACATCTGGTTTATCCATTCCATGGCTGATGGACATTTGGGTGTTTGTACTGTTTTGGTTGTTGTGAGTAATATGTGTAATGCTGCTAGGGATATTCATGTACTAGTTTTCGCGTGGATATGCTTTCAGTTCTCTTGGGTATACACTTAGAGTGGATTACTGATGTTTAACAAAAAAATACAGGGTGTCTGGCCCAACCCTTCATCCAGTGCAGGAATGAAAATGAGAATTTTCATTACAGAATATTACCCATCTGCCTCACCATGCCATTTCCATTCTTCTGCATAACCAGGACAGACGGCTGACAACTCCCACTGCTCTGTTTCACCGGCGTCTGCTTTTGCCATTGCCACAGCAGCGGCAGGACACGGAAGTCCACCAGGTGAGTGTGGCTGAGCAGCCATGTACAGACTGACGGGAACGTATACTAAATCAGTGGCGCTTGCCTGCCGGTGTTGATGAGATACTGGGCAGCTCACTAAGAAGGCAGACTCCCAGCTCCCATTCTAAGTCAGCGTGTCAGATGGCCTTTGATTTACTTATTATTTATTTATGTACTAACTTATTTTTAATTTTGTTATTTGAGTATAGTTGACACACACTTTGACGCTAGTTCCGGGTGTGCAGCCGAGTGATTCAACATCTCTGTACGTTATGCTGTGCCCACCACAAATGTAGCTACCATATTATTGACTATATTCCCTACATCGTGCTTTTTATCCCCCTAACTTATTCATTTCATAGCCAGAAGCCTGTATCTCCCACTGTCCTTCACCTGTACACTGTCTCTAAATAAGCACCTTCGGGTGAGTCTTATACTGGTATTGTGTGGGTGATACTTTGAAGAACTTCTGTATCACAGAAGGATGTGATATTTCTCCCATGTTGTTTTATGGAGTTCTCTAACCTTTTTAGCCAGATTACCAGGAACAGATGTTTCCTTTATAATTGAGTAAAATGGTAAAAGCATATACAAGGCGGTTGGGATGGCTTATGGAGGGAAGGAGGGTGGAGGGACTATTGCTTAACAAATCTGTATGTGGTTTAAACAACTTTGTTGCTCTGGGGGTCTTCACCTAAACTAACCCCATGGGTTCAGATCATCACGCTTTGTAGAACCATGAGTGAGGGTGTATTTTGTTAATTAGCCATTGTTCACTTACCACAAAAGAGTCCATTTCCAAAGCCTATGAACCTGTATTCAACAATAGTAACTAGTAGTACTATCTGTGTGAATTCTTTCTAAAGTGAACACGAACTACCATAGGAATTATACATATATATATGTATATATCCCATCTGAGTGGAACTCTTTGCAGATTAACCACATTCCACCTCCAGTATTTTGTCGCACATGATGCATTGGACGTAGTCAGGAAAATTGGGGTATATTTGCGCTAACTATTCTCAAAACCTTCCCCCCAAATTCCCATCAACATAACACAGAACAGCCTATAACAGTAATAGCATTGATGTCTTGTCAATCCAGTTGACTTCTGTTGTCGACTCCACTCCTAATAACGAACATCTCTTTGGTGAAATGATGAAGGAGTCTTCATTCCGCTCTCAGCAGAATTGGCAACCAACTGATTTTTTGAGGTCCTCTCCTCCTGTCTTTCGTTCTCACAAGTCAATCCATCTTTGGAAAAAGTAACGTACAGAACTTCCTCATAGGTTTTGTCATTTAAATATGGTTCATGAGGAAAAAGAGTTTTTATGTTAATTCTCCATGAGCCTATTTCCGCATTTGCTGGAGGCTGGGGAGGGCGAAGGTCCTTCTTTTTCACCTGGGATTGCAGCAAAGTTCTGATGAGCTTTAGAGAAGGGCATCTGACTTTGGCTTGTGCATGCATAATGGGCCAGAGGATAAAGGAACCAAAACAGCCAAGTCTTCCGCACCATTGGAACACTGCTGTTTCTGCTGCCTTTCTTCTTACTTCTCCGCTGCTACTGAAATAGCTTAGGAAGAAGGCTCCCTTCACTGAGCCAGCTGAGGAGGGGTGGATGGTGATTGCCCATAGCCAGTGCGGCGAGGGAGGGGCAGGGTCGCCTGATCCTGAACCAGCACACTGTTTTTTTATGACCATGCTGCTGGTGTTGCCTGGAATGTGGTCTGGTGCCACCTGATTCCATTTTAGAAGTCAGGGAAATAAGGGATTGGATTTGGCGGTGGCTGTGGCCCTGCTGTAAGGGTGGCAGGTTGCACATGGGTCAGTTGCAGTGGCTAGTGGTGGTAAGAAAGGGGGTTTATTTTGGAGTGGGGGCCAGTATATTCCTGGCCATATGGTATGCAGATTGGGCTTCCATGTTTCAGGCTTTCTTCAGGTTCCCTCCTGCTTTATCCTCTCCCACTCCTACCCCCATCTAAATACACAGGAGTCTGGCAGCTCTGGGTTAGACCAGTCAATTAATAAGTATGTTTTCAAATATTCACTCCAGGCATTTGCATGTTAAGCCATTTCTCTTTAATTATTGCTTGGAAGGCTTTGCTACTTCATTAAAAGGAACTTCAAATTTAGCAAGAAAGTGGACAAAGTTTTCTTTGTAAAGACCCCAGACAGGTTGCACCTGCTTGGCCCTGAGAGCAGAGAAAGCTGATTTTTTTTTTTTTTTGTGGAAGGTGGCCTGGTGATCCACTCTCCAGCGTCTGGGCCTGCCTAATTTCCACACACCCTGGAAAAGCCTGGATTTTCCCCCCACTAGTTTCTTTTAGGACCTAGAGCCCAGCCCTTTCCAAAGATAGGCAGGTCTCTCCTTCCATATCATGTTCCCTTTGCCTCTATTGGAGGTTCCTCATTGGAGATGAAGGAAGGCCTAATTCTGTGGGTATGATTGCAACCCTAAAGCAATCCTTGTTAACTTCACATTATGAAGATTTAACAGTGTATTTAGTACTTGCCTTCTGATTGGCAGCCAAGTTGCATTGGGCCCACTTATATAGTAAGATACAGAATTTGGGAGCCTAACACTTACACAACTGCCTCAAAGAAAAAACATACAAATCACAAATACAAACCTTTAGGATAGCTCCCAGGGCTTTGGAAGAAGCCCATACACAGTGAGAGGCTCTGAAGCTTAAGTGTCATTGGCTTCCTACTAAATAAGCTTATGAGTCCAGTCCAGATCATTCTTGAAATTGCAGTAGCTATAGGAAATTTTGTTAGTTGGAGAGTGGGGGGTGGGACCAGTCGTCATCATCAGTCAATCAAGTGCCCTTTCCTGTAGTGGAGCTTTAACTCTATGCAAGACCGAGATGAAGGATGATTAGCAAGGTCTTGCCTGTCACTACACTGGTTGCAGTGCATTTTTAAGCATCTGCTCAAATTTGGAAGCTCTGCATTAAAGTAGAAATTAAAATGTGTGCATTTCAGAGGGTTGCTGATACAGGGAATCTGCAGGTGCAGTTTGGATATATTTGTGATATGAATAGAAATGCACATGCAGTGAATACACATATCAGGGCACATCGTGATGCTCACTACACACCTGCAGCCCTAGGGTTAATTATAGAGCTTATGAAATCATCTAAAGTGAAATATGAGTGTGAGGTGGGTTATTTGTATGAGACTAAAAATAATGGCAGGGAAGTTCTACAAGCAACTCTTGGTTATCTGTGAGCAGATGATATGTTTTACCACACATAATTTACCAAGGTAAATTAACAAAATAGAGGAATGGTCGAATATACTTATGGGAAAGTTCATGGCACAGTTACAATTGCTTAGAGAAATAGTTAGTTCTTTACTGGTAAATACTTGGTACTTGTAAAGTAGATAATTCATAATCTGTTTTCTTTTCTGCCAAACCACTCAAGCCTGTGTAGGCAATGATAGATCTGAACTTGGTGTGAATTTGGCTTGGACCAGTTTTTAAAAATCTTGGTACCTGGCCCCATCCCCAGAAATTCTGACTTGATTGGTCTGGGTACATCCTGGGCATCAGCATTTTTTAAATTTCCCCAGGTGGTCCTAGTGGGGAGCCACGCCGGGGAACTGCTGGACTCTGGAGGAGGTGTGTTTGTTCTTTCTCTGGTTGCAGCTTTCCCAGTTTATCTCATGGAAGCTCTGACCCCCCCTAGAATACATTATTTTCTCCTTGGATAAGACAGGAGTGGGAGGGATGCTCTTCCTCAAGCTGGGTAAGGCTTAGGCATTCTTTTCCCCTGCAGTGTAGACCTTTTTACGGAGAAGGCTCTGGGCATATTTCACAACGGTGCTCTTCCCCCTTCCCTGCAAGAACCAGAAGTATTGTGGGGATCCCCTACAAAGGCATTCCTCAGCAGTTCCCACGGTAATGCTGGTCCACATGCAGCCTCTAGCAGTTGGTCAAAATGACCATTCAGGGCTGCTGCCAGTTCCTGGCTCCAGCAACTTCTGCTCCCGATAAGCAGATACCAGCTGTGTCTCTCAGAATGTACCGGTCCCTCCAGATTTGGGGATGGTCATTTGTCCTGCAACCTCAATTTTCTGATGTGTCCAAGAAAAGTCATTGGTTTTCAGGTTGTCCACGTTTTATTTGTTGTAAAGACCAAATGTGTCAGCTTCTAAGTTCTTTACATGTCAGAGCTGAAATTGGAAGTCTCCCTTGGAATTTTTATAGTGATCCTATTGATTCCATAGATCGATTTGGGGAGAATTGTCAATCTTAACAATATTTAGTCTTTTAATCTATGAATGTGGAATGTCTTTTTATGTATTTAGCTCTGTGCTCATTTCAGCAATGTTTTTTATTTCTCAGCATGCAAGTCTTACATTTGTTTTGTTGCATTTATTCCTAAATATAAATGACTCTTTTTTGATTTGTCATCCTCACCTGTCTGACCTCCTTCACCACTGGAGGTATCCCAGTTTGGGACCTATTTTCCATTATTTTTTTTTTAAAGTAAAAAACATTTTTTCATTATTTCACCAAAGATAGATAGTTGAAGGTTTTGGGGATAGAATGTATCTAATTTATATTTTTAAGTAAAACATTATTATTATCACTATTATTAATGAAAAATGAAGAGCTTTGGTAAATCAAATTTAAATTAGCAATGATTCCAAGTCTTATTTTTAAACACACACACTCTCTCTCTCTCTCTCTCTCTCTCTCTCTCTCTCTCTCTCTCTCTCTCTCTCTCTGCCCGGAATAAGAATTTTGGACCTGGGAAGTTACATCTTTAACTGTACCAGCCTGCACAGCAGCTAGGAATGTTCGTGTCAGGTGGTCACTGCATTCTTTTCCTGGGAAGGAGCCCGGCAGTAAGCTAGGTCACATGGAACACCTCTTCTGCTCATCATATGTCTTTCATATGCTTTCAAGCAGACCCAGAGCCTTGTTCCAGCTAGCCTGGGCACCCTCTCTCCTGACCATGTTGCATTGCCAAGTTCACTTTCTTTGTGCTGCCCTCTCCAGGAGACCCTTCTCCTCTATTACCATCTCTCCTCAGCAAAGGTACAATATAGTTGATTGTGCTTGTTCACGTCTCTGATTCACTCCCATCGCTTAACTGCTACTTGATTGCATTTCAGTTTCCTCCATTTTAGGGCCGGGCAGGTAACTGAAGGAAGGGCTGGAGAGCTGATGCCGTGTGTAAGAGGGCTCCCCTTTACCAGCTCCCCCTGCTTTTGCCACAACGGATCACAGATGAGGGCTGTCAGATCTGTCTTCTTTCTTTCTTTTCTATTTGAAAGGAAAGCCAGAAAGCTGGATATTTATGTGAAATCTGTCTTTAAACGCTAGCAATGAATCCATACTCTTTAAAAATACCATCCAGGTCAAACAAAATACTTCTGGGGACCACATTTGGCTGTGAACCACCAATGTGTGACCTCAGATTTCCTGTAATCACTTGCATCTGGAGGGTAGGTTGATACAGATGAGATTTCCTGAGACAGGCCTACATCCTAGCAATAGACTCCTGATGGCCATAGTGCCCTCCCCTGATTGTTTCCTATTCCTTTGGCCAAGCTGTTCTACAGGAAGTCCATCTCTTCTCCTCCACTTGACCACTTTTGCTGGTGGTCTACTTTACCCCTCCACTGGGTAATCTTATCTGAAAGATCTGGAGGCTGCCTCATCATCACCCCCTCACCGTGGAAGTAATAGCAGGGACCATTCTTCTCATCCTGTTTTATAGATTCTGAAGCAAGTGTGAGAGCCAGAGCGGTGGAGGGCCTGGCCCTGGTTCTTGCAGTTACTGAGAATGAGGCTCATTCAGATCTGTCTACCACCAAGTTCCTGCTCTCTTTGCCCCAGTGGTACCTCTAATCCCGCATGGACTTCAGAAAGAACAAGATCTTGGGAAACTGGAATTACTTAACGTTGTTACTGACTCTTGATCCTGTCTTTGTCTGCAACACACCCATTTCTTTCATCTTCTTCCCACTGATAGGTCCACTTGGCATTTACCTGACAGGTACAGCGGCTGGTGACCCCAGAGAGATGAGCCCCGGTGAAATCAGTCACTGTGGGTAGATTCTTATTTGGCTAGCAGTTGGTATTGAGGATCTGTGATTTCTTTCACCACACTGCAGAAATGAGGGCCTTAAGTACAATGATATAATTTGGTCAGAGGAAGCATTTATCTCCAATTGAGAATTGGATTAAATCTCCAAGCGGTTATCCAATTGAGAATTGGATTAAATTTTCAGTAGGATATTGGTTACCATGAATTAAATTAATGTCACATATACCCTGCTGTCTGCAGTCTCTTTCAGGATTTGTGAGAATACTCAGCTCTGTTTAAATGGCTTATCTATTTATTGAGTGAACTTATAAGAAAGGCACAGAATGTGGGCTTTTTCCAATGTCTATTTCACAAGGTAAAACTAACTTCAGGCAGGAATCACAGATTCATTTTCTGTTTCAAACTCAGAAAGTTAATACTATGTCGATATTTCATTGCAGTGATTCTCAATGGTATGTAGCTGGGGTGGAATGAGAATAGTCAGGGACTTCTTCAAAATGCCCTTATCTGGGGTGCCTGGATGGCTCAGTTGTTAAGCGTCTGCCTTTGGCTCCGGTCATGATCCCAGGGTCCTGGGATCAAGCCCTGCGTCGCGCTCCTGCTCAGTGGGAAGCCTTCTCCGTCTCCCACTCCCCCTGCTTGTGTTCCCTCTCTCGCTGTCTCTCTCTCTCTGTCAAATAAATAAATAAAAATCTTAAAAAAAAAAAAAATGCCCTTATCCCCCTGAGGATTCTGATCAGCTTCCTCCCAGAGGCAGGCACTCCAAAACAGAGAGATGGTTATTGATGGAAATGTGTTGCCATGTGAATTGTGTGAAAACAGAAATAAGGCTAAGAATCACTGCTCCACTATCTGCCATCCTTGGAAAGACTGTGCTCACTTTCTCCGTCTAATTCTCTTATTTCCCAGTGTCCTATTTCCTGGTAATCAGGACATCAAAGGAATGAGGCTGTCTAACCCAAGTTAGCAACGGTGTTGAGAATTCTAAGGTTAAAATGCTGGCTGCATGTAGTTTTTCTTATTTGGGGCTCTCACCATCTTTTAATTTTCTGTGCAATACCCCTTATCTTAGTTCTTACATATCTCCCCCTTCCCTGTGTCCTACTGTCTTCTTTCCTTGGTATGTTCTCACCTCTTGGAGTTCTGCACTATTTCAAGGAGGTATGTTCTATTGCCAGGACTGGCTGCATTCTTTGTAGAGCCCAGTGTAATAAGAAAGTGCTGGTCCCCTTGTTTAAAAAATTTTGAAGAATTTCAAGACAGTGAGAGTTGAGCATTAAACCAAGTGTGGGCCCTTCTAAGCTTGGGGCACAGTGTAATACAGGTTGCACACATGAAGCCAGCCTTGCATCTTGGCAGTTCTGTCAGGAGTCTGACAGTTTTGTAATGCTCAGGATATGCCCTTTAGTGCATTTCCAGGATTATATCCTGGTTCTGCAGAACTTTTCCATGGTGAGAAAAATGGTAATAGAAAACAATCCCATTTATTTTGAAGGTGAAAAATCTTAGGCTGGAGGAGACTAATTAGAGAAAGGGAAAAAGGAGGGGTGCCTGGGTGGCTCAGTCGGTTAAGCAGCTGCCTTCAGCTTAGGTCATGATCTCAGGGTCCTGGGATCAAGCCCCATGTGGGGCTCCCTGCTCAGTGGGGAGTCTGTTTCTCCCTCTTCCCCTGCCCCTCCCCCAACTCGTACGTGCGCTCTCTCTCTCTCAAATAAAATAAAATCTTAAAAAAAATAAAGAGAAAAAAATCAACCTAGGACTCCTGATTCTCTGAAGAGACTACATATTTTAAAATATTAGCATACAATACTTTCAATAATGAAAGAACCATAAGCTCTGATGAGTCAGAAATAATTTCACTAATGATGACTCCGTGATCATAAAACAAAAATAATCCTCAAAAAACAATAATCTCATATAAGACTAAAAATCTTTGTGCTTTCCTGGACTTTTTGGTTTTTTGAACTTTCATAATAAATGCAATAAGGCAAATAAGCAATAATAGGCATGTCAACATTACAAAAAACTGGAAATCATTACTCTGTAAAGTTAGGGGTAGTAGATAGCCCCAACAGTATGTAATGAAAAATGAAATTTCTCAGTGAATTTTCTACTGGGAGGAATAATCAGTGAACTATTGTGGTTATGTAGCATTGCATCAAGCTCCATGCATTAAACAGGATGAGATAAGCTTTTAGTCACAACATTTCTCAAAGTAGTTTATCAAAGATTAAGTGTGGTAATAGAAATAGTCTGTAGAAATGTACTGCTTTTGGGGCACCTGGGTGGCTCAGTCGATTAAGTGGCCAACTCTTGATTTCAGCTCAGGTCATGATCTCAAGGTTGTGGGATCAAGCCCTGCGGTGGGCTCCATGCTCAGCGGGGAGTCTGCTTGGAGATTCTCTCCCTCTGCCCCTCCCCAGTCTCTCTCTTTCTCAAATAAATAAATTATGTAATTTTAAAAATTTAAAGGAAATGAACTGCTTTTGCACAATGATGCAAGTCAGTACAGGTGAACTGAATCTTAAAGTTTCTAAAGTCTATGGTAAAGGAAGAATGGGCTTTTCATCTGCCAGGAACATCCCCTGAGAGCACATGTCCTCCATGTGTCCTTAACTTTATGGAGCCAACAGTGTCTGGTTCAGGTTGTTTCTCTTACCAGCATTTGTAACCTGTGGCTTCACAAGTGCTGGGAAGACCTGAAGAGGCAACTTGACAGCATGTAATTAGCCTATTTTATCGATTGTGAATACATCAGAATTGTGGATGGCTTTTGCAGAGGGTCTCCCAAAGTGACACCCACATCATGTAAACCCCTACCTTATACTGCCCTGTTGGGTATTTCTGTATACAAATTGAGTGGTTGCCCTTATTATCAACATGACAATAGCAACAACAAGGTTATATAATTTGATTGAGTATACTATATACCAAGCACTATTCTAAGCTTTACATATGTTAACTGAGATGTGAAATAGTTACTAGTATTATATTCTCTTATATCCTCAATAGAGGATATTGAGATACAGAGAATTAAGCAAATTGTCTAAGATCACATAGGTAGTAAGTGACAGCTTTGAATCCTGTCACCTGGCTAATGAACAGAGGATGTACAGGAACTATTACCAATCCAAACCTCTACCTACTTGTCGAAATAGAGTAAAATAGTAGTATTGTGATGTGATGTGTTGTGTGTGTGTGTGTGTGTGTGTGTGTTTTAAATGAATGTAACAAATAGTCATGGGGGGGCTAACTAGCATATATAGTGCATGGCTGGAACTTCATTCTTTGGGTTTCTGCAATGCCACCATTTTGTTTGGAGAAAGACATGAACATTTCTCTTCAGTGGTCTGGTGGTTTTAAAAATATGCCCCCAAATGCTTTCATACTCTTTCCTTCAAGAGGTGGAGCTTGATTTCCTTTCCTTTTTGTGTGGGTAGCAATTAGTAACTTGCTTTTAACAAATAAAATTAAGCAAAAGTGATCACGTATGACTTTGACACCTAAGTCATCAGAAGGCACACTGGCCTCCGTCTTGGTCAGTCTCTCTCAGATCACTTGTTCTGGGGGAAACAAGTTTCCATGTCACGAGGAGAGGCCCATGAGGCTAGCAACAAACTAGAAAGTAGGCCCATGGCCGACAGCCTGATGAGTGAGCTTGGACATGGATTTTCCAGCTCTAGTCGAGCCTTCAGATGACTGTAACCCTAGTGGGTATCTGGATACAACCTCATGAGAACATGAGCCATAGTCACCCTGCTGACCTACTTCCAAAACCTTGTCCTGAAGAAACTATCCGACTGGAAATGTGTTTGGAGTCTCTAAGTTGAAGGGTAATTAGTTATGCAGCAAAAGATAACTACTACTGGTAGTGTCATGGTAACCAATAAAGCTCTGGCCAAATTATTCATAATCAAATTGAGCTTAAGGAGCATATTTTCATTTTGGAAAGAGAGGCATGTCTGGACTATTTCCTGTGGGAGAGAGCCCCCTGGGCATATTCCCTACCAAATATTTTGAAGTTGGGGAATGTATCTAAAATTAACATGTCACTTAAATCTACCTTATATCTCAAGATCTCTAAATAGTCTTTCTCTTCTCCCTTCACCTGTAGTGCTCTGAATTGAACAGACTGATTTTTCAACTCTTTGAGAGCTGAGAGCAGTTTGATTTTAACAACTGTTGCTTAGCAATAGGCACTAGAGTGGCCTCCCTGTGTAGCCGTTGTCTGTCTGTGATGCTGAATTCAAAATTGTAATTATCGTTCTAAGATGAAATTGAAGCTGGCCTTTGTGACACATTACACTTACCAGGGCATCTCAGCTACCCAGGGAATTGCATGGTCCCCGTTTGAAGGCCCTCTGTGGGAGAGCTGGTCTCTTGGAATTATGGGGCATTTAGAAGTCAAAGAGAAAGCTCTGAAAAAGCTAGCAAACTCCTCATTGGTAGGTGGTTTGTGTTCCCTGTATGCTGACTTTGGACCTTGATTCTGGACCCAAAACTTGGCTCTTGAAATGCTGTGACTAGAAACTGGGCCATTGATGTTAAGGAAGGGACAATGCAGGGATGGGGTTTCCGAACAAATTTTGGTGAGTAGGAGAGGGTGAGAAGTCTAGTTGCCATGTTTTTATCGCCCGGCCCTGATGGAAAAGGCTCCGGGAAATGTCAGCTGCTTTAAAGTTTTAAACCAAAGGTCTAAATCCGATTGTTCATCAGAAAGTTTGGTATCAAGATTCAGAAATCTCTGCCTGGCTTAAAAGCACTATTCTTTCCCAGTCTTTGGATTAAATGATGAACAAGTTTATTTGATTTTGTTTCATCTTCCATTAGTTCTAGAGGTCTTTTTGTGTGTGACCGGTGCCAAACCAGGTACTATGGAAAGATAAAAATGAAATATGAGGCATTGCCTGTACTCTCTAAGAACTGACAATCCAGTTGAGGAGATTATATGAATAGGCATAAAGTCTCAAATGATCAAGATGGGAACAACAGGTTACTGATAATAAGCAGTATAACTATTGGCCATGTTGTAAAACTTTGGACTTGAAAACCAAGAGAAAATGTCACATTAACAAAATAACAAGGCTTCAATGCATGACCCTGAAAAAAAAGGTTAATATAGTTTCAAAGTATTTCATGCACCCTTCTAATTAGTCAGCTTTCTCTGAAAATAGGGTGGTTTTTTTTTTTTAACTTTGAGACAGTTTTTTCCTCTGGATCTGCAATTACTCTTTATGGGCACATGGTCCCTGGTATGTATGATAGTCTTGGGAATTAGCTGGTGTTAGATTAAGCAGAGGCAGTGTCTCTCATATTGGACTAAATTAATATTGCCACGATTTCTACACAGGCATCATGATGAGAAGTGTAAGAAGACTTACACTGAAACAAATGATATTTCAGTGGCTTCAAAAATGAGGAGCCATAAACTTGTAGAAAACCCCAAATAGACTCGTCGAAATAGAGTAAAATAGTGGTATTGTGATGTGATGTGATATGTGTGTGTGTGTGTGTGTGTGTGTGTGTGTGTGTGTTTTAAATAAATGTAACAAATAGTCATGGGGGGCTGTCTCCTCCTTCAGGTATTATTGGATCACCAGCTGTAAAAACTCTGAGGGTAGATGTTTAAATATGTTTTAACATTTGAGTGGCAACATTGCAGGTGTTACCTGGCTCTAATCCTCCTCTTTACAGTCTTTTCTTTGTCTTGCTTCTAATTTTCAAGATCCTGTACACAATTCAGAATTAATTCAAAGCAGTAGTAGAACATCTTAGCCAGGATAAACCTTCACCTGGCAAATAATGTTATGCCACCAGAGCCGGTTTTCTTGATTCCTGCAGATTAGGCATTAAAACAAACCACAGTTCCCTCTAGAGGCAGGCACCCAAAAGCAAACAGTCTTAGCAAAGGCTGGTGTCTCCTGCCTCCTGCTTACCTTCCTCAATGCAGGGTTAAAGATTGGTCAGGGATGTTCTCATTCCCCTTTTTCATTCCTAGCATTATGGATTTATGAAGACCTAATCCTATACCTTATGTTTGTAAACTGCCTTATGATTTCAAAGCCCTTTAATAAGTAATGGCAAATGTGGCCACCATAGCAAGCCTGGGAAGTAGGAAGGCACGTATTACTTCCTCTTCTGTATATAAAGAAATAGGCTGAACGAGGTAAAGGGATCTACAAATTCTAGAAATTGGACTCGAGTCCAGATCTCTGGGCTCCTAATCCAGTGCGCATTCTATTAAACCCAGTTACTTTTGTAAAGTGGTGTTTCAGAACCTTATACCGCTGATATTTCAAGAGACAGTTGAGCAATGAATTGGTAGGCAGTAAATTTGTATCCAGTTCATTAATTGGCCTCCAGTGATTTTAATTCAAGTTCTTCAAATAGGAATTTCCACTTTCTTCCCTCCCAGATCCGGTCACTTTCTGTACAAGAGGACGTTTCAAGGACCACCTTTTATTCCTGGTGTCCTGTGAGTGTTTCACTGTTTGTGTTTAATTTCCCAGCAGGGCTCAGGACCCAGCACCAAAGCATTCCTGAGGAGGGCAGTTGGATACTGACTGGCACACAGGAAGACATGTTTGGGGGTTTGAACATATTTTTTGTTCTCCTAAACATTTCTTCAGAGAAACATCAAGGCCAGTGGAAGAAACCCCTGAACTCACCAGCCAGATTTTACTTATTTACTTTGTCATTTTAAAATCCGCCTACTGTGCATTTCTTTAAAATATACTCTGCCATTCAGCTACCTTTGATGATGACTTAGAGATAGATGCCTCTCATTTTTAAAGATTGGCTGCCCTGCCATTTTGAAAGTTTTCAACAGCTGCATTAAGATATACTTCGTATACCACATAACTCTCCCATTTAAAGCATAGCCTTAGTATCACCCTGCCATCCTTAGTGGACTTCCAGTGTTGGTTCTGAAAACACTCAGGCTGCCAACTGTGGAAGGCGGTTCTGGTGAGATCTGTGACGGACTCAGGGTGTCTGCTCTGCTCCTGGCACCACACGGTGGGTGGAGGACGCAGGTAAGAAGCCCCTTGCCCTCTCAGGAGTTAATGGTTCATCCTGAGGATTTGACCTTCCGTTCTTCCTTTGTGGAGGGTGGGAAATAGAGGCTGTGTGCCTTTTCTCAAGGATAGTGCTTTCTGGAAAAGCAGCCTCTGATTCGTGGTGTCTGGTGATTTGGCAGTAGAAAAAGAAGTTCTTTATCTTCAAGGAAAACGGACCGTGAGGGCCTTAAAGAGAAGGCGTATCAGTTAGGACAGTTAAGAATGAGTCTCCAAAGGGTCAGGAGTGAAAAGTGGTCAAGCGAGTGGATTTTGTCAAATAAACCTGTGTCTAAGTTCTGCTGATTGTCCAGCTGTATGATGTAGGACAGCCTCTCTGAGTCTCATTATTTTTTTTTTTCATTTTAAAGTGAGGAATTTAATGATTGTATCTTCCTCACAGAGTTGTCAGGAGGATTAACTGAGATGACCCGTGGCAGTTCTCAGCTCAGCGTTTGGAACCAGCTAAGTGCTCAGTGAATATTTCCTGCTGTTACTCCTGGCTGTCTCATCCACGTGATTTATAAAGTTCTTGAGAATAGAGACCATTGTGTTTACCATCAGACCTCTAGCCCCATCATCGTAACAGCCCAGTGTTGAACTGAAGAGAATGCATGTTGCCCAACTCATTCCCTCTGTCTCTTCCTGCCTCACTTATTGCACGCATGTGGCATGTGTGCGCGTGCACACATACACACAAACACACATGTGCACATTACAACCCCTACTGACTGTGATACTGGCAAGAATTAGGAACCTAACTGCAAAAGGTATCAATTGTTTGTCATCCCATGGTCATCCAATGAAAGGAGTGTTGTTTCTGGGCACAGTCAAGGGACCTAGAAATAACTGTGTTAAATCAATCTATGGTATATAGTGGTATTCACCACAGTGGATTCTTGTGTATAATGATAGGTAATTGGGGACAGAAGAGGCGAGAGTCTCGCCAGTATATTTTTATGGTAGTATTGGTAGGACATGCTTTGGGACTGTTCTGGAAGGGGAAAAAAAAATCTAAGAAATGTTAGGGTAGACATTTGTGATGGATTACATGTAGGGCATGATAAAAAAGAAAGAAGCACTGCAGATGATTAAATTGTGAGTCTAAGGCCTGAAAGACTAAGTTAGTAATATGATAATGATCTCAGTTCACAATTAGCTAAGTGTTAGATGTCAGCAAATCTAAGTGGGGAGAACCAGAGAAGGGACTAGATGTACTTCCAAGATGAGCTTGTCCAGCCTCTTTCATCCTTGAAGAGGTATCCCCTGAGGTTGTTTATGTGTTATACCTTATATCATTTTGGAAAGAGCTTGAGGCTCTACTGTGAGTCAGAAAACGTTGCCTGGATTCCACTCTGGATAGAGTCCAAGGGAGATTGAGTTTGGGGTCCATAGGGAACTGGTATCTTAATAGTACAAATTATGTTTGCAACCTTCTATCTTGAAAGTGTCATACATCCCAGTGAATGCATCTTGTGCAAATTGTTGCCATTGTTGAAGACAAGGTCACCTGATGTGGATTTTGCTGTCATGAATTTCAGGGGATCGAGGAACAGGTTCTCTGATAGCCTGTGTGTACAGCCTAAAGTTCTGAATTAAGTCACTTACTAGCTCTTTTGGACATCAATTTCCTTGTAACCAAAAAAGGAATAATTACGTCTAATTTACTGGAGAGTTTGAGAATTAACTTTAATTTTCCCAGCATAGTGATAATCAGAAGGAAAGGTACTATGTGAGGACAAATTTGTAGTGTGAGTTGCAGCATGGCAAATGGATTAAGCCCCATTTTTTTTGGTGCCCAGGACTTATTTATGGCTGCTTTCTGCTTGTGGACACTTTCCTACTGTCTGGTTGGCCTGTGCCAGAAAAAGATGGCTCTGTTGGATATAGAGAATGCTGAGAATGGAGAGGCAGGAAGTTTGGGATCAGGGAACATCTCTAAGATGTCTGAATGGTTTCCAGTTGCTTTATTTCACCTTCTGTGGTCAGTTCTGGGATTTTCTTACACGAGAGTTTCATGAGGCTTCCCCCCAATATTGCCTAGCCATGCTAGTGTATCACAAGTCCATCTGCTGCGACTGACATTCCTATGGATGATTTTTATAGGCACTATCTTAAACTATCCAGGGCTGGACTCAGCTATACTGGTGCTATGATCATGCATGTGCTCCAGAATAGTTTCCAAAAGTTAAAGTTCTGATTAATTTTTATGCATAATGATTATACTACTTTATTCAGGTATGTTGCAGTACTGGACACACTGGGTTTTTTCATTAGTCAGAAGGATCTTGAGAAGCATTGCTAAATCTATGGAACAAAGGTATTTTTCAAATTCAAATAAAAATGATAGGTACTAAACTCAGCCTTTGGACAACGATTGCTAATAGTTTGAAGCTGTTGTCAATAACCTCAATACTCCTGTTGCCAAAGTATGAAATGATTTAATGTATCTGAAAGGAGAAACGGGTATCCAAATTTAGGTTATCCTTTTTTTTTTTTTTTCCAATGTAGGTAGGTTTTTAGGGAGTGTATGATTCTCTTTTCACTACAAAGCTATCAAATTCAGAAACTGGGTGACTTTCTCTACTTCAGGTAAAGGTTCTGTGATACATTATTTGCTAAAATTTTATGTGCGCCTGGGTGGCTCACTTGGTTATGCATCCTATTCTTGATTTCGGCTCAGGGCATGACCTCAGCGTCATGAGATTGAACCCTGTGTCATTGGGCTCCACACTCAATGGGGAGTCTGCTTGAGATTCTCTCTCTCCCTCTCCCTCTGCCCCTGCACACGCACTCACTCTCTTTCCAAAATAAACACATAAATCTTAAAAAAAGAAAACAAAACAAAACATGGGAATGGTGGTGTGAAGAGTTTGGCAGATTATCTTTCCAAAAAGCAAGGATAAAATTGGACAAAATTATCAAAATCAATCTCTTACGGACTCCTAAGATCAACTATAGCCTTACAAAAAACTGAGATGCTTTTATTCAGGAAGAACTACTGAATCATAGGTAAGAGCAGTAGGAGTCTGGCAGTTTAGCTTGGGGATGCTCTCATTCCATCGTTCCCAGCCTCTTTGGGCAAGCTATGAAAGCCAGCAGCTTTGTTGTCAGAGGGTGATGACCCGATTTGGAGCACAGCAGAGTGTGGAAAAAAGCCTATGATGTTGGGTGTTGTCAGAAATATTAGCTATCTCAGTGGCAGGCAGACAGGGAGTACCAACATAATAGGT
The DNA here is from genome assembly GCF_037043125.1 of Eumetopias jubatus. NCBI lineage: Eukaryota > Metazoa > Chordata > Mammalia > Carnivora > Otariidae > Eumetopias > Eumetopias jubatus. The sequence continues at coordinate 61,395,111 of NW_028274811.1, forward strand.
AGCCTGAAGTTGAGATCCTGGCTGGGGGAATGGAAGTAAAATAATAATAATAGTATTAGTGGAATCAGAATTTAAGTGGTACATTATAAAAGATTTATTTAACACAAAAGAGGGCAGTAAAGGATGAGCAAGGAACAAAAAAGGCATTAGACATTGTGGCAGGAAGAATAATGGATTCCCAAAGTTGTCCACAGGTGTCCACATCCTACTTAATGTAATCTGTGAATATGTTACTTTACGTGGAAAAGGAAATTAAGATTAAAGTTGGAACTAAGGTTGCTAATCAGCTGACCCTTGGATAGAAAGATTATCCTGAATTATTCGGGTAAGCCCAATGCAATGACAAGATTCTCTAAAAGTGGAAGAGGGAGGCTGAAGAGTCAGTGTCAGAGTGATCAGAGCAAAGCAAACCTCAGGCAGCCATAGCTGGCTTTGAAGATGTGAGAGAGCCATCTCACAAGGAATGCTTTCTAGAAGCAAGAAAAGGCCAGAACATGGATTTTTCTTTACAACTCCCAGAAGGGAACACAGCTTTGCCACCACCTTGCTTTTTGACCAGTGAGACCTGTGTCAAATTTTGACCTCTGGAGCTAGGATCATTAATTTTTGTTGTTTTAAGCCTCTAAGTTGGTAGTAATTTGTTATAGCAGCAACAGAAAACTCATACAGAATAAATAAAAAAACAAACAGCAGAATGGCAGATGTAAAATCAAGATCTAACCTATGCTATGTATGAGACACATTTTAGATTAAAAGATATAGATACGTTGAAAGTTAAAGGATGGAAAAGATATTCCATGCAAACAGTAATCGTAAGAGAATGGAGTGGCTCTATCACTATAAGGCAAAATAGAATATAGGACCAAAAAAATGTTACTAAAGGCAAAGAGGGGTGTTTCATAATAAAAACATAGTCGATTCCTTAGAAATACATAATAATTATAAATGAATATGAACCTAACAACAGAGCCACAAATACATGAAGCAAAAACTGACAGAACTGAAAGAAATAGACAATTTAACAATATTCATTGACTTTGATACCCTATTCTAAATAATTGGAAAAATAACTATACAGAAAATCAAAAGGATATAAGAGAACTGAACAATACTATCAACCAACTTGATCTAGTAGACATTTATAGGACATTCTACCAAATGAAAACAGAATGTATATTCTTGTTTTGTTTTGTTTTGTTTTTGTTTTTTTCAGAATGTATATTCTTTAAAGCAGACATGAAAATATCTCCAGGATAGACCATACATGAGGCCATAAAACAAGTCTCAATAGATTCTAAAAGATTGAAATTACAAAAGATATGTTTTTGGGACACAATGATATTAATTTATAAATCAGCAACAGAAATACATTGGAAAATCTCAAATATTTGGGTATTAACACATTGCTAAATAACTCATGGGTCAAGGAAAAAATCAAAAGAGAAATTAGAAAATATTTTGAAATGAATACAAATGAAAACGCATATTAAAATTTATAGGACTCAAATAGGCAGTCTTTAGAAGGAAATTTATAGCTTTCCATACCTATCCTAGAAAATAAAAATGATCTCAAATCAATAATCTATCCTCCACCTTAAGAAATTCCTAAAAAGAAAGCAGACTAAACCCAAAGGAGGCAGAAAGAAGGCAAAATTAGAACCTAAGTTAATGAAATAGAAAACAGAAAAAAATAGAGGAACTCAATAAAGCCAAAAGTTATCTTTTGAAGAGATCAACAAAATTGACAAACCTTAAGCCAGATTGACCAATAAAATTAAGAGATAAGGTACAAAACTGCCAAAACCAAAGATAAAAGTAGGGATATCACAACCAGTCCTACAGAAATTAAAACAATTATAAGGAAATGCTATGAGTAACTTTATGCCAGAAATGACATGCAATAGGTAAATTTCTTGCAAGACACAAATAACTAAAAGTGCCAAAAAAGAAATAGAAAATCTGAACAGAACTATAACAAATATATTGAATTAGTAATTAAAAATCCTTCCAAAAAGAAAATTCCAGACCAAATGCATTCACAAGTGATTTCTACCAAACATTTAAAGAATAAATAATGTCGGTCATTCATAAAATCTTCCAGAAAATGGAGGACGAAACACTTTCCAACTCATTTTATGAAGCCAGTGTTACTGGGATACCAAAACAAGACAAAGACATAAGAAAACTACAAACTAATAACCCTCATGAATATAAATGCAGAAATTCTCAATAAAATATTAGCAAACTAAATGCAGCTATTTATGAAAAGGATTAAGCACCATGACCAAGGGGGCTTTATCCCAGGAACACAAGGTTGGGTGAACATCAAAAAATCAATATAATAGATTATGTAAATATAATAAAGAATAAAAATAATATGATTATCTCAATAGAAACAGATAAAACATTGCATGAAATTCCACACCTATCTAAGAACTTAGGAATAGAAGAGTAATTCCTTAGCCTGATAAAAGGCATCTATGAAAAATCTATAACTAACATCATACTTAATGGTGAAAGAATGAAATTTCTGCTAATATCAAGAACAATATCCAGATGCTCACTCTTACTGCTTCTATTCAACACTTCAGTGGAGTATCTTTCCAGTGCAATAAGAGAGAGAAAAGATAATATAAGGGCATCCTGATGGGAAGAAAGGAAATAAACTGATAAACCGAACACAGTTCCTTTCAAGATACTAATAGGTTTGTTTGCTGACACACTAATCCTGAAAAAAATATGTAACTTTAAATGTATATATTAGAAATTTCAGCAAGGTTTTTGTTTTTGTTTTTAATAGTGTGCCAGCGTTTCTCTTACACTGTTGTTGGGAATGCAAGTTGGTGCAGCCACTTTGAAAAACAGTGTGGAGTTTCCTCAAAAAAAATGAAAAATAGAGCTACCCTATGACGCTGCAATTGATCTATGGAAATGCAAAGAATCAGAATAGCCAAGGCAATTTTGAAAAAAGGGGACTGAGTTGGAAGACTTATACTTCCTGTTTTCAAAACTTAATAGAAGACTACAGTTAGCAAGATACTGTGGTACTGGCATAAGGATAGTTATATATATATATCAGTGGAACAGAGGTAGGAGTCTAGAAATAAATCCTGACATTAATGGTCCATTGATTTTCTATAAAGGTACCAAAGCAATTCAATGGAAAAACAAATGGTGCTGGAGCAATCAGGTGCCTAGAAAACAAACAGATTAATCCTAAATGTAAGGGCTAAAATTATGAACTTCAATAAAAGAACATAGGAGAAATCTTAATGCATTGAGTTGGGCTAAGCACTTTTAGATACAACATCAAAAGCAGGATCCGTAGATGAAAAAAAAGGATAAATTGGACTTCATCATAAGTGAAAACTTTTGTGCTTAAAAGGACACCATCAAGAATGTGAAAACACTTCTCCCTCTCCCACGCCCCTCTGCTTGTGTTCCCTCTCTCGCTGTCTCTATAAAGAAATTAATTAATAAAAAAATTTAAAAAAAATAAAAGATTTTCAAAGGATGTGAAAACACTCTATAGAAAAAGGGGAGAAAATATTCACAAATCATATATTTGATAAAGGACTTCTATCCAGAATATACAAAGAACTCTGAAAACTCAATAATAAGACAAACAACTAAAGTCAAAATGGGTGGAAGATTTGAATAGATGTCTTCCCAAAGAAGATAAACAAGTGGCTAAAAAGCACATAAAAAGATGTTCATGACTCATTAGAGGAAATGCTTACCGAAACCACAATGAGATATGACTTCATATTCATTACAATAGCTATACTAAAAGTCACAGAATATAACAAGTGGCAGTGAGAATGTGGAGAAACAGGAGCCCTCATCTACTGCTGGTGGGAATGTGAAAACAGCTTGCCAGTTTCTTAAAAAGTTCAAAATAAGTTTACCATAGGATCCAACAATTCCGTTGCTGGGGATTGGTATCTGTGCAAGAGAAATGAAGCTTTATGTCTACATAAAGACTTGTAGATGAGTGTTGTAGCAGGATTATTCGCAATATAGTCCTAAATTAGAAAGAAGTCAGACGTCCATCAACAAGTGAATGGATAAACAAATGCCATGTATAAATACAATAGACTATTATTGTGTAATAGAATGAATGATACATGCTACAATATGAATAAATATCAAAAATATTATGCTGTCAGGGGTCAGCAGTTTTTTAAAGGGTCAGAGAGTAAATATTTTAGGCTCATGAACCATATGGTCTCTGTCACAACTTCCCAACTCTACCCTAATAGTGCTAATATACCCCAAAGCAGCAACAGACTATATGTAAACGAATGGGTGTGACTTGTGCGCCAATAAAACTTTATTTACAAAAACAGGTAGTGTGCTGACTTGTTTGCTGATTGAAAAGAAGCCAGATGCAGAAGACCACACATAGTATGATTCCACTTATATGAAATTTCCAGAAAAAAGTAAAACTATAAATCTATAAAAAGTAAAGCTAAGAAAGCAGATTCCTGGTCCTGTCCAGGAGGTAGGAGTGGGAATTGACAGTGTGGGAGTGTTGACAATACTGACTCCATCTTGTTTATGTCTGCCCCGTGACCTTTCTTGGGGCAATGTGTTTTGGGTCCCTTGGAGAGTAACATACATACCTTAGAGATGCCCACCAAGGCCGGAATGTTGGGAGGCTTCCTTTTGCTCTCTGTAAATTTGTTAAAGATAACATAAAACAGTTTCTCCCCTTTGCGTTGCACAAATGGCACCACAAGATCTAATTAAAGGTTAGCTGTCAGTTAAGTACGTGTGAACCCTTTGATCTCACTACAGTACCCTTTTGCGTGTCCCCTCACTCTGTAAAATCTGGACTAAGGTCTGGACTTTGAGGCGAGTAAACATGCCGCTGAGAATTGCCCCGTCTGCCCAATTCTCCCTGTCAGGACATTACCCTGATAAAACTTTGTGTAAACTACATGGAATTGCTTGCTTCGTTTTTTGATCTCAAAGTGCCTTCTCAGTTTGGAGGACACTTTATGGTCCTCGTCCACCTTCTAACAGACTGCAGATTGGCACGAGGGATATTTTTGGGGAGATGGAAATGTTTTATAGTTGAATTGTGATTAGGGTTGCACAAACCTATTATAAGTTCCCTAAATATCAGCTAATTACACACTTAAAATGGGTGAATTTCATGGCATGTAAATTATATCTCAAAAACCCATTAAAAATAATATGTATTTTCATTTATCTGTATTTCTGTTGTGCTAGTGGCCTGCCATTTTATCCTCACATGATTACTTTTATTTTCAGTGAAAAGCTTATTAGGGACTCTAGAGGTCAAGCTCAGAGAAATGCTTGGGGAGTTTTTTAAGTGCCTTGGAGCTTTGAACTCTTCCCTCTAGAGCAAAAGTTGATATGAGTTAAGTGGGTTCTTTTTGAACTCTGTCAGGATCTTACTATAGGGAAACCCTAGGTAGAACTCTGGAAGAAGATTTTTTAAAAGATTTTACTTATTTGACACAGAGAGAGATGGAGAGCACAAGCAGGGGGAGCGGCAGGCTGAGGAAGAGGGAGAAGCAGGCTTCCCGCTGAGCAAGGAGCCCGATGCGGGGCTCGATCCCAGGACCCTGGGATCATGACCTGAGCCGAAGGCAGCGACTTAACCAACTGAGCCACCCAGGCGCCACTGGAAGAAGCTTTGTGATACCATCAATGCTGCCATACCCTGAACCAAAAGTCAGGGACTGTGGTTTTGGAGATGGATAAGAAATGAGTTTTTAATTGTATATATTTTCTTCCTGCCTTCTTTGAAAATTCTTGTAATATCTAACTTTCACTAAGTAGGTTAAATGCTTAAGGAATTTTCCATGCCCTTTGAGGATTATTTTATGCCACAGAGAGAGCATTTACATGTGCAAGCTATCTGCTGGGATCATTGCATTTCCCTCATGTGATCCAAGTCTCAGATGGGTCAAGGACTCATTTCATCATTGATCATTGATCATTGGTGATTGCATAATTTCCCTCTGCATCTTACCAGAAGAGTCAGTTCATAAATTATGGAATCATTGACATTTCTGCTAGATGGGCGAGTTCTCATAGAGCTGAAAATTATCTTGCTGGTGACAGAATTGGTCATGCTGAGAAAAAGAAGGCCATGTGATGCCTGGTACAGTAGTCACTGATTTGGTTTTATTTCCCTCATCAGAGAGCCTTTCCAAGATGTGATCTTGAAAGAAAACAGCCTTTTCTCTGGGCTGATGGTGTGGAATAAGCACTAATAAATGACCTCACTGTGTGATTGAGATTCTGTTAAATCCTTGCCCTTAGACCTGAGTGTGTGAGCCATTTCTTAGAATCTTCAGGAACCAGAGGTGAAAATGCATCCTCTCAGGAGGACGATCTCTGTGCCAGTCATGGAGTTTTTGTAATCGGAATTCCATAGCTGGAGAGGACCTCTTAGACAAAATATAAATATTGTTTTGTTCTTACTGTGGCTTCTCTCCACCTTGTATATAAAGAGTCCCGTTTATGAATTGTAATGTGCAAATGATTTGATGCCTTATTTAAATCCTCGCAATGAAGTTATTGTTGTGAACATTATTGGCACCAGCGAATTCCTTGCCCTTGTGTTAGTCTGATATGCACTATCATCTTCTATTTGAATTCTTTCATTCTATAGTCAACGTTTTTGTCTGAATCCATAGAACAATCCCTTGTAGTGGTTTGGCTCTCATTTAAATGAGAGGTCAGGTCTGCCAGGCAGACATAGACCAAGAAATGCTTTTCAACTCTCACAGGCTGTCTTCTAAAGATAGATCGAGGCGCTATTAGCTGGTGCCTAATGGACCCAGGACTGTCTTCGGGGTTGAGGAAGAAGCTCCTGTGTGAAGTCTCTCTACCTCTGCTGGGATTTTTGTTCTTTTCTTTTCTCTTTCTTTCTTCTTCTGCTTTTTTTTTTTCTTTTGTTAAAATTTTTTAGTGAAGGCAGTGGTGGGAAATCAACTGTGAGAAGCATGGGTATTTAAGTAGAAATTATGCAGGTCTGTTAGAAGGCAGCCTTCAGCACAGCAAAACCAAAGAACCTCCAGGGGTAATACCTTTGAATGTGGAATGTGCTGTTTTAATTGAATGTCAAGACTTGCTCAGGTACTATCCCCCTTACCTACCTCGAACAGCTGACAGGAAAAGTAGCTCCAGGTGTCTCATTGCAAATATCAAGCATCATGGGCAGATTGCTGGACATTCGTCATTGGGCAGTTGCTATCTGTTGGGTTGTGGGGACCAAGTCAGTTATTTTCTTTGGGAAGGGATTCTTATAGGAAACTGGGTACATAGGAAGAGCTGGAGGAGGAGTCTCCAGGCTGACCTTCCAGGAATCATTTCTGGGACTCCAGGTAGAATGGACCTACTAGGGGGCTGCTCCCTCTGCTGTCCTGGGAGGGTGCACGAGCTGGAGATGGCTGCAGACACCGCTGACCTGCGAAGACATGGACTTGGGCTGTGTCAGTGACCAGGAAATTGCCGCTGCCTCTGCGGGCCGGGACAGTGCAGTGCCGCTGCGGGCAAGCCCTGGCCGCCGCGGCCGTGCCTGCCCGCCGTGGCCATGCCTGCCCACAGAATGAGCTGCTGCGGCAGCAAACACCCTCCATCTCACCGCCACCTTCCAGGCCCTGAACACATGCTCTCATTTGCATTGACAACCTGAGTTGCAAGAGATCCTGGGAAAGGCAATTTTTAGTTTTGAGCCTTCAAGCCTCCGAGCACAGGAAGGAATACCTCTCTATCATAGCCTTTTATGTGGAATCAGTTATGCTTAAAAGAACATGTGCATTTTTCACCATCTTAATTCAAATACAGATATGAATATACTGGAAGAATATGCAACAATTAGATAGTTAAATAGGCACATAATGTGCTCTCCGAAATTTCAGTGCGCCTCTGTGGACTCCTGAACTCACTAATTTAAAACATCTTCAAGCAAAGCAAATTTTATACAATATGTCTAGCTACAAAGAAAAAACCCCACGCAATTAGAGGGCCCTTGTGGGTTCCCAGTTTATGTGTATATGAGTGTACATCGAGTCCTGTGCTTAGAATAAGTGACTTTTTTTTTTTTTTCCAACCTGGGGAGAATACAGATGTGTTGTGTGTCCCAGCATGAGATGCTGTGTAATCAGAGAGCTTGGATGGCTGGCTGCACCAGGAGGTGTTTCTCATTGAAGAACTCCTGTAAGGGGATGCCTCAGTGGCTCAGTGGGTTGAATGTCTGCCTTCGGCTCAGGTCATGATCCCAGGGACCTGGGATCAAGGCCCCTATCGGGCTCCTCGCTCAGTGGGGAGCCTGCTTCTCCCTCTGCTTGCTTCTCCCTCTGCTTGTGCGCACTCTCTCTCTGACAAATAAATAAATAAAATCTTAAAAAAAAAGAACTATCATAAGATAGGAAAATTGGAGCCTACAACTACCGTAGTGACTTCTCTGCTTGATGTGACTGGTACCTAATGACCTTGTGCAATGCAAAAACCATACTACCTCAGGAAGTCATCATAGGGGTTAAGTCAATTAATGTGTGTAAAGTGCTTAGAGTAGTGCATGGCATATCATAAATACTATCCGAGTGGTTGCTATTATTATTATATCATTATTATTTCCTAAAAAATGGGGATAACTCTGACTTATAGAATTGTTACAAAGCTTAAATGAGTTTAGTCCCTGGTATAAGTAAGCACTGAATGAACTTAGCTATACAATAATAATGATCATAATGTTCTAACTCTTAGAATGATGCTTTCATGGTAGCATATTGCCCTAGGCCTTTTAACCCAGATGCCTCCTACCTCTGAAGAGTAAGACAGACTTGCTGGTTTCAGTGTGAGAGGAGAGCACAAAGACCATCTTCATTTCTCCCAGGCAGGGCATTTTCTCAGTGATGTGCACATTTACTCCGCCGGTTTAGCATGCTGTACAGTCTTCCAGTAGAACCTCAAGTCCAAGATGTTAGTTTACTTTTGGAAAATTATTTTTCTGACCAAAATGACTTTGCACCACACTTATTCCCTGTGTGAATTAAGGCCCCTGCCTTTAAAATTGGGCCAAGTTTGATGAAAAAAATAGGTTGACCTTGGTGAAGTTTAGGAATCCATATAGTTCATTAATTCATATTTATATAATCAAATACTTTGACCTAATCTGGTAGAAAACACTTTTGCACAAGTATCTGGTAGACTGTTGAATCATTTCTAGACTGTTGAATCACTTCTTGGGGGTTAAATAGAAACTACTTTCAGATTTTGTGGTTTTAAGAAAGAACTTTCTCCAGTCTGATGAATAGTGACAGTAACACAGGGAATGGAATTCTTGGGGAAGCTTCTGGTACCTTTTTGCAGTTGTATACCAATGAGTAAGTGTTGTCATGATCAGCAAAGTATAGGTTCTGGAGGGAAGAATGATAAAACACCTATATGAGAGTTAAAGTCCTATGTAGTTGAGACGAAGGTGTCTGAGTGGGGCAAAGAGAAACTCTGAAGCTCTCAAACACATTTTAAGAATTGTTAGGAATCTATTTGAAAATTTTCAACACTGAGCATTGAGCAGCCATCTTCCATTGAAATGATACAAATGGACTTTGTCTGAAATACTCTGCAGAGACATGGAAGTCAGGCAGGGCCGTTCCTCAGCTGGGGTGGAGGGTAGGCTGAGGATGAGGGCCAGGGTGACCCTGCCCCTGTGTGCAGGGCATTTTCTTGGGGCTGAAGTTTCCACAGCTGTGTACAAGCCTCTCTTCTGAATCCTCTGCTTCTACAGTGAAAGTACTTTAACGATACCTCCAGTCTTGTGGTTACAGACCCTGGGGAAGGGATGGGGAGGAGAAGTGTGGTAAATTCCAAGGCAGGGAGGCTCAGGAACCTCCTGACTCAGGAAATACCAAGGTCTCCCAATAAACGGAACCAGTTGGTGTTGGTATGTTTATCTACAAATGATAAAGTGAATAAAAAATGTTAGGTTTTGGGGGTGCCTGGGTGGCTCAGTCAGGTAAGCATCTGCCTTCGGCTCAGGTCATGATCCCAGGGTCCTGGGATCAAGCCCCATGTCCGCTCTCTGCTCATCAGGGGATCTTCTCCCTCTCCCTCTGCCTGCTGCTCCCCCTGCTTGTACTCTCTGCCTCTCTGTCAAATTTAATAAATAAAATCTTTAAAAAAATGTTAGGTTTTAAAAAATAAGAGTAATTGAACAGATTGACTTAGTCCCCACTGTGTATAAGGCCCACTGCATGAAGGGAGAGGTGAACCCAACCCAGTATCCCAGGCCTCCAGTGTGGGACCTCAGAGTGAGGCCCAATTTCTTCTGATAACTTGAACTACAGTAATTTTACAACTGCCTCCCTGACTGCATCCAGTATGAATCATATCTGGAAAGTCCATCTTTCAGTGGGTTCCTTGGGAACATTTCCAAGAATTCCTACTGCTGTTTTTCCCTGTCTTTGCTTGGCTGCTAGTGCGCCCCTAGCCCAGCTGTCCCATCCTAAGCACGTCAAAGCCTCACCCGTTGCTCCTAGGTACGTTTGCTGCTGCTGCAGAAGCTTTGGCCAGTCTCCAGAGATGCTCCTGTGAAGCCCACCCTCTTCACCACCACGCTGGAGCTGTTGCAGATTCTGTGAACTTGCCTAGATCAAACAGCTTCCATCTTCCCTAAGCCCTGACACTTGTTCTGGAGTACCAGTTCCAGTTCAGACTCCTCTTTGCTTCTAGTGACTTGACTTTTAGGAGCCCCCAGCATCCTTTCCTACAGTCTGACCTGGTTCTGCCTATGCCACATGGATCCACCCGATGCATCCCAGTGTCATTGAGCCTCCAAAAAAAGATGGGGTTGTGGTCTATTTCTCCTCAGGGGACCTTATGTAAATGCCTGGATGCAGTCACATGTATGGAATTGGTATTGTCCAGCTTTCCCAAGAAACATCAGGACCAAGGCACCAGAGGATTACTGGGGCAAGGGCACACTTTATTCCTCCTGCCGGAAGCCCTTGCCTGCTTAAAAATACTCTAGAGATACCTGGATAAGCAAGAAAGACACAGCCTCCATTGTGACATGTGAAGGAGTGGCAGCATTGAGGAAAGGCCTTTGTAAGCCGAGGGGAGGGATCCATGGAGACTGAGGTGCTAGAGGAAAGATGGGGGAAGGGTGGGGGGGCAAGTAATTCATGGTGCCAGGGAAGCACGGCTGTGGGACACACCGTGGGACACCTGAGCTTTGTCCAAAGACACTGAGGAAGGGACCTTAGAGGCATCTAGATAAGCACCTCATGTTACCTGAGGAAACTGAGAACCTGAGAGACAGAGGAAGTCTTCCAAGGCCATTCAGTGAGATAAGCCCATTAAACAATTGTTCCTTCCATCACATCTTGCTGCCTCCAAGGGTGAAGGAAGAGAGTAAGGATGGAATTGCAGAGAAATTTTAAATTTCTCTGGGGAGTTTTCTCTGATCTCCTTTGTGAGGAGGCTGCAATCTTCAAGTCACAGGCGACGTGGCAAGGTTTGTGGAGAGCGAAGGACTGGGAGGACCCTGACACTGTGCACCTACGTATGGCCCTATTGGGCTGCTATCAGCAGTGTGGCTCTTGCCCTCACGGGGGAAGGTGATGGAGCCAAAGCTGTTGCATAAGGGACCTGGGGCGATCATTGATCTGTCAGCATTGTTGAACTAATTCACGGGAGTAGAATTCTACAGCAAGCTGCTCAGGATCGGCCTGAAATCCTGGGAGGAGCTTTAAACTGCACACTTGAGTACACAATTGGATGGCAGTGATACTCTCCTCACTGCACTTTCTGTAAGATTCAAAGCAGGCACAGAATTTAAAGCAAAAGGTCACAAGAGTAGCTGCAGACGCGAACGTCTGCATTCTGACCCTCCACCTCTCTGTGGCTGCCTCCAGGGCACATGAGGAAACACAGAGCCTCGCCTGGCAAGTTCTGATGGTACGGTCACAGACAGGGAGTATGGAGCAAATAAGACTGTAACTGCACGTGATGGAATCAGACAGACTTGGTTCTCAGACAGAGTAGAGCTGTTCTCTGGAGACTCCCAGAGTCGTGCTGCCTGGACTCACTTGCCAGACTTCAGATCTCACATGAGCATTCCACACTGCCAGCAAATCCTAGTAGTGGCATTTTCCTACACACCGGGATGACCATTTCATGTCTTCTCTCTTCAGATCTCCACACCCCTCTCCATTCTTGGCTGATGATCTTGTCTCCTGTTTCACAGTGAAAAACAGATAGCTCAAGGTCAACCCCTCCACTTTTTCCCCATCCCATCCCCTTTCTTCTCAAGAACTCTTCTCATGCAGTTACCCTGTTCTCCCTCAGCACCAGTTTCTCCCTCTACTCAGTCATCCCCATCAACATGCCAACCAGCAGACTTCATTTTACCAGCTCCTGCTCCATTTCTCTGCTTGTTTGCAAAGCAAAATGTCTCGAAAGAGTTACTCATCCTTAATGTCTCCACTTCATCCCCTTCATTTTTCCCCTCCCCTTGGACTGGTACTCTGCTGGTCCTGAAATGACTTGTATCTGGGTCACCAATGACCTACATCTTGCCAAAACCAAAGCCCTCACTGTAGTCCAGCTCTCGACAGAATTTAACACAGCAGGTCACTTCCTCCTTGTTGAAACAGTTCTCCCCCCCGAGTCTGTATGTGCCTGGTTTTCCTTTCACCTCTCTCTCCCCGCCTTTCAGTCTTCTTCTCTGGTTCCTCTTCTACCAAATCTCTACTGGTTGTAGGGCCAACAGAGCTCTGTCTGGCCTTTTTCCCTGACTAAAAACTCTCTACCTAAATAAGCTCATCCAGTGGCAGGATTTTAAGTCCTATTTAAATATTTAATATTGAGGTGCCTGGGTGGCTCAGTCAGTTAAGCGTCTGACTCTTGATTTTGGCCCAGGTCATGATCTCGGGGTTGTAGGATCCACCCAGTGTTGGGCTCTACGCTCAGCACTGAGTCTGCTAGGGATTTTCTCTCTCTCCCACTCCCTTTGCCCCTCCCCCTCCTAAATAAATAAATAAATAAATAAATAAATAAATAAATAAATAAATAAATAAAATCTTTGTTTAATACTCTCCAATTTACATTTCCAGTCTGAACCTTTCTACTTGAGTTTCAGGCTGTTATGTATAATAGCCCCATTGATAGTGCCACTTGGATGTATGTAAGAGACATCTTTCCATTTAAAACCAAACCCTTGATTTTCTTCCCCAGACCTATCCTTTCTCATTTCAGGAAATGACATCATTATATCCCCAGCTGCTCAGGCCCCAAACAGCAGAACTATTCTTGATTCCTCAATTTCCCTCAGACCTTGTATTAATTTCTTAGACCGTCTGTAATAAATTACCTGAAATGGGCAAATAAAAGCACCAGAAATTTATTCACTCACAGTTCTAGAGGCTAGAAGTCTGAAATCAAGGTATCAGGGAGGCCATGCTCTCTGGAGGTGCTAAGGAAGAAGTCCACCTTGCCTCTTCTGGCTTCTGGTGATTGCTGGCAATCCCTGACAGACTCGGTTTGGGGCAGCAGAAATCCAGCCTCCCCTCCGTACAGAATTCCACATCTGATCCAGCAGCAAGCCTTAGCCCTCCATCTCCAATACTTTTTTCCACTTCTACCACACCTTTGTCTCAACCCGCATCACCTCGATCACTCAGATAACTGCCTCCTACCTGGTCTCTCTCACTCCACTTTTGCCCCTTCCAATCCACACTTCACAGGGCAGCCAGAGTAACCTGTCCAAAGTGTAAATCAGATTATTATTCCTTTGCAAAACCCTCTGGGCTTCCCAATACCAGAGAACAAAATCCAGCTCTTTAACTTGGCTTGAGAGGTGCTGGGTGATCTTTCCAGCTCTCTACCTTTCTCACCATTCTCTGGCCCTCATGTTTACCAGGCTGCAGTCACACTGGGCTGCTTTCTGTCCCTCTAAGCCTGCTGAGCTTCTAGGTCTTTCCATTTGCTGTTCTGCTTGAAACACTCCTCTCCCAGGACCTCGTGTGCCCACCTCCTTTTCATCGTTCAAGTCCCAACTCATGAGTCCCCTCCTTAGAAAGGGCTTCCCAACCCGCCTAGCGGTTGTGCTGTCTCATTAGCTGAGTTACGCTCCCCCTAGCTTTTCTTTTCAGTGTCTGATTTACCTTGTTTATTTGCTCATAGATTTACTGTTTATTATTTCTGTGGCCCTCCAATAGATCCTAGGTTCTGTGAGCAGCTATTTAGTTCTCCGTGTCCACTGCTATACCCCAGCTCCTAAAAAGTGATTGCCACAAGATGCTCAATAAATATTTTGTGTCTGACTAAAATGGGCTACCTTTGTATTTTGTGGCTTCCCCCCTCCCTTCCAAGGTATGTTTCATTTTCGAGTAGTAAAATCCACCATTTTTATGCATTAAAATTTTTGTATAAATTCCTGCATGTTAACAATCAAGAGGGAGACAATGGCCTGTTTTCGTACCCCTCCCCAATTATCTCTAAACGTCCCTGCTTTGGATTCTTCAGAATATCTCAACTATTTGTGGCCACCCCTCCCAGCCCTACCCCACATACACAGGTGCATGCTGATTCCCAACTTGGTACACACTTTGTACACACCTTCCCCGGAGAAGAAGCTAGCACCTCACCCCCATGAAAAAGCATTTCTTAATGTGCATGTAGAAGACTATAGAAAGAAATATAGAAGGATTTTTACAATTATTACTGTTTGGGTTTGTGGGGAAAATCGACTTGATGTAAAGGATGTGAATATTGTTTCACATCAGTCTGCTGAGTCACATCTTAATCCAGAATAGGTAGCAAATGCCCCTTAGGGAATTCAACCTAATGTACCAAAATATCTTCCTCCTTCCTCCCTTTGTTTTTCAGATAGATGGTTACAAAGTTAGGCAGAAGAGAAAATGATCAACAAATTTAAAATTTGTTCCTTTTTTTTTTTTTTTTGGTATTCTCCATGTTAACCATTTCTAGTTCATTCACTGTATTTTCTTTTTTTTTAATTTTAATTCCAAGATAGTTAACATACAGTATTATATTAGTTTGAGGTATACAATGTAGTTCTTCAACAATTCTATACCTTATTCAGTGCTCATTATGATGCATGTGCTCTTAATCCCCTTCACCTATTTTACCCCTCCCCCAACCCACCTCCCCTCTGGTAACGGTCAGTTTGTTAAGAGTCTGTTTTTTGGTTTATTGCTTTTTTTTCTTCATTTATTTTATTTAATTCCACATATCAGTGAGATCATATGATATCTTTCTCTAACTTAATTTCACTTAGAATTATACTCTCTAGATCCATCCACATTGTTGCAAGTGGCCAGATTTCATTCTTTTTTATGGCTCAGTAATACTCCACTATGTATGTATTCCACATCCTCTTTATGCATTCTTCTGTCGATAGATACTTGGGGTGCTTCCATAATTTGGCTATTGTAAATAATGCTGCAACCAACGTAGGGTGCATATATCTTTCCAAATTAGTGTTTTCATATTCTTTGGGTAAACAGCCAGTAGTATGATTACTGGATCGTATGGTAATTCTTTTTAACTTTTTTAAAAATGATTTTATTTATTTACTTGAGAGAGAGAGAACGAGTAGGGGGAGAAGCAGAAGCAAACTCTCCACCGAGCGGGGAGCCCAATGCAGGGCTCAATCCCAGGACTTGAGAATCATGACCCGAGCCGAAGACAAACGCTTAACCAACTGAGCCACCCAGACACCCCTATTTTTAACTTTTTGCAGAAATTCCATATTGTTTTCCACAGTGGCTGCACCTGTTTGCATTCCCACCAACAGTGCTCAAGGGTTCCTTTTTCTCCACAGCCTCGCCAACACTGCTTGTTTCTTGTTTTTCTGATTTTAGCCATTCTCATAGGTGTGAGATGATGTTTTAGTGTGGTTTTAATTTGCATTTCTCTGATAATGAGTGATGTTGAGCATCTTTCCTGTATCTGTTGTCTATCTGTATATTTTAGGAGAAATGTCTATTCATGTCTTCTGCCCATTTTTTAATTGGGGTTTTTTTTTGGTGTTAAGTTGTATATGTTCTTTATATATTTTGGATATTAAACCTTTATTGGATATATTACTAGCAGATATCTTATCCCATTCGTTAGGTTACCTTTTAGTTTTGTTGATTGTTTCCTTTGCTGTGCAGAAGATTTTTATTTTGTTGTGGTCCTAGTAGTTTATTTTTGTTTTCCTTTCCCTTGCCTCAGGAGACATTTCTAGAAAAATGTTGCTATGGCTGATGTCAGAGAAATTACTGCCTATGCTCCCTTCTAGGATTTTTATGGTTTCAGGTCTCACATTTAGATCCTTAACCCATTTTGAGTTTATTTTCATGTATGAAATAAGAATACTTACAGCATGTAGCTATCCAGTTTTTCCCCACACCATTTATTGAAGAGACTGTCTGCTTATTCTTGCCTCCTTTGTGAAGGATTAATTGACCACATAATCGTGGGTTTATTTCTGGTCTTCCTATTCTGTTCCACTGATCTATGTTTTTGTCCCAGTACCATACCATTTTGATTACTACAGCTTTGTAGTATATCTTAAATCTAAGATTGTTTTACCTCCAGCTTTGTTCTTTTTCAAGATTCTTTGCCTATTTGGGGTTTTTTGTGATTTCATACAAATTTCATTACAAATTTTAGGATTATTTGTTCTAGTTTTGTGGAAAATGCTGTTGGTATTTTGATGGGGACTATATTAAATCTATGGATTGCTTTCAGTGGTATAGGCATTTTTACAACATTTGTTCTTTCAGTCCATGAGCATGAATTGTCTTTCCTTTTGTTTGTTCATCTTCACCTTTTTTCATCAATGTTGTTTTATAGTTTTCAGAGTACAAGTGTCTCACCTCCTTGGTAGAGTTTATTCCTAGGTATTTTATTATTTTTGGTGCAATTGCAAATGGGATTGTGTTCTTAATTTCTCTTCCTGCTACTTCATTATTAGTGTATAGAAATGCAATGGATTTCTGTATACTGATTTTGTATACTATGACCTCATTGAATTCATTTATCAGTTCTAGTAGTTTTTTGGTGGAGTCCTTAAGGTTTTCTATATAGAGTATCATGTCATCTGCAAATAGTGAAAATTTTACTTCTTCCTTACCATTTTGGATATCTTTTATTTCTTTTCCTTGTCCGATTGCTGTGGCTAGGACTTCCAGTACTATGTGGAATAAAAGTGGTGAGAGTGGACATCCTTGTCTTATTCCTGATCTTAGAGGGAAAGCTCTCAGTTTTTTGCCATTGAATATGGTGTTAGCTGTGGGGTTTTTATATATGGTCTTTATTATGTTGAGGTATGTTCCCTCTAAACCTACTTCATTGAGGGTTTTTATCATGAATGGATGTTGTACTTTGGCAAATGCCTTTTCTACATCTATTGAAATTATCATATGATTTTTATCCTTTCTCTTGTTTATATGATGTGTCATGTTGATCAATTTGCAAATATTGAACCACCTTTGCATCCCCAGAATAAATCCCACTTGATTGTGGTGAATAGTTTTTTTAATGTATTGTTGGATTCAGTTTGCTACTATTTTGTTGAGGATTTTTGCATCTGTGGTCATCAGAGATATTGGCCTGTAGTTCTCTTTTTTCATAGTGTCTTTATCTGGTTTTGGTATCGGGCAATGCTGACCTCATAGAATGAATTTGGAAGCTTTTCTTCCCTTTCTATTTTTTTGCAATAGTTCGAGCAGAATAGGTGTTAACTCTTCTTTAAATATTTGGTAGAATTCCTGTGAAGCCATTTGGTCCTGGACTTTTGTTTGTTGAGAGGTTTTTGATTACTGATTCAATATCATTGCTGGTAATCAGTCCGTTCAAATTTTCTATTTCTTCCTGATTCAGTTTTGGGAGGTTATATGTTTCTGGGAATTTATCTGTTTCTTCTAGGTTGCCCAATTTATTGGCATATAATTTTTCATAATATTGTCTTATAATCCTTTATATTTCTGTGGTGTTGGCCATTTCTCCTCCTTCATTTCTGATTTTGTTTACTTGAGTTGTCTCTCTCTCTCTCTCTCTCTTTTTTTTTTTTTTGATAAGCCTGGCTAAGGGTTTATCAATTTTGTTGATCCTTTCAAAGAACCAGCTCCTGGTTTCATTGTACTATTGTTTCTTTAGATTCTGTTTCATTTATTTTTGCTCCAGTCTTTATTATTTCCTTCCTTTGACTGGTTTTAAGTTTTTGTTCTTCTTTTTCTAGGTCCTTTAAGTGTATGGTTAGATTGCTTATTTGAGGTTTTCCTTGCTTCTTGAGGTAGGCCTCTATTGCTATATACTTCCCTCTTAGAACAGCTTTTGCTGCATCCCAAAGATTTTGGACCACTGTGTTTTCATTTTCCTTTGTCTGCATGTATTTTTTTTATTTCATCTTTGATTTCTTGGTTGACCCATTCATTGTTAGGTAGCATGTTATTTAGCCGACATGTATTTGTGTTCTTTCCAAATTTTTTCTTGTGGTTCATTTCTGGTTTCATAGCTTTGTGGTCAGAAAAGATGCATGGCATGACTTCAGTCTTTTTGAATTTGTTGGCCACTTGTTTTGTGGCCTAATACATGATCTGTTCTGGAGAATGTTCCACGTGCACTTGAAAAGAATGTGTATTCTGCTTTTTTAGGATGGAATGTTCTGTATAAATCTGTTAAATCCATCTGGTCCAATGTGTCATTCGAAACCACTGTTTCCTTGTTGATTTTCTTTTTAGATGATCTATCCATTGATGTAAGTGGGGTGTTAAAGTTCCCTACTATTATTTTATTCCTATAAATTACTTCCTTTATGTTTGTTATTAGCTGCTTTATGTATTTGCAGGCTCCCATGTTGGGTGCATAAATATTTACAATTGTTATATCTTCTTGTTGGATTTTTTCCCTTATAATTATATAGTGTCCTTCTTTGTCTCTTGTTATAGGCTTTGTTTCAAAGTCTGTTTTTTCTGGGGGCGCCTGTGTGACTCAGTCAGTTATACATCTGCCTTTGGCTTAGGTCATGATCCCAGTCTTGGAATCAGCCCCCCGCCCCCCGCCCCCGCATCTGCTGGACTCCCTGCTCACTGGGGAGCCTGCTTCTCCCTCTCCCTCTGCCCCTCACCCCTGTTTGTTCACATTCTCTCTCTCTGCATTCTCTCTCCTAAATAAATACAATCTTTTAAAAAATAAAGTCTGTTTTGTCTGATATAAGAATTGCTACTCCAGCTTTCTTTCCAGTTCCATTTGAATAATAAATGCTTTTCCATCCCTTCACTTTTCATCTGCATGTGTCTTTAGGTCTGAAATGAGTCTCTTGTAGGCAGCATATAGCTAGATCTTGCCTTTTTATCCATTCTGTCACCCTGCACCTTTTGATTGGGGTGTTTAGTCCATTTACATTGCAAGTAATTAATGACAGGTATGCACTTATTGCCATTTTGTTACTTGTTTTATGGTTGTTTTTGTAGTTCTTCTCTATACCTTTCCTTTCTTGCTCTTTTTTCCTCATGGTTTGCTGGCTTTCTTTAATGATACACTTGCATTACTTTCTCTTTATTTTTTTCATATCTTTTATTGCTTTTTGATTTGTGGTTACCATTAGATTTGTACATAACATCTTCTGTATATAGCAGTCTATAGTAAGTTGATGGTTGCTTAAGTTTGAACCCTTTTCTTTACTCTTCCCCCTACCCCATTTAAAAATTTTTTTTAAATATTTTATTTATTTATTTGACAGAGAGAGAGAGAGCACAAGCAGGGGGAGCGGCAGGCAGAGGGAGAGGGAGAAGCAGGCTCCCCGCTGAGCAGAGAGCCTGACACAGGGCTCGATCCCAGGACCCTGGGATCATGACCCGACCCGAAGGCAGACACTTAACCGACTGAGCCACCTAGGTGCCCCCCCACCCAATGTTTTAGATATATGGTGTCATATTTTACATCCTTTTGTGAATCCCTTGACTGATTTTTATAGATGTACTAAATTTTACTCTGTGTGCTTCCTAATTTTCTTATTCTTACTTATGGTTTTCCTTTCCACTCAAAGAGCCCCCTTTAACATTTCTTGTAGGGCTGGTTTAGTGGTCATGAACTCTTTTGTTTGTCTGGGAAACTCTTTATCTCCCCTTCTATTCTGAATGATAGACTAGCTGGATAGAGTATTATTGGCTGCACATTTTTCTTTTCAGTACTTTGAATATATCATGCTACTCCCCCTAGCTTGCAAATTTTCTGCTGAAAAATCAGCTGACAGCCATATGGGGTTTCCCTTCTATGTAACTGTTTCCTTTCTTCTTGCTGCCTTTAAAATCACTACTTTTTGCCATTATAATTACTATATTTCTTGGTGTGGACATCCTTGGGTTGATTTTGTTGGAGGCTTTATGTGCCTCCTGGATCTGGATTTTCATTTCCTTTCCCAGATTAGGAAAGTTTTCAGCTATTATTTCTTCAAGTAAATTTTCTGTCGCCTTCTCTCTGTTTTCTCCTGGGGTTCCTATAATATGAATGTTGTTATGCTTGATGCTGTCTCTGAACTCCCTATATCTATTTTCATTTTTTATTATTTTTTTTTCCTTTCCAGTTCCATTTCTCTGTCCTCCAGGTCACTAATCTGTTCTTCTGTTTCCTCTAGTCTACTATTTATTCCCTCTCCTGTATTTTTATTTTTGGTTATGGAGTTCTTCATCTCTGATTGGTTCTTTTTTAGGTTTTCTGTCTCTTTGTTGGGGGGGGTCTCACTGAGATCCTCCACTCTTTCTCATGTCCAGTGAGTATCTTTATGACCATTACTTTAAATTCTGTATTAGGCATATTACTTATCTCATAGTGATGTTGTCATGTTCTTTCATTTGGGACATATTTCTCTGTCTCCTCAATGCTGCATGCCCCCTAGTATTGTGGCTGAGCCACATTTGCCTTCAGTCCAGTCATCTGCAATGGCTCTCTTTACCTGTTTGGGCAGGGTTTAGTCCGTGCCTTGTTAGTGGGCCAGTCTGGGGTTGCTTTGGGCTTGGGTTGAGTCAGACTAGGGGTTTGCCAGAGCTATAGTAGCCCTGAACTGCAGGGTGCTTTCTCTATGTCGTCCCCTCAGAAACTTTGAATGGTGAACAGGGCCTGCAGTCAGACCAGATATCTGTCCCAACTGCTGGAGCTGCAGTTGGGCTGGTGTGTGTTGGTTATCTTCCTCTCCTCCTGGGGCAGGAATCCCTTTGGAGACGTGCTGGTTCCTGTTAGGGCTGCTTGCACACTGCCAGGCTTGTGGCACTGCTTTGGATGGGCTCTGGCCAAGGGTGTACTGGAGGGGAAGGGGGAGGCATGTCTGCAGGAGAATGTGGATCCTGGGCAAGCAGTTTTAGCAAGGTTTGTGCAGATCTGCCGTGTGAGGAGACCAAGTGCTCAGGCCTGGCTGGTGGGGGCATGTCCATGGGAGAACACAGGGGGGCAGGGCATGCTGTTAGCAATTTAAATGTAGGGAGTGTTGGTCCAGGACTGGTGCCCATAGGTGTCCATGTGTCTAGGCTGTGGGGCGATGGAGGGAATGGAGTCTGCCAGCTCCTTTGCTCCTGGAGAAGACTTCCAAGGATCCCTGCCCCTCCAGCACACGCTCTGAAATGAGTAGAGAAGTCTCGCTCCTGTTTACCCCTGGTGTTTTTCAAGCTGCTCCTCTCCTGTGCTGTATCTCCAAAGGGCTGTTGGTTGTGTGGGCTCTTTAAGGGTGTGGACTCCATTTCTTGCGGCCCTGAAGCTCTTCCAGAGTCAAGCCCGCTGACTTTTAAAGTCCCAGGTGTTAAGTCCCACTGACTGTAAGAACTCATGACGTTATACCTCTCTGCTTTTCAAAGCCAAATGTTATTTGTCTTCCCTGGGCAGGTTCTCCATGCTTGGCCTATCTGTTTCTTTCCTCTTTCCACACCTGCAGGGTCCCTCCCTCCGAGGGCAGTGCCATGGGTTTTTGTTTAGCTACCCACTAAGTCTCTGCCCTTCCTACCCTCTGCAGTGTGGCCTCTTCTGTACATTTAGTTGTGGAGGGTCTGTTCTGCAAGTCTTTGGCTTGTTTTCTCCGTCGTTTACACTCATGTGGGTGTTATCTAGGTATATCTGTGGGAGGGGGCGAACTTGGGGCCCTCCTACTTGCCATATTCCCGCGAGGTCCTCACATTCACTGTATTTTCAAAGGCCTCTTGACTAATACTGGTTGTGCTGTCAAGAAACTCTGACATGAAGTAATCTATATCTTGATTTTGTTTTTAGATTGCTATATCTTGGTTTTCAAACTGGTTCAACTTATTGTCTCCTATGAACCTGTGTCACCTCTCAGTTTCTAGGCTATTTCTTTCCTTCTTGTCTCAGCAATAATCCTGAAGTTATTTTCCTTGCTTGCTGGCTTCACTTTCTACCGACTCCTCAAATGCCCTCGTTCTGCTTGGGCAGAAGTCACCATCACCCTCTTTATTGGCATTCCTGTTCCTGTTGCATTTCCACACCAGCACAGAAGCTGGTGGCCGCAGCAATGGCAGGGCTGAAGATTTCACAGCAATAAACAGGAGCACCTTGCCCTTCTTGGGAGCAGTCACTCAGGTAGTGTGTTTCAAAGGCAAGAGCCTGGGTTTTAGAATCGGATCATCTGGCCATAAATTCTGTCTCTCTCCTTTTACTATCTGTGACCTTAGGTGGCAACTGGACTTCTCTGAGCCTGAGTTTTCTCATCTGTAAAAACAAGGAATATATTTTCTGGAATTGTGAGAACAGAAATAATACACAAAGGTTCTCACAAGTTTTTAAGTTTAGTATAAAATTATTCCTTTAAGAATCTCGACAGCACAGGGGCGCCGAGGTGACTCAGTTACTGGAGCACCCAACTCTTGATTTAGGCTCAGGTCATGATCTCAGGGTTCTGAGATCGAGCCCCACATCAGGTTCTGTGCTGGGCATGGAGCCTGCTTAAGATTCTCTCTCTCCCTCTCCCTCTGACTCTCTCCCCCCACTTGTGCACCTGCTCTCTTGCTCTCTTAAAAAAAAAAAAAAGGGTCTATACAGCACTCATTTAAAAAAAAAACCCATAAAAACAATTCAGCTGATAGTCTTAGTTACTTATTTCCCTGAAAGATGATAGCAAGTGAAAGATAATTGATTTTGCCATTCTTCGTGTATTTTTTATCACAGTAATGATAAATCTGCTGAGCTGCTTTTCCTCAGTCTATAAAAATATGTTTTTTTCATTGTTGAAGTTAATTGTACTTAGAGAAAATCTCAGGTTAATGCAAGAAGAACTTAAAAACGGAGAGATAAGAACACGTTTATAAATAGGTTAAAAAAAAACAAACCAAAACCACTATGCGGCATTTGTTCATTGCCTCATGCATATCTTAGCAATAGAACACTGTCATCATGATGCTCAGCATAGTGTATGTGCAGATCTCCTGCTGTGTTTACCTTTTCTTTCCAGTATACCAGCTATGTGATCTTGAGCAAGTAACTTATCTTCTTCACATCTAGGAATATATTTTCTATTTGGTTCAGTGTGCAGTGGGGAGACAATAGAAGTACTTGTGCTAGAACAGTAACAAGTGAAAGGGAGATTTAAGATTATTTTTGAAGAGACAGGCAACTTGCTCATTTGCAGGGTTTCCAGTTATACATTTTGGTGTTTTACTTGTTTGGAGGCTACCTCGTCCTCATTTACAAAGCAAACTCCATGAGATCAAGGACCACATCTCTTGGTCACCCAGCACCTACACAGTACCTGGAACACAGTAGAGGCTCTATAGCTACTGACTGAATAATTGAATTAGGGATGGAGGAAGACTAGAAGGACAGAGAGAATGAAAGAAAGAGGATTATCTAGGAGACGGTAGCTACGACACATGGTGTGAAGAACATAGACTTAGCATTGTGGTAGGAGAGTGGAGAAAAGGGGATAAATCTGACAGATGCTGCCAAAAAGTTAACAGTGTTTGCTGACTGAATGGGAAAAGCAAAGGAGAGACAGAGAAGAGTGAGGTTTCCCACCTGAGAAGCTGAAACTGTGGTTATCCCGTTACCTCAACAGGAAAGTTAAGATGGGGAGGAGCTTGAGAGCAAGAAACATACATTTAATTCTTGGGTGTATTACTTATGAAGATAGAATGTGTCATGATGTGGAAATCTCTCCTAAGAAGCTTGAAATGAGGGATTTGGGGGCATATTGGAGCTGGAGGTGTCGGTTGGAGTGCACAGAAAAACCATGAGACAGTTAGGTCCCTGAGGGAGTGAGAACTGAATGGAGTCAGCTGGAGCACAGACCGGGAACCAAGGAATGAGACAGTGGTGGGCAAACTGGAGAACTGGGCACGGAGTGGGGGAGAGTATTTAGTGACAGAAGCAAAGTGGGGACAGTAAGAGAAGAAGCATACTCTGCTTGTTCCTGCAGACATGTTTCAGAGTAAAGAACACAGTTACCTGGGATTTCTAGGAAATTTATACAGATAGTTTAAATATAGTCTAAAAATCAGGTTGTCTAGATCAGTCACTTTCAAACTTTTTTATTGCAACGTACATACATTTTACATTTTGATTCAGGGTATACACACACACACACACACGATTGATACAAAAGTTTCCCTCAAGAATACTCACCCTCGCTATGTACAGTCTATTCAAACAGTTAGTTTTCATCTATTTCATTTTTTAAATTCTGCTAAAGCCCACTAAACTGGTTTAATTCTGCATTAATAAGTCATGGGACTGGAAGTTTAAAAAGCACTGGTCTATATGATGGTTACAATAGGAAACATAATGAATTTGGGGAAAGAGCACATTTTGAGAAAATTTTAATTTTAGTTAGATAAATAAAGTGTTTTGTTTGGTATTCATTGCAGTACAAAACACATACTTCTATAATCAGGGCCATTCTGTGAGCATACCTCAAAATTTAAAACTAAAAGAGAAGCACTCACTTTCCAGCATCCTCTGTTGTCGCCTTAAGGGTTGGTTTACCACATTGTAAGAAAAATTTGTCTCGACTTTGGATCCAGGCAATGAGATGCCACTAAAAGCACTCTGGCTTTGGAAATGGACAGACCTGAACTCAAATCCTGGCTCTGCTGCTTAGTAACTATGACCTTTGCCAGGTTTCTTCACCTCTTTGATTTTGTTTCTTTATCCATAAATGGGGATAACATTCACCCCAACTCAGATGCTGTTGTTGGTGAAGAAGCCACATTGTTCACGATACTTTATTCAGTATTTGGCGGGCATGCAATAAATGGCAATTGGTATTATTGTCCTTGGTTGTGAGGGTGAAATTCTATACCACTTGTAAAGCTCCTAGCACAGTACCAGGCAAAAAGCAGTAATAAATATTAATGATCTTTCCATGCCAGCAACCAAAGGATAGAAATGTACATGGAAATGTACAAACCAATTATATGACATGATTTTTTAGGATGATATTTACTAGATAAAGCAAAGCATATTGAGAACATTGATGTTATTGGAGAGATTGAGGCTCCTTTGTATAAAATGAAAAATGATGCATCACTGACATACTTTTCTTAATTCCCTCACTGATGTGAACATTAAAGTGATCACAGTGCATTTATTCCACAAGCCTATATTAAGACAGCAATGCAAAAGAGTGGTGATAAAAACACAACAAGAAACAGTTCCTAGATATTTGATAAAGTAACCAATTGTTAGCATTTACTTTTTCTCCCGGGCAGCACACCACCATGGACCACTGATAGCATTATTATCTCTGTGCTTTTTGGCTCTTTCGGATTCTACTCTCACTTTCCTCACCAATTCAGAAGGATGGCTTAAAGATGCTTTGTTGGAAGTAATAAGAGCTCCATGGTCCAATTCTTGGTGATCTACTTCTGACATTAAAAACACTTCACCCTGCTCAAGAATTCCTTGTCTTTTATAGTTTGTCCTCTGTAGCCTCAGGGTTACTCTAACTGGACTAGCCCATAATTCACCTATGTGTAATCTTATTTCCATATCACATTATTTTACTTGCCTCTCACAAAGTAGGCAGTGAAGTTGGCCAAGTGTCATATCATTTGAAGAATAAAATGAAACTTTCCCTCCCCCCCCATTTTTCAACTTCCTTGGCTCCCTCCCCACTCCTTTATTGTATGTTCTGGTTGTAATAGATTTCAAATATGTGGTCATCAGAGTAATATGGTAAAAGGATGCCCCTTACTTCAGATATAAAGCACTTGCAGACACTTTCAAATAGTTTCCATAGGGAGTGATGGAATTTTTATTAAGTAACTGCTGAGTGCTTGTGTGCAAAGCCAAAGGGCCTACAAAGATGCTTGAGATGAAATCCCTTTACCAAGGAGTGTATATTTAATGAGAGAGATGTCACATCTACCAGTTGCTATAAGGGATGGCGTGACTCACAAGGTGTCTGGGGGAAGGACCATAAAGTTGAATCTCATTCTTCAATTCACATGTATGGTGATTCGGTTTTTATCACTTCTCCAGATGGCTTTTGTTGCCCACATTAGTCATTTTGACCAGTGCCTACAACTGCAAACGAATATGGAAAAGTTGGAAAGACAGGAATCTTGGGGTGCCGTATTCCAGATATGTGCATTCATAAAAGAAACTCTCTTAGTATATGTGGTTTCATTGTGCTGTCACACTTGACAAGTGAAAGATGTGTAAAGCCCTGCAAAGATTTTCTATTTGCTATTCCAAAAAAATGACACAAGAACTCCTTGGGGGATGGATCTGTGATTCTCGGGTCGAGTAGCTTCCACATGGAATTACCACCAATTAGCTGTGTGGCTCGTGCTAAAATTCAGAAATAAATATTGCCCAGGCAGCCCCCAGTTTAGATGGTGGACTTAAGGAGAAAACCTGATGAGTGATGGAAAATTGTTGCTCTGATCATGTAGTTTTAAAGTCTATGAAAAAATGGGGAGCCAGGCATATCTGATGATGTGAGCGAGCACATGAGAGCCCAGGTAAGGCATTAATTTCAGCTCATGAATGAGCAGCAGCTCCTTTCATAAAACTTGATCTAACAGCATTTGCTGCAGGTATGGCCCTCAGAAAGATGGTTCATGTATCCGGTTTAGGGAATTTCTAAACTGTTGCTGGTTTACATAGAATTGAGAGAGTATTTCTCTAGAAAATCAAAGATCTCCATCCGTTGATCAAGCAGTGAGAAAAGCTCTCCAGGAGGGAAATAAGTTGATGTTCATCAGATCCTTGCTGCTTTCACATATGCTTATAAGTAGCTTTCTGTCAAAAGTATTTAGCGAGGGCCATTGGATCAAGGGGGCGGATGGATGGATGAAGCCTGCTCTAGGTGAGAATATAATAAATATGATTTCATTGAGTGCCTTGTTTTACAGGAATTATGTAATTTTTAACATAACGTTATATGGTTTTATTCTGCTCATTTTACAAGTTAGGAAACTGAGCCACAGAGAGGTTAAGTGATTTGCTCTGGACTTTACTTCTTGTCCATCCTGGAGCCATATAGGGATGGCCTGCCTTGTGAAGGGTGCAGTGGAATGTGTGTCTTTGGAGCCTTCCCTCCCTGGTTCTCAGCGTTCCTGCAGCACTTGGAAGGCTGCTCCTGCTATCTTAGTCACCTTTCCTACCAGCTGTGCATTGTCCCAGCCGCACTGAGTGCACATGGTTGGGGATAGCTTAAGTGAGTACCCGGTCACTTTCCAAGAGCATGTTGAGTCCTGCAAGTGGCTGCAGGTGGATGCGCTCTGAGCAGCAGAGATAGTGAGAACTTACCGAGCTGCGATCGCCACAGAAAAGATAAATAACATGGTTATTAGAAGGAGTTACGAAGAACATCCAAGCCGTATAATCAAATCCTAATCTAAATGGTAAGAGAGGTTGAGATTTGAATTAATGGAAATATTGGAAATTTGATAAAGAAAATCCCTTAAGTGGCCTTTTAATGTGTGACACGAAATAACTTGGAGAGCAGAAGAGTGTTCCTTGCCTTTCTTTCAAAATAAAACTCCCCTGCCACCTACCCCTGATGCAGACGCAGAGACAAGTAGTGATAGATACTTTTTCCAAAATACATTAAAGCAGTAGCAGCTCTGTTGAAATTGCTTTTCTTTCTTAATATTTCACTTTGATTTTTATCTTTCTGTCCATTTCTCACTCCCATCTCCTATTCTCATCTCACTGATTGGCCATCCTTATATATGCAGGTGGGGGACTCTGTCTCATTACCCTTTTTCAGTGTTCCAAGAGCTTTTGACTTCCATCCCCTGGCAAAATGATGGTGCCTTATTATTCCCCAGCTCTCACCCCAGTTGGAGTTTCTACACTAATTTGGTTGATTTGAGCCTTCTCGTCTACTTGTCCCATTCACCATACCATTTCCTATCCTTTTCAGCTGCCTTTCCTTTACAGATCATAAGTATATCCTCACCAGTTGCTTCAAAGTTATCTTTGTCTTGGAGTTCCATCATTTTGCAGTTTTTCTAGGTGTGGCTTTCATTTTATTTATCCTGCTTGGGATTCATTGCAATTCCTGAACCTAAAGATTCATGTCTTCCATCAAGTCAAAAAAATTATTTTCCTATATTGATCTTCTGATTTTTTGTTGGAACTTCGAATTCTTTCCTCCATGTCTTTTAATACCTTTTTTTCTGTTTTCTCTCTTAAGCTCTTTGGACTGCATTTGAGTACTTTTCCGAAGTCTGTTTTTTTTTTTTTTTAAGATTTTATTTATTTGACAGAGAGAGACACAGAGAGGGAGGGGACACAAGCAGGGGGGAGTGGGAGAGGGAGAAGCAGACTTCCCGCCGAGCGGGGAGCCCGATGCGGGGCTCGATCCCAGGACCCCAGGATCATGACATGAGCTGAAGGGAGACGCTTAACGGCTGAGCCACCCAGGCGCCCCTCAAGTCTGTTTTTTAAATCTCTTTCCAGTTTATTGTTTGTTTGTTCAGTGGCGTCTGTCTAATCAGTGTTTATCTATCCTTGAGTTTTCGATTTCAACTCTTCTATTTTTTTAACAATAATTAAAAGAATAATTCTATCAGCTTTGAAGAAGTGTTATGTGGTTCTTGTAAAATCTGACTTTAAAATTTTTTATTCTTTTATCATGTTTTCAGTTCCCACTTTTATATCACTAGTCTTTGTAAACATTTTTAGTTTGAACTGGATCTATCTAATAGTTCTTGTACCTGGAATTCTTGGTAGTGGTGGAGGGGTGGGGTGGGGCATTCCTCATCCCTGTGTCTACTGATCCTTGTTCATGGCAGACAGTTTGAGTGTTTTGTAATATTGGATTGTGAGTTTTTCTTCAGAGTTGTTTTTTTGTTTGTTTTGTTTTGGGTTGTGTTTTGTTTTGTTTTGTTTTGTTTTAGTGGTGATCTGGTACAGGCTGAGGTTGAGTTTCTGTCCCTCCAGAGAAGTTTTGTGTATACTTTTGTCAGGGGTCCCAGGATTATCACTGGCCTGGGCCACTTTTTAGCTTCTCATGTAGAGGGACAGACCATCCAATAGTGGCTTAATCTGAGCTTCAAATCTACATGAAGTGGGCCTGTGGCTATCAATTCTCAGGGAGGCTTTTTCTCCCCACATTCACAGAGATTCAGGCTGAGACAGATAAGCTTCTTAACTGTCTCTTTGGGCACTTGGAGCACTTTCCCCCAGTCTGCTCTTCACAGAGGGACTGGTCTTTTGCGAGTTCCAGCTTTATGTGGGAGTCTCAGTTCCCATTCTCTCACCCATACTTCATGAAGGCCCTGGGGCTTCTCCTGAACCACATGGATTTACAATCCAAATCCTGTGTTACCGAGGCTGGTGAGCTCCTCTCCTCTTGGGGCTGCTAGCATCAGTTCAGAGGCTTGGTTCTGGTTTTCAGGTCCCTGTGCGTTTGACCTTGGAAAATTCCTTATTTTCTTGAGAACTCAGCTATGCGTTTTAAAAGATATTTATTATATTATACCCAGAATTTTTAAGCTTTTAATAGCAAAAGATTTTTTTAAAAAGAGATTTGTTCTGCCAAGAGCACATCATCATGATCCTCTGATGCTTGTCTGCTAGAGGGTCGAAGAGGCCTGTCCACATCCAAAGAGCAGTATGCAAAAAGGGACCTCTGCCCCCTTAAGAAGTTCATAGATTTTTTTTTTTTGTCTAACTCAATTCATAGAGTCTGAGGACTATTCATTTAGTCTTTCACTCTATCATCTTTACATTCAAATCACATTCGATAGTAAATTCTCACTATCCAGGCTTTCATTCATTTTTCAGCAAATATATGTTGTGTACAGCATTGCTACATGCCAGATATGTGCTCATTGTGCTCAACAAAAACATACCTGGTCCCCATCTACATAAATAAATGTGAAATTGTAAATGGAACAAGTGCCAGAAAGCAAACGTGCAAATGGTGCTGTGAGATGTGATGATTCGTTCAGCTCAGACCAGGAAGGGCTTAATTGGGGAAGTGAAATAAACAAGAATAGCTTTCACTGAGTGAAAAGGGGAGCGATAATTGTGCCAGACGCAGCACAGTATGTGCAAAGGCCCTGGGGTGAGGATGAAGGACTAAAAGAAGGGTGGTGAGATGAAAGAGGAGAAGTGAGAAGAATATGGTTCCAGACAAGGCTGAGAGGGAGCTAGGAATCAAACCATGGAAGACCTTGTGGGCTGTGTTAAGGAGCTTTTCTGTTTATCATAAGTGCTATTGAAGGGCTTTAAACAGGGGAATGACACATATAATTGTGCCTTTGAAAAGATCTTTCTCACTTTAGAGAGGAGAACGGATTTGAGAAAGCAAGAATGACAAGATGGTTATCAGTAGACCAGATTGAGAGTTGCTGGCAGCTCGGCTTCAATTTTGGCTTTGTAGACATGAAGGTATGGACAGATTTGAGATTGACTTAGCAGATGAAATTATGAGGAAGAAACAGAGTTTCTGGCGTATATAACTGGATGGCTAGTGATGTTCCTTTAATGAGATTGGAACCTCTGGATAAGGACAAGGTTTGGTGGAAAGGCCATGGCTTTTTCTTTTATCCAGATTGGGTCTGAGGTTTTTGAAACATCTAAGAGGAAAATATCAAGAAGCAATTGGATATATGGATCCAGAGCCCAGAGAAGAGATCTGGGGATATAAGTACATGAGGATTTGTTTGTAAGTGTTCATCAGCTGAGCTTTCCAATGGAGAGATGATGGATGTCTATTGGCTATAGAGACATGCAGGTTCCTAGTGACCTTAAGAGGAGCTGTTTTGGTGGTAAGATGGGGGGAGTGGGGTGTAGAGCATGTAGGAGAGGAGGAAATGGAACAAGTGAGTTTAGACAACTTTCAGGAGGTTTGCCAGTGAAGTTATATAAGGCTTGCGTTCATTTTTAAAAGAAATATGTCACTTAATTATGATTAGAAGGTAAAATCTTTTAAAACGGAGACTCAATAGAAAAAAATTTAAAATAGTTTCTTGATAGTGAAAAGGTGGTCAAGACCAAGACCTACACTGGCACAGAGGGGAACCAGAGACACTCGACCAATATTGAAGTGTAATAATAGCTAGCATTTATTGAGCTCTCACTATTGTTCCAGGTGTCATTCCAAATGCTTAACATGTATTAACTAACTTGATCTCTGTAACGACTCTGTGGGGTAGGTACGCATTAGTCCCTGCAGGACGCAAGGAACCCAGTTATGGAGAGGTGCTGTAACTTGCCAGGGTAGGACAACAGAGATTTGGACCCAGACAGCCTGACTGTGGAGTTCATGTTCTTAAACACTATATTATCCTGCTTCTCAGTACACGGGTGCATAATAAGGTATTTGTATCATCTATGAACCTACGTATGGGCCTATCCATCTAACTATTGAAAATGTTATTGGTTGTATAATGACTTTGGGACAAAAGTATCCACTAATGTTCACTTAAATATTTGTTAAAACTTTCTTGGCTTTATGTTCTAGAACAAGGCAGGCATAAATGGAAATGTCATTAGATCGGCTTTAGCTTTAATCAGTGGCCTTTAATAAATGTGTGCACATTATTCATTTAATTGCACCTGTTGTCTAGGTGGTAGCCTCACAGCTGAGGTATAACAGGTAAGTAAGCAGAATTCACCACATTCTGAAGCCACTGGTACCTCTCTGCCAAGGTGTGTATTTGTGTCTGTTAACCCATGTCCGTTAACCTTTTCCAGATTCCTGGGGATTGGCTTTAACGACGTGTGTGTTTATTCTCCTCCTAAGGATTTAACAACACTGAGAGGACATGCGACAAAGAGTTTATTATTCGGAGAACAGCCACCAATCGAGTCCTGAATGTCCTCCGTCACTGGGTCTCAAAGCACGCACAGGTAATTTAGTGGTAACGTTAATTGCGTTCAAGGAATTTTTTTTTTAAACCAACTTTTTAAGTCTTAACATTTGTAAAACGCCTTCTGAGGCTTTGGAGTTAGGGTCTGAAACCTTGGAATTAGAACAGAAAGGGAAGAAATAGGATAGATGTACAGATCAAAGCAAACACGTGCGTATTTGCCAAATATCCACTGTATCAGATCCGGCGTGACACAGGAGTGAAGCCTGGTTCCCCTCTTTCCTCATCTTTTGAGGCAATGGCACCCACCTGAGGCGCTAGAGCCACCGTGCTGTGCCCGCCAGGGAGTGCCATTCATAGGGCCCTCCCCGTAGCTGGAGGTAAGCAGCAGGTACTCTACTGAGGTAAACAGCAGATGCCCCTGGAGATGAGCAACACTCTGGGCCCACACACTCTGGTGTCTGGTCAGGGAGTATTTTCTCAGGCGGATTTAGGAGATATTTTGCCTCATGCCTTGGATGTTTTGGTTCCTAGTATTCTGTTTTGAAATTGCATCACGCTGACAGGACACCTTGTTATTTGCGTCTTTTCAGTACACTTTTGTAAAATTTATACCCATTTCACAGTTTCACGAAGTAAGGGAAGGGCCTCCTTTGCCTCAATGGGCTTGAGACACACGTTGTGCTTTTTTTTTTTTTTAAGGATTTTATTTATTTATTTGACAGAGAGAGACACAGCGAGAGAGGGAACACAAGCAGGGGGAGTGGGAGAGGGAGAAGCAGGCTTCCCGCCGAGCGGGGAGCCCGATGTGGGACTCGATCCCAGGACCCTGGGATCCTGACCGGAGCCGAAGACAGATGCTTAACGACTGAGCCACTCAGGCGCCCCACGCGTTGTGCTTTTGTCACCCACTGCCAAATAATGGGTGGGCCCTGGCAGACAGGTGGCTGCCTAGCACCACCCTGCCAGGAGAGTTTTAAAGAGAGGGAAGGGAGCCCTCCATGGCTCAGATCAGAACGCATTAAACATATAAAATGTGAATAACATGCTAATGAATAAAGAAAAAGAGAAAGAAGGAACTCCCAGGTCTCACTTCATTATATTCTCAGAGGTTGTCATGGGTCTGCCACGTGGCCCTTGGTGACAACAGTCCATGAGATTGGGGTCACAAGAGAGCCATGTGCCTGGAATCCCTGTGGGAGAATTCACGAATTGGGAAAAGTGGGATTGGGGCCTCACCATCGGTTAACCCATGACGATTCTTAAGTGTTAATTAAAATAGAAATGAAGGTAACACATTAAATATAGGATGTAAAAATTTTATCTTACACATCTTAAATAAATAAAAATGGATCCCATATGACTCAAATTCTGAGAACCGTCCTGAGTCCATTGAAAATGTCTAGTCTCTCCTGATGAGGAGAGCTGCTTCTAAGTCCCACGTGCCTCATTGCAGATACATGGTAATGAGGTTTCTCCTGTGTCTGACTGTCCATCCCATTCCTCTCTGGTTTTGGACTCGGGGTCCCGACTTCTGATTCCGGGGGCCTGCTGTGGCTTCAGAGACGCGGAGTAGCTTCAGTACACAAGGCTTAGCAGATGCCCCTTGCTTGTCTTCCCCGCCGAAAGCGAAAGCCCAGATTGACCTGGGCTCAGCTTTCTCCTATCTGCAAATCTTCTCTCCAAAACCTCTAATCTTGCTTCCCTATCAGCCTCACCTCCTTTCTGTCAATCCCCAGTGCCCTCTTTTTTCTAATAATCTGGAACAGGAATCCCCCACAATTCACATAAAACTCTATGTAGTAGCTAGAAAAGAGTTGCAAAGCAATTGACAATATGCTGGGCTTACTTTACTTTGGGTGAAGAGAACTCAGAGATGGGGAGATGGGTGTACTGAATCCCTTGCTTCTATGATAAAGAGATTTACAGTAAGGTGTTTGATCAAGGTGGCTTGACCTTGGCTGCATTGTACTTGCATAAATACATATATGCATACAGGCAGTATTAGATTGAATAGCACCAAATCACTGGAATAGAAAGTGGATTGATATGAAAGCAAGGGTCTCTTTATTCAGATTGTGTCCTGGGGCCTTTCGTTGTAATCCAAAAAGCACCCTAAGTGTTAGCTGTTGTTCAGACAGTTCAGCTACTTTGCAGCCTGTTACTCAAGGTGTGCTTGTATGTGGGGAAGCACTTTGTCATCGGTTCCACTTAGGGGCCCACACTGGGAATCCCAGCTTCTCTACCTTGGAGGCATATGTTGATGGTACACATTGCTCACATATTCAGTCTTCTGTCCTGACATGATTATTGTATAAAATGTAGACCCTGATGTGCCAGAGGAAGCTCTTACCACTCACTCCTTTGTCTTTTCTTACCTTCCCTGAATGTGTGAATAGATTTTAAGGATCTGTGGTTGGTTTCCCATTGTCCTGGTGCACATCCTGTCCCCTTCCTCATTCACGTGAGTTCTCCATCACACTGGCATGGCCTGAGCCAGTTTGGCTCCCAGGAGGTGTGGGTGTTGCCCCTGGCTTGACAGACCCCAAGCAAGCGGACCACCATGGTGCATAAAGAAAGAAAGAACTCTGCTAGTTAACCCTCATCGTTGCACCTCACAAAATGAAGGACTTGGACGATAGGATTTTTCATTATCTGATTCACTTTGTGCTGGTTGAGTCCATTAAGGAAGACTGTAACATTATTGTGGCAACCTGATTATTTTTAATTAATAACTTTTCCAAAAAAAAATGAGTCAGAAATTGTAGTCTTTTCAAAAATACAGCCAAACATGCTAACAGTTGCATTTCTCCTCACATGGTAGACCAACCAGAACTACCACTTCAATTTACTGAAAACAGAAAAGCCTCAGGGAAGTGACAAGATGTAGCTTTGTCCCCTAAAAATCTAGAGAATTGAGTCTTCTACAAAATATTAGGTATCATGTATCTATTTCTCACTTCTCATCGAAGGTAACTAATATTGGCAGATACGACCCTGAACATAATTCAGGAGAAATAGAGCGGCAGAATTATGCGTGTTGGTTCTCCAGGGAAATAAAATTTCCCTAGGATGTCACCCTCAACTCCTTCCCTGCAGTGTGTGCTAGAACGCCATTCTGGAACCTTCTAGGCTTTCCTTTAATAAGTATTTGGTTAAGGCTAGAATGCCTTTTTTTTTTTTTCTGATTCTAAAAGTTTTCATCTGTTATACATTCTGCCTACTTTCTCTTCATTTTGTTGTGCTTTTTCACTCATTTGTTGCCTTTCATGTGGAAAGTGAAGCCACAAGGCCTGGCTGGGTTCCTCCCACATGCCTTGTCTATGGGTTAGCAGAAGCTGCAGCCCAGAGTCGGGATACACCTGTTCTTCCATGTGCTACTGTATCTTCTGTGGGGCCCGATTCCTCCCTCTGCCTCACTGGGGGTTAATATCCTCTTCTGAGAATGAGAACACCCATCCATCTCTTGCCTCCCCCAAGGATGTAGGGAGGATTAAAGGCAACATTGAATCAAGACGCATGAGAGACATAAAGTCCACTGTAGGTGGGTGTGACCAAATCCCTTCCAGCTAAGGACAGGAGGTGAACATTTCATCCCCCGACAAGGAGCCCTCGTTCCCTGCAGACGGGACTTGTCTCCTTCATCTTTGCGTCTGCTTCCTCGGGGCTCTGCAGTGCTGGGCACCTGGGAGATGCCCAAATCCAGTTTACGTGTTCATGTTGCTGTTGTTCATTCTCTCCAGGAGGTCATTCTCAAGCATTTAGTTTCCGAAGTCAGCCAAGACAGAGACTAAAGCCCCCAAGGGACCAGAAGTCAGGGCTGTGTGTGTAGAAAATCTGAGAGAAAGAAGTGTTTTCGTTAGGTGTCTACACGCTTCTCAAGCGTCTCCTGCTAGGAGGCCTCACATGTCATTTGCCCAGTGCCAGGCTGTCTGCAGGTTTCGGGCCTCAGTGCTTTTAACCCCATGCTCCCGGGGCTGCCTTGTCTTCTGTGCACAGACAGGAGAGGGCGGGGCTCTGAGGCTGGCACTCGAGTGTGTGTTCGAGGCCTGGTGTGTATAATCTAGAGCAGTTTTGGTTTTCCCGCATAGCCTTATTGATCCACTGATTCTGGAGAGATACTTGGAGCAGTTGTTTGAGGAATTCTACAGACCATGGAACAGCACTAATGAAGGAGCCCGCAGCTGTGTCCACAGGTTACCGCCTGCTCCATCTGACTCTTGGTACCGTCGGAGTGACAAGTGGCCAAGAATGAAATGATCCTTCATTTTTTTAACCGTAGGTTAAGGGGAATGTTTTTAAAAGCACAAGATCAGATAAAAATGACCTACTCACATAAAAATCTCCTTCCCTAAGGAGCTCAAGGAGTGAACGTTGCTACCTTCCTGTCTTTTCCCTCATCTCCTTCATTCATTCACTAGCAAGAATTGAGCACTGGAGGGTGCCAGACACCGGGTTGATGTGAGCGTGAGAGGATCCAGACATTGCCTGAGTCAGGGGAGCTGGTCTTCAGTCTCCAGTGGAGAGGGCTCCAGAAATCCCACCAAGCGCTCCACAGGATTTAGCCACCGTCCACCTGCCATATCCAGAGCAGGGCCCAGCTCAACCTGCCCCGACATGTGAAAGTGAAAGCAAGAAGGGAAAGCGAGAAGTGGAGAGGAGGTGTTGGGGAAAGAACGGGGCGGGGGGGGGGGGGGGGCCTTTGGGTAGACTTCCAGGCTGAAGGCAGGCCAGGCTAGGCTAGGAAGAAAATGTCTTATTCTGGACTGAACTGGATCTTGGATCAATGTTTTGGACTGGACATTCTGATTGAAGAGATAATTCTCGTACCTAATGGTTCTCCAAGACTTTGGTGCCATTCCAAAACTACATGCAGGGTGGGGAAGGATGGCCGACAGAGCAATTTAATGGGATCAGTGAAAAGGAGTACCGCTGCTTGATCATTACATCATTGTTTGTGATACGGGAAGTGCAGGTCATCTGGGTGAGCTGTTTCACAGAATATATCAAAAGAACTCAGCTGTTATGTCTCTAACTCATTTCAGTGCTCTTACACTCATTGGGGGACAAAGAGAGCACACATTTAGCTGATGACGAAGAACTCTCAAGTTTATATTTCAGTTTATATGCTTTGTTGCATTTTACCTAGCTATTACATTCTTCATCCAAAGGGCACGAAACTTAGGAGTGTGGCTCAGTGACTTTACCTTTGCACATACCTGTACAACGGCCACCCTGATGAAGATATGGTAGCACCCGAGGGGCCCCTCCCAGCCCATGCCCCTCTTCCTGGGCATTGCCCAATCTTCTGTTGGTTTTAGTATTGTTCTTATTGATATTTCGTACTTTTTCTATATTAAGGATAAGACCTTTTATCGGCCAATTACACTCATTTCCCCCAGTTTGTTCTTTCACTGTTAACACTATGTATGATACTTGTTACATACATACATGCTTCTCCCATTATATAAGAGCGCTTTATATATACTCTATCATGTAAAAATACGCAAATACACTCACACAGACCCCAGAGTCTTTTTGTTAGAATCCATATTCTGTAACACTTCCTGAACACACCTAACAAATAAATGGAGTTTGGGGTCTAAGACAAGAATCAGTGGCTCTCAGAACTCCACTTTGTAGTCATGCATAGTAGTTGAAGTGAAAGCTTTCACACCTCCAGAAATCCCAGTCAGAGCTGACCTCAGGCCACTGTGTCCATGTATGGATGTCGGAGCAGAGGGGCCTTCGGGAAGCCCACTGGAGAAGCAGTGGAGCGATGGTGAGGAGCACGGGCTTCAAGGTCAGAGTTACCTGGATGGAAATCCCCTCCCTCCCAATTATCAGCTGTGTGGCTGAGCAAACTATTCAGCTCCCCCAGGCCTCCATTTCTCCTTCCATCTAAGTGTGGATGATGTCACTTCTTTCTTCTAGCAATTGTGAGGATTACGTGAGGTAAGACCTGTTAGAGTGACGGTTACAGATGAATGCTTAGAACATTACAGATGGCTGCTCCTGGCCGAGCCCTGGGAGGGTCTAAACCCAGGCAAATGGTGTTACCCCGACTGGACCAGTGAAGCGATTAGGTCTCAGAGAGGGTCAGTTATCGCTGCCCAGGTAAACCTTTTCTAATGGTGGAAACATTCTATATCTGTTGGGCCAAGTAAAGTAGCCACATGTGGCTAATGGAGCCCTCGAAATGCAGCTAGGGTGGCTGAGAAACGGAGGTTTGAACGTTATTTAATGTAGTTAAGTTTAAATAGCCACGTGTGATGAATGGCTCTAGTCTAACCTCACAGTCCTAGATCCTTCGGAAGCACAGCCGTGAGCCAGACCCAGCTGGTCTCAGAACTCGGCTCAGAACTCCTCCCTCTCTCCTGCAGGGCCCCCTTCCTCTGAAACAGGAAACTACTGGTCATCTCCGCTTGGCCCCAACAATAAGCCTGCTAAAGAGGGGCACACCTCTGTTGGATCTGTAGACAAGGCAAAACATTTAGGTAACATCGGTGTTGGGGTTATAAATCCCAAAGAAGATGATGGCTCTTTCCCAGTAAGGGTGCATACCGACGAGCATCCTTGCGTTTGGGCTTCGAGCCTGCAGCTTCAGGCCAGGGGTCCAGTGGGATCATGCCCAGTTGATTACTTGAGGTGGGAAAGCGGGTGCTGCTGGGATGGCAGGGACTTTGTGTGTGCAAAGACCTCAGGGATCAGGGTGTCCTAAAATGAGAGTTTAGGTCGTTCGTCCCTTCTGTTAGTTATCTCGACAGATGACAGGGGGCCCTTTTCTAATTTTTAAATTTTTTGGCATTGCTTAGTAAGACACTAAATCTAGCATCAAATTAGAGCACTAAGTTCAGATTTATTCTTTGTTCCAAATCTGAAACGGAGGTTGGGCCAAGGATGAGCCTAGTACAGACTTTCAGTGTGGGTGGGAGAATGTATGTGTAAGAAAGATCCAGCTACTGACTAGGCAGCTCCTGTCGACCCTTCTGAGAGCACTCAGCTGCCTTCCAGCCCTGTCCTGCCCTTGGGCTCAGCCCCTTCTCATCTCCACCTGGTCCTGCCAGTCTGCCCATCGGGGCCTCCCCCATCCACGATTGCAGCTCAGTTTCTGCTCTTGAGTCACGGCTCTTCTTTCCACTTGCAAGGCTGTCTTCAGAGGACAGATGCCTGATCTTTGAGCTCTTTGCTGGAGAAAATTTGCCTCCCTGGGCCACACCACTCTGCATTGTGTGGGTGCTTCCTGTCCTCACGCTCCTGAAGATGCCCAGGATTTTACAAGCCACTCTTCCCCAAGTCCTTACCACAGCTCGATGAGATCTCCCGACGTCCACTCCCAGGGAAGATGTGTAGCCAGCACTGAGCTAGGAGGACATGCCATTGCCTTCCATAGAAATGATCTCTGAACCAGCCTGAGGTTTGAGGCTGTCTTAATTATGATACAGGGCACGTGGTCTTTTATAGGCAACTTGAATACATAACCCTCCACTTAGAAGGCAGTTTCCTCTATGAGGGTACATTCTGAATGGCAAGACTTGCAATGGTTTTGTGTCTTTTTGGTATTGGTGGTGGGTTTTTTGTTTGTTTGTTTACTAACAAATACTATATCGCTTACTAATGTGTCAGTCACTGTTCTAAGCAGTTTTCAAATAGTAAGTCATTTACCCCCTCACTCAACCTTTTAAGGGAGGGCAGGTAGGTATGGTTATTATCCCAGCTTTGCAGATGGGGAAATAGAAGCCTCCGGAGATGAAACAGTCTGCTTGAAATGACACAGATAGCAGGTGGCAGAAGCAGGTTGCACACCCAGGCTGCTGGCTGCCCAGCGCAGGCCCTAACCCCTGATCTCGCTGGCCAGCTCTTGGGGTGCAGACAGCTTGAAGGCAAAACGTACAAAGCCACTTCTGACTCAAAAGGGCAAGAATATCATGTGCTAACACTGACAATGCTTTTGCTATTTCTAAATCTTTCCTTAGAAAAGTTACTTCTGTCCCAGAGTCTATTCTGTGTCCCTTAGACAAAGGATGTGTATAGTTTTACGGAGCAGAGCCCTGCCTCTCTTCTGACAACCGGGGCAGCACCTTCTGCACTTGGACAGTGATTAATAGACTCCCGTGCCAGGCCACCCCCCGCCCCCCGCCACCCAGTGCTGGCCATGGCAGGAGCTGAAGCTAGTGCAGTCTACAGTGAAAGGTCAGGAGACCCCAGACATCCCACCTAACAGGTGGATGAGGATGTTGCCCCCTGTTCAGCAGCCCAAAGTACAATGAGGCTCCTGTCGCCTGCGGTGTGGTGGGGAGGCTGCGAACAAGAGAGAATTGAGTTGCAATGTGAGAAGCTGACAGCTATGAACTCTTTCTGTTTAATGACAAATTTGTTGTCTCCTGCTTCAACCTTGCAAATCGTTGGATAAAGGCACTAAGTGGGAAGATAATCAATGGGCTACATTCTTTTTTATGTTAGTCTCATCTTTACTAATTAGCGCCCATTCACTTCCAGTTGTTCACGCCATTTCCCCTTTGACCTCTGCATGTCCAGGCTAAGAAATCCCAGATATCCACCAGGTTCAACCAGTGTTTGTTCCCAAAATCAGATTTCCCATGAAGGGAAGCCAAAGTGAAAGAATGCTCTATTTAATTTAATTAGGCCAACTACTTAAGTTCCTTTTGGCTGCTCCTGATTTCCTGGGCACGCAGGCTGGTACTTATTTTCATCACTATCATATTTAATCCTGCTGTATTGTTTTATCAAAATCTGTCCTGTCCTTCCCCCCGCTCAGAACAGACTGCCTTGGGCATCACACTTCACTTGAGTTCCCGGGGCAAAAAGGACTCAGGTGAGGAGAGAAGTCTGGAAACCTGAATTCTAGTCTAGATTCCAATGTAGCTTACCATTTTCCTCATTCATAAAAGTGGCAAAATGATCTGTAAGGGGTTCTTATGCACAAATGAATTATTTGTCAGAGTGCTCTAGAAAATGTAAGATATAAAATCAGAAACTGTTATCTGATAACTATGGATTTTCTTCTTCTTTTTTTTATAATCCTGAAGATAGATTTTCTAACTCTTTTTTCTGTGGTCCAGGCAAACAACCAAGTGAGAAGATCCTACTTCCTTTGACTGCCTACCAGAGTTGTTTCTTATCTTTTGTACATCCCTATTGTTATCCTTTAAACTCTCCTTAAGCTTTCCATGCATGTCTTTAAAAACAAGAAAAGAAAACTCGGTGAGAAATTAACAACAGGATTTATTTAAGTCTGTGTGAAACAGAATTAAGAGTTTAGGAAACCAGTGTGTTAAATGGAACTTATTTTCAGTTCCCATTGTTGCCAAGACAGAAATTTAGCTTCCTCTGTAGAACCAGCGGGATTCTTTAACCTTCTGTGGATGGCTTTCGTGGACAGAAAACACGGAGAAACACCATACGGGATTTTATATACATCAGTAGCTTCTTCTTCCAGTTTGCATTCTACATGCTCATAATCACTTGTGGACCTAGGGGGTGTTTCTGGAAACTGTGGCATGCAGGACTGAGTCCTCGGGCCCTTCTCTGGACCAGCGCCCCTGTCCCCCAGGACTCCAAGGTGCCAGCTCAGCACTGGGGCATTAACCGGTTTGTTCAGGTCTTTTTTTTTTTTTTTTTTAATTATTTATTTGTCAGAGAGCATAGCAGGGGGAGTGGCAGGTAGAGGGAGAAGCGGGCTCCCCGCTGAGCAGGGAGCCCGATGCGGGGCTCTATCCCAGGACCCTGAGATCATGATCTGAGCCGAAGGCAGACACTTAATCTACTGAGCCACCCAGGCGTCCCTTTGTTCAGGTCTTAAGGTGTTGCCTACCTGCTGCCCTTTTCCTTGTGCTTCCTCTCCTGCCCATTCTGCTTCCAGATGCTACCAACCTGTATCTCCTAATGTCTTTGCATAATAAAGCTTCTTCCTGGATGAATGTCAAAGGTTCTACTGCTGCCACATTCCTGACTGGGTCCGTCTTCTCCATGGGGAAGATGAGGTTTGCCTACCAGCTTTCCTTACCAGTCTTTTTCCCTTTTATGGGTCAGGGCATGGAGAACAAAGTATAACTTATAGACCACTCTTTACTAAGACCTATTCTCGAGTTAAAGTCAATGATAATTTTGTTGGCATGTGGCATTAATTAACTAAGAAAATTTAAAAATCAAGATTAAAACGAGGCCTTTCCAAACTCTTCTTTTTTCCTCTCTAATCTTTGTCATTGTCTTGAAAGCTACACTCCTATCAATTAACCACCTCTCTAGAAACCAGTGGAAAACAGCACCTGGAAAAATTTTTCCTTCTTCTGATAAATGCTTTTTAAATTGATTCTCTTTTGAGACATAAAGATGTAAGCCTGGGAGTTATGTGATTTCAAGGTTGTGGGCAGTATTTAAAATTCTTCTAAGCGCAGCTCTTCAGGTCTAAAGGCTGGATTTTAGCAAGTCATTCAAATGCAGAATCATTTGTTAGAAAATGGTGGAATAAATTATTTTCTGCATGGCTTCTTTCTTTTCACTGAGTTGGTGTCATTCATTGCCATTTGCCTCCTCCCAGTTATTTTTGTCCTAACATATCTTCCACATTTTGCATTGTGCCTTCCTCTAGTAGCCTCCCACCTCACATCTGCTAAAATAATTTCCCCAAACGCCAGTTTAAGAATTAGGTAACATATTACCACACATCTCAA
The DNA here is from genome assembly GCF_037043125.1 of Eumetopias jubatus. Lineage (NCBI taxonomy): Eukaryota > Metazoa > Chordata > Mammalia > Carnivora > Otariidae > Eumetopias > Eumetopias jubatus. The sequence continues at coordinate 61,438,078 of NW_028274811.1, forward strand.
AGTCACGTACCCTCCCCAGAACTTTGTCCATTCATTCAACAAATATTTGAGCCCCCACCAGGAGCACCTGTGCTCCTGGGGCTTAATTACATCTGGGCTTTACCACCTCCTCCTGGTGCATAAGCTGCTACATGCTGGTCAGTTTCACATTTTCTATATATTCTGTTCCTTTCTGGAGATTCTAGAACCTTATGAGTTAAGTGTTGAACAGGTATTGGAAAGTTTGGAATCATTGTGAAGTTGCTTTGTTGGGTTTTATTCCAAAGGTAATGCCCTTCCTTGTGTCTTTGAGTAGGTTGTTTCTTTTGTAGGGCAAACAAAGAGGCTTTTAAAATATCTTTGTAGTTAGGTGATGGGAAATGCTGGAGAACCCCGCCTTTCACTTTTCCAGCGACAAACTGTGATTCAGCATCAAGGTTGCCCAGAGGTGGCAAGAAGGCCAACCGGCCAGGGGTGGTGCAGGTGGGTGAGGCCAAACAGGTGCAGGAGGGCAGGGTCCCCCTTGCCGGCTGTTAACCAGCACAATCTGCCCTGGGATCAGGTTCCAACACTTAACTTCTGAATAAAGTCTCCCCTCCTCAAAAGAACTGAAAACCACACTGGTTTAGAGACTTGTTATCTCTAGTTTATTAAGATGAGGAATCCAGAAACGTGTACCCTCAACCTATCAAGGTTGATTTGCACAGATCTTGGGAAGATCGCTCAGCATCTTTGGCCCAGTTTCCCAGTTGACAAAATGGCCCAGATCTAAACTAAATCTACACTACAATGTAAATTCTTCATCTTCTGTAGTCAAAGACAACAGAAAGCAGTAGCGTGCTTTTCATTTTCTTGAAAATCATTGTCAAACCCCAGGCTCTTATTTTTGAGCCTAACCTATCCTAAGCCCCTTCTTTATGAGCCCATTGTCCCAGGTTTTTAAAAACTATTTATGTGGTTTTGCTCCATTCTGCAGTATTTCTACTTTCCTTTTAAGAACTCTGGCCACAGTCCGGAATACACTGTACTGATTACAGTGAGAAAATTATTCTCCTAATTCTCTTTACCCTCAAACTGTGTTTATGGAATTAGATTTTCCCAATGTCCTAGAGTTCCCTTGGCCATGCATAGCGTATTACTAATTAGTACCCTGCTCTCCCGAAAGAATGAATGTAATTGCCTGCATGCCTCAGCTGGGGATTTAGTGTCAGCAGGCTGGAGAATCTGAATAATTGCGTCACACATTATTTTTCTGTTGTATGATCTAGTCTTATTAATACAAACCTGAGTTTCAAGATCTTTATCTCAGATGGGTGTTAGTATAGGTGGGAAATAGCTCCAGAGTCAGTAGGGCAACAACCAGCCTGTCTGATAATGTCTTTCAGCCTACGCTACCAGCACTAAATCACTGATAGCCACTGTTTTTGGACAGTCTGTGGTGTTAACAGTTAGAAACTCAGGTTTTCCGCCGACACCGCCGAGGTGGCGTCCTGAGTCTGCCACTTGCTCTCTGTGTGACTTTGAACAAGATACTTCGATTCTCTTTACCTTGACTTCCTTGTCTGTAAAATGGGAATAATAATGATTGTAACTGTTAAATTAGGTCATAAAGTGATTAAAATATCATCTAGTATGTGGTGAACTCTCACCAAGTCTTAGTTACGATAATGACCCCAGGAGTTGCTCACTAACCTGGGGGAAATACTGACTTTTAATCGCTTATGAATGTGTCGGAGCAGAGTCAAAATCTTGGTAAAATAAACTTCTCTCGGCAGAGCTTATCACTTGAGGAGGATCTAACATCATTGGCTGGTAACCCCTCGTCCCTAAGCATTTTCTTTGTTCCCCGATAGTCCGATAGTCCGCGTGAGCTGTCCCCTCTTTGCAGGGGTTCCCGGAGCTGCATTTGCAGGCCCACAACCTCTCCTCCGACTCGGCGGGGCAGGGCCGCCGCGCTCCCCGCTGCAGACCCCTCTCCCCGGGGCTCCAGGGGTTGGTTAATAATGTTTCCTTCATCTGCCCATCGCCCACTCTGCTGTCCTCTGCCCTGCCTTCCCACCCCGCCAAGTCATAAACTGAGGTGCTCAGGAACTGTTGAAGGAATAAGAACTATCGTCTCCTCTTTAGAGACCGAAATGTAAAAGTCTCCCATTTTCCGGGCTCTGCACCTTTGGAAGCAGGGTGGTTTCTTCTTTCTGATCTGTCTCCTCATCTCCGCTTCAAACACTGGGAAACAAAAACTAACCTACATAAGCTGTTGCTGGGATGGCTTGGGTGACTGCGTCAGGTCCTGTTGGACGCGCACGGCTAGCTGATCTGGGCCGTGAGATACCCAACAGCAGGCAGCTTCCCCGCGCAGGGCCCCCTCGCTGTGCCGGGCCCCCCGCCAGCTCCGAGGAGAAAGGCGGTGCGGACTCCTGCAGAGCCGGACGACCCAGGAGCGCCATCTCGTGGGCGCCCCGATTGCTGCCTCCGAGAAGGAGCCGGTGTTCTTCCCCACCCCCCACCCCCCCCCCCCGGGAGGATTCTCATTTCTCATTTCAGGGCCTGAGGAAATGCGACCAAAAATTAGATTCCAGATAATTTAAAAATGGCTGTCAGGCAGACTTATTATGAATAATCTACCTCTGGATTTAAATAGGGCAAGTGCCTTTTAGCTGCTCCAGATTTCTATTGAAGTAGTAGCTACTACGTTTTGAATAGGGACTTTCAAACGGCCAATTCTGCATTTTACATGCATTGGTAAAAAGAAAATTTTGCATTCTACGTAGTACATCAGAGGAATCAGAATTTTTTTTTTTTAGTCAGTTTTTGAGGAGTTGTTTTTTGCATGAATTTAAAAAAATAAACAATGGCAAAGTCTTGCTACTGAAAGTGTAATTAGCATCGCCCAGGAGCTCATTAGAAAAGTATCTCTGTTCCAGATCTACCACATTAGAATCTGTGGTAAGGGGCGCCTGGGTGGCTCAGTTGGTTGAGCATCTGCCTTTGGCTCAGGTCATGATCTCAGGGTCCTGGGATCGAGCCTTACGTGGGGCTCTCTGCTCAACAGGGAGTCTGCTTCTCCCTCTCACTCTCTTTCTGTGCTTTCTCTCTCTCTCTCAAGTAAATAAAATCTTTAAAAAAAGAAAATGCACTGATTCGTGGGCATACTATCAGACAGGAGTGCAGGTTACCAGAGTCAAATGGACGACCTGTGTTTTTGTCTGCTCGGTGGTACCTCCTTCCTTATGATCACATCCTTTCAGCCTCAGTGGCCCATGTGTGACCCAAGATCATAGGTTCCTGCCTTGTCTGCTCCTGGATCAGCCAAGGGACAACTGAAATCATGCACAGCATGTCACTCTGAACATGGGAAAAACCTGTGCAGATGTCAGGGAAACTATGCGTGAGAATTCTTACACTTCGTACTCAGCCATCATTGGGTAATGTGCTTTACCTCAGCTACATCATCAGCAGAGCAAATGCTCACCTGTAACTTTCATCATGCCTCAAATACTGTCTGGTCAGATTCCACCGAGTTTTCAAAGGTCTCTCTCAGGCTAGTCTTTCCAGAGCTCAGAATAATAAAATGATGTTTTATTTTCCTTAACAAGACCTTTGACACATCTTGCTTTCCTGGGGTCTCAGAACTGTTTCCCCTGTTGAGCCCAGGATGGGGCACAGTAGGTACTCAATGGAGCTTGTTGATGAAACTGCTAATTATCCCTCAGCAAGGTCCAAACACTGGCCTGATGTCCTTCACACTAAACCACTTATCATCAGATGATGGGCATCATTAGAGACTGACACAGTTACAGGAGGACTCTATCATCTCACCAATAAATACCAATATTCATTAAGGAAACAGACTCCTGATGGCTGAGAAATCCTTTGGTAGTGCTCAGGGATTGAAGTTAGTGAGGTTATTAGCTGTTTGCAAATATTCCCTTCACCTTGAAATGGGGGAGGGGTTGGACAAATAAAACAGTAAGAAGATATTACTCTCTTTTCCTTGCATACGTTTTAAAAAAGATTTTATTTATTTATTTGAGAGAGCGCATGAGCAGGGGTTAGGGGTAGAAGGAGAAGCAGACTCTCCGCCCGCTGTTCCAAAGAAATGGTACTGATTGTCAAGCAGTAAAAGCGAAATATTGAGAAAAATTTGTTACACATTTCTCCACCCAACTGAGATACAAGAATATCCAAGTCAAATTAGGGCAGACTGTCGCATTGTCTGCAATTTGTGAAATTATGGACCTTTTTGCCCCTAATTTACTAAAATAGGAAATGTGTGCTGTTTTTTTTTTACTGGATTCATTCTAATTAGCAATATTTTCTCTAATCATTTAAAGGAATTCAGAATGTCAGTGCTTCAAAATTATTTTCCTTAAAGTTAAGATGTAGTTACAAGGCGTCACTTTATGTAGGAGGGAAAATACACGTTCACGCCTGCACATAGAAAGATAGTCTATCAGAGTAAGGACCTTGAAAGCAGGACTTAGCAGCATACAGTTCATCTCTGAAAACCTGACCATCCCAGCATGCTGCCTGTCGGTGTATCATAAGAATGCATTAATAAAAGAGTGCAAGGGACATGATGTTACCTTTTTACTTCTTTTTCAGACTTTTTACCTTTAAAAATTTCAAATCAAGAGTAAGATGCCAGAAAAGACAAAGAACACTGATACCCATCTGCGGTCACTCGTAATAACTTAACATGCTCACCACTTTTGTGTTCTTTCTCTCTCTCTCTTTCTACCTCCTCCCTGCCCTTCCAAACAAAGACCTGCTCTTAAACAGCCTCAATAAAATGATCAAATTGAGGACAATTTAACATTGATAACATTCCCAACTAGTGCATAGTCCTGACTCAACTTTTGCCAATTGTCCCAGTGATGCCTTTTTCGCATTTTCCCCTTGATCCTGGATCTAATCCAGATTCACATGTTGCATCCTTGTGGTTCCTTCGGTGTCCTTTAAACTGGAACTGTTCCAGTTTTTCTTTGTCTTCCAATGCATTAACATTTTTGAAGAGCACAATGCTTCTTCACAATGCAAATGTAAGATGATGCATTTTGGGGAAAAAAATAACTGATGATTTTCACAGAGCATCACATTAGTAGGTACCTGATGTGCGCTTGGTCCGTTATTGGTGATGGTAACGGATCACTTTATTAAGGTGACGTCTGCCAGAGTCTCTCTTTGTAACTAACAAATCATTTCTGGCAGGGGCGGGAGGGTACTCTGACACTATTAATTCTGATTCCCAAAAAATTTCAGCATCTGCTCAGTTGCCTGACCAGTTATTACTGCTTTGGGCAAAGTGGTGATTTTTCTAACTCTTTTATTTCTTTGCATTTATTAGTTGGAATTCTACTATAAAGAAAAGTTTCTCTTCCACCCTCTTTCTGTATTTATCTTTTTATGTCTTTGTGAGGATCAGTAGGGATTTACAGGTTGTGTTGATTCAGTTGGTTATTACTTATCACTCTCATGATTCATTTTGATGCTCATCTTGTCCCAGCTTTGCCCAGTGGGTGCCCCTTCAATCTCACTCCTGGGCTTGCTTGATGCCCCCATCAGTCTGTTAATGTCATTTATTCTTTAGCCCTTAACATACCTGTATTGAAGTTCTTAGTTCAAGTCACTGCCCAAATGACAGATTTTATTCTTGCAAAAGATCTTTTTTTGAGCTATTGCAATGCCCCAGTTACTGATCTCGGTTCAGTACCACTTACATGGTCCAGTGGGAAACCAGACCATTATTTCAGCCTTTACAATATAGCAGGTTATGGTAGGGGTACCATGGGAGCATCAAAGCAAAGCCCTTTATCCCATTGGATTTAATAAAGAAGCTCCTGGGAGAAAGTTTATCACCTCCTAGACGTGAAAGGTGAGTAGAGGTAAACGTGGGGAGGAGGCACAGTGGTTCAGGCTAAGGGAAGCTTTTATACCTTTGAGGAATTTTCCCAGCCCCCTGGGGGCCTGTCAGAAATACCAACAATAGGACCCCATCCCAAAACAATGAACTCAAGATTTCTGGTGGGAAAAGCAATCCTAGGGTCCATATATTTTAATTTGCATACATAGCTTCTAGGGATTTTATCATGAGAAATGGTGTCACGTATCATGGAGCTAAAACCTTCGCAACTAAAACTTCACAAGATGCATTTTATTTTATAGGATTTTGAACTCAACAATGAACTAAAGATGAATGTCCTCAATTTACTAGAAGAAGTTTTGCGAGACCCAGACCTTCTTCCCCAGGAAAGGAAAGCCACGGCGAATATCCTGAGGTAAAATGCAGTTGCAGGGGCCTCCTAATGACATTGGTTGATTCGTGTGATATTCTAGAAAATAAGATCCTATCAGACCAGGAAGATGCATCTTAGACTCCTGGGGGCAGCAAGGAGACTGCTGTCACCACAAAGAGTGACGTATCATCTTCTCTTTTCTGGGGGGCAGGTTGGCGTCTGCGGCCTCAGGCGCAGACTTGGCCTGGGCGGACTTGGCCTGGGCGGACTTGGCCTGGGCGACGTAACTTGCGTGGCATGCAGGAGTGCAGTTTCTCCCATCCATGTGGGCAGACAGTGGCTTCCTGCAGAACCACAAGTGAAAAGGGGGGGGTGCCTTGAGGATCCTCTCCTGCATCCCCAGCGGGTACTGCAGAGAGAGGTGGTTTTCCTGCCCTCGGTTCTAGTTGTTGACCATAAGCTCGTGTTTATGAGCAGGGCAGTAGCATTTCTGCACAAGTCCCGTGCTCCTGGTTTGTGGATGTACCACCCTCTAGGAGTTACGTGTTTTCTCCGGCTTGCTTCACCGGTCCTAGACCAGTTTTACTGACAACTTCTCACGTTGGGATTCCCACATCATGTAGGTTGTATAAAAGCTCACAGGTGTGATCAAAGCTTGAACTTTGGGTTTCCCACGAGAGACTGTTTGTGGCTGTCATTACACCCAGCATCCCAGCAGGTAATAAGCTCTCCTATAGCTTCTTGAACTCATGGGTGGATGTTTTTCTAGTCTGCTTTACAGGAGGACTAGACATTTCAGTTACAGTTTCCTCCCGACTCATGGCCATCCCTACTTAAGGATGGGAAGCCCAGCATCTATCTGCTTCACCTGGTAGCCCTTTACCATTCTGGCTTCTAGTTCCATCTTCATTTATAATCTCTGAAAAGAGTCCTTTCTTTCTTCTAACTTTGACTATATTGTTTCTTTGTTATCCAGAATTCTGTATAGAGGGGAGTCCACCATAGCTCAGTCTACCATGTTTTTGGAAGTCACTCTCTAATGCAGCGATGCCGGATTTTGGTCTAGCATCTTAACAATTGACTCAAAAGTGATTCAGGATCCCATCACCAGACCTTCTTTGGTCTAGGGGCTCTTGCAGGTGGAATGTGTCTGCCCCAAAACAGATATGTTGACATTCTATCCCTGAGTACCTCAAAATGTGATTCTGTTTTAGAAATAAGGTCATTGCAGATGTAATTAATTAAGATGAGGTCATACTGGAGTAGCATGGGCCCCTAATCCAATATAACTGGTGTCCTTACGAGAAGATGGCCATGGGAAGACAGGGAGAGACACAGAGAATGTCATGGGAAGATGGAGCGGAGCCTGGGGTGAGGCAGCTACAAGGCAAGGAATACCATCTGCTCGCAAACCACTGAAAGTTAGAAAGACACAAGGGAGGATTCCTCTACAGGTTTCAGAGGGAACAGGGCCCTGCTGACACCTTGATCTTGAACTCCTAGCCTCCAGAACTCTAAGACAATAAATTTCTGTTGTTTTATGCCACCTAGTTTGTGGTACTTTATTAGAGCAACTCTAGGTAATCTATTAAGGGCCCTCTTCACTTTGTCTACCCTGTGAAGACACCTAAATAAGCTTAGGGCCTCTGTTACTATGTTTATTTTCAGACTTTAAAATCATAAATACATTTTCAGATAAAGCCTGGTTTCAGTTGGATGAGTGGTATGTAAATGATTTCTATTCCTCTTTTCTTTATATAAACAGTTTATTATGCTGTTTGTATTTCAAACGCTGATATTTTGAAACTGCTTTCTAGAAGTTTGTGCCCCCAGGGACATTTGACTGGACAGCCGTCAGGGAAGTGAGGATGTTCAGACTGGGAAAGACTCTCAGGGTTGGCAAATATGAAAGCCCATGTTGCCCGTCCCCTCACAACACCCAGACCATACATTACCCATCAATCCTGAGGGCTTTCTGCCAACACTGCTGGGTGAGCTCAGAACTCCGTTGTTAACTGGCATGTCATTAATTGGAGTTGGCCCTTAAGATGTATCCTATTTACCATTCCAGGCCCTTATTATTTATCAGGCTTAAGATGTGCAGATTCTTTTTGTTGAGTAAATGACCTGAGAATTAGAGGTGTGGGATCGATAAGAAATAGAAATTTTAGTAGATGGTACAGCTGGGTGCATGACATGAAGCAGAGTCTGATTCTCACTTTTGCAGGATTCACAGGTATAATCTTGGTTCAGCCACTTACAGCTGTCAAGTTCCTTCATTTATAAAATGAGACTATAAAATGGGTATACACTAACCCATCTCTGTTGATTTCCTCTTATTGAGGGGACGTGGCTTTGTTTTCATCTACTATTGAGTTGTGACGATTATATCAAACAGTATGTACAAAGAGGTTAACACATGCCTGAAACATAAGTAGCACTCGTATTACTGCTACACTTATTATTATTATTATTATTAGCTCTGACAGTAGCTCTTAGGAAAAGTAGTTTCTTCCGACAAGGCAATATGGCATAAGTAAAACCAAGGTAGGTCTTAGTCAAACTCAACTTTCCTTAGGCTTCATCACCTTGTCTATACAAAAGAGATTATAATAACATTAAAAGCCAATTTAATATTGCACAAAGACATGAATGCAATAAAAAATCATTCAAATGTACACTTCAAGTGGATGAATTATTTGACATGGGAATTATATCTCAATATAGTTGTTACAAAAGAAACTATAGTTCTAACCCACTTGCTATTTAGTAAAAGAAAAAAAGTAAAAAGCAAAACAAAAAAGCAGTTCTACTGATGGGTTGCTCCCAGCTGCCCATCCACACTTCTGATCCCTTGCAGAGTCTTCCCAAAGTGTTCCAAAAGTCCCAAGAAATGTGTGCTCAGGAACAAATCCAGTCATTTTTCTGCCTCAGCATCTTTATTCAAGCTCACTGCCCCGGACACAGCTTGAGGGAGAGACCTTATCAGTGCCACCGTTGTTTCTGTCAAGAATGCTAACTGACAGTCCTCCAAAGCCACCATTTCCCTATCAAAAAGCTGACAAAGATGCCACCTGCCCCATCCCTGAGCCACAGGGGCCCCAGAGCAGCCTCACTCAATCCAGAGTCTTGGTCTCTCGTGAAAATAGCTCCTTTGGCTCCTGGGTTCTACATCTTTCACCATAACAATTCAAAATTCACCCACTGAGCCAAGTAGGGAATAGATATTATGTCATCCATTCTCCTACCTCTGACCATCTTTCTTCCCATGAGGCCAAAACAAACAAAAGTCTCTGTTTAGCCCTGAGCATATCAACTAAAGCGGACAGATACCCGTGGGGTCACCAGTGCATTAGCTGAGCAAACAGCCAGACCCTGAGTCCCAGTTGGGTCAGGTGGGTCTCGGAGGCACTAACTTATCTTCCCAACAAGTGAGTGAACAGATTTATGCAAAAAAAAAAAATCCTGGTGCAAGAAAACTCATGATCTTTGATTGAAGTCCCTCTGCCAAGTCATTCCACCTGCACCAAGTTTAAGGGTCCCTGTGCCAGCACACAAGATTGTGATTATAGGAGGAATAAATGATACATTAATTTATCAGGGTTTTTGCTAACTTATCATACAGATACTTGTGTTTCTATGTACGACATTTACATATTTATACTTTTTAAATCATGTCAGAACAATTAGAAAGTAGAGTAGGAAGTAAGACCTTGATATAACCATCACTGATGGAGTGTCATCATTCATGAAATCTCTTTGTGAAAAAATATCATCATGGAGTATATGAGAAAGAAACAGAAACCAAAAGGATTATTTAATAATTATATGACAATTATATAAAATAGTAATTATGTGGAAAATTACAAAGATGTTTCTGTTAATTTATTTCTTAATTTGGAAACAAACAGGGAATTATTTCCAACCAAAACCAGGAGATTTTAGTACTTAAGATTTCCATGCATTTGTGGACATCTGACTTTTTAAAAAAATATGTCAGAGCATAGGTAGCAATGGGCTCAAGTAAGTCTGGAAGGAAGAAAAGCCATGCCCAAGAAAGCAAAGGATGGTCTGGCAGGTCCGAGCAAGTGAAGCAAAAAGCAGTTAAACCATTCACAAATTGAGGAGGAGCAGAGACGAGGCATAGGCATGGGGCTATGCCAGCTGGTCTCAGTAGCAAGCAGGCAGCCCAGAGAGTGTGGACCAGTCTGTGGACAGAGGCCAATTTCTCTTGGCTTCGTTTTTAAGCCTATCTGATTTCTACTGTTGACAGAGGACTTTTCCCGTCACAGGACTTTGAATAATCCCGTTTCCTTTTAAATGTTTTATTTGGCATTTCATTATAAACGCACAGATACTTAACTGATCATGTCGGCTGGGAGATGTGAGAGAAACCCAAGTATCCTGGAGTGTCCATCAAAGCACAAAGGCAGTCAAAAGACTAGGAGCACATCCATCCTTGATTGGAACTGGGCCAGAGGTAGAGGGGCCTTCCCATCTAAGGCAAAATTTGTGAACATACCTCCCAGTGAATACAGGTTATAGTTGTGAGAGAGAAAAACATATCACATTGTAGTTAAATGTAGCCTTGACATTAGAGATGTATAGACAGTCAAGCTGTATGAGATAGAAACATGAATGTATTTAAACATATATTACATTTATACAGGAAACTGAAAGCTTCCAATAATAAGCCATTTCTGTCTCACACAGTCTCACAGGGGTAGGTTTATGATGAAGAAATTTAATTAGCATGCATAGTTTTTGTCTTGTTTGTGACTAAAAACCTCTGCTCAAGACTTTTCTATTTCTTTTTTTTAAAAGATTTTATTTATTTATTTGACAGAGAGAGAGGGGGAGTGGAAGAGGGAGAAGCAGGCTTCCTGCTGAGCAGGGAGCCTGATGCGGGGCTCGATGTGGGGCTCGATGTGGGGCTCGATGAGGGGCTTGATGCAGGGCTCAGTCCCAGGACCCTGGGATCATGACCTGAGTCAAAGGCAGACACCTAACGACTGAGCCACCCAGGCACCCCAAGACTTTCCTATTTCTAAAATACCACTTCCTCCCCAACGTTGTCTGACTAGCCGGCTTCTGAATCTATGTAGACATAAATCATGGTAAACAACTAACATGCCATAAAATGAAAAACAAACAAACAAACAATGACTTCATGGGTGGGCAGCTGGAGTGGGTTCGAGTCATAAAAAGGTGACCCACAAACCTCACAAAGCCCCAAGAAGCATCAACAGGCATTTGGGAAAAGAGAAAACATTAGATAATTTAATAAGACCAGAATGCATCTTGGAACATTAGCGTGAGACAACTGGGGAAAGGAACATTTGATAAAAGCTAACTAACTTCTTGACCACTTCTTTCCAGGGAAAAACTATTGCCCAGCCTCATTTAAAAAAAAAAAAAAAATCTTTTCCTTGGGTACACATAGTTATGTGGCCACTGAGATCTCTACAGGAACCTAGACTACCCTGGAAAGAATGACAAGAGCTTTGGAAAGAGTCCCTTTTATCCCCTATGTGTAATCCTTAAGTGTGATTTAACAGTCTTTGGAGAAAAACTTGTATCTGCTTATTTTTTCCTCACCTTAATCTGCCTTTGATCATCTGATGAATATTTCTTTCCACACTCAAATGATACGGTTCATTGCTAACAAGAGGACAGTCACTCCTTGAATCTAGAAGGAATCTTTATTCTGGTAAACAGCCAAGAGCTTTTGTAAGAGAGGAAGATAGAGGGAAGAGACTGGACTTTTTTGGATGTGATTTGTGCTGGCTCCTTGAAGAGGTGCCTTTATACACCTGCCTGAGACAAGCGAGGGCTCAAGTGACCGAACCCTGGGCAAGTTAGTTCCTTTGAGCTTTGGTTTCCTCATCTGTAAGATGGAGATCAGAATGCTTACTTTGAAGGGATTTTTGATGATACAAGAGAGTGTATGTCAGATGGCTCACACATGGCTGGTGTGTAGTGGGTATACACTAACCCATCTCTGTTGATTTCCTCTTATTGAGGGGAGGTGGTTTTGTTTTCATCAATTCAGAGCACCGCGGAACATCGCGTCATTATTTCTTTGAAAACTACCTTCCTCCAGCAGATAGGCTGTGTGGCTTGGGACTGTTGAAACATTTCGGTACTTTTAAAATGTGATTGTGCCTTCATTTTGGAAAACTTAAAATGCTTGGCCCAGATGGTAAGTTATATAATCCGTATCATTCTCCTGGACTCTGAACTTCCGTTGGACATGAAATATCACTCCCACTCTGAAACCGGCACCCACTTCAGGATTAATTAACTTATGTATTTATTCAGTCAGTCATCACTGGAAAAAAAATATTGAGAGCTGAATAGCTGTGTGTGTGTGTGTGTGTGTGTGTGGCTATTGCACCAAATGTATCTCAGGAAAGGCCATCTGGGAATCAAGGGAGAAGAGTTAACCTGCTGGCTTCTGCCTGGCATTGTTCAAATTCTTGCCCTCCAGGAACTCGCCTGAGCTTCTGGTCTGTGTGTGTGCAAGGAGGGAGTGGCTCTGCATCTTCTGCCTCAGCATCAGCAGGGCAGGGCCAGGGTAGGGGCTGGAGGAATGTGGATGCGGTGCTCAGGCCTGTTAGGATCCCCAACTGATGGTATTGCGGGACGCCCGAACTCACGGCCCAGATCCTCTCACGGGCCCAGAGCACACCAGCTCCCCCTCAGGCTCGCATGAATGGTGGGTGTTATATTTACCACCTTGTATGGAACAAGTTGGCTCCCTGGGATAACCCAGCTCTCCCGATGATCCTCCTGTGCCTTTAACGTGCATGTTTTCCTGTTTCTTCGACTTCCCACCTCCAGCTCATGTCTCTGTAGCCTCTCCAGTGGGAGGCACAGCCTGGTGGACCCAAACCCTCCCGCTTCCCAGTCAGGGAAATCCAAACTGCACATGGTCCTTTCATTCCTGGCATGTCTGTTTTCTTTTCATGGAGGATATTCTGATTTTTCTTTTTTAGGGCCCTTTCACAAGACGATCAAGATGACATCCACCTAAAATTAGAGGATATAATTCAACTGGTAAGTGCAGCCATGGTCTCATCCAGCACAGTTATGTGCAAACTACTTCTCAGAGGTGAGCGGTGTTATGCCCGTAACTGATAACCGGGCGCTTGACTGCAGTTCTTTCAATGAAGCCCGGTGCGATGACCTAAATTCAACTCGGGGGTTAGCAGTTGGTCCAGGCTGTTAATGTTGGCTGATATTTCTGAGCTTTCTGCCATTTTCTTCATAGCTAGAATCTCTGATGGACGTTGTCCTTGAGTGGCTGCGGGCACCTGCTGTCAGTGTGTGTCATTCCCCCCTTCCTCTCTTGCAGACAGACTGTCCGAAGGCTGAGTGCTTTGAGACCTTGTCAGCCATGGAGCTGGCCGAGCAGATCACCCTCCTGGACCACATCGTCTTCAGAAGCATTCCCTATGAGTGAGTGCGGCCCCACAGCTGCAGACCCCCTCAGGCAGGACCTGTGGGCTTAGCGCTGCCATTATTCCTAAGGCAGTTGTGGGTGCACAGAGGTGTGAGTCTTAATCTTACGATGGTTTGGTCCGACGTCAATGCCTTTTGGTCCCAGTTTATGTTAGAAATGTTGATTTGGAAACACCGGGGACTCTCAGGATGGTTACTCTTATGTTTCTTTATGTTCAGCGGTTCCCCCGGAATGTGAATTTCTTTGTACTCTCACATCCTTGCAGTATTGGAACCTCCATATGGCTGCAACCGAGGTTCTCAAACTGCATGGTAATTAAAAATCCTTCAGGAAACTTGTTAAAAATGTACGTTCCTAGGTATCCCCTCCAGAGATTCGGATTCTAGTAGGTTTGAGGTCCAGGAAATGGCATTTTCCATGAGAATCCCAGACACTACTGCGTGATCTAAGACTATACTTTGAGAAGCACTGAGGATGGGTAAAATCTGTAAATTCTGCTACAATTACTCACCTGCTTCCACGAATCAACAAGTATTGCTGAGCTTTGAGACTCTACAACATGTAGATGGATTCCCGAGACGGAGCTTTCCCCGGGGTGTGTGCGGAGCTGACCTGTGCCGCGTCAAGCTGCCCCGTGATGAGTGTCCCTATCACCGCTTCAACCTTCTCACGTAGAGCATGAGGGAGCGCGCTAGCCCCTTCCCGCTGCAACAATCAGGAGCTCCATAAGCAAGGCCTTTGTTTGGACAAATGACAACTGTTGGCCCATGTCCTCGAAAGAGCTAAGTTGAGGGTAAAGGAGGGGCTGGGCAAGAGATACAAATGTGACCCACATTGTAGGTAGAGAAGAGGCCATCATGATGATGGAGGGGTCAGGCGTGGCAGTGGGTGGTCAGAGCTACAGCTACGTTAGAGAGGCGTAAGGGGCAGGGCCAGAAGATGCCCCTGCTGGCTTTTCTATAGGCATTGTATCTTCTCACTCTCCCCGTCTCTACCCATGAGCAAGGTTGGCGGGGAAGAAATGTGGCCTATTGGCCATCCAAATGAACCCAGTGACTACTTGAAGACTTGAGTTAGAAACCACAGTGCCATGGGGCACCTGGGGGGCTCTGTCAGCTAAGCGTCCAACTCTTGATTTTGGCTCAGGTCATGATCTCAGGGTCGTGAGATCAACCCTCACTCCAGGCTCTGCACTGGGCATGGAGCCTGCTTGAGATTCTCTCTCTCTCTCCCTCTGCCCCTCCCCAACTTGCACTCTTTCTCTCTCTTTCTCTCTCTCTCCCTCTAAGGAAAAAAAAAAAACCCACAGTGTCTAGTGCAGTGGGGATTCAGTGGGGGAGATGAACATGACCTCTGTGGAGGAAGGGAAAGAGCAAAGGCCAAACCCCTATGGTCAGTCTCTTCCTGGGATTCTCCCTTCCTCTCCTCTCCTCCCTGCTGGCTTGGACATCAACCCATTATTTTCATCTGTGGAACTCCCACACCTTTATATCCAGCAGCCTTGCAGGAACTTAGAGGAACAAAAAACCTTTTGCAGGGACTCACTCAACATTTCTGGATTAAGACCGTGTCAGAGTAATTTCAATTCAGGTTATTTTTTTCATGTCTATACAGAACAGTTCCTCTATGTACCAACTTGCCTGTCCGTTGCTTGCTGTGGTCTGGTGGGCTGCTCATGAGTGAAGTGAGGGAACAGGGATGTTATTCAGAAGATAGACCTTCCAGCAGGCTGAGCTCCTACCACTGTTAATGCCTTCCCCATATGAAGTGGAAACAACAGTGTTACACGCCTTCCCCATGTGTCCTGTTCTGGGCTCTGGGGAGAGCAAAGGAAAATCCCTGCTCGTGGATTTGACATCGTCCTAGAGAATATCAGAGCAAAGTGGAGGAACACATGTTGTTTGTGATTAACATGTTTGGTAGTGATGGATTTTTCAGTCCTTCTGCTAAGGCTTAAAATTTTTTTAAGCTGATCCAGGGAAAATAATTTGGTTCCTGAATTAGTACTTAATGTCTTTATTCTTCTTGTGTTGGTCATTGTGTTCCCATTTCAGAGAAGCCTTTATCATGATCCTAGTAAGGACAAAGTTCCAAACATTTATAAGAGAAAGGTGGAAATTGAAAAATCTTTTTCTTTTTGGCATCGAGTGGCAAAATACTAGAGATGAGCCAAAATTCATTTGAGATGGTCAAATTTAATGCAAATAATATTCATACTCATTGTTCAGGATCATAGACACCATTTTAAAAACTTAATTGGTTTTCTGTTCTGTTTTGAACTTACAGAGAATTTCTTGGGCAGGGGTGGATGAAGCTGGATAAAAATGAAAGAACACCTTACATTATGAAAACCAGCCAACACTTCAATGATGTGAGTAACCATAAAAATAAAACCTGGGCATGTTATAGGGAGCTGAGTATCAGGGTCTTAAGATTCCTTCTCTAAAATAAAGCAAGTGTGCCCCCCACTTTTTAAACAAAACTGAGGAAAGGTTTAAAAAAAAAAAAGCTTAAATCTTCTCTAAGAGCTCATAGTGATGTAATAACTTCCAGTTAACTTCCGGACATAAGAGATTCACTTCTGATGGTACCCAAGTCTGGTAAGTCCTCAATAATGCATAGATTGTGGCTATTATTGTTATCATAATCATCATTACTTCGTGGTCATACATTGACGAGTTGTAATAGCACATGTGTCACTGGTCCCGGTGGTGCTGGTGACAGTAAGTTTGGGTTGGTACAAATCATCCTCATTATTACTGAGCATTCAGTGCATATGCATTCCAGGGTTGGAAGGGACCCCTTTGAGCATAATTACAGTGTTACCACAACTGTGCACAATGGTGACCAGCTGTTGGTCCATCTCCCTGCTCCGCTTTTCTCCAGCAGTAGGATGGAGTTGCCTTTATACCCACCAACTCCTAATTGGTTTTGTTCTAATGATTTTCATCCTTTGGCGGAACCACATATGTGGGAGCATCTTCAGGCCTATCTAGGCAGTTCTACGAAAAGACAATAAAAGGAATAATGATGATGTTAAAAAAGAAAAAAAAAGACTATGAACTTCCCTGTAGGTAAATTAATAAGTCATTCAGCCTCACAATACAAAACCACAGTGTAGATTCCCAAGACAGTGCTTTGTGCAGGGTACCTGCAGAGTACGTATATACCCAGTGAAGGTTATCACATGGGGAACATCCATGCCACCGCTGCCTAGAGGACGGGCCACATGACCTCTCTAGGCTACTCTCTGAGAAGCAGAGCCCCTGCTGCAGAAAACCAGCTTCTGTTGTCTGTGCCATGCACACACTTGGGTATAATGAACACGCAAATGAGCAGTTCCATCCCAGGTTCCAGACCCTCACGTCTCCACTCGGATGACGGCTTGCACTGTGCATTCTTCAACAGATTGCAAGTGGAGTTTCTTATCGTTAGTACTCCCCAGACCTGCCAAGCCTCCTTCTTCATCTTATGCTCTGTCCTTAGTCTTGCGTAGTGGCCCAGACCGCACGCTCACTCACCCAAACACAGACTCTAGAGGTCATCTCTGACTCGTCTGTCACCCACCCCACCTCACTCCCCAATATATAAATCTACATATGTCCCGGACCTTTTCCCCCCTACTTTCCTACTGCCATTACCTTAATTTGACCTTTCATCCTTTTCTCGGGGAGCTCCTACCTCACTACCCCCACTGTCCTCTCCTTGCCCCCAAACCCATTCTTTACACAGTTGTCACAGAAATAACTTTTCTGAAAGACCAATCTAATTATATCCCTTTCATGACAAAATTCTGTCAGCGGCTTCCTCTCACCTTCAAGATCCAGTCCCTGCTGCTCAACGTGGCCTACAAGAGCCCTGCATACTGGGCATCTGTGTCTCTCTCGTGGCTTCCCTGGGCTCCTCAGATGACTGCCAGAGCCTCTGTTACACCAGGCCTTCTACCTCTGTCCCTTTTCAAATGTTCTCCTCCTTTGATGGAAAGCAGTGGCTAACTCCTTCTCACCCTTTAGGACTCGCAGCAGGATGACCTCTTTCTGGATGCCTCTTCTCTACTAGGCCAGATAACCCCCTGCTACCTCCGTGTCCTCAAACCCCTCCATACAGACTTAGCTTTGCCTCTCACTGTGTGATATTTACTTGTTTGTCTCTGCCTCCCTTCACCTTTCTGCCTAACTAGGCTCAGTGCCTTGAGGTCAGGGATGCTGAATTATTTGTTTTTCCTGTTCTTACAACCTAAATGAATGCCACGTCCATTCTGGGTGCTCAGTACAAAGTAATTTTTTAATGACTATGTACAGTGATAATTCTGAGACACTGTGAGATCTAAAATACCTATGGAATAGTCAGAGAATCGGTGCACTCACCAGATTGAGCGTATGGATGTAAGATTACAGACCTTGCATTCCCTTCGTTAGTAATCAATCCTAAACTGTCCTTTCTATATTCTAAGCGTTGAGCTGCGCCAACTGCCTCTTTTTCTCTTGGTTTCAACTAATAGCATTACAGTACTTACCCTTGAAACACTATAGGTCCTGTTCACTCTGGTGGGAAAAAACCCAGCGAGATAAGAAGGAATAAATGTTCTCTCCTCCCCTGTCCCTAAATGTGTCCGGCTTGAGGGCTGATCAGGTTAGAGTTTGATTTGATTGGGGGTAAATGTCTTTTCTTTTTCTGTGGTACCTGGGGCTTCCTGGGGCCCCACCTGTCAGGGGCGAAGGAGCATGTGGAGAGGCCCCAAGGAGTGAAACCCATCATCAGCAAAGGTTGCCTTCTTCAGGAATTAGCTCATTCTTTTCCATTTCCTCAATAGTTACTGGAAATAACTCCTTCATCAAAAGTACTGATTAAAAAAAAATGACCTGTTCCCTCAACACATTGATTGCAAACAATCCCTCTGTTCACTGTGAGGATGAACAGGTTCCCATTGGTTTCTTGCTATTATTATTACTACACACTGTAGTCTTTTCGGAAGTTTGGTCTCTGAATGTGGACTTTGATCTCCATGTCCCTCGGCACTCTACTTTCCTGGCATTTCTATGGGGGATCCAGGCGCTGTGCCTGAATGCATTTCTTTGGCTCTTAGCTGGCCTCTCTTGGCTTTTCCGTTGTCTCAGATGAGTAACCTGGTGGCGTCCCAGATAATGAATTATGCCGATGTCAGCTCCCGCACCGTCGCGATAGAGAAGTGGGTGGCCGTGGCGGACATTTGCCGATGCCTGCACAACTACAATGGCGTCCTGGAGATCACCTCAGCCTTAAACAGAAGTGCCATCTACAGGCTGAAGAAAACCTGGGCCAAGGTGTCCAAGCAGGTGAGCAGCAGTGTGCCACACAGCCCACTGCTGAGAGTACAAGCCGGGAGCCCAGAGCCCAGATGAAATATTACTCATTAGGAAATAATTAACTGAATCGAGCAGCTCAGTTGCCAAAGAAAGGTGCCAACGTGGGTAATTACTGCGCTCTTACCACTTAATTGATTCTACTCGTGCGCACTTCTAATTGGTTAGTTTAAGAAAAGCAAATACGACCCCATAGCATTCATTACAACATATTCGGGCCCAACTTCAGATGGTGCGGTTGACAGTCAGGAGTTGTTTCCTAAATTATTTAGAGAAGGCACGTTGATCCCAAGTGAACACAGCAGTGTCTCACGGACCAGTTCTTTCTCCCCAAAGTAAGCATATAAATGCCCTAGGGCTTCAACTTTCGCTTTTTTTTTTTTTTTTTTTGTCATTTATGTAATAACCTTTTGGCATAAAGACTTAGGTGTGCCGGAAACTTTCACAGTTTTCTTTTAATTGGACTCAGCTTGTTCATGCCTATTATTTTCATTCGATATTTTCAAGATTCAAATGAGATCACAATCTCCCCGCTGCCCTTTCTCCTGGCCTTCTCCCTGGGTGTGGGTAGGTGTTGCAGAGGGCTCCTCTGGGCTTCTGGGAGGCCGTGTACACCCGCTGGTCTCCTGTTGCGGTCTTCTGCTAGTTGGTCCCCAGGTGCAGGCCACCGTGAATTGCCCGTGTGTGGTGTATGTGTGGTCTGCCTGGCCTGCCCAGGAACAGGGGGGCTTAGCTGACCTCACCTCCCCTTTAGCCCTCGTTGGCTCCCACTGGCCCCTCTCCTACAGGCTGCCCTGTCCCTCGTGATCCCTGGTGTGCATGCTAACTCTTCATTAGTAGATTAACTACCCTGGCCCTCTTAAAGGGCGGTGGGGGGATTTTCCAGACTCCTCCAAGTCCTCCTGGTGCCAGAGGCAAATTCTTTTGTCTGTGATCAAAGCCTGGACCTTGCAAACAAAAACCACAGCTTTTTAAGTACTGTTTAAAAAAAAAAAAAAGCAAACACTTTTTATGTTGAGATCATGTAGGTTCACGTACAGTTTGGAAGACATAATAGAAATCCCCTGTACCCTACACCTAGTGCCCCCCATTGTAACCTCTGGTGTAGCTGAAAACATATCCCAACCACAAAGTTAACATTGGTAACATCCACTAACCTTATTCAGACGATCTGTTTTACATATATGCTCGTCTGGGCCTGTGTGTATTTACTTTTATGCACTTTCATTACCCCTGCAGTCCAGCTACAACACAGTGCTGTGACCAGGATCCCTCCTGCCACGCTTTTCATAGCCATAGCTGCTTCCTCCCTGCCCCCTCCCTAACTCTGGCAACCAAAAACCTGTTTCCCATCTCTATAAAATTTCATCATTTCAAGGACATTATATAAATGGAATCATATGGTAGATGACATTTTGAGATTGCCCTTTTAAAAATCCCCTTGAGATCCATTCATGTATCAATACTTTGTTTCTTTTTATTGCTAAGTAGTACTCGTGGTATAAATAGAGGACATTTCCCCGTTCACCCCTTGAAGAACATCTGGGTTGTTTTCAGTTTGGGGCTGTTACAAATAAAGCTGCTGTGCATATTCACGTATAGGTTTTGTGTGACTGTAAGTTTTCTTTTCTCTGGGATAAATGCCCAAGAGTGCAAATGCTGGATCACATAGCGATTGCGCGTTTAGTTGAATAAGAAACTGTCGAATTCTTTTCCAGAGTGGCTGTACCATTTTATACTTGTATCAGCAAAGTATGAACGAACGGTTTTTCCAAATTCCTGCCCGCATTTGGTGTTATCACTATTTTTTATTTTAGCCATTTTGATATCTCATTATTGTTTTAATTTGCGTTTTCCTAATGGCTAATGATGTTAAATATCTTTTCATATGCTGATTTGCCGTCTGTTTATCCTCTTTAATGAAATGTCTGCAGCTCATTTTTTGACTGGATTTTTTTTTTACCTTTGAGATCTGAGAGTTCTTTCTATATCCCTCCCTCCCACTTTATTGTAAAATTATTTTAGCTACTCTAGGTGCTGCGACTTTCCATATAAATTTTAGTAAAAAAATTATGTCTAAAAAAACTTTACTGACATTTTTATTGGAATTTCATTAAACCAGTCAATTTAAGGAGAACTGACATCTTTACTCTGTCGAGTCTTCCAGTCCACAAACACAGTCTGTCTCTCCATTTCTTTAGGCTTTCTTAAATCAGCATTTTGAAATTTTCAAAATATAAATCCTGTGTAAATTTTTTAGATTTATGCCCAAATATTTCATTTTCTTTGGACAAATTTTAAGTGTTACTGTGGTTTCGATTTTGGTTTCCACACATTCATTGTTAGTCTGTACAAATGTCATTGATTTTTATTGTGTTGGTCTTCTATCTGCAAACTTGCTGAACTCACTGATCAGTTCTAGGAGCTTTTTTTTTTTGGTAGACTCCCTGGGGTTTCTACACAGACAATTGTCACTTATAAATAGGAACTATCTTAGTACTTTCTTTCTAATTCATACACCTTTTTTTAAAATATTTTATTTATTTATTTGACAGAGAGAGACACAGTGAGAGAGGGAACACAAGCAGGGGCAGTGGGAGAGGGAGAAGCAGGCTTCCCGCTGAGCAGGGGGCCTGATGTGGGGCTCGATCCCAGGACCCTGGGATCATGACCTGAGCCGAAGGCAGATGCCCAACGACTGAGCCACCCAGGTGCCCCATAATTCATACACCTTTTATTTCCTTTTCTTGCGTTTTTGCTCTAGCTAAATTTCCAATACTATGTTGAATAAAGGTGGTGAGAAAGGACATTCTTCCCTTGTTCTCAATCTTGTGGGGAAAGCACTCCGTCTTTTACCATTAAGGATAGTGCTAGCTACAGGTATTTTGCAGATGCTTTTATAAAATTGAGGAAACTACTCTCTTTTCCTAGTTTTTTGATAGCTTTGATGATGAATAGGTGTTAGAATACTGTTTTTAAAATGGGCTTCAAACAGCTATATCAGAATCTAAAAACTGGACAGTGACGCCCTTGTTGTGGCTTGCTTTTGCCTCCTCCTAAGGCAATGGTAGCCTTAGCCACTGGACACTGGATACAAAGAGCATATTATCCTGCCACACACATTGTCACACTTCATCAAGGTCAGTAAGTCAGTCCTCTGCCTTCTCTTTCATTTTCCTTCCCCTATTTCCTTTTTCATCTGAGGTTGGTACCAAGGGATTCTTAAATCTTCTTTAAGAAAACACTAGGCCTATGATCCAGCAATTGCACTACTAGGTATTTACCCAAAGGATACAAAAATACCCATTCAGAGGGACACATGTACCCTGATGGTTACAGCAGCATTATCAACAATAGCCAAACTATGGAAAGAGCCCAATGTCCATTGACTGATGAATGGATAAAAGAAGATGCAGGATGTATACACACACACACACACACACACGCACACACGGAATATTAGCCATAAAAAAGAAAGAAATCTTGCCATTTGCAATGACGTGGATGGAGCTAGAGAATGTTATGCCAAGCAAAATAAGTCAGTCAGAGAAAGACAAATACCATATGATTCCATTCACTTGTGGAATTTAAGAAACAAAATAGATGAACATTGTGGGGGGGAAAAAAAGAAGCAAACCAGGAAACAGACTTGTTCTCTCTATAGAGAACAAACTGAGGGTTACTGGAGGGGAGGTGGGCTGGGGGTGGGGTGGCGGGGGAGGGGGGAGGAGATAGGTTAAATGGGTGATGGGCATTAAGGAGCTTACCCGGTGTGATGAGCAGTGGGTATTGTACATAAGTGATGAATCACTGAATTCTACACCTGAGCCTGATATTACATTGTATGTCAACTAACTGGAATTTAAATAAAAACTTGAGGAAAAAAAAAGAAAAGAAAACATTAGGCCTTCCCTGTAGTTGGCTTACGTGATACCCATGTCTTTTCAGGATGAGGCTTTAGGGGTAACTGACTATAGAATAGGGGTGATAAGACTGATATTAAAATGTTTTTTTCAAATTTGAATATACTACCTGTAGAGGCATTAAGTAGAATATACCATTTCAATCACATGTATGTGTCACTCAAAGTGGCTTTAGAACGGGTAATGGTCTATCGTCCCAGGCCCAGGACTTCGGTCTAGTCACAGTAGGTAGTGCCTGGTTACAGATATGCCCTGCTTCAGACTCTTTCATCACCCCATATGCTCTGTAGCTGTCTCTTCTTCAGGTCTGAGTCCAGGCTGGGAGACATCCAGAAGGCCTGGTAGAATGTACAGTTGGGAGCCCACCAAATTAGATCTGTGGCTATAGGATAGACTACAGTTGTGCAACTTCTTTCAGCCCAAGGCCAGCTCTGGGCCAGGCAGGGGGCCCACCCGGCCCCATCCCATCCCCCGACCCCACTGCCCCTGCCCAGGCCTTGCTGGCTATCTTCTTTCAGAGTCCTCAGGAACCAGGATGGGGAAGGCAGCCCTTTGAGTCATTCTGAAAGCTCTCATGAAGCATGCAGCTCCTTTCCAGACTGAGACAGAGTAGTCTGAGGAGTCGCAACCTGGGCATTCTAAGTGCTTTTCCCTGCCATTCTGCCCGGGCATGGGTATTACTAGGAGTGGGTCATCATCCCCAAGGGCTGCCCTACCATTCTCCCATGTCCATGTGAGAAACTCCAGATCAATGTCAACAACAGTTTTATCTCTTGGTAAATGTCAGTTATACTTTTCTAACAAGTTGAGGAAGTTGGTCACAAAACAAAGGTTTTGTAGCAGAAGACAGCCAAGCAACCAAATCTGTGTCTTGATGATTTGGAAATTAACACCCAAAAAGATTCACCGTGAAAACCACCTGACATGAGACCTCTCATTTAAGATTCCCTAAGTCAACATGTGCTTTTTCAATTCTTTAAGTCCCTAATTTCTCGTGCATTGCATTTTTTCTTTTCTACACATTTTCCTCTTTTTGGCTAAATGAACAGTATAGTCACTCTTCTCCACATGTTTTTGATTTTTTTTTTAACATCAAATTCGGTCTGTACTTTGAAAATCATATCACAACAGTCTGACAAAGGTATCAGCACCTGCCACTATGGAAGGGAAGTGAGGATCTCTTGGTAACTCACCCATCTTGTCAAACCATAGGAGTATTTTCATGACAGGCTAAGTTGTTTGTTTCTTTCCAGACGAAAGCTCTCATGGACAAGCTTCAGAAGACTGTTTCATCTGAAGGAAGATTTAAAAATCTCAGAGAAACCCTTAAAAAGTATGTTTATCTTAATCATTAAGTTATTCATAATTCAGAAATGTATTTTTAAAATATATACAGTATACAAATAGTGGCCTACCTCCTACTTTGCTTTGAAAAGAAAAACAAATGGGGAAGAACTTCCACATCTAGGTATTTTCCTGATTTTTCTTTACATTTGAAAGACTGTGCGTATACAGTTAAGTGTCTTGTGGACATACCGGTGGCATGCAGACTATCCCAAATAAGAAGAAAATATCAGCATCTTTTACTCTAAAATCAAACCATCTTCTAATATAAAAAGTTTCTTGATTTGGTATTTATTAATCTAAGCACAACGAGGAGACTGTGGTTCGCAGAGTTTGCCCAGCATCCCTTAGCAAGTGGTCATGCTAGGACTCAGACCCAGTTAATTCTCTCTGGCTCAAAAGCCCATGTCCTCCTCACTCTTGACTCTGAGAAGACCAAGGTATGCCCCTCACAAAACAAAAACAAAGAAACCATCACTTTAGAATGCAGAGGTGATATTCATTAGGTCTGTACCTTCTAAAACATTGAAATCCTAACGAAAGCAGAATACAAGCTTTACGGGCTCTAATCACCTTGACTTTTCCCCCCAGTTCTTGGAGGTTCCTCCATGCTCTTACTCCCGGGAAAGTGCGGCCGGTTTACAAGTACTGCGGACAAGTGCTGCTGGCACAGACTCTGTCTTCGTCTGTAAGGCAGCCTGTTGCTCGAACATGCCGTCGTCCCAAGCACATGTAAAACATAAGGCTGTGATTTGCTCTTCTAATCTGTTATGAGATGTATTGAAAACTCTTAATATCATGAGTGTGCTTGTGCAGACGGAATTAAAAGGCTTTATTCTTCAGGATTGAAGCCACACGGTTGCTTCCCGTGAAAGACGGGAAGGGAGTCTCTATTTGCATGAGTGCGCTTGAGAACAGTGTCTCTTGGTTTTGCAGCTGTAACCCCCCAGCTGTTCCTTATCTGGGGATGTACCTGACGGACCTGGCGTTTATTGAAGAGGGAACACCAAACTTTACTGAGGAAGGCCTTGTTAATTTCTCCAAGATGAGAATGGTAGGTGGTCCTTTCATCATCAGCCTGTTTCAGTGACTGCAGTGGTTTAAAGAGAAGGGCTAAGTCACGGAGCTCACTGTTTGCTTTTTCATTTTGAGATGGAAGAGATGGGGGACACTGGGTTTCATATCTGCTGTGGCTGATTGAAGCGATTTTCAACAGGGGTATTGCAGCTTGCGTGCGGTCTGGGCAAAGGGGTGGGGAATGAAGCTCCAGGGATGACTTTCTGAGATGGAACAGTGACGGACAGATGCTGAAGGCTTCTTGCTGGACAACGGGGTTCAGAGCACCAAGTTAGAACGGGGAGCCCAAGGACAGTAACACCCAGAGCTTGCCTTTGCTGGACCCGAGGTCACCTAGGCCAACTGTTCCCCTGATTGTGAAGTCAGTATCTCCTTGCCCTTTGCATTTCATGTGGCTCATTGAAGGGCAAGAAAGCCCTGGCTGGGCATAGAAAATGATAGGGCTGGGCTCTGGCACTTTGCTGGAGAAAGTGCCTGACAACTTGTGCACAGGGCCTGGAAGAATGTGTTGCAATACAAGGAAATACTTTTGCTTTGCTTTTGTTGTTATTGTTTCTCTCCTAGATATCACACATCATCAGAGAGATACGCCAATTCCAGCAGACTTGCTATCGAATAGACCATCAGCCAAAGGTAATATTGTGTGGCGGTTAAGGGAATTAATAAAGGAAAAAGTGGAAATTAATGAGTTAGAAACAGTGGTAAAGTTGATCGATAATATCAAAAGCTGACTCACAGAAAAAACCAATAAAATAAAAAGACAAGTCTTTGGCAACTCTGATTAAGAAAGAAAGAAAGAAGGCAAAAAGAACACCAATTTATCAAGTTCTATTGATTATATATTCTCTATTTCTCATAAATCTGTCTACACCATTACCATCCTGGCCCAAGCTACCAATATCTATTACCTGGCCTACTTGCATTCACTCTAGAATGCAAAATCCTTTCTACAAATTGCAGCCAAATAGAACTCTCTGAAACACAAAGCAAGATATGTTTGTCCCTTGTGTAAAATACTTTATAGGTCTTTCATTGCTCTTCAGATAAAGAAAGAAAAAGTCTTGATGTGTCCAATAAGTCCCACATTACAAGGCCCCTACTCATCTCTCAAAATTCATCTCACATCATATATCCCCTTTCTTCCTCCGTCCCAGCCACAACTGGTCTTTCTTTCTTTCTTTTCTTTTCTTTTCTTTTCTTTTCTTTTCTTTTCTTTTCTTTTCTTTTCTTTTCCTTTCTTTCTTTCTTTCTTTCTTTCTTTCTTTCTTTCTTTCTTTCTTTCTTTCTTTTTCTTTCTTTCTTTCTTTTTTTCCTTTCTTTCTTTCTTTCTTTCTTCTTTCTTTCCTCTTCCTTCCTTCCTTTCCTTCGTTTTTAAATAGATATTTTTTAGAATCATTTTAACTTTACAGAAAAATTAGGAAGGTAGTACAGAAGATTCCCATAAAACTCACAGCCATTTTTTTCCTTATTATTTCATGGAACTTGACAAACTTGTCATGAAACTCATGAGGAAGCTGAGATGGGCAAAAACAAAACAGAACAACAAGAACAAAAAACAAAAAACCAGATGGATTTTTTGAAAAATAAAAAGAGTGAGAAAGAGCTTTCCCTACCAGATACAGACACATATCCTAAAACTATAATCAATAAAGCAGGACTACATTGGCATAGGAATACAAATTCAGTGGAGTGCGATACAGTCCTGATGCAGATTTTGTCTATAGGAAAATCTAATATGGAATAGAGGAGGCATTTAAAGAAAGTGCCAGAAAGAAATTGACCAATCAAGTAAGGGAATAGGAATTTTGGCTCTCCATCTGATACCATTCACAAAAAAAATCCAGATGAGTTCATTACCTAAATGTAAAAATAAATATTCATATTTGAATAAAATATAGTACAAAATATCCACAACCTTTAGATTTGAAAGAACTTCTACAGAACGTATGAGCTGTAAAAGATAAGCTTGATTGGGCACCTGGGTGGCTCAGTTGCTTAAGCGACTGCCTTTGGCTCAGGTCGTGATCCTGGAGTCCCGGGATTGAGTCCCACATCGGGCTCCCTGCTCAGCAGGGAGTCTGCTTCTCCCTCTGACCCTCTTCCCTCTCGTGCTCTCTATCTCTCTCATTCTCTCTCTCTCAAATAAATAAATAAAATCTTTAAAAAAAAAGATAAGCTTGATTAAGTTTGCTGCATCAAAATTAAAACTTCTGTATGACAAAATGCAATTATTTAAAAAGCAAAAATGAAACCAGTAGGCTAGGAGGTGATTTTTTTTTTTAATTTTTTCTTTTGAGAGAGAGAGACTACGTGTGACAACAAGTGGGGGAGTGGCAGAAGGAGAGGGAGAGAGAGAGAATCTTAAGCAGGCTCTGTGCTCAGCACGGAGCCCGACAAGGGGCTCGATCTCGCGTCCCAGAGACCATGACCTAAGCCGTAATCAAGAGTCAGACACTTAATTGACTGAGCCACCCAGGCGCCCCAGGAGATGATATTTGTAACATGCAGAACAAAGGGACAGAATGACAGTATTCCTATAAGTCGGTAAGAAAAGTATAAACAACTCAGTAGAAAAATCGGCAAAGCTTGGAACAGGTGAGGTAGCTCACAGAATAAGAAACAAAACTGGCCAGTAAATATTTTTTAAATGTTTGACTTCACTAGTGAGAAGGAAAACAAAATGCAAATTATAATGAGACGTCATTTTCACCTTACAGATAAACAAAATTTTATTTATTTATTTATTTTTAAAGATTTTATTTATTTATTTGACAGAGAGAGACACAGTGAGAGAGGGAACACAAGCAGGGGGAGTGGGAGAGGGAGAAGGAGGCTTCCCGCGGAGCAGGGAACCCGACGCGGGGCTCGATCCCAGGACCCTGGGATCATGACCTGAGCCGAAGGCAGACGCTCAACGACTGAGCCACCCAGGCGCCACCAGATAAACAAAATTTTTAAATCCTGGTAACATCAGACCTCAGAATGTTGGATACCAGGTGCTCTTATAAACTGTAGGTTACAGCAGTTTGGGAGGTTATATCTGCATCATCTGTTAAAATTAAAAATTGATGAACTGAGCAACCACAAGTCTTCTGCTTTGCTGGTGAGAATAACATGGTTCATCCTCTTTAGAAAACTGTGTGGTGTGGATATTTCTTCAAACATTAAATATGCATCTACCTTATGACCCAGGAATTTCTCTCCTAGGCATTTACCCAGGGGCGAATGAAAACATGCCCACTGAAAATCTTGTATAAAATGTTCATAGCATTTCTTAATAATAGCCCCAAACTGGAAACAGCCCAGGTGTCCATAAATAGATGAAGGGATCAACAAATGTGGTGTATCTATATGACGCAGCACCACTCAGCAATGACAGGGCAGGCTAGTGATATACGCCACAATATGGAAGGACTTCAAAACATTATGCTGAGCGAAAGAAGCTAGACACACAAGTACGTGCTGTATGCTTCAACTTCCATCAAATTCTCGAGTAGACAAAATGAATGCCTGGTACTAGAAACCATAGCAGTGGCTGCTCCGGGGAGCAGACTGACGGGGAAGCTGAATGAGGGAACTTCCTGGGGTAGGGAAACGGTCCTGAAGCTGTGATATATATGCTACAACTAATCCAACTCTTAATTTTTCTTATATAAGTTATATCTCAATAAAATTAAAGCAATATTTCCACAGAAATACTCCAGGCCCCAACATGTTTATTTTAGTGTCATTTCCTTTCATTTCACTTCTAGGGTCCACCCCAAAGGAAGGAACGAATATTCCCATGTGAGCACTAAGCAAACATGCTAATAAGGATTTCGCTGTCACTTTGTGTAATAGTGAAATATTGACAGCAACTAAGCACCCATCAATAAGAGATTGTTAAATAAACTCTGAAAGATCGCGTGTTAATGCTGTACAGCAGTTCACATTCTGTGTACTGACATGGGGAGCTCTCACTGACTTACACTGAAGAGATGAAAGCAGAATAAGGTACATCTGAGGATTATAAGGGAAGAAAAGATTTCTATAAGAACATGTAATATCTAGAAAGACAGAACACTCTGGAGAGTACAAACCAGATGACAACAGTGGTGTCTCTTCAGGGAAGTGCCTGGGGTGAGGAGCTGGGAGAGGAATGGAAATGTGTGATTTTCTTTCTTTCTTTCTTTCCTTCTTCCTTCCCTCCCTCCCTCCCTCCCTCCCTCCCTCCCTCCCTTCCTTCCTTCCTTTCTTTCTCTCTTTCTTTCTTTCTTTTCCTTCCTTCCTCCCTCCTTCCCTCCCTCCCTCCCTCTCTGTCTCTCTTTCTTTCTTCCTTTTTTTTACAGTAAGAATATATTAATGATTTTTAAACCATGAGATAACATTTTCAAATGTTCAAGAGAAAATGTTGAATTGTGTCCGATTCTGTTCAGAAAGTGTGCATAGTCGTGTTCTGCAAGAACCAAAAGCTAGGATTTCCCTGTTCCTCCAGGTCACTCAGTACCTGCTTGACAAAGCCCTCATCATAGATGAAGATACGCTGTATGAACTGTCACTAAAAATTGAACCTCGGCTCCCTGCTTGAAGGTCCGGCTTTGCCCCTGAGTCTGTAGGATTCTCATGGAAAGCGGGACGGACAGAACTGTGCATGCCATGCTTCCCACAGTGCCGAGAGGACGGGGGACGGAGCCAAAGCCAGTCTCCTCCGTGCACCAAAGAAGATGGAACGGACCTGGAATTCTGTCTCCAGCCAGGGAAGCCCAGCTGTTTGGGGTCAAAGACAGATGCTTTCAGACTTGGGGTGGGAAGGCGAAAACATTGATACTTGGTAGAGCTGATGGTGTGTTTTTCATAAGGGAAGGTCATAGATGAGGTGCAGGTAGCCATTTTAAGGAAGCAGGTAAGAAGGTCGATTTCAAAGTCTGCCCGTGCTCTGTTAGAACTCGTGGACGAGGAGAGTGGAAAAGGCCTGAGCTGTTTGTCTGGCACCGCACTGGCCTGGGTACACCTACCAGTCTTCTCTTAGGGTTTATAACTGCCTCTGTCATATTTTCTGTATTACAAGCTTCCAGAAAAGCTGAGGCTTCCTCTGTAGGGATGGGCCACCACATGAGCAATTTCAGTCTACAGCATGTGCATGGTTTTTAGTGCATTCTAACTATCTACGCTGGAGGAATGGCATGTTCTGAAACTGCTTTTTTGGTCTTTGGGCAACAGGGCAAGAAAGACATGATGACACCCATGTGAACGTAACTTTTTTAAAAGTGAACACTCAGTAGGCTTTGCCCCAGGGGATTCCAGCCAGGGGCTGTCTTCAGGTGAGGTAGGGGCTTCTCCCTGAGGCTGTGGGGCCTGAGAAGCCAGTGCCCTCAAAGAGGCAGGTGCAGAGTTTGTGGAGAGGTGCCTGCACACCTCACCCACAGAACTGTGGAATGGGACGGAAGGCCACAAAAGGCCACGGGCTTTTAGGCTGAGTGACCAGACATACTTAAAAGTCATCTCTGCACCTTGCTGGGCTCCTTCCCCTCCATTCTCCCCACAGGAGTGTGGGATTTTTTTTTTCTGATTTACACAAACCATTTTTACGCTCACTATGAATACTGGTTGTATTTTTTAAAACGTTGTTTAATGGGATTTTCTTTTTAAAACCCACACGTCTGTGTGCTGTTGGTAGACAGTTCTTCCCCGGTCATCTTTGTTTTTAAATATTGGGATATTTATGAGTGCAAATATTCTACATGTATGGGAGATGGGACCAACCACTCAACAGCTCCTCTCTCCGAAGACTAAATGCAGGGTTAGGCCTGCTACCCTGTGCTGGGGAAGTGACCTTATTTTTCCCAGGATCGATGGTTGTTGAAGAAATAGGGCTAACTCACGTTTACCTCCCTCTTCTCTTCTCAGGGAGAGCTCTGTTTTAAAAGAAGAAAGAGGAAAAATACAGAATCATTGTTACCTGAGCCTATTGCGCCTGATGATTTCTCCTAGAGGCATGAAGTATATTGATGCTGACATTGAAAAAATTGATCTGTCTAGCTGTTTTCCCTCCTTCTTTGCACTTTAATTATCTTGTTAGAACTAACGGCTGACTAATAAATTCAGCTTGCTGGCTCATAAGGCCCAGTGGAAGCACTTGCGTTGATAATATACCATAGAGGTGGAGAATGTACATTTTTCCTGCATGGTAAGGGCCATCTCTGTACATAACTATATAGTGAAATACCAAGTAAGTAAAAGAAAATATTTATAATATTTGAAGACCATTCCAAAACTATTTTCAATAGGTCATATTAGCCAACAGTGTAGCACTAAACCCAAGGAGGGTTACTTATGAATGCTTTCTTTTTCTTTTTTTAAGAAGTTGCTTGTTTGTTCTCTTTAGTTTCAAGTAAGAGGTTGATGCATTTTAATGCATGATAAGAAGCATGGGTTGTTTGGATCCTAACGATGCATAACTCACAATTTATTTCTCAGTGTTCACATACTGAGGGTTTGAACTAATATATGTCAACTTCACCAAGCACCTCAAGGTACTGCCGAAGAAAAGGAAAATAAAGCTTAACTTTCTTGGCTCAAAAACATAGTCTTGGAAGGTGGACTAAAACCAGGAAAAATCAGTGACAGGACCACACACATAGTAGTTTCAGGCAAAACAACATGTGGACAGGTCCATGCGCTCTGCTTTGAAGTCTGCAAAGTCTTCCAGAGGGGAAGAGGTCATTCGGTGTGTGGACCCTTATTTCTCTAACCCAAATATTCCCAGAGGCACTGCAGCCCTTCTTACTAAAGAAAAATGAGAGAGAGAGGAATTTCCAAATGCTCCTCCCCTTCTGGAGAGCCAGGGTTTCCTCAACTAGTGACAAAGCTGTGTCGCCTATTTCCTGCAGAATGTTGGAAGCGCCCCCGCAGTGGTCGGCTACGGCACCGTCAGTTGCTATGGTGACCCTTAGCGTTTTCTTGAGTTACATGCCCCTCCTGCTACTAGAGTCTGAAACCTTGCTTTAACTGCAAAAAGAGAGAACTCGACCTCCAAGGGAGCTCCTTTTGATTTGCACCACTTCTGGACCGTCTGGGATAAGAATGTGCATTTTTAAAAAGCTCAATTTAGTCACATTTAAAAAATTGCCAAGAGCAATTTGTAGTGCTTCTGATTGTTAAAGCACCCATCCTCTTCTGCCTTTCAAGTTTGTATTTATTGTTGGGGTGTGCACTCCCAGCTGTGTCTGCCCTTATTCCATTATATGAGACCCACTTCTAAGAGCAGAAGGCAGGCCAGCGCCTAACAACCAAATAGCAAACACTTGTTATTATTGCAAAATTAACCTAGAAAATCAGAAGTAAAAGCCAATTTCATGCTTTCAGATGAATGCCCATATTATGTACTGTCCATGAAATTATCTTGGGACTTTTAGGGGATGCCTTTGGTTATTAACATCCAGTTTTGCTGCAGGGACAAATCTCTTACTTAAGCCAACATATTATGTGACAGGTTTAGGCATGAAGTGGAGTGTTGTCACTTTTCCTTAGTGTTTCTCTGAAGGAATTTAAAGAGAGAATTTTAAACTACGGTTGCAATATTTCAAGTGGCTCTCCCACAAAGCCCCCATTAATGTTTGTTAGATTTCATACATCTTTAAGTACTGCTTAAAAACAAATGAAACTCATAGATACTGAATAACTTAGAAGAGAAAAAACTGTTACATTCCCATTTGGAGTATATGATGATGGGTTAGCACCTCTTCTCTCACTATACAAGACAAAACCTTGGGTCAACAATGACTGGGCGACTTTTTAAATTCTTAACTAAAAAAGTAATGCAATAGAGGGGTTATTCCCCCCTCCAGAATAACTTTTATTTTAAAATAAAGGATTTTATTTAGCTTTTCTTTGCAAAGTTTGATTTTATTGCCCCTGAAAAAATAATCTTTCTCTTTGCTTTAAAGATTTTTTTTTAATCCAACCTGTGAAATTTATCACTTTTACTGCTATTGAAATAGGATATACTATATATGGGATATATATTACATGGTGGAATAAATTATATATTATTTATGGCTAAAGAATAGAGCCAGGCTAATGTCCACAGCCAGAAATAATACATGAACGTGGTTCTTCTTCATTTCAGTAAGACAGCCGATTGTAAATGTAGATAATGACTTGATTACAGATGCCACTATGTGAATCCTGATACTGACTTGAGTCAATGAAATCTAATCACAGCATCATTTTTTTTTCCATGGCTGTGAGTGACTTAAAATCAAGACAGGGCAGAGCTGGAGTAGAAAACAACCATTTGGTTGTAGGTATAAACACAGGGATGACTGAGAAAATTATTCATCTTGGCCACCACACAGCCTGACATTAATGTTAGGGTTGATTGTACTTGATCTCATCTGCCCAAGAAAGAGAAGAGTTCTCCTGGATGTTGAACCACTGTCTTTTGCACAGCCCATTTCGTTTTTTCCCTAGAAAGGTGGTTGTGGAAGAGCCGGCCGAGGTGCCCTGGCCCTGAGCCCAAGGCCCGATTGTCCATCTGCGAGCTGGGAAACCTGAGGCCAGTGCTAAAGCCTCCTTGAGCCGGTTCTCTCATCTGCAAAATGGAACTAATCTTGATTCCTGTGCTGCCTACCTCACAGGGCTGTCTTCAGGACAAAATGGGTTAGGTTGTAAACTGTAAAGTGCTGTCCCAATGTGAGGTAGTGTGATTACCATCCTAATCTCTCTTTGGCAGAGAATTATTTAAATGTATTTCTTTGTTATGTGTGTGTGTGTGTGTGTGTGTGTGTGTGTGAGACAGACCTGTGTGTTACTTTGAGAAGTATAATGTTTGTGTCCAGTAACTTTGCAAATCTGACATTTGTGACTCTGACAGAGGGGTGGGTTTGTGCCATGGCCTAACACTTGCCAGGTGGGGTGTGGTTTATACCCATATGCAAATTAAATTTTGCCTTTCTTGGTTCTCGAAAATCTCATTAGTCTCTTCATTGATTCTTTTTGCATTTTTCTACCTCGTCGTCTTTGTAACAATGGGCTTCCTCAGATATTCATTTTACTTCTAAAGTTCAGGAGAAAATAAAGTTTGGAAGAAGCCTATGTTGCAGGCACTAAAATGTCAGAGAATTCGGGGGAACCTCAGAAAAAATATCAAGGGCCATCAAGCCCCACTGTCTTTCCAGTGCTTGAATCTTTCCTGTGACATCCCCAGCCCACATCTGACCACCTCTGAACACCCCCAGGCACACAGAACTCATTACTGCCCAAACAGCTCCGTTCATCTAATGGTAACTCAACACTTATGACCAGGCTGAGTGCATAGGGGACCTGGCCAGGCCATCACTCCGACCTCGGATGGGCTACTGAGCCGTCTGAGGCCAAGTCCTCACCTATGAAATAAGACGCGAATCTGTCCTTAGAATTACTGCAATGGCTACGTGGAATAATGTATATAAAAATACTCTAACTTTAGTCAAGTAGATGAGGTCATGCTAACATTCCGAGCTGAAGAGAGCATGATGCAGCTGTTGCACCCAAGTGAGAACTGAGGGAAGGAAGAATTTGGGTGTCTCCCTTTTCCTTGGCTTCCCTTTCCAATTCTGAAATGAGCAGTGAGGCTGGTGGGGATTCAGGAACCCAGGTTCTTCTCATTTAATGAGTTGGCCACCCCACACAGCATTGCCCTTGCCTGCCACCACATCCAGACTCCAGCTGGACTCAGGAGTGGGAAAGAGAGTAAGGCCAGGACAGATTTCCTCTAAAGCAAGTGATAGGGCAGTTGCACGCTTCACTTCTGTTCCTTTCTGTGTGGCAAGAGCGAGCCATGTGGCCACACTGGCTACTAGGTGTGGAGAGAGCCCCCGTACTGCCATTCTTTAAACTCTACCTCTCCATGCTCGTCAACGCGTCATCATTTTCTGGGTCTGGGATCTGGGTTCCTTCAGGGTCACTAGATTTATTTCAGCTGGTGTCTGAAATGACTGGGAAGAGTGTGCCCATAAAAGAGCTATTTTGGAGGAAATAAGCCTAAACTACCCCTACCCCCTCACTCCTAACCCCAACCCGCAGAGCCCAGCCTACTGAGAAGCTCGTCACCCCAGAGACCTCCAGCTTCCTGCCCGTTCTGCTGGAGGAGGCCCCCAGGGGCTGGAGAGACCGTGGTCCATTTTGATAGAACGTGCAAACTGGGAACTCTCTCTAGAAGATCATGCAGTCAGTTTGGTTGGTCTCAATCTGCAAATGTTTTAATGAAATAACACAGAAGAGCCTAGAAAATATCTGAATATATCATATGTAGAAAGGGTAAGTATGGTTTTGTAAAAATTTCGATTCAGTGTAAGCTAGGTCAAAATGATAGCATATATATTAACTGAGGTATGACCATTACAAAGTAAGGCAGTTGCATCCTGTGTGCATGGCTTGAGGCATTTTCACACATGCATGCCCCCAGACAATCACCCCCAAATCAGGAAACTTCCCAGACCCCAGAAGGTCCCCTCATGCACTCTCCCAGTCAGTGACCCCATGCAAAGGTAACATTTATTTTTGCTTTGGGTCATAATTAAAAGTAGGAACTCTGAAAGAGAACCACTCTAGGTGGGAGGTTATTTCTGGGCTCTACCCCCTGCTCCGGGTTGGACCCTGAGAGAAAAAGGGAAAGGAACCTGGCCATAGAGGCTGGGTACGTGACCGTCACCAGAGACCCAGGCAGCTCCCTCTGAAATGTCAGGGCTGCAGCCCAAGTCCTCGTGGGTCACTGCTATTTACAGCCAACCTTTCTGGTTTGGGGCGCATGTCCCAAGCAGGGCTATTTTTAAGCAGGGATGTGGCCTGCAGGGCCTTCTGGGCGATACATTAAACTGGTGCGGATTGAAAGGGAAATTGTCTAGCAGTCTACTTCAGAGGGCTTGATCTAAAAGAGAAACGTGATTGTCGTTGTCCCTGAACCCGGGCCCCAGACAGCAAGTTGGAAGGACCTCTTCTGGCCCCTGGCTCAGAGCCTGGTTAGCGGCTGGCGCGGGGGAGCTTTACCCATCTTCTACCTCGCAGCCCTCGCCTGGGGGCTGCGGAGGGGGTCGTTCTCCAGAGCCAGCCGCCTGCCCCCGCCCCTCTCGCGGGCTGGGGCCGCTGAGGGAACGTGGGAACCAATCCCCTAACAGGTGCGGCAGCCCCCCTGCCGGCGCTTCCACCCCGAAGTCGAAGTCGGGCTGTGCGGGGCTGGGCGGTCCGTCAGCTAGGCTGCGGGTCCGAACCTGGCAGAGCCGTGGGAGCGGCGGCCTCCAGGACAGGACATGGGGGAGGGCAACGTTTGGGGGAAAAGGCAGGTGCTGGAGAGCCCAGGCCCCAGCGGGAGAGTGCGAAACCCGCCTTCAAGGGCAGAGCGCTGGGAGCCCGCGCGCCCTGACGTCCGACGGGAGAGTCGGGATTGGCCGAGATGGGCCCCGGCCCCGCCCAGCCCCGAGGCTTTTCAAGGCCGAGGCCCGCGCAGGCCGTTTACACTTCTCAGCTGTTGCGGGCTGCGGGACTTGGGAGACTCCGGCTCCAAGGTCAGTGAGCCCATGAAACCCGACTTTCTTCCTGCAAAGCGGGGGCGCTGCTAGAGCCAGTGTGAGGGGTCTTGTGAGCAGTGGGCCAGGGCTGCGGGCCGGGACCTCTAGTGCCGCGGTGACAGTTCTCACGGGCACTGCTCGCGGGCGAGGGATTCGTGGCGACTCCCTGAAGAAGCCGTCGGAGTGTGGGCCTTGCTGCCCGCCCCGCTCTTCCCGGCACACAGGCGCCGGCGACCATTTCCTGCGACAGCTCTGCGGTGAGGCGCGGCCCTCCGCACCTTGCTTGTCCGCTTGTTTCTGACGGCGCCTTAGGAATTTTTCTTGATGGAAAATCTAAATGTCTGCGTTTGGGGCCTTAACCCTCAACTAATCCATTCGTTTCTGGGAATGATTTTTGATTTTCAACCCCAGCAGCATCAAAAACAGGTGCAAAGAAGTGACTCGGGATAAATAAGTGGGAAAATGAACCTTTTGAGGCCCTCCGAAGGAGCTAATTACTAATTAACCCAACAGCTGGACCCAATTTAAATTGGCTAATACTATTGCTAGAGAGTCATTTTTGAAATCCTTAATCCATTAATAATGAGCCAGGTAACTGTTTTGCCCCCATCGGCGGTAAAAATGCCGCACAGTTGGCCTAAACGTGCTTCGTCTCTGGCAAACTGTTTCTTGTTTGCTTGTTCGCTGGGTTGACTCACGGGGCTTAACGGTCAACCCTGGCTTTGGCCCTTGAGTGGATGACATCTCTGGCTTCCTGTGCGCTGGTGGGTGTGGAGAGTGGCCACCAGAACAAGCCACCCTCGCTTGGCTGTCGTCAGTGCTGCCCTTTAGACCCTCCCTCCGCGCTGCCCTGGCTTTGGCAGTTCGTGCCCTTGTGACAAGGTAATGCTCGGTCAGCTGCTGTGCTGTTTCCAGAAGTGCCACTTCTCTTCCGTTTTGGAACTCGTGTCCTTGGTCGGCTAACTCCGCTCGAGGAGAAGAACACAACCACCACCAGAACTTGGCAAGGGGGCTTCCTGACTGAGCAGGCTCTCAGAGGATATTTGGGTGTTATTAGCTGTGCCGGGTGCTCCACGTCCACCTCTGCACTTAGAGGTGCTTTCCCCCCACACCCAGCCTTTAGAGTTAACCCTTCTGTGGGCTAAGACTCCGTTTCAGCAAAGGGCAGGACGGCCACCTGCCTCCACGGACTCTGCCAGATCATGATGAAATCCTATCCTTAGAGAACGGGCCAGAGGCCAGGTCAGTTTTCCTAAAGGGGTGACTGAGAAAGGTCCAGAAAGTCATGGGGTGGGAGGTGGGATGAGGAATGCGGAGTCCTGGGTATTCAGAGGCAGGAGGAGGATTGGTTCTGAGACAGACTTTGCCCCTGGCTTAGAGGCCCCGGGTCTCCATCCCCGCCAGAGCCTAGAGGAGCCATTTGTCATCTTTGTGCCAGCTGGGAGTTCCTGCCCCACTGAGCCAGGAATCCTGCAGGGAGCCAGTCCTGAAGGTGACTGTTGGAGGTCACACCCACCCTTGCCTTGAAGCCACACACAATCCTTTCCTTGGGCAGCAAAGAAGGCACCCACTCCTTTACAGCATTTCACAGGACTAGATGGTTCCTAACTCACTCTTTTCTTGAAAACAGTTTACCTGTGAGAGATGTCTGGTAATGGTCATATGTGTACATTAACAGGAGCCCTAGGAGAGGCCTCTGGTTTACAGGGAAGGACTATAAATATCTCCTGCTTATGACTTTCTACTTGCTGAACAGAGCAGAGGTGACGAGCGGTGCCCACGGGTGACCGTGTATCTGGTGGCGGTGAAGTAACTTGAACCCTTTGCTCTCTGGGAGAACTGGGAGGGGACAGCCATTTTCTGTTGGCCTAGTAGACCGGCATCACGGGAATTTGTTCAGAGTGTTCTTTGGAGCTGGTCCAACCCTAAGGATGTCCTCTGTTTTGGGGTGACTTTCTGGAAGGAAACTGACACGTGGTCCTCTTGCCCTCCACTGCCCTCCAGCCCCGAGGAGTTCAAACACGTGGACACCAGGTACAGCTGGATCAGAAATAACTCTTGAGTCAGCAGAAAGGCACCTGTGGCGTCTTTATCCAGGATATGCAGGAAGACCAGGAATGTCCAAATTGAGGCAGTGACAGAACCCAAGGCCTCCACATTCCAGGATGTGACAGAACCTGACAGAACTCTTAGACCAGGGGAGCCTGGGTGGCTCAGTCGGTTGAGCGACTGCCTTCGGCTCAGGTCATGATCCTGGAGTCCCGGGATCGAGTCCCGCATCGGGGACTCGGCGGAGGAGTCTGCTTCTCCCTCTGACCCTCCCCCCTCTCATGCTCTCTCTCTCTCATTCTTCTCTCTCTCAAATAAATAAATAAATAAAATCTTAAAAAAAAAAAAAAAAAAACTCTTAGACCAGGACCCAGACTCCCAGTGTGCCTACTAGGAGAGAGAGATAAACAGCTCTTGGGCATCGTGACCAAAGGACTTAATATGGTGGTTCTTATTTTTTAACAGAGAGGGCAAGTCCCAACAAACACAGTATTATTGGCTTTTGCTGTGATCTTGCACCCTGGATAGAAACCTCCCTCGCTTGGAGCCCTGGGATTCTGCCAGATTTTAGCCCTGATGCTGTAAACAGTGCTTTTCAAATCAGTAGTCATAGAGATGTTCCAAGTTAGGGAAACAGAGCCCTTCTGTGGGGTGGGGGCTAGAAACAACGTCCCTCCTCACCCCTGCAGCCCTTCCCCCCGCATAAGGGAGGAGACAGAAGGGAAGGAGAGGGAAGACAAGCCTATGCCCCACCACCTTAGAAAAAGGCAGGCTGGCACTTTGGGTGCCTGGTGTCTGAGTGGAGGAGACAGAGGAGCCCTAACATCTGGGCTACCTCAGGAGCCTGAGGACAAGGAAAGAGAATGGCTTATAATATTCCGGGAGTCTGGGGAGTCACATGCTTTGAGGGGACATTCCTGTGTCTGGGAGCTGTTGTGATAAGTGCATTTCTACAGTCTTGGGGAGTCTGAGTGGAGGGTTCTGTGGCACTCCCAGGTCCTAAATCACAGGTGCTTTTCCTCTGATTACTGATCGGTGCAGGGCTGCCTGGGAAGTGCTGTGGTCTACGAGGAGCCCAAATCCAGGGCCAAAGACACACCTGGTTCAAATCCCAGCTCTTTCAACATGCCCCTAGACCTGGAGAAGGTCACCTAACCTCTCTTGAGCCTCTCTTTCCCCCATCTACAAAATAATGCTTACTTGGCAGGATTGTTGCAAAGATTGAAGACGTTGTTGGTAAGGCCCCTTGCATGGTGCATGGCTCATGGTAGGAGCTCAATAAATGTTAGTTAACAAAAACAAAAGACAACAGGTTTGACTGGGCATGCGGGGATGGAAAGGACATCACAAGCGGAAGAGCAGAGTGAAGGATCAGAGGTGGGTGAAGCCAGTAGGTGAAGGATTGTCAACTGGGGATAAGATCAAGATCCCCTGATAACAGGGGTCTGGAGAAGAACTTAGGAGCCCAAGTAGTTAAATCCATTTAGTCAACTCAGATGTTGGGTTTTAGAGCGTGATCAGTGGATCTGAAAGTATGCAGTGGGTTCCTTCTAGAATGTAGTCTTATCTCAGATTGCAAATAAAACAATTACATGAAACACTTGAAATGCTAAAAACATAAGCTAAAATTAACATTCAGAGAAGGGGCAGACCAGTGCTGGTTGGGATAATCATAAGTGGCTTTTGGGAGAGAGTGGTAACTCCCCCATAGCCTTGGAGTCATTAGGGAGAAAGGACTTGCATATAGTCGGTGCTCACTGCAGCCTGTCACTTAATTCTCACAACACCTGGGAGAGGTCTCCTTGAGCCCATTATATAGATGGAGTTGCTAAGGCTTAGATTCCCAGACCCAGTAGGGGCTTGGAAATCACCTGTGAAGCTTTTTTCAAATGCACATGTGATGGCCCCATTCTTGCAGAAACTAATTCAAAAGATACACTCTAGAAATCTGGACTTCTGACACGCTTCACAGTTGATTTACTTTTTAGCTTGTTACTTTTTTTAATCAAAATTCTACAGGCTTATTTTTACAAGTGACACAATACAGAGTTCTATTAAGATAAAATTAATAATCTGCCTCTTCCAAGTCTCTTGTTCTGAAGTAACCCTTTTAGCAGTTTGAATAACTAGTATGAATAACCTTCAGTACTTTATGTTCACATAAATATATGCAAATGCACATATATTTATACTGTTATGAAACTAGAACCACTCGTTCTCATTGCTATGTAAGTAGTTTTTCCTTTTAACCTAAAAAATATGGTATAGTTGTTCATCCAGGTTAAGTGGAGGCAGTTTTAATTAATTCTTTACTAGCTGTGGAATATTCCACCGTCTGAATGTGCCACACTTAACACAACCCTTCTCCCTCTGATGGACAGGTGTCTTCCAGGTTTTATTTGCCCTTACAAACAGTGCTCCATAATCCTCCTGTGAGTCTCTTCTTATATACTGCAGCTTTATTTCTGCAGAATGGATTTTCAAAGTGTGATCCTTGGGCCAGTGGCTATGCACCTGTTAATAGAGGTTTCTTGGTTCACTTTCCAAAATGGTTGTAGTGTCTCACTGAGCAGTCTAGGTGATTGGATCACAGCCGACAAGGGTAGGGCTATGCAGGGCTGCACCCTGTCTCACCTCCTGCCTCCCTGACCCTCCTCAGCACTACTCAGCAGGAGCCTTTTAAGACCAAAAGAAGACCTATCCTTGCCCTTTGCATGGGCCTTTATTTATTGCTCCCTCCAGCTTTATTGAGATGTAATTGACAGGTACCAGTGTATAAGCTGAAAGCACACATTGGATACAAGTATATATTGTAAAATGATGGCCATCATAGCATTAGCTAACACCTCTATCGCATCACATAATTACCCTTTCTATTTTGTGGTGAGAACATTTAAGATCTACTCTCAGCAACTTTCAAGGATATAATACAGTATATTAATTATAATCATTATGCTATACATTAGATAAGTGGAAATGAACCAACATCTCTCCATTTCTTCCACTCCCCATCCACTAGTAGCCACCACTCTGCTCTGTTTCTATGAGTTCAGTTTTTTAGAGTCCATGTAAGTGATGTCAAACAGTAGTCTTCTTTGTCTGACTGATTTCACCTACATAATGTCCTCAAGGCTCACCCATGTTGTAGCAAAGGCAGGATGTCCTTATTTCTCATGGCTAAATACTGTTTCATTGTGTGTGTGTGTGTGTGTGTGTGTATATATATATATATATACACACACATCTTTATCCATTCATCCAATAGCAGACACTGGGGTGTTTCATATTGTGGCTATTATGAAAAATGCTGTAACGAACATGGAAATGCAGATTTCTCTTTGAAGTACTGATTCCATTTCCTTTGAACGTGTAACCGGAGGTGGCAATGCTGGATCATATAGTAGTTCTGCTTTTTTAATTTTTGAGTTAAATGTTTTACATTCCCACCCACAGTGCACAAAGGTTCCCTTTTTATCCACATCCTTACAAATACTTTTCTTGATTTTATTATTTTTTTTACTGAAGTATAACTAACATACAGTGTTAGCTTAGTTTCAGGCATACAACATAATGATTGAACAATTCTGTACATAACTCAGTGCTCACCACAGTAAGTGCAGGCACCATCTGTCAGCAAGCAGTGTTTTCAGTCTTACTGACTATATTCCCTATGCTGTACTTTTCATCTCTGTAACTTACTTCAAAACTGAAATTATGTACCTCTTCATCCCCCACCCATCTCCCCTCTGGCAACTACCAGTTTGTTCTCTGTATTTGAGTCCGTTTGTTTTTGCTTCTCTCTTTTTTCTTTGTTCAGTTGTTTAATGTCTTAAATAGTGAAATTATGTGGTAGTTTTCTTCCTCTGTTTGACTTATTTCACTTAACATTATACCCTGTAGGTCCATCCATGTTGTTGCAAATGGCAAGATCTCCTCCTTTTTTATGGCTGAGTAATATTCCTGTGTGTGCCTGTGTGTACACATACCCACTCTTCTTTATCCATTCATCTATTGATGGGCACTTGGGTTGCTTCCATATTCTGGGCTATGGTAAATAATGTTGCAATAAACATAGAAGTTCATATATCTCTTTTTGAATTAATGTTCGTTTTCTTTGGGTAAATACCCAGTAGTGAAATTACTGGATCCTGTGGTATTTCTATTTTCAGTTTTGAGGAACCCCCGTACAGTCTTCCACAGTGGCTGCACCAATTTGCATTCCCACCAACAAGGGTGCAAAGGACTCCTTTTTCTCCATATTTGCCAATACCTGTTATTTCTTGTCTTTTGATTCTAGCCATTCTGATAGGTGTAAGGTGACATCTCATTGTGGTTTTGGTTAGCATTTCCATGGTGACTAGTGAGCATCTTTTCATGTGTCTGTGCACCATCTGTATAGCATGGACCTTTATTTAATGATCTCCACAGGAACAGAATCTCTGGGAGCAGCTAAGTGTAATTGTCCTGCAGGAAAGCTCTTGCTCTCCAGCTCGGGGGTGCCTCGGGCAAGCAGCAGGCCTGAGAAGTCCCTGCGGATGGGGCCTAGAAGGAGAAGATATGCGGGCCAATGGAAATGAGGGTTCCTGGGAGGAAGCCATGGGCACAGAAGCGTTGCAGTCTGGAGGGCAGGAACAGGCCTGGCCTGCCAGGGATGCACATCACTGGAGGACCAGGCATCCTCACGAGACAGGGGAGCCTAGGGACAAGGGTCTGTCTTGGCTGAGCAAGCCTGGGAAGACCCTAGAAGACAGCCTGACCCAGGAAAGGGCCGGACTGAGGGGCAGGACAGAGGGTGTCAGACAAAAGCATCCCTGGGAAGAACCTTGTGGGGCTCCAGACAGGCTCTATGATCACCCCTCGGGTCTTTCCACATTACTGGTGGGTGTTTGCAGTGTGTTCAATTGATAACTCTGTCAGTCATGAGGAGTGAGGAAGCCCGCAGACCACTTCCCTTGGACAAAGCTGGGCTGTTTGCTGAGGTGAAGGGAGAACGTCCTCAAACACTGTGACAGCAGGTAGAAGGATTGTCTCTGTACTCCTTTTTCATCCTTATTTTTTCATTTTATATTTGAGAAAACAAAGACTTGGAAAGCCAAGTAACTTCCTCAGGACAATAGAGAATTGTAAGTGGCAGAACTGGATTCAAATGCAGACTTTCTGGCTTCAGAGCCTCGGATCATGATGCTACTCCTGTGTCTGTTCATGGCCGCTAGTTCCCTGTCACTGCTGGTGTCCAAGGAGGGCCTGGGTAAGCCCCCAGGAAAGCCCAGTGAGAGGATTTAGGCACAGGTGGATGGTTGGACAATTTCCATCCTTTCCAGTCTAGACCTCTCTCATGAGGCCTCAATCATGTTAAAAGACAGGACGTCCAGGGACACCTGGCTGGCTCAGTCAGTAGAGCATGTGACTTTTGATATCGCGGTTGTGAGTTCAAGCCCAGTGTTTGGTGTAGAGCTTACTAGAAAGAAAGAAAGAGAGAGGAAGGAAGGAGAGAAAAGAATAGAAAAGAAAAGAAGTCATTCCCTCTGGAATACCTCCCAGGTACCTCCAGTTCAACCTGATCATCCTGCCCTTGCCTATACCCCAAACCTGCTCCCCAGCCAGGATTCCTAGTCAAGTGAAACCCTCCAGTCAGAAAACTGGGAGTCTTCCAAGACTGCTTCATGACTCTCATGCCCGCATCTGACTGGTCACAAAAGCCCCTGCGCCCACCCACCAACTATCTTGGAACTTCTTCCATCTGTCTCCATGAAGCCTTCCCACCACCATGGCCGAAGCCCGGAACATCTGCTGCCTAGTTT
Organism: Eumetopias jubatus; assembly: GCF_037043125.1. Taxonomy (NCBI): domain Eukaryota; kingdom Metazoa; phylum Chordata; class Mammalia; order Carnivora; family Otariidae; genus Eumetopias; species Eumetopias jubatus. Next base: position 61,482,819 of record NW_028274811.1, read on the forward strand.
ATTCCAGGACACCAGCACCTGATTTCCCTGCCTCTAGACCCTTCTCCCTTTCTCACCAATTTACCAATTTAGTAACTTTAGCCACAAGAACTTCTGACACTTACTGCCTGTTCCCTATATGTCAATATTTGTGCTGAGGGCTCATTTAATCCTCACAAAACCTCTATGAGTAGGTCCCATGATTAGCCCCATTGTAGAGGTAAGGAAACTGAGCAGCACTTCTCAAATTGTCTGTAGCAAAAGCTGTCATTAATTTCTAACCCACAGCAGACCAATACCTTTGTAAAACATAAGGTACAATTACTAGAAAAATAAAATACAGGCATAGAAAATACCGGCTTAAATTTTCTTAATTAATAAAATTTCTCTATCAAAGTGCCATAAGCATTCTAAATGCTTACTCTCAATTTTTCACCTTCTCTAGAAAAATCTCCGTGATATATCAGGTAGACTTGGGTCTTCTCCCTTGTTAATTCTCTTTTCTCATGTCACTTTTGATGATGATAATGATCTGTTTTTACAATGATTTCTCTCTCATTCCAGACCATAAGCTTCTGGAGGGCAGCCCCAGAATCTGAAACAGGGATTGATTCTCTAATGTTGTTGAATGGATGGATAGACAACCAGGCAGATGGACAAATGGATGGATGAATAAATGAGATTCAAGGCAAGCTCTCAGGCTGCAATGTGATCTCCACTGGGGAGGCTTCGTTCACACTTTGCACCGACCACTCACTGAGTGGTTGTCCTTGGCCTCATTCAGATCTGTCCCTGGAAGCTGCAAGTGTTCTGGAATCTAGAATCAGTCAGGGTTGTGCCCAAATCATGGGTTTTCCTTGGGCCTTTGGGGATAGTCAGCCACCACAAATCCTAGGCAGATTCAGTCCCAGTTTAATTCAACTCTAAATTTCAGGACAATTGCTTTCCATAGAGTCCCTCCAAAGCCAAATTTAGATCAGTGACTGTGGCCCAGGATGCCATGTCCTCATCCTGAAGATTTTGGCCCTAGGCAGGGAACAGGGGTATAATTAGCCTTCATTCCTCCCTTCCTTTCTGCAGCATTCACAGGTAGATTAAATCTGGTGTAGGCTGAGGGCAGTGGCTATTCTCCCACCTGGAAGATGGCTGCAAAGCAGTTCGCCAGAAGGACGCATGCATGCAGGCACCCACAGCCATCTGTTTATGGGCGTGGGTATGTGGTGTTTAGTCATTGTTTCTGCTCCAATCCTTGGTCGTTTGTGACCCGGTACTAGTCACAGGGCAGGTAGGGGCAAGCAATATGTCTGATCAAAACCAGACAAGCCCAGTGTAACTGCGTGGTGTGGTCTCAAACCAGACCATGCTCTCCCAGGGGCTCCCACGGGGTTCTGGCTTCCATGGCAGAACGCCCATCCCGTGACCTGCGCTGGTTCCGACCGTGGCCTGGGAGAACAGACTGCTGGCCTTGAATTCCAGCATTGCCACTCACGAACTTTGTGGTTTGGGCCAAGTTACAAGTTACCTTTCTTTACCTCCATTTGCATATCTCTGAAATGGGGATAATAAGAGCATCAATCTCATGGGTCTGTTGTGAGGATTAAGTGGGGGTAATAACCACAAAGCCCAGCACATCACCAGTGCTGCACAGGAGTTTCCCCCCTCAGACTGTGAACACTGTAAAAGCTGCCCCATAATAAGCACTTAAATATTTATCAAACAAATCAATAAAAATATACCTATCTTCACCACCTCATTGTCCTGTCTTCTTCCCTCTCCATCACTGCCCACTGTGACTTCTCTCCACCTGAAGCATGTCAGTGTCATTCACAATGACTTTGACCCACACCGTCTGACTACTTCAGGAGGTCCTTGGTCAGTGGTATTCCTAGAGGGTGGAGGAAGCCCTGAGGGTTCACCCTCTGGGTGTTGCTTCCCCTCAGGGGGAGCCAGAACAATGCCTGTGTGCTGGTTGGCAATTTGGCCCAGAGCACCCTGTGGAGACCCTGATGGAGAGAAACCATTCAGTATCCCTGAGAAACCGTGAGGGACCAAGGCAGCTAGAACCGGCTGGCTGCTGTATTCCTTGGGAGACAAGGGGGTTGGCTCCATCCCAACATACTGTAATACTCTTTATTATTAATCTTGTAAGTAAAAACAGGATCTTCATTTAAATGAGTGCCTACTGAAACTCATACGTGCTTTTCCTTTATGTGTGTTACCTTGGGCTTTTAGTTAACCTCTCTGTTAGGTTACACAGCCTCCGCTGTGACGGGTGCAAGAGAGCTGCTCCTTGGGGTTATTGTGGGGAAAGTACCTGGCTTTGAAAATTCTCTCTAATTTTGATTTTCCTCCCTTATTAAGATGTGGGAAAAAATTTTAATAACTACAGTTATGCAACAGTGAAATGGGTTGCTTTAGGAAGTGGTAAGATGTCCAGCTCTGCTGGGGTTTAAGGAGGGCTGAAGGGAAAAGGGGTGCCTGCATTCAGGCTGAGCTCAATGACTGCTCCTGTCCCTTCTAATTCGGGGTCTCTATGTTCATTCTCTTACCCAGCATTTATTACAAACCTTCATGTGCAGGCCAGTGAGCTTGAGAACCAAGAAAAATTGTGACCTCATCCTATGGTCGTTGGGTCTTGTCTCTTCGAAGTGTGGGATCAGTGCTGAGGGATGTCCACCCTTGCCGGAGCCCTGCTGAGGTCCTGACACAGTACTCCCCTATGTGTAGGAAGGGGATGAAACCAAGTTATCGCTCCTTGGTGAAAAAAGGGAAAGAGCCACTCCCCTTTTCTTAGAGCATTTCCTTTAGAAAACTTGTAAATTTTTTCTCTGTCCCTTTGAGATGTATATAAATCTCTTTAAGAGGAAGTAAGCCTCCAGGCAGTTTTACAAACTAGAAGTGTTTTTCTCAAGGGCCTGGGAGCCATCTCTTTGAAATGTATACATCAAGGAAGATAGGCCCCTACCTCCCAGTCTCAGGGGGATGCTAGTGGTTCAACTTCGGTGCCAGCCTCCAAGTTGTAAGTAAAACTGCCTGCTCTCAAAGAGACAGGAAAAGCTTATTTTTCCTTTGGCTAAAGGCAATTAGCTAACACAAATGGCCACCCCAATTTCAGGTGAACTTAGGGTAAGCTCTGCGTGACAAATAGTGCTGTCATGGCTTCTTGAGTTACCTCGAGAACATGTGGGTAATGGGGTTCTATCAGCATGGTTCTCTAAAAGGATGAGATTTTGTTCTGTTTTGGCAATTTCTTTAGTGGACTGCCTGTGAGGTGCATCACAGCCTGGCTTAATGCTTAGTAATAAAATTCTTTCCTGTGTTTTGTGGATAGGCATTTCTGGATGACAGATTTTAGTTAAATTTCCCCAATACCCAGCACTGGCTCCTCAGCTGCCCCTTCCTTCCCCGCTGCCTACTCAGTCAGAGGAGTCTTCATGCACACGAGGCGTCATGCTTTGCCGGGAGGCTTTGCCTGTTTCCTGTGGGACACCCTCTCCCGGACCTCCCTGGGAAACAGCTGGGCTCAGGCTGAGTGGGCTCCCACAGGGCCGGTCTGATATGGTTGAAAGATGAGGGGCCTGCATTGGGCTGCTCTGCTCTTGGGCGGCTTGTAGAGACCAGGAACCAGAGCAGGGAAATGCTGAAATCCAGCCTACCAGCCTCGCTTGGTTGCTTTTATGATAGGATTTCAAAATCAGTAGGTGAAGGGGATGTGTTTAATGTAAGTAGATTTTTTTTCCCCCTTATTTTTGTAAGCTAGCTTCCTGGGTCAAAACGTGAGTCTAAGCTGGCTTAGATACCGGGCCTGAGGCTTTATAGCAAATTAAAAGTGAGAAGTACTTGGGGGCAAAGGAGCCAGGCAAGAAGGGTAAAAGTGCCTTGGGAGATAGCCCAAGGAAAAGGGCCCACTCCCTTAGACCTATGTGGATTGTGTCTGAAAGGAGATAGGCAGAAGGCTGGTAAGATTTCCTTCTTCTGGAAATCAGGCAAAGCACGGCTCAAAAATAGGTCAGAGAAGAAATGTTTATTGATGGACTACTATGTGCAAGGATCTGTGACAGGTAGGTTCCTGTACTTGAAGATTTTAGCCACCGGCTGGGAAGAAAGCGCATAGTGGGCAGTTCCTTAACATGACAAGAGCTACAGGACAGTTGAATTCACCAGCAGGTGTCAAACACCTGTGCAGCATACGTGGAAATGAATGAGCAGCCCAGGAGTGCTGTGGAAAGGTAGAGAGCAAACAGTCACCTTGGGCTAGGTGGGGCACAGAGAAGTTTCAGGCAGACTGAGGCATCAGGCTCTGGTTCAGTCACAAGAAAGATGGACAGTAAAGTCCAAACTGGAGGGGTGGTAAGAAGCAATACTTAAGCAAACAGTAATAATTTCACCAAAACAAATGAGTATGGTTTATAGTAAATAGCACAAAAGCACACGAAGTAAACTGATTTTTATTTATTTAAATTTTTTTAATTTAAATTCAATTTAGTTAAGAATAGTGTATTCGTTTCAGGGGTAGAATTTATTTTATTTTTTTAAAGATTTTATTTATTTATTAGAATGAGAGAGAGAGAGAGAGAGAGAGAGAGCATGAGAGGGGGTTGGGTCAGAGGGAGAAGCAGACTCCCTGCTGAGCAGGGAGCCCGATGCAGGACTCTATCCCGGGACTCCAGGATCATGACCTGAGCCGAAGGCAGTCACTTAACCAACTGAGCCACCCAGGTGCCCTCAGGGGTAGAATTTAGTGATTCATCAGTCATATAACACCAAGTGCTCGTTATATCACATGCCCTCCTTAATGTCCATCACCCAGTTACCCCATGCCCCCACCCTTTTCCCCCTCCAGCAACCCTCAGTTTGTTTTCTGTGATTAATAGTCTCTTATGGTTTACCTCCCTCTCTGGTATTTTAAAATACATCTATTTTATAGAGTATATATTTTATATATCTGTATTAGAATATGTTAGATATATGGTATATATAATAACAGATATATCAGAGAGCTCAGTACGGAGCTCAAGAGCTCTCATCCTGAAAGTCAGGCTGGTGCACTGTGTCCACGGTGTTCTGGGCCCCATGACAGTCCCTGAATGTGTGTGTACATGTGCTGTGTGAGCTTTTATAAAGTTCCCAATGAATTTATTTAGCTGCCATTTGCCTCTTTCCCCCCAAAGAAGTCTGGATCCTGCTCCCAGGACACTGGCCACTGGGTGTCCTAAGGCTGAGGGAAGCTGGCTTCCAAACTTCTCCGTTGCCTGTGCTCTTGGGCCCATCCACTCATCCTCCGAATGGCCCAGTTCTCCGGACTCACATCCCCCACTGTGCCCACTCAGTTGACACGAGCATTCTCGTGTGGATCCTGGCAAGCCTCAGAGCGGCTTCCTACCCCAGCAAGAAGGACAGAATGTATCTGTTAAATAATGCTACTGAGAGCCTGCCGAGTGCCTGGTGCTGTGCTAGGCAATGGTGATAAAACAGTGAGCAAAAGAAACCAACTTCCTTCCTTTGGGGGCTTATCATTTATTTGGGGGAGATGGTCAGTAAACAAAGCAGATAAAATAACGAGAGGTGGAGATGAGTGCCAAGAAGGAAACAAAACGGTATTTTTCAGAGAAACTGGGAATGATGCCTAATTTCAAGCAGGCTGTCAGGCAAAAAGAACAGCAAAAGCCAAAGCCTTAAAGTGGAGCCCTCTCCCCCTCCTAAAGGTGTCTGGATGCGGAGGCCTTTGTCCCTGGAGAAGCACCACAGCTGCTCCGGCCCCTCATCTCCTCTTTCCACCTATCTCCTCACAGAACAGTTCAATAGGTTATGCCAATGCTTGGGGCATGGAGAGAATCAAAAAATTAAAAAGCTTTGCAAGGAAGCTTCAGATTGCTTTATGCTTCAAACTTTGGTCCTGGTGGTTTCAGAAGATAGACTGACTTACAGAACCACCATGTTTGGAAACTAGGCAAAGCCCAATTCTGACCACTTTGGTGGACATGGGTTATCTCTTATATACCTTTTCCCAGCTTGACTTATTTATGTCACAGGTTACCTACCATCTTACCATCTGTGCAAATAACAAATCCAGCCTCTTGGAAGCAGGGGCTTCAGCTGCAGATAGGGGGGCTTATGTAATATTTGGGGCCTCCCAGGTAACAGAGTCTGTAAGACAAAGACTGTGAAGCTTTCCAAAGACTAACTTTTAACACACAACAGAGATTTCATTTAGTCACGAGGAAAAATGGTTTTATTGCAAACGTGGCTCTGGGTCTTTCGGGAGCAGCTGCTCCCAGGGTCCCTAGGCTATTTGATGAGACCCTTAGCTCAGTCTCACTCTCAAGTTTATCGGTTGGCATCTCAACAGAAATTCAGTGTTGCTATGTGTCCTGAAAAGAGAGCAACATAGAGTCAAGGAAGCAGGAAATCTTCACTTCACCAAAACTCTGAGTCTGTGTCAATTCTCTACAAGGAATGCAAGCAAGAGCACTAAAGATTTTCAGCTCCGGGATGGCTTAGGTTGCTTCCACCAAAGCCTCCACAGGATTATTGGCAGGAATCCTACGTCATGGCTCGGACAAGAGGACAATGTTGGAACTCGTGGATATAATATTATTTCCAGAAACAAGATATAGATATGACATTTCAAACATGATTATTTTGAGTTAGACACCCACCTACACATCACTCTCATATGGAAGAAGACCTTTGAAGACCACCAGTTGTCAGTGGTGTGCCCATGAAACCATTCCCTCCTCTTCCTCCTGACTCTGCCTAAGACTAGTCTTCTCAAACAGACTCTGATGTGAACACATACCAGTGTCCAAGCAAAGTAAGGAAAGAAAAATAAAGATCAAGACATTTGAGTCAAGCTCAGAAACAAATGGACTTCTTAGTCTGGACTGTCCTAGCTTATTTTTTGGCCCTTATATTTCCTGGAAAGAATTTAGACAAAGCTTCCTTCTACTTTGATGAGTTCTGTGATAAACCTCAGATGACAGCATTACCTTTCCGCTCAGGAAGGAGGCTGGAGGGTGTGGACGAAGCTAAAACAGAACCGAAAGATGTACATTAGTACTGCCTGCCACACGAAAGGGCCAGCAAGCATCGGGACAGTTCTCTGAGGAGCCCTCACCTACTCTTGGAAGGAGACCAACAGCCCGAAGTCGTGTGATGAGATTACTGCTGGGCCAGTCCAAGTCCCTAGGACAACTTTAGGAAAGGGCCAATTATCTTGTCTGAGGATTACTAATTTCTGTTGTCTTTAGGACTCAGGGGATTGTTTTTAGACATTAGCCTAGAAGAAAGGCTCTATGATAATCTGATTTCCTGGGCTAGCGTAGAAAAATAACATCTTAAATTTTTTCAAGGACTCTGGTGCTTTTGGTTGAGATATTCAAATTTCTCCCTAGTATTGCCGAAACAGATGTTAAATAGAGACTTTTAGGTGGAGATTCTGGAAGCATACAGTTCATAGACTGATCCCAGTTCCCAAAATACAATCAAGGAAGAAAGTGAACCTCAAAAGGCTGCTCTTAGAATTGTGTGTAAGGCTATGCCAAACTCACCTTATTAAAAGTTTATCTTCCACTGGGTGGCCCAGGTTTTCAGCCACAGCCATACATATCAGTGGGCTCTTTGCAGGGGCTAAGCTTGAAGGATCTTGTAGCAGTCCTTGGAACCTTCTAAATATTAGGGAAAAAATTCCATATTCCTGTATTTGGGCATCACAGAGATGAACATAATGAGAGAGTACTTACAGTGATCTGTTCTATTGTTCTGCACTCAACAACCCACATTAAATAGCTCCCTGCTGGGTGATGCTGTGGATTAACTGGTCCTTCCGATCTCTGGGCAATAGCAGACACAGCAGGGTATCTGTCTGGGCAGGTCTTATCCTGATTTTCATTCTTTGTTGATATTGTATACATCTAAACAAATACTTACATATGTCTTCTACATTTTATCTGCATCTCAGGCTGTCCTTCTAATGTATTTCTTCCTAAAGTATATATTTTAGTGGTTCCTTTGTTAATGATCTCTTTATTTTCATTCTCATTTTTTAAAAGGTAGTTTGAATCTGTTGACTCCCCGTTCCTCCTTGTGTGCTTGCTGATCTTTGAGAGCTTATTGCTTGATCTTCATCTGTAGGAAACCGGAGCCTAAACTGAGTGTACTTTCCTTAGAGAGGATTTGTTTCTGCTTCTGCTGGGAGCCAGGGATTTGGGGTCTGCTGACCTTGGGCCACTTTAACCCCTCTCAAGGGTCCTAGCTCACTAGCGGAGTCACAGACGGAGCCCTCCACCTCACTGCTGGCATCCTGACCTTAGTGCTCAGATGGGCATCCGTCCTCAAGATAACCCAAACCTCCTCGCTTGTTACCCCGAGCTCTGCCACCAGTTCATTTGCGGTGAGTGGAGTGGGAGGGTAGGACTCAGAGACTTCCTCTACTTCTTCCAAGCCCAGGAACCCGTCCTATTCAGGCTCTCCTCACTGTACAGTGGCGGGTTCCAAAGGAGCACCTGGTCTGTCACATAGCCAGCAGTGGAAATCCTCTGCATTTATTTTTCCTGTATTCTCAACTGGAGAAAATGGCAATGGACTTCAGGCAGTTAGACATTCACAGTGTCTACAACTACCCACACTTCCCCAAGTAGTGTGAAGGGTTATGGGTGAGAAAGGAAGAAAGAGGAAAAACTAAACCAAAAGAGAGACAGTGGCTCCTTGCAGTTCTTTCTCTTGCCTGGCGATCGCTGTGCTGGGGCTCAGGGCTACCCCGGGAGCTTGTCTAATCCAGTTTCTCTGCTTTCAGACACTCATCCAAGAGGAAGGATGGCCAGTGCCTTCTCTAAGTTGCTCACTGGCCGCAATGCTTCTCTGTTACTTGCTACCGTGGGCACCAGCGCCCTAACCACTGGGTACCTGCTGAACCAGCAGAACGTGTGTGCCGAGGCCCGGGAGCACCATCGGCAGTTCCCGCCCAGGTAAGAACTCCTGGTGTCAGCCAGAAATATGCTTTCCCCTGCCGGAAACTGTCAGCAAGGGTCCTTCTTGTTGCTTTAGAGAATGACTAAGTCACACTGACCATCACTGTTGACACAAAGCACAGTGACCTGTGGTGAATCCAAGAAAGTGCAGTGTCATCATTCCTGCCCAGAGCTTGGGGTCTAACTGAATAGTAATCATACTCATAATGAACATTGGTTGAGCGCTTTGATGTGTCTTAAGCGCTATATATGGAGTATCTATTTTATTCATCTTAGCATCCCTTTGTGATAAAACAGAGACTTAGAAAAATGAAGCAGTGCCCAAGTTCACACACCTAGTGCAGCCAAATGCAAATCCAAGGACCCTGATTCCAGACTCATGCTTCACTCACTGCCATCCCACTTTCTGGAGAATGATGTTGTAGTACTGATGTTAAGTATCAGCTTTAAAGGCCATTGCAGATGGCAAGTGGGGAAGTGGCATGAAGATGGACATGATTTCTCAGCCCTTGGCTCCTCGCCACGGATGAGACCACGCACACTGCATAGAGTTGGCATGCAGTGCTGACTTCACAAGATTCCGCAGATGCAGGTGTGGAGGAGACAGACCAGGAAGACTTGATGTTCTTCTCAGAGATATTCATTGGCTCTTGTGGGAATCCAGATCTCTGAGGGAATTACCGACATCTACCATGTACCTCAGGAACTCCTGAAGTGAGATTACCTGTGTTTGAGCCCATGGGAGTCCTGAATCCCCTGTTCTTCAGCCAGTACACATCTCGGCGTAGGAGAGCGCCTCACTTTATTTCCTTCTGTGTACTGTTCCAACAGATATGTACTGAATGCCCGTTTCTGTAGCCAGCTGCTGCTCTCAGCAAAGCAGACCCAGTCTGCTCTCATGGAACTTGCACCACAGATAGAGGACAGATAAATAACTGAATTCCTATGTAGCTCCACCTGCAGGTTTCTATTCTCTCCATCACAGACCTAAGGGACCAAAATGTGGTTACTGCATTTTCCCAGAACATCTGGGTTAAAAAAAAAAAAAAAGTCTGCATGGAATTTCCATTTATTATTTAATTTTCACTCTGTCTTCTCTTTCCAATAAGCCATGGTCTGTGGGCTCCTGCAGCCAGCATCATGGAATCCTTAAGCAGGGTCAGGTCTTCTTCTCGGGCTGTTCAGGGGACTGTTTTTTCTTTATTCTAATCTGGCTTACCTTTTTTTTTTTTTTTAAAGATTTTTATTTATTTGACAGAGAGACACACAGCGAGAGAGGGAACACAAGCAGGGGGAGTGGGAGAGGGAGAAGCAGACTTCCCGCGAGCAGGGAGCCCGATGTGGGGCTCCATCCCAGGACCCTGGGATCATGACCTGAGCCCAAGGCAGACGCTTAATGACTGAGCCACCCAGGTATCCCTTAATCTGGCTTAAAGTCGTTACTCCTAGACACGTGTCCCCATGCCCACTGGCCAAAGAGAGCCTGGTGGAAGGATGGCCAGAAACAAAGCCCTTTCGCAGGCCGCTTCCCTCAGGCACTGCTCACTGAAAGCCTCTCCCCTCCGCGTGCAGTGCAGACTACCCTGATCTGCGAAAGCACAACAACTGCATGGCGGAGTGCCTCACCCCGGCCATCTACGCCAAGCTCCGCAACAAGGTGACACCCAATGGCTATACCCTGGACCAGTGTATCCAGACTGGAGTGGACAACCCTGGCCACCCCTTCATAAAGACTGTGGGCATGGTGGCTGGTGATGAGGAGTCCTATGAGGTAAAACTTGGCTGCTAATTCCAGAGTTGGGGGGGCTGGTGCTCTGGGTCCCAGAGTCCTTCTCTTCTCTGTGGGGCCAGCATTTATAAAGGGAAGCCGGCAGCAGAACATCTGGAATGCTTTCTGGAACAAGGAGGTCTACAACTTCCCAGGGATAAGGCTTCCTTTGTTGCGGCTCTAGTATCCCACCTCACGGAGGAATGAGTTACACAACAGGGCTCTCTGAGACTGTCAAGGGGATGAATTGGTACAGAAAAAATCTTGTAATTTATTGGTGATACATATTCACCAAAAAGACATTAGGACATGGTGTGTTTGTGGCTAGACTTTATTGAGGAAGGAGGATGGTGTGTGTCTTTAGCTTGGGAATTGCTGATCACACAACCACTGTAGCTTAGATGACTGAGTTCATCAAGTCTCTCAGAGGAATCCCAGGATCTCCATGTCCTCATCCTTGGGGCAGAAGCATAGGACGGTCTGCTGCTAGGGCAGCTCAGTCACCACGCAGGCCTCGTCACAGAGCTACCTCTACACCACGGCAAATGGCAGGGAGCTGAAGGCAGTTCCCTGGGAGAACAGGCATCAAGAGGAGGGAGGGGGTCCTGCTGGTTAACAAGACTGGTAGTTCATTCACACAGAGCAGTGCGCTGCCCTGGGCCCCCAGAGTCTCAGACCAGAACTGGCTCCCGGGACCCAATGTGCTGCCCCACCCCTGGCCACCCACTTCCCACAGCTCCCAGAGGCAGCAGGCACTCCGTTGTGACTTCTTAACATTATCTTACCTAAAGGATATACCTGAAGTTTTTGCTTTTTAAAAAAATAGATTTTGCACAAGATAGTTTGGGCTGGGGAAGGACCGCAGGCTTTGCCCTGAGCGCTGCTGTGCACTTTTCTTGTAGCGCAGCTGGTTTTCTGTGAATTTACTATATTCACACTCCAGAACCTGATCATCTTTTTGACCACAAAACCGCCTGTGGCCCTTCTGCTCTGGCAGCTGCTTTCTTCTTACAAAGGAAAGGACTGCTGGGGAAAAGCCTCAAATCCTTAAACACAAGGCTTTCTTGCTCAGTGTCATGGCAGTAAGCTTGGCAGAATCACTCACTAGGGAGGTGGCCTGTCATTGCTGTTATTATCTGGTAACCGTCAATCCACCACCCCCATTTCCTGTGTGGTGGCACTGAGAATGACAGGAGGGTGGCAGCTTTGGTGCTTACGGGAGGAAGGGGCAAATGAAAGGAATGAGCTCTTAATAGATGACCCAATTAAAGAGGAAACAAGTGTGTCTTCCCTTCTGCAGGTGTTTGCCGACCTTTTTGATCCTGTCATCAAGCTAAGGCACAATGGCTATGACCCCAAGGTGATGAAGCACTCCACGGATCTGGACGCATCCAAGGTAGGCTGCAGCCCCCTGTGCTTTCCCATGACGCTGGCACTCCAGAGCCTGAAGTGAGGGGCACCTGAGAGGAGGCTGACTCAGCCGGGCTCAGATGCCCTCTGCAAGCTCTGGGATGGCCCTGGCAGAGCACACCCCCTTGCAGGGGCAAGGAGAAGGTCAGAAAGGTCCCCAAGTCTTTCTTTTATCAGGACCAGTAGGGTGGTGTTGGCCAGTGAGAGCTGTAGGCCTTTCCTAAAGCAGTTCCTTTTTTTTATCCCACACCTAGTGGGGTAAAGGATTCCGGATGGCACTGCATAAAGTAGCTCAGCCCCGTATCTATGAGACCCCTAACCTCTAATTCCAACATGTGTCCAGCATGTTGTGCACAGGGTCTGAGGGTCCCCCCCGCCGGGGGTGCTGCAGCTCAGTGGGCTGGAACCCACGGTGGTTGTGGTGGGACTGTAGTCTGCAGCTGGCTGTGCTCACCCCAGGTGCCCTCTGCTCCGGCAGATCACCCAGGGGCAGTTTGACGAGCGCTACGTGCTGTCCTCTCGGGTACGCACAGGCCGCAGCATCCGCGGGCTGAGCCTGCCGCCTGCCTGCACCCGGGCTGAGCGACGGGAGGTGGAGAACGTGGCCATCATGGCCCTGCAGGGCCTCAAAGGGGACCTGGCAGGCCGCTACTACAAGCTGTCCGAGATGACCGAGCAGGAGCAGCAACAGCTCATAGACGTGAGTGGCTCTTGAACCATCTGGCCCTGCCTGGGGTGGGGCTGTGCCTAGAGCCCTGATGGGCACTATGAGGCCTCATGGGGAGCTTGCTGGGACTTCATCCTGTTCAGTATAAGGAAGGAAAATGAGCCCTTAACACTTTAGGTCAAGCCACAGAAATGGTCTGTGGTTAAAATCTGTAGAGGAAACTCCACTATGGAGCTGGGGGGTTGGGGATCCATGGATGGAGGTTAAATGGAAGATCCCTTTGCTTGCTGAGAATGGTCTCCATTGCCATTTCCAAAGAAAGTCCTGGAAGCTAGGAAAATTTGGAAAGGAAGTTACCGAGGTGGAAGGTCTGCCCTGAGTCCCATTGGGGCTGCTCTGGGATTTCTGCTGCCTCCAGGAGTCCTCGACAGCTTCCCTCTAACACCAGGGGAGACAAAAGTCAAGTCCTTCTACTTATTTTCCCTGTAGCATAGCTAAAAAGGGAGAGCAGTTTCAAAAGTAACTTTTACTTTAACTCTGAAGAAAAGCAGAAGCAAAGTATCTGTCGTTTCAGAAGATGCAATGCCACAAAATATGCCCCACTGCCAAACTAGACGAGCTAGCTTTGTAGTCTCTATGGGCCTCAGTCTCCTGGTCTCTGCAGCCGGCAGGCCAACCCTCTGCCTGCTCTGTTAGAGAATAAGCCCTCCTCAGCCTCCAGCAGCCACTGGTGGTTTCCAGCATAAGGCTACAAAGTCCGCTCTGGCTAATGTCTCCCACCCCTTCCACTCAGACCATAGAAGGCCTTCCCTCTCCATATCTTTTCTTACCTCAACGTAATCAAATTTGAATATATGGTAGCCAGATTCATGTTCTTACTGTATACACACAGTAAGAAAAACACCAGTCTCTTGACAGTGATTTTGATATGAAGAGTAGTATACTGTAGTTTGAGGTACAAGCTTGGGAGTCGTACAGGTTTGGGTTTGAATCTAGGCTCTGTCACTTCCGAGCTGTGTGATACTGGGTAGGTTGTTTTCTCACTCTGAATCTGTTTTCCTAACTCATAAAACAAAATGATTATATTTGCCTCATAGTATTGTGAGGATTCAGGAAAATAAAAGCACATAGCATAGAGCCTGGCACATAGCGAGCACTGAATTAATGGTAGATATTTTTATTTGTAAACAATTATTTTACATCTCCAATACTTTTTATTGAAAGGAATAACAATAAAAGACCCGATAATGCCGGCCACATAGAGAATAGTGGCTGTGTATATGACTTTCCCAGAGCGTGTCCCTCACTCGCTGCCCGCTCTGTCACTGGTGCGGGTGGGTAGACATAATCCATAGTGATTAAGTATCTCCATCTGGGCTAGGCCAGTGGTTTTCAGCCTTAGCTGTACACTAGAATCACCTGAAGAGCTTTAAAAAAATCCCACTGTCCAGGCCACACCCCATAACAATTAGGACAGAATCTCAGCGGGGGCAGGAACTGGGCATTTGTATTTTTTAAAAAGCCCCCATGTTGTTCCAGTGGGCAGCCAAGGCTGAGAACCACTGCCTGACAGACCTGGCATGTGTAGGCATGTCTGATCTCATCATTTTCTCCTTTCTGCTTTGTCCCTTTTGGCCTGCAGGATCACTTTCTATTTGATAAGCCAGTATCCCCTTTACTAACATGTGCTGGGATGGCCCGTGACTGGCCAGATGCCAGGGGAATCTGGTATGGACATAGCGTTTTCACATTTGCAGTGTGTGCAGAGGATCTCCTTCAGATCACTTGCTTGTCCTAACCTGAAGTTGCTGTGACCTGCAGTTGACAGCATGCCCGGCTTGAGTTAAATGGAGGGGAGAGAGATTGTAGAAATTGTGTGTGTGTGTGTGTGTGTGTGTGTCATTACAAAGTATTGTGATGTTTCTTAAGATGTGTAAGAATGTTCGCTAGTTTGCATGAATTATGCATGAGAAAAAAAGACTTTTTAAGAAAAATTAGCTTCATATTATTTGACCTCATGGAGAATCTGTTTCATGACATTAAAACAAAAGAGCAGAAAATGAAAAATATTGAGGATTTAAACAAAACCCTACAAGGAAGAACGGATATCGAGTATACACGTATTTTATCTTGGCCAAAGTCCTCAGTCCACTTTGATTCCTGTACTTTGGTAGGTTATTTTGACACTCCCCAAAGGAGCTGTGCTAAGTGTGTTCATGAGCAGTTGCTCTGTGTGTGTGGACAGGCAGGATCTATGCAGCAAACATGTGTGAAATCTTCTGCACCCCAGATATCTGGGGCTGCAGGTAAAAAAACTTCCTTGAAGTGCCACAAGATTTTGGTTGAGCTTATTGTAGAACACTCTTGTTAGTGTAGAAGCCAAATGTTACCCATAGTTGAATTATTGCCCTCCTTGTCCAAGGACTGGGGAAGATGATATTCTTGTTGGGCAAAACATGACATCTTTAAGGGCTGGAGTTGGTCTTATTCTTCATTCTGTCAGGCTAACATTATTTTGTAGTACTTGTTCAGTCACAATGAAAAACTTAGGGCCTTCTAAGAAATGAGGAAGGTGAAATGAAACAAGCTACAGCGGTAAAGGGAATTTTCATGTGTTGAAACAACTGTATTTAACACGAAACACCATATTTCTCCTTTCATTAGGCATAATCATGACAAGACATTTCTCATCTGGATTAATGAGGAAGACCACACCAGGGTAATCTCTATGGAAAAAGGAGGCAATATGAAAAGAGTATTTGAGCGATTCTGTCGTGGACTAAAAGAAGTAAGATGTTACCAGAGATTTCTGAATATTCATTAAAATAAAAACACTTCTTCATTCTTAACAGAAGACACTATGGTGACTTCCAAGATGAGGCTAATTTTTTCTAGGGATCATGGCACTCTTTGAGGGTGGGACTACCAGGGCAGTGCTTCAAAAAATAGGTGACTTTTTTTTTTTTTTTTTTGAATTACTTATAAGTTCCTATGCTTCCCTTCCCAGTCCAGAATGCTTTAGGGAAGTCTGTGGATCATTAATTACATTCCAATTTCTTTAACAGTGCTCTTGGCGATTATAAGCATAGAGACAGTATAGGATGTGACTGTTCATAAAGTAACCTGACCACAGCCTTATCTGCTGAGAACTCCTATTATTCTCCTATTATTCTCCCACGAAAAATAATTAACAGCAACTGACATTCACTCAATGTTTAGTATCTGCTAGGTACTGCATTCAGTGCTTTACATGCTTCATCTAATTTAATTGGATCATTTTAATATTTGGATAGTATCATTTTCCATTAAGGAAGCAATACAAATTTACCTGAATTTAATTCATGGCAAACATACAGTACACATGTTTCTCCCTGATGTTGCGGATGTACCGAGTGAATGGATATCTAAGAACTCCATTTGTTCACTGTTGTAGGTGGAACGCTTAATCCAAGCGCGAGGCTGGGAGTTCATGTGGAATGAGCGACTAGGATACATTCTGACCTGCCCTTCGAACCTTGGCACAGGCTTACGGGCTGGTGTCCACGTTAGGATCCCAAAGCTCAGCAAGGTAATGTTACGAAGCCAACAGCCCTGTTGGGTTCCACCAGGAAAAGTTCAGCTGTGACTTCTTTGTGGAGGGAGAAATTGCCACCATTCCATAACCCTTCCTTACTTTCTGCACCTGTAATAGGAAATAACAAAAAAGGGTTAAGTTTGCCTCAAAAGACACTTGTATTAGTTAGGATAAAAGGTTAAGGGCTGTAAGAAAGAGGTCTGGCTTCAAGAACAAGAAGTTTAAATTCTCCTTCTCCCTACAAGTCAGGAGGGTCAGGTGGGCTGCTCTGCCCTCCTCCATGGAGTTCCTTCCATCTCTTTCTCTCTCAATGTAGAGGGTTCTCCCACTTGAGCCTGCATCAAAATTACCTGGCGGCTTGTCAAAAGAGACTGCTTGGCCCACCTGTAGAATTTGCATTTTTAACAAATTTCCAGGTGACTTGGGGCTGCTGGTCAGGGAACTGCATGGGGAGGACCACTGTCTTAGGACATTGTCCCCTCTCCATGGTCATGCTCAGGCCCCATGTTGCAGCTTGTGGGAAGGGGAGAGAGGATGCAGGTGTGACCATGTGAAGATTTAAAGTCTAGGCCTGGAAGTGTACACATCACTTATGTTCATTCCATTTGCAAGAACTTAGCCAGTGGTCACATTCTCGGCTCTATCTGTGGATGAGGAGTAAAAAGAATTCTGGTAGGCTTCCAGTACTTTCTGCCACAGCACAAGCAAATCAAATACTTGAAAACCATTTTAGAAAATGTGCTTCCTACCAAAAACAGAATGAAAATCATTCCAATGTTAAAATTTGATGTGATTTAACTTCATGATTTTAATTCTATCAGTGGAACTATTATACAGATGAATAATCAACTCACCAAAGCTGGCATCCAAATGCCTAAAACGATATAGAAGTTAGTAACAGCTCTGCTACCTTTTAGCTGTGTGACCCTCACCAGTTATATTCCTCTGAGCCTCAGTTTCCTCATCTGTGAAATGAGAATGAAAGCAGTACCTACTTCATGAGGTTGCTGTAAGGTTTAAAAGTTCTAGCATAGTGCCCTGGTACACAGTAAGTATATGCTTAATAAATATTAACGGTTACTATCTCTCATTATACATCTTATTAAGTCCATGTGCCAATAATTATGGAGAATCAGTTTTGCTTCTTATGACACTAAGTACTGTCCCTTGTCCCAGGATCCACGCTTCTCTAAGATCCTGGAAAACCTGAGACTCCAGAAGCGTGGCACGGGTGGTGTGGACACGGCAGCAGTGGCTGATGTGTACGATATTTCCAACACAGACCGAATTGGGCGATCAGAGGTAACATCTCTCTCACTTTCCAAACATGAGCTAACCCTAGTAGCCTAAGAGAAAAAGGGAATGGAGAAGCAGCTTCAACAGCCTTGCCTTATTCACAAAAGTCGAGACTTCCTCTTTCCCCACTGAGTCCTGAGTCCGGTTAGTGTTTCATTCTGTAGTACTAACCCTCCATGGGAAATAACCACATGAAAGGAAGCACAAGGTAAGCTGAGAACATATAGGCAAGTAAAGGAGTTCATGGTGGGACTGTTGTCAGCACCTCGCCCGAGAGGTATTCCAGCAATCTTTGAGCAACAGGAGCTCTCTTATGCCAAAGGACAGCAGAATTTTATCACCATGATGTCAGAGAACGTGTGTGCTCTCTGAGGGTGGTAAAAGAGTAGAATTTGCTCTTTATTCTGAATTTCCTTTGGTGAAAGCCATGCTTCACTTTTAGCATTTTTAGATACTTGATAGTTTATAAAGTTTTATGTTTTCAAGCTAAAGATGGCATATAATGTATGCGCTAGGTATCTAAAAGATTGTGCTCACGAAATAATCTTTAGGATTCTGTGAACACATAGGAGGAACAGCATTCATAAACTATAGGTAGGCCTGGAGTGATGCATGAGACGGAGCATAAAGAGCCCACTTAAAGAACATGCAGCTGAATCCTAAGCCAGTACTGATCCCAGTAAGTCATACCAATTTATCTGGATATGGTCCCGTTGAATGTATTATGCCCATTATTAATTGAAAAGCCTTTTTCTCTTATAACATGCAAATCTTAGTAACTCAGTGGCTGGTTATTAAATCTTTGCATTATTGATGCTCTTTCTTCTTCCTTGCTAGCTCTCAAATATTTCACTGCCTATTGGTGTATCCCTACCAGTAAACTGAGAAAAGGGAAGGAGGAAACACTCAAATCAGCTTGTGTGCTTCCACCTCTGGTAAAGTACTCGAGGAAGAAGTAGCCCTAAATACAATTTCTGAAATATACTGAGTAATATGTGGTGTAGTGCATAAACAAGATCTGGAGCATAAGTCTGTCTGCTTCTAATGTTAACTAGATTTTTATTACTGGAAAGCAAGGCAGTTAAAAAAAATTTTTTTTAAAGCCTAACTGTAAGTTAATAGGTGACCGTTATAAAAGCTAGAAAAATGCCAAAAGGTATTAAAAAATAACACTACTTATTTAACTTAACCCTAAGAAAACCATTGTATTGCCTTCCATTTTTTAAATGATTGTTTTATTTATATAAAACTTACATTTTGTATAGTTTTATTCACATGAATAAATTTATTCATGAGTTCACAGCTCTTATTCAGGAAAACAGTGATTCTCTTTAATGTATTAGGTCAATCATATGCTTTGCTCTGGGTGAGGCTGAATTGACAACTCCATGTGCTGTGCTATCCTCACCACAAATGTAGATACCATCTGTCACCATAAAGTGCTATTACGATAACACTGACCATATTCCCTTTCATCCTTGTCACTTACTCATTCCATAACTGGAAGCCTATACCTCCCATTCCCCTTCACCCATTTTTGCATCTGGCATCCACTAGTTTGTTCTCTGTATTTATGGTCTGGTTTCTGTTTTTTGGTTTTTAGACTACACATATAAATGAAATCATATGATATTTGTCTTTCAGACTTATTTCACTTATAATGCCTTCTAGGCCTATCTATATTGTCATAAATGGCAACATTTCAATCCTTTTTATGGCTGAGTGATATTCTACTGTATATATGTGTGTATGTATATATACATATGTCACATCTTCATCTGTTCATCTATTGATGGACACTTCATCTTGGCTATTTTAAATAATGCTGCAAAAAACGTAGGGGTGGATATAACTCTTCAAATTAGTGTTTTTTGTTTTCTTTGGGTAAATACCAGTAATGAAATTACTGGATCGTATGATAGGTCTGTTTTTAATTTTATGAGGAACTTCCATACTATTTTCCACAGTGGCCGCACCAGTTTACATTGCCACCAGCATCACATGAGGGCTCCTCTTCCACTGAATCCTCACCAACATCTGTCACATCTTGTCCTTGTGATACTGGCCATTCTGACAGGTGCACGGTGCTATCTTGTGGTTTTGGTTTGTATTTCCCTGCTGATAGTGATGTGGAGCATCTTCTTATATGTCTGGTGGCCATCTGTATGTCTTATTGAAGAAAATGTCTATTCAGGAGCTTTGCCCATGTTATAATCAGATGATGTGTTGTTTCGTTATTTTGGAATAGTCCCAATGGTGTGTTACTGCTTTTGTTTTACAGAGGAAAGCTATCCATAAGTATGTTGCTGAGGCCAGTGTCCAAGGGTTTATTGCCTAGGTTTTCTCTGAGGAGTTTTTTTGGTTCCATGCCTCACGTGTAGCTCTTTAATCCATCTTGAGTTCATTTTTGTGTGTGGTATAAGAAAGTGGTCCAGTTTCCCCAGCACCATTTATTGAAAAGACGCTCTTTCCCCCATTGTATACCCTTGCCTCCTTTGCTATAGATTGACCAGAGGATCAAGGGTTCATTTCTGAGCTCTCTGTCCTGTTCCATGGATCTCTGGGTCTCTCTTTGTGCTGGTACCATACTGTTTTGATTACTATAGCCTTGCAGTACATCTTGAAATCTGGGCTTGTGATACCTCCAGCTTTGTTCTTCTCTCTCAAGGTTGCCTTGGCTGTTCGAGGTCTTTTTTGGTTTCATGGAAATTCCAAAATTCTAGGTTGGTGGAAAATGCTAGTGCTGTTTTGATAGGGATTGCACTGAATCTGTAGATTGCTTTGAGCAGTATGGACATTCCAACGATCTTCATTCTTCCAGTCCATGGGCGTGGTATATTTTTCCATTTGTTTGTGTTATCTTCAAATTTTTCATCAGTGACTTCTAGTTCTCAGAGGATAGGTCTTTCACCTCCTTGGTTAAATTTATTCCTAGGTGTTGTTTTCTTCTTGGTGTACTTGTAAGTGGAATAGGTTTAATCTCTCTCTCTCTCTCTGCTTCCTCCTTACTATATAAAAATGCAACAGATTTCTGTATGTTGATATTGTATCCTGCAACTTCACTGAGTTCATGTATTCTGATACTTTCTTCCTGTTTTTGTGGGGTTTTTTTGATGGGAACTTTTGGGTTTTGTATGTATAGTATCATGTCATCTGCAATAGTGACAGTTTTACTTCTTCCTAACCAATTTGGATTTTTCTTTCCTTGTCTGATTGCTATGGCTAGGACGTCCGGTACTATGTTGAATAAGTGTGTTTAGTTCAGTTCTTTTTCTGAGGTTTTATCCTACTCTTTTGTTTGGAGCATATTCCTCTGTCTCCTAATTTTGTTGACTTTGTCTTTTTCTATGAATTGGGCAGAACAGCTACTTCTCCTAAACTTGAAAGAATGGTCTTAGGTATGGTTGTCCCATGTGTAGACTTTGTGTACCTGGTGACGGGATGGCTGCACCTATGGCTGATGGCGGGGACAGTCCCTGGGCCCTTGGTGCTGGGACTGCCCTGGGGCTCTCCAAGCAGAAGGCATGCCTTCCATTTTTACAATTATTCAAATATCTTTTTTAAAAAAATTATTTGACAGAGAGAGAGACAGCGAGAGAGGGAACACAAGCAGGGGGAGCCGGAGAGGGAGAAGGAGGCTTCCTGATGAGCAGGGAGCCTGATGTGGGGCTCCCCACATCATCTGATGTGGAGGATCCCAGGGTCCTGGGATCATGACCTGAGCCAAAGGCAGACGCTTAACGACTGAGCCACCCAGGCACCCAAATACCTCTTTTTTAAAAACAAAATATAATCATATATTTTTCCAACATATTCTATGATGAGCTTATTCTTACAATACTAAGTATTCTTCAAAAACATAATTTTTAATGACAGCATAGTAAAGATACTCCATTATCTATTTTAATATCTGAATTGTTGATGTTTTACTTGACCATACCCATACATAATTCTGTAACCATCTCTACACATAACTCTGATCACAACTCTGATTATTTAGTTAGGATATATTTTTAGGAAGAGAATTCCTAGGTTAAAGATGAGGGGACCTCACTTATGACCAAGTTACTTACCAGAAGATTTATATCAAGATAGAGTCCCTTTGGCAGTGAATGAGAGAACCATGTCACCACACCATTATAAACACAAGGGTAGGTTCAAATTGGATAAGTAAAAACTAGGTGTCTGATTAGTGATGACTAGCTTTCTGACCTAACCCTCTCTTGGGGTCTGTTTCCTTATGCATGAAAAGTGGGGAGGGGACTAGACTCAATCATGCCTAAGGTATGTTCAGCTGTAACACGTAATCCCCTCCATCCTTGAGTTATCAAGCATTTTAATGCTATCTGGAATTAAGAAATTGCTTACTATCTTAGTTTGCATCTCTTTAGGAGCAGTGCAATTGATTAGGAAGAGGAACCCAAGAAAAAAATTCATAGGTAGATGTGCTCTAATTTAATAAAAAACCGTATTTGTAAATCAAAGTTCTAATTTTTTTTTTAAAAAGCAGGAATTTTTAAAGGTTAATCCTAATATAATTCAGTTTCCTTTAAGTAGCAAACTTGCCTGGTACAGTGAAAACCTGATTTAATTGCCCCCAAACATTTGCTTTTAAATAATTTTTCAGAAAGCTAGCCACTGTGTAAATGATAGTTCAGATACTATCTAAGCTATAGTGCTCAGATAGCTTAGTGGCAGGTCTTAAGAGAGATCCAGGTCAAAGAACAAAACAAAGGTGTCACTGGTAGCTTTTTTTTTTTAAGATTTATTAGAGCGTGCAAACAGAGGGAGGGGCAGAGGGAGCGAGACAAGCAGACTCTCCGCCGAGCAGGGAGCCCAATGCAGAACTAGATTCCAGGACCCTGAGATCATGACCTGAGCCAAAGGCAGACGCTCAACCAACTGAGCCACCCAGGCACCCCTGTAATTTTACTTTTAGATAAACTTGTAGCAGAGACTGGTTGGGGTGCGGGGAGTGTTTGACATGTACACTAATGGTTTTCATATATTTAAAAAGTTCTCAAAAAAGTAACTCAATCTAAAAATAAGGACTGAGAGCAACCCTCCCCTCCACAATACTTTAGGGAAATACTAAGAAAGAAGAAATTGTTATAAAGTCCACCTAACATGGCAATTTCTTACTTCTCCCAGTATTCTTATTAATGCCTTGCATGTGTCTTCTATGCAAATTATTTTTCTTTTTTTTTAATATCAAAGGTTGAGCTTGTTCAGATAGTCATCGATGGAGTCAACTACCTCGTGGATTGTGAAAAGAAGCTGGAGAAAGGCCAAGATATTAAGGTCCCACCACCTCTGCCTCAGTTTAGCAGGAAGTAAACTTTTTCTTTTCCAAACTATAAATAATCTGTCTGCTGGTATGACAGACATGAAATTTTTACTCTGAGAGTTTTTATAGACTTGGAAAAATGTAAAATTGTCCTATCTTTAAAATAAAACTCTCCTTAATATCCTTAGTTTCCCTGATTTTTTAAAAATCCTACTCCGAAGGCAAATACATCAAATTACAAGTAGCAGCAGGCAAAAATACAGTAAGGCAATGATAAAACATATTTCTAAGACCACTTACACACAAATCTAAAAACCCTCCAATCATCTAGATGCTATAATATCAACACTGTAACAAAACTTTATGGACAACACTGGTGTATTAGTCCCTCATTTTCCAATCATGTTTCTAGCAACTAGAACAAGAGGAGATTGATTTCTCTTGAGGGTGTGGAAATAAATACAACTATACAAATGACAAACAGAGGCTACTCAGGGATAGATACAGAAAGGGTGTCAGCCACCATCACTTAAATTTGTCAGAAATTCAAATACAAGCACACAATAGCACTCTGGTGACAAATGGGAGTTTCAGGTATAACCTGATTGGGGTTGTAGGCATGGAGAAACTGAAGGCCGAATAACTCAAAACGGGATGTCCAATGGAAATGGTTTGAGAGAAGTATTATGGTTTTCTTTGGTTGGTCCTGAGTTGGAAGAAGGGTAAAAAAAATTAAGGAAGATGGCTGTCATTGACAACGTCAGATCTCTCGGCTGCTAAGTTAGATTGTGGCTTGGCTTCCTAAACTGGTTGCTGCGAAGATAATGAGTTAAATAGGGTCAAGATTATTAGTTAGATATGGTCTGAAATTGTATGTATATTTACTCTCTCAGAAATCCACAATTTGAGGTCTAATACTGAATATGTGTTTAGTATAGTTTGAAAGCTGAATTATTCCCTCAGCATGCATATCATTGTATAAAATTTTATTATGCTTTTACAGCCATCATGTGATATAACATGAAGGGGCATGACAGAAGAGTTAGGGAGAACTCTGTAGCAAGTTACGAAATTATACAACATAAAAAAATTGTTAGCTTCAATGACAGGAATGAGATCAAGTTATGCATTCTGTAGGTGAGCACTGTCAGTGCTAGGGTAAAAATGAACTACTGCTTTAAGGTACACATTTGCCTTCCATCCTGCTACACTGAGAAAAAATAAAAGAGAATGTACTCAGGCTAGTGCTGATAGGCACCACATTAATTTCTGAAGGGCAAACTGATGTGTGATAAAAATTCAGACAAGGAAACTGCAGTCAGTATAATTGAGGATATCATGTTAAATACCCTGAATGGGATGGGGTGGTGGACGACTGTTTGCCAATCAAGGCCTGTGGACAGATGAGAGATCAGAACCTCATCCAGTGACTGGCATTCTAGGGACAAATGGATAAGGGGTAGATAACACTGGTGTTGTGGCCAAACATGTAGACTCTATAGGCACATTGCCTGGCACAAGTCCCAACTGTCCCACCAAATTCCATTAAGTGATTTATTCAGCCTCTATGTTCCTCAGTTTTCTTTGTATATAAGGATCACAATGATAATGACTATCTCAGGGCCGTTGGGAGCAGAACATATTGATAACTGGAAAGTGCATTTAGAAGTGCTCACCACATTGTATGTACTATGTAAGGGGTTTGTGAAAGAAGTCATAAAAGGATAGGAACCACTACAGTAATGTTATGATAACTGATATCTCTGAATAACCCTTAAAACTATGCTTTAGGGCTAACCAACAGATCTGGACAGTCCCTCCTCTGAAAGGTCTTACAAAGTAAAAGGTAAATGAAGGCAAATGCCTACAGCTAAAGAAACCTAAGCATACAGGAGGAAGAGACCAACAGAGGCATATACCAACATTATTTTTCTTTCTTTTTTTTTTTTTTGAAGAAAAGCTGAAAAATAAGCAGTGGCATAAAAATATATGGATACTGATATAAAAAGCAAGCAAGCCTTGGGATCTAAACCTACACCAAAACATTTACAGAAGAGTTAATACCTATTCTTCTCAAGCTATTCCCAGAAACGGAAGAGGAAGGAGAAGTTCAAAATTCATCCTACCACACCAGCATTAGCCTGATACCAAGATCAAAGACACAAAGAAAGAAAGAAAAACCATAGGCCAGTGTCTTTGATGAACA
Organism: Eumetopias jubatus; assembly: GCF_037043125.1. NCBI lineage: Eukaryota > Metazoa > Chordata > Mammalia > Carnivora > Otariidae > Eumetopias > Eumetopias jubatus. The sequence goes on from NW_028274811.1 coordinate 61,507,975, forward strand.
CATGTAAAATTCCCCAACTATGAGCAAAACAAATTCAGTACATGAACAGGATCGTTCATCATGGTCACGTGGGATTTATCCCTGGGATACAAGGGTGGTTCAATATCCACAAATCAACGTGATACATCACATTAATAAGAGGAAGGATAAAAACCATATGATCATGTTAACAGATGCAGAGAAAGCATCTGACAAACTACTACATCCGTTCATGATACAAAGGCTCACCAAAGTGGGTTCAGGGGAAACAGAAATGAACATAATAAAGGCCCTATATGAATAACTCACAGTAAACCACATACTCAATAAGTGAAAAACTGAAAGCTTTTCCTCTAAGATCAGGAAGATGACAAGCATGTCCACTCTCACCACTTTTATTCACCATAGTATTGGACATCATAGCCACAGCAATCAGACAAGAGAAAGAAAGAAAAGGCATCCAAAGTGGTAAGGAGGAAGTAAAACTGTCACTATTGCAGATGACATGATACTATACATACAAAACCCAAAAGTTCCCATCAAAAAAACCCCACAAAAAACAGGAAGAAAGTATCAGAATACATGAACTCAGTGAAGTTGCAGGATACAATATCAACATACAGAAATCTGTTGCATTTTTATATAGTAACGAGGAAGCAGAGAGAGAGATTAAACCTATTCCACTTACAAGTGCACCAAAAAGAAAACAACACCTAGGAATAAATTTAACCAAGGAGGTGAAAGACCTATCCTCTGAGAACTAGAAGTCACTGATGAAAGAAATTTGAAGATAACACAAACAAATGGAAAAATATACCACGCCCATGGACTGGAAGAATGAAGATCGTTGGAATGTCCATACTGCTCAAAGCAATCTACAGATTCAGTGCAATCCCTATCAAAACAGCACTAGCATTTTCCACCAACCTAGAATTTTGGAATTTCCATGAAACCAAAAAAGACCTCGAACAGCCAAGGCAACCTTGAGAGAGAAGAACAAAGCTGGAGGTATCACAAGCCCAGATTTCAAGATGTACTGCAAGGCTATAGTAATCAAAACAGTATGGTACCAGCACAAAGAGAGACCCAGAGATCCATGGAACAGGACAGAGAGCTCAGAAATGAACCCATGATCCTCTGGTCAGTTAATCGACAGCAAAGGGGGCAAGGGTATACAATGGGGGAAAGAGCGTCTTTTCAGTAAATGGTGCTGGGGAAACTGGATAGCTATATGAAAAAAAGAATGAGACTGGTCAATTTTTTTTTTTTTAAAGATTCATTCACTCATTTATTTGAGAGAGAGTGAGCGAGCACGCACACATGAGCGGGAAGGAGGAGCAGAGGAAGACGGACAAGCAGACTTCCCACGGAGCAGGGTGCCCAACGCATGGTCCAATCCCAGGACCCCGAGATCATGACCTAAGCTGAAGGCAGATGCTTAACTGACTGAGCCACCCAGGCACCCCTGGACCACTTTCCTTTCTTTTTTTTTTTTTTTTTTAAAGATTTTATTTATTTATTTGAGAGAGAATGAGAGATAGAGAGCACGAGAGGGAAGAAGGTCAGAGGGAGAAGCAGACTCCCCGCTGAGCAGGGAGCCCAATGTGGGACTCGATCCCGGGACTCCAGGATCATGACCTGAGCCGAAGGCAGTCGCTTAACCAACTGAGCCACCCAGGTGCCCCCTTGGACCACTTTCTTATACTACATACCAAAATAAACTTAAGATGGATTAAAGAGCTAAACGTGAGGTATAGAACCAAAAACTCCTAAGAGAAAACCTAGGCAGTAAACCCTTGGACATTGGCCTCAGCAACATACTTATGGATAGCTCTCCTCAGGCAAGTAAAACAAAGGCAGTAACACACCATTGGGACCACCGCAAAGGAAACCATCAACACAATGAAAAGGCAACCTACTGAATGGAAGAAAATATTTACAAGTGGTATTTCCAATAAGGGGCTCATTTCCAAAATATGTAAAGCACTCACACAAGTCAAGATGGAAATAACTAATCATCAGATTGAAAGATGGGCAGAGCATCTGAAAAAACATTTCCCCCCAAAAGATATAAAAATAAGCTGAAATAAGATGAAAAAGATGCTCCACATCACTATCATCAAGGAAATGCAAACCAAAACCACAATGAGATAGCACCTCACAACTATCAGAATGGCCAGAATCACAAAGATGAGAAATGACAAGTATCAGTGGGGATGTGGAGAAAAAGAAGCCCTCATGCACTGTAGGTGGGAATGTAAATTGGTACAGCCACTGGGGAGAACTATGGAGTTTCCTCAAAATATTAAAAATTAGAAACACCATACAATCCAGTAATTCCATGATTGGCTGTTTACCTAAGAAAACAAAGACACAAATTTGAAAAGGTATATCCACCCCATGTGGATAATACTACAGCACTATTTACAACAGACATGATGTGGCAACAATCTAAGTGTCCACTGATAGGTTGAACAATTAAGAAGACGTCATATGGAATACTACTCAGCTATAAAAAAAAGAATGAGATCTTGCCCTTCGCAACAGCATGGTTGGATCTAGAGGGTATTTTGCTAACTGAAAGAAGTTAGAGAGCAAGCAAGAACCATATGATTTCACTTACATGTGGAATGACAAACAAAAATGAATAAAAACAAAACAGACCCATAAATGAGAACTGTTGTTTGCCAGAGGGGAGGTGAGTGTGAGTGTGAGTGTGGAATCAGTGAAATAAGTGATAGGGATTAAGACTTACAAACTTCCAGTTATAAAATAAAAAAGTCATAAAGATATAAAGTACAGGAATGGAAAAATAGTCACAAGAAAAAAAGTTTTGAAATCTGTATCACAGCATCTCTATTATTTTTTTTTTTTTTTTAGAATTTCAGCAACAGCATTTTTATTTGTAAATCATGCAAAAGCCTATGAAATAGGTTTTCTTAGAACAGACCCATCTTGGCTAACTCAGTGGCACAATTCAAAAGTGAAAAATTAAGATATATTCTTTGTACAGAAGAGTCTTTAATAAACCCAAGGAATGTTTTCCACCAAGATACAAACTAGACCCTAGTTTTGCATGCAAAGGCTGATGACTTTTATCACACACCAGGATTTGCTTTAATAGTTAAGGGACAGCAGTCAGGCTAGCAAAAAGTCACCAAGACAACAAAACATTTCCATGAGAGTAGTCATTTATTAACTGGCCAGATTACAAAAATAATCATGGCAGATACCTTAGTTCATCCTTCTAATAAGCCTATTGATCTGGTCTTCCCTGTTACCAGCATCTCCACCTTCTACAAAATGGGTGGTCTTTTTCTTCATTCCCCCTTGTGGAGAAGATAATTTGAAGGGCCATAAAAAGTTGTTTGCTTCTTTGAAACGTTTTCCAACAGTATAGATCTCGTGAATCCGATCCTCCATGCAGATGATGCCATATTTACCAAGAGATTGGGCAATCAATGTGTTATTTGTCAGGGCAATTCGCTTCTTGTTGATTTTGCCATAACCACGCTTGTAGATCAATTCATTCACTGACTTCAGATTTGGGTACCCCCATGCTATATAAGGTTCCACAATCCTTAGCATGTTAACTGAAGCCTTGTTGAGCTTAACAAAGGTGCCATTGAAGATCTGGTGAAGGCGAAGAAGCTGCAACACCTTTCGAACCTTTGGGCTCACACCACTGATACCTCTGATCCTGAGGACAAATGCCAATTTGGGTTCTGCAGGTACGTAGAAGTTGCCAGCTTTTCTTGCCATCCTTGCCATTTGAATCTCAATTCTGTACATCTGCCTATATTCCTTGTGGTAATGCTTAGCTTTTTCATAGACAAGCTTCCTTCCTGCCTTTCAAAGCATCTTCTGAGCAAACTTCTTCCTCAGAAGCTTGATCTTCAACTCTGCGAAATTCCTTCACTTCTTCTTAAGGGTTTCTGGCACAGCAGGAATCTTCTTTTTCTTCTCTTCTGCACCCTCCATGGTTCCAGCCGGAAAAGAGCAGCATCTCTATTATTATTAACAGGAAGAATTAATAGAATATCTACAGTACGGGAAATATAGCTAATATCTCCTTTTTGTTGCATTTTTACCTAATTCATTTGTCACCTTCGCCGTTCATTCTACTCATCAATAACCAAACTACATTTGCATTGAATATTAGTTTGCCCACAGACTTTAATTATCTCATCTACATTTGAAACTATTGATTTATAAGGCTGTTTGACCTTTATTGTATTATCAGGAATTACTCATCTGTAACTTTCTTTTTTAAGAACAAGATATTCATAACTAAAGACAAGCATTTAATAACCATGTCTACAACGAATTTCTAAACACTCAATCTGGCATCTCAATTTTTGTTGAAATCTCCATATTCATTAAATATCCTTTCCTGACTGTTCCTCAGAAAATTTTCAGATCATGTAACAGCATCTAAATTAGATACAAGAATATCCTTTCTCCTCAAGCATTGCCAAACATTTGATAGATATAATCCTGTGTGCAGAAGTTGTGGCAAGTTATACTTCTGCCACAAAAACAAGCACACTGGCAATGTTATGGCGAAAATAAAAGATGTTTTATGTGAAAGTGAGTCTACTGAAAGAGACAGAGACTTATAATTACTAAAATTCTAGTTGAATGCCATATCTTCCAGTCTAAGTAGTCATAGCATGCAAGTAGTTCGTATTTCCAAAGGTCCAGTTCAATCAATATTCATAAAGCTGAAAAGAACATCGTTCTTAGGGGCGCCTGGGTGGCTCAGATGGTTAAGCGTCTGCCTTCGGCTCGGGTCATGATCCCAGGGTCCTGGGATCGAGTCCCACATCGGGCTCCCTGCTCCTTGGGAGCCTGCTTCTCCCTCTGCTTCTCTCTCTCTCTCCCTCTGTCTCTCATGAATAAATAAATAAAATCTTTAAAAAAAAAAGTTAGCTGGAGAAAATAAAACTTTAAAAAAAAAAAAAAAACATCGTTCTTAGTCACGAGACCTTTTTAATTTGCTATATTCCCTGCATCTGAAGCAGAATGCAGATAAAATAGGCTTTGATGGCTGGGAAATCATTCTAGTTCTCTTCCATGGAGGAAGAGAAACCGGTGTCCTTCTCCTTGACTTGTGCGCTGCTACATCATCATCATAAGTATGTCTGCTTATGGGGAATTGGTTATTCTCCCTCAGGCCAAAAGTCATATAAGAATATGTTTTGGAAGCAGACACAAGAAGTTGTTTTGAGATCAAAAGATTTACCTTAAATTCAGGCTCTAACACTGATCAACTATATGATTAAGGGCACATTTTTTTTTCATACTTTATCAAATTTTTATTTAAATTCCAGTTAGTTAACAACAGTGTAGTATTAGGTATACTAGTTTGCTTAAACTTATATATATTAGTTTTAGGTATAGAATTTAGTGATTCATCACTTACATATAACACCCAGTACTCATCACAAGTGCCCTCCTTCATGCCCATCACCCATTTAACCCATCTCTCTGCCCACCTTCCCTCCAGCAACCCTCAGTCTGCTGTATGGTTTGCCTTTTTTTTCCTCCATGTTCATCTGTTTTGTTTCTTAAGTTCCACAAATGACTGAAATCATACAATATTGGTCTTTCTCTGACTGACTTATTTCACTTAGCATAATATACTCTACCTTCAACCACATCACTGCAAATGAAATTTCATTCTTTTGAGGGATGAGTATTATATATAAATGCATAAAATTGTGATATATATATAAACATATAAACATCAGAATGCATGTATCCCTTCAAATCAATATTTTTGTATCTTTTGGGTAAATACCTCCTAGTACAATTGCTAGGTTGTAGGATAGTTCTATTTGTAACTTTTTGAGGAACCTCCACACTGTTGTCCACAGTGACTGCACCAGTTTGCATTCCCACCAAGAGTGTAAGAGGGTTTCCCTTCCTCTACATCCTTACCAACATGTTATTTCCTGTGTTAATTTCAGCCATTCTGGCAGATATAAGATGGTATCTAATTGTAGTTTTGATTTGGATTTCCCTGATGATGAGTGATGTTGAGCATCTTTTCATGTGTCTGTTAGCCATCTGTATGTCTTCTTTGGAGAAATGCCTATTCATGTCTTCTGTCCTTTTTTTTAAACTGGATTATTTGGTTTTGGGTTACTGAGTTCTATAAGTCTTATATATTTTGGACACTAACCCTTTATCAGATATGTCATTTGCAAATATCTTCTCCCATACCAAAGGTTGCCTTTTAGTTTTCTTGATTGCTTCCTTGCTGTGCAGAAACGTTTTATCTTAATGAAGTCCCAATAGTTTATTGTTGCTTTTGGTTTCCCTTGCCTCAGAAAATATATCGAGTAAGAAGCTGCTACAACCAAAGTCAAAGAAGTTACTGCCTGTGTTTTCCTCTAGGATTTTGATGGTTTGTCTCATATTTAAGTCTTTTATCCATTTTGAATTTATTTTTGTGCATAGTATAAGTGGTCTGCTTTCATTCTTCCGCATGTGGCTGTCCAATTCTCCCAATGCCATTTGTGGAAGAGACTCTTTTTTCCACTGGATATTCTTTCCTGCTTTGTCAAAGATTAGTTGACCATATAGTTGTGGGTCCATTTCTGGGTTTTCCATTCTGTTCTATGGGTCTATGGGTCAGTTTTTATGCCAGTACCATACTGATTTGATCACTACAGCTTTGTAATACAACTTGAAGTCCAGAATTGTGATGCCTCAGCTTTGCTTTTCTTTTTCAAGGTTGCCTTGGCTATTCAGTCTTTCATGGTTCCATACAAATTTTAGGATTGTTTGTTCTAGTTCTGTGAAAAATGCCGTTGGTGTTTTGACAGGGGTTGCATTAAATGTGTAGATTGCTTTGTGTAGTACAGACATTTTAACAATATTTGCTTTTCCAATCCATGAACATGGAATGTTTTCCATTTCTTTGTGTCATCTTCAGTTTTTTCCATTAGTATTTTATAGTTTTCAGAGTACAGATCTTTTACCTCTTTGGTTTTTTTTTTTTAAACTTAATAGAGTCTTGATTTCATTTGTAAAATGGAGGTAATCCCTGCCTCACAAAGTTTTTATGATGATTAAATAAGGCAGTGACTTTTTTTGCTGTAACCCATATGAAAATATTTTGTATTAGAATCCAGTATACATTATGAGTGTGCAGTGTATAAATGTAAAACCCAAATAAGTTTCACATAATAATTATCTTTATTAGTTGAGATGCATGCTGATGTTTTTCTATTTTATAGTATCCTCTTTGTTTTTGAAAAACACCTGGGGTATATGGGAGGGAGATTTGTTTACTTATCTCATAGCCTGTGCTGGAGGGGCAGGGTCATTGGGAAACTTCTCCAAGAACAAAATATCTGGCGGGCACCATTTCCCTCTCCTGCTCCCCAGCTTGCACAGACACCTGCAGGAACCATCATTCTCCACCTAGCTTGCTAAGAACGCACCCTGCCCATGCATACTTATGCCAATCTGCCCCCTTCAACATAGGAGCCTCAGCAGGAGTTTTGGGCAGCTGAAGGTCCCCTCCCATACAGGCATTTGTGGACCTTGCTGACACAAGTGCCCCACCACTGTGCTCCCCTGCAGAATTGCCCCCTCCAGCCCTGCAGCAGGCATTTTTCTAAAAACAGTTCCAGGTTCCTTCCTGCAGCAGATCTATGCAAACCTTGCTAACACTCTGTGCCCTGCCCCACATTCTCCTGAAGACCTGGCTCCCTCCAATATACCCTTGACCAGAGCCCATCCAAAGTGTTGCCATAAGCCTGGCAGTGTGCAAGTACCCCTGGCAGGGGCAAGCACCACTCCAAAGAGACTCCTTCCCTGGTACAGAGGGGAAGATAACTACCCATATTGGAGCAGCTCTGTTCCCAGCAGTGGGCTGGGAATAGACATCTGGTCTGAATGCAAACCCTGTCCACCAACCAAAGTTTCTCAGGGGACAACACAGGTAAAGCAAAGTGCAGTTCAGTGCTCCTGCAGCTCTGGTGAACATCTGCTCTAACTCAACTCAAGCTCAAGTGGCTCCAGACTGGCCCAATAACAACACAGGGACCAAAGCCTGCCCACAACAGGCAAAGAGAGGCATTGCAGATAGCTGGAATGAAAGCAAACATGATTCAGTCATAACAGTAGGGAGCATGCAACACACACAGGAGACACCCCTCAAGTGCAGGTTCTGGTGAACAGGGGACATTGCACTGCAGGACACTACAGGACCTCTTCTTAAAACCACTGCTTTGAAGACCAAGAGAGACAAAAACAGACACAAAGGGTTAGACAAAATGAGACAGAGGAACATATCCCAAATGAAAGAACAGGACAAAATCACAGCAAGAGAAGTAAACAAAATGGAAATAAGTAATATACCTGTTACACAGAATATAAAGGCTAACCATCATAAAGTTACTCACTGGACTTGAGAAAATAGTGGAGAACCTTAGTGAAACCAATGACACAGAACATAAAGAACCAATCAGATGAATTCAGGAACTGAAATAAATACAGTAGATGAAACAGACTAGAGGAAACAGAAGAATGGATGAGCAACCTGGAGGACAGAGTGATAGAAAGCAATGAAGGTGAACAGCAGAGAGAAAAAAATAAAAAATGAAAACACACTTTAGGAACTCAGCAACACCATCGTGCATAATAACATTCACATTATAGGGATTCCAGAAGGAGAAGAGAAAGAAAGGGGGGCAGCAAATTTATTAGAAGAAATAATAGATGAAAACTTCCTTATCTGGGAAGGAAACAGAGATCCAGATCCAGGAGACACACAGAGCTCCCAACAGAATCCACCCAAGGAGGGTCACGCCAAGAAACAGTGATTAAAATGGCCAACAGTAGTGATAGAGAATTTTCAAAGCAGCACAAGAAAGGAAACAGTTACATACAAGGGAAAGGCTATTAGCTGATTTTTCAGCAGAAACTTTGCAGGCCTGAAGAAAGCATGATGTATTCAAAATGCTGAAAGGAAAAACAACAACAACAACAAAAAAACCTGCAGCTAAGAATACTCTATCCAGCAAGGCTATCACTCATAATAGAAGGAGAGAGAAACAGCTTCCCAGAAAAACAAATGTTAAAGGAATTCATAAGCACTAAACCAACCCTATAAGAAATGTAAAAGGGGACTCTTTAAGTGGAAAGGAAATACCATATAGTAAGAATAGGAAAAATAGGAAACACAAAAGCAGTGAAATCAAACATATCTATAAAAATCAGTCAGGGGATTCACAAAATAAAAGGATGTAAAGTATGACACTATAAACCAAAAATGCGGGGTGCAGAGGAGTAAAGAATGGGTTCATACTTAAGCAGCCCTCAACTTAATATAGACTGCTATACACATAAGATGTTATGCACAAGTCTAATGGTAACCCCAAATAAAAAATCAATAATATATATACAAAAAAAGAGAAAGGAATCCAAGTATATCACTAAAGAAAGCCAGCAAGCAGTGAGAGAGCAAGAAAAGAAACAGAACTACAAAAACAACTATAAACTGAGTAACAAAATGGGCAATAATTATATACCTATCAATAATTACTTGGAATGTAAATGGACTAAACACTCCAATCAAAAGACACAGGGTGACAGAATGGATAAAAAGGAAATACTCCTCTATATGCTGCCTACAAGAGACTTATTTCAGACCTAAAGACACATACGAATGAAAAGGGAGGGAAAAGCATTTATCATTCAAATGGAAGTGAAAAGAAAGCCAGAGTAGCAATACTTATATCGGACAAAATAGAATTAAAAAAAAAGACTATAACAAGAGACAAAGGACGACACTATGTAATAATAAAGGAAACAATCCAATAAGAAGACATAACAATTGTAAATATTTGTGCACCCAATGTGGGAGCATGTGAATACATAAAGCAGCTAATAACAAGCATAAAGGAAGTAATCAATAGTAATACAATAATAGTACTTTAAAACCCCACTTACATCAATGGATAGATCATCCAAACAGAAAATCAACAAGGAAACAGTGGCTTTGAATGCACATTGGACCAGATGGATCTAACAGATATATTCAGAACATTCCATCCTAAAAAAGCAGAATACACATTCTTTTCAAGTGCACAAAGAACAATCTCCACAAGAGATCACGTATTAGGTCACAAAACAAGTCTAAACAAATTCACAAAGATTGAAGTCATATCATGCATCTTTTCTGACCACAAAGCTATGAAACTAGCAATGAACCACAAGAAAAAAATCTGGAAAGAACAGAAATACATGGGGGCACCTGGGTGGCTCAGTTGGTTAAGCGACTGCCTTCGGCTCAGGTCATGATCCTGGAGTCCCAGGATCGAGTCCCGCATCGGGCTCCCTGCTCAGCGAGGAGCCTGCTTCTCCCTCTAACCCTCCCCCCTCTCATGTACTCTCTCTCTCTCTCTCATTCTCACTCTCTCAAATAAATAAATAAATCTTAAAAAAAAAAAGAACAGAAATACATGTAGACTGAATAACATATTACCTAACAATGAATGGGTTAGCCAAGACATCAAAGAAGAAATCAAAAAGTACATTGAGGCAAATGAAAATGAAAACACAACAGTCCAAAATTTTGGGCATGCAGTAAAAGCTGTTCTAAGAAGGAAGAATATAGCAATGCAGGCCTAGCTCAAGAAACAAGACAAATCTCAAATAACCTAAACTTAAATATAAAGGAGCTTGAAAAGGAAGAACAAAGAAAACCCAAAAGCAACAAAAGGAAATAAAAATTGAAGCAAAAATAAATGAAATCTAAAAAAAAAAGAAAAAAAAAGAAAAAGAAATAGAACAATGAAACCAGGAGCTGGTTCTTTGAAAAGATCAACAGAAATGTTACACCTCTATCCAGATTCTTAAAAAAAAAGATTTAAACAAAATAAATGAAAGAGGAGAAATAACACCGAAGAGATACAAAGGATTGTAAGACAATATTATGAAAAATTATACGCCAACAAATTGGACAACCTAGAAGAAATGGATAAATTCCTAAAACCCTATAATCTCCCAAAACTAAATCAGGAAGAAATAGAAAATTTAAACAGAATAACCAGGAATGAAATTGAATCAGTGATCAAAAAACTCCCAACAAACAGAAGTCCAGGACCAGATGGCTTCACAGGTGATTCTACCAAACATTTAAAGAGTTTCTTAAAGTATTTCAAAAAATAGAAGAGAAAGGAAAGCTTCCAAATTCCTTCTATGAGGCCACATTACCCTGATACCAAAACCAGATAAAGACACTATGAAAAAAGAGAACTACAGACCCATATCTCTGATGAACATAGATGCAAAAATAAACAAAATATTAGCAAACTGAATCCAACAATTTGTTAAAAAAAAAAAAAAAAAGCATTCACCACAATCAAATGGGATTTATTCCTGAGATGCAAGAGTGGTTCAATATTTGCAAATCAGTCATCATATCCCATCAAGAAGAGAAAGGATAAAAACCATAAGATCATTTCAATAGATGCAGAAAAAGCATTTGACAAACTACAACATCCATTCATGATAAAAATCCTCAACGAAGTAGGTTTAGAGGGAACATACCTCACCATAATAAAGGCCGTATGTGAAAACCCACAGCTAACATCATACACAATGATGAAAAACTGAGAGTTTTTCCCCTTAAGATCAGGAGCAAAACAAGGATGGGCACTCTCACCACTTTTATTCAACATAGCACTGGAAGTCCTAGCCATAGCAATCAGATAAGAAATAAAACCATCCAAATTGGAAGCAAAGAACTGAAACAGTCACAGCTTGCCGATGACATGATACTATACATAGAAAATCCTAAATACTGCACAAAAAACTACTAGAATTGATAAATGATTTCACTAAGGTTGCAGTATACAAAATCAATATACAGAAATCCATTGCATTTCTATACATACACTAATAATGAAACAGCAGAAAGAAATTAAAAAAACAATCCCATTTACAATTGCCCCCCAAATAATAAAATACCTAGGAATAAACTTAACCAAGGAGGTCAAAGACCTATACTCTGAAAACTATAAAACACAGATTAAAGAAACTGAAGATGACACAAAGAAATGGAAAAACATTCCGTGTTCATGGACTGGAAGAACAAATATCGTTAAAATGTCTATACTACCCAATCTACAGATTCAATTCAATCCTTATCAAAATATCAACAGCATTTTTCACAGAACTAGAATCCTAAATCCTAAAATATGTATAGAACCATAAAAAAACCTGAACAGCCAGAGCAATCTTGAAAAAGAAGAACAAAACTGCAGGCATTACAATTTTCAGATTTCAAGATAAACTATAAAGCTGTAGTAATCCAGACAGTATGGTACTGGCACAAAAACAGACACAGAGATCCATGGAACAGAACGGAGAGCCCAGAAACAAACCTAATTATATGGTCAATTATTCTTTGACAAAGGAGGCAAGAACATGCAATGGGAAAAAGTCTCTTCAACAAACGGTTGGGAAAACTGGACAATTGCATGCAAAACAAAGTGGACCACGTTCTTACCCCATACACAGAAATAAACTCAAAATGAATTAAGAATTTAAATGTGAGACCTGAAACCATAAAAATCCTTAAAGAGAGCACAGTTTCTCTGACATTGGCTGCAGCAACATTTTTCTAGGCCTGACTCTTTAGGCAAGGGAAACAAAAGCAAAAATAAACTATTGGGACTACATCAAAATAAAAAGCTTCTACAGATCAAAGGAAACAAGTCAACAAAAGTAAAAGACAACCTACAGAATGGAGAAGATCCTTGCTAGTAACATATCTGATGAAAGTTTGAATTCCAAAAATATATGAAGAACTTAGACAACTCAGGGTGCCTGGGTGGCTCAGTTGGTTAAGTGTCTGCTTCAGCTCTGGTCATGATCCCAGGTTTCTGAGATCGAGGCCCACACTGGGCTCCCTGCACAGCGGGAAACCTGCTTCTCCCTCTCTCCAACCCCCACTCCTGCTCGCTCTCTCGCTATCTCTCTCTCTCAAAATAAAAATCTTTTTAAAAAAAGAACTTACACAACTCAACACCAAAAAACACAAATAATCCAACTGAAAAACAGGCAAAAGACATGGACATTTCTAGAGACGACATACACGTGAAGAGATGCTCAACATTACTAATCATCATGAAAATGCAAGTCAAAACCACAGTGAGGTAGCACCTCAACCTGTGAGAATGGCTAAAAACAAAAACACAAGAAACAACAAATGTGTTAAGAATGTGGAGAAAAAGGAACCCTCTTGCACTGTTGGTTGGAATGCAAACTGGTGCAGCTGCTGTGGAAAATAGTATGGAGGCTCCTCAAAAAATTAAGAATAGAATTACCATATGATCCAGTAATTCCGCTACTGGGTATTTACCCAAAGGACACAGAAACACTATTTTGAAAAGATATATGCACCCCTGTGCTTACTGCAGCTTTATTTGCAATAGCCAAATTATGGAAGCAGCCCAAGTGTCCACTGATAGAGCAATGGATCAAGATGTGGTGTATGTGTGTATACACACACACACACACACACACACACACACACACACACACAATGGAGTATTAGCCATAAAAAAGAATGAAATCTTGCCGTTTGCAATATAGATGGATCTAGAGAGTATAATGCTAAGTGAAATCAGTCAGAGAAAGATAAATACTTTATGATTTCACTCATGTGGAATTTAAGAAACAAAAGAAAAAAAGAAACAAACCAAGAAACAGACTCTTAACTATAGAAAACAAACTGATGGTTACCAGAGGGGTGGTGAGGGGGGATGGATGAATTAGATGAAGCGGCTTAAGAGTACACTTATCTTGATGGGCACTGAGTAGTGTACCGAATTGTTCAATCACTATATTTTAATACCTGAAATGAATATAACACTGTATGTTAACTCTGCTGGAATTAAAATTAAAAAAAAAAACATAATCAAGAGAATGATACTCTGAAGACACGGCAAGATGTAAAACTGTTGATTTTAGTAACAGTCTGAATACTACTCAGTGAAAATAACCAAAAAAATGACAGATGCATGCGATAAAACTGATAAATCTCCAAAACATAAAAAAGACATTCAGCTGACCTCAGATAGCCCAAATTATCATAAAAGATAATAAAATGGTTTTTTTAAAACAAAACAAAAAGATAAAGGGAAGACATTTTATAATTATGTACATGTAAATCCACTAAGAAAACAAAAATTCTACATATCTATTCATCTACTAAGTTTCAAAATACATGAAGCCCAAACTGACAGAAATTAAAGAGGAAATAAACAAATACACAACATTCCTTTCTCAGTATTCCATAGGACAAGTTAACAAAAGTATCAGGAAGAACCCAAAGGCCTGAAACAAAATTATCAACTGCATCTGGGTTGGCCAGGAAGCAGATGCCATGGCAGGATTCAACATGAAAGTGCTATTTGTAGGAGGGAGCATGAGAAGGGAGATGTGTTCAGAACACCATACTAGAATGAGAGGGAAGAAAGGAAGTCCCAGACTACAACACAGGTCCAGGAAAGTTTCATACAGGCCCATAGGGGTCTTCACGCCTGTTAGAAAAGTCTTGCATGTCCTAAGGCAGGAACGGGCCTTGCTCATTTATGAACTGAAAGCAGAGTACGGGAAGCCTGGACTCAGTATGAACATGATGGTTGATCCAGAGGGGTCATATCTGGCTGGAGTGGTGAACTATGCCCCCTGCAAGAGGAGATCTCAGTGATAAATTTGCATGGCCACTACCAACTACTCTTTGCATCATACAGACTTCTAGGAGAAGCTTCCAAGTGGCTTCCATGGATCTCACTTCCTAAGGAAAGTCTTAGAAAAGGCAGGGGTGGGGGTGGGGTTAGTGGTATGAACTAAATCCCCCCAATACAGTTGACCCTTACACACTGTGGGTTAGGGGTGCTGATCCCCTGCACAAAAATCCACATATAACTTTTGAACCCCCAAAACTTAACTGATAGCCTACTGTTAATCAGAAGCTTTACTGATACCATAGTCAGTTAACACATATTTGTATGTTATATGTATTATACATACTGTGTTCTTACAATAAAGCTAGAAAAAAAGTCAAGAAAATCATTAAGGAAAATACATTTACAGTATTGTATTGAAAAAAATCCACATATACGTGGATCCATGCAGTGCAAACCCATGCTGTTCGAGGGCCAACCAAATTTATTTTTCTTATATATGTAGAGACCTATACTTATACTTCTTTTGAGACACAAAGCATTTAATAGGGATCCTCAAAACCCTCAAGAAAAGGTAAAACTGCCATCTGAGAATTAAACTAGAAAAATCTGCACATAATGGAGATTAGTCGTCTGTAAGACCAAAGAACTGCAAGTCTACAACCAAATGATTCAAAAAAGAAAGCCAAATTAACTATATTTTATCTTTTCTGTAAAAAACCTATGTGAAGAGAAGGCAAACGGTTATCATGGAACCTAGAAAAGGGGGAGGTCACATCTGGTGGACACACCTTCACATCATGGAAGAAAGCCCTACCCAGTTGCTACTAATGTCTAAGTGCTATTGTTTTGTTCTATAGTAGGGATGGGGTTAGACTGTTTGATCTCTTGCTTTTGGGCCCATATGTTCACTGAGTCACTTATCCTCATGCTATGAAAATACCCACACCAGATAAAAAATACCTCAAAGATTAAGGAGGTGCATCATAATTATCTTTCTTTCTGTAAGAATAAATTATATTTGACAATGAGTAAATCAGTTCAAGAGATGTAATTATGGAACTGTAAAAGCAGAATTTAAGAGGATTTGGTAGATATCACTCAGCCATAAAAAAAAATGAAATCTTGTCATTTGCAACATGGATGGATCTAGAGGGTATAATGCTAAGTGAAATAGGTCAAAGGAAGATAATACCATATGCTTTCACTCGTAAGTGTAATTCAAGAAAGAAAAAAAAAGAAACAAAAAACCAGATTCTTAATATAGAGAACCAGTGGTAGCCAGAGGGGAGGTAGGTGGGGTGGGAAGGGAAACGGGTGAAATAGGTAAAGGGGATTAAGAGCACACTTATGATGAGCACTGATTAATGGCTAGAATTACTCCATCATTATATTAGACACCTGAAACTAATATAACACAGTATGCTAATTACATTTGAATTAAAATTTTTAATTAGTTTTATGAATCTTAGAGCTACAGTGGAAATACAATGAACTGAGCCCATCATTTACTTTTTAACATATACATCAGATTCCTTACTTTTCAAAAATGCGTTTGACTCACGTAGGCGACCGGTAGACTGAATCTGAAGATAAGGGAAAGACATGTTCTATTCTGGCATCTCCACAAAAATCTGTTTGCACAGAACTCACTTGTACAAAAGCAGCTCTGAAAATAGCAATCTCTTTTGCATAATATACGTGAGGTCAGAGAGAAGACAGTGGGTTCCTGGGATGTAAAAGCTGTGAAGACATGGACAAACACGCATGGAGTAGATGTAAACAGACATGTGATTTTGCCATCATAGCCCGAATTACTGGGAACTCATCAGTGCTGATGAGGCACTAACTACATTCCGGTGCACTTCAATCAGAACCAGATTATACCATTAAAATTAATGAAGCACTAGAAGACTTTAACGAGTAAAAGAGGGTTGGTTTTAAAGTCTTTTATGCATTTTATTCATTTGACAACAATTTGGTTGACAGTGCTATCACCCCTCTCTTGTAAACAGGTAAAAAGTTTTACTAAAGGTTTTAAGTAACACATTATATTCAACACACTCTCTGGCACAGTTCTTCAACATTCACTTAATGGTCTAATGCTTTAGCTTAATTAAGACAGGTCAATTTGTCTTTTGCCATCCTGTGTGTGCAGGGTGGTTAATAGACACTAAACAATTTTTCTCTCAGTTCCCACATTTTCTCATTATACTGATGAGATTTTTTTTTCCCTCTTTTAAGCTGCTAGCATCTTTCAAGCCAATAAGGCCCCTGTTTTTCATCTCTTCTAGAAATATATTCATCATGAGTATGTGGGGGGGGTGTTGGTGGTGAGGGTTGGGGAAGGGAGTACAACCACCTCCAAATAGGACTGCACTATGAGATTCAGAAGAATATTAAACTGGGAAGGACAGATGAGGATTTTCGAGGTATCAACGTGTATTTTAGTATGAACCTGAAAATAATAGAATGAATTATTAGGCAACCACAGGATGTGACATGGCCATATCTCTGAGCACAGGAAAGGGACCAGACATTTTAAATCCCGGATCCAGTTTTGACAGATTTAATGTTAGTTATGCTCTCTCCAGATCTTAGTTTTCCCCAAGTGTAAGTGACTATTACTGCTCATGAGTACTAGTACGTAATGAGTACTACCATTCTTAACTATTTGGGAAGCTTTAGAGCATAAAATGCTTAATAAATAGTGGGTTTTTTTTAATGCTTTGTTCTTCATAAAGAACACTTTCTAAATTCAAATTGGTAACTGAATTTTTTATAAGAAAGGAAAATTATACACAAGTAACAACTTGATTCTTAAATTTAAGAACAGCTCCTTAAATAGTAAAAGATGTAAAAATGAACTTCAAGAGAAGCAAGATGGAAGTACTGTTAAAGGTTAAATTTCAGTTTTTCTATTTTTAAATAGTAAAACATACATAAAATTTACCATTTTAACTGTTTTAAGTGTAAAGTGGTACTAAGCACACTTACAACAATCACCACCATCCTCAGTACATTTTTAAAACAAAGTCCTGTTTCCTTTAAAACAGGAAAATCAGCAACACCTGCAGACTGAAGAGTGTACAATCTGGTTTGCTCTCCTGCCTCAATACACATCCTGTAGGCAGCTAAAAGCAACATATACCCAATATAACTAATGTTCTATTTGAAAGCTTGCTAGTGATTTCCATATTGAGCTGCTTTGGCCACAGCTGGACACAATTCCACATTTGCCCTCCATTTATCCCTTGGGGTATTATGGGCATAAGTGTTTTTTGGGGGGTGTGGACTGAGCCCAATTCGTCTTCTTGGAGCTCACCATCATAGGTTCACATCTTCCAGAATATAGACAATATCATTTTATACATTTTCCTGGTCCATAAATATTCCCTAAAATATTTGTGGGACCTTTCTTCCCATGACCATTTATTTTATTATTTAAATTCAATTAGCCAACATATAGTATATATTTAGTTTCAGATATAGTGTTCACTAATTTATCAGTTGTGTAGTATAACATCCAATGCTCGTCACATTTATTTTCTATACCAAACCTTTTGGAGGGCTAGTTTTTTCCTATTATGTGATTGTCTTAAATTAGTTCATCCTAAGTCGTTTATTATTATAGGTAGATTTCTTATGGTAGTTACTAAATCTGTACTACACATTTTGGTCACTTGGTTATGTTCACTTTCATCCTTTATAAAGTATCACCTTAAATTCTTCTCCCTCCCTCCCTCTGTGCACACATCTCATTTACACAAAGCATATCAGCTTACTGGAGATAATGATTAAATTGATTATTTCTTTACTGACTCCTCCCCATCACCTCCCTAATCTCCATTCCCAGTTGTAACACACTCTACTGTGAAGTTTTCTAAAATCTCCCAGGAAGAATGAATTTATCCCCATAATCTTTACTACCAGTGTAATTCCTTCCCTTACTGCCTTCCCAGTGGTTTACCAGTCTGCGTATCTTACCCTCACAGGTTGTTGTTTGTTGAGAGGCAAGGACTCTGTCATTATGTATCTAGTATTTAAGAAGGTACTGGCATACAGTATATGTCAAAAAATGCTTTTTCCTCACCTACCTCATTTTACTGAATTCCATCTATAACTACAGACCTCCTACTGCTCCTTCTGAAGGGATCATCCAGGGCCCAAATCAGGTAGCATTTCCTCAGACATAAGGGGAGAAGCAGAAGTACTCCTTTCAGAGAAGAGAGCTTGGAAATCTTACCACTTATATGTAATTTAGGTTTAAGTATTCATTTGAAGCACTAGACGCTGTAACCACTATTTAAAAGCATGATTAGGAACTCGAACTTGAGAGATACACCAGAAGAGGGTTAGATTAGAGTCAGAGGGCCACATCACTTTTGTGATTAATATTCACAATGCTATTCTTACTCATGTTTAAACAAAGAATATGAAAAAGATTTAAGTTTTTCCATGGGAGAATACAAGTGTCATAGTATTCCCGTTCCCTATTGTTTAGTGACCTCAAGCAACTTCCACTAATGGGTTTCTCCTGTT